>NC_089838.1:12438152-13668152 GCF_035609145.1 Eleutherodactylus coqui
GAGACAGATAGATAGATAGATAGATAGATAGATAGGAGATAGATAGATATTAGATAGATAGAGATTAGATAGATATGAGATAGATATATGTGAGATAGATATGAGATAAATAGATAGATAGATATGAGATAGATAGATATGAGATAGATATGAGATAGATAGATATGTGATTATAGATAGATAGATAGATAATTAGATAGATATTAGATAGATGGATAGATAGATATGAGATAGATAGATATGAGATAGATAGATATGAGATAGATAGATGGATAGATATGAGATAGATAGATAGATATTAGATAGATAGATATGAGATAGATAGATAGATAGATATGAGAGAGATAGATAGATATGGGATAGATAGATAGATATGAGATAAATAGATAGATAGATATTAGACAGATAGATAGATATGAGATAGATAGATAGATAGATAGAGATAAATAGATAGATAGATATTAGACAGATAGATAGATATGAGATAAATAGATAGATAGATAGAGATAAATAGATAGATAGATATGAGACAGATAGATAGATATGAGATAGATAGATATGAGATAGATAGAGATAAATAGATAGATAGATAGATAGATATGAGACAGATAGATAGAGATTAGATAGATAGAGATTAGATAGATAGATAGATATTAGATAGATAGATATTAGATAGATAGATATTAGATAGATATAGATTAGATAGATAGAGATTAGATAGATAGAGATTAGATAGATAGATAGATATTAGATAGATAGATATGAGATAGACAGATAGATATGAGATAGATATGAGATAGATAGAGATAAATAGATAGATAGATATGAGACAGATAGATAGAGATTAGATAGATAGAGATTAGATAGATAGAGATTAGATAGATAGATATGAGATAGATAGATAGATATTAGATAGTTAGATATTAGATAGATAGAGATTAGATAGATAGAGATTAGATAGATAGATATGAGATAGATAGATAGATATTAGATAGATAGATATTAGATAGATAGATATGAGATAGACAGATAGATATGAGATAGATAGATATGAGATAGATAGATATGAGATAGATAGATAGATATGAGATAGATATGAGATGATAGATAGATAGATAGGTATGAGATGATAGATAGTAGATGGATATTAGAGGAGTTATATTAAATGGGTTCTTATGTTTCAGCAAATTAAGGTTATTCTTTGTATAATATAAAAACAACAACTGTGACTTTATCCATAAGTAGACCACACATCATTTCTGCCATATACTGATTGGCCACTTTAATATAGACCCCAATGTAGTAGTGAGTTGGACCGCTTCTGGCTTTCAGAACCGCAGCAATTCATTGTGGCACCCATCCACAGATAGCAGAGGACCCAGGGTGCACCAAGAATACATTCCCCACAGCATTACTTCACCAGCATGACAGGAAGGGGTCATCAAGTCAAACTCTGACCTCCCATCAGCACGGGGTAACAGAAATCTGGAGTTATCTGACCAGGGGATGTTTTTCAACTACGCAGAGATACAAGTTTTGCACTCTTTTGCCTGCTAGAATCTCGTCTTTCAGTTTCTCCTAGACAGCAATGGCGCTGGGATTGATCACCTGCTGTTATAACTGATCCACACTAAGGAACGATGGGTTGTGTGTTTGGACACGTTAGTTGGAGCACCAGCGTTGTATTAAGATGCAATTAGCTTGACTGTGCAGCACCTGTTCATCATAACGATTCTTGACACCCTCCTCTGACCCCTTTCAGCAATAAGTTGTTTTCATCCACAGGACCCTCTTTCTCTGGATGTTTTTCCTTGATCAGACCATTCTCTGTATACTCTCTACACCGCTGTATGAGAAAACCCCACAAGGTTGAAATCCTGGCCCCAGCTAGTCTAGCTCCAATGACCAGGCCTCATTAGAAGTCACTCAGATTGATGGATTTTCCCATGTGATGTGGAATATACTGAAATTGATCAATGGTGATATGATTTTTATGTTGCACTCTGGGGTCACGGCTCTAATTTCCCGGAAAGCTCAAATTGTGAAAGGGCCGGGGTCTCTAATAAAGTGGCTGCTCGGTGTAGTTTTCCGTTGGAAGGAGCGACTACACCTATATCAGAACTGGAACAACCTCATATATGACAATGGCTCCCGCTCTGGTTTTTCTAATGTGACTTTTTTTTGGAATGTAGACAATTAGTTGTTAAATTCAAACATTCTTCTAGCCTCGGTGGTTGTTCTTCATAGGCTAGGGCTAGAAACTAGAGTGAGCAAAGATACTCTGCCGAGCTGGATGCTCGTTCAAGTATTAGCATACTCGATGGTGCTTGTTACTCGAACGAGCATCACGCTGTGTTCGACCCCTCCCCAGTGTTTGGCCCCTCCCCGCTGTGCCATGCTTGTTTTTGCCCCTCCCCGCCGCGACGCAGCGCGTCAAAGGCAAATTTTTTGGCTGGCAGGCAGGGGTAGAGGGGGAGAGAGAGAGGGGGAGAGAGAGGGAGAGAGAGAGAGGGAGAGAGAGGGTTAGAGAGAGGGGGAGAGAGAGAGGGGGAGAGAGAGGGAGAGAGAGAGAGGGAGAGAGAGGGTTAGAGAGAGGGGGAGAGAGAGAGGGAGAGAGAGGGAGAGAGAGAGGGAGAGAGAGGGGGAGAGAGAGGGGGAGAGAGAGGGGGAGAGAGAGAGGGGGGGAGAGAGGGGGGGGGGGAGAGAGAGGGGGGGGGAGAGGGGGGGGGGAGAGAGAGGGGGGGGGAGAGAGAGAGGGAGAGAGAGAGGGAGAGAGAGAGAGAGAGAATACGAACCAAGAAGAAAAAAAAAAGCTCGGGACCCAACATCCCACATCCAAAAATGCTCGAGTCTCCCATTGTAGTCAATGGTGTTCGTTACTCGAGTAGAGTTCTCGAATTTTACGAAAAGCTCGACTCGAATAACGCGGACCCGAGCATTTGGGTGCTCACTCATCTCTACTAGGAACATATGGTGCTCTCCTTCACTAAAGTGTGGGGGTAACAACCACGTTAGGGGGGGGCGGTGAAGGGGCATTAAATGTGGGTTTGAGTGCATAGACACCCAACATCTCTTCTCCTCAACACATGGATCACGTGATGCCACTAGAAGGATGGAATGATCACCTCTGTCCCTTTAGTACAGACACGGCCTATTTTGGTCATAAGGACGCAACAACCTTTGGGGGGATTTTCATCTCCACCTTTCAAAAGCCATCGCTTTTTTATTTTTCCAACGGCATTTGTACCTGCCCGCTCGTCTCTAAAGGTACGCGTGCCAGCGGGGGGCGGGGAAGAATGGGGAGGAACGGGGGGAGACCTCTCTCTCACTCTCTCTCCCGCACTCCTCCTTGCTCACTCCCGCAACTCACCGCTCTCCCCCGCCGGCACCCGAATCTTTAGAGATGAGCGGGCAGGTACTCGCATAAGGCACTACTCGCTCGAGTAGTTTGCCTTAGCGAGTACGCTCGCTCATCTCTAATGGCAACCCATCGACCCACCACGATCATATAGTGGGGGGCCAATGACGTCACAGAGGGAGGATTGCCGCATGTAAGGCGTTAACAGGAGGGATCTGTTGTAGCGGGAGGTCAGCTATCAATCACAGCTGTCTCCCGCTGTAGGGTGGTGCTGGCTTACTTCTGAGCCCATGCCATCCACAGGACATAAGGTTATGTCCTGTTGTGTTAACTAAAACCCTGCCAAGACATCAATTTATGTCCTCTGCCTTTAAGAGTTAAAGGGGTTGTCACAGTTGGACATTGTGGCTCATAGATGGGGGGTGGGGTCCCAAGCGGAGGACCTATTTGAAGTCCATGTGATCTAAAAGGGACTTTGGTTTCCTCAGGACGCAACCCCTTTAAATATGTCTCATTATATGTTGTGTTTCCACTGAGTTTTTTTCATATCTTTGTCAGTAAAATGGTGTCTTAGGGAGGAGAACGACACAAACAAAATCCGGGAGGCCGTCGTCGCTGTTCAGACAAGCTCGCTGCGTACTGTAAATATAGGGAGATACGAGCCCCCCGGAGTGCGGGCTTAATAAAGAAAGGATTCAGCTATCTGGAAGTAAATTGTTTTCCAGATTACTTACTTTAAGAGGGAATCAGTTTCTGCGGGAGTTACAGCGGTACCGCCGCAGCGTGAGAACACGACAAATAAATATGGAAATGTTACATTATTTCTGTCCCGTTAAGAAGAATTTCATTGTGGATTTACAATCTGATGGAGTCAATCTGTGACTTATTACATTCCGTGTCTTTTGTAGGTTCACAATTGAAGGTCTGTCGGCTTCATACCAATTCCTGTGGATTTTCATTACAGTAAATTTCGTAGAATGGGCTTCCTACCCGTGTTTTCTGTATAGACAGTGCGGCAGGGCATGTGTGCTTTATGACCGCTGCAATGAATGGGAGTTAATGGACAGAAAACTGTCCATAGACTAGTGGAGTCTCCAGAAAGAGGAGTTCAGCCGCTTCCCCAGAGATCAGGGATTGACAAGGGAGCTGTATACTGTGTGTAACAGTGTTACTAGTCTGCCTTCTTTACGCTTCAAACAGTATAATAGAGCTGCCATTCACTCCCCCACCCTCTAATAATTAATGAGATGGCTCTGTTCATGTGTCCCAATCTGCACACCAAAGCTGAAAAGTGAGTTGCAGGCAAGAGGTTCACCTGTACTCAAGTGGTCAGTGTGAAAGCTACAATACTGTTTAAGAAACATATATACACTATTCAAAAAATCTCGGGAACCCTGAAGCATCCCAGTACAACCCCAAGCCACTTACACTTCAGGGATATCAATTTGTATAAGGCATACCATATGTGCTAAACCAAACCCCTCTGTACTCCGCTTGATAACATGCTCGCTGTCCTAGTGACTGCACTCCCTGCCAGCCGCCATCAACCGCCCCTTGCAGTCCCTGTCTATGTGTATAGCATCCCTCGCTCTCCACCTCGCCATACCGTGCACATCTCCATCCCCTTTACCTTCTGTATCACCCCATTATTTGTAGTATGTGAACTCGTTGGAGCAGGACCCTCACCCCTACTGTCTCCACCAGCTGATTACTACATATAATCGGGGTTTTGTTTTTGTTTCCCTTGCGGAATATGTTGGCGCCATATAAATAAAGATTCTTTTATTATCCAGTGCAACTGCTTTGGTGAAAATAAAAGTTATAAGAGGTACACTGGAGAGGCAACAACAAAACAACCCCATAAAGGGAACGGTAATAATTCTTCTGCTCCTCCTTCCTGACTGATTCTTTTCTAGTTCTGCGTCTTACTAGTGTCCTTGTCACTAGTGGTACACAAGGCGCTACCTGCAGCCCAATCAGGTTGAACAGGTAGTCCTGCTCCTCCAGGATGGCACATCCATAAGTGCTGTGTCTCTTGCCATAATCTGGAGAGCATGGAGAAAATACCAGGACATGGGCCATTGTATGAGGAGAGTTGGACAGGGTGTAGAAGGGCATCAACCCAGCATTAGGACTGGAGAAACGCTGCCAGAGCTGTAGCCGGCAGGGTCAGTCTTTCGACCAGGAAAGATGGTGGGGTTAAATCTCATAATATGTCATGGGTGGCTCTACCATCTTTTCCAACAAATCCAAGGTTGGCCCAGTTGCACACAACACCTGGGAATAGTGAACTGCGCTGAATAACCTAATTACCTGTTTTGTTCTCGTGACACCAGTGCCCCTTCACAGTGATGTAAGATGCATAATACAGTCCACAGTCAAAGATAGTTTTTAAAACCGGAGGCACACAGTTTTCTTTTACTTGTACGGTCAAGGCAAGGGTCAAGGCAAGCAGCATTTAACAGTCTTAGGCATTACAATGTGTAGGATAGGATGAGTTAACACAAAGTACAAACACCAATACACCTACATACTACAATCCACAAAAAGAAGACGAACGTCACATTGAGACACTCTAAAGGCCCATTTAGACACAACGATTATCGTTCAAAAGATGTCGCTCAAGCGCCTTTTGACCGATAATCGTTGTGTCAATTACAGTACAAGATGAGCAATCACCTTGCACTGCCAGCGGAGGATGCAGAAGACAAGCGGGGTGTCCCCGCTTGTCTTCTGCATTCAGCTGTTTCCCGCTCCGAGCGCCCGGCTATTATACAGCCGAGTGCTCGAAGCGGAGGATGCAGAAGACAAGTGGGGTGTCTCCGCTTGCCTTCTGCATCCAGCTGTTCCCTGCTCTGAGCGCCTTAGCTGTTATACATAGGCACAGAGGTGTGATCCTGTTCGTGAAAACCAAGCAGGGCTATGTAGCTGGCAGGATCATTCCTTCAACCTTGAAAGATGGTGGGAATAAATCTCATAATATGCCACGGGTGGCTCTGCCATCTTTTCCAACAAATCTAAGGTGCAGTTGGCCCGGCTGCACACAACATCCGGGAACAGTGAACTGCTCTGAATGACTTGATTACCCATTTTGTCCTCGTGACGCCAGTGCCCCTTTGCAGTGATGTAAGACGGGTAATAAAGTCCACAGTCAAAGAGATTTTAAACCAGAGGCACACAGTTTTCTTTTACTTGTACGGTCAAGGCAAACGTTTCCAAAAAACAGTATTTAACAGTCTTAGGCATTACAATGCAACACTTCTGTGCAGATTCTTCCCTCAACAAGTTTGTATCCAGAAGTCACTCTCCACTCTGAATATACGTAGTCTAAGTTATCTGTTGGACAATTACTGGAGTGCATCCATTACTTGTCAGGCACATACCGCATACATTTCACTTGTCTCTGTTACAATCACATGCATCCCTCTGGGTACTTGGTTTCTCAGTTGCGCGTCCTACTGTGGTAGATGAACAGAGGAACCATGCAATCGCCAGTGCCAACTCCAAGAGAACAGGACCTGCTTTTTACACTCCCCGGAGGAAAAGCCTCCCATCGCCGTAGGAGTAAGCCCGGGACTCGGCACGGGTAAGCTCCAGATCTTCTGTCTCCTCCCACGGTCTCCTTCTCTGATCACATCTCCACTCGTGCTTGAGCAACCTTAGCTGCTGCTCTCTCACATCACACCAACTCTCTCTTCCCGACGTCAACCACTTTCTTTAACTCCTCCCTCCTTTTTCTGACTCATCACACATATCGCGCATTCAGCAGGTTAGGGAGACGGAACACATAACTAGGATAGGATGAGTTAACACAAAGCACAAACACCAATACACTTACATACTACAATCCACAAAAAGAAGACAAACGTCATAGAGAGACACTCTAACTCTGGGCCACTCCAGAGCCCTACAACATGACTTCCAGCAGCTACTGGTCTGCATGCTTCTGATCCAACTGTCAGTAACAGACTCCATTTCTGTAGTAGGACCTGTAGTGCTCACAGCTTGACACTGTGCAGCTTGATTAGCATTTGCCAGGGAACACCAGAATTGGCAGGTCCGCCATTGGCACCCCATCCTCTTCACAGATGGCAGCAGGTTCACGCTGAGCACGCCTTTCCTTCATCGAGACTTGATGTGTGATTTAAGCGTTCCTTTTATTTCTTTGAGTGTATTATATATGTAATAAGTCATTATAGTGGATATATGTGCGGTTCAGGAGAAGATACTACGAGGGGTTGCTGATAAGTCTTTGGCTTTGTGTTCTTTTTTTGTTTCTATGGTAACGATTGTTACATCACATGAAAGCCTTATGTGTCTAATATATGCTTTCAAAATTGTGTGTTTGTAGCTTAAGGCAACGGTGCTCTCGGCACGTGGGAAAACAAAATGGCGGAGTCTAAGGCGATAGTCACAGCAAAGGAGAGCAGAGGAGTGATACAATTCTTGTTTCTGCAAGAAAAAGTCCATGGAGGATATTCATGGTGATATGTGGCAGACATTGGGGGATCAATGCCCTTCATGTTCTACAGTTAAGAACTGGGTTGCCAAATTTAAAACGGGCCGCTTCAGCACCAATGATGAGGAACGTCCTGGACCATCGAGAGAGGTTGTTGTTCCGGAGATCGTCGATGCTGTGCACAACCTCATACTGGAGAATCGGCCAATTTCAGCTAAAGGAATAGCAGACATCATGGGGATTTCTGGTGAACGTATTTGTGTCATTATTCATGAAGAAGCTATCTGCCTAGTGGGTCCCCAAATGTTTGACAACAGATCAGAAAAGCATCGAGTGAAAACTTCCCGGTCCATTTGTCAGAGTTTCCGGACTGATAAGAACTTCCAGGATCGACTGGTCACTATGGATGAGACCTGGATTTATTTGTATGACCCTAAAACCAAGGAGCAGTCAAAACAGTGGAGGCGCAGTGGTTCAGCCACTAAGGTGATGGCGTCTGTGTTCTGGGATAAGGAGGGCGTGCTGCTAATGGACGACCTTCAAAATGGTTCCACCATCAATGCAAGGTATTACATTGAACTTTTGGACCAATTGAAGGCAGCTCTGAAGGCCAAAAGGTGCGGCAAGCTGTCCAAAGGAATCTTGTTCTTGCAAGACAACGCCTCCGCTCACACTGCACAAGCGACCACGGCAAAACTGGTGGGGCTCGGCTTCCAGCTGGTTGACCATCCACCCTATTCACCAGATCTAGCTCCCTCCGACTATCATCTGTTTCTAAACCTGAAGAAACACCTCAAGGGTACCAAATTTCACACCATTTCTGATCCCATGGCTACTACGGATGACTGGTTTGAGACACAACCGAAATCCTTCTTTTTGCAAGACTTACAGAACTTGGAATATCGATATAAGAAGTGTTTTGACATCAGTGGAGAGTATGTGGAAGAAATGGAAAGTTTCATCTTCCTATCTCGTTTCTTTTTGGGTAAAGCCAAAGACTTATCAGCAGCCCCTCGTACTATCTTGTATCTGCCAATAGGGCCATGAGAAGATGGCTCTCTTCTGCCTTTTCATAACTCCTGCTTAAGAAGTATGTTACTATGGGCAATGCAGAGTTTGCTGCCACCCCGCACATAGAGTGTGAAAATAATAATTGTAGAGATTCAAGGTACACTTCTGTTAGTGGAGCAAATGGAGGTATAGATGGATGCTCAGTGATTTTAGGAGTGGGTCTTCCTTGTTATAAGTTGTTGGCAGAGCTGCCTCACCAAAATGAGTTTTGCAAAGTGGACAACCCCTTTAACCTATTAAGGACCAAGCACTATAAATTTACAGCGTTTGGTCCTGGGCTTGAGGCCCAGCCCTATGTAAAATTATGGCGGGGATTATAGCCTCCTGCTTCTGCAATCAATCAGAAGCAGGAAGGAATGTCAGCTGCTAGTCACAGCTAATAACCTGCAGGGGGAGGGTTTTTAACCCTTTCTGCCTTCTCCTTTCTTTAGTACACAGTTCTCAATGAGCGCGATGTACTAAAAAGGGAAAGTGGAACTCTTTCTTCCACTATGCGAGCCGGCAGTCAGTGACTATTGTCACTGCAGGGGATGTTTCTCCCTGTAACTGGGGCTTCTATGGATGCCCCAGCTACAGTGGAAAAATAGCAAATTAAAAAAAAACAAAAACATGTGAATGACCCCCAGAGGTCTTATATGACGTCATGGGGGACATATATAGTGAAAAGAATAATTACATAAATAAGTTTAAAACAATTACAGAATAAAACAACAATACATACATAAGGTAGAAAGTAACCCAAAGCTGACGCCAACCAAAACCGTTGCCATATGCGCCCTGTAATCCAAAACCATACATATTATATATCAAAACGTCCGAAATAAATAGAGGAACCCATTCCTGTACTTTACTTTAGCATAAATATATTAATTTAAATTAAAAAAACTATAAATTTGTAAAAAATCATTTTTTTAGCTCTTTACTCCAAATATAACTAAAAAACTGGAAAAAAAAGTCACTGAAAAAGATATTAAAAAAATATCCCTATATGTCACAGAAAAAAAACGCTACAAAAATAATTTTGGTAGCTAAAGGGAAAAAAATAGGCCAGTAAAACCGCCACATTGGTAAAATCTCTAAAAAGTGTCTGGTCCTTAAAGGAGATGTCCCGAGGCAGCAAGTGGGGTTATACACTTCTGTATGGCCATAATAATGCACTTTGTAATATACATTGTGCATTAATTATGAGCCATACAGAAGTTATAAAAAGTTTTTTACTTACCTGCTCCGTTGCTAGCGTCCTGGTCTCCATGGTGCCGACTAATTTTTGGCCTCCGATGGCCAAATTAGCCGCGCTTGCGCAGTCCGGGTCTTCTGCTGTTCTCTATGGGGCTCCGTGTAGCTCCGTGTAGCTCCGCCCCGTCACGTGCCGATTCCAGCCAATCAGGAGGCTGGAATCGGCAGTGGACCGCACAGAAGAGCTGCGGTCCACGAAGATAGAGGATCCCGGCGGCCATCTTCAGCGGTAAGTATTGAAGTCACCGGACCGCCGGGATTCAGGTAAGCGCTGTGCGGGTGGTTTTTTTAACCCCTGCATCGGGGTTGTCTCGCGCCGAACGGGGGGGGGGTTTAAAAAAAAAAAAACCCGTTTCGGCGCGGGACATCTCCTTTAAGGTACAAAACACCCTGATCCTTAAGGGGTTAAAGAAAGAAGATCGACGTAGTATTACAGGGGTTGATTCTGTTATAGGGGCACTGTTACAGTCTTAATTGCTAGATTTGGGGAAAAATGTGTCTGACTCTATTATGGAGGGAGATGTGGCTGGCTCTGTTATGGAGGGAGATGTGGCTGGCTCTGTTATGGAGGGAGATGTGGATGGCTCTGTTATGGGGGGAGATGTGGCTGGCTCTGTTATGGGAGGAGATGTGTCTGGCTCTGTTATGGGGGGAGATGTGGCTGGCTCTGTTATGGGGGGAGATGTGACTGGCTCTGTTATGGAGGGAGATGTGGCTGGCTCTGTTATGGGGGATGATGTGGCTGGCTCTGTTATGGGGGGAGATGTGGCTGGCTCTGTTATGGAGGGAGATGTGGCTGGCTCTGTTATGGGGGGAGATGTGGCTGGCTCTGTTATGGAGGGAGATGTGGTTGGCTCTGTTATGGGGGGAGATGTGGCTGGCTCTGTTATGGGGGGAGATGTGGCTGGCTCTGTTATGGGGGGAGATGTGGCTGGCTCTGTTATGGAGGGAGATGTGGCTGGCTCTGTTATGGAGGGAGATGTGGCTGGCTCTGTTATGGAGGGAGATGTGGCTGGCTCTGTTATGGGGGGAGATGTGGCTGGCTCTGTTATGGAGGGAGATGTGGCTGGCTCTGTTATGGGGGGAGATGTGGCTGGCTCTGTTATGGAGGGAGATGTGGCTGGCTCTGTTATGGAGGGAGATGTGGCTGGCTCTGTTATGGGGGGAGATGTGGCTGGCTCTGTTATGGGGGGAGATGTGGCTGGCTCTGTTATGGAGGGAGATGTGGCTGGCTCTGTTATGGGGGGAGATGTGGCTGGCTCTGTTATGGGGTGAGATGTGGCTGGCTCTGCTCTGGGGGGAGATGTGGCTGGCTCTGTTATGGGGGGAGATGTGGCTGGCTCTGTTATGGGGTGAGATGTGGCTGGCTCTGTTATGGGGGGAGATGTGGCTGGCTCTGTTATGGGGGGAGATGTGGCTGGCTCTGTTATGGGAGGAGATGTGGCTGGCTCTGTTATGGGGGATGATGTGGCTGGCTCTGTTATGGAAGGAGATGTGGCTGGCTCTGTTATGGAGGGAGATGTGGCTGGCTCTGTTATGGGGGGAGATGTGGCTGGCTCTGTTATGGAGGGAGATGTGGCTGGCTCTGTTATGGGGGGAGATGTGGCTGGCTCTGTTATGGAGGGAGATGTGGCTGGCTCTGTTATGGGGGGAGATGTGTCTGGCTCTGTTATGGAGGGAGATGTGGCTGGCTCTGTTATGGAGGGAGATGTGGCTGGCTCTATTATGGGGGAGATGTGGCTGGCTCTGTTATGGGGGGAGATGTGGCTGGCTCTGTTATGGAGGGAGATGTGGCTGGCTCTGTTATGGAGGGAGATGTGGCTGGCTCTGTTATGGAGGGAGATGTGGCTGGCTCTGTTATGGAGGGAGATGTGGATGGCTCTGTTATGGGGGGAGATGTGGCTGGCTCTGTTATGGGAGGAGATGTGTCTGGCTCTGTTATGGGGGGAGATGTGGCTGGCTCTGTTATGGGGGGAGATGTGACTGGCTCTGTTATGGAGGGAGATGTGGCTGGCTCTGTTATGGGGGATGATGTGGCTGGCTCTGTTATGGAGGGAGATATGGCTGGCTCTGTTATGGGGGGAGATGTGGCTGGCTCTGTTATGGGGGGAGATGTGGCTGGCTCTGTTATGGGGGGAGATGTGGCTGGCTCTGTTATGGGGGGAGATGTGGCTGGCTCTGTTATGGAAGGAGATGTGGCTGGCTCTTTTATAGGGGAGATGTGGCTGGCTCTGTTATGGGGGGAGATGTGGCTGGCTTTGTTATGGAGGGAGATGTGGCTGGCTCTGTTATGGGGGGAGATGTGGCTGGCTCTGTTATGGAGGGAGATGTGGCTGGCTCTGTTATGGAGGGAGATGTGGCTGGCTCTGTTATGGAGGGAGATGTGGCTGGCTCTGTTATGTAGGGAGATGTGGCTGGCTCTGTTATGGAGGGAGATGTGGCTGGCTCTGTTATGGGGGGGAGATGTGGCTGGCTCTGTTATGGAGGGAGATGTGGCTGGCTCTGTTATGGGGGGAGATGTGGCTGGCTCTGTTATGGGGGGAGATGTGGCTGGCTCTGTTATGGGGGGAGATGTGGCTGGCTCTGTTATGGGGGGAGATGTGGCTGGCTCTGTTATGGGGGGAGATGTGGCTGGCTCTGTTATGGGGGGAGATGTGGCTGGCTCTGTTGTGGGGACACTATTGCACAATTTGTTTTGCTCGCTCTGTATTGAGAAAACAGATACAATTATGGGTGTATGGTGGGTGGTATGGAGCGCTGGTTTACGGGAGCAGTAGGGTACAGTTATATGGGTTTAGGTGTCCGACATGATCATTGATTCACCTAGTCTGGTTTGTTATGGGGGCTCTGTTGTGGGTTGTGCTCTGGCTGCTACTGTTGTGGAACACTGTATTATTACCATGTTTGTTGTGGGGATGCTGTGGTTTGCACTATGTTTAAGGAATTGTGACTGGCTCTTAGGAGTGCTGTAGCCGCTACTGTTATGTGGGCGTAGCTTTTTGCTTAACCCTATCTGGTTTCTTGTGGGAACACTATAGATGGCACTGTCATGGGGAAACTGTGGATAGTACTGTCATAGGGACACTGTGGATGGCACAGTGATAGACACACCGTGTAAGGCAGCAACATGGGGACACTGTGGATGGCACTGTTATGGGGAAACTGTGGATGGCACTGTCATTGGTAAATTGTGGATGGCACTGTCATAGGGAAACTGTGGATGGCATTGTCATAGGGAAACTGTGGATGACACTGTCATGGGGACACAGTGGAAGGCACTCTCTTGGGGACACTGTGAATGGTATTTTCATGGGGAAACTGTGGAAGGCACTGTCATGGGGACACTGTTGAGGGCACTATCATGGGGACACTGTGGATGGCACTGTCATAGGGAAACTGTGGATGGCACTGTCATGGGGACACTGTGGAAGGCACTATCATGGGGACACTGTGAATGGCACTGTCATGGGGGCACTGTCGAAAGGCACTGTCATGGGAACACTGACAGTGACTGTGGATGACACTGGCATGGGGACACAGTGAAAGGCACTATCATTGGAGCACTGTGGAGGGCACTATCATGGGGACACTGTGGATGGTGCTGTCATGGGAACACTGTGGATGACACTGGCATGGGGGCACTGTAGAAGGCACCATCATTGGGGCAGTGTGGATGGCACTGGCATGGGGGCACTTTGGATGACACTGGCATGGGGGCACTGTGGAAGGCACTGTCATGTGAACACTGTGGATGACACTGGCATGGGGACACTGTGGAAGACACTGGCATGGGGGCACTGTGGATGGCGCTATCTTGGGGATATTGTGGCTGATAACATTTTCAGTTTTTAAGATGTTTCTTTGTATTTTTTAGTTTGATACTTTTAGATAAATAGATCATTTTTTCTCTCCCTGGGAAAAGTTTCCCAGTTCCACAAAATATTTTCCGGCTTAATGCCTGAAAGAGGTAGCCGGTGAAAGCGCTGGGCCGCCGTTCCTTCTGAGTGAATGACAAATCTCATTTATTCTGAGCGCGCTGCCTGCAGCCAGCCGCACACAGCAGGAATTATGTCATGATTACTGTGGTTTTATCTGCTACAAGTGGGAATAACCGTAACGCTCGCATTCCCTTCACTGACATATGCATATGAGCGGTAAGAAATGCCTGCCATGTGCGTCCTCTGTCATCACTGAGGTCATTGTGTGCCGCCATTATTAAAGTGGAAACGTGTAAATTGAGATGAAGACACAGTATAAATCTATTTGAGTACTCAGCAGGGTTTCCTCTAAGCCTTTGTAGCTAATGAGTGGGGCAGTTTGGGACATGGGTGCTGCTCCGTCTAAGGTGGGCAATGCAGAACTGTATTCAATACCTATGGACATACAGCACCCTAATAATTGGCTATAAAGCATCCCCATATGCAGGGCCCCATTGCATCCAGGCAAATAGTATTAAAGGGATTGTCCGGGACTTTTCAGATTTTTTTTTTCTATTGATGGCCTGTCATCAGCACAGGTTATCAGCAAATGACCAGCAGGGGTGTGCAACTCAGGATTCCCACCAATCAGCTGATTCCTAGGCCCGCTGTCACTATGGAAAGCAGAGGAAGCAGATCGTGCTGACCATAGCGGAGCAGCCCAACTTAGTATTGCAGGTATTAGAATCAATGGGCGTCGCGGCTGCAATACCAACCTGGGCTGCTGCACTATGGTCAGCATGATCTGCTTCCTGCAGGCTCCCGCTGATCATGTATTGACGACTTGTCCTGAGCACAGGTCATCAGTAGAAAAAATCTAAAAAAATTCCAAACAACCCCTTTTAACAGCATTGAGATTAGGGATGAGCGAACGTGTCCGTTACGGACACATCCGCACCCGGACACCGGCTTTGCCGAACACTGCAGTGTTCGCGCGTAAGTGTCCGGGTGCCGCCGGGGGGCGGGGAGATGCGCGGCGGCGCGGGCGGCAGTAGCGGGGAACAGGGGGGAGCCCTCTCTCTCTCCCTCTCCCCCCCACTCCCCGCCGCACCCCCCCGCGCTGCCACGGCGGCCCCCGAACTTTTTCGCCCGAACACTGAAGTGTTCGCAAAGTTCGGTGTTCGGGCGAAAAAGGGGCGGAGCTGAACGTGTTCGCTCATCTCTAATTGAGATCTAACACAGTAAAGATTGTCTACATCCTTACTGGTCTAGGGCAGTGGAGGGGTTAATATCTGCATCCCCGGTGGTACAGAGTAGCTCCCCAAAGATGTTGACACTAAGGCAGTAAAAGGGTTCATATAAATATTTTTGATGGTCCTGAGCTGTAAAGAGGTTAATGTTAGAAACCCTAGTGGTCTAGGGCAATACAGGAGTTTATATCAGTATCCCTGGTGGTGTAGGGCAATGAAGGGGTTAATGTTAGTATATCTGATGGTCTAGAGCAATCTGGTGCTGAAAAAGATTGTATGAAGATTTAAAGTTGTCCCCTATCCACAGGATAGGGGATAACTTTATGATCCGTCGAGGTCCAACCGTTGGGACTCCCACCGATCCTGAGTTCAGGGGTCCACATGTTTCCTGAATGAATGGAGTGGAGGTCATGCATGCGCACCGTCGTGCCATTTCTTTCAGAGAATTGCTATGTGTAGTTTAAGCAGCACTTGCTGGCCCTTTAAGAGAGAGGCAGGAGAGTATGCATGCAGCACTACGGGCAGCAGATAGACTGGAGGCAGAGGAGGCATGACAGGGAGCAGCCAGAGCTTAGTGTGGGGAACCGGAAGAATAGTGGCGGACAATCATGACTCCAGGAACAGGTGGGGCGCATCTGTAGCATGCAATGACAATAAGAGATAAATATATGTTGGTAGAGGTATGACCGATGGGGCCTGAGAGAACATGAGTCCCAAGTCCCAAGTTTGAATGGAGCAATTGACGTGCATTCGCTCTACAGCACCACACAATGTTTATAGAGAACAGGCCCAAATGGTCATTCTTTTTGGTGCATTTTCTTCATAAATAGGTCTAGTATCTGATGCAACATTATATGCTTTAAATAAGGTCTAGGCACAATCGCATTAGTATATCTACTTCAATACCTACTAAAGTCACAGGAGGGTGCAGGAATGGAACTGCAGCCTCCTACATAATTAAACAGGACGTCTCGTCTCAAAATGTATATGCCAATTAGTTTTTACTTCTGCTCCATTAGCTATGACCTCTGAATGCTGCATTACCTTTTGGAGTCCTTCTCCTATGCTTTACACTGCAGGTCATTTTTTTAGATGCTTTGTATCATATAAGCACAGTGCATGAAGAAAATAAGAATATATTATATTGTTGCAACATAAGCCTGGGTATCTGCCTTTATTAACTTTAATATAGAAGGGATATTCTCATCTAACTTCCACTCGGCTGCGCTACAGTGACTGATGGGGAGCGTGATCTAAGGGCTGGTCTCCGGAAATGATGTTACAATGTAGCATGGTGCAGATCCCCAGTGAAAAGGAGCTCCAGGGGTCAGGAAGGGTTAGTAACAAAACTTACGTTTATTGTAGCTTCGGGTGGCAAACAAGGTGATCTTCCTTCCAGGATGGTGACTGGAGATACTGCTGCTCATAACAGAATCCCATACTGCTTATCCAGGTTTTTCACTGGGACCCTGAGAAGCCTTCTGCAACGTTGTATCCCGCACCTCGCTCCTTTCTCAGACTCAGTAATAAGGCTATGGATGATTCTCTCCTGACCAGCTATCTACACTTGTTCCTACACCTCATATGCTCTCCTCTCTGAAGTTTCTGGGACTGAACAGTAACTTTTATAAACTTTTTGGCTCCTCCCAGCAGCATAGAGCCGAGAGGCTAGACAGATCCACTGGACAGATACTGAGTAATGATGAGTCACAGGGGCTATTCTATCCCTCTGGTGTGAACCCTTTCATTCTCCAGTCACCAACTCAGGTATATACATTACTTCAACCTAAATCCGCACCCCCACCTCCCTGCCTGTATTTGCAGATGCACTGCGGATCTAAGTTTCCATAGAGATGAATGGAGCACATTATTTGCGGTAAAATAGAGCATGCTGCGATTAATTATCCGCTCGTGGCATCCACCAATCAAAGAAAAGCAAATCAGCAGGTGGCAAATGAAGTGCTTCCCTATGGGTGGCTTGATTTGCGGATCTCACATGCGGGTGCCATGCGCAGATTCCGCAAATCAAATCCACCCTTGGACATTGGTCCTAAAACATTTTATAGCAACAGGGAGATCGGGGGTCCTGGGACCCAAACTAGCTCGTTCACACTGGCCACATTCTCCATAGCAGTTAAAGGGGTTGTCGAGGCATACTGCCCTGTCATATGGGGCATGAAGTAAAGCAACCGTTTGCTGGATGCTACTGCTGCCGGGGCAAATATTGAATGCCCAGGGTTTTGCATGGGTCTTATTAATTAGAACAGGACCCATGTCCGCTATTCGCTTGGAGCTGGATGGTTATCTTGGCAACTGCACCACACAGTGCGCAGCTGCATCTCTCCATGACTGATGTTAGATCTAGCGAGATTATATTTGGACTACCTCTATAATGGTGGCAACAATCCAAAATTTGGGACGCCCAGCTATCAAACAAATAGGATATGCCACAGAGCATTACATGGCCAGCATGGCGAACAATTGTAAGACCATCTCTGTCTCCGGTGGACCAGGCATTTAACAGACAGCCTATGGACTTCATTGGACACCGTGTAATACATAATTTTTGCTAAAGCCTCTTTCCCTCTGCCATATAGGACACCAGTAGTAAAATTGGCACAAGGTTGGTGGGGGGCCCAGTTACAGATATGTATTGGGGCCAGGGACTTTAAGTTTTAACCAAAGATACCCCTAATAACAGTGTGCCAGCCACGGATAGTCCTGGAACAGTATGTGAGCCCTCTGTAACAGTGTATCAGAACCAAGCTCCTCACCTAAATACAGCGCTATAACCAAGCTCAATACATAAATACAGCACCAGAACCAAGCTTGGAACTGAAATACAGCACCAGAGCCAAGCTCAGTACAGCTCATAACATGTATACAGCCGAAGAACTATGCACTGTGGTGTGGGGGCGCCACTGGGCTAACTGCAGCACCTTGGAACATCAGAAGGCAGAAGACAAAGCCAGGAGGAGGATAATTCATGTAGCTCCACAAGGCACTACCATGCAAAGGGAGAGAATCATCTGGTCGGGTGGACTTAAGTGGGGGTGATTAGCAACCTACATCTGACTGTTGCCCCCCGTACAAGCTGGTGGCCAACACCCTGAGCATGGATCCCAGGTAGCTTAGATAGCCATAAACACTGTCATAGCAGCATGTCAGCAACAGATTACCCCATAGCAGTATGCCAACCTCAAGTGCTTCCCCCTCATAAGTTAAATGCCCTCCATAAATGCCCCATAAAAGAATATCATCCACATATCATCTACATTAGTGCCATCTGGAGGGTCTGTAAAACCTACAGGCAGTTTTGGCCTGTGATCCAGTAGCCCAGATATAGGGGGTCCGAAGGTGGCAACAGTTCCAGCAACACTGGATATATGGCATCAGAGGTAAAAAGCGCCAGTGACAAAACTGCAGACGCCGCCTGTGTGTGAGCGCAGCCTTAAACGCCGAATGACCTTCGTGCAATTAATGAAGACGATCGTAAGAGCATTAAGAAGTAAATAGGGATTAATAAGACGCTGCTGCAGGCCAACTAGGATAATAAAGGCTTCCCAGGAGCTATCAGCGGGGTTAATATGCAATAAATATGAAGGTTACCGGAAAATAACAGATATCCCTCCACGGTCGGACTAGTTTTGTTCGCTGTCACCGGCTCTTTATAGACCTCAGACTATAGGTAAAGTTTGCATTAATTTTCCCCTGGGTTTGGTTTTTACATTCTAATTTTCCACTAAATGAGACATCTGTTTCTGAGAAGAGAATTTTCGATGGTTTCCATGGTAACCATCATTCTGCGTATGAAATGTATTCGAATGGTTACCTCAGAAGAGAAAAAGCAAATTTCTTAGCGTGAGATTGTGAATATTCAGCTTTTTGTGTCTTTCCTTTTTGGTTTAAAGCCAAATCGTGAAATATTTATGGACGGGATGATTAATTAGACATAACTCTGTGCTGTGTGCTGCTGTAATTATAGATTTTCATATATGGTCCGGAACAACCAATCAGGTCGCTGTTTTGATATTTAAATTTATTTTTTCCCAGGGAGCATTGTACAGCCTGTAAGACTCCTAAGAACTCTTCTGGTACTCTCCACAAGAAGAAACAATACCACCTGGCTCACATAAAAAGGCCTTTTGTAACTGCCCCAAAGAACTTACTGTACAACATATGGTTGGAAGGCCTAGTTTTGTCACGGTGACGCCAACACTCCAAATAACAGTCGAGTCCAGCAATAGTTTAGAAATCTGGTGGTGTATAGATTTACTGACTTTGATATTGGAAGTACAAACTGAATTTACAGTTCCTTGTAAAGTATTTGTAGCAGGTACACGAAGATGCAGCAGTAAGCAGGCCATTGAACAAGATGAGAAATACAGTGATATTGATTTGATTTGGTTTACACCACGATGTACCTTGGAAGAAGACATGCTGCACTGCTGGCTTGCTCTCGTACGCGTACCTCCTCCTCCTCTCCAACACGACTAACTGCGACCTCTCCTCTCTCACACCTGGCTGAGCCTGCCTAACTGCTCACTGTCACTCCCTTTTATTTCCTCTGTTTCTTTCCTGCATTTTCTGGACTCCTCCCACTCTTGCATAAGGACTTAAAGGGGTTGTCCCGCGCTGAAACGGGTTTTTGTTTTTTTTAAACCCCCCCCCCCCCCGTTCGGCGCGAGACAACCCCGATGCAGGGGTTAAAAAAACAAACCGCTCAGCGCTTACCTGAATCCCGGCGGTCCGGCGTCTTCATACTTACCTGCTGAAGATGGCCGCCGGGGTCTGCTCCCTCCGTGGACCGCAGCTCTTCTGTGCGGTCCATTGCCGATTCCAGCCTCCTGATTGGCTGGAATCGGCACGTGATGGGGCGGAGCTACACGGAGCCGGCATTCTGCACGAGCGGCTCCATTGAAGAGAGCAGAAGACCGGGACTGCGCAAGCGCGGCTAATTTGGCCATCGGAGGGCGAAAATTAGTCGGCTCCATGGGAACGAGGACGCTAGCAACGGAGCAGGTAAGTAAAAAACTTCTTATAACTTCTGTATGGCTCATAATTAATGCACAATGTACATTACAAAGTGCATTATTATGGCCATACAGAAGTGTATAGACCCACTTGCTGCCGCGGGACAACCCCTTTAAGTGGTGGCTTTCCTGCCCTTGGACTCTGCACCAGTGAAATTGAATCTGACTATCAGCCAATGGGAGACCAGCTGACATCAGTGTTAAGCTGTAGGCTTAGAGAAGAAGGGGAGACACAAGGTCTCTTCTACAGACGACACCTTCTATATCCATGGACGGCATATAGACAGGTGTGACAGGACAAGTGTGCTGTGAGTGTTCTGTAGGACCCGCTGGGCAACTACACTCTCAGGTCACCAACCAGAATCCTACTCTGTACTGAGGAGGGGCAAGAACCCCAAAACAACTGTCTGTAGATGACTCTGTTGTCCTTCTAGATTGGTTTATATCTTAAGTCATGTTGTACGGTCTGTTAAAATGTATAGGATATATGACTTCCAGTAGGGGGTGCTGTGAAGGCATCTTAACATATTCATTTGCATGATTTTTTTTCCCAGTGACCATTGCATGGCCTATATGACTCCCTACACCCTTGTGGTGCTCTCCACAAGGAGAAATAGTACGTCTCCTTTTCAAAGTCTTTTTGCTGGACAGTCATTATTCACTACTGTTTTGTTGGGGTTAGAGGGGTTGTCAAAGACTGTATGAAAGCAGCCATCTTTTTTTTGCACAAAAGCGCCACATTGGTCCACAGATTGTGTATGGTATTGCAATTGCCTTGAAGTGAATGGAGCTCTTTTTGATTACATGTTCTCTTCATTTACAGGCAGCCCTGGTTCTATGGATGGGGATTTAACCTCCCTCGTGGACAGGCTTTATTAGACAAATGGAACCTCATTCCCGAAGGCACAGACATCCTTATAACACACGGACCGCCCCTTGGTAAGATATACTGAAACTTAAAAAGAAGTGAAATTTCAGCTATTCTCAAGGGCGTAGCTAGGGTGGCCACATATGTCACTAAGAATAATGGCCAAGGTAAATGGGGCATAGTTTAGGGAGCATGGTTATGGGTGTGGCCAATTTGACCTCCGTTATTCCAGTAGCCCCAGTTGTAATCGTTCCCCCTTTCAATAGCTCAGTTAGTAATAGTGTGCCTTCTCAGTGGCCCCAGTGGTAATAGTGCACCTTCTCAGTGGCCCCAGAAGTAACAGTGCTTCTTCTCACTGGCCCTAGTAGTAATAATGCTTCCTGTCAAAGGCCCCAGTACTAATAGTGCCCCCTTTCCTTGGTATTAATACTAACAGTGCCTCCGTTAATGGCCCCAGTAGTGATAGTGACCCCTTTTGTGTCCACAATAATACATGTCCCCCTTAGTGGCCCCAGTACTAATAGCACCCTAGTAACTATAGTGACCTCTTTAGTGGTGGCCTCAATAGTAATAGTGCCTCCTCTTTGTGCCCTCGTCACCCCTATACCTTTGGCTGAGCAGCAACCGCACCATAAGACACTGTTTCCCAACTCCAGTCCTCAGGGACCACCAACAGGTTATGTTTTCAGGATATCCTATGGAAAGAACACCTGTGGCAATGTCTGAGGAAATCCTGAAAACATGACCTGTTGGGGTGCCTTGAGGACTGGAGCTGGGAATCACTGCTATAAGAGGGCGTTGTACATGATTATAAAGAGTCCGCGTTTTCTCCTGAAACATTGCCACTCTTGTAGCACAATCACTGTTAAAGAGGTTATCTGGGACTAAGATATTGATGACCTATCTTCAGGATCATCGTCATCATCAGATTGGTGGGGTTCGACTCCCAACAACCACCACTGATCAACTGTTTGAAGGGGCCGCAGTGGTCGGATGAGTGCTATAGTCCCTGCGCTGTGTCATCCATTGCTAATGTGGCCTTTAAGAAGCTCAAGTGAAGGAGAAAGAGCTGCAGTACCAGACATAGCCACAACAAAATGTACAGCGCTGTGATGGTATACAATAAAGAGGTCGCAGCACTCCCCCGACTGTCACAACCTCTTCAACCAGCTGAATGGGGTGGTGTCAAATGTCAGCCCCCCACTAATCTGACATTAATGACCTATTATTAAGATAGGTCATAAATATATTAGTTCTGGGAAACCTCTTTAAATGAAAAGGGCTGAGCTGCTGTACCAGGCAGCACCCGTGGACAAGGGTGGCGCTATTTTCAGAACATGCTCATTTCTGATTCTGTGAGCAGCATTGTGTCGTATTCAGTGGAATGCCGTATTAAAATAAATCCTTTTGATCATTTTTCATCGGCACCAAAGCTTTACAATCCCCCGGACATCTTGATTTCCGAAACGAGGAAGCGGCATTTAGGAAGCGGTTTTATCTTTTTGTCTTCCTCTTGATGGCAGCTGCTTTTGAAACAGATGATAAATTTGGAAGCGCAGAAAGAAAACCAATGAGCTTCATTCTATAAGATGTCAGGGAACAATTATACCCGTATTTACTGGATGTAAGAGACACTGATGAAATGGTTTGTCGCTGACTGACTGTCATCCGGCATGCCGCTACATTTAACCTTTACACTGCTGACACAGACTGCGCCAAAGGTTTTCAATGAAAATGTAATGGGGAATTATTCTGCGGGTTTAGGTTGGAAATGGTTAAATGGCGCAAAATTGTCCTGCTTTGTAACATACTGATAGAAATGTGTGATGATGTATGAAGAGAACGCCTGACATGGACACATTCATTTTCTGTTGTCTCCTATTGGGGACCTCCGGACAGACTTCTACAAGCCAGCAGCTCTCGCTCTGGTGGACAGTCCATGTATTACATGGAGAGCCATTCATTAAAATCGTATAATCTCCCTATATCTGGAGGGTGGTATTTGTAGCTGCGGGATCTCGGTGCGAATGGAATTCTCTGCCACATCCCATCCTTGGTTGGGGTCATGTTGGGTGAACGAGCAGACCACACTGTTCATAGGATCTCTCTAGAATGCTCCTCCAACCAATTCTGGACAACTTGGCATGATGGCATGGTGCACTATCCTGCTGGAATATCTGATCATTAGTGGGGGTACATGAAGTTCGTGAAGGGCAGCCAATGGTTACTAAGCAGTGGCACGAAGTGGGCACTGGTCATTGATGTGTTTCGGCATACCAGTAGATCCAACCCATGCCATAAGAACGCACCCCACACCAGTATGGAACCACCATCAGCCTACATAGTACCTTGTTGACAACTGGGGTCCATGACTTCATAGGGTGTACGCCACACATGAACCTACCATCAGCCTGAAACAACTGGTATCGTGACTCATTGGCGCATGCTACATGTTGCCAATCCTCTAGTGTTAAGGTGACCAGGTTTTCCCAAAATCAAAGCAGGACAGAGGGGTGTGGTCAGGGGCGGGGAATATTTTAACGTGTGATTTTCCCTCCTTTATTATAAAAACGGCAGCGCTGTTTCAAAAAAGACAGGGAGCAAATTCTGTACAAAAGGTGTGGATTTTGACTGGAAATACCTCACCTTTTACAAAGGCTTCCCACTGTCAGCGCTCCCAGCTTCTGGTTCACAGCAGCCTATAGTGACCTCACCTGACCAGCGGCGCCACATCTGACCAGGCCGCTAGGGAGCGCTGACAGCAGGAAGGCTACAAAGAAGATGAGGGGGAGCGCCACACAATATGAAATTAGCTGCGGATACGCAGCTGATTTCCAGTCAAAATCCACAACAATGGTGCAGATTTTTAGTGTTTTTGGATGTGGAAATGCTGCGTAATTTGCCTCGGAAATTTCCACTGTGGACATTCCGCAGCATTTCCACCACGTGTAAACATACCCTAAGTCAACTTGAAGTGTGCTGCCAAGTGCAGAGTGGCCATAGTAGTATTAGTGCCCCCTATATTGTCTTCAGTAGTAATAGTGTCCCCTTTATTGGCCCCAGTAGTAATAGTGACCACCACAGTGGTATCAGTAGTAATAGTGTCCACTATATCGGCCACAGTAGTAATTGTGAACCTTACAGTGGCCTCAGTAGTAAGTGTCCCCTAAACAGCCCTAGTAGTAATAGTGACCCCCACAGTGGCCTCAGTAGTAATAGTGTCCCTTATATTGTTCTCAGTAGTAATAGTGTCCCCTATATCAGCCCCAGTACTAATAGTGACCCCCACAGTGACCTCAGTAGTAATAGTGTCCCCTATATTTGCCTCAGTGGTAATAATGACCCTCACCGTGGCCTCAGTAGAAATAATATTACTACTGGGGCTGATATAGGGGACACTATTGCTAATAGTGTCCCCTATATCGGCCCCAGTTTTAATAGTGATCCCCACAGTATTCCCTATGGAACTTACCTCCTCCTCCTCGTCTTCAAAGAGCTGCTGCTCCTCTGCTCAGCACTGATGTGGGCGGAAGTGTGTGCGCCCGGACATCTCTTTCCTTCTCCTCTGCTCCTGTGGAACCCAGGAGGAGAGGAGAAGGGGTGGAGGATCCTGGGTGCACACACTGCCATCAGTGCATTCCGCATCAGTGCCACTGAGTGATTACCAGCCGGGGTGCCGCAGCTTCCCAGCTGGTAATCACCTTCATAGTGACCAGATGTCCCGAAAGTGGGGCAAGAAGCTATTCCACTTAGGGACCCTGGGGAAAGCGAGACACAGGGACTCAAAGTAGGTCTGTCCCACATAAATCAGGACATCTGGTCACCTTATCTAGGGTCTAGTTAGCAACCTCATGAGCCCAGGTGAGACACGTTGTCTGTTGATATGAGGCAGTTTGGTGAGTCTTCTGCTCCCATATCTCACGGGAGCTGCAGAACGCTGCGCTGACCTGAAATGTGTGTGGGGCCTCCTGCATTAGATGTGGATGTCATTTCTGCCAGAGGAGCTTGTCTGTTCCCATGGCCAGTTCTAGCCAGACACTGCTGGTTGTGGGCGGCCACTTTGGGTGATAATGCCTTCAATGACGTTTTCCTGCTACACACATGACACGGTGGATCGTGGAATGTTAATTGCCTACACAACTTCGGAAATGGAATGTCCCATCCCTCTGGCACTCCATATCACGCCTCGTTTGAACCTTGATAATTCACTCCGCCTCACCATGAGCACATTGGGGATAACACCTCACAACGTATACAGGTGTGGGCGATCCCAGGCCGTCACCTGAGATAATCCCATGACTTTTGGCACGTCAGTGTGTTATGTATCTTTCTAATATTCATTGCCCTTCAGTTCCCTGCCATTTTCAAGATTTCTGCTTGCAGTTGGCAAGTAGCAAACTCCAATCTTGAAAGTGTCTCAAAGTGGTCATTTAGTGTAGTTTTTCGTGCGGTATTAATATGTTACATTTTTATTGCAGGATTTTTGGATTGGGTGCCAAAGAAATTACAGCGAGTGGGATGTGTAGAATTATTAAACACGGTGCAGAGGAGAGTTCAGCCGAGGTTACATGTCTTTGGTCACATACATGAAGGTATGTTATTCCTTAGCCATTCTAAAGGCCAATTAGGGCAGGATATTCCCAGTATCCTAATAATGATGATGACAACAGATAGTAAAGGTCACGGGCACCGTACAACCTCAAGCACAATAGATCAGCATTAAGCTCAGCATTGTATTTCTTGTGTTGCAGGTTATGGCGTCATGGCCGATGGAACCACCACATACGTCAACTCCTCAGTATGTACAGTCAATTACCAGCCAGTGAATCCTCCCATAGTTATTGACTTGCCGAACCCAAGGAACACGTGATTCCTACAACCTATGTGCATCATCATCGTCATCACCACCTTCTCCATGGGTACCACATACATGTGCCATGTAAATACCAGCTCTGACTACTACAATGGGATTTGTAGGTGAATATTTTTGTGCAAGCCTGTAGCATGAAAATCAGTACCAAGCTGAACCCGACAGCGACCAGTCAGACTTTTCCAGCAACGATGTGATGTCACAATGATGTCATGAGGCTGCACATGACTCAGCATCTATGGATCTACATACGGTGATTAATGCTGCTGTGATTGGTCTTTATAAGCACAGTAACTGCGACACAAACGCCAAACAATGTAACCATTTTCTACACTTAAGACTAAGCAGGAGGCTAGAAAACGGACATGAAATGCCTGAACTTGCTGAAAGCCTCTGATACTCTCCACTGCGGCTGCCCACCTATAAGGAGGCTGTTTTATACCCGCTCTGATGAACTGACTATTTCGGCTCTGTGTCTTCTCACTGGTGGCACCGATGCCGACGCCTGTTTTGCAAGCACAGTTCATGTTTGTTGTGTTGGGCTGAATCGTTCTTTCATTCTGAATGCAAAACAATGTTTTTTGGTTGCTACTATTTTCTGTTTTATTTTCTTCTGCATAGAAATAAAATAATTCAGCAATGATAGGAGGAGGTCTGATTTATACCAAGTGCAGCATTAGTAATGAGACTCTGAAAATAATTACTGTAAGAATTCCTTTAATCAGTGTTTAACAGGAAATTTCCTTAGAAAATCAAAAGGTTTGAACATCATTGTGGAATTTAGTAATTTTGTAAATACATTACATGATTTATCCTGTACTGATCCTGAGTTATATAATTGTATTATACTCCAGAGCCGCACTCGCTATTCTGCTAGGGGAGTCACTGTGTACATACATTACTTATCCTCTACTGATCCTGAGTTACATAATTGTATTATACTCCAGAGCTGCACTCATTATTCTGCTGGTAGAGTCACTGTGTACATGCACTACTTATCCTGTACTGATCCTGAGTTACATAATCGGATTATACTCCAGAGCTGCACTCACTATTCTGGTGGTGGAGTCACTGTGTACATACATTACTTATCCTGGACGGATCCTGAGTTATATCCTGTATTATACTCCAGAGCTGCACTCACTATTCTGCTGGTGGAGTCACTGTGTACATACATTACTTATCCTGTACTGATCCTGAGTTACATCCTGCATTATACTCCAGAGCTGCACTCACTATTCTGCTGGTGGAGTCACTGTGTACATACATTACTTATCCTGTACTGATCCTGAGTTACATCCTGCATTATACTCCAGAGCTGCACTCACTATTCTGCTGGTGGAGTCACTGTGTACATACATTACTGATCCTGTACTGATCCTGAGTTACATCCTGTATTATACCCCAGAGCTGCACTCACTATTCTGCTGGTGGAGTCACTGTGTACATACATTACTTATCCTGTACTGATCCTGAGTTACATCCTGCATTATACTCCAGAGCTGCACTCACTATTCTGCTGGTGGAGTCACTGTGTACATACATTACTTATCCTGTACTGCTCCTGAGTTACATCCTGTAGATCTTTTATTATAAAAGTATGAAACATAACAATAAAAGCAAACTGTAACAATAGTAAATAATAATAATACAACCGTATACAGAGATAAGGCCCTTCACCCAGAGTCCATGGTCCACAAACAAAAGAAACCCCATGTCTGGACTCCCCTCCCCCCTGCCGCACCCTCGCACACACACTCAAAGCAAAACACAATATACCTAAAAGAAGAGCATCCAGCTATCCAGAAGAGAAAACTAAAACTAAAGCTACAGGTCCAGCCGTACCGCACTGAAACCCCATCATAAACAAAATTAGGCAATAACGTAAACATAACATATATATATATATACCAATAATTAACTAAATATGAAAATAAAGACCAAGCCAACCGGCATACAAAAATAACTAAAGAAATAGTTTTTCAAAAAAAATTTTTTTTTTTTTTTTTGGGTCCCCAGTGCAGCTCGGGGGCCATGCCTGCTCCACCAGTCCGTGCCCAGAGTTCTAAAGTTCAGGACGTGCCAAGCCACACCAGGGTTTTTTTTTTTTTTTTAATATATATAAACTGTACAACACTCTGCCTGCCGCAGCCTGGGGGCCATGCCCGCTCCACCAGTCCGTGCCCAGAGTTCAATGTTCGGGACGTGCCAGGCTACGGCTCAAGGCGTGAAACCACTCCCCCCAACCCCCCACCCAACCTAACTACCACCCAGAACGTGAATATATACATATAAAACATACAATAACCAATATACATGACATACACGATATATATTAACATAACCCGAAAGCCTAAGGTCGGCTCACCTGCAGCCCTACTTCACTCCATTTTGCCCAAATCAAAACAAAAAGCTTTATGGTGCACTCACAGCCCGCCACCGGGATTGGAGGTGATAAGCCGGGCACAGACATCACAATGTACTATCCCTTGCATTTTCTCCCTATTCTTTCCCTAATTTGCCCTAGACTGTCCTTAGTCTGCCCCTCAGTCTGACCCTTCATGGAAACCTGTCCCTGCCCTATCCCTCCTCTCTCCCTATCCTGTCCCTCCTCTCTCCCTACTCTGCCCCTAGAAAATTAAGAAAAACAAACTGTCCCTAACGAAATACAAGCCCTCTCCATAGGAGAGAAGCTTTAGATGTGCCCAGCCTCTCATACTCCAAAGAACGCACCTTCACCAGGTCACCCAGGATGTTCCTACATACCGTATCCACGGGGAGGACTTTCAGCTCCGTCGAGATTAAACACCGTGCACTCCAGATGTGGAACCTGACCACTAGGCTAACTAGAAATAAAGTGCAGCGGTCCCTGCCACCAAGGCCTCTGAACGCTCCATAAGCCCACTCCGCATAGGAGAGGTGTGCCAGCTGAGGCCAGCCTATGGAGACCCCTACCCGTTGGTATACCTCTGTATTAAAGGGGCACTGAAGCAGGAAATGCTCCATGCTTTCCAGCACGTCGCTGCACTCCTGACGGGGGCAACCCCTGTCAATCAGAGGCCTGCTCTTCAAGTTACCCCTTACATACAGTCTCCCGTGAAAGCAGCGCCAAGCCAAGTCCCAAAACTTCAAGGGGACCCGGGTTGAATTCAGTAAACGTAACCCTCCCTCCAGGTCCCGACTTGGGCAGTCCTTGAGCGCCAGGGGCTTCTGGAAATGGGTCAACAGGACTCTTTCGTCAAGGAGCCTCCTCGTCAGAGTCCTGATCTCCCACATCCCCAGACCCCACCGGCGTATCACCTTCAGAACCAAGGTAGCGTAAGCCGGGAGATGTCCGTGCTGCGTGCGAAGGTCCTTCACTCGCCCTCCTGTCTCCCATTCCTGGAAGAAGGGCCGAAACCATCCCCTGCAGGAGTAGACCCACGGAGGAGCCCTCTCTTGCCAGAGGTTGCCTATGTTGATCTTAAAAAAAGTGTTTACAAGAAACACCACGGGGTTGACCATAGACAACCCCCCTAGTCTCCTCGTGCGGTATGTAACATCTCTCCTGATCAGGTTCAACCTATTCCCCCACAACATTAGGAAGAACAGGTTGTAGACCCGAGTCCAGAGAGGTTCTGGCAAAATGCATACGCTGCCCAGGTAGATGAATAACGGGAGCAGGTATGTTTTGATCAGGCTAATTCTTTCCCGAAGGGTCAAAGACCAACCCTTCCACTGATTTACCTTGTGAGTTGCACCATCCAGCCTGTCCACCCAATTTTGCATGGGGTAATCCCCCTGGCCGAATTTGATGCCAAGTACTTTTGCTGAAGTTTCGGGCACCGGAAGGGTGTCCGGGAGATCAAACGTAGGATCCCCCCTTCCTAACCAGAGACTTTCACACTTATCCCAGTTGACCATAGACCCGGAAGCTTCCGAGTAGCGGTCCACCTCCGACACCACAAACTCCGCCTCCTCTCTCGAGGACACGAAGAGCGTGACATCATCGGCGTATGCCACTGCCCTCAGGGTAGCCTCCGGCACCGCCCGGTCCATCCCGACCCCTGCTATAGGTCCACAATCAACCCTCCTAAGGAAGGGATCTATCGCAAACGCATACAACAGGGGACTTAGAGGACAGCCCTGGCGGACACCGGACCCCACCTCGAAAGGGCGGCCAAGCCAACCGTTCACCAGCGGGAAAGTCTCAGCCCCTGCATACAATGTTCGCAGCCAATCAACAAACCCCACTGGCAGGCCGTATCTCAGAAGGACGGACCAGAGGTACTCGTGATTAACCCGATCAAACGCTTTGGCCTGATCCAAGGACAGCAGGTACCCCTCCCAGTGACCAGCCCTACCCTGCTCCACTGCCTCCCGGACACCGAGAACAGCGCTAAAGGTGCTACGGCCTGGAACAGAGCAATGCTGCGCCCCCGAGAGGAGCCGGGGTGCAAACTTGACCAGCCGATTAAACAGCACTTTTGCCAGAACCTTCCTGTCCTTATTGAGAAGCGCTATGGGACGCCAGTTCTCAATACGGCTCGAGTCTTTACCTTTTGACAGAATGATCAAGGCCGACCTCCTCATTGACTTTGGCAGAGTGCCCGAGGAAAGACACTCATTTAATACCTCCGTCAAGAGGGGACTCAAGAGGTCCCTGAAGGTCTTATAATACTCGGATGTTAATCCATCCGGACCTGGCGACTTTTTGGGCCGGAGCCCATCAATCGCCAGTCTAACTTCCTCTTCTCTGATCTCTTCTGTCAAAACGCCAAGAGAGGTGTCTACCCCTGGCCCAGGGACAGCTTCAGCCAGGAAAGCCGACATCACTTCCGAATCTAGATCCCTTTTTCCCAAGAGTTGCGAGTAGTAGGATCTGACGACCTCCAGAATCCCTGATCTGGATCGATTCAGGGACCCCGTACTGTCAATCAGTCCAGTGACCATTTTACTATTCACTGACATCCTACAGTTTCTGTAAGGGTCGGGCGAGCGGTACTTCCCGAAATCCCTCTCAAAAACCAAGGATGCGTGTCTGTCATACTGGCACGTCTTGAGTAAAGATTTCACTCTGGAGATCTCCTCGCGGCTACCTCCAGTCGAAACGAGATGTTCGAGTTTCCTCCTCAGGCCGTTGTACAGGCGGTACCTGTCCAGGCATCTGAGGTTGGAGAGCTCACGGAAGAACCTCGCCGCCCTCCTCTTGAACATCTCCCACCACTCTGACTTACTGCTACAGAGATCCAGTAATGGTACCTGGCTCTGCAGAAAATCCTCAAAGGACTGTCTTATCTCTGCTTCCTCCAGGAGTGATGAATTCAGTCTCCACAAACCTCTACCCATCCGGGGGGTCTCTGCAACATTCAGAGAAAACAATATTAGACAGTGATCGGAGAATTCCACCTCAACAACGGACACTGGTGAAGAGATGGCTTCCTCCTTCAAATAAAACCTGTCTATTCTAGACCTGCTCTGACCCCTATAAAAGGTGAATCCCTCGTGGCCTGGGGTGTGCCGGATGTGGACATCCACCAGGCGAGCCTCGCTAGCTATGCTATTAAGTGCAACGCTGTCAAAAGTCAACCGCCTGTCTCCAGAGCCTCCCCTATCGCGGGCTCTTGTGACTGCATTAAAGTCACCTCCAAAGACAACTTGGCGGCTGGTAAAAAGGTAGGGCTTGATCCTCATAAAGAGACTCTTCCTGTCCTTTTTTGACTGGGGACCGTAGATGTTTACAAGTCTCAATTCTTGTCCCTTCATGAGGACATCTAAGATCAGGCACCTTCCCATTTCTAATTCAATAACTCGTCGGCATTCGACCGCTGCGGTAAAAAGGACCGCCACTCCGCTATACGGCTCGGCCGCAAGAGACCAGTAGGAAGGGCCTGACCTCCACTCCCTTTTTGCCTTATGTATGGCTGCCAAATCGGACAGCCTGGTCTCCTGCAAGAATAAAATGTCGGCTTCAACGCGGCCGAGAAAATCAAAGGCCGCAAATCTAGCCGTATCCGACTTAATGCTGGCAACGTTAATTGATGCCAGAGTCAGCGGAGTGGGTGCCGCCATCATGAGTGATTAAATTAGATGGCTTTCTTCCTCACACCCGCTTCTTCGGGGTCAGAGGAAAGCCCCTTGCTTCTTTTTTTGGACACAGATGTGTCCATAGCAGGGGATCCCCCGACCCCATCGTCCTTGTTTCCAGGCTCCAGAGTAGCCCCCTCCCCGGAAGGAACTATGCCTCCACGAGTAGGAGACTCAGCGCCCCCTGTTGACCCTTTCTTTGCCCCAGGCACCTTGCTCTTCCCTTCCCCCTCAGAGGAGGAAGAGATGTCTTGAAGGGCCCGGTACCTGTTGGAGAGTCCAACTGGAGGCGAGCTGGCTTCTCCTTCCAGTACTTTGCCAGGGGTGGGAGAAGATCTTGAATCCCCCCTTCGCTTTCTCCTAGTGGCACCTAGCTTACGCCGTTTCTCTAACCACCTCTTTCCTTCCTCATCCACACTCTCATAGTGGGAGGAATCTGAAGAGTTGGTATTTCTCTCCTCCCTCTGGATCCTCCTGTCCTCTTCATCCACTTCGCTGTCCCTCAAGGCCTCAGCCGCACAATTTGCTTCAGGAACAGGGGCCACCATTGACCCACCTGCTGTGGGCGCTCCTGTCAGCTCCCTGCTCCGTCTGCGTTTGTCCTGACGCCTCTGCTCAGCAGGCGTCTTTTGCCGGTTCTTCCCTGGCTCCTGAGCTCCTCCACCTCTGCTAGTCCCCTCACCCCCGGAGGCCGCACCATGGCCCCCATCCGTAGGGGCTGACACCGCATTGGCAAAGGAGCGTGGACAGCGACTGAATGGGTGACCGAGGTCACCACACAGGTTACACCTAATCTCCGCACAGGAGGCGGCTAGATGACCCAGACCCCCACACAGAGCGCACTTCAAGGTCTTACAAGCGGCGCTCAAGTGTGAGGGGTCGCCGCACCCGTGGCAGAGCTTCGGCTGCCCCTGGTAAAAGGCCAGGATACGATCCCTGCCGAGGAAGGCTGCAGATGGAATTTGTGCCACTGAGTTACCTGAACGCTTCAGCTTGACCATAAACGTCCAGGCCCCGGACCATATGCCGTGCTCATCCCTGTTCTTTCTGGGCATGTCTGTCACCTCTCCGTATCGACCGAGCCACGTCATTATATCAAAACAAGAAAGTGACTCGTTACGAGTCAAAACGGTCACCTTCTTGACTTCGTTCTGGCGAGACACCACCTGGATGGCAAAGTCTCACCAGCCGGGCTCGCTTTTCATCAGCTCGTAATTCCCCCAGAAGAGTTCTAGACCCTCTGGGCGAACGAAGCTGATGTCAAACTCAGACGTGCCGAAGGGATGGATTAGGGCAAAGATGTCAACCGCCCTAAAGCCCATCTTCAGTAGAAGCTCCACTACCCTCGCCCTCGGGGGGCATGTATCATTGCCCCTCCAACGAAGACGGACCACATTCCTACGACCTGCCCGGGTGTTGGTAGGGACCATACGGTCTCCCCCCTTTGCTCTCGGAAGGCTCCTAAGCCGTGTCTCTCTGTCCAAAGAGATAGGTTCACCTCTCTTCCTCCAACTGTGATTGAACTCTCCCCCTTCCGTAGAGCCCCCAGGAGGCGCTGTTGCAATACGCCCTCTCTAGAGCCTGGAGACAAGGAGGACCCTTCCCCTCCAGCGGCGACACTGGCATAACTCCTACCAGCTGTCGTCGCCGCCGGAGGGGCGACTGGAACCTGTGATGTGCCCTGACTATCCCCAGAACCTGTGCCTATATTTACAGTAGGTTCCCCTGTGCTGAGAACAGTAGCTTCAGCCCGTACCTCCGAGTGCGTCGGAGCATCAGACACACGGGCCGCACCAGACACATCCACACCTTTCATACCAAGACCTTTCATTCCAAGACCCTCTGGACCGGACTTGGGGTTAGAAGCAGCTTTTTTATTTTGGGCCTTGGTAGACCTGGGGGGTGGCACTGCTGCCCCATCTTGCGCAGCTGCAACCACCGTAATGACCCCCCCATGGTCAGCACTCTGCATTCCAGCAGTATTAACATTTTTATTTTTGCTTTTTCCTTTACATTTGCCAGCAGCCTCCACATCACTGGGTGCCTGGGACCTAGGCTGGGACCTAGACTGAGGGACCCCTGTAGACCGACCTGTCGCACGGGGGACCCCCGATCCCGCAGCACCCTCCGCATCACTGGCCTTACTGGCGCTGGCAGTTCCGCCACTGCCAAACTCTTTTGCCACCTTGCCTTGTCCTGTGCTGGCCGCCCTGCTGGCTGTTTCTGTCACTGCACTAACTGAAACAGGGACAGGGGACCCGGCCAGTTTAACTCCTTTATCCCTGTTCCCATGTTCAAAACCCACTGCAGAGTCAGAAACCGGGGTTCTCAGGGTGGGGGTGCCCTGATCCGACTTTGCAGCCAAACCAGCGCCCCCCGTCACATACACAAATTTCTCCTGCGCCAAATTCTTTTTTTTTCCTTTTTTCGCCTTGATTTTCACATCCTCCTCTGGTAAATCATCACCAAACTTAAGGCTGCTCATATTAGGGGGGGATTCCAACAGCCTTATCTGCTGCATTATTAAAGCGCCCCCATCGCTTTTATCTTCTTCTGGATCAGAATCCCCGGAGGTTAGAGGCAGCGCAACCTGCTCCGGCCGGAGGCTGCTGGTGGTTGTAGTGCCACTCTGGGTCTGCTCTCCTGAGCAGACAGGCTGCTCCCTCAGACTGTCCTGGTAGGTGTCCTCCTCAGAACAGTCACCACTGCTGTCTCCATCGCTGGAGTGATCAGCCTCCTTGTGACCACTGTGTCCTGACGCCATCTTGGAGAACCTATCACTGTTTATTAATTTTTCCCTAAAGGGACCACTTTGCTCAAGAATCCTGTCCCTCTCTTCCTTGCACCTTTGTATGCAGTTTTTACAGTCCTGTATGGACTTGCTGATTGCATCTTTCTTGCATTTAGCGGCGGTCTGGTCCTTTAGCGACCTGGCCGACCGCAGCTTCTCCTTCTGCAGGAGGATTTCTCTCCCCGCTCGCTCATAATCCGCCATGCTGGTGGCCAGACGGGAGGCCAGCTCTATCACAGACTCCCCTTTCCTGCGATCACTCCACTGTGGCTTACCTTCTTTGCTGAGCGTTTGGCTGCGAGTCTGACTGCGGGTCATCATCTCGCTTCCGACGCTGTCAGATGCGGCTGCACCAACCTGCTGGGCCATGTCACTGCGCCTGCGACCCGGACCCTCTCTCTTCGCAGCTTTACTAGCTGCTCCGGCTTTCCTGGTTGTTGCTGCTGAAACCACGTATGCCGCCAGCGCCGCTGATGGTGTTGTCGCTGCCTTCTCAGCACTCCCCCCCCTCCGACCGAAGCCGGGGGGGGGGGGGGAATTGCGGGACTCCATAGAACAAGAAGCCCAGCTACGTGCTCTGATCCTGGGCTCCAAAACAGGCTTCCAGCTGGGACTGCAACCACACCCTGGTTCTCTGAGGAGCTCCAACAAACCACACCTTACTCCAGAGCTGCACTCACTATTCTGCTGGTGGAGTAACTGTGTTCATACATTACATGACTTATCCTAATAAAGAAGATGGCACGGTACCTCTACAGCTCAACTTATTGGATGGCAGCATTCCTGCAAATCAATGGCAGACCCTTAAACCCCTTAAGGACCAGACACCTTTTAGAGATTTTACCCATGTGCTGGTTTAACTGCCGTATTTTGTTTCCTTTAGCTACCAAAATTATTTTTGCTGGGGCATGCCTTAGCCAACACAGGGAGAGGCAGCTCGCAGCTTACCTCTGATATTGAAACCCAGCTTTATGGCCCAAAAAGGGAGACCCAGCAGAGAAACACCACAGCTAAGTTACCTGGAGTGTACTGGATCCTCTGTTTGACCTGGGGAGAACAGATTAGACGGCCGTTGCAGTAGCACGGAGGAGCGCGGAGCCGCAGCCTAGCACACCTATGGCCACCCACGGTCGGGAACAGCGAGCCCGTGAGCGGAGCTGACTGGCGCGACCTTCTCGGGTGCCCACGCAGAGTGACAGAAGCCCCAGAGCTGCGGCCAGCAGACCTTGACTCCTTGCTGAGGTGCAGGGGACCGCGAAAAACCAGCACCAGAGTCCTCCTCGAGGGGGGCGGAGTTGATTGGGAGACCCGGCGGTCGGACCGGTCGCCATTACATTCAGCGGCCTACATCAGGCACCGACTCGGGGAGCATCCTGACACGCCCCCAAGCCTCGGTGACAGCTCCGGAGCCTGCATTGGACAGAGAGGCTCGGATTTCTCTCTCACCCTTTAACACGTTTTTACAACGTTATTTTATCAGAAGCGTTGGTCCCCAAGGTGTTCTTGAAGGCCCATATAACAGTTATCCCCAAGGTAAATATGGACCACACCTCACCCAAAAACTACAGACCAATTTCACTCCTAAATCTAGACTACAAGATTCTGACCAGTATGTTAGCCAACTGTAGCCTTCCTCCCTTCACTAATCCATAAAGATCAGGTTGGCTTCATCCCCTCCCGACAGGCCCTAGACAACATTACAAAAGTCCTCAACCTTATTTACGTCTCAAAAACTCGCAGAACTCCGCTATTGACAGTGACCCTGGATATTGAAAAGGCCTTCGACAACCCCTCATGGGACTACCTTTTCGCAGTTTTAGAGAAGGCAGGCATCCAAGGGAGCTTTGTCAAAGCGCTACGTTCCCTTTACTCAACTCCCTCGGCAGAACTTAAAATCCCCTCCTCCGTAGTTAACAAAATATCTGTTCAAAGGGGGACACGGCAGGGCTGCCCCCTGTCCCAAGGCCTTTTTGCACTAGCGATAGAACCTCTAGCCCAGATGATTAGAACCTGAATATCTCAGGTGTTACAGTAGGGCACCAAGAACATAAAGCTAGTCTTTTTGCGGACGACATTCTCCTCACGCTATCTAGACCCGTTACTTCTCTACAAAACGGAAGCCCTATTCCATAACATCCCCCCGCACTCTCAGAAACGTATAGAGATAAACTATGGCTTAAAGGCCCGCCCACAATACATTACCTACTTGGGTATTAAACTCACCCCCCGTCTAGACGCACTATATGAATGGAACTACCCCCCTTTATTTGCGTCTTTAAAGAGTCGGGGGGTCTGTCAGTTTCTAACCTGAAAAAATATTATTTAGCAGCCCAACTGTCGCAAATTCCCCTTATATTCGCAGGCACAGGAAGACCTCTGTGGGGTGATCTGGAGGCCTCCCTTTTGGCCCCGATGGATTTTGGGGCAGTTTTCTGGGATAGAAATTTGAAACCCACAAATCCCCATCACTTATCCACTAACCTACCATCAGTTTTCGATCTGGAGGAAACACAGATTTAAATACGCCATGATGTCGCCTATTTCCCCGCTGTTACCTGTTATCCCTAACCAGACGTTCCCCCTGAGTTTACAAGATGAAGGTTATCAGTGGTGGCGAAATAGGCGCATTACGCTTCTCTATCATTTTATGCAACATGGCAAACTTCTTACCTCGCAACAGTTGATCGACAAATACTCAGTCCCAGATCGCTTATGGTTTGAAATGAGGCAAATCTACAGTTTCCTTTACTCTTTGCTAGGCACCACCAACCCCACCGTCACCCCTACAGCCTTCGAGAGATCCTGCATTTGGTCTCCACTCCAATCAGGCATGATATCTTCACTATATACTAGCATGAACAAGCCCTTACGGGGGGCCAAACTCCCTTTTATGCACCGTTGGGAAACCAACCTCGGCATCTCCCTATCTTTACCTCGTTGGCAGCATTGCTGCACCTTTATCTCATAAGATAGTCACCAAGTAGCTTTTGCCGAATCCTCTCTAAAAATTTTACATAGGTCCTATCTAGTCCCTCCAACGATCCACAAATACTCCCCATCCACATCTCCGAACAGTTTTAGGGGCTGTGATAGCTTGGGCTCGATAGCTCATACATGGTGGACATGCCCGTTGGTTGCGACACTCTGGAGACAGGTGACTAGACTTATCTCCAGAGTTTTGGGTAGAACATTCCCTCTTTCTTCATCTGCTTGCCTCTTGGGCTTCAACAATTAGCAACATAAGCTTTCACAGCATATATGCATGGCGGCTAAAATTTATATTGCATCACAGTGGATGTCACCCACTCTCTCGCTAGACCCAATCACCGCAAGAGTGTCGAGAATGATGCTATACGAAAAATTGTCGGCTATGAGGGAAGACAGTATGGAGCTGATGCTCAAGACATGGAAACAGGGCAGATTTCCTAGAGATACCGGGCCTAACTAGGCCTCTTAGTTCATGAGGCATCGGACCGGGGCTGGCGGTCAGCTCTCCCTGACACCTCAGAGAGGGAGGAAAAGCAGAAGACTCGACCATAGAAAGAGACAACGGCGCAGGGTGGGACGTGTGCTGAAGGCGGCGTTTGATGAGAAGCGCAGGGGTGAGAGAGGAAAAGGACGACAAGGGCTCCACATAACACACATTACATGTAAGAAGGGGAGGGGAGAGAGGAGGAGAAAAAGAAGACTCTGAGTATAACGACCATCTCACCATACCTCAGCAAAAAGTGTGGACTTTTAGTTCTGTTTTTTATCTGTATACTTTCTTTTTTTTATTTTTACTGATTGCTAGACACCCTCTGCGTGGGGAATTTACCAAAGCATTACTTTGTGTTCTATTGCAAAATTTCAAAATAAATTTTGCTGCCTTTTTTTTTTCTGTGACATATAGGGCTAATTTTTTAATATTTTGTTCACTGACTTTTTTTTCCCCGTTTTTTTTAGTTTTATTGGGAGTGAAATGCTAAAAAATGTTTTATTTAACATTTATAGTTATTTTTTTTTATTTGACACTTTCCCACTGTAGCTGGGGCAACCTGGGAGCCCCAGTTACAGGGAAAAACATCCCCTGTAGTAACAATAGTTACTTGCAGAGCTGATCAGGGTCTGCTGGGACCCTGTAGCTTTGCTCTGACAGCACTTCTACTTTCACTCTTTAGTACATAGGGCTCATTGAGCGATGTGTACTAAAGAAAGGACGAGGCAGAGGGGGCTAAAAACCACTTCTCCCACCTGCTCTGGGTTATCAGCTGTGACTAACAGCTGACAACCCATCCTGCTTCTGATTGATTGCCGTATTTTTACTATCGGCTGGGATTAACCCTTTGCAATCCAATTTTGGATTCAGGGTTTCCTAGGAGGCTTTCTCTTTCTGCCAATATACAATGGCGCCATCTACTGGCAAGAGCCAGTACTGCGGTATGTGACACACTGGGGAGGCTCCCGACAACAGAATGGCCAGTAATCTACGGTAGGAATACCCTGCCAGATGTCTTCCGACTTTGGAGCTGTACAGCCTTCAATCAGAATATCTTTAGACGTCAGACAGTGGATTGGAAAGGGTTAAAGCCCAGGACCAAGCACCGTAAATTTACTTTGCTTGGTCCTTAATGGGTTAAACAAGTCTTTAACTTCGATAACTTGAAATTCTGATACAACCCCTCTAATTTGAATTCAAGCTTTTGTTATGGGTGAACAATGCAGCGGGATTATATTTGTGTTTCTGTAGACTATAAGTGAGCGTGTGTATAGTGAAGGCTTGTTCAAATGTCATTCTACCTTGACAGGAAAGAAAATAGATTACAGCTCATTGTTACTCAGATTCCATGAATGTGTGAGAGCTGCTGGGTACAGTTGATAGTGTGAACACAATACTACTCCATCTGCTCTGGCTTTATACACACATATATAGGTAATTTAGCGGTCAAGGTAGTCTGCTGCAGTTTACGAGTGCCGCTTAAATACATTGTTTTCAACTTAATACTATTAAATCTAAGAGAAATAGGACAAATGGAGAAAAAAAGTCATCCAGGTGGTAGAGACGAGGCCATATGGGCAGTATTGGACCAAACGTCCTACACTCTACTGCTGCTGATCTAACACCTACGGTGGTGGATTCTTCCAGTACGCACCTGTTGTGGTGAGCGGAGTGTGACAGGTTCCAGGATATGATGCAGACATCGGAGTTACAAAAATAGGACATTTTTACTGTAAATAACTAAAGAAAAATGGTATGGTATTAAGAAAATGAAATCTCTCTCACGGTGCTGTTGAAGCAGGTGGTGGTGGTGTAATGACAAGACGGTTAGAGACGGAGGCCGCTCACTGTTTTTTACTAAAAATAAACTTCACTTAAACTGGAAAGTTAACTTGCTCCATAGGAGGGGATTATAGAATTGAACATTGCGTTAAATAGCATCACTTTGCAATTTTTCTCATACGTGGCGGCCATGACTCAATTACATGAACTCAGCCTGTTATGCCCAGTAGGAGTCATGTACTTACAACCTTTGGTGTACTTCTTTTGCCCCTGGTCATCAGGGCCTTTTCTCCTGCGCTGCTCCCTCAGCTACTGCTCTCACACACACGCTGCAGGCTCTCACATGCTACTGCTCCCTGTGTCCTCTTGTGATGCAGCTGAAATAATCTATCAAGTCGATATGGCTGTCGTGACATCACCCAGGGGTGGCCACAGCACCTGAATCATCATCATCATCAACAAATTTGACACAAGCAAGGTACACTTGTTTCGCAGACTTATTGCAACAAAAGATGGAATGTTTAGCATTCAAAAAATTGTTCAAACGACTAAAGCGAATGATAGCACAGATCTGCGACTAAATCACAGTTTCTGTTTCATTTGTGGTGAATATACAGTGTTGACGCAACAGCTGAATATTACAGACTTTGTGAAAAAGTATACTTTGCATACTTTGGACTAAAACTTGGAGATCAAGATAAAGGTTGGGCGCCTCTAAGTGTGGACACAGTGTGTTGAGGACCTCTGAAATTGGTTCAAGGGTAAGAACAAAAATCTTTCCGTCATGGGATTTCTATGGTATGGCGAGAGCAAAGGGACCATAGTGACGACTGTTACTTTTGTTCATGCGATGTGAAAGGGTATAATTCCAAATGGAAGCATTCCATTTCATACCTCAATCTTCACTCAGCAATTCATCCCATCCCCCATGGCACAAATATACCAGTACCCAAGCCCTCTGCTACCTTGAAAGAGATACCTAGCTCCGATGAAGGTGGAGTCATAGCTGAACCAGATGACGAATCAAGTTCTGACTTTGAAGATGATACAAGATCGAACCATTTTTCCAAGGAGGAGATGAATGATTTGGTAAGAGACTTGAATCTTCCCAAAGATGCCGGTGAGTTACTTGGTTCAAGGCTTAAAAGCAGGAAATTATTATTGCCAGGAGTATTTTTTTCATGGTTCAGAGATCATGAATAGGAGTTCGTTCCTTACTTTGCCCAGGAAGACAAGTTGGTTTATTGCATCGATGTCGAAGGTTTGATGAGTCAATTCAAAACCCAACATGATTCAACGCAATGGCATCTTTTCATAGATTCTTCAAAAGTAAGTCTCAAAGTAGTTTTCATGCTTCCATCCCTGTAGGAAGGAAGCCTACGAGAACTTGGAATTGGTTCTTCATAAACTTGAATATGAAGACCATGGTTGGCAAGTGTGTGAAGATTTAAAGGTCTTGTGCATGCTGCTCGGGCAACAAGCTGGATATACCAAATACCCTTGTTTTCTGTGTCTATAGGACAGTAGAGACCGACAAAATCACTGGACCAAGAAGAGTCGGTCAAAAAAATGTCCTCCGAGAAACTTTGGTACCTCCACATAAAGTTCTCCTACCCCCTCTCCATATACAATTGGGATTGATGAAGCAATTTGTGAAATCACTTACAAAAGATGGAGAATGCTTCAAATATTTGGTCACCAAGTCTCCAGGCCTCTTGGAGGCAAAATTGAAGGAAGGTGTTTTTGTCGGACCAGATATTAGAAGGCTTATATCTGATCAAGAGTTTGTCAATACCTGACAGATTCTCAAAAAGAAGGGTGGATTGCATTTAAAGAGGTCGTAGAGAAATTTTTAGGCAATAAGAAAGATCCTGACTACAAAAAGATCGTCGGACGAATGCTGAAAGCATCTCAAGCTTTAGGTTGCCTGATGAGTTTGAAAGTGCATTTTCTCCAATCCCACCTTGACTACTGTCCTGAAAATTTGGGAGCGGTGAGTGAAGAACAAGGTGAACGATTCCACCAGGACAATAAAGTGATGGAAAGAAGACACCAGGGAAAATGGAGCATTACAATGATGGCAGCCTACTGTTGGATGCTTCAGAGAGACGTTCCAGATGCTACTCACAAGCGTAAATGTACCAAGAGGAGCCTCACAGGGAAGAAGAAACAATTTTAGTGTGTTTTAGTGGCTTATCTCAGTTCAAAAATGATTTTCATGTAAAATTTGTAATTAAAAATTAATTTTATAAGTCTATTTTCATTTATTTTGAGGTATTGAATTGTCAGGAAACGTGATGTCCTAGGACAAAACGGAGGTGATTTTCGGATTCAGTGTACCTAAAAATATAACAATTACATGGAATAACCAAAACAGCTTTTAAAAATCATTTTTTTGCAGACCTGTGTTATTGTTTTGTCTAGACATGAGCCAACAACAGGATGTCGAACGAGAATCATTCGCTTCTTGCTCATCGTTCACTTTCCGCAGGCATACAAATCATCCTTGGCTCGTTCACTTCTGGTTCAGTGATTGGTCACTGTTTCACATTCGCTTAAAGAGATAAGGATTCACTGAACGCTAAGTGAACAATTCTCGTTGAATGAGTCAACGATGAATCTGCCTGTTTAAACAGGCTCCACAAGAGCAATCAAGCTGGTGATGACGTCACCAGATAGTTTGCAAATGACAATCGTGCCGAATGAAAGGAGTCTAAGAATTAGGTCCAAGATAGCAGATCCCCTTGTTTTCTCTTCTACCTTTTGGAAGATAAAGTTGTCAGCAAGAGCGGATAAGAATCTGTTGGATCCATTACTGTTACCTGAGGGAGATTCCCAACAAATGTCTGGATGGGTAAAACCTCCCATGATCACCATGTTGGGCTTTTTTGGAGAGCTTGGCCATCTGATGAAGAAAGAGTTCATCAATATCTTCTGCTTGTCCAGGCGGCCTATAGTAAATGCCCACAATGGTGTCCTTCCTGTTGTTCTCTCCTTGTATTCTTACCCAAACAGTTTCTACTGAACTCCCAGCTCTGAAGCTTGAATCTCTGGAGATGAATGTTTTCCTAACATACAACATAATACCTCCTCAACCTTATTTAGGTCTGTTTCTTATAAATACGTTGTATCCTTCAAGCCTTGTATCCCAGTCATGTGTATCATCCCACCAAGTTTCCGTGATGCCGATGACATCATATTTCTCTTCCTGTGTTAGGAGCTCCAATTCTCCTTGTTTGTTTGGTGCCTTTTGCTCTTCTACTTTCCTTCTGAACCTTTAGTCTTTGTTCTTTCTTCCTACTTCTAGTAACAAGGTTATCAAATGTATTCACAAAATACTGTGCTGTGCCAGCTGTAAGGGGGAGTGCGGTGTAGCGGTTCCCCTTACGCACTGCAGATATGCTTGTGAAAAATCCAGAGTTTTCTGTACAAAATATAAGGATGAACTTTTAACAAATCTCATCCACATGATGTGCGGCCTATAAATTGCTAGTGAGATACAGCGGGGATTATAAATTGCTAAGGGGACCGAGTAGGGTCTATAAAGTGCTAGGGTGACCCACTGTGACTGTGTCACCCAAAGACCCATGTAAATCTGGAGCTGGCTCTGGATCCAGGCTATATCTGACTTATGGGTATGCCTTAGTTTGTTACTTTGTGCTCTTTCCAGCCCTCAGCCATTTTTTTTCAACCTTTTAGGCCTCATGTCCACGGTCTTAAAATCCGTGGCGTTTCTCCCGCACGCGGATCCGCACCCCATAGGGATGCATTGGACACCCGCAGGTAGTTAAATACCTGCGGATGTCATTTTTCCCGTCAGGCGCGGATCCGCGTGCAGGAAAAGAAACGGACATGCTCCATTTTCGTGCGGGTCTCCCGCAGGGACAGCTCCCGCAGACTGCTAATGAAGCCTATGGAAGCCGTCCGGATCCGCGGGAGACCTGTACCAGAATTAAACTCACCTTCTCTGGACGATGCGGTTCTTCCCTTCTTCGCGGCCGGATCTTCTTTCTTCGGCCTGGCGGATGTTCCCGGCGCATGCGCGCGGCACGCTGCCGGCATGCCGAGCACATCCGCCGGGCCGAAGAAAGAAGATCCGGCCACGAAGGAAGGAAGATCCGCATCGTCCAGAGCAGGTGAGTTTATTCTGATTTTCAGCCCTCATGTCCGCGGGGCAGGAGGGACCCGCTACAGATTCTACATGAAGAATCCGCGGCGGGCCTGATCTTCCCCGTGGACATGAGGCCTTAAGGGTACATTCACATTCGCCTATTTTGTTGTGGATCTGCACCAGATTTTGCGCTGCCTATTTTTTCATGGAATTTGATGCAGATTTTGGTGCAGATTTGTCACCATTTCTGCTACGACTGGTCTCAGCCATAAAGCAAGCAATTCCAATACTAGATATAAGTTAAAGACATTTCTGTATGTTCTGTAACTTCCACAAAGATACATTCATTATATATAAGAAACTAAATCTTACAAAGACTTTCTAGAACTTTTGCCGTAACAACAAAACTATTCTGGAACAGGAAAGCAATCAACTTGTTTTGTACATTGTCTAAATGTCCTGATACAAGCCAGTGAGATTCAGAATGCTCTCTTCTGGTTATCCTTCTCATTTCAGACTGAGACAGGTAATTAAAATGCAAATTAAAAATGGAAATTAGGCATGTTTAACACATCTCCCAAGAATACACCACAAGGAACGACTGCATGTTGTTTTCTTTTACTATATGCCCAGTAATGCACAGCCAGATAGCGACAGCCGTCTACTTAGTCCTCGCCCCACTCGCATCAACTTTCATTTGTTTAATAAGGTCAAAAGTTTGGGCGTCCAACAGGAGGGATCGAAACGGGATGGATCTGTTGAAGAAGGGGAGACTAAAAAATTTTAATTCTGACTTTACGTGTTTTTTTTTTTCTCGCCATGCGAGATTAATAATGTGATATTTTATTAAACTAGATTTTTATGGAAGCAACATATCATTTTTTTGTGTTTTACTGGGAAAATGTTTTTTTCTTTAAGTTTTAATATTTTTTAGCACTTATAATAAGGGAACTTTATTTTGTTTTGCTTTCTTTAGTTCACATAGGGGACTTGAACTTGCAATTGTTTGATCACTCATACAGTATAATGCAATACTGTAGTATTGCATTATGCTGTCTTCTGACTGGATATAGACACATCTTTATAGGCGATTATTCATGACAGCCCTGTGAGCCGTCAGGAGGTTCCGGGCTGCCATGACACAGCTCCTCGTAGTCTTATTGCAGGAGAAGGAAGGGGGGGGGGGGCTTGTTTGGGACCCCTGAATACTGATCAGAGGATTTAAATGCCGCTGTCAGAATTGACAGCGGCATTTAAAAGGTAAACACCTGCAATTAGTGTTGTCTCTGAGTGTGGCTGATAAGGAGCAGGTGTCAGTTGTCAAAGATTGTCCACACCCCCTGTGTATGTAGCGTTTAGCTTTCTGAGCCCATATACAGACATTCGACATGGGCCTGTGTAACTGGGCCAGAAGTGGGGATTCTGACACCGCAGCTCTGGGTAAGGATTTTGCCTCCTTGGACAACCAACATAAATCCAGCAGGCCCACTCTATATATATATATATATATATATATATATATATATATATATATTCATGAATATAAAACCCCGTAGGTTTTAGAGTCCCCCTCAGAATCATTCTCCTCTTCGTTCTTCTCCTACTGGCCCAGTTACGCAGGTTTGTTGCAAAGACTAAAGAGGCTCATATTTCTGGTGACGGGGAAAGCTCTGCTATCGATCCGACTAAGCAGGCAGAGATATCCCGATAAATGGGAAGAGGCTGTATACTAATTAACACCACTAACGAGGATCCTTTGGACTTTTTAACTCATGCCAGATAATATTTGCCCTGGAAACGGGTTCTTGAAGAGTTCAGTTGTTGTTATACTTTGTTTGTGAAGGTGTTGACTCCTGAGCCATGTGTCAGCTATTCCTGCAGGCTCACAGTCACTAACAGTAATCATTTCCAAACCCAGCCATCTTCTGAATGAGTATGGCCAGAGAAGGAACAAAAGTCCCTACGAGCTCCCCTGAATATGTGGACAGGAGCACATTGGTGACTCTGAAAGAGTTGGGCCTGGCACTCCTGGTCTCAGAACTGGATGAGCCTACTGCACCCCAGGCCAAGTAATTTCCTGAAAGTCAGGGGAGCCCCAATCCCAATACTTATGCCCTCTCACATGCCTCCTAGCACAGTCTCAAGAGCATGGAGCAGATACCAGGGACATGGCCATTACACCAGGAGAGCTGGACTGGGTTGTAAAAATGCAACCAAGCATCAAACCTAATGAACAGGCGCGCTGCCCTACAAAATGACCTTCATCAGGCTTAGGCCCCCTGTCCACAAGTGTGATTCGCCGGTGAATCACGCTGTCTGAAGCTTTCCATAGCGTTTAATTGCGGCCGGCAATTCGCAGCATGCTACGAATTGCCGCAATTCTCCGCGGTCAGCCTATCTGTCAGATAGGAGATTCTCTGCAGGACTTTGCAATGCCCGTGGACAGGGGGCCTTAGGGTCTGCATGTTTCTAGCCAAACCATCTAAAACAGACACCATGAAGGTAGCCAACGTCCTGTAGTGGGACTAGTGCTCGAAAACCAGCACCGTGCAGCTCAACTGGCATTCGCTAATTCTGGTCGATTTTTTATAAACGGGCCCTCAATGGGCTGATGATTTTGGCTTTGATATGTCATTTTGTTCTCAATGAATCACACAATTTTTAGCAGTAGAGGTTTAAACTTCAATTGTTTTTTTCATTGAGGTCCTATGTGCGATTTAAGTGTTCCTTTAATTATATAATCCTTTGTTTGTAGTACTGGTCTCCTCATATGGGAAAGAGAGAATTTATAGGCGCTCTTAAGGCTCCAAAGCAGGGGCATAAGTAAAGGCTCAGGGGCCCTGATGCAAAATGTGAGCTGGGGCCCCCCCTCTATCTGCTTCTGTACCCGTACCCATACCTAAACCATGCAGCACAGAGAGATAACTTGAAGCTTCTGGGCCCCAATGCAAAACCTGTAACAGGGCCCCCAACTATAATGCTTTATTCATAGTACTGGGCTCCCTATTTGGGGAAGAGAGGCCTTATGGGCCCCCTAAGGCTCCTGGGCCCGGGTGCAACCGCATCCCCTGCATCCTCTATAGTTACGCCCCTGCTCCAAAGGCTGGGTGTGGCTGCATCTTCTGCAACCACTATAGATACAGCCCTGGCCATGGCAGTAACTATGGGAATCAACACACTGAAGAATGCAGCTTCCTTTTCATAGATACAGACAATGCTAGGTCTGGTGCCCAACCCATCAGGGCTGTTGGTGACCCATTCTGTAGAGAAAGGTGATGCACCATGTGCCAGTGCATCGGTGCCACACCCCTAAGGTCAAATATTGAATGCAAATTTTTCTTAAACCCCGATTCATTTGCATATCTTGTATATCCAAGCAGATGTACCATTTAGGTCTGTAGAAACATTGGGTGACACTAAGGGAGCAGCCAAGGCGGCCATATTGAGAATAATGGCCATATTAACTGATAGAATAAATACATATCTTAGTACTTAGGAGTCACCGTCTTCTATTTACAGGTTTTTACCTTTTTTTTCTTTTGGTGGAAGGGACAGTGAAACGGTTAACTGACTCGCCCAGTAATAGAATATCTCCCGCATGTTAACAATGGACTGAATTGCCACTCTCTGACGTGAAACCCGTAAACGTTTGTCATTGAGAATCTCCTGAGTGCCCATGAATCTTCCCCCTTCCATGTATATTGTGATGGACGATTCCCTTCAGTTTCCTACAAAATTCGCCGGAGATGTTTTACCGCGTGCGCGGACGGCGCTTAATATCAGATTTGTGTTTTCACGGGCAGAAACAGACAGAATATGAAATGTTCATTTAATTACGGCTTCACAATCCCTCCGTGAAGCTGATCGATATTCAGCTCACGTTAAGATGAAGACGTTGGGGATGAAATGTATTTCTGTATAGATAGAAAGCGAAGACGATCGCAGCGAGCACGCCAGAAATGGATGAGGGATGAGGAAGAAGGATGTCCTTTTCACTTGTTTGTCACAATCAGACGCATAGAACAGATGCTTGATGATAAAGTACATCTGAAATGGATGTTTTTGTTAGGCTGAGTGCTAAGTGGATTGCTAAAATAACTGTTGATTAGGTTTATCAGGCAGTAAAGCTGCTCGGAGAGGAGGGGACAAGACACACGGGAATGCGAAAGCACACAAAGACGTAAAAAATCACTTTGCACTCCAAAAAACAAGTTGTATAGACATTACACTGTAATCAATGGACTGGACCGCAACTGGGAATAAGCTGGGATCCGCCAGCCTTTACAAAGGTTGGGTTTGTAGAAGAGCAGCCCATAATTACTACCTTCTATAAACATCGCTGTTGACCTATGTATGGTTGGCTGGAAGGTGTTGAGTTAGTGATGTTTTCAACCTGGGGACTTACCTTCAGTAGGTAGATAGTCGCAGCAATCCACTGATAAAAGTCCTGGCAGCAGGGGTTCTGATTAGAGATGAGCGAGCGTACTCGGTTCGGGTGTTGTTGCACTCGAGCACTGCTTTTACCGAGTAACTGACTACTCGGACGAAAAGATTCGGAGGGCGTGGTGGAGCGGGGGGTAGCAGTGGGGAACAGGGGGGAGCTCTCTCTCTCCCCCCCACTCCCCTCTGCAACCCCCCGCTCACCCCCGGCACCCCCCGAATCTTTTCGTCCAAGTAGTCAGTTACTCGGAAAAAGCAGTGCTCGAGTGCAACAACACCCGAACCGAGTACGCTCGCTCATCTCTAGTTCCGATCCATCAGTCATGGTGCGGTGTTGAAGTAGGATGTGACCGCATGGTGAACAGTTTCAAATGTAAAATGCTTTTAATAACGGTTCAGCACTCAACTCCGTACAATTTTTTGATTCAATGACCACCTACAGATATTGCGGTACCAACCCGACCCTAAAATTGGCTCAGTTAGGTGAATCAGGTGGTATGTTATGGCAAATGAAGGTTAGCTTTTCACTCCATAGGAAGACACTTGTACTTGGACATTGCATTATAACATCACACGACATAACCAGTAATGTTCAGGTACATGGAGTATGTCATCTGGTAGCAGCACGTCACCAGCCTCAAATCAGGCCTTAATCACATGCGCCTGCTACCTATTCCATTATCCATAGCCTGACCTGTTCTGGACCCCATTGATACAATACCCCAGACGTTCTCGACATCATAGTTTGCTTCAGGTGTACCATGCTACGCTTCCTTCGCTCAAACTCTATCAGGTGGCTTTTTGCGCTATTACATACAATATAGAACAACCCCAATTGTCAAAAAGTTGGGAAGCTGTGTAAAATGGGGCTTGGGCAGAAAAGTGAAAAAAGAGGTTTAACCCCTTTCCAATCCACTGTCTGACGTCTTCCAACATTCTTATTGAAGCCTGTACAGCTCCAACGTCCAGCAGGGTATTCTTCCTGTATATTACTGGCCGCTCTGTTGTCGGGGGCCTCTCCGGCATGTCACATACTGTAGTACTGGCTCTAGCCAGCAGATGGAGCCATTGTATAATGGCGGAAAGAGAAAGCCCCCTAGGAAACCCTAAATCCAAAATTGGATTGCAAAGTGCTAACACTGATAAATGTGCGGTTCTGCACATGGGCATTAGAAATACATGTCCCCATTACACACTAAATTGGGAACACTGACATGGAGAAGGACTTGGGGGTTTTGGTTAACTGTAAACGTAACTGAAGCAACCAGTGTCAGGCAGCTGCTGCCAAGGCAAATACGATCATGGGAGGCGTCACCACGCATGGAATATTGTGGACAGTTTTGGGCCCTGGTTCTCAAGAAGAACATATCAGCTCTTGAGCGGGTACAAAGGCGGCAACTAAAGTAATAAATGGAATGGGCGGAGTACAATACCCAGAGAGCTTATCAAAATTGCGGTTATTTAGTTTAGAAAAAAGACAGCTGAGGGGCGACCTAATAACTATATATAAATATATCAGGGTTCAATACAGAGATCTCTCCCATCATCTATTATACACAGGACTGCGACTGTAACAAGGTGGCGCCCTCTACGTCTAGAGGAAAGAGGGTTTCTACACGAACATAGAAGGGGTTTCTTTTACTGTAAGAGCAGTGAGACTGTGGAACTCTCTGCCTGAGGACGTGGTGATGGGGAAAGCAATAGAGGAGTTTCAGAGGGGCCTGGATGCCTGTCTTGAGCGATACAATAATATATGTTGTAACATGAATAAAGAAGTGTACATAAACAGCTCGGCTCGCTAAGCCTGGGGTCACACGGGGCGAATTTGCCATGGAATTACGCTGCGGTATTTCCTGCAGCAAATTCGCCTGTGGCAACTAATCCCAGAATTAGCCAGTCATGTGGACGAGATTCTCGAAATCTCGTCCACATGGGGCGGCGAATACAGGGACACAGTTTAAATGCAGGTATAAACATGTTTGCTCTATTATAGTGGAAGGGTGCGGACAAACCTATACAAACACCGGGTCCAGACACATCAGTCAGGTAGAGAGTGTCAGCCAAAGAAGGCAGCTGCCGGCATAATGCAGGAAATAGTCTACCGGAGTCTCCCCTACAATGCCAGACCATCCCCAGTCATCAAGTAGAAGATGTGGCTTTGTGTCCCTAGCGAGGGGCTATAATATACATAGACCTAAGTACCTCGCTACGTCCACATCTCACAGAGCTTCCTTGGGGAAAAGTATTCAGCCGCTGCTATTTGGTATCTATATAGTGAGAAATAAGTTGTCTTGTATACATCTGCTATGGAGGCAAGACTTGTTAACAATGCTCACATGGTTCAGCTGTCCCAGCGCCATCTTCGTAGGGGCAAACTCTCCACAACAAAATCACATGTCTGATCACATGACCAGTCCCACAGCGCCATCTTGTTTTAGAGAAAAATGTATTAGAGGATCTATAGGAACGAGGCGATTACACGGTTTACCTCTATTCACAAGAATGCATTCTGTTTATTATAGACTCAGTGCAAAAAGCAGAATTAAACTCATAGTGCAAGAATCAAAATCCAATTAGGGTTTCCATAGTATATGCAAATGATAGATTTCCCCCCCCCCCCCAAAAAAAAAAAAAAAGTTGTAAAAGAAAAATAAAAATCTACCTTTTGCATCTACTATGGTAAGCGTAGTTGGATTGTTGGTGGCACCCGCATTGTATGAAGTGGGATCGACCTCCATATATACCCCAAAGCTGCAGGACGTAACTGTACACCCTGTAGTGTTAAGGGGTTAAAGTTTATATTGGAATAAAGGTCATTATTTGAAAGCATTTTAGATTATCATATGCCAGATTAAAGGAATTAACTGTTATTTTGGTCTGTCTCGTAAATATCTAAACTCTGTAATGTTTAAATTAAATAATAGAAGAAGTTAAAAAAATAAGTTAATACATTTTATAGAATTGGAAACGGTTACTGACTATGGAAACTTTTGTGCATGAAAAATCAATACACAGATATCTTACCAAGTCTCTGCAGAACAAAAAACGATGTAGTTAACTGATTTTTTTTGCATTGAGTTTACCTTCTCATGCATTTAGAAAGCCTCAAACTTCGTCTGCAGGCTCTCCTATATTCAAGTTTCTGTCTGGGAAACATTCCCAGCATGATCAGTTGGTCTCTCCCATTAATGCACACAAGCTCAGCTCCCCTTGCCCTCTTTTAGAGGCTGTGTAGCATAACCATACTATAATTAATACTATACAGCTATCTCTCCATCTATTTCATTCTCTCTCTGAGTAGCTTTATTATAGCCCTATGCAATAGTAACTTTCTCTGTTGTTTGTCCTCCTCCACCATCCCCTGGCACTATCATACAGCCCTCTGTAATAGTAGCTTTCTCTGTTCTGCTCTCTGTTCTCCTAATCTCCTCTTTGATTCCCCTGACGTTGTCATACAGCCCTTTGTAATAGCTCAGTGGAAAAGTACTAAATGCACATTCAGAACAGAGAATCACAGAGGTGAGAAAAAAATGCACAAAGACACAACACCACAGAAACTGAAGCCAGATACAAGATCTATACTGCAGGGAAGGCTCAATCTCCATATACCCTGGTAGCATGCAGCAAGCCAGATTGCAATATTGAAGAGCCAAATGTTCATGTTCCGACTAATTGGCAGCCACTCAACTCAACCCAGGGTGGGGGAGGGGTGACGGCTAACAAACCTAGTCTGCACAATCAGAACGGATTCCAAGAATGACCGCCATAGATAAATGCGCCACACAATACAGGAGTACAGCCCACACTGACAAAGCACCTGGGTTGGTTGAGTGGCTGCCCATTAGTCGGCACATGAACATATTGCTCCTCTATATTTCAGCCTGCATGCTACCAGGGTATACGGCGAGTGAGCCTTCCCTGCAGTATATATCTTGTATGTCACATTCAGAACAGGGAAGCATGCTGGGAGAGGAACTGAGAAACAACCTGACTGACAAAATTTGAGATTTTAGTCCTTCAGTCTGCAGTACCTTGGAAATTAAAAGAAGCAGAGAACTATGACAATCACATTTTTTATGAAAACCAATTACAAATAGTCGACATTTCCAAAAACACATTTATTAAAAAAAAAAAATTCAAGGTATACATAGCCAAAATGTCCTACAGTTTAGGGGTAGAGATGAGCGAGCAAACTCGATAAGGCAAACTACTAGAGCGAGTAGTGCCTTATTCAAGTACCTGCCCGCTCGTCTCTAAATATTCGGCTGCTGGCGCGGGTGAGCAGTGAGTTGCGGCGGTGAGCGGGGGGGAGAGATCTCCCCTCCGTTCCTCCCCGCTCTCCCCCCGCCCCCCGAATCTTTAGAGATGAGCGGGCAGGTACTCACATAAGGCACTACTCGCTCGAGTAGTTTACCTTATCAAGCATACTCGCTCATCTCTATTTAGGGGTCATTGTAATACCTTTTATTTGAATTAGGCCTCCTGCACACGGGATTTCCCGCAGAATTTCCGCCCGTGCCCGCCTGCATAGGACTGCATTACAATACGCGATGGCCGCGATTGGTTCGCATGAAAATGCACGCGGAAAACAAATCATGGCATGACCTATTTCTGTGCGGGTCTCGCAGAGGCCCGCACAGAAATGTCACTCCCGGCGCTCTGGCTCCGCTCTGCGCATGCGCCGGATGGGCGGCAGCCGGTACATCACAGAACCTGAACCGTGGGAGAAGGTGAGAGCCACGCTGGTCCCTGCAGGGGCTCGGGTAATAATAATAATAATCTTTATTTGTATAGCGCCAACTTATTCCGCAGCGCTTGTCAGGTCCTGCTGCGAGAATTCTCACAGGGGATCCGACCCGGCCGTCTGCAGGCCACCTAGTGATATGTTAGTGCCTCGCACGCTAAATCAGGAATGGTTGAAACATGGAAATCTTTTCCCTCTTCTGCTTAAATGATGAACCTGAGAGTTTCCTCGGATTGCAGGAATGCCGATACCTGTATTAAGCCAAGTTAAAGATAATGCTTCGAGCCATATGATAATTTCTTGCTTCGATGACTTCAATTTCAAGTCTATTATTTCCTCTCATGCATGTAAATATTTTTTTTCTGATTCCAGACAAATATGAAGCGGCCTTCAGTGGGATGCGGTTTATTGGGATCCTATTATACTGTAATGAAACATTGTTCGTGAGAACAGGCTCCATTATTAGGAGGCCGCATTGTCGGGACAAAAGCTACGCTGCAGATTAATGTCACAAAAGCAAATAATATTTCTAGGATTCCGGTTTTCATTATGATTCCCGGTGTTTAGAGGACATTCCGGCCTATCTAATTCACGGGAAAAAATGACTATTTTATTGAGCCACAATAAAGGGTATATTTCATAATTTGGTTGGATTTAAAACACCCGGAAATCATAAAGTACATAGAAAATGAAGAAGTAAAATAAAAACATTACAAATCGAAGCGATATTGTGAACACCACATTTATTTACTCAAAATAAAGCATATATACTGGGGGGTTATAGAGGAAGTAATATTATAACTACCTTCTACAAACGACATCAGCAGCTAAATAGAAAACCATCATTGCAATGCATTATACACTGAACGGCCACTATATGGGAGCTTCCCTCAATGGCAATCAGATCTGTGCCCCCGCAGTGCGGCATAAAACCACGTGCCAAGTATGCCGTGGATCAGTTTCACATAAGACCGCCTTCACACTGGCGTGAAAATCGCACGAGATTTGTGTGTTGTGGGGCGCAGAACTATGAACCCCACTCTTTTGAATGGGTTCATTTACATTAGTGATGTTTTCCTGCATGGCACCGCAATGGCAGCATGTCCTATCTCTCTGCAAGACCGCCCGATGTTTTCAATGAAAACGCCTCGCACCCACAGAGCTTTCACCTGGTGGCAAGTGCGATATCGGATGGAGATTCACAGCTTGATATTGCCCTCACCAGTGTGAAGGAGCCCTTAGATGGAAACATCCAGCAATCTGAGTGACTTCCAACGAGTCCGAGTCATCGGTGCTGGACCAGCCAAGGACAGGATGTCACTGCCAACCGCGTGGGGTTTTCTCACGCAGCGGTGTGGAGAGTATACTGAGAATGGTGTGAGCAAGAAAATCCAGTAAAAAGACATCCTATAGATGGCAACAACTAATCGATGAAAGGGGTCAGAGGAAGGATGTCAAGAACTGTTCTAAGGAGCAGGTACTCCACAGTCAAGAGGAGACGAATACAATGCTGGTGCTCCAATCAACATGTCCAAACACACAACTCGCCGTTCCGTAGCACAGATGATCTATAACAGCAGTCAGGTCCAGCGCCATTACTGTCTATGAGAAACAGAAAGGTGAAAAAAGAGTGCAAAAACATCTCCTGGTCAGATGAATCGAAACTTCTGTCGCCCCGTGCCGATGGGAGGGTCTTGAATTTGGCACAAGCAGCATGAATCGCTGACCCCTTCCTGTGAGGCTGGTGGAGGTGGAGTGATGGTGTGGGGAAGGTTTACACCCTGGGTTCTCTGATACTTGTGGATGGACGCTACGATGAATTGCTGTGTTTCTAAAAGCCAAAAGGAGGTCCAACAGGCTACTCGATAGTGTCCCTAATAAAGTGGCCGTTCAGTGAATAATTCTTTATAAAGCAGATTTAATTAACAGAGTTAATGAATTCATGGACATTTTTGAAACTTATTTACCATTCTGTATCATAGAAGATTACGAGAAAAATCTATAACGCGCATCTTCATGAACTGGAGGAAATGTTAGTTTTTTTGCCAATAAATTGGTTTTATGTCATTTTTGGGTTTATACAAAGTAAGGCCTCCTCGTTATTTGTGTCCTGGGGTGATGAAACCTTTGCAGTAGCGTGCAGTTCGCACACTTGTTTCCTGTTACAATGTCATTTATCAGGCTGCGGCCCGAAGTTACCTTAACTCTCATGCCTTATAAATCGCTTTATTCCGTTCCCATCAAAGCATAAAATCATCTCACATGTTGGGAGGGAATATTTACACCACATGTAATTATTTCAAGAATTCACTCAAAAAGTCATTGTAAGAGATTTTAGACTTTAAAGCTTTGTCAAAGTAGCCAAGAATGTAGAAGAATTCATCCTCGGAGAGGTTGACGCCAAATTTCCGTAAAACCTGCAATAAGGAATAGATGTTAATTACAGCAATCAAACATTAAGCTGCTATATGCAGTCAGATATGGAGATAAGGTTAGGATTAGAGATGAGCGAGCACCAAAATGCTCGGGTGCTCGTTACTCGGGACGAACTTTTCGCGATGCTCGAGGGTTCGTTTCGAGTAACGAACCCCATTGAAGTCAATGGGCGACCCGAGCATTTTTGTATTTCGCCGATGCTCGCTAAGGTTTCCTTGTGTGAAAATCTGGGCAATTCAGGAAAGTGATGGGAACGACACAGCAACGGATAGGGCAGGCGAGGGGCTACATGTTGGGCTGCATCTCAAGTTCACAGGTCCCACTATTAAGCCACAATACCGGCAAGAGTGGGCCCCCCCCCCCCCTCCCAAAAACTTTTACTTCTGAAAAGCCCTCATTAGCATGGCATACCTTAGCTAAGCACCACACTACCTCCAACAAAGCACAATCACTGCCTGCATGACACTCCACTGCCACTTCTCCTGTGTTACATGCTGCCCAACAGCCCCCCTCTCCCCCCCACAGCGCACACCAAAGTGTCCCTGGGCAGCCTTCAGCTGCCCTCATGGCACACCACCCTCATGTCTATTTAGAAGTGCGTCTGCCATGAGGAGGAACCGCAGGCACACACTGCAGAGGGTTGGCACGGCTAGGCAGCGGCCCTCTTTAAAAGGGGCGGGGCGATAGCCCACAATGCTGTACAGAAGCAATGAGAAATAGAATCCTGTGCCACCGCCATCAGGAGCTGCACACGTGGGCATAGCAATGGGGAACCTATGTGCCACACACTATTCATTCTGTCAAGGTGTCTGCATGCCCCAGTCAGACTGGTAATATGTACCTTAACAGTAACCGCGTTGGTGGTAATGTGGTGGTGACTGCGGACCTAGTACCACGGTTGTATTTTGTTGGTTTTCGGAATGTGGCCAGGATTAAGTGGGCCGTGGCGGGGGGATGGTGGGGGGGCTCTCTTGTAGTGTCGGTAAAGGTGAAATTCTTGGACTGCCACCAGACGAACCAATGCAAAGGCATTTGCCAACAATGTTTTCCCTGTTGGAGGAGGAGGGGGATGTTTTTGAGGCACTACGTGTCCTCTACACGTGTCCGTGGTTATATGCACCTTTACAGTAACCGCGGTGGTGGGAAATGGCCTCGCCGCCATCATGTCTTTGGGAAGCCTCTGTTTCCACACCCCAGAGACATACCATTAGCAGCGGTATAGGCAGAGCCCAGAATTCGTAACATTTCAGCCGTAGCATTAGGACAGGCCCCACTAACATATCACTAGCAGCATTATAGCGGGAGCGCAGTCTTCGTTCCATGTCAGCAATAGTAGCACTCAAGACAGGCCCCACTAACATATCACTAGCAGCATTATAGCGGGAGCGCAGTCTTCGTTCCATGTCAGCAATAGTAGCACTCAAGACAGGCCCCACTAACATATCACTAGCAGCATTATAGCGGGAGCGCAGTCTTCGTTCCATGTCAGCAATAGTAGCACTCAAGACAGGCCCCACTAACATATCACTAGCAGCATTATAGCGGGAGCGCAGTCTTCGTTCCATGTCAGCAATAGTAGCACTCAAGACAGGCCCCACTAACATATCACTAGCAGCATTATAGCGGGAGCGCAGCCTTCGTTCCATGTCAGCAATAGTAGCACTCAAGACAGGCCCCAGTAACAATTCCGAAGCAGCAGTATAGTGGGAGCGCAGTCTTCGTTCCATTTCAGCAATAGTAGCACTCAAGACAGGCCCCAGTAACAGTTCCGAAGCAGCAGTATAGTGGGAGCGCAGTCTTCGTTCCATTTCAGTAGCTGCAGTATAGCCAAGGCCCAAGTTACATTTATGTAGCTAAAGTGTAGGCCAACCCCACACACACTTCTGTACCATGAGTGCAGGTGAAGAACATACAAATTGCTATGATTACACTGTAGGTGAGGGCCCCAAAAAATTGGTGTACCAACAGTACTAATGTACCTCAGTAAAAATTGGCCATGCCCAACCAAGATGGCAGGTGAAACCCATTAATCGCTTTGGTTAATGTGGCTTAAGTGGTAACTAGGCCTGGAGGCAGCCCAGTTTAACGAAAAATTGGTTCAAGTTAAAGTTTAAACGCTTTTAAGAGCATTGAAACATATAAAAATTGTTTCTAAAAATTAGATGAGTGAGCCTTGTGGCCCTAAGAAAAATTGCCCGTTCAGCGTGATTACGTGAGGTTTCAGGAGGAGGAGCAGGAGGAGGAGGAGGAATATTAGACACAGATTGATGAAGCAGAAATGTCCCCGTTTTGGATGGTGAGAGAGAACGTAGCTTCCATCCGCGGGTGCAGCCTACGTATTGCTTACGTATCGCTGCTATCCGCTGGTGGAGAACAGAAGTCTGGGGAAATCCAGGCTTTGTTCATCTTGATGAGTGTTAGCCTGTCGGCACTGTCGGTTGACAGGCAGGTACGCTTATCTGTGATGATTCCCCCAGCCGCACTAAACACCCTCTCCGACAAGACGCTAGCCGCAGGACAAGCAAGCACCTCCAGGGCATACAGCGCTAGTTCAGGCCACGTGTCCAGCTTCGACACCCAGTAGTTGTAGGGGGCAGAGGCGTCACCGAGGATGGTCGTGCGATCGGCTACGTACTCCCTCACCATCCTTTTACAGTGCTCCCGCCGACTCAGCCTTGACTGGGGAGCGGTGACACAGTCTTGCTGGGGAGCCATAAAGCTGGCCAGGCCCTTAAAGACTGTTGCACTGCCTGGGCTGTACATGCTGCTCGATCTCCGCACCTCCCCTGCTACCTGGCCCTTGGAACTGCGCCTTCTGCCACTAGCGCTGTCGGATGGGAATTTTACCATCAGCTTGTCCGCCAGGGTCCTGTGGTATAGCAACACTCTCGAACCCCTTTCCTCTTCGGGAATGAGACTGGGAAGGTTCTCCTTATAGCGTGGGTCGAGCAGTGTGTACACCCAGTAATCCGTGGCCAGAATGCGTTGAATGCGAGGGTCACGAGAAAGGCATCCTAACATGAAGTCAGCCATGTGTGCCAAGGTACCTGTACGCAACACATGGCTGTCCGCACTAGGAAGATCACTTTCAGGATCCTCCTCCTCCTCCTCAGGCCATACACGCTGAAATGATGACAGGCAAGCAGCATGGGTACCCTCAGCAGTGGGCCAAGCTGTCTCTTCCCCCTCCTCCTCATCCTCCTCCTGAACGCGCTGAGATATAGACAGGAGGGTGCTCTGACTATCCAGCGACATACTGTCTTCCCCCGGCTCTGTTTCCGAGCGCAAAGCGGCTGCCTTTATGGTTTGCAGGGAAGTTCTCAAGATGCATAGCAGAGGAATGGTGACGCTAATGATTGCAGCATCGCCGCTCACCACCTGGGTAGACTGATCAAAGTTTCGAAGGACCTGGCAGATGTCTGCCAACCAGGGCCACTCTTCTGAAAAGAATTGAGGAGTCTGACTCCCACTGCGCCGCCCATGTTGGAGTTGGTATTCCACTATAGCTCTACGCTGCTCATAGAGCCTAGCCAACATGTGGAGCGTAGAGTTCCACCGTGTGGGCACGTCGCACAGCAGTCGGTGCACTGGCAGATTAAAGCGATGTTGCAGGGTGCGCAGGGTGGCAGCGTCCGTGTGGGACTTGCGGAAATGTGCGCAGAGCCGGCGCACCTTTACGAGCAGGTCTGACAAGCGTGGGTAGCTTTTCAGAAAGCGCTGAACCACCAAATTAAAGACGTGGGCCAGGCATGGCACGTGCGTGAGGCTGCCGAGCTGCAGAGCCGCCACCAGGTTACGGCCGTTGTCACACACGACCATGCCCGGTTGGAGGCTCAGCGGCGCAAGCCAACGGTCCGTCTGCTCTGTCAGACCCTGCAGCAATTCGTGGGCCGTGTGCCTCCTATCTCCTAAGCTGAGTAGTTTCAGCATGGCCTGCTGACGCTTGCCCACCGCTGTGCTGCCACGCCGCGCGACACCGACTGCTGGCGACGTCCTGCTGCTGCTGACACATCTAGATTGCGAGACAGAGGTTGAGGAGGAGGAGGAGGAGGAGGAGGAGGAGGGTGCTTTAGTGGAAGAAGCATACACTGCCGCAGATACCACCACCGAGCTGTGGCCCGCAATTCTGGGGGTGGGTAGGACGTGAGCGTTCCCAGGCTCTGACTCTGTCCCAGCCTCCACTAAATTCACCCAATGTGCCGTCAGGGAGATGTAGTGGCCCTGCCCGCCTGTGCTTGTCCACGTGTCCGTAGTTAAGTGGACCTTGCCACTAACCGCATTGGTGAGGGCGCGTACAATGTTGCGGGAGACGTGGTCGTGCAGGGCTGGGACGGCACATCGGGAAAAGTAGTGGCGACTGGGAACTGAGTAGCGCGGGGCCGCCGCCGCCATCATAGCTTTGAAGGACTCCGTTTCCACAGCCCTATACGGCAGCATCTCAAGGCTGATAAATTTGGCTATGTGGACGGTTAACGATTGAGCGTGCGGGTGCGTGGTGGCGTACTTGCGCTTGCGCTCCAACACTTGCGCTAGCGACGGCTGGACGGTGCGCTGACAGACATTGGTGGATGGGGCCGAGGACAGCGGAGGTGAGGGTGTGGGTGCAGGCCATGAGACGGTTGTGCCTGTGTCCTGAGAGGGAGGTTGGATCTCAGTGGCAGGTTGGGGCACAGGGGGAGAGGCAGCGGTGCAAACCGGAGGCGGTGAACGGCCTTCGTCCCACCTTGTGGGGTGCTTGGCCATCATATGTCTGCGCATGCTGGTGGTGGTGAGGCTGTTGGTGGTGGCTCCCCGGCTGATCTTGGCGCAACAAAGGTTGCACACCACTGTTCGTCGGTCGTCAGGCGTCTCTGTGAAAAACTGCCAGACCTTAGAGCACCTCGGCCTCTGCAGGGTGGCATGGCGCGAGGTTGTGCTTTGGGAAACACTTGGTGGATTATTCGGTCTGGCCCTGCCTCTACCCCTGGCCACCGCACTGCCTCTTGCAACCTGCCCTGCTGATGCCCTTGCCTCCCCCTCTGAAGACCTGTCCTGAGTAGGCGTTGCACACCAGGTGGGGTCAGTCACCTCATCGTCCTGCTGCTCTTCCTCCGAATCCTCTGTGCGCTGCTCCCTCGGACTTACTGCCCTTACTACTACCTCACTGCAAGACAACTGTGTCTCATCGTCATCGTCCTCCTCACCCACAGAAAGTTCTTGAGACAGTTGGCGGAAGTCCCCAGCCTCTTCCCCCAGACCCCGGGAACTTTCGAATGGTTGGGCATCAGTGACGATAAACTCCTCTGGTGGGAGAGGAACCACTCCTGCCCAATCTAAGCAGGGGCCCGAGAACGGTTCCTGGGAGTGTTCCCGCTCCTGAGCAGGTGTCATTGTAGTGGAGTGAGGAGGCTGGGAGGAAGGAGGAGCAGCAGACAGAGGATTCGGATTTGCAGCACTGGACGGCGCAGAACTGTGGCTGGACGATAGGTTGCTCGAAGCACTTTCTGCCATCCAGGACAGGACCTGCTCACACTGCTCATTTTCTAATAAAGGTCTCCCGCGTGGACCCATTAATTGGGCGATGAATGTCGGGACGCCAGAAACGTGCCTCTCTCCTAATCGCGCAGCAGTCGGCTGCGACACACCTGGATCAGGAGCTCGGCCTGTGCCCACACCCTCACTTGGGCCTACGCGTCCTCGGCCACGTCCACGTCCACGTCCTCTAGGCTTACCCCTACCCCTCAGCATGCTGTATTACCAGTGATTTGATTTCCCAGGCAGGAAATAAATTGGCGCAAGCCTGCAGGCCAAATATAATTTCTTTTCCTTTTTAGCAAAGGGAAGACCCCACTGCGTATATTCAATGAACAAGAAGTTTAATATCTGTGGTGTGGCCCTCAAAAAGTGTCACACAACTATAGTGTAGCAGAGTTATTAACTCTAGCAGAGCAGGTATTTGCCAGTCAGGAAAGACAATGGCGCAAGCCTGCAGTAAACCGTAGCTGGTTGCGTCTGATTTTTGTATGTTGTCCACGCAGCACACACGTACACGGAGACCTTAGGACTGACACAGGCAGGCCAAATATAATTTTTTGTCCTTTTTAGCAAAGGGAAGGACCCACTGCGTATATTCAATGAACAATAACTGTGTTGTGGCCCTGCCTACACAATTCTGTCCCTGTAGTATCAATGGAGGGTGCAATGCTCTGCACAGACGATTTTTAGAAAGAAAAAAAAATGCAACACTGCTAACAGCAGCCAGCACAGTACTGCACACGGTTAAATTTGGCCCTAGAAAGGACCGTTGAGGTTCTTGAAGGCTACACTCACTCCTAACACTCTCCCTGCCAATACACCACTTCTGTCCCTAATGCCGGGTGCAATGCTCTGCACTGCCGATTTTGAGAAAAAAAACAAACAAAACACTGCTAACAGCAGCCTGCACAGTACTGCACACGGATAGATGTGGCCCTGAGAAGGACCGTTGGGGTTCTTGAAGCCTACACTGACTCCTAACGCTCTCCCTACAGCAGCACCAGCACGATAGTACTTTCCCTCAGCTAACTCACAAGGCATCTGAGGCGAGCCGCGGGAGGGGCCGACTTTTATACTGGGGTGACATCTGATCGCCCCAGCCACTCACAGCAGGGGGGTGGTATAGGGCTTGAACGTCACAGGGGGAAGTTGTAATGCCTTCCCTGTCTTTCAATTGGCCAGAAAAGCGCGCTAACGTCTCAGAGAGGAAACTGAAAGTAACCAGAACACCGCGTGGTACTCGTTACGAGTAACGAGCATCCCGAACACCCTAATATTCGCACGAATATCAAGCTCGGACGAGTACGTTCGCTCATCTCTAGTTAGGATCCATTCAGTAGACCATGCCTCAGTGACGCCCATCATACAGCGGACACCGCATGGGCTCGCTGGATCCCACAGATCTACAATGAGGTCTATCAGGTTTTGTTGAGCCGCCTGACACTTTTATAGGAAAAACAGTGATTTGGGCAATGCTGCTGTTCCTGTAAAATGTGCCGGCATCTGAGACGCGACCTCGAACGCACATACAACCGTAGCCTTAAGGGGTGTTCTAGGCAAATGCTATTGCTGACCTCTCCATAAGTGCATGGTACAGTATAGTATGCTAGCAGTAATACTGTATAGTATGATATTCTAGCCACTGGCATAACTATAGGGGGTGCAGGGGATGCGGTTGCACCCAGGCCCAGGAGCCTTAGGTGGCCCATAAGGCCTCTCTTATTCATATAGGGAACCTAGTACTGTGAATAAAGCATTCTAATTGAGGGCCCTGCAGGTTTTGCATTGGGGCCCAGGAGCTTCAAGTTGTGTCTCTGCATTAAGGGGTTAAGAGAAGTTGGGGGCCCCAAGATAAACTTTTGCACCCAGGCCCCTGAGCCTTTAGCTACGTCCCTGATTTTAGCAGTAATATTGTATAGTACAATATAGTATTCTAGTAGTAATACTGTACAGTATGGTATAATAGTCTAGCAGTAATACTGTATAGTATTCCAGTAGTAATATTGTATATATTGTATAGTATGGTATAATCTAGCAGTATTACAATATAATATAGTATTCTAATAACAATAGTGTATTGTACCATATAGTATTCTAGTAGTAACACTGTATAGTATGGCATAGTATTTTAGCTGTATAGTATTCTAACAGTAATATTGTATAGTAGTATTGCATTCTAGTAATATTACTGTACAATACAGCATTCCAGTAGTAAATATTCTATAGTACAGTATAGTATTCCAGTAGTAATACTATATAGTATGGTATAAACTTGCAGTAATACTGTATAGTACAGTATTTCAGAAGTAATACTGTAAAGTAAACTATAGTTTTCTAGTAGTAATACTATATAGTATGGTATAATATTCTAACAGTAATACTGCACAGTATAGCATTCCAGTAGTAATATTATATACTACAGTATAGTATTCTAGCAGTAATACAGTATAGATTTCTAATAATAATACTGAAATAATATGATACTGTCTCAGCTGTCATTCAATAGCTGAGAGCTGCCTCTGATTGGTCCCTGCGCTTAGCCAATCAGAGGCAGCACTCACTCACCCATTCATGAATTCATGAATGGGTGAGTGAGAGCTGTCTCTGATTGGTGAGGGCTGTGACCAATCAGAGGCAGCCCATTCAGCAGGCGGGGATTTTAAATCCCCGCCTGCTGAATACTACAGAGAGCAGTTCAGGAGAACTGCCGGCCGGACGCGGCTGAACTGCGGCTGCAGGAAAAAAAGTGAGTATACTTTTTTTTTTTTACACATTTTCAGGATGGTTTTCAGGGAAGGGCTTTTATTTTACATCCTTCCCCGAAAACTCATCCAGCGCTTGCGGGCAGCCCATTGCTTTCAATGGAGCCGGCTGTATTGCTAGGGTAGTCAGCTAAGGGCAGTCTATGTGCCACATACTTTATAGTATACTTTATATGTAGCTACACTCCTTTGATGGATCTTATTTCTTTAAATGTGCACTAACTTTTCAGACACCTTCTGCTCATCTACTAGCTCAGGTTGTTCTCACAATTTCTGTAAGATACTTGCGTTAAAAATGTTGTTGCATTATCACTATAAAGCATGTTTGAAGTGACTGCCACTAGGGGGTCTCCCAGCCTCTCTGCAATCCACTGTCTGTCATTAGGTACAGAGCTTCCCTAATAACTAGGAGAGAGGGACATTTCCATAGCAATAGGGGAGGGGCTATTTTCACAAGCATCTCCCCTGCACTTACAGGCTGCAGGCTGACAGATGTGCAGGTATTGTGATCGAGTTCTCCATAGTCTCGGTCTCTCCTGCTCTTACGGTGTCTGTGTTTGTGCACACATTATAGTGGGTTTACTTACCATTTGGCCAAAGTGTCTGTAAATGCCCAATTGTCCTGGGAAAGCAAAGAGGGGGGGGGGAGGGGTCATTCAGACACTGCCTCCCTGCTGACTGGACCAGAGAGAGCAATGAGCATGGGAAGTAAGGAAGTTAAGACAGTGAACTACTGGCAGAATGGTAGGCTTGCCACATGCCCCATACATGAAAGTGACTTGCAAACAGCAGAAGAATGGTGAAACAGGGTGCAACCAGCAGCAAATGAGCGGGTAAGGAGAACCTGACGTATTTTAGAAAATGTGTTGAAAACTCTGTTGTCTTAAGAACTTTACTTTTTCTAAGACTCAAAAAAGTTCTACATTTTTGCGTACTGCCAAAAAAAAGATAAAAACTGATACTTTAGCCATTTATCTGATAAAGTTTGAATCAGTTTCATGAAACTTTTGGCCAGACTTACTGAACAGTCCTACATTACCTGTTTAAAATCATGAATATTAACATATCCCGTCCGAGTCTCATCGAAACACTGAAAAGTCCTCCTCATGGGTTTCCAGCTGTTTAGGATCCTGGGCTGGATTCTAAGCATGGCATCTAGGAAATGGGGTCCGTATACTCCAGTGTCCATCTACAGTCCAATAAAATGTACAATGAGTCTTCTCTCACCAAGGATAACAAAGTTCTGACTGACAGGAAGGAACAGTGTGGTGCAAGGCTTTGCAATAACCCCCCACCCTCACCCCGCAGTCGCGCCCTCACCCAGCAGTCCCGCCCCCACCCCACAGTCCCGCCCCCACCCCACAGTCCCGCCCTCACCCAGCAGTCCCGCCCCCACCCCACAGTCCCGCCCCCACCCCACAGTCCCGCCCCCACCCCACAGTCCCGCCCTCACCTCGCAGTCCCGCCCTCTTCTCATCAACCTGGCCTAGTTATACGCTTAGATAGGTTTTTAAACAGGCTACTAGACTGCCCCTTTAAGTAGCTGCTTTAGCAGCAGGATGTGAAGTGCCTTCTACATACCGGTATGCGGGGCTTCTGTAGTTTCATTCTCTGCAGAAGGGCGTTTTTCGGTGGTGTTGCTTCCAGTGTGACAGTTCGCAAGAAATCCAAATAGGAGAATTTTCCGTTGTTTCGTACATCATATTTCACGGTTAAATTCTCAAGTTCCCCTTCAGAAATGTCCACATTAAACTGGCGCAAAACAGCTGCAAAAAGGCGTAGAAAGTTGTTCATATAGGGTGACCTACAATCTTTTACATCAGTGATGGAAGTAGGGAAGGCTTGTAGTAAAATCAAAATAGGGCCCCCTGCTGGTATTCATTCAATCACATCGCCATGACCACATCCTGGAATGGGGAGGTCAAGAACTTTCAGGACTACTTATAGTGACTCCCATGACTGATTCTTCTCCCCTTTCCAGAGAGGTCAACCTGGCAGAGTTCTTCACAGGTTTTACTCAGGCAGTGAGTCGCATAAAAATGGGAGTGGTCTTTTCAAAGGGTTTATAATAATAAAGGGAGGGGCTACATATATTCAGATTTCCTCTATTAAAGCCGTTGTCCGGATATGAAGCAATTTTAAAGATCCAGCGCAGCAGACTCGCGGTCCTTCCGGTCTTTGTTTAGCAAGAACTATCACCAGGCCTGTCTTTCTCTGGGCATCGTATCTCCTAATATCTTGTGATGGCCCCTGCCCACCGCAGCCTCTGGCTGGAGCGATCAGGTTGTAGCCGTTCTACAAAAAACGACCAGGAGGACTGTGAAGTTGCAGTGATGGATCTCCTGGGCAGAGGATAGGTACCCCTGATGTCATTGTTTTAACAGGCTTGGATCCATTTTTTTAAAATTGCCTTGTACCCCCACAACCCGTCTAATATCAGACCACAGACAGACCCCTTAATGATTTTTCAGGGTATTCCAGGCATTTACTATTGATGGCCTATCCTTAGGGCAGGGATCTGCTGCTTGAGATCCCCACTGATCAGGTGATCATCCGCCCAGCTGTCATTACAGCTGTACCAGGCATGCGCCTTGGTGGTCAGAACTGGAAGTGCAATAAAAATCTGCACTCATATTGAAATTAATGGGAGTAATGCCTTCCATTACACTTCCGGCTTCTCATTGCAGACAGAGTCAAAGTATAATAAAAGGCATCGCTCCCATTATGGCACTTCTGTCTCTGACCACCAATGCGGTTTTATGGCCTTGCTGTACTGACAGTTGGCCGGAATATCAGCTAATCATCAAGAATCTCGAACCTCGTACCCCTATTGAGGACCTATCCTGAGGATAGGTCATCGATAGTAAATACCCAGAACACCCCTTTAATCTAAAAAATGCCAAACTAGACCCCCAAATATAGACATCCAACAGTGATATAAGACCCCTGAGCAGACAATACTCTTGTTATCCCCAGTTCTTGTTCAGCTCTGGCCACCACCCTGGTCCATCGGTTATGTCTGGTAATGCATATTAGCTCCACAAAAGTGAAGGGTTGAGCCGCAATACTACACACAACCTGCGGACAGTCGTGGCGCTGCTTTTTAAGAAAGCAGACACGTTTTTCTTATCCTTTAACAGCCCCGTTAGAGTAAAATAAATGCACATCATTTATTTATTGTCTAATCAAAGAAGGTTTAATGACACGGGCCAGACATGGGGTTTGTACTAATGATCATAACAAAACATATAGTTAATTACCTCCATAAGATCTGTAACTCTTCATTAAACATCATTAGTTTTGTGTTCATCTCACCGTAGGAAATGGAGTTTTGCTAAGAGGAAGGACCCTAGTGGGCATCTAACATTACTCTGAGTAATTATGGTGGAAGTGAATACCAGGAACATATACAGAATCGCTCAACAATACAGACTAAAGGGGTTTTCCTGCAACGCAAAATCACTTCCCAACCAATGACCAGGACACACGACTGCTGCACCAATCACTGCTAAAGAAGCCCACTGCTGGTCCAGGAAGGAAGTGCTTGTGAAAAAAAAACTTTAAAGTTGTGGAAAAACCCCTTTACTATATGTAGCCACCATGTTGCCACGGCCGTATCGGTTATGGGCAACCTGACACAACTGCATTCAATCTCCTGGACTGTGATGCCACGGGCCTCTCCTCTCTTCAGTTACGACCAGCGCTAGATTAAGGTCAGAGGAGAGCACTGGCCCAAATAGTAATGACCCTCTCTGATTTCAGCACTATGTATTATGTGCATGAAGTATACACATGTAATACATGGCCGATACATGGCGGTGTGAGTGAGCCCTAAGTGGGACAACCCCTTTAGTATCTCTGCACTGACTGACTACTGAAGGCTTCCCTTGTTCCTCTCCCAGGTTCTTGCCAACCTCTGACCTGTTACAAGTCTTGTCGTGGTTCTAATTTACAGGTTCCTTTTCTAGCCAAGACTTTTTATTTTGTATCCCAACTCCGCTCCTGCCTGCTGATGATTCCAGGCTTACCACCTAGTAGTGACTCCAGCTACAATGTCCTCTAGCTCTTCCGTTCTGCCGAGATCCTGGCCAGTCACCTCAAACCGGGAACTACAATATTCTGCAGTTCATAACTTTGGGAATTGCCATGCAAAGACCAGTGGTTTTAGATGCTCTCCTCTTTGGACAATTCCTGCTTGTTAGAAGGGTCCATTGACAATAGTCATATCTCAAAGTGTACCCCTGCTGAGATCGCCCCCCCCTCCCTTTCCCCAGTAAACACCTAATAGTGTTTATTTTCCCTGCAGCGCCTCCAGAGGAAAAATGGTACAGTGCACGATGCCCATTAATATCAAAGGCTTTCTTCCTCTATTAATTCGGAATTCCTTATTCGGATGTTTGAAAATGGATTTCTAAACTGGACATCTGCTTTAGGATTTATTCACACGGGCGTTTTATCGCTGTGATTTTGCCGCAATAAAAGGCCAGCCGAAAATCGTGACGATCTGGTGCGTTGGATTCCAAAGCATTTGTTCAGATGGGCGATTTTTGGGGGTGTCTGGACCTATCTTTTGGCTGGAATACGTCGGCAAGTTCCATACACTCCTATGGAAGCTGCCAGAAAAAGTGAGGTGGGAGGGAGTTTAGGAGCGGTTCTGCTAAAGTCCCTCCCCCTTATCTCCCCCCCTTCTCTCACCATGTTGTATGTGCTGTACCTGAGAAGTCAGTAGGTGAGATCTCACCCTCCTTTTTCTGGTCTTTTTCTCTAAAAGCCTTATGGACATCTTGCCAGCATTTGGAGATTTGACTTCTCAACTTGTTTTCGACTTGCTCGCAGTTTACCATTGGCGCAGAGCGTGGTGCAGCCGTGTGAGGCCTCTGAGCCGGAGTCTGTAAGAAGGAAGAGATGAGGACAGATACAACTCTCCATCTAAATGCAGAAGCAGAAAGTCCGCACTTCAACACGATGCTAACAGTATAACAGTCCCCGGCCATTACCATGACGTCGTTCTGCAGCCGGACACAGCCAACTGCCGCTTCATCCGGTGAAGGGAGGCTGAACATTATGGCCTCCTGTCCACGGGCCATTCTTCACTGCGTTAGGGGACCTTCACACTTGCAATCGCGATATCGCTGCGTTTTTTTAACACGAATGTCAGTAGGACTTTCTAATGTTAAAACCCATTGCACCAAAATCACGAAGCACAAACGTGCGGTTTTTGAGCGATGCGTTTTTAACAGTACGAAGTCCTACTGACATTCGGATTAAAAAATTGCGATATCGCGATCGCAAGTGTGAAGGCACGCTTATCCGCGGCGAAAATTCGCAAGCTTAAAACGCATGAAACACTTTCCATAGGATAGCGCCCGATGCACACGAGCAGAAATCTGCCACATTTTCCCCTTGCGTATTTAAAGCATGGCATGCCGCGATTTTCCGCGATGAACCTATCATATTCATAGGTTCATCGCGGAAAGTTCATCGCAGAAAATCGTGGGGACTTTAAGGGTTCTCCAGCGGCAGAAATCCGCTTGCGTTAAAACGCAACGCCCGCGTACAGGCGGCCTGACTCAGGTTTTTCCTTTTTTCACAATGGCATCTTTAGCTTTGGACCCAACTCATCTATGGATCCCAACAAACAACCCATTGGTTTTAACCCTTTACTGACACTGCCTATTTTGGACCTAAGGACATGACCAAGTTTGGGCATTTTCATCTCCACTTTTCATTTTTCCGTGGCCACGGTCGTATGAGGGCTTGTTTCTTGCGGGGTGAACTGTAGGTTTTACTGGTATGTATAATGTATTGTAAAACCTTTATTAATATTTTTTTGGAGGGCAGGAAGCACATCAATTCTGCTATTGTTTTTTCTACTTTTTATTTTTCACAGCATGAAGCTTTATTCCCACGAGCGCACATGTAGCGCGTTTTCACGCATGGGCGTATAAATGGTAGCCATGTGAGGCATTGGTTCGCAATGCATTCGTTCACATGGGTGATTATACGGCGTGTAAATACACCGGAAGCGTGAAAAAAAGAACATATATGCGGCCGGCGTATATACGGTCAGCCAAAAGATAGTTCTGGAACAATGTTTTGGCCAATATACGCCGGTGGGTCCTATAGACTCCTATGGGAGCAGGGAAAGAGAAGGGAGGGGGGAGACATTTTTGCAGCGTCCAACGCTGCGAACAGCTTGCAGGTGCCTCTATATAGACACTGGAAGGCATCCCGAGGATTTTGGCAGAGCGAGGAGTTTCCGGGGTGCGGCGTATTTTTTCTCCAAAAAATATGAATGAATGAGAAAACGCTGGCCATGATCGCAGAAAAACGCAGATTCAGGCGCTTATACGGAGTGGGCGTGAAAACGTAAAAACACTGTGCCGTATATCCGCTCGTTGGAAAGAGCCCTCAATCAGATTTTTTCAGCGGGTTGGTACACTCACAACAAGACCAAAATAACATATTTTTAAGGTTTTGGAAAATCTATATTTTTTGCATCCCTGCATTCGAGGTCACAAACATTTTCCCATGGGTGGATCTCTGTGGGGGCTTGTTTTAATGTCATGAGCTGTAGTTTTCATTGGTTCGATTTTGAGGTACATACGGGTTTTTTTTAGTCACTTTTATTGCGTTCGTTTGCAGCGTTTTGTCTTCGTTTGTTTTGCTTTTCCTTTAAATAGTGTTTGCTTTGCAGGATAAATAGTACGTTCAATCTATTATACGGGTTGTTACAGATGTGCCAAAACCAAATGGGAGTTTTTAAATGTTTTTTTTTAACAAAGAGGGGAAAATCCGCCAAAAAGTTTTTATTTTGTGGTGTTTTTTACCACTTTTATTCCATTTTTTACATCCCTATAGGGGACTAGAAACTGTGATCCTGCGAAAGCACTGATACCATACTTCTGTACTGCAATCACAGACCATGGCAGATCCAGATGCCATTGTCCGTCATCCGACTGCCATTGCAATGAATCGGCCCTCCATGATTACATGGCTAAGGGTCGATGGCATCACAGAGGGAGCGCCTTACCTCTGTGAAACCTTTATATGCCGTGATCAACATTGATTGCAGTATGTAAGAGGTTAACAGAGCGGGGATCGGTGTTCTCCTCAATCTTTGTTGTTGCGGTAGGAGGCTGACTGTCAGTTCTACTGCGAATGGTGTGGACTAAGCTTCTGCACCATCTATAGCACTTAAATCTACGTCCATTCGTGGGAATTCCCAGCCAGGAAACATTTACATCATGGGGTGGGAAGGGATTAATAGGAACTGTGTAATACTTCATTTTGCCTGTGGAGGCACTGCAGGAAAGCTGAACGCTTGTTCTCAGAGTGAGGATATTTTCATGGTGGGACACCTTTGAAGGAAATGATTAATGCACTTTCTACACATGACGGGACCGGCTGCGTATCACAGGATGTGGTATTCTCTGTAATGCAAGCACAGTCTTCTGCATCTTGTATGACAAGAGATCAATGGGGACAAACCTTCCCCAATATGCACAAGGAATATTATTAGCACAATAAGGCTTTATATATTAATTAGATATTCTAGTGTTTTCGACAGTCCTATGAAAAAGGTATATAAATGCACCCTAGTGTTTGGTAAAGGGACGCTCTTTTGGTATACGCTTGGGCAAATGAGGCTCTATGACTGTATCTGGTTACCAGTACAGCACCAGAACCAAGCTAAGTACATAAATATAGACCCAGGACCAAATTCATAACATAAATACAGCACAAACCAATCTCAGTACATAGATACAACACCAGAACCAAGCACATAACATATATACAGCACCAGTACTATGCAACTGTGTTGAGGGGGTCAGTGGTGCCTTGGAATAGAGGGAGGGACACAGAGCCAGGAGAAGGATGATTCATGTACCTCTATAAGATGCTGCAGAATGGAGGAAATGGATCAGGACCTACAGGGAAATGTGGAGATCGGGCCCAGCCTATATCCACCTAGTGCCAACCCAACAAGTTGGTTGCCTCATATTACTACACCATTGTTTACATGTAAAAATGATGTCTGATCTTTTCTATGTAGTAGCTATATGTGCAAGAGCAGAACTTACTGGTGGCTTATTTAAGGCGGATGGTGCTGTTTTAGGTCGCCTGGTCACTGATGTCCGGCCTTGTTTGACTGAATAGTCAATGTTATCATTACGTGATGATTGTAATGGAGTTGCTGGCATTTCACCGCTAAACATCTTCAAGAAATCATGGTATTTGAGATTACCGTAGGGATTTAGAGGCAACATGTTCCAAAGAAGTTCAAACTGCGGAGAGAAACATACATTTACTACTAAAAGAGTGAAATGCTTAAACGCATATCAGAGGTAGAAAATAACAGTCGGTAAAGAGGATTTGGGAAGTAACGATGGAAGAAATCTTATAGAAAAATTGGCCATTTACAAGACGTCTAGTCATAAAAACTCTCCTTACCTGCTCCTCTGTCAGCAACATGAAATTTTTATGGAAAAACTCTTGAAAGTCCTCCTTCGAGATGACATTGATGCCTGCGTAATCTATGGTGAAGAGGTCCTTAGTGATGGAGTAATAACGAGCGGTGATGACTTCCTGTATCAAGGTCACAATGTCCTTCATGGTCAGCTCTTGACCGGATCGTGGCATGGTGGCCCTCTCCACCCTCTGCACCCAGGTGGAAACGGGCTGCAACCAGAAGGAAAATAAGTGTTTTAATGGATCTTACACTTGCATATCATTCTAAGTGAGAAGGTGGAAAATTGTAGATTTTCAGTATGTCTTGGGGAAGATTGTAGTTCAATCGCTGGCTACCTCCTTTCCATACAAGGAGTTTAATTCAAAGTCCAAGTTACATAAGTGAGTTTCCATGAACTGTGACCATAATTAATCTGTAAATAAGTGGTTCTGTATCATTACTTGAAATCTCTATGGGCGGTTTATGGAGAGCCATGGGCCCTATTGTTGGGAACGGGGTGTTGGTAGACACTGAAGATACCAGGTGAAGCATAGGGGACTGGTCAAGGATAGCCATCACTCATGTTGGAAGATATGGAGCATGGGCTATTAGCCCCAGATCCTAGCAACTATTTGGCATGTATAGACAGCCATGGGAAACTTGGTATGTGAAGATGTCCGGATCACTGGAGGGCTGATTTATGGATAGGGAATAAATGTCATCAGTGGGAAAACTCCATTAAAGCAATTATCCCATGAAGTATAGTTAAAGGCGTTGTACCTTCTGTAGCTGTGGGCTCGCTGTAACCAACCACAGTAAAATCAGAATGGAGAGAATCGCATAAGCGCAGAGCTGCTCCATTCATTTCAACTTGGCTGACAGAGTTAGGTGAGTACAAGCGCTCAGCTATCTCCGATGTTACCACTAGAAGTGAATGGAGCTGCGGCTGATCTCTTCAATCTCCTTCTCACTATAAGGGATGCCGTGAGGAGGGGGATGACACAGGATCGGTGGGGGTCTCAGCAGTAAGATGCCCACCGATCAGACTTTTTTTTAAAAACCGTCTCTTTTTATTCAAATTGCTCCTGTTCCGATAGTTCAATCCACTTGTGCAGCCCTGCATTCTACAATATGCATAAGACTCCCCATACATTGTAGATGCGGCTCTATAAGGCATCTTTCTTTAAGATACATTAGTAATAGTATGAGACAAACTGCATTCGGTCAAGTCGACTTAAGAGTCAACTTCGTCTTGGTAGACTGGACCTCAGTATCCCATCTCCCCTTTAAACAAGTGCCACACTATAAAATGAGGGAACGGAGTCAAATCAAGTACCTACTTAAGATATAAGCATTTTACAACAATTATGACTAGAGCCAAGTGTTGTCTTGTATATAGGTGGAGACCGCAGGTTTATTCACATCTGAGCTTCATGTAAGGATGAGGCTCTCGCAAAGCTGAGCGCGCTGCTAGAAACATGTGCCAATCAGATTTATGTATTCTCAGAGTTACCTAACCCTTTGCAATCCAATTTTGGATTCAGGGTTTCCTAGAGGACTTTCTCTTTCTGCCATTATACAATGGCGCCATCTGCTGGCTAGAGCCAGTACTGTCGTATGTGACATGCTGGAGAGGCCCTGACAACAGAGCGTCCAGTGATCTACAGTAAGAATACCCTGCCGGACGTCTTCCGACATCAGAGCTGTACAGCCTTCAATCAGAATGTCTGTAGACGTAAGACAGTGGGTTGGAAAGGGTTAATTACTAGAAGTCTGAAAACCAAGCTGTTGGATCTTTGACCTAGGTGGGTTTGTTAGTTGACACTCAGTAAATAGCTAGGTGTAGATATGTAAGCAATGCTGAATGTAATACCCTCATGGGTCTCGTAGCAGTGTCACCGATCAGACTTTTATCTGGATAGGTGATAACAATCGATCTTCTCACAACCCCTTTAATTTGTATCCACAATATATGGGATAACAATCTGATCTACCCCCGGGTCCCCCACCAATCACGGGAATAGGCATCCTGAGGATTCCCAAATGATCAGAGTGGTGGTCACATGAAACATAGTATGTTGGGCTGAAAAACGACATATGTCTATCCAATTTAGCCTATTACCCTCTCCCCCCACCTCCCATTTCCCCTCCCAATGATGACCTAGAGGAAGGCGTAAAACCCCAATGAGAGTCAATTTTCCTCATTTAAGGGAAGAAAAAAAAACTTTCCTGACTCCAGTCTGGCAATCAGAATAATCCCCGGATCACCGACCCTTCTAAAGTAATCAGTGACTGTAACATGTAATATTATATTGCTCCAGAGAGACATCCAGACCCCTCTTTTATCGAGTTCCCCATCACCACGTCTTCAGGCAGAGTTCCATAGTCTCACTGCTCTTACCGTAAAGACCCCCCTTCAATCTTGGTGTAGAAACCCTCTTTCCTCTAGACGTAGAGAGCGCCCCCTTGTTACAGTGACAGTCCTGGGTGTAAATAGATGGTGGGAGAGATCTCTGTATTGCCCCCTGATATATTATACATAGTTATTAGGTCGCCTCTCAGCTGTCTTTTTTCTAAACTAAATAACCCCAATTCTGATAACCTCTCTGGGTATTGTAGTCCGCCTATTCCGTTTATTACTTTAGTTGTTGCCTTTGTACCCGCTCAAGCTCTGATATGTCCTCCTTGAGTACCGGTGCCCAAAACTGTCCCCAATATTCCACGTGTGGTCTGACTGGTGACTTGTAAGAGGAAGAACAATGTTCTTGTCATGCGCCCCTAGACCTCTTCTGATGCCCCCATAATCCTATTTGCCTTGGCAGCAGCTTCCTGACACTGGTTGCTCCAGTTAGGGGTTTGTCTTTATTTAAAGGGCACACTGTGGAAAGATATTTGTGAGAGAGATGAACATGTGGAGTCTCAGTAGGTAGAAATACATGGAGGGAAAAACAATAAAAAAAATCCTCATAGGGGTTTTCTATCGGCCACCATATATAACTATCCACTGAAAATCTATTACTGAGGCAAATAGATGAAGCAGCAAATTACAATTATTATGGGCGACTTTATCTATCCGGATATAAACTGGGAAGAAACCTGCAGATCTCATAATGGTAACAAGTCTCTGTCAATAACTAAAGATATGAGTGTTTCAAGGTGCGCATTTAAGTCAAGGACCTGTTCTTCCAAATGCGCAACATGCTTATATTTCGTATAGCAGTATGCACCCTCGAATTGCTGTTCAAGGACTTCATGCATGGCACAGGATGTACACTGACAGCATTGTCAATCATGGAGCCCATTCTAAACGGAGATCATGCAGATAGATTCCATAAAAGCAATATGTGCAAAAATTCAAATAGTCACACACCTAAAAAACAGCACACTTATATAAAGCTGACATAAGTGAGAGTGGATGTATTCTAACTAGAGATGAGCGAGTATTCTCACTAAGGCACATTACTCGAGCGAGTAGTGCCTTAGCTGAGTATCTCCCCGCTCGTCTCTAAAGATTCGGGGGCCGGCTAGGGGCGGGGGAGAGCGGGGAGGAACGGGGGGAGATCTCTCTCTCCCTCTCTCCCCCCGCTCTCCCCCGCCCCTAGCCGGCCCCCGAATCTTTAGAGACGAGCGGGGAGATACTCGGCTAAGGCACTACTCGCTCGAGTAATGTGCCTTAGTGAGTATACTCGCTCATCTCTAATTCTAACACTTATCTATAGTACATCTGCTCCTCCTCTATGCACACTATTGCTCCATTCACTTTAACGGGACTGCTGGAGGCAGTCAAGCACTTGAACCTGGCGACATGTACATTATCTTCGGCAGCCCCACTGAAATGAATGTAGTCGCAGTGTGCATACTTGAATGCCACTCCATTCATTCGGGGACCTTCGGGACCCCTGTTCTTGTGATTAGTGGGGACCTCCCCAATCAGATAACTCTTTTTTTTGTGGGACAATCTCTTTAAGTAACCTAACGAGGGTGCTATGAATTTCTGAAGGCCACTATTATACAATTTAAGATTTGTGGTAGTAGCAAGCCCAAGGTGGTGGGCCATCTGTTGAGCCTCCTAAGCTTCACCCTCTCTTTACAGGAACTCCAAAGCAGCAGAATGGTCTGCCCCTATGGTACATATAGACCCTTTGCTCCACGGAGGAGTCTGAAGATGGTTATGGGTTCAATTTCTCGTTTTATAAATGTCAATTTTGGACATTTGCGTGACCAAGACACAGTTACACCCAACATCCAATGTTTCTACCTATTGTGCTATAATGACTGTATTTATCTTCACAAGGCATAGAAAAAAAATCGTCACTCATTAGAAAAAATGTCTGTCCGTTCATGGTAATCAAACTATAGAGCAGACAGACAAGCGCAAGGCGGTTCCGACGAGGCCTTGTGTTTTCAGAGTGTCTTATTGTTTGCATGTCAGCTCTGTCTTTTTTAAGTGTTTATCGGTCAGGTACTTAATAGTCAGTTACAAGTGAAATTATAGGTTTTATTCGGAAATTCTTGATGTGAGAACAAGGGAAAGAAAGAAAAAATTTCCTCTCGCTTCTCTATGTGAGCCGCTCGTTCATACCTCGGTGGTGAAGGTGGAGAAATTATGGAGGAAGCTTTTCCAGTCTATTGTGTTGCTCTCGTTCAGTGTGAGTTTACTCAGGACGTACTTGAATTGCTTGTCCGTTAGCTTAAAGCAGAAACTGTCAAGAATCCGATGTAATTCAAAAAGCTTTATTGTGCCGGTGTCGTCCTTATCAAATGAAGAAAATGCCTGAAGGTGACAGGAAAGGGTTGGAATTAGTTTTCAGTCACTTTGGGAACAGTACAAGGCATAATACGTGCTGACTATATTGGCAAAGTCTTCTCAGCCTACCGTGTTTTTTGTGTAAAAACAATACATTTTCGCCCAACTCGCTTCTTGTTGCTATTGATGTAGGAGCCGTTGGCAGGCAAAATGTCACTGTCACAAAAATTACAGTCTGGAGGACGGCTAGAAAATGGTAAACACTAAAAAATTGGGGTAGTGGGTTGGGGAGAGGACAATTGAGATGCTGAGCTCACGAAGAGAGAAGATGAGGCAGGTTTCACAGGGGTTGTCTGATGAAGGCCAGGTAGGACGTATGGGCATCATACCGGGGCTCCCCGATTCCCCAAGCTAGAACAGAGAGTCATTCTGTAGGAGCAGCTGCTGTATTACAGGTTGGGCAGTGGACAACTGAGATGCTGAGCTCACGAAGAGAGAAGATGACGCAGGTTTCACAGGGGTTGTCTCATGAAGACCAGGTAGGATATATGGGTTCCCCGATTCCCCAAGCTAGAACAGAGAATCATTCTGTAGGAGCAGCTGCTGTATTACAGGTTGGGGAGTGGACAACTGAGATGCTGAGCTCACGAAGAGAGAAGATGAGGCAGGTTTCACAGGGGTTGTCTGATGAAGACAGGTAGGACATATGGGCATCATATGGGCTCCCTGATTCCCCAAGCTAGAACAGAGAGTCATTCTGTAGGAACAGCAGCTGTCTTATAAGAACATCCATTCATCTGAATAGCCATCACATCAGGTTTTAGCCGTCCGTTGAGCGTATACGTCATAATACAAAAAGGATATATTTAAAAGTATTGCTAGTTTGCAGCCATAGAGGATATGTGGTCAAAAGTAGTTCAAAAGTTCATATACTTGACCTCCCTTATGTTTGCATTCTTTCTTTGTGGCATAGAAAAGTGCAGAATACCACGTTTTGCGGTTTCACAAATAAAAGGTACTCGATGTTCACTTATTGTTTTATATTACAGTCGATAGGAAACATAAAGCCGTACTTTTCCATGTGTTAAAATACTAAATTAAAACATGTAAATCCAAAACATTAAAAAGACAGACCTTACGGTGAAAACGGAATACTTGTTTAAATGTAAAAAGGCACACAAACGTCTGGAGATGTAGGGCTGGACACTTAAAGAATATGCTAAAAACAATGGACAGGTATTCCTAACATCGCGCAATTACATATGTCTTCTTCATGTACCTTTATGTATGTGCTGAACACACATTAAAAATGTGAACAATCCCTTAGGCCTCGGTCACACGGACGTTTTTTCCACATCCGCAAATCGCGTGACCGGGCGCCGACGATTCGCTGAAAAAGCTGCACCTAGCAGCATTTTCAGTGAAACTGCCCCGCACTGCCCGCTATCCTCTGCCACAGCTGTGGCAGAGGAGAACGATGTTTGCCCATTGAATTCAATGGAGCCGGCAATACAGCGCGGGATGAATTTTCGGGAAGGGCTTAAAAATATAAGCCCTTCCCTGAACACCATCCTAAAATGTGTAAAAAAAAAAAGAAAAAAAAGTATACTCACCTTTTCCCTGCAGACGGAGTTCAGCCACGGAGTTCTCCTGAACTGCTCTGTGTAGTATTCAGCAGGCGGGGATTTAAAATCCCCACCTGCTGAATGGGCTGCCTCCGATTGGTCACAGCCCTCACCAATCAGAGGCAGGTTTCACTCACCCATTCATGAATTCATGAATGGGTGAGTGAGTGCTGCCTCTGATTGGCTGAGCGCAGGGACCAATCAGAGGCAGCTCTCAGCTGTCATTCAATAGCTGAGTATACTTTTTTTCTTATTTTTACACATTTTAGGATGGTTTTCAGGGAAGGGCTTACATTTTTAATCCCTTCCCGAAAATTCATCCCCCGCTCGCCGGCAGCCCATTGCTTTCAATGGAGCCGGCTGTATTGCCGGCTCCATTGAATTCAATGGGTGAACATCATTCTTCTCTGCCACAGCTGTTACAGCTGTGGCAGAGGAGAACGATCTTTATAGTATATGTTCTCAATTGGGTCGGCGTGTCATTTGTTTCTTACAGGTGACACCCACGGGCATGAGGCTGTTAACCCTTTAAAAGCCGTGGTCAATTCTGGCATTTAAATCCCCCGACCAATGTTCGGGAGTCCCATACATCCCCCCGCAATAAGCTAGCAGGAAGCCGTGCGGGTGTCATGGCAGCCCGAGGCCTTCTATGGCATGACTTGACCTGTCAGATCACAGTTAGATGTAATGCTATGGCATTACATCATAATGCAGGAGCGATCAAAGCATAGCTAGTTGTGGTCCCCTAGGGGAACTAAAAGAAAAAAGCAAAAATAAGAGCAATAAAGTTTTAATAATTATAAAAAAAAAGAAAAAGTAGTAAAAGTAAAAAAAAACAAAACAACCTTTTGCCATATTTTTCCATAATAAAATAATCTAGATAATAAAACAAAAATACATATTTGGTATCGCTGTGTCCGTTAAAGTCCGATCTATCAAAGTAACTAATTATTTATCCCGCATGGTGAACGTCGTCCAAAAAAAAAAAATTAAGAACGACAGAAATACGCTTTTTTGGTCACCCTGTCTCCAAGAAAAAGTATGATAAAAAGCGATCAAAGTCGTATGTATTCCAAAATAGGACCAACGCAAACTACAGGACATCCTGCAAAAAATGAGCCCTCGCACAACTGCGTCGACAGTTATTGCGCTCAGAAGATGGCAGCAGAAAATAATTGAAAAAAATGTAATATCTTAAAATAAAAAACTCTATAAGCTTGGTATCGTAGTAATCGTACTGACACATAGAATAATGTTATCATAGGTCTAAAACAGGCCATGTCACTAAGGGGCTAAAGAATATATACTGTATATGAGCAGCATATTGGACATGTATGAAGAGGACAACAGCCAGAATGATGGAATCCATATTTGGAAACACATGTCTGCCGTGATGGACGCTTATGAAGAAGACAGCTGACTGCCTACAATGATGGCTTCTGTATTTGGACCTTCACATGGCAGCCAGATCTTTCATGGTGTTTCGCTAATTCTATGAGAAATGAATGACCAGCATGATACATTGTAATGGATATAGCATGTCGGTGGTTACAGCACTGCCAGAACAGTCCGGTGAGTGGATACCATCAGGTCTTACTTTGTACAGTTCCTCTTGAGAGTTCTTGATTGACTCTTTCAGCTTAACAAGCACCTTCTGTGGACTGAGATTTGCGACGTTCTCCAAGGGCGCAATCATTTCTTGCTTTTGTCCGTACTTTGAAGCCCTTCCGTCATCAATCATTTTCAGGAAGTCAAAATAAGAGAGTTTGTTGTCGTGAACTCTTAGCTTTAACCTTTAAGAAAAAACAAAGAGCGCTTACAAGGGCCCTGGGAACTCGGATCACATTCATATCCCTTTCTAACTCCTGACTGACATCATTTTGACTCCGGTGTCATTCTTTATTTATGAAGGGGTTTAAAGACAGTCTGTCATCTCAATTCTAACATAGTAATACCAATATCCTTTTAAATGTGTGACGTCCAGAGGATTAAAGCAATATATTTTTCTTTTTCCAGTCTGGCTCCCATGTTGAGATATTGCCCCATATGAAAAATAGCGGTGGACCATCCGATGGACGGTCTACCTCTACCGGAGGTCCAGATCTCTCCCCGCCTATTCTACAAAAAAAAAGTTCCCCCTTTGCTGTGACTCCCCCTCATGCTGGACTGACGTCACATATATGTGCCGTCGTCAGTGTGGTACAAGCGCATTGAAGGTGAGAAGCATGACATCTCCAGTGGGCAGAGCTGGAGCATCACCCAGCAGGTTAAGGGTCATTTTTGGAGAATAGGCAGGGAGAGACCCAGACTGCTGGTAGAGGTAGACCGACCATTGGATGGTCCACCGTTAATTTGCATGTAGTGAACAAGAAACTTATGGGGCAATATCTTGACATGGGAGCCAGATAGGAAGAAGAAAAAGACAACTTTTCTACTCCTCAGGATATCGCACATTCAAAATTATATTGGGTTACCAGGCCAAAATTAAGGTGACAGACTTCCTTTAAATCCTGGTTGGAATCTGTGCTGGCCTTAGAATGGATGTTGCCCTGTGTAATATCTTCTGTCAGTGTCCCCATCCCATATGATGTTCTGTCATACAGTACACAAATAACACAGTGCTGAAACATAAGCTATGCATTAACCCCTCAATGATGTTGTGTAGTATGGTACTTAAAGGGATCTTCTGACTTATTCAAGTTTTATCTTAACAAGCTCCCCAAGTGTGAACATAACAAACTAGCTGATACTCCCCTCTCCCAGCTCCCTGTTGTGTTTTTCAATACGGTGTTGGGCCACCTTTGCAGGTGTTCTGTTCCTCACAATAAGCCTCAACATTGTGTGCCATATGACATGGCGCTCGGTCATGTTGGTGGAGACAAAATATTGCCACAGGGTAGGTAATGCCACATTGTCCAGAATATCCTCACTATCCAATAACCCAAAAAGACACTTTGGTACTTTTCACTCCCTCCTCAGCCCTAAAATTCAGCCCCCTATGACGGATCTCAGTGCTGAAGATTTGGCAGCGTATTTCAAAGAGAAAATTAACAGCATTCGTCAGGAATTAACTTCCCAGTCCCTAATTAACTTTGATCCTCTTCTCTTCTATATCCCCTCTAGTTCACTCTCAGCATTTGACTTAACAACAGAAGTAGACTCCAGGCTTCTCTCTTCTTCTCGCACTACTAATCTGCATTAGTGACCCTATTCCCCCTCTCCCCAGCTGTCATCTGTCACCTAACAATAATATTAAACCAGTCCCTACTGTCCCTTTAAATATCCTGTCCTATCCCTATTACTAAAGAAACCGTCTCTTGACTCGGCTTGTGCTACCAACTACTGACCCATCTCTAATTTCTCCTTCAACTCCAAACTCTTGAAAAGCCTAATGAGCTATCTCTCAGATGGTTTTCATTCTCTACATTCTACAGAAACCACTCTTATTAAAGTGTTAAACAATCTTCTGAAGGCCAAATTGATTGGCGACCACTCTATACCGATACCACAGATCACCAAATTATCGACAATTTGTTGGTCTTTAGGAAGCTGCGCTGTCCTGGTTTTCTTCCTACCCTTCTGATGGCTCGTTCAGTCTGTCATTTACCAGCTCTACTTCTTCTCCTCTTCTCTTGCTGTTGGGGTTCCTCAAGGTTTGGTTCTTGGCAGGAGATTTGGGTTTCCCTACCATCTTTAGGCTGACGATACCCAATTACATACCTCCATCCTTGACACTACACATTTGCTTCTGTAAAATGCCAGTGATTGTCTGTTTGCTGTTTCCAATATTATGTCGCCTCTCTATGTAAAACTGAATCTCTCAAAAACTGAACTTCTTCTGTTTCCGCCATCTCTTGACCGACCTAAACCTAATATCTCCAGCTCAGTCTGTGGTAGCACCATAATTCCTCAGCAGCACACCAGCTGTCTTGGGGTCATATTTGATTCTGACCTTTTCTTCACTCCCCATATTCAATCACTTGGTCGGTAATGTCACCTGGCCCTAAAAAAACATCTCCAGAATGCAGAAACAGCAAAAACTCTTACTGCTGCCCTTGTCCACTCTTGGCTCCATTACAGCAACTCACTAAACTCTCCCATCTCCAATCCATCTTGAATGCAGCAGCCAGGCTCCTCTTTATGTCAAGTAACTACACTGATGCCTCCAGCCTGTGCCAGACACTACAGTGATGCCTCCAGCCTGTGCCAATCACTACAGTGATGCCTTCAGCCTGTGCCAGTCACTACACTGATGCCTCCAGCCTGTGCCAGTCACTACACTAAAGCCTCCAGCCTGTGCCAGTCACTACACTGATGCCTCCAGCTTGTGCCAGACACTACACTGATGCCTCCAGCCTGTGCCAGACACTACACTGATGCCTCCAGCCTGTGCCAGACACTACAGTGATGCCTCCAGCCTGTGCCAGACACTACAGTGATGCCTCCAGCCTGTGCCAGACACTACAGTGATGCCTCCAGCCTGTGCCAGACACTACACTGATGCCTCCAGCCTGTGCCAGACACTACACTGATGCCTCCAGCCTGTGCCAGACACTACAGTGATGCCTCCAGCCTGTGCCAGACACTACAGTGATGCCTCCAGCCTGTGCCAGACACTACAGTGATGCCTCCAGCCTGTGCCAGACACTACAGTGATGCCTCCAGCCTGTGCCAGACACTGCACTGATGCCTCCAGCCTGTGCCAGACACTGCACTGATGCCTCCAGCCTGTGCCAGTCACTGCACTGATGCCTCCAGCCTGTGCCAGTCACTACACTAAAGCCTCCAGCCTGTGCCAGTCACTACACTGATGCCTCCAGCCTGTGCCAGACACTACACTGATGCCTCCAGCCTGTGCCAGACACTACACTGATGCCTCCAGCCTGTGCCAGACACTACAGTGATGCCTCCAGCCTGTGCCAGACACTACAGTGATGCCTCCAGCCTGTGCCAGACACTACAGTGATGCCTCCAGCCTGTGCCAGACACTACAGTGATGCCTCCAGCCTGTGCCAGACACTACACTGATGCCTCCAGCCTGTGCCAGACACTACACTGATGCCTCCAGCCTGTGCCAGACACTACACTGATGCCTCCAGCCTGTGCCAGACACTACAGTGATGCCTCCAGCCTGTGCCAGTCACTGCACTGATGCCTCCAGCCTGTGCCAGTCACTACACTGATGCCTCCAGCCTGTACCAGACACTGCACTAATGCCTCCAGCCTGTACCAGACACTGCACCGATGCCTCCAGCCTGTACCAGACACTGCACTGATGCCTCCAGCCTGTGCCAGTCACTACACTGATGCCTCCAGCCTATGCCAGTCACTACACTGATGCCTCCAGCCTGTGCCAGATACTGCACTGATGCCTCCAGCCTATGCCAGTCACTGCACTGATGCCTCCAGCCTATGCCAGTCACTGCACTGATGCCTCCAGCCTGTGCCAGTCACTACACTGATGCCTCCAGCCTATGCCAGTCACTGCACTGATGCCTCCAGCCTGTGCCAGTCACTACACTGATGCCTCCAGCCTATGCCAGTCACTGCACTGATGCCTCCAGCCTTTACCAGACACTGCACTGATGCCTCCAGCCTGTACCAGACACTACACTGATGCCTCCAGCCTGTACCAGACACTACACTGATGCCTCCAGCCTGTACCAGACACTACACTGATGCCTCCAGCCTGTACCTGTTACTGCACTGATTGCCCGTCGAATATAGAATACAATTTAAACTCATCACTCTGATCCATAAAGCTCTCCACAATGCTACGCCACTATGCAGCGCTCCCCTTCACCTCCTTTGTAGGCTTCCCGCTGTCAGCGCTCCCTGGCGGCCTGTAGTGGCCTCACCTGACCAGGCGGCTGGGAACCGGATCCTGGGGAGCGCCGACAGCAGGAAGCCTATGGTGGAGGGGAGGGGAAGCGCCGCTGCATATCTGCAACTGATTTCTAATCAAAATCTGCACCAATGGTACAGATTTTGACTGTTCTTTCTGCAGTCAGCTTGAGGTACACTGTCACATGCAGAGTTGCCTCACTAGTAATAGTGTCCCCTATACCAACCCCAGCAATAATAGTGACCCTCACAGTGACCCCAGTAGTATTAGCACTCCCTTATACTAGCCCGAGAAATATTAGTGACCCCCACAGTACCCCAGTAGTATTAGCACTCCCTTATACTAGCCCCAGCTATAATAGTGACCCCCACGGTAACCCCAAGCAATAATAGTGACCCCACACAGTATCCCCAGCAATAATAGTAACCCCCACAGAAGCCCTAGCAATAGTAGTGATCCCCACAGAAGCCCCAGCAATAATAGTGACCCCCATAGAAGCTTTAGCAATAGTATTGACCCTCACAAAAGCTCCAGCAATAGTAGAGACCTCCAGAGAAACCCCATAGTATTAGCACTCTTCTATAATAGCCCCAGCAATAATAGTGACCCCCACTGTAGCTCAGTAGTATTAGTGCTCCCCTATACTCGCCCCAGCAATAATAGTGACCCCTACAGTGACCCATAGTATTAGTGCTCCCCTATACCCGCGCACTGACCCCCACAGTGACTCATATACTTACCCTCCTCCTCGTCTTCACAGCGCCAATGACCCTCTCAGTGCTGCTGCCGTTGGGCGGAGGTGTGTGTACACCGGCAGCAGCGACTCCTGCCCTCTGTTCTTGTCTCCGCTCTAGCGGAACTAAAGAGAAGAACTGAGGGGAGGATGGGAGGAGGATCCTGGATGCACACACTGCCATCAGTGTGCGCATCCGGTCCGCGGCGCTGCACAGTGATTACCGGGCAGGGAGCTGCGGGATCTTGCGGTAATCACTTTAATGGTGACCAGACGCCACCAGAAAGTAGGACAAAAGTGGGACAAATGCCTGTCCCACTGGAGTCCCGGCGGAAGGCGGGACACAGGGTCCCAAAGTGGGACTGTCCTGCCAAAATCGGCACGTCTGGTCACCTTACTAACCCCCTTCTTCCCAGTGCATCCCCCACACACCACATCGCACCTCTTACCTGTTTATTCACAAACAGGGCTGGTGATCGACTCACACAGCTATATGTACATATATACACCATATACACAAATATGCAAATACTGAGTTTGCTGAACAGTATGCTGGGAAGGGCATGGGCAAAATAAAAAGCTGCTCATTTTGTAAAAACTATTCATTAATCCGATCGAGCACTTATGGGACGAACTGGAGTGGCGGGTACGAAACCGCCAGCCATGCCCATCTTCACAACAATCTCTTCTCACAGCCTTGTACGAGGAAAAAAGAACTTGTGGAAAGTATGCCCCGACGTGCTGCCGCTACCATTCAAGCAAAAGGAGGGCCGATGCGTTACTTAATAAAACACTTTTCTGAAAAAATAAAGATTATTGTATATTATGATTAATGTGCCTTTACCAATTGGCATTGAGGGCGGACTTTACTTTAACCAATTGCTTAGTCCTTCCCAGCAGAAACACGGCCACACCATTATAGAACCTCTTACAAACATTAGTGTTGGGATGATGCAGTCTCAAGAAACCGCTCTCCAGGCATCCGCCAAACCCAAGTGTGGCCATTCGATTGGAAGTTGGTGTACGGTGATTCAGCCGTCCACAACACTTGCTTCCACTCACAATCTATCGCTCGAAGCCCCATCACAGGCGCCGCTGTGCATTCACTGCTATGATGTTGTGTGCAGCCCCTCGTCCATGGTAACCCTTCACATGCCGTTCCCTACGGATAGTTCTGGTGCTAATGGATGTTCCAATGGCCTGTGGGACCCCTTAATGAGGGCAGATGATATGTCTGATGCCTTCACAGCATTTACAAGGCTTCATTTTCCACGTTCTGTCAGTTTACGAGGTCTTCCTGAACGTGTCTGTACCACACACATCGGACAGCTTCCGTCTCCAAATAACATGGCCAACAGTGGACTTTGTAAGGTCCCAAAATGCTGCAATGTCCCGTACTAATTGGTTGGCGGCATCCCCCCACCAAACTCCGTTGTCAGCTCTACACCTGGTAACATCCCATAACAAGACCCTGTTGTCGGCTCTACACCTGGTAACATCCCATAACAAGACCCTGTTGTCAGCTCTACACCTGGTAACATCCCACCCCCAGACCCTGTTGTCAGCTCTACACCTGGTGACATCCCACCCCCAGACCCTGTTGTTAGCTCTACACCCGATGACATCCCACCCCCAGACCCCGTTGTTAGCTCTACACCCGATGACATCCCACCCCCAGACCCCGTTGTCAGCTCTACACCTGGTAACATCCCACCTCAAGACCCCGTTGTCAGCTCTACACCTGGTGACATCCCACCCCCAGAACCCGCTATTAGCTCTACACCTGATGGACCACTGAGAGGGGAGGCGACATAACTATAAAGGCCACCAATGTAACTGAGGATAAAATTATATGTTGCCATCAGCCACACACCTAACCATGCCCCTTTTTACATTGGCAGGTGTTTTTTGGTGTTAACAATGGAAGCCCTACTCCCAGGATGGTGGGGCAGTGCCCATAATCCGGGACTGTCCCGTCAAGTCCAGGTCTGTTAGGTGGACAGGAGACACGACATAGTATAATACATAGAAACCACCTTTTCTGTTCAGGAGTTCTGCTGTTTTTGCAGCCGGCATCTCGGATCTGTATTCCAGTCACAGGCCTCCCGTGGGCCGCACATATAATTATTTAGCAAATAAAGTAAAACAAACACTCGTCGTTCCATCGGACTACCCCGAGCGACTGCGGCTTGTTAGAGGGGTGTGCGGCGTGTTGTCAGACTCATGCTGCAAAGCCTCAGTAATGAATATTAATATCTGCACAATGTTTGAGGTTATCAGAGGGAATTGGCTAGGACTGGAAGGCACAATGAATGTGATGCACAGAGGTCCGGGAACGTGTGCCCGTAAGTCATGCTGCAGCAATGCTTCGCACATCTGCCGTCTATGTGGGCGGAGTTGGCACTGTACCCATGCAGCTGCTTGTGAGGGCTGCTGTCAGCTGCCGTGTCGCCCCTTTATGTTTAACCAGTATTACCAGCACTGGGGAGCGGGCAGCGACAATGAGAAGCCTCTAATCACAGAAACACTCATTTACCGGCATCTGCTGAACGCGCCATAGTCAGCCGGCGCTCCATACAGGAATTAGATAAAAAGACCGCAGATCGTCCTTCTGAACCGTAATAACGGTATTTAACACATAACCCCCTCCGCAGATATTTAACCTATTATTTGCAATATCTGGCATTACTTTACACGGGACGACTGTCATCTGGATAGTCGCTTCTAATAGTCGCTAGAGCGTACGGCTGACTGTTTGTGTGCTTTTACACAAAGCGATTGGTGTTCAATTTTGCAAGCGCAAATCGAATTGTTGGGAGCATTTACATGGGCCGAAATATTGTTCGTTGATTAGTTGGGGGGGGGGGTGAGGTTCTTTGGCGGGAGCGTACTTGAAATTTCAACCCCTCTCCCAAACACGCTGGTTGATTGCCAAGTCCACTGAATGCATAACTTGAAGCTACTGCGGTCTCTCGGTTCGACTGAACAGTTGATGCTGCGCGATTGTATCTTTCGAAGAGAGCAGCGAGTTCTGAAGACCATCAGTGACTGTTCAGTTGAGGACTCCTTTTGCGTATTTATGTGTTTTCGGGAACCAATGAGGATTAAGTGAGAGGGCAAAATGTTCAAAAAGAGGTGAGAGCCAATTAGCGTTCAGTGGGAAGTGCACGTTAATTAAGCGCACACCTCCTTGCACAATTGTTGGCCAAGCATTGAAAGACAGCGATTACCTGTTTACACCCTATGATAATTAATCAACCAGAGACTATCTTAGGTGAGCTAAGACGAAGCGACTAGTGAACGATTTCTCGCTTGTCACCCAGTTGGTGGCCGAGTTTACACGGACAACTATTGCTTCCATTCGCTCTGTGGAGTGACTATTCGGATTGTGCGGTGTAAAGTCGCCCCGTGTAAACTTGGTCTTCCAATAGGATCACGGATTCTCTATATCGACTTCTGTAAACACTCCTAAATCTAGGGTTTGAGGCCAAGCAGACATGGAGTGGAAGTCAGAAAGTTTTTAGAAAAATCTGAACTATATTTGAATCTTGGTAGAACCATTAAAGGGGTATTGCTATAAGACACACAAAACCCCTTTCCAACTGCAGCCCACCAGGACAAATAGATGTACCCTGGATGCCGATCTCAGCACCGCTGGCAAACAGAGTAAGCCGTAGTTAGCCAGACAACTGTCTTGTAGTGTCTGCTGAGCCCAATTCTCCTGATATATGGTGTACAGATTGGGGCAACATGGAATGGCATCACGGGCCGCAGGTTGTAAACCCCTGACCTATCACATGCTGCCTACAGAATGGGCTGCATTTTCAATGTGACAGGTTCCTTTTAAGCCCTTCTCACCCCAGGAGGTATATGTCCAGTATGTCACAGCTAGTGAAAGTCATCTTTGCCAATCCTGGCATCGGGGCTCACATCCTTAGAACAATGATGCCAAGAATTCAGGAATATAACACTGCAGCCTCTGATTGGCTTCAGTGGCGACCTGACTGCCTGTGATGACAGCTAACACAACAAACGCCCGGACCAGAGTGGGACGGCTGCCCTGGATGCCAGCAGCGGCGGAAGGATACCTATAAGACAGTATATTATTTTAATTCAAGCAGTCCTATTGAAGGGAGATTGCCCGTAACAGGACAAGCCCTTTAAATACGTCTCTAACAGTCTGGCTGTCGTGGAAGCTGCTATGTATTTCCACCTATTAAGATGAGCCTGCGGAATGCCTTAATACAATGCGGGCAAAAATAACATTTACTGAAAAACTAACATATTGCAGTATAGGATATAAATGATCGAGCAATCGCTAGTTCAGGGGGGACTAAAAAAATTACCGTAAGTGACATTTTTTCTATTATAAATAAGAAAGGTTATTAAAAATGTATAAAAAAAAAACAACTTTTCCTGTATTTCTAATAAAAAAAAAAAACAAACCCACCCATATTTGGTATTGCAGCATCTGTAGAAGTACGATCTATCAAAGTAATGCATTATTTATCCAGCATGGAAAAAAAAATACAGAACGCCAAAATTGTGCTTTTTTTTGTTCACACGGTCTCCAAGAAAAGATGTAAAGAAAAGTGATCAAAAAATCATCTGCACCCCAAAATTGTAGCAATAGAAATTATAGGACATCCCGTAAAATAGAAGCCCGCCTACAACAATATAGACAGAAAAATAAAAAAAAGGTTATGGCGGTGAGGGGACGGAGACTGAAAATATTTTTTTTTTACAAAGATATTTTTAAAAAGTAGTAACAGAAGCGCCAGCCTCATGTAGTATCGTCGGAGTCATGCGGAGCCACGGTTATCAATGTACGCTGTAAGATCAAGGCTCCCTCTAAAGAAGGAAGTGAAAGTAGAAATAGGTTTTTTTCCACTTCAGTTCCCTCAGAAAGTTTTTCGGGACATTATACAGTAAATATACATATAGCGCCATTGAAAATTATAACTCGTCCCGCAAAAATCAAGCCCTCTGACACCTACCCAAGAGAGAAATAAGTTAGGATTTCCTGAAAATGAGTGGCAAAAACTTTTATACAGTTTTAGAAATCTGCCCCATTATATACGTGTAGAAGACGGTGGTGTACTTTCTAAGTGCAACTTTCTAATATAAACCCGACTACAATTCTGCGCCTCCTCATTGATGGTGAGTGGCAGCAGTGAAGCTTGCAGAGTGGCAGCAGTGAAGCTTGCAGAGTGGCAGCAGTGAAGATGTAGAAGAAGAAATTATAGATACCTCCTCCTAGATTCAAGTGTGGAGGCAGAATTGGGACAGGGACTATATCAGAAAGCTTCTGCCCTCCCCATTTGCTGCCTGTGAATCACCAATTAAATACCCCTTTAACCCTTTCCAATCCACTGTCTGACGTCTGAAGACATTCTGACTGAAGGCTGTACAGCTCCAACGTCCGGCAAGGTATTCTTACTGTATAATACTGGCCACTCTGTTGTCAGGGGCCTCTCCAGCATGTCCCATACCGCAGTACTTGCTCTAGGCAGCAGATGGCGCCATTGTGAAATGGCAGAAAGAGTAAGCCCCCTAGGAAACCCTGAATCCAAAATTGGATTGCAAAGGGTTAATATGCTTGAGTCTATAATGATGGATTCTGCTTATTACCTGTACAAGAGGTTGAGAAATTGATCATCATCTAAATGAAAGTTCAAGTCTTCGAGCATTTGTCGGAAGTCATCGATGGTTATCAATCCGTCCTTGTTTTTATCCATTTTATTGAATGCTGCAGCAAAATCGGGGTAATACTCTCTGAACTTATCCCTGCAGGGACAAAGATGGGTATGTAATTTATCACTAGAGACACGGAATTAGATTAGATGCTCGGTGCATCAGGGAATGTTCACAGCTAGCGGAAAATCTGCAGCATTCCCACATCAAAACCCCGATATACCCATTGGTGCGGAATTTGACTCGAAATCAGTTGGGATCTGCAGTTGATTTCAGCCTGAGCTCCTCTCACCTCCCAATATTGCCCCCTGCTGTACTCAGAACGCAGTGCACACTGGTACAAACTGCTACTGAGAGCCGCCGCCATTAGTTGCCACCACGCCATTGCGGATTTTGAAAGGGTTTTTCATATGATAATGCTACGGTTTTTACCACTGAATTTTCCACTGCGGTGATCCACACTATTCCTGCTGCGTGTGAACATACTGTAAATGAGAATCTCGAACATAACATTAATAAAGTGGAAGGTAGGATAATAAAAAGGTCCAGTCCTATATGTAGGACCCAATGAGAGATACTAACAAGGAGCAGTTCCCAACTAGCCAAGTGTGGCTATATGGGTTGGCATTCACATACTGTAATGTAAAGTTAAAAAAAATTGGTCAAATCAGTGGCATAGCTAAGGGGATGTAGAGGCTGTAGTAATAGTGCCTGGATGTAAAAGACAGTGGTGATATAAATAGGACATTACAGATCAGGATGCTTGTTTTTGATTCCGTCCTCAGGCCTAGGAGTCATTCCTTAAAATAATTTTCCTTGCAGTACCACTCCAGGCCACCAGTAGTGCACTAGTTCAACTGAAAATGTAAAAGTCTTACTTGATCTGCTGTTCTATATCTTTAATGTTCAGGGCTCGGGTCTGATGCTTGTGAAATTCATACATTTCTTGTTGGATTTTCTGCTGCGAGCTGTAGTGTTTCTCTAGAGCTTGGTGGTTGTCTTCTATGATCCGTTTGCTTGGCCCGCTGTCTCCGCTAGCAAAATTTACTCCTAGTTTCTGAAGGAACTCTTGATGGGTGAGATGACCCTTACCTTCTGGATCATATCTAGGAAGACAGCAAGACAACATTCATCAGATCTTTGTTATACTAACTATTAAGACAAAATAAGGCACAAGACTTTACATAAAAAACCAACATACAACCAGAAGAGCTGCGGATGAGCTCTAAACTTGAAGGACACTCTTGACAATGTATAAGAATTTTATTGACTTTGGTTCAAAGGGTTGCATCAAGATAGCTTTATGATCAGAGGGGGTCAACCACTGGGATCCCCACCGATTCTGAGAATGGGGATCCCAATTGACCCCGCATGAATAGAGTGGAGGTAAAACATGCATGCCAACAGTCCGTTCATTTGAATACGAGCACTGGAGATCGCCAAGTGCTTACACTGGGCAATTTATAGCACTCTCATTAAAGTGAATGGAACGGTGGTGTGCATGTGTGACCTCTGCTTCTCCATTTATGCAGCGACTCTTAGGACTCCTGTTCTTGTTGAAAGGGTTACAGGTGGATGGCAGAGGCAGTTCATTGCAGCAGAGCCACGTATCTTCGGTGGAGGGGTGAGTGTCAATCCCTCCATCTTGGTACATCGGGATTGGTCAGGGTCCCAGTGGTCTGCCCCTGGAGATCACAAAGTTGTAGCCTACTGTGAATAGGGAATAAGGTTATATCTTGGCCCATCCCCTTTAATGTTCTACATGGTCAAAGCCTGAGAATATTGCAAGTTTTTGCCTTTTACTATCACACTGGTACCACATTATAAGGGAACAGAAGCCTTGGTGTGTAATAAAGTTGAAATCATATTGTTATTTTACAAACCAGCACATTTGTGGCCCTTTTTGGTTAAATTAGAAGGTGACTAGGGCACCTATTGTATGTTTAGATCTCAAGGTAAATCCATCGTATGAAATAAGATGAACACTTGGTTCAAAGAGCCCAAAAAGCCCCCCAAAATCTAATGTTTGAAATCAGATTTGAATCAAGAGGGAATCTGTGACTGGCGCTCCTAATGCAGCTGTGAAACGAGCCTTAAGGGGATTAGCCCAAAATCTAAAGTTATCCTGTGGATAGGGGGATAACTTTATGATTGGTGGGGGTCTCACCGCTTAGACCACCAGGGTCCTGAATATGGGGGTCCTGTTTTTTCCTATTCTTGTCACTGCAGGGTTGCTTCTTCTACACACAGAGATGTCAGACTGAATGGTGTGCTTGGCCACCGCACAATTCGGAAGTTATCGAACGCTTGTACTCAGCTAATTCTAGCAGTCTCATTGAAAGTGAATGGAGAGGCATGAAGAGGAGCGGAGTTAAGAAATCCCAGTTCTCAGGATCGGTGGGGATCACAGTGGTGAGACCCCCACCGATTATTAAGTTATCCCTATCCTGTGGACAGGGAGTAACGTTAGATTTTGGGATGACCCCCTTACACCTTTGTGACATGGCCTGTTTTGGGCCTAAGGATGCAACAATTTTGGGGGGATTTTCAAAAGCCATAACTTTTTTACTTTTCCGTCAACATGACCACTTTAACCCCTTAATGACGCGGCCCTTTTTTCCCATTTTCGTTTTTTCCTCCCCCCTTTAAAAAAAATCGTAACTCCTTTATTTATCCATCGACGTCGCTGTATGAGGGCTTGCTGTTTTTTGCAGGATGAGTTGTAGTTTTCAATGTTGCTATTTAAAGGACCCTATAATGTACTGAAAAACTTTTACAAAATTCAGTGGAGCAAAATGAAAAAAAAACAACAACATTCCGCCATCTTTCAGTGCGCCTTATTTCTACGGCGCACAAACTACAACAAAAGCGACATAATAACTTTATTCTACGGGTCGGTACGATTACTATGATACCAAACTTGTATAGTTTTTTTTTACTGTACTATTCTCTTTTTTTTTTTCAAAGACTTTCTATTATTTTCGGCCTTCATCTTGTGCGCGCAATAACTTTTTTATTTCTCCGTCGATGTGGTTGATCGAGGGCTCATTTTTTGCGGGATGTGCTGTATTTTCCGTTAGTACTAATTCGGAATACATACGACTTTTTGATCGCTCTTTTTTGCTTTTTTGGGGGGGAGACAGGGTGACTGAAAAAGTGCATTTCTGGCGTTCTTTATTTTTTTTTTTTCAGACGACGTTCACCGTGCGGGGTAAATAATGTGCTACTTTGATAGATAGAGCGGACTTTTACGGACGCGGCGATACCAAATATGTATTTTTATTTTATTATTTAGATTTTTTAATTATAGAAATGGCAAAAGGGGGGTGATTTAAACTTTTTTGTTTTTTTTTTACTTTTCTTTTAAGTCCCCCTGGGGGACTCCAACATGCGATGCTTTGATCGCTCCTGCAGTATGACGTAATGCTACAGCATTACGTCATACTGCAATTTGACAGGCAGCCTATCAAGGGATGGCTTGATAGGCAGTCTCCTAAGGCAGCCCTGGGGCCGTTCAGAAGGCCCCCAGCTGCAATGACACCTGCATGGCTCCCTGATCTCATTGCGGGAGGACCGTGCGGGACCCCGGAACATCGTCCTGGGGATTTAAATGCCGCTGTCAGAATTGACAGCGGCATTTAAAGAGTTAATAGCCACGGATCGGCCACACGGCCGATTGCAGCTATTGCCCGTGGGTTTTAGCTGTATTAAACAGCTGACGCCCGCGCTGTATGAAGGGAGGTCGCCCTGCCACCTCTCTTCAAACATACCCCGACGCTCCAGGACGTAATTGTATGCCCTGCAGCGGGAAGGGGTTAATTACATTTTTTGGGAGGGCTGGAAACAACCCATAAATTCTGCCATTGCTTTTTTTTTTCTACAGCAATAATCATGTATAGGCAGGTATCCTGGGGCTAGCTGTCTCGTTAGAGTAGGGACTGCGAAACAACGAGGACCCTTGAAGTGGGCTCGCGGCTTAAGTGACTTGTCCAATCCCTGAACGAATTCCTTGTACTTATTATAGCAATTCCATCTGTTCGTGAGAGTATGCTGCTGAATGTTGTGGCTGTTTGGCTGCTTGTCTTGCCTCTGTCTGTCTGCTAGTGTGTATCCGTCTCTTTGTTCTGAGTTCTGTCTGTATTTCTGTCTTCGAGTTCCTCCACCTGAGGAGTCACCTGCCACCCACTCCAGGACTGGTCTCAGCTTGGTTGTTTGGATCAGTGGATCCACATTCCGTAATCTGTAACACTATTCTGAGGCCATGGATCCCGCTTACGTCTCCTGGGTGTGAAAGACGTAACAGTAGTTACAGGTATGACATGTATATCTGTTCTGTGTACATGTTTTCTGAGCTTGGCCCTGTGGATAACTCCTGCATGTCCTTTTTAAAGTTATGTCCTGGGGCAGGAAAGGGGTAAAGAGTTTGTCCAGGATCAAAAATTAGGGCCATGGAGATAGCACTATTCAACTCTTAAATCCCCCCCTGCTAGTTTTTTTTTTTTTGTGACGTCACATTGACACCGATGACCATTGCAGCAAGTGCACCTCTTTTGTGTGGAATTTGTTGACCACTAGACGCTTTTACGACGCAGAGAAGAGATTTTACGCCGTTACCAGAGTCTGAGAGGGGTGCATTATTGGGATGTTAGAGGCTGGATGGTCGTATCCATGAACTGTCCCCCACCGGGCCGTTCTGTCCAGACTGTTAGGCGGTTTGGGGACCAGTGGATGGGGGCACAATAGGTGACTGGGCTCAGGATGTCCCCTACAGACCACCAGTAGAGAGGAGCGTCTGACCAGAGTGTTAGGAGGTGTTGGGACCAGTGGATGTGTGAGGGCACACAAGGTGACCGGGCTCAGGACGCCCCCTACAGACCACCAGTAGAGAGGAGCGTCTGACCAGACTGTTAGGGGGTGTTGGGACCAGTGGATGTGTGAGGGCACACAAGGTGACTGGGCTGAGGACGAACTATACAGACCACCAGTAGAGAGGACTGTTTGATTGTCTGGCAAGCACAAGCAGCTCCAACTGTTTTGTAGTCCGCCATTTGAAGAATACTTGATCTCACATGCCCATTTCATGTACTGTCTTTGACACCCACCCACCATTGCCTCCCTTTGCAGTGGTGTTGTGAACAATGAATCTGGACGTTGCGGAGGGGAACCAGATTGTGTTTAGTGATAAATCTAAGTTTAGTTTGGGCACTGACGACAGCCGTGCTCATGTCTAGAGACCTAGAGGTGAGCGCTTTAACCCCACCTTTGCTGTAGAGCGGCACACTGCCCCCAGCTGGTGTGATGGTCTGGAGGGCCATCGCATATGACAGTCAGCCACCTCTAATATAGTGATATGTTCAGGACATCCAGCAGGATAATGCCCATCCGCACACAGCAGAGGTGTCAGAGGAATGCCTCCAAAACATTGTCACACCTCCGTGGCTGCACAATCAACAGATTTATCGCCACATATCGTGAATAGAACATGTATGGGACCACCTGGGATGCCAACTCTGACAGCCTACGAGTTTGTACGATCTAGAGGCTCAGTTACAACAAATACCATATGGAACTTGTATGTCTCCATTCCTGCCCGTATCACATCTTGTATCCAAGCTAGAGGCGGTACAACAGGGTACTAGAGCCTCCATGCCCCCCGTATAACATCTTATATCCACGCTAGAGGCAGTACAACAGGGTACTAGAGCCTCCATGCCTGCCCGTATCACATCTTGTATTCGAGCTGAAGGTGGTACAACAGGGTACTAGAGCCTCCATGCCCACCCGTATCACATCTTGTATCCAAGCTAGAGGCGGTACAACAGGGTACTAATGCCTCCATGCCTGCCCGTATCACATCTTGTATTCGAGCTGAAGGTGGTACAACAGGGTACTAGAGCCTCCATGCCCACCCGTATCACATCTTGTATCTAAGCAAGAGGCGGTACAACAGGGTTCTAGTGCCTCCATGCCTGCCCGTATCACATCTTGTATTCAAGCTAGAGGCGGTACAACAGGGTACTAATGCCTCCATGCCCGCCCGTATCCCATCTTGTATCCAAGCTAAAGACGGTAGAACAGGGTACTAGTGCCTCCATGCCTGCCCGTATCACATCTTCTATCCAAGCTAGAGGTGGTATAACAGGGTACGAGAGCCTCCATGCCCGCCTGTATCACATTTTGTATCCAAGCTGGAGGTCGTACAACAGGGTACTAGAGCCTCCATGCCCACCTGTATTACATATTGTATCCAAGCAGGAGGCGGTACAACAGGGTACTAGAGCCTCCATGCCCCCTGTATCACATCTTGTATCCAAGCTAGAGATGGTACAACAGGGTACTAGTGGCTTCATGCCTGCCCGTATCACATCTTAAATCCATACTAGAGGCAGTACAGCAAGTTACTAGAGCTGCCGTATCACATCTTGTATCCAAGCTGGAGGTAGTACAACAGGGTACTAGAGCCTCCATGCTCGCCTGTATCCCATCTTGTATCCAAGCTAGAGGTGGTACAACAGGGTACTAAAGCCTCCATGCCCACCTGTATCACATCTTGTATCCAAGCTAGAGGCGGTACAACAGGGTACTAGAGCCTCTCTTCAAGGGTTAAGTTTTCAGCAATAACTGATGCTTCTGCTCTGATAGGGTAATCACTTCCATCAACGTTACAATCACACAGAAAGTTTCATTCGATTCTGACAACTTCTAGGGGAGGGATGTTTTTGACAACTAGTGTATATTTCAGAAGTAAATATTGCTTATTGATTCTGTATACTCTCTGCGTTGCTGACTGTCACCCCGGACATGTGACAAAACAGATGTGGAGTTTTAAGTGGAGCTTATTGTATTTTTCTAAGACTTGATGAAAGATTTATAAGTTTCGGGAACGTTAAACCATTTCCATAATGGCGCGCTCCGACAACGCTGAAGCCGGCAGTGAGAACCATTTGGAATGTATTACCAAAGTAAATGTTGTTTTTCCTTCTGAACATTCCTTCCACATCAGCGATCGCACGCTAATATCCTGAGCGTAAGGAAATACTTCAAGTACAAGGCACATTAGGTGCATTAAAATGCTGAAATACGAGTACTGAAGTATGCAGTAAAAGTGCAACAATTGTAATATAAAATAGGGTTGTCCCGCGCCGAAACGGGGTTTTTTTTTTAACCCCCCCCCCCCGTTCGGCGCGAGACAACCCCGATGCAGGGGTTAAAAAAACAAACCGCTCAGCGCTTACCTGAATCCCGGCGGTCCGGCGTCTTCATACTTACCTGCTGAAGATGGCCGCCGGGGTCTGCTCCCTCTGTGGACCGCAGCTCTTCTGTGCGGTCCATTGCCGATTCCAGCCTCCTGATTGGCTGGAATCGGCACGTGACGGGGCGGAGCTACACGGAGCCGGCATTCTGCACGAGCGGCTCCATTGAAGAGAACAGAAGACCCGGACTGCGCAAGCGCGGCTAATTTGGCCATCGGAGGGCGAAAATTAGTCGGCTCCATGGGAACGAGGACGCTAGCAACGGAGCAGGTAAGTGAATAACTTCTGTATGGCTCATAATTAATGCACGATGTACATTACAAAGTGCATTAATATGGCCATACAGAAGTGTATAGACCCACCTTTTCTTCGGCAGGGTTCACACGGGGCATCGCGGTTTGGCCGCAGCAAAAACCGCAAGATTTCCGCCGGGAGAACCACTTTGAAGCGGTCCGGCCGCATGCTTTTCCGTTGCGGCCGGCTCTCCCATAGAGGAGAGCGCGGCCGTAACATAAATGAACAAAAAAAACGAATGTAAACAGACATGCTCAATCTTCTGAAACCGCGGCTGCGGCCGCCGAAGCCGCGATTTCAGCCGGATTTACCGCAGCGGATTAGCCGTCCCGTGTGGACGACCTCATCCACATGGCTGGCTAATCCCGAGATTAGCGGCCGCGGGCGGATCTGCTGCGGCAGAACCGCGGCAAATCCGCCTTGTGTGAATCCAGCCTTCTACTTCCATGTGATTGTTTAATTGGCTATGAACCTTGGGTAATGCTTCTACATAGTAGTGGAGGCAGTGATAATGCTTTGTCTCATCTGGCACAACGCCAGCTTCCAAGGCTAGTCCTCTACTATACACTGAATGGCCCCCATCTAGTAGCACTTTGCAATTCATCACAGTGTAGATTCCACTCGGTGATGAAATGGTTCTGCAGGAATATCGGCCCCTGCGGACAGGAAGCTTCTTGTAGTGGCCGCAAATTAGATGTAGGTGCTGGGATGTTCTGATCAGCTGACAGGAAGGGGTCAGCACAGGGCAACAGAAGTCTGGATTCGGCTGACCAGGGGATGTTTTTCCGCTGCTCAGGGATACAATTTTTGCTTTCTTTTGCTCACTGCTGTCTGATCTTTCTGCTTATTTTAGACAATGTTCCAATGGCGCTGGAACTGGTCGCCTGCTGTTATAGCCTATCCTTGCTAAGGAACGGCAGCTGTGTGTGCAGACACTTCTTGGAGCACCAGCATTGTATTCAGCTGCAATGTGTTCACTGTGCAATGCTTGTTCATCTGAATGATTCCTGACATCCTCCTCTGACCCCTTTTGTCGGCAAGTTGTTCCCGTCTGCAGGATCCCTTTTTGCTGAATGCTTTCCTCAATCATTCCACCCTCGGTATACTCTCCACAACTCTGGCCCTGACTTGTTTTGCACCGATGACCCCGCCTCGTTGGAAGTCTAATGTTCCAAGGAAAACCTGTTATATGATTTTATGCCGCACTTTAGGGTGACGGCTCTAATTTCCATCCGCGGAAGCTCCAATTGTGAAAGGGCTGTTGTCTCTAATAAAGTGGTCATTCACGCTGTGTCTCTAATAATCAGCCTTATTTAGCAGGTTTGCCCCCAAGATACCTTCTGGAGGTTGTTTTATATTCTCTTCTATGACCATTCAATAATCCATAACAGAACATCTGATAATCTGACATCCGCCGAGTCTCTTTACATGGGTTGGGAAAACATGGCTGCTTCTTCCAAATACGGCAGCGCCCTTGTCCGTGGGTTGTGTCTTGTATTACCGCTCGTCTTCCATTCACTTCAGTGGAGCTGACCTGCAATACCGCACACTAACCCACGGACAAGGGTGGTGCTGTATTTGGAAGAAAGCAGCCGTGTTTTCCCAACCCTGGACAACCCATTCAACGCTGAATGAAAGAGGTCTAGGTGGCTCTCCTGACATATCTGGTTTAGTATATATTCCATCCCCAGGAAATAACAATCTGCAGCATTTTTTCTTAGAACTTTAGATTGTGTCGAGCCCTTCCTGTTATTCCTCCTGGAAATATCTGGGTGTTACCATTCAGTTTGTCAATAGGGTGTGTCCCTCCCCACACAGTAGGATGTAGAGCCATGCACCATTGACCAGAGAAATGCTAACTGTCATTTGTAAATTTAGTCCAACATTTCCAGGAAGAATAACAGAGGAACCGCAGAATGAAGTTGTAAAAATAAAGGTGCTCTAGAACTGCAGGGATTTACTGCAGCAGACGGGTCAAGCATACTGACAGATCCAATTTAGAGACATGGATGCTCCGTATATTCTTCAGCTCTTCTGAACCCACCTGCTCCAGAGTTTATCGAACTCTTTTTTGGTAATCGGCAGAGAAAACCTGTATAAAACATTTCTCAGATCTTTTTTCTGGATGATGCCGTTCCCATCGCTGTCGATTTCACAGAATGTCTGCAGGACAAAATGAAGCAGAAACACTGGATAAAAGTGGCGGAATGCAGAACATGGAACGACGCAACGAGGCCTGTGTATTTTAAAGGGGATGCACAGAATTAGAAAAACTTCCATAACCTATGCCATACCTGTCCATACATTGCATGTGGTACTGCAGCTTTGCTCTATTAACCCCTTAATGACGCAGTCTAGTTTGGACCTAAGGCTAACCTTACACGGACAAGCTCGATATCAGTCCGTGAATCCCACTCTCATATTGCACTCGTTATCTACCCTGTTTCCCTGGAAATAAGACATACCCTGAAAATAAGACATAGCATGATTTTCCAGAATTTTTGAGAATGCAAAATGATTTTTCAGGCTTTTTGAGGATGCTTGAAATATAAGCCCTACTCCAAAATTAAGCCCTGCTAACAGTTAATGAAAAAAGTCAATTTAAATAGTGTCCAGGCAGCTATACATGTAAAAAAGGTAAACCTTTTTGAACAAAAATTAATATGACACTGTCTTATTTTCGGGGAAACACGGTATGTGAAATCCCCGAGGGATATGAGACGTTTTTAATGGGAGATCTCGCATCGCATCGTGTGCACCTACCGTGCTTCCCCGAAAATAAGACAGTGTCTTATATTAATTTTTGTTCAAAAAGGTTTAACTTTTTTTACATGTATAGCTGCCTGGACACTATTTAAATTGACTTTTTTAATTAACTGTTAGCAGGGCTTAATTTTGGAGTAGGGCTTATATTTCAAGCATCCTCAAAAAGCCTGAAAAATCATTTTGCAACTTCAAAAATTCTGGAAAATCATGCTATGTCTTTTTTTCAGAAAATGTCTTATTTTCAGGGAAACAGGGTAGAGCATGTTGGTCCCATTGAAAGCAATGGGCGATGCGAGATCACGCTCAAGATAGAACATGCTGCGATTTGTATCCCGATAGCATTGGATCAGGGTGCCATGCGGTAAGACATCACTCATGTTTGTGTGTCTCACGCCTTTTATCGCCCGCGTGAAGACGGCCTCAGGGTAGAATTTTCTCTCCCCTTTGCAAAAGCCATGACTTTTCTAATCTTTCCATTCACCTGTGGGGCTCGTTTTTTGCATGGTGAGCTGCAGTTTCTATTGATACCATTTTGGGGTACATATAATAATCTTTTTTTTGGGGGGGGGGGGTCACTAGATGAGAAAATGTCAATTATGCTTTTTTTTCCGGCAATCACTACGCAGTGTAAATGACAAGACGACTTTCTGCAAAGTCAGTACAATTACAACGATATCAAAAATACTAAAGTTCTAGGTCTTTGAATGGAGCGATGCAAAAAAAGGGTGTTTTATTGTGCAAAAGTGGAAAAGCCTAAGGCGGGGTTCACACTGGGTGGATTTGCCGCGGAAATTCTGTCCGGAATTTCGCCGCGGCAGATCCGCCTGCGGCCGCTAATCCCGGGGTTAGCCAGCCATGTGGACGAGATTTCTCAGAAACCTCGTCCACGTGGGATGGTGAATCCGCCGCGGCAAAGCCGGCGCTGTGGGTTTTAAAGCAGCGGATTGCCAGCGGAAATCTTGTGTTTTTCCGCTGCGGCCAAATCGCAAGATTTCCGCCCGGAATCCGCCCAGTAAGAGCCCAGTCTAAAAGAAATATAATTTTCCATGGACTTGTTTTTTTGGGTGCTGAGCTCTGGTTTTTATTGGTACCATTTTAGGGTAAATATAACTTTTTTGATTTCTTTTATTGTGTTTTTTTAGAGGCAAAATTAGCCCCCAAAGCATTTATTTATTATAAGAAGCCTTGCGGTGCAGGAGAACGTGTGCCATGTTCTGTATGGGTCGTTACGGATGGGACAATACCAAACCTGTAGATAAACTCCAGCACTTCGGTGTGATCCAGCATGAAAGCAGGATTTTATTTACATATCATGAATGTAAAACCTCTACAGATCGCACTTATGTTTGCTACGAACAACAACTCTGCAGTAAATGTGTAAGGGCGGACACCCACTGGCGATATTTTCTATCTTGAGCTGTGGCAGAAGTGCAGCATGCTATCCCATTGCTTTCAATGGGATCGGCGCTGCTGACAGTCCCATTGAAAGCAGTGGTTTTTGGCAAACCCTGCAGTATGATTTTCGGGGAAGGGCTTGAAATATAAGCCCTTCCCTGAAAATCAGCAATAAGGGGTTAAAAAGTTTAAAAAAAAGTAATCACCTTTCCGCCGCTCACACGCGTCCTCCAGCTGGCTCCCCGACACTGCTATCGAGCACTTTCAGCAGGCAGGGATTTAAAAATCCCTGCCTCCTGAAAGGGCTGTGCTGATTGGCTGAGCACTCAGCCAATAACAGCTAGTGCTTAGCTATTGGCTGAGCGCTCAGCCAATTACAGATAGTGCTTAGCTATTCATGAATGAATAGCACTATCTTAGCCCCTGACTGTGCCCCCTGCCCCCGACTGTGCCCCCTGTCCCTGACTGTGCCCCCTGCACCCGGTGGGGATATATGTATGCGGTGAGCTGGTGTTTGAAATAGCATTTTTTTATTTTAGTAATTCTTTTAAAAAAGGGAAGGCGTGCAGAAGTCTTTTAAATTTTTTTTAGTGCAGATTTTATTTTATTTTTTTTAACTATTTTTATTTTTTCCCCTCTTTTTCTGTCCCTTTTAGAGACTTAGCCTGTGATCTTCTGCACTGCAGTGATTTACTTGCAGACCCAGAGCCCACTGTTAGACAAACGTATCGGCCCTCTGCAATTTGATAGTGGAGGTACAATTACATCCTAAATGGAGCTCCCACTTATACTGATTGGTTCAGAAGTATTGCAATACTCACACTTCAAAGTTTGCAGCAAGCCCCAGCGATGTGTACGGCGCAGCTCATGTGTCTGCTGCTGATTGACAGGTCTCGCTGTCTTATTCTGCATATGGAGAAACCTGTCAATCAGCGTCAGGGGGCGGAATGAGCAGTGAATATATGAGCATTAATGAACCACACTGGAATAATCTCTGTAACTTGCTCTAACTTCCAAATGTAAATTCTCTAAATCGCCTGAAGTGACAGAGAACAGAAAATGTAGTCCTGTTGACTTTTAATGATGCCCAAACTACAGTATGGTGCCAGACAGGCTGATTTAAGGATAAAACCCATTTAAACCCTATTTGCAACCTGATGCTACAGTCCTTTTTCTTGTTTTCAGTTTTTCTTCCCCACTTTAAAGGAAATCATAACTGTACTGGAAGACTTCTAAAAATGTGTAAGTGGTGTGAAATGTAAAAAAGGTGGTTTTAAAAGGTTTCTTTTAAAATTTACAAATAATAATAAAAATCATTACTTATCAGTTAATATTGCACAAGGTTGCCATGGTAACTGAACAGCACTTGCGATCTTGCTGCAGGAAGACCATTCCACTGGCATAGGGAGCTCCCTCCCTCTGTTTGGGCATTTAAATGCCCCGTCAGTATTGACAGCAATATCGGAGTTATCTCCAATCCTGGCCTCGTATGGAGCGAGCTCAGCTTCTGAGCACACATCATACAATGAAACCTGACCTGAGCCGTATATGTATGTCACTTGTTTGGGAAGGGGTTAAAGGAGTTGTCCGGTTGTCTGACTACAGGATAACATTATCCCTCTAGCTCTAACTATCTTAAATAACAAAAAGAGCACTACTTACCCCTTCTCGGCTGCAAGGATTCAGTGCTGTAGTTCCACTGTGGTCCCGGTGTTTGTTGTTGCTGATGATGTCATCAAAAGTTACCTGAGGGCTGCAGCCAATCAGAGGCTGCATTGTCACTGTTTGAACTCCTGGCATCATGGCGCCCAGCATGTGAGCACTGACTGCAGAAATCCAGGTGTGACGCTGCAGCTTCAGATTGGCTAGAGTGGTCGGGTGACTACTGTCCGGTCAGTATACATAAATATATATGTATACTGCATATTTGCTGCATCTAAAAACTGCAGTCAACTACATTTTTTTTTAATGAAAAACCGTGTAAAAAATGGCGTACTTTTTTTTTCTTTTGCATGAAAGTATATGGATAACGGATAGCAATGCACGCCTATCAGGGGCGTAGCTAAAGGCTCATGGGCCTGGGTGCAAAAGTTTATCTTGGGGCCCTCAAACATCTCTCAACCTCTTAACGCAGAGGCATAACTTGAAGCTCCTGGGCCCAATGCAAAATCTGTAACAGGATCCCCAACAATAATGCTTTATTCATAGTACTGGGCTCCCTATATGGAGAAGAGAGGCCTTATGGGCCCCCTAAGGCTCCTGGGCCAGGGTGCAACCGCATCCCCTGCACCCCTACATTTACGCCAGTGACGCCTATACAGCGGCTTATGTCAGAGCCTGGCACTGGAAATATAAGCCAGGCCTTACTCTTGACATATACGTTTTTGGAAGGCACTAATGTGATGTACGAAGAGCGGGGAGCGCTGACCCCCGGTGAGATGTATTTGTACAATGGTCCTTTAGGATGTCGGATGAATAAATGTGTCTCATTACTTGGTTTTACCAGCTGAGAAACGCATCCCGGAGAACTGGAGGTGTTGGCGCAGCGCTGCCGACGCTGTGAACAAGCGCTGGATTAATGAATGTCACACATTTTACCTTGGCTAAGTCGTGCCATCTGCCTTGTGCCTTTGTAACGAGATAGTAATGAGCCTGCTCGCAGGCCAGATCCGCGCAGTCCTGGCTTTGTTTGGGCCTTCGAGAAATTAAAAGAGTTGGTATTAATTAACAAAGATGTGTGAGCTGCAGGCAGAGCTGCCGCTACAATATGCCAGCTTCCACACGGACGTCATTTATCTGCACCGCAAAGTCTCGTTTCACACAAAATACAATTAAAAGAAGAAGTTTAAAAATAATTTTATCAGACGGGAGGAGCTCGGTCTTTGTCAGTAATCAGCTTTGTGCGCTGAGATCCAAGAAGCAGCAGGAAGGAGAAAAGATAAAGGCTTTTCAGTTCAGAGCCGTTACTGCCAAATACACGGTTTAGGGATCAGTTCATTACCACGGTGCCTCCAAGTACTAATGGTTACATGAAAGCATGTAGCATTACCATTCCTAACTATGCAAATGACTGATGGCAAACTCTCTTACAGCGCCACCTATTGGAACAGTAGTTACCATATGAGTCTATATCCAACCTGTTAACAGGCTTTGCACATGGCTAGAGATGTAAGCCAAACCAGAATATCTATGGATATCAACTCAAACCATTCCAATAGGTGGCGCTGTGGAGCATTATTCCATCACTCATTTGCATAACATTTTCCCAGGGAGCATTGCATGACCTATATGACTGCCTACGTCGTTCTAGTGCTCTCCACAAGCAGAAACACTATTCCCCGGACTTACACTTAAGTACCAAAGACTGCTTTACAGAATCAATATGGAGGTCTGGGGCATAAGCGGGACAATCCAAGTTAATTTTTGTGTGTGTTATGATACGCCTCCATCCCTGCCCGATCCCACTTAGTCTCCTTTGTGTCACCGCACAGTAATACTGTCTTCTTTTGTTGAACACACTTTCATAGTGCTCTCTTTGCGTGGCACACAGTAATAGTGCCCTCCATACAGTAAGGATGCCCTGCTAGCATCTGACATTAAGGTTTGCCCCTTATTGCCTTCCCTCACAGTAGTGATCCCCAACACAGTAAAGATTTCCCCTTACTCCCTTTAGTGATGCCAGCTTAGTACTCCCAAAAACAGATGCCTCTTTAGTGCCCTTAGTGATGCTCCCCAGAATCAATATTGTCCCTTATGCCGCGACTGATGTCCCTTTAGTATCCACATACACAGATGCCTTCTTAGTACGCCCAGTGATGCCCCCCACAATACATATTTCTACTTAGCGCCCTTAGTGATGCCCTTCACAATACATATTCATGCTTAATGCTCCTAATGATGCCCCCTTAGAGCCCCCACACACAGATGCCTCCTTAGTACCCTCAGTGATGCCCCCACAAATAAGATTTCCCCTTTGTGTCTCCATATACAAATGCCCCCTTAGAGCCCCCACACACAGATGTCTCCTTAGTACCCTCAGTGATGCCCCCACAAATAAGATTTCCCCTTTGTGTCTCTAGTGATGCCCCCTTAGTGTCTCCATATACAGATGCCTCTTTAGTGCTCCCTCACAGTAAATATTCCCCACAACATAAAAGGTCCTCTATGAATGCCTCATGAGTGCCTCTAAATTAAAACAAAATGAATACCCACCTAGCCTCGTTCTGCCGGTCTCTCCCGATGTCTGCTGTCTGTCGGTCAGTGCAGCAGGCACGATGATGTTACTGCGCTTGCCTGCTCTAAGCAGCCAAAATGCTTACGCGATCCAGTCGAGTCCAGCATTGCCAGCATCGCCACTTGCGGCCTGGTCCAGCGAAGGGGGCTGGTTTAGTTATAGAAATGATCTGAACAGACAGATGCCTGCAAGGACGCCACTGCTAACCGGGAGGTGGAACAAGACTCATAACCATGTGAACCGCTGCTGGGACCGGCCAGAAGTGTCAGTGCAGGCACCACTGGATTAGGTAAGTATTTTCACTGCCTTTAACATTGTATTCAACTGTATCTGTATCCTGAGGATGGAGATAAAGTTGAAACATGGATTTTGGTATGCCTCCCCGGACAGCACCTGAAACCCAGAAATGTCCCCCTGGATCTGGGATAGCTGTGAGGTACAGTCTGGAGCATTGGCCATTATTTAGTTTATCATTTAGGTTTCTGGCTAGAAGTCTAAAGGCTAAACTACTGAGAGATCCTGATCAGAGAACCTGAGGGCACTTAAATCACAATCAGTCAAGCCGGTTAGGCTAGAGATATCGATATGGATGGTGACTTGAATCCACACAAGGTCCCCATGTCAAAAAGGGATGATCTTCTGGACTCCTGGTAAACCTAGCAAATTTCCTTGGTACCAAACATACTTCCCTCCACTTCCAAGCAAAACCACAGGCAATGTCAGGGCATTGTCTGTGGTGGTGCCTGGGTAGGGAGGGGAAGCGCAAGATCACAGGGTGGTGAGTACCTGAATGTCTGGTCTGAGGTCTGTAAAGAGGTAGCTTACCTCCTTGTATAAAGACCACAAACCAGAAGAGACAGGAGCTGTCTAAGTCCTGTAAACAGTAGAAGCAGAAACCAAAAATGGCAACAGAACGCAAAATAACTTTACTATCAGAGGTCTACATACCTGTAATCAATACTCTAACCACATTAAATAATGCAAGGTTCTTGGTATATAATTCAATCGAATTACATTGGCCCGTCTACCAACGTCCAGGTGACCGAGCTCTCAGATGGGTCCTAACACTAATACCAGGTGGTAAATCTCAACCTGAGAAAGTTGGGTTCCTACCTCTCAGAATGCTCCTCTCTTGGGACTAAGCCTACAAATAAAACCAGGGAAGGTAGGATACCATTTAGATGTTCCAGTAGGAGGGACAGAAGGTAAATGGGCGGCAGGTGTGCACGACCAAGTGAGGGCAGCCAAAACTTCACAATATTTGTACAAAAAAAGAATTTAACGTGCACCTATATATTTCTATTGGGTAGTGCTGGTTTGGTTAGGGTTCTGTATTGGATTCGGGGTTTGGTGCGCAGTTTGCATTCATTTTGGAGGTCTACGTACGACTTGTGAATTAAAGGCTCTATGTTGAGGATGTGTCCTACAGAAATGCTGCATTATTCATCAGCAGCAGATACTTATGCAAAATACGGTAGAATGCTTCTGTAGGGCCACCTACTGAAAGGTAGGTTCTCTAAATGGCCGACTTTTTAATTGGGTTTTCAACTTGACTAAGGATACAAGCTAAACCAGAATTTTCTCCATAATGAAAAGCCACCCATCTACAGACAGCTGTTTCGGGACTCTTGCTCTTCATTAATGTAAAGTAGGGTTCTGGTGTTGCTACAGAGATATTGTACCATCTCTCATTTGCATACCTTATATCCTAGAGGAGCATTGTATGAGCCATAAGTCTCCACATGCTAACTTAGCGGTCTCCATAAGGACAAATCTACCCCTCCAGACCCACATCAAAGGCCATTCACCCAGCCAATCAGAAGCTAACTCATATTGATGGGGGGCAAGAACTCTGAAATAGCTGTCTGTACATGATTATCTTTTCCTTATGGAGTAGAGTCATACATATATGTACTACCTTGTACCCAGTGATGACAAGATATCTACCTGTACAACGAATTCAACCATGGAGGGCAGTCCTCGTTCTCCTGCCTTTGTAATAAATTAAGAAAGTCGGTATAATTTAGAGTAGACAACAGATTCAGTCCAAGGAGGCCGAGTAGACGTTCATATTCCTTCTGGGTGATGATGAACATGAAGCTATCCAGCAGGCGACGGAAGTCATGCATTGTGATAAGGCCGTCCCGGTTGCTGTCTATTTTGTAAAAGGCGCTGTACGTGTCCTGCAAATTAGAAAGTCATATTGGTGACAAGATTGCAGCGTACGCAGGAGGCCTGAGGCTGGCTGGTGTCCGGTGCAGTAACCTCTACTGAGATATCCCTTCTTGGAGTGCCAGACATTGCTGATCGAATAACACTGTCCAAGCAATAAACCAGGGAATGTCACTAAATCCTGAGGAGCTGCTTTTCCATAGCCTTGGGCACCGAGCTCCAGTAGGGAAATGTTATGCATGTTCTGTGACGGCGCAGGTCATACATACATCCCTAAGAGTCCTCTTATAGCAATTCACTTCGGTCGATGAGTGTTGATCAACAAGATCACGTTCAATGAGATTGACGAGAATTCTGCACAGGCTGATTCACCCGGTAATAGGATCGTTCATATAATCGTTAGTCCCCCAGGGTTTCATCACCGTCTGCAGCCCATCCTGTTTACAGGAAGATGTGCTGCCGTCAACGACGATTCTTTTGTATTGCATAAAAGATGTGATTACCCAACAAACAAGTGTTTGCTCATTTGTCCAGTAATCTGCAGTACCTTCCACGGCCCGATGATGGGGCAAACAGATATTCCTACTCTTGCCCGATCATCAGGCTGTGTAAAATCCCTTTAAGTCAACAAATCAAATATTAATAAAAGAAAAAATTGACGTGTTTCAGCAACTCGGCTGCTATAACAGGAGTTCTTTATTTCAACATTTCAGTAAAAACATGGATTGAAATACCTATAGTGTTTTTTTTAACACCTACATGTTTCAAGCAGGAGCTCTTAGTCATTGCAAAACAGCTCCTGCTCAAAACATGTAGGCGTTTGAAATACCTATGCTGTGTTTTTTATCCATGTTTTTACTAAAATGTTGAAATAAAGAAATCCTTTTATACCATTCAAGTTGCTCGAAAACGTTCATCTTCTCTTCTAGGTCCACTAGCAGTAGATCTCTGCTTCCGTGCACTGGGTGGGGTGGAATAGTAAAGCTAGGTGATCTAATAATAAATTCTCTAGAGTATTGTAGATACTTTTAATAAGGTCAAATCAAAAAAGAAATCATGGTGAGGGACTGGCATCCCCCCCCTTCATTCCTGATTGCTAGGAGCCCCTAGTCCCCTCTATAACCACATGATTGTGGCAAGGAGTTTGTATGGGAGTCAGTCTCTGTTAACATTCATGTTAGAGGCCTCCATTGCAGATCTAGTCCAAAACGCTGGACAATATAGCTGATGGAAACCTGATGGACCAGTTTATAGTCACTGGAGTATGTCTGTTGGGTGTCGTTTGTGTCTGTGATGGCCCGGATCCTGCACTTTTATGATTTCCGTTGTTCCATTCCCACTATGGAGCACGCCAATAGACGCCAATAGTGCGGATGTAAACAAACCCTGACAGAGACAGTAAAGTACTACAAAAAGGTTGAAATGAAAAAAAACGTTTCCCATATTATACTGAACATTCATACTTACCCCGTAACCTTCTCTTAACTTGTCCAACAACTGGCTGAGACATTCCTCCGCTGTCATGTAATGGAACTTGGTCTTATTCACTCGATGGTTGTGACTATCATGTAGCTTCTCCCCAGGTCCATCCCCCGATGGAACTAAAGAAGACATACATTCAGCAGTAATTGAAGGGTCAAAGAGTTTCTCACATTAAAGGGAAATCTGCCTACAATTATTGTCTGACTTGGACCCCAACTAACTTTTTCAAAAGTGAGCACTGGACCCCTCTGGCAAAGCTTGGGGATTTGCTTGGCTGGAAATCAGTTGTGAACTATTGCTTATTCTCGGGATTATGGTAAATCTATTCAAGTAGGGTTACATATTGTATATAAAGGACTAGGAGTACGTTCAAAAATCCACCATGTGCAGTAAAATCCGCAGCAGAAATCTGAGCCGTAGATTGGTTGCCAGAACTACCGCGAATCCACAGATAGATTAACCCAGGGGCGTAGCTATAGAGGGTGCAGGGGATGCAGGTGCACCCGGGCCCAGGAGCCTTAGGGGGCCCATAAGGCCTCTCTCCTCCATATAGGGAGCCCAGTACTATGAATAAAGCATTATAGTTGGGGGCCCTGTTACAGGTTTTGCATTGGGGCCCAGAAGCTTCAAGTTATGTCTCTGTGCAGCATGGTTTAGGTATGGATACGGGTACAGATACAGATAGAGGGGGGGCCCCAGCTCACCTTTTGCATCAGGGCCCCTGAGCCTTTAGTTACGCCCCTGGATTAAACCCATTTCGTGGGAATAATATGTGAGTAGCTAGCCTCTGCAGAATCCACATGTCACTTATTTTTGGGGGATTTCAACCCCACACGAGGAACAATCCATGCCATATGAACAACAGCGCAGATTAAATTGATGGGACATGGAAAACATGTGGATTTAACGCAAACTTTGGCTTGAGAGCCGCATCAGAATCTACAGTAAATGTACACAAGAGAGCAAGGCCTAAAGTAGTGCCTTTGGGGTTTGTTTAAATGGGATGCAATTTTAGTGTAAATCCATGCCAAAATTAATGTATTACCTGCATATTTTGATATGGATTTTGGTGTGCACTCACGGTGGATTTCATCCTCACGCGTAATCCGCATCGCAGGTCAATTAACAATAAACATGCTCCGAAAAATCCACAAAGTTTATGCTATGTGTGGATGCCCCTTAATGGGGCTCGAAGGTGATGGCACAGCTATGCCTTATACTCACTGGGCTCCGCGTTTCAGCATTGTGCGCATGCACACAGCGTGATTTTTTCAGAAGACTGCGTGCCCACGCTCTCCCATAGAGATAACATAGTTTATGGGGGTCAAAGGTGCTGACACGTTCCCTTTATATTGGCTGTGACAACATACACAACCCCCTTCAGAATACGGGGGCCACGGGCGGACACCTGATTACCATGGGTTTTGCTCTTAGCACCCCTGGCAAACAGCCGATATTGTCGGGATGGCCACGACCAGCGAGACAGGCACTGCAGGGGAAAGGTAGTATTACAGAATGGCCATTCAGATGATTACAAGGATGGCACACGCTCCACCCAGATGGGCATGGCTCTTACAGAGCACCTCCCCTTAGCTGCTATAGAGGGGATCCCAAGTGGAGGAAACCCTCTATGGTGTTCATATGCCCTAAGCTTTTAAGGACTCGTTACTGTAACATTTTGCCGTGCTAAGAGTTTCCCTTTAATTATTTTTTTATAGGCACCTAGCCTTACGATGATAGCGCCACTATAAATAACGAACCATACCTTCGAATAATGACACGAAATCCAAATAACTAAGGCCTTCCTTTGTAAATCCCAACTTTTCAGTTAACTCATTAAATTGTGCCTCATCTAGATGCAGCTCGTGATCCTGCAGAACCTGCGGAGAGGAAACATCCCCATTCAGATGCATGCGGCGGCGGCTGCAGAGGTGTCAGCTCTGAAGGTGCAAATTGTCAGATGACAGACGGAGCGGTGCAGGAATTTACGGCAAGGGGATGTAAAGGATTTCCAAGCCTGTTAATGAATCGAACGCACTCTCTAAGGAGAGCGAGGAATAAAAAACACTGCCACAGGGAACCACAAAACTCCGTACTTTAGTTTTTTTTTCCTTTCAAAAGTTTCATTTGGGTCTCTTGGGTAAAATCTCTCCTTCTCCTGGGAAGAGCCGGCTTACATAATGACGGCTTGACAGATGAAATGTAATGAATTATTTCGGGAGACTTAACTGCTTGAATGGCAGCAGCCAACCAAAATGAGCATTTTCATCTCTTCAATACTTGACAGCCAGGGATGCTTTTTTTTTTATTCCTCTTGACGACAACAAATCTTTACACGGCGTTAATTAGTCATAAATAATTGAAGTGAGGGCAGGTAAATATGCAAATATGGTAATCTAGTACCTAAATATCCCTTATTTATTTAATACGTTAGTTTGCGTTGGTTTTAGTAAAAATATATAGTTATTAGATCATCACTTTTTATGCCATCAGTTTGATGAGATGAGAAATTTGTACTTGGAAGTTAAAGGGACCCCCTAGTTTTAACCCTTTCCAATCCACTGTCTGACATCTAAAGACATTCTGATTGAAGGTTCTACAGCTCCGATGTTGGAAGACGTCCGGCAGGATATACTAACTGTATATTACTGTCCGCTCTGTTGTCAGGGGCCTATCCAGCATGTCCCATACCGCAGTACTAGCTCTAGCCAGTAGATGGCGCTATTGTCTAATGGCAGAAAGAGAAAAACCCCCTAGGAAAACCCTGAATCTAAAATTGGATTGCAAAGGGTTAATAAAGTTATGGCAAAAGTTTTGCTGTGGAGGATGCCAGATAGACCCTTTCGCCCAGTGGTGGTCTGCAGAAGTTGCTGAGCCCCGCAATCTCCCCTGCGTTAAGTCAATCAGAACACCTGCCAGTGGACCACCCTGCCAAGAACCCTTTCACTGCCAAACCTATACTTATAGGCGTATCTGACTGTGGTGCGAATGTGTTTGAGATACGTAATTAAGAGTGTGAGTCCCATAAGGAACAGGAACCGATGCGAGTGATAAAAACCAGTGTGCGGCGCTGCGTAATATGTTGTGGCTACATAAGCAAGAGAATTAAATGACATAACGACGGTAATGGCCATAAAGCAACGATGCCGGCGCAATTGTTTTTAGCTGTTTTATCTCTGAAGATAATTTTATCATAAAAAGCGGAATTTTAAAAATTACAAAAATATTAAATTTTTTTTTAAAGTAATTCTAGAACTTCAGCAGTAATGGGGAGAAAAGCTCCCTTTTTCACACTATTAAGAAATAACGTGGCAGACCGATCAGCTCTCTCCGCTGTGGTTTTTTTTGCAGCAAGTGTTAATTGCGCAGTGTGTAAAGAGGCTGATTTGTGGCTCGTGGGGCTACAAGATGTGTTAACAGAATGAGAAATCTCTCATTAACAACTTGACACTGCGCTCGTTTGTGCAAAGAAGTCTCGCAGCACAACAGAATGAGCCTTTTTATCAGTGCGAGCCCCGAGTCAACCCGTAACCGTCATTATGTAACACATCACAATTAAATGGATGTGACATATGATGAGCCAATGAGAATTACACGGAGGACGGGGGCAGGGTGAAGCACTCTAATGAGTCGCCGCTTTTTTTTCCTTTTCATGTCAATTTTGTGATTTTTTTTTTCAAAGTTTGCATCCAACCAGCTATCTTTATAATATATGGCCACATACCATACGATGATAGCGTTTATATGGACTGACAGCACAAAGCACCTTTTTATTCTCATATCCTAATAGTTTTAGCTCAAACGTGCCTAAGGGGCATTAAAGGGATTTCCTGGCCGGTAAAAAAATTACCCCCCTGTATGGTGGAATGACGTAAAAAATTAAAATAGCCATTATTCACACTTCCAGTGTGCCGACGATCCAGCACTGCCAACCTCACCCCCTGTGCTACAGTCCCCTGATGGCACCACATTCATCGCTCACATGACCACTGCAGACACTTGCTGTTCTCAGCGGACACATGCGGTGAATGGAAGCCGTCCTTGCAGGATCCGCAGTGAAATGGAGCATGCTGTCATTTTTTTTCGGACCAAAAGGTTTATTTCACTTGCGGACGCCCATATATCCTATGGGAGGCTTGATTTGCGGATCATTGGACATTGGGCCCTATGTAAGTGATGAACATGACATCATTACTTCCTGCTTCAGAGGGGACCAGATTGGAGGGGACCAAGTCTGCAGCGATTGACCGCAGGCACATTGGGAGTGTGAGTATTGGCTATTTTATGTTTTTTATGCGATTCCCGACCCTGGGGCAATTTTTGTTAAAGGTTGGAAAACCCCTCAAGACAGACTTGAATTTTGGCAGGTGGTCTGCTGATAACTGTCAGCAGACCACCTACCTTCAAGCAGCCAAGCAGGGAAACACAGGCAGTACGGGAGTTACATGTGGAAATCAGTTATTATGAAGCAAACGGGGTGGGGGCAGTAAGGAGGTACAGGGGTAGAAGTTATACGCAATAGGCAGGGTGGAAGGTGTGGGGAGCCATAGGGAAGGGCAGGGGAACTAGGTCAGGGGATTCGGGATTCCCTTAAGAGGTGCGTCTTTAATTTAATTTAATTTCGTGCATCAGGGATTGTCCAGATGTCTTGGGGTAGAGTGTTCCAGAGGATGGGTGCTGCTCTCGTGAAGTCCTGGAGATGAGCATGTGACGTTCGTATTAGAGGGATGTTTAGTCTGAGTGTGTTAGTGGCTGGGTGGTGTACGGACAGGAGGGAAGCCAAGTATAGTGCCTCGGCGTCATGGAGAGCTTTATGGGTGAGGAGTTTAAATTTAGTTCTGCAGTTGATGGGCAGCCAATGCAATGACTGGCATAGTGCATGGGCATCTGAGAAATGGCTGGATAGAAAAATGAGCCTAGCTGCCGCATTTAATATGGATTGGAGAGGGGAGAGTCTGGTGCGGGGAAGGCCAATGAACAGCGAGTTGCAGTACTCGAGTCGGGAGTGGATGAGGGCAGCAACTAGTGTCTTTAGCGTGTCCGTGGTGAGGAACGGATGGATTTTAGCAATATTTCTGAGGTGCATGTGGCATTTTTGGGACAGAAATTGGGTGTGGGGGGTAAGGGAGAGGTCAGAGTCCAGTGTGACCGTAAGGCAGCGGTGTGCTGTCTGGGGTTTATGGTGGTGCCAGATACTGATATGGAAATGTTGGGGGAAGGTTGCCTGTTGAGGGTGGAAAGACAAGGAAGTCAATTTTTGAGAGGTTAAGTTTCAGAAAGAGGAAGGACATAGTGTTAGAGACAGCAGACAGACAGTCGGTGAGACTTTGGAGGAATGGTGCTGAGATGTCAGGGAAGGGGGTGTATAGCTGTGTGTCATCAGCATACAGATGGTATTGGAGGCCAAATGTGCAAATGGTTTGTCCAATTGGGGCTGTGAAGATAGAGAAGAGAAGGGGACTAAGGACCGAGCCCGACAGGAAGTGGAGAGAAGAAAGAGCCAGCGAAGGCGACGCTGAAGGAGCGGTCAGAGAGGTAGGAGGAGAACGAGGAGAGAGCAGTGTCCTTTAGGCCGATAGAGGAAAGCAGAGTGAGAAGAAGATCATGGTCAACAGTGTCAAACGCCGCAGAGAGGTCAAGGAGGATTAGTAGGGAGTAGTCACCTCTCAACTTTGCTGTCATCAGGTCATTTGATACTTTTGTGAGGGTAGTTTCAGTCAAGTGTAGAGGGGGGAAACTGGACTGCAGGGGGTCGAGGAGAGAGTTGTCAGAGAGAAAGTGTGTGAGGCAGGAGTAGACCAGGCATTCTAGTAATTTGGAGATGAAGGGGAGGTTTGAGATGGATCAGTTGTTGGCAGCATTGGTCGGGTCAAGGGTTGTTTTTTTTAGCAGAAGGGATATGACGGCGTGTTTGAATGAGGAGGTGCCAGAGGTTAGGGAGAGGTTGCAGATGGTGGTGAGGTGGGTGATGACAGCTGGGGAAGAAGGTCGCTGGCGCAGGTGGTGGGACGGGCAGCGGAAAGCAGTCTGGAGACTTCTTCCTCTGTCGTTGGTTCTAACATAGAAAGTGAGTGGGTGATGGATGCAGTGCTGAGGAGACTGGGATCGGGGCCAGCCGTGCAGTTTTCAGAGATTTCTTTCCGGACGTTGTTTTCTCTGAAATAGGCGGCTAGCTCTCCAGCACTGAGATCCTTTAAGGGGGCCTGCTCTTTGGCGCTGAGTAGGGAGTGGAAGGTGTGGAAGAGTCGTTTGGGGTTGTGGGATAGTGAGGAGACAAAGAAGGGGAAATAAACTTGTTTAGCGTGGTGAAGACCTAGGTTATAAGTTTTAAGCATGAATTTGAAGTGGAGGAAGTCTGCGGGAAGCGGATGAAGTGCATTTGGGATGTGAACCAAGGTTGCCGTGGTCTGCGGTGCACGGGTCGGGTCATGGGTTGGCACTTTTCAGAAATATATATAACTTAGGATGACTCAATAAATATGATTATCATGGCAGTGGATGTGAATTTTAAATGATTTGACTTTGGCCTAGATCTGAGGGCTGTACCTGGGATCTCTGGTTTTCACTCTTCAGCCCCATCAATAGGGATCTGGTCTTCGATGTGAAGAATTCCAGACCACTACCCCAGAAATAATCTCAGTTTAGAGGCACCTGACACAACCTGGTCAGGAAAACCGTATTGGCGGGTGTAAACAGAGACAAGATAGGCGGATAATGTGCACAGTCGAGGAATATCCAAGTGTCAAGGTAGGCAGCTTACTGAAGCTTTGTGGTTAAAGAGTAAGCTGAATGCAGGAGAGAACCAGAAAAGTCAGGTAGGACAAGCACAGCGGGCCAATGCATGGAAGTCAGACAGGAGCTTTGCACAGTAGGAGACTAATTATTTAGCCACTCCTAGGTGGAAGGAGTGGCCTTAAATACACTAGAGCCTATCTGGATTGGCTTAGGACTGGAAAGCTGGGTGCATGTAAAGACGGCAAAGGTGGCAGCTGGGATATGGGTAGAGAGGAAGCAGCACCTGCTGCAGGAGACATGAAGAGGATGGGAGAATGGTGGCAGTTATGGCCAATGGCAGGGGAAGGCAAGGGATGCCATCAGCTACGGCATAATAATGATTTTCCACTTTTAAGGCAAACAATACACAAGTACATAACCTCGCTTACCTTTATAAAATCCTTTTTGGTGACTTTTCCATTTGGTTGTTTATTACAAGCAAGAAAGCTTTCCTTTATGGAAAATTCATGCTTGGTGACGCAGTCCTTTAACTTGTCGAGCACTTCATCCACAGTTATCTTCCTGATCAGTTTGCTGGCTTGATTTTCAATCTCTCTCATTCTTGTTATAAAGGAAAATATATGTCTGTTAGTTCAGGCTATAACAATGATGGGATTAATTAGCAAAGAAATTATGACATTTCTTAAGTGGACAATGGCAGGGAGAGAGTAAAGGGAAGCAGTAATTCAAGTCTCATCCTACTGTGGCCTATATTGGAATGGAGCGATTAATGTGACATCAATGCTCCTGTTTCAATGAAGGCTGGAGCAGAAGGTATCATAGGTGCAGTAGTGAATAATGGCTGTTTTAGTCTTTTATGCCATTCACTACCCTGGGGCAAATTTTTTTAATGGTCACAAAAACTTTTTTCAAGAGATTTTTAAAGGTGACTCTTCAGTTTGGGACAAAATTCTGTCTGAGGATCAGAGAGTAGAGGGAATACATTACCTGTAGTTGATATTGGCCACCTGGGTCCTCGAAGCAGCGGAACCGAACGACAGCCGAGACAATCAACTATAGGTAGTGTATCCCCAGCACCCTCAGGTTCCAGGACAGAATTTTGTCCTTGATGTCGCTTTATGTGGACAGGTATTACTTACCTGTCTGAGTGATCGAATTGCCTCAATTCTTGTTGGAACTGGTTTCTTTCTAGAATGTCTGTACTTATGCCATTGATGTCACCAGCGCAAGAGACAGACACGCCCAAGTCACGCAGGAACTGCATGAACGGGATGCAATCAGAAGAGCCATAATTGTATTGATCAAAAATCCTAAAAAATATATAAAATATATCATGTTTATTTTGGGGGGTAATTTCCACAAATTGTAAAACTGATTGTGATATCTGTAAATTAGAGGTATATTCTGGTTCCCATGGAGGTTCCATTTAAATGACAGCAAGCAGAGATTTTGAAAATGTTACTAAATTACATAAAGTTTTACCATACAAAAGAAAAAAACTATATTAGCTTTTGTCAGAAATAGAATTAAAGGGAACCTGTCGCTAAGTCCATGGTGTCTGAACCACGGGCAGTGTGAACCCAGGACGGGTATGTACAGTGCACCCATGTATGTCTTAGTCTGAAAGCTGTAACGTTTCAGAAACGACCTACTGTGCAGTTGCTGTCCAGACGGAGCGCCAAGTCAAGGGGATGGCATTGCACCAGCTTCTCCCCGCCTGGATCAGCTAGAGTTACAGGCCTATACACAACCAAGAAGAGAGCTGTCACTCTAGTCTAGGCAATCCAGAGGGGCAGAGGCCAAAGCGGTGCTGCCCTAATAACGTCAAGCTCCATTTGGACAGCATCTTCAAAGTAAGTTTATTCTGAAATGCCCCAGCTTACTGCACAACATACATGTGCACCCCGTTCATACTGGTCCTGGATTCCTGCTTTCTGTGGTTCAGGCACCATAAATATGGTGTCACGCTCCCTTTAAAGAGGGAATACCTTTTTTAACTCCACATGAATAACAATTGTGGAGCATCTTTTCTTAGACCTCTTTGCTATGCTGCTCTTCTGTTATTCCTCTTGGAAATGTATGGCTAAAATGGCGCTACTACTTCTGTTTTTATAGTGTCAGTCCCTATACACTCTGACACTGTCTAATCCAGGGTTTCCCAAGGGCTCCGCGAGTGATTATCGGGGGCTCCGAAGGAGGGTCTAGGTCCCTGCTCTACTCGCCGCTTTAGCGGTGTCCGGACAGCCTGTACTGAGGAAATGAACGTCCAGGACCTGCGGTCAGCATAGCAATACAGATGGCTCCAGTCACTATTATTACAGGGGTCACTATAACTACTGGGGCCAATATAGGGGTCACTATTAATACTGGGGCCAATATAGGTGTCACTATTACTACTAGGACCCCAATAGGGTCCCTATTCCTACCTCGGCCAATATAGGGGTCACTATTACTACTGGGGGCAATATAGGGGTCACTGTTACTACTGGGGCCAAAAAAAGGTCACTATTACTACTGAGGCCAATATAGTGGATACAATTATTACTGGGGCTGCAATAGGGGTCACGATTACTACTGGGACCGCAATAGGGGTCACTATTACTACTTGGGCCAATATAGGAGTCACTATTAGTACTGGTGCCAATGTAGGGGTCACTATTACTACTAGGGCCAATATAGGGGACACTATTCCTACTGCGGCCAATACAGGGGATACAATTACTACTGGGACCGCAATAGGGTTCACTATTACTACTGGTGGTTAATATAGGGGAAGCTGTTACTACAGGGGCCAATATATGGACCGTTATTACTACAGGGGCCAATATATGGACCGCTATTACTACAGGGGCCAATAGAGGGGTTACTATTATTACTGGGGCCAATATAGGGGTCACTATTACTACTTGGGACACAAATACATGGATTTGCTGTGGAATTTATAGTAGCTGTAGCAGCAAAGTGGATGAGATTTTAAAAATTTCATCCCTCCACTGTGGAAAAGATTTGCACGAAACCTGTGTGGATATTGACATGTGGTGCAGGATTTACCCCACACCTAACGCCTCCCCTCTGTCCTGTTGGGGCTCTATGAGTAAGTCCTGTTACTTCATGAGGAATGTAAATACTAAAACAGACATGTCAGGAATAGTGGCAGTAAGGGTATTGTTTCTCCTTAGGGAGAGCACCTAGAAGGTGTGAGGAGACTTATAAGGCCATTCATGCTCCTCTGGGAAATATGCAAATGGAAAGATGAAACAATACCTTTACAGCGCCACCTACTGGAAAACAGCAAGCCAATGTGAGACTTTTTAACAAGCCATGTAACAAAACATATTCCATTTTCTGTGACGGCCTCAGTTGTGCAACCAAAGTCCCCATTTAGTTCTAGCCTCAGTCATACTAGATAGCGCATTATCTGCCGTACATGTGATAGTGATCCTCTGACACTGAGGGACAGTAGGACTGAAGGATTCTTGCTAGCTGGTCCTTGCAGATCACCCCGGATCCTTTTGTATCACATGACTGCAGCACTTTAGAGAGGTCCTTCCAGTGTGCAGTAATCTTGTCTCGCAGAATGCTTTCCACCTGCAATATAAAAGGTACAACCTGTTACAGTAGATACTTGAATATAGATGTGGTGGAGCCAGATGTGATATGTGCGAGGAAAGGCAATGTGGAATTTCACAAGGCCGAGAGCAGGGACGTAACTAAAGGCTCAGGGGCCCTGATGCAAAAGGTGAGCTGGGGCCCCCCCTCTATCTGTATCTGTACCTGTACCTATACCTAAACCATGCTGCACAGAGTCATAACTTGAAGCTTCTGGGCCCCAATGCAAAACCTGTAACAGGGCCCCCAACCATAATGCTTTATTCATAGTACTGGGCTCCCTATATGGAGGAGAGAGGCCTTATGGGCCCCCTAAGGCTCCTGGGCCCGGGTGCACCTGCATCCCCTGCATCCTCTATAGTTACGCCCCTGACCGAGAGTATAAGACTGCAGAGCAAGAGAGAAATCTGACCATATGAGCAGATTTTTGTATTTCATCTCTTATTTTGTGCTTCTTCATTTATACAAGTGAGGTTTATATATATTTCTCTCTAATTGCCCTACACTTATCAGGACCAATAGTACATTCTGTACTGAGTCTTAAAGGGAATGTATCATACAACTGATCTGTACTTTAAATCAACTTTTTAGAGCAAACATATTTTTAAATTTTTGTGATTTTTTTTTTCTAATCTTCTATGACAAAATCAAAATGTAACAAAAACCCCCCCAAAAAACTGAAATCCTGCATTTTTCACGCTGACCAGTGAGCTTAATAATAGTCTGACACTTGCTGTTCTTTAGCCGTTATCTCATTATCATCGCACACTGACAGGTAAGGGGCTGTCCACAGCGTGTTTCAGACATCCGTAAAAACTATATGTTTTAGAATACAAAAAAATGTAGTAAAACCTATCGCTTGATACACCCATAGACGAAAACTGGCTTACTTTTCACTATACTTGAGCTGCCTTAGGTTTTGTACGTTTCTTTGTGGGATAGAAAAGCGTAACATACCATGCTTTTCTGGCTGTTTGATGCAAACGTGCTTATTCTACAGTGCAATCAATGGGAACATAAAGCTGTACGTTTCTACATGTTTAGCATACACGCTTTTGTTCTCAGGGGCCTTAAAAAAGTTTTAAACAGTGTTCAACTATAAAACTTTTTTTAAAAGCAAGTCTAAGGGTGGATTCAGACGAACGTATATCGGCTCGGTTTTCACGCCGGCCGATATACGTTGTCTCTCTCTGCAGGGGGGGAGGATGGAAGAGCCAGGAGCAGGAACTGAGCTCCCGCCCCCTCTCTGCCTCCTCTCCGCCGCTCTGCACTATTTGCAATGGGGAGAGGCGGGACTAGGGTGGGGCTAATTCTCGACACTTAGCCCGCCCCGCCTCCTTTCAGTACAAATAGTGAATAGGGGAGGAGAGGGGGTGGAGAGGAGGCAGAGAGGGGGCGGGAGCTCAGTTCCTGCTCCTGGCTCTTCCATCCCCCCCCCCCTGCAGATGAGGACACAGTATATCGGCTCGGCGTGAAAACCGAGCTGATATACGGTCGTCTGAATCCACCCTCAGAGTGATAAACGTATGCTTTTCTTAAGGACAAATGGACACAAAACATGCCGAAATGTATGCGCTTAGAAGAGTATAACTTTTCTCCTTAGGCCTCCTTCCCACGAGCGTGACGGGCTCCGCAGCGTAATATTCCGCTGCGAAGCCCGTCACGGCGCCCCCCAGAGCCCCTATACTTACCTGCGGGAGATAGCGTGAAATCGCTTCCCCGCCCACCGCCGCGCGTCACCGCCCGTCACCGCCCACCGCCCTCGCGTCACCAGCCGTGTCACGTGCACGGCCGGCCGTGTCACGTGACGCGGCCGGACCGCGTCATTTGGCGTCATATGACGCTCGGCGGTGGGCGGGAAAGCGTTTTTTCACGCTATCTCCCGCTGGTTACAGCGGGAGATAGCGTGAATGGACGGCTTCCATTGACTGCAATGGAAGCCGTCAGTGCGTACAGCCCGTCCTCACCCGCAGAAAATAGAGCATGCTGCGGGTGAGGACGGGAGAAATCGCGGTGCGTAATTCCGCGGTGGAATTACGCATCGTGAGCATTGTGCTATTAGGTTCAATAGAACCTAATAGCTGCGGGCAACGCAGCGGATTTTCGCCGCGAATTACGCGGCGGAAATCCGTTCGTGGGAAGGAGGCCTTAGGGAGAGCACCTGGACGGTGAGTGAGGAGACTCAAAAGACCATTTTTTGGAATTCCCAGTCATTGTTACAAGGCTTGTATAAAGAGTCTAACACTGGCTTGAAGGAATGCTGCCTCCCAATAGGTGGCGCTGTGGAGGTATTATTCCATCTCCCGTATTTAAAAAAGTATATGCATGCTTAAAAAATCTACAATCATAAAATAAAATCAGATTAGAAAAAAAAAATGCATTTCACTATCTGACTTTAATTAGTAAAAAAAATATTGGCGATACATTCCCTTAAACCTTCCCTGATATAAAAATGGCTGCTCAGAATGTAAATTGCTCCAATAGTGAGAGGGTGATGCTTTAAACTTAGGTATCTATAAGATGCCCATAATGGGCTACACCAATGGGTGCACAGAGATCTAGAATTTGGCGAGGGGGTGTAAAATACCCATCATCACAAACCACGCCCCATTTCCTACTGACTGACAGCTCCAGCTCCTTTAAGCAATCACTAGCAAAGGGGTGTGGTTAGTAATCATAGAGAGGGAGAGAAAATCGCCAATTAGATACCTAATTAGCATAGTGAGGGTGTTGCGTGAAAATGGTGATTCTGGCTGATGGAGTGACTAAAAAGCGTATGAAAAAAAAAGCGTAAGGATATACTTGTTATTATGTACATTTTGAGTGACAACCTTCCCTTACAAGATTCCAAGAGTGGATCTGCGCCAACAACGGCAGCTGAAAGTTTCAGATTTTGGCACGGTTTTTGAGGCGGAATTCTGCCAAGTGACCGATTTACCGTACAGACTAGTGATGAGCGAGCATACTCGCTAAGGGCAATTGCTCCAGCGAGCATTGCCCTTAGCGAGTACCTGCCCGCTCGAGAGAAAAGGTTCGGCTGCCGGCGGCGGGGAAGAGCGGGGAGGAACGGAGGGGAGATCTCTCTCTCCCTCTCTCCCCCCCTGTTCACTGCCGCAACTCCCCGCTCCCCCGCGCCGGCAGCCGAACCTTTTCTCTCGAGCGGGCAGGTACTCGCTAAGGGCAATGCTCGCTCGAGCAATTGCCCTTAGCGAGTATGCTCGCTCATCTCTAGTGCAGACCGTTCACACGGAAAATCCACAATGGCAGCAATGTGGATGAGATTTTCAAAGCTCATCTACACATCCCGGAAAAAAGTGTCGAATCCACCACTCGCCGAACCAATGGTGCCCAAGCTACTCCACTGACTTATGATGGGTCTACTGAGCTCTGCCAAGCTGTTGGTCATCGTGACTAGTGCTAGTGCTGCATGCATTGGCCACTAGATGTCAGGACAGGAGGCTGCGCATCAGATGTGTCAAAGGAAGGAGATTTCATTTTACAGTGTACAGTAAACCCAAATGTTACTACAGTATCATCACATATAATAGAAGAATATGCTGCCTGAGCCAAGATAAGCAGCTTTCACATGGACCATAATAAAGGGAGCATTGTAGGCAGCTGAAAAGGTAAACTGCTCCAGCGTCCCACACGGGGCTAAACCCTCGCAGACCTCTGTGCCGTAACCTGGAGTGACGCGGATCTTCTGAACCGCAATGTGTTGTTGACATGCAGATTACAAAGAAGTTTTTTATGTAAATTGTTCTACAATCTAGCGGTATTTTTTAACAACATCGCGGCGCTGTTTACTACCATCAGCAAGGCAGCCAGATGAGATGCAAGCTATTAAATAAGAATTAATTTAATCAGCCAGCCGGTCACAACTTTTACATTCCGAAGTATGTGAATTGCCTTTGGAAATGTATAAAATCCACTAAAATCTGCAGCTATCGTTGTGCATTCAAGTCTGACATAAGAGTGGAGCGTCTGCAGAAAGCGAGAGCCTCGTACCGGGTTACACTGTTACCGGCTCCCCTCCCCTCAGTCACACAATATATACCATTTATGCTGCATTTACATGTTTTTGTACATTTGTACAGATTGTAGCATCCAGGTAATTATTGCAGCATTTCCATGCACTTACTGTATCCAGAGAGAGTACCGCTGGAGTCTCCTTCGCTGGTTTCCTCGTGTTATTTAACCATTTGTGACCTGTCTGATTTAAAAAATACCTAACAATTAAAATGCAGGCACAATGTTTTCCCATTATGATGTTCCACATGTGCATTTTACATTATTATGATGTTTTAGTAGAAACATACAATTACAAAACTGCCTAGGAGACTACAATATCTGTGCTTGGATTGCAGTGTAATATGATGGTCGCCTTGCTAAGGGGGGAGCATTACTCAGAAAAGGATGTAACTGCAGATAGTACTGCCTCCCTGTTTCTTCTTGTACATGCAGGCACAGGCAGTACTGCTTCCCTGTCTCTCCTCGTACATCTAGGCACAGATAGTAAGGCCTCCCTGTCTCTCCCTGTACATTTAGGCAGAGATATTACTGCCTCTCCTTGTACATCTAGGCACATGGAGAACTGCCTCCCTCTCTCTCCTTGTACATGTAGGCACAGGCAGTACTGCTTCCCTGTCTCTCCTTGTACATCTAGGCACAGGCAGTACTGCTTCCCTGTCTCTCCTTGTACATCTAGGCACGGATAGTAAGGCCTCCCTGTCTCTCCCTGTACATCTAGGCAAAGATATTACTGCCTCCTTGCCTCCCCTTGTACATGTAGGCACAGGTAGTACTACCTCCCTGTCTCTCCTTGTACATCTAGGTGCATAGAGAACTGCCTTCCTATCTCTCCTTGTATATGTAGGCACAGGCAGTACTGCCTCCCTGTGTCTACTTTTACATGTAGGAACATAGAGAAATGCCTCCCTATCTCTCCTTGTACATCTAGGCACAGATAGTACTGCCTCCCTATCTCTCCTTGTACATGCAGGCACAGATACTACTGCCTCCCTATCTCTCCTTGTACGTGTAGACACAGGCAGTACTGCCTCCCTGTCTCTCGTTGTACATGTTGGCACAGATACTACTGCCTCCCTGTCTCTCCTTGTACATCTAGGAACATAGAGAACTGCCTTCCTATCTTTTCTTGAACATATAGGCACAGATGGTACTGCCTCCCTGTCTTTCCTTGTACATCTAGGCAGATAGAGAACTGCCTCCTTGTCTCTCCTTGTACATCAAGGCACAGATTGTACTGCCTTCCTGTCTCTCTTTGTACATGTAGGCATAGATAATCCCCAAACTGTCTTCCTGAACATGATATAGGCAGAGATGGTATCTGTCGCTTTCTCTACGTCATGTACGCACAGACAGTACTGTATTTCTTAATCTTCCTAAACATGATGCCGATACAGCTAGTACTGTCTACCTGTACTTAATGAAGGCACAGATCGTTTACCTTCCCAACTCTATGTATGATTTAGGCACAGATAACACTGCCTCCTATTTCTTCCTATACATGATTTAAAGGGCCACTCCAGCAAAAACATTAATTTCCAGGCCTGCTCCCCTCATCTAATTGCCTGTCGCACTCTGCAGGTCTCCTCTATGTATTGCAGTCACTTCCATGCCATGCAGCCCTCTTATCAGACACCATTTTGATAGTGAGATTTTTTACTTTCACTTTCAATGAATCCCATGATGCATCAGCCCAGCATTAGTTAAAGCGGTTCTGTCATTAAAAAAAGAAAATTCTATACTTACCTATTCCTCCCCATCAGTCTACTTACCAGATCTTCACCTCCCCTATCTTCTCCTGTCTGCTGCAGTCCGGGGGGGGGGGGGGGGGGGGGGGTTACCTCCCCTCCAGCTGGCTGATTCCTCTGCTTCCTGTGAGGTTACGTACATTGCTGGCAGTCTCCTTCCTGCCAGTCAATGTACGTTACGTCACAGTTCACAGGCCAGAAGGAGGAGTGCCGATCTCTGTCTCTGAAATAGATTAGCATTCCTTCCTAGCCAGTGAACAACGTGACCAGAAGATCTGGTAAGAAGAATGACGAGGGGAGGAATAGGTAAGTATAGATTTTTTTTAATGACAAAACCCCTTTAAGGCTATACCATTTAGCCTGGAGGTGGGACAGATTAATTATATCATTACGTACAATGTTCACCTAAATAAGCTACAGCCTATAAGTATCTCCCACTATATACGATTTAGGGCTCGTTCAGACGAACCTGGTTTTAGTGCAGTATAGGTGTGTGAAAAGATTGTGGTTATACTGCAATAAAAATCGCGTGAACTGGTGATTTCCAGCTATTAAGTCTTGAGCTTAATTAGCTGTGAAATTGCCCATTCACATGATCGGGAGGGGCATGTTATCCAGCTCCCATAGGGGTCTTTGGTAACTCCTACGCATCACGCACCAAAGATAAGTCAGGTCCATCTTTTCCTGCATCACGGGCCTTAGTTGCGAGTATTGCAGTTGCATGTTCTATCCTTGTTAGGCTCATGTGAACGTTTCTATAGGAAACCATTGGTTCTAATAGATGCGATCTTTTCACACGTCTATAATGCACTAAAACCACTCTCGTGTGAACGAGGCTTTGGGCTTTATTCCCACAAGTGCATATCGACCGCCGTTTTCACAACCCGTCGATATACGCTACATTGGGAGAGGAAAATCTGGTGAACGGGCGCACAAATCGAACGTTTGTGCGCCCGTTCAGATGACCTGGTGAGCCCAGCACAAATACGCCAAGCTCACCAGGCCATTGCCCATTTCCCCTCTCTCCCCATCTCAGGCTCACCTCTCGTTCCTTCCCTCTTGTTCTGTGCAATGGGAGGGGCGGAGCTAAACACCAGTCCACCCCGCCACCTCCAATTGATGGCTATGGACAAGTGACGGGAAGAGGGCAGGCACTTAGCTCCGCCCATGCCCCTCGCCCATAGCATCAATTGGAGGAGGCGGATCAGCACTTAGCTCCGCCCCTGCCCCTCCCATTGTACAGAACAAGTTGGGAGGAACGAGAGGTGATCCTGCACAGGGGTGAGAAGAACAGAGGAAGGGAGTTTAGCAGCCATGCTGCTAAACTCCCTCCCACCTACGGCCGCTGCTATGGGCTCCCATAGGAGCCCATGCAGCGGCCGACGTGTTCTGGCCCAAAACATGGTTCCAGGACTCACAAATACGCCAATGTGATCTGATGCATTGGAATCCAATGCATCAAAACACAGCGCATATCGGCTGACCGTGAAAACGGCCAGCCTATATGTGCTCGTGGGAAAGAACCTTGAGGCACAGATAGTGCTACCTCTACATCTATATATGATTTAACTACAGATAGTGCTGCCTCCCCATCACTCCCTATATATGATTAAGGCTGCATTCCCACGAACGTATATCGGCTCGGTTTTCATACCGAGCCGATATACGTCGTCCTCATGTGCAGAGGGGGGAGGATGGAAGAGCCAGGAGCAGGAACTGAGCTCCCGCCCCCTCTCTGCCTCCTCTCCGCCCCTCTGCACTATTTGCAATGAGAAGAGGCGGGACGGGGGCGGGGCTAATGTCCTGAAGATGAGGACGACGTATATCGGCACGGCGTGAAAGCCGAGCCGATATACGTTCGTGTGAATTCACCCTTAGGCACAGAGAGTACTGCCTTCCCATCTCTTCCTGTATATGATAGTATGACCTCCCCATCTCTTACAATATATCATTTAGGCACAAACAATGATGATAGCTACTTGTAAAAAGCTTAAATCTATTCCCTAGGAAATAGCATCACCATGTAAGGGGCTACCCGAAAACGTTTAACTGTTGCTATGGCAGTGGCCTATGAAATGCACCACAAATTGCGCCAAAATACTGCGTGTGCCAGAAATTGCACCCTGAGCTTGCCTTGGGGACAGATTCTGACTGGTAGAGACTTCTGCTATAAAAAATAGATACAAGAAAGGTTAAAATAAATCGAGTATAAGGCGCAGCTTGGAGAGCGCAGCATAAAATCACGTGACAAGACTTCCGTGGATCAGTTTTGTGGTGAATCCACATTAGATGGGAAAATCCAGCGATCTGAATGACTTCCAATGAGGCCACTGGTGCTGGACTAGTCGGGGATGTCACTGCCAACCGCGTGGGTGGTGCTAGACTAGTCGGGGATGTCACTGCCAACCGCGTGGGTGGTGCTAGACTAGTCGGGGATGTCACTGCCAACCGCGTGGGTGGTGCTGGACTAGTCGGGGATGTCACTGCCAACCGCGTGGGTGGTGCTGGACTAGTCGGGGATGTCACTGCCAACCGCGTGGGTGGTGCTAGACTAGTCGGGGATGTCACTGCCAACCGCGTGGGGTTTCCTTCTACATAAGTGTGCACAGTTTACCAAGAAAGGTGTGATAGAAGAAAAACATCCAGCGAAAGGGAATCCTGTGGACGGAAACAACGCATCGCCAAAAAGGGTCAGAGAAGGGTGCTAAGAATCGTTTTGCCAAAGAGGCAGCACACAGTCCAGTTTATTGCAGCGGATTACAACGCTGGCGCTCTAACTAATGTGTCCAAATGCAAAACTCATCCGTCCTTAACAGCAGACGAGCGGGTCCAGCACCGATGCTGTCTAGAGAAACAGAAAGGCGAGACTCCAGCGGGCAAAGAAGTGCAAAAATTGCATCACTGAGCAGCGAAAAAACATCTCCTGGTCAGATGATTCCAGATTTCTGTTGCACCGTGCTGATGAGAAGTAAGAATTTGGCACAAGCAGCATGAGTCGCTGACCCCTTCCTGTCCGCTGGTCAGAACATGTCAGCACCGCCATCTAATCTGCAGTGACTACAAGAAGCTTCCTGTCCGCAGGGGCCGATATTCCTGCAGAACCATTTCATCACCGGATAGAGTCTACACCATAAAAAAATTGTTGCAGACCTAAAGTGCCACTAGATGGGGTTCTAATAAAGTGGCCATTAAGTGTAGGTCATCACTTTTGAAGACGGGAATACCCCTTTAATGGATTACACTACATTAAGGGTGGGTTCACACAGGACGGATTTGCAGCGTAAGGAATCTCTGTGCGGCAAATCCGCCCGCGGCTCCTAATCCCGGGATTAGCCAGCCATGTTGACGAGATTTTGCAAAAATCTCATCCTCCGTCGCGGCAAAGCGATTTGACGCGGAACTGACAGCCGCAGCATGTCAATTCTTTTTTTTTTCCATTGTGGCCTCACTCCTCTCTATGGGGAGACAAAGCTGCAATGCAATGGCGGGCTTTGAAGCTGCGTCTCTCCGGCGGAAATCTCCCAGCTTTTGGTGCAGCCAAGCCACAAGATTTCCTACGGATTTCCGTCCCGTGGGTACCCAACCTAAAAGTAGTCCTGATACTAATTATCCGCATGGTAACAGATCCCTAAATGCTTCCTATTTCCAGCACTTGGTTCTAGTTTTGTCCTTTGGCTGGAGATGTCATCTAAGCCTCCTCATTAGTAGCTTCTCCATTCTCCTTGCCCAATATCCCTCTTCAAATTCCCGATGTTTTGGCTTTAGAGCCTGCCGATCATATCTGCTAAACTGCTAGGAAGCTTTCCCTCCCATGCATTCCAAATATGTGATAATTGATAATCATTTGTGATGCTCCCACACTCGGCAGGAGACGGTACAGGACTTTCTGCCACTGCTGTGTAGTGTTAATGCATCACGCTCATTAGGCCGCTGCCATCCACGCGGGCGCTCCGGCATTCATCCCTTTACATCGTTATGCTACCTCGGCTGAAGCCAAAAAAGGGGGAAACAATGCAAACAGCGTTCAGCTGCTAATGGGCACGTACAACAGATTCCTTCTCTTCAAACAAGTCCAGGAACTGGTGGTAGCTGATGAATCCGGTGTGCTCCGGGTCAAGGATGATCATTAGCTCCTTGAACTGCTCGTCTGTGATTCGGAACATCATGCAGTCGACGATGCGCCGCAGTTCCTTCCTGCTGACTCTCCCATTGCGTCCCTTGGAAAAAGACAGAAATACTAAATATTAGCACAACCGGACAGATACTACTGTTGGTCCAATTACGGCCCGAGGCTTTATTACCACAAGCGCATATACGGAGCGGTTTCACGCCCGGGCGCATATACGGTACACGTGTGACGCATTAGTTTCCAATGCAGCCGTTCCCACAGCCGAATAAACGACGCGTAAATATGCCGGCAGCGTGAAAAATAGAACATATACGCGGCCGGCGCATATACACTCAGCCAAAACATAGGACTGGAACTATCTTTTGGCCAATATACGCCAGCGGGTCCCATAGACTTCTATGGGAGCAGGGAAAGAGAAGGGAGGGGGAGGCATTTTTGCAGCATCCAACGCTGCGAAATGCTTACAGGTGCCTCTATATAGGCGTTGGAAGGTATGCCTAGGTTTTTGGTAGAGCGAGGGTTTTCCAGGGTGCGACGTATTTTTTCGCTAAAAACAACGAGAAAACGTTGTTTCAGGTGTTTATACGGAGCAGGCGTGAAAATGTAAAAATGCTGTCGCTGTATATAGAATGGAAGAACAGGACGTTCCAAATATCCCCCATGCTCAACGTACGAAGGCTTAAAGGGATTATATAGGATTAGAAAAACATGGCAGATTTCTTCTAGAAACTGCGCTAAATGTGTCCATGGGGTTATAATACTATGCACAACCTTGAGCCCCCCACAAGCTGTTGAGACCCCGCTGATCCTGAGAATGGGGGTCCTGTACCTCCCCTCTTCTCGTCACTGCAGGCTTGCTGCACCCACCCGTAGTGACGTGGGGATTGAATTGAGCAGCAGTTGCCATTCATTTCAATGGGGGTGCCAGAAATAGTTGAGAGATTCTACTTGGCTGTTTTCATCAGCCTCATTGAAATTAATGGAGCAGCATTGCCAATGTGTGACCGCCTCTACATTCAATCTCCATGTCACTGTGGGTGGGTTCGGCAGTGAGGAGAAGAGGGAGGCGTCTGCTGCACCATGTATTGATGTGGATATTTAATCAGGTTATGCTGATGGAAATAGCGGAGTACAAGCGCTCAGCTATCTCCGACAGTCCCAATGACAATGAATGGAGCTGCACCGCGCATGCGCGACCACTACTATATTCAATCTCAAAGGGGAATATCTGGCCCCTTTAAAAAAATGCGTCCTTGCGTAGACATGGTGTCACACGGGACCTACCATATATAGTTTGGGGGATTTGTGCAATAAAAGAAGTGTTTTTAAGGGGCCGGCTTTTCTCCTTTGTTGTCGCTATTCGAGCCATTTGATTCCCGGTCAGCCGGAGCACCTGAAAACCTGCGAGCTGAACCGGGGTAAATGTTACCTAATAACCAGATGAAGATAACGTTGTGTTGTTATGGCATCTATATTCGATCTCCTCCTCTCTGCGGGCTCACTCTTTTTTGGGATTAGTGGGGGTTTCAGTTTCTGCAACCCCTTTAAGAGCAGCTTCTCACTATTTTCTACTGAGCCCTCATTATCTGAATATGGTAAATCCTGGTCTATGCCAATTGGTTGAGGTCCATGTTTGGTCTTAACTAATCCATAGAATAGTAATTTTTCAGGGTTTCCCCTATATTAAAGGGATTCTCCACTCTCGAAAATCCATACTTCTTAGAAGGATCACTTGACAATAAGCTGATCACAAAGTGTCCTCCTCCTGGAATGGCCCAGCGGTCAACTGTAACCTGTGGAGAAATCCGAATTTCCTAATATGAGTTTTCAAAACTGGATATCCCTTTAATTAGCTTGGATGGGAATCACTACTTTACGATGGTTTTATATGGGACAACGATCGTTCAAATAGTAGCTTGAATGTGGGAGGGACTTCTTATTTGTATAACGCCAACTTATTCCGTAGAGCTTTCAAATAGTTACTTTTATTACTCTTTACAGACCTCAGAAGGATGGAAGGCTCAGTCAACCTTGAGCCGGCAACCTGAACCATGCAGGGACTGAACCTGCAACCTCCAGGTCATGAGTGAGAGCTTAGGACTGAATTCTGCTGCCTTAACACTCTGCGTCACACGAGGCCCAGGTAAGTTAATGCTGTTCCAAGTAAACACAGCCACCAACTGGGCCGTGTAGACGAGCGAGAACTAGTTGATTAGTAATAATAATTGTTGGCTGATTAATTATGGTCTGGTGTAAACAGGTAATCGTTGCTTTTCAACAACAAGCCAACAACTTTGCAGGGAGGTGTGTGCTTGTTCAGCATACGCCACCCACCGGATGCTGAACGTTGAGCATTTAACGCTCATTGGTTCCTGAAAACACAAAAATATGTGCAAGTGATCGGTCTAACCACAGCGGCGAGTGTTTATTCGAGGACTTCTTGCAGTTATTTATATGCATTCAGCGGACTCAGCAACCAATGAGAGTGGGCTGGGGAAGGGGCTGCAATTTCAAATACATGCCCACCAACTAATTAGTCAACGAAGGACATTTTCTCCTGTGTAAATGTTCCCAACAACCTGTTCGCTGATGTTGAAGTTGCCGACCAGGTGAACACCCACCGCCCGTGTAAAAGCTCATAGAGAACAATCATTGGGACTTTAGAGCGGTCTCACACGAGCGTACGGTCACTGCGTACTCTGACCACTATGACCGATACGACAGTTTGTTACCATTTATTACACCTTCTTACCTCATCAAGTACAAGAAAGGCCTGTTTTAAGGAGGGATACGCCTTTTGGAAGTGCTGGTGAAGCTTCTGTAGGATGTGGTCATTTGAGAAATACAAGTCTTTGGCTTTCACAGAATTGACTCTAAAAAAGTAGAAGTGAGTTTATGGTGAGATCAGAAGGAATTACCTGAATCTATCTCATTCCAATCTCCAAAGCCTTCAAATACTCTAATTCTTCAGTCTGTAATCAGTGTATATCTTCCTATTCTTTCTATATGACCATATCTTAGGGTCTACCTCTATCAACCACCGAGCACAACACTTCTCTAAGACTTTCAGCACACTGAATGCCTCAAGTACTCATACAGATAGATGGGAGAACCTGGCATTTTAGTCTTATGCTGGCCATTAGAGATGAGCGAGCACCCAAATGCTCGAGCCCAAGTTATTCAAGTCGAGCTTTTCGCAAAATTCGAGAGCTCTACTCGAGTAATGAACCCCATTGACTACAATGGGAGACTCGAGCATTTTTGTATGTGGGACGCCGGGTGCCGAGCTTTTTTTTTCTAGATTCGTCTCTCTCTCTTTTTCAATCTCTCTCTCCCCCCTGCCTGCCAGACCAAAAATGTGCCATTGACGCATGCTGCGTCGCGGCGGGGAGGGGCCAAAAACTGGGGCGGGGTCGAACACGGCTTGATGCTCGTTCGGGTAATGAGCACCATCGAGTACGCTAATACTCGAATGAGCATCAAGCTCGGCAGAGTACGTTCGCTAAACTCTACTGGCCATATATATGGAATAATAAATAGCTAATTTGGGCTATTTAGGGCAACAATCGCTTGAAAAAGTAATGCGAATGATGCATGATGGCGGACTGTAGTGTGCCAAAATCATGTTGGAAAATTTCCACTGACTGATGCCAATATTGTGAGTGTATGGCCATACTGGTCAAAACTCTCCCTAATAACGCAAAAGAGGTAATACTCACCTGCTCTCACTGCTCCTGTTCCTCTAGTGGTCAGTACCTCATGCTGGTCTTCACTTGTAGGTACAAGACATGACAATTGTAATTGCTGCAGCCAATCACAGCCTATGCTGCAGCAATCACATGACCCTTAGTCACAGGAGGGATGATAGCAGTGGCAGGTAAGTATTACTTCTTTTATGCTATTATACCACTCTGAACCTTTACCTCTTTACTGGTGCAGGTGGAATTATTTATACGGACAGTCCCATGGATGATCAGTGCATTGCCGATCATTGTCTTAAATGTTTGGCCAGTTTTAGCCATCTAAATACACTTTGGACCAGATATGCATATTTTAAATTAAAGGAGGGGTATAAGCCGATGTCAGAAGTGACATAGCTGCTGGGATCACAACAATTGCAATTGCAACCGGGCCCTTAAGCCTGTGGAACCTATGGGCCCCTCTCACCGCATTCCACTATTACTGCAGCATCAACATGCATCACTGATTCTGTAACCTGGTACATGGTAAAGTGTGCAGGCCTTATCTTGTTTGCCGGTCTCCTCAACTACAGTTTCCCTAGTGCTGGCCATCCCGAAGTTGGGGAGACAGGGGGACAGGATATGGTCTGCACACGCTGCTGAGTACCAGTGTCAACACTGTGCAATAAGGAATTAAAAGCAATGAAGAATGAGGTACACTGTGAGGCTCAGAACTATTATTCCTGGGGAAGGGGGCCCAAGCCAAACATTTGCACCACAACTCTAGAGCCATAAGCCTCAGACCTTGTATGCTAGAGTCTTCTGGCAAAGGCTTCTCGCTACACAGAACAGAGGATCATGCAAACTTTAAATTAGGGTCATTCTCCCATGCTCCTGGTAAGTGACTGCAATTCCAGGCAACTGGCATTCCTCTCTATGATGAACCACCAACCTACCACAGAGCATTTGTTCTGAAGGCTAGTGGTGGTTCAATAAATCTACATGACAAGGCAGAAGAATGTGTTGTTCCTTTGATGTCAGCCAGGTGACTAGTAAGAAGCTAACTTACAGTAGCCATTGTAAGCTATTATGGAGCTCTCATTTAGTCACCGAGTCCCCCAAGGTCATAGACATGTATAGTCTCTGCTCTATCCCCTACTCCCTTCTCTACCTGTTGCTCCATATTAAATCCAACGCCTGAGTTTTAGCATTGTGTAGGAACGACTGACTTTAATAGACAGTAAGAGGATTCACCACCTGTGATTTGATCTCATCGGCAGAGTTTGCCCGTTTTCAATACCAGCGGTTCTTTGGAACATCTGCAGAAAATCCTCCCAAGAAATCCGATCGGTGGTCTTGAATCTGAACCTGGAATCAATAAACCCAAAAGACAATGTTATTTTCTTTATTTGTGGAACCTTTCATTGGTGGAGCATTACGGACCAACCACAATTCCCTGTTTTAGCAATGCTTGCCCCTGTCTACTTGGCAAGGATACTTGAACGCTGCAAGCAGCTTCAGATCCCTACTGCCTCGGGATCTCAGCAGAGAATATATGAAGGAAACGCATCACAGACTTTTTGGGATGCAGATAAAAAGTGATTAGACTCCATGTCATATGACAAGGGTTTCAAGAATGTAGTACTGTAGCTGTAGCAGCACTTCAGACAGTTGTCCTTCTTCAGGCTGTATATATAATAGACATTTGCTATGGATAAATGTCCCCTGAGTATTTGGACAGAAGCAGACACCATATCCAATGGAGTGGCGGTCACTGGGTAGAGAGTGCACCGGACTTGAGATTAAGGCACCTGCCAGAAGAAACTTGGGTGTACATTCACCTGTAATGGAATTGGTGCATATTTTCGGGAGCAGAAAATCTGCACCAAAAACCACCTCAATCTTCGCTCCAAAAACTGAGTCAATACTTGGACATGGATTTTGATGCGGATCCTGCGCAGACTTCACAGCGTAAAATCAGTTGTGGATCTGCATCAATAACCATGCAGATCCATGGTGCAATATATGCTATGACGTTTTGTTTGGATGCACATCAAAATAAGCTATGTGTGACCGGTACAGTCACACATGTGGTTGTATCAAAAATGGCTTTTATCATCTATTCATAGAATAGGTGATAAACATCTGATCGCTGAGGGCCTCAGCACTAAGAACCCCACCGAGTCCTAGAATGGGGGTCCTGTGTGCACGTTGCACCTCCCGCAGCGAGAAGATTGAATGGAGCAGCAGTCATGCATGCGTGGGACTGCACCATTCATTTTCTATGGGGCTACCGGAGACAGCTGAGCTCTTGTACTCTGCTTTTTTGCGTGAGCCCCAATGAAATGCATGGAGGGGCATTGCGCATGCTCGACACTTCAATCTGACATCCCTGCAAGTGAGTGCAGCAACTCCACAATGACGAGAAGAGAGGGACATGGGTTCCCCGTTCTCGGGATTGGAAGAGATCTCAGTGGTGAAACCCGAACGATCAGACTTGGTGATCAAGTCTTTTTCGTACACCCACTTTAATCTCAAGCTTGGTACACTGTCAACCGGGAATGTCTAAGTACTCATGAACCCAGAATGACCGCTGCTCCATTGGATATGGTGTCTGCTTCTGTCCAAGTACTCATGAACCCAGAATGACCAATGCTCCATTGGATATGGTGTCTGCTTCTGTCCAAGTACTCATAAACCCAGAATGACCGGTGCTCCATTGGATATGGTGTCTGCTTCTGTCCAAGTACTCATGAACCCAGAATGACTGGTGCTCCATTGGATATGGTGTCTGCTTCTGTCCAAGTACTCATGAACCCAGAATGACCGGTGCTCCATTGGATATGGTGTCTGCTTCTGTCCAAGTACTCATGAACCCAGAATGACCGGTGCTCCATTGGATATGGTGTCTGCTTCTGTCCAAGTACTCATGAACCCAGAATGACTGATGCTCCATTGGATATTGTGTTTGCTTCTGTCCAAGTACTCATGAACCCAGAATGACCGGTGCTCCATTGGATATGGTGTCTGCTTCTGTCCAAGTACTCATGAACCCAGAATGACCGGTGCTCCATTGGATATGGTGTCTGCTTCTGTCCAAGTACTCATAAACCCAGAATGACCGGTGCTCCATTGGATATGGTGTCTGCTTCTGTCCAAGTACTCAAGAACCCAGAATGACCGGTGCTCCATTGGATATGGTGTCTGCTTCTTTCCAAGTACTCAAGAACCCAGAATGACCGGTGCTCCATTGGATATGGTGTCTGCTTCTGTCCAAGTACTCATGAACCCAGAATGACCAGTGCTCCATTGGATATGGTGTCTGCTTCTGTCCAAGTACTCATAAACCCCGAATGACCGGTGCTCCATTAGATATGGTGTCTGCTTCTGTCCAAGTACTCATGAACCCCGAATGACCGGTGCTCCATTGGATATGGTGTCTGCTTCTGTCCAAGTACTCAAGAACCCAGAATGACCGGTGCTCCATTGGATATGGTGTCTGCTTCTGTCCAAGTACTCATAAACCCCGAATGACCGGTGCTCCATTAGATATGGTGTCTGCTTCTGTCCAAGTACTCATAAACCCAGAATGACCGGTGCTCCATTGGATATGGTGTTTGCTTCTGTCCAAGTACTCATGAACCCAGAATGACCGGTGCTCCATTGGATATGGTGTCTGCTTCTGTCCAAGTACTCATGAACCCAGAATGACCGGTGCTCCATTGGATATGGTGTCTGCTTCTGTCCAAGTACTCATAAACCCAGAATGACCAATGCTCCATTGGATATGGTGTCTGCTTCTGTCCAAGTACTCATGAACCCAGAATGACCGTTACTCTATTGGATATGGTATCTGCTTCTGTCCAAGTACTCATGAACCCAGAATGACCGGTGCTCCATTGGATATGGTGTCTGCTTCTGTCCAAGTACTCATAAACCCAGAATGACCGGTGCTCCATTGGATATGGTGTCTGCTTCTGTCCAAGTACTCAAGAACCCAGAATGACCGGTGCTCCATTGGATATGGTGTCTGCTTCTTTCCAAGTACTCAAGAACCCAGAATGACCGGTGCTCCATTGGATATGGTGTCTGCTTCTGTCCAAGTACTCATGAACCCAGAATGACCAGTGCTCCATTGGATATGGTGTCTGCTTCTGTCCAAGTACTCATAAACCCCGAATGACCGGTGCTCCATTAGATATGGTGTCTGCTTCTGTCCAAGTACTCATGAACCCCGAATGACCGGTGCTCCATTGGATATGGTGTCTGCTTCTGTCCAAGTACTCAAGAACCCAGAATGACCGGTGCTCCATTGGATATGGTGTCTGCTTCTGTCCAAGTACTCATGAACCCAGAATGACCGGTGCTCCATTGGATATGGTGTCTGCTTCTGTCCAAGTACTCATAAACCCCGAATGACCGGTGCTCCATTAGATATGGTGTCTGCTTCTGTCCAAGTACTCATAAACCCAGAATGACCGGTGCTCCATTGGATATGGTGTTTGCTTCTGTCCAAGTACTCATGAACCCAGAATGACCGGTGCTCCATTGGATATGGTGTCTGCTTCTGTCCAAGTACTCATGAACCCAGAATGACCGGTGCTCCATTGGATATGGTGTCTGCTTCTGTCCAAGTACTCATAAACCCAGAATGACCAATGCTCCATTGGATATGGTGTCTGCTTCTGTCCAAGTACTCATGAACCCAGAATGACCGTTACTCTATTGGATATGGTGTCTGCTTCTGTCCAAGTACTCATGAACCCAGAATGACCGGTGCTCCATTGGATATGGTGTCTGCTTCTGTCCAAGTACTCATAAACCCAGAATGACCGGTGCTCCATTGGATATGGTGTCTGCTTCTGTCGAAGTACTCATGAACCCTGAATGACCGGTACTCCATTGGATATGGTGTCTGCTTCTGTCCAAGTACTCATGAACCCAGAATGACCGGTGCTCCATTGGATATGGTGTCTGCTTCTGTCCAAGTACTCATGAACCCAGAATGACCGGTACTCCATTGGATATGGTGTCTGCTTCTGTCCAAGTACTCATGAACCCAGAATGACCGGTGCTCCATTGGATATGGTGTCTGCTTCTGTCCAAGTACTCATGAACCCAGAATGACCGGTGCTCCATTGGATATGGTGTCTGCTTCTGTCCAAGTACTCATGAACCCAGAATGACCGCTGCTCCATTGGATATGGTATCTGCTTCTGTCCAAGTACTCATGAACCCAGAATGACCGTTACTCTATTGGATATGGTGTCTGCTTCTGTCCAAGTACTCATGAACCCAGAATGACCTAAAGAAGGACAACAGTCTGAAGTGTTGCTACAGCTAAACTACTACAATCTTGTGATATGAAATAAAATGTTCTGTTTTTCTCCACATGCAGAAGAGTCTGTGAAGCGAGTCCTTCATTCTCTGTATACTCGTTACCTGCAATTCCCTGTCATGTTAGACATTGTCCACACAGACAATTTTAGTATTTTTTTCCCTAAACCCAGAATTCAATGCAAACGGAGAAGAATGAAATGTCTTTTAAACGTTTCCTATTTTTAGTTTCCACTCCTGATTTGGACAAAAAAAAAGTAATACACACAAATCCCGGTGTGCGGCTCATTATGCTCCACATTTTACCCATTATATTATAATCTATTGTGTTCCTTTCGATGATTTGGAGACGATACACGAAAGACAACTCCTGAGCAGCAGCTATTGTAGCAGTACAGGAGTGAAGAATGGGGACATTCTGTAAATATGCTTGAAAAGTAGAGTATTTTATGATTTTTGTTGTGCAGGATAATGTAAGTCCCACGGGGACAGACTTCAGCCCGATAATTAGCCCTGGTACTGATAAACGGTGTCCGGAGTAATTACAGGTCGGCGCACTGACTGCGTAACATTGACCACAGCTGGGACATGTCCATCTAGATAGATGGGACCAGAGAAGCCGGGAGAGCCGGGGGATCAGTAAGGGGAATATTAGATTATAGAGATTTTTTTATTCCACTTTGAGCTGTTGTCATTAAAAATTAAGTTAAAGCGGTTGTATCAGAATTGGCGCTTCTCACTTATCCATAGGATGAGCGATAGAAGTCTGATCGGGTGGGTCTGACCACTGAGATCCCCAACGATCCCGTGTCTCCCTCTACTCCTCACTCCATTCCTTTCAATGAGGCTGATGGAAACAGCCAAACGCTTGTACGAGGCTCTCTCCAGCAGTACCACTGAGGGTGGATGGAGCAGCACCGTGCATGTCTCCTCCCACTGTGGCGGGCGCAGCGAGCCCGCAGTGTGGCACAGACCTCGTTTTTTCCTACTGTTACCCAATACACTTTAGATGTCAGCCAAAGTCAGGGGCATCAAACTGATTTTCACTGAAGGCCACATCAGCATTACAGTTGCCTTCAAAGGGCCGTTTGTAAGACTGTATTGTAAAGGATTTATTAACCCCTTAAGGTCCATTTAGGCATAACGATTATCACTCAAAAGATGTCTTTTAAGCGACTTTGAGCAATAATCGTTGTGTGCCTTTACAACGCAAGGTGATCGCTCAAACGTTGAGCGATCACCTTGCGCTCTGAGTGGGGTATGCAGAAGACAAGCAAGGCCGCTTGTCTTCTGCATCCAGCTGTTCTCTGCTCGGAGCGCCCAGCTGTTATATAGCTGAGCGCTCAGAGCAAGGTATGCAGGACACATCTGGAGCGCTGTGTTCTTCATACCCCGGCTGTTCTTGGAGCGCTCAGCTGGTATACAGCTGTGCGCTCCATGCAGAGTATGAAGAACACAGCTGGAGCGCTGTGTTCTTCATACCCTGCCTGTGTTCAGGGAGCGGGATACAAAAGAAGGTTTTTGAGCTAATTTTGAGCGATAATCGTTGTGTCTAAATGGGCCTTTAAGGACCCGGCTGTTTTGTACCTGAAGGACCAGACACTTTTTAGGGATTTTACCCATATGGTGGATTTACCGCCCTATTTTTTTTCCTTCAGCTACCAAAATAATTTTTGCTGCATTTTTTTCCCCGTGACACATAGGGCGATTTTTTAAATACCTTTTTTACTGACTTTTCCCCCCGTGTTTTAGTTTTATTGGGGATAAAAAGCTAAAAAAATGATTTTTTAAAACATTTGTGTTTTTTTTTTTAAATTAGTATACTTACACTAAAATAAAGTATGGGAACGGGTTCCTCATTTTGTTTCGTCTGTTTTGATATATAATATGTATGGTTTTGGATTACATGGCGAATACGGCGACGGTTTCGGTTGTCGTCGGCTTTGGGTATTTTTTATGTATATATTTTTATTTTATTCTGTAATTTTGTTTTACTTATTTATGTAATTATTTTTTTACCTATTTTATTATTTATGTTCCCCATGATGTCATATAAGACCTCTGGGGTTCATTCACATGTTTTTTGTTATTTAACACTTTCCCACTGTAGCTGGGGCATCCATAGGAGCCCCAGTTACGGGATTCAGCCTGCGGGCCTTGAGTTTGACACATGTGGATTAGATGGTTGACTGGTCATGCCAAGACTGGCAGGTCTTTCATTGGGGGCATGGGTTGCACGTGTGGTAATGTTGCAAAAAATATTTAGAGTAAAATACAGTGTAAAAGAGGTCCATCGTTCTTCATAAATCTGCCCCGTTGTCTCATGTTGTTACACAATTCCACTCTGCTCCACACAACGCAGGAGAAACTATGTACTTCCAGAAGTCTGATATTCATCATATTAATTAGAATGAAAGGCTCCTGTATATCCAGGTATTACTGCAGCTGGCAGCCCGCTCTTCTAATAACTTTCTTAATAACGTTCAATCAGACTAATTTGAGCCTTCATTTTGCTTATTACAGACTGATCGCAGTAGAATGGATTGAGTGGGGGAGGGTGGGAATTCTTATCCCTACTATATGTTCTTGAAGGTTCAGATCAGTAATAGATGGTTCCTTGCGGGACTGGCAATCCAGGATTCTTGGCTGACATAAATTAGCCATTACCTAATATATATATTTAATCAGTTTAATTATAACATCTTATTAGGGTCTCCTAGGGCTGTTTAGCTAGGGTTATACCTCGAACAGTGTCGTCCTTATCAGGGCGGTGGCCCCATACCTGCAGTTTAGGGCTATTGTACACTATATACAGGAGGTGGACAAAAATATGGAAACAACATACAAAATACATGCCTTAAATTATATGGGATTATAAATCATATTTCAATAAGGCATGTAGAGACTGATTTTAAGTGGAGGTAATACGACACAGATGCTGCCAGGCAGAAGGGTATATCAGCCTAAGCAACAAGTTTCCATTGGTCAGGGGTTTGCGCCACTCAACTGCTATTTCTAGCTGTCTCCCAAAACCACCCAGAGCAGGGCAAGAGGTGAAGTAAACACAAATTAGGAGGGACTGCTGTGAAGCTACTGTGACCAGCGTATCGCCATGATACTTTCATCTTCGCTATAAGACTGTTCCATTTTACTGCCATGCTTTTGGCCCTTCTTTCTTGATTTACCCGTGAATGTGTTGTAATTGTGACTGCAGTAATGTAGCAGTTCGTGACCATTTTAATTTTGTCACTTTATGCATGCAGATTATTAAAAGTTCCGTTTTAATATTTATTATCATACCTCTACCTGGTTATTATGTGTTTATCCTATATATTGGTGGAGTTCACTATAGGGGCTGCACTGTTGCTCTATAGATACACAGGGCCGTATAAACCTAGTGACAGGCTCCGTTTAAAGAGAACATCCTGAGATATCAAGGATAGAAAAAGTGTCTGATGGTTTGGGGTCTAACTGCTGAGACCTCCACCAATCACAAGAACAGAGGTCCCACAACCCCCCGTATGAATAGAGAGGTGGTCGAGTATTTGCGCTACAGTTCCATTCATCTCTGCTGGAGATGGCCAAGCATTGTACTCAGCGGTCCCATAGAGGAAAATGCGGATGCAGCGCACATGCTCAATCACCACTCCATTCATATGGAGGGACATAGAACCCCAGTTCTTGTGATCGGCTGGGGTCCCAGTGGTCAGACCACAACCAATCAGACACTGATCTCCTATCCTATGGGATACGTTACAGAGAATCTGTCACCACAGCCGTCACCATCTTTGGAGGTGATGGACGCCCTGTATCTACACCTGTGCTGGGTATTTGCAGTGCCTCTGCAGCGGAGGACACAGCAATCTCCATCTTTAGAAGTATTAGGCACCGTAGCTTGTTTATGTGGGTACTCTTGGGCACCGGGTGATGGGGGCTTCTCCATATGGGTTATAGGGGCTGTCTAGTTGTAAATTAGTGATGGACAAACCCTTAACGTGCTTTTAGACAGAACGTTTCATTCACAAAATTGTTCAAACGAGCAAAAGTGAACGATAATTGCTCAGTCTAAACACGAGTCAACGACCAATGAGAACCGTTTGCTGCTCGTCCGTTGTTCAGTTTCTGCACTGAAGGACTAAAAATCATTGTTGGCTTGTGGTTCCACTTAAACACTTCTTGCTCTGGGTTTCATATAGGGAATGTGAACTCTGACTGAGATGCGAACGATCCGCGATGAACGAGTCAACGATGAGTCTGCTGTCTAAAAAGGCTGCATGATAACGTCACTGGCTGGCTTGCTTGTGCAAACGAGAATCGTGCAGTGTAAAAGGAGCATTAGGATAGACCATCTATAGTAAATCAGCAAGGGTTCACTGCTCAGGTCCCCCACTGATCAACTGTTCATAGGGCCAGCCTGTTTATGTGTTGAGCTGATTTCTACAGGAAGCGGACAGCTCAGTTCTTACTGCAGTGGCCAGGCTTGGTATTACCATATATTCACATTAATGGAAATTCTGTTTGTAATATAAAGCCTGTCCACTGAAGAGTAAACGGAGCTGTCTGCTTCCTGCGAAAATTAGCTCAAAACATGAACAGACTGACCCTCTGAACAGCTGATTAGCAGGACTCCCAAGTTGTAGACCCCTGCTGATCTACTATTGATGGTCTATCTTAAGGTTAAGCTATCAATAGTTTACAACTAGACAATCCCTTTAAAGGTAAGCCCTGAAGCAATTTACCATTAGGCAATGTTGTATGGCATTTCTGAATTGTAATCTCTTCAATAGACTATACAGGGTGTCTCTAAAGTGTGGGAACGAAATATAGAACGAAAATGGTTTAGTAGATGGTGATTCAACATTGCATATAAGCTGCGGGTGGAATGGCGAAATCTGATAGGCTACGGTATGTCTCCACCATAACAGCCATTTTGAATTCCACCTTCTTGCATTCAACTGTATTTTTCCCAATGGGAAGTTAGGTGTGTGATCTACCAAACTGGCAAAGAATGTCACCAGAAAAACAATGGTGTGCTTCATTTTAACATAACTTTATTTGTTCTCATGCTAACACAGTGACTGCTTTTCATCACACCGAATGTGAATGATGGTGTTATCTCAAGCAGAATGTGTTGAGATCGTCCTTATGACGGTTGATTGAGGCATATATGTCATCGCCGCAGATTTCAACCAACACAACCCAACCCGACCTCCCATTACCCACAGTGCAGCGGTCAAACGTCTTTCCAAATTTCGAGAAACAGGTTCCATCACTGATGAACCAAAGTCTGGACAACCAAATATAGTTACCGAGGATTGAGGCCAGAACAACGGTTGTTGATGCTCCATCAGTAACTGTTTTCGGTCGTCCAGATTTTGGTTCATCAGCGACAGAACCTGTTTTTCAGAATTTGGAAAGATGTTTGGCAGCTGCTCTGTGGGTAATGGGAGGTCGGGTTGGGTTGTGTTGGTTGAAATCTGCACCAATGACAATATATGCCTCATTCAACCGTCATAAGGACGATCTCAACACATTCTGCTCAAGGCAGCACCATCATTCACATTGGCAGTAATGAGGAACATTCACTGTGTTACTATGAGATTGAATAAAGTTAGGGTAAAATGAAGCACACCATTTTTCTGGATTGGATTCAAAATGGCCGTCTTGTTAGTGACATGGCCCAACAGGTTTCCACCTTCCCCAAAACTTGTATGAAAAATTGTATCACTGTCTGTCAAACCGTTTTCATTCTATATGGGTGTTTCCACACTTTTGACACCCTGTATAATCACTATACACACACTAAATAGGCGAGAACAACTGGGTTGATGCAGAGTAAAGGCTTTATTATCCCACACCGTAATGACATCCTCATTAGAGATGTACTGCTCGTCTCTGAAACGCTGTTCCTATTTTCGGAGGCGGTGTGCGTCTAGAAGTAAATCAATGTAGGTTAGGGAATCTGGAACACCTTCATTTGCCTTCTTTTTAAACTCCGCAATCTATTAGTTTATGGAAAAGCTGTTAAATAATATGAGCGTTAGTCTGCAGGAGGGGCAGCGCATCGTTAACTCTTTCATTGGCTTCTTATTATTTCTGTGCTATTAAAGGGGATTACTTCTGATACTTTGTGTTATGCCTAGTGAAATATCAGAGGGGCCGGAGCCGGACGCTGGGGCTCCCTCCTTTGGTGAACTGTGAATCCCAGTGTCATGCTCCCACAGTGGGGGAAAATGTACTAATATCGTTCAGTGTGCGCCAAATTCATCAGTAGGCCATATGCCCTCCGTGTTGATGATTTTTGCATAGACTAACACAATTAATCAATGAATATGGTAAAGGACAGCAATCCTGACATCAGCGCACCCTGTGTTCCTCATGTGAAGGGGGCGGCAATGCGCAGGCGTGACCACTTGGCCATTCGCTTCTATGGGATGAAGAGAGATCAAGGCACATGGCAATCTTCCTCCTTCCCATAGAAGTGAATGGAGCTGTGGTGAAGCATGAGCACTGCCACTTCATTCCCATGAGGAGTTCAACATATTCTGTATCACTGGGGTTCTAGCATTTGGACCAACAGCAATTAAACATTTTTCCCTATGGATAACTGTCAGTTTGCAAACCCAATGAAAGGGGTTGTCCCACGAACAGAAGGTAATCCCTATTCCCATAAGGGATCACAATCTGATCAGAGAGGGTTCTATTCCTGGGACCACCAACGACTGCAAGAACGGGCACCAAATGTATTATGTGTTTTTACATCAGACTGCACAGTTTTGTCATATGGTGTTTGTGTTATCCTTTGTATCTGGGTCCATTTAACACGACTGCATTATAGTGTTTCTTTCATGCTACATGTAATAAAAATGAAAAATACTGGTTTTAGGAAAGGGGCGTGGCTTAGAAGAGAGTTGGGTTCTGAAGTATGCAAGAAAGTGTCCTAAAATAAGCGATCCAAGAGGTGGTGTAATTGTACGTTCACACGCAGCGGAAATCCCACTCAAAAACGAGCATCGAGTCAAATTTCACAGCCTACCGCTCCTCTCACCTCGCAATCAGCAGCCCCCCACTGCAGCACACAGATCACCCCTCACCCGGTAACTATTAAGCGCCAGGCTGTCAGTCAGTAATACGTCCACTTCCGCATCACCAGACAGGCGGCCGCAGCGCTTTGTTGCGGTTGTTGGGTGAGGGCTTCTCCGCGTACTGCTGTGAGGGGCTGCTGACTGCGGGGTGAGAGGTGCGGTAGAGGTGCTGAAGTCATTGACAGTAGGGTAAACCGTCATAGGCCCAATTCGGGCACAGACTAACATATTACAATGTAATGTACAACATCCCAATAAGTCGTTCTGGAATAGGCTCACTGTACCCGGTCTAGCTACTTTCTTCATTTCTATCTATGTCACATGACCCTCCACCTAAAAAATATCTCCACTTTCTGTGACATTTTGTCCTTTGCCGCTACTTCCTCTCCTGTCTGTAGCCTCCAACGTCTTGTGAGCAGTGCATGATGGGAGTACAGGAGCGGAGTACTGCGCTGTATTACCCATATGTAGAGATGAGCGAGCGTACTCGGTTCGGGTGTTTTTGCACGCGGGCCCCGCTTTTTCCGAGTGACTGACTACTCGGACGAAAAGATTCGGGGGGCGGCGTAGTGGAGCGGGGGGTAGCAGTGGGGAACAGAGGGGAGCTCTTTCTCTCTCCCCCCCCCCCCCCCCCCACTCCCCTCTGCAACCCCCCGCTCACCCCCGGTGCCCCCCGAATCTTTTCGTCCGAGTAGTCAGTTACTCGGAAAAAGCGGTGCTCGAGTGCAAAAACACCCGAACCGAGTACGCTCGCTCATCTGTACTCATATGAAGTTCAGAGTGCAGGAAGGTCTGTTTGCTTCAGAAGACTTTCTCTGGCTCTCTCAGTAAGAGGGCGGTTGGTGCTAGTAAGTTGTAAGACCTGTCAGCTGTGGGCGGAGCTACAGGCTCTATGCATGCTGGGAGTTGTAGGTAGCAGTCTGTTGTGTTTACTGCAGAAGTGATGCATATATACGCAGCAGTAGATTGGCGGCTGCCCGTAACAAAGAGGGTCAAGAGCGGCAGATAAAAAGAACAGGTTGATGCTACTTAGCTGTACCTTCTAGAGTTCAGCATCTTCAGAATTTCCATTTTGTGCCCAGAAGGTTCAGCAGTGTTGGATTCTCCCTTTCCGGCCCAGTTCTGACCCTGGGTCACATGACATGGCCCTTCCGTCACCCGTGATGTCATCACAGGGCATTGGTTGTTCGATTCCTTCCCAGAACTAAGTCAGCCCCCTTTTGTGTTTCTGTATCAACACAGAAAGCCCTGCTGGTTGAAATGAGCTGAACACCCAGTCAACTGCGATGATATCACCCACCACCAGAGACCCATGCCATGTGACCCAATGTTGGATCCCAGCTGGAAATGGAGATTCGGGCACTGCTGGCATGAGTATTTACCCTCCCTGAAAACATTATTTGTGTCAGAACCCCTTTAAATAACACCTTCTATCGAAATAACGAAGAGCATTGAAAACTCTAAAAACTGGAACAAATACAATAAAAAAATAAAACATAATATGTAAAAAGTTTGGCCTTTTTGCTCTTCGAATAAATTGGAATATTTTTCTGCGAGTGGAAGCAGAGGTTAATCCGTCTTACACGACAATTCAAGACATTCTAAAGGAAACATCAGGGGTCTTACCTGCTCATTAACTCGTAAAATGTTCGGTCGGGTACAGGCAAAATAAAGTTATTAATGATTGACTTGAAGGCATCCAGAGGAACATATCCAGTGTGATCTACGTCAAATGATCTGAAGGCCTTTACAAGATCCGGGTGGGAGGAGGAGATCTGTATGGGAAGACATTGTACAGCCTTTGTTCATAAAACGGGCTTCATTAATGTTTGAAAAGACGGAAATTCTTTTTTTTTTCTTCTCCTTTTCTTTTCTTTTTTTTTTTTACATTAGCCTATTTGTATTTAATGTCGGATGAACGCCTTCAGATGTTTAATTGATAAGTTTTACCGTTGCCTAAAATCCGACTGTACTCTACTAATTAGACTCAAGTGACAAGTTTTTATTCCTTTGGTATAATTACCAGTTCTGAAAAGTGAGATACAAAAATATTGGGCCGTTCTGTGCATTACGGCAGACTTTAAATACTGCCTGCTGAGCTCAAAAAGACACTCCGGTCTCACAGATTTTTTTTTTTAAGTAAAAGGAATATTTTAAGAAAAAAAATACATTTAAAACTGTCCCTATCTGGTAATGTACGCCGAAACCCACGCTGAGAGGTTTGTCATGTTTCAGAGATAGAAAATTGAGCTCCATTTTAGTCCTTTTTTCAAACGGAATACATGTTTTACTTCTTTTACGTTTTTTTTACTTTTATTATCAATGTGCACTTATCTCTCCACAATTAATTATTCATCCTTCGTAAGCTAATATGTAGAATTCACGGAAGATGTGCGACGATTCTGAACGCCATCTATACGTTGGACGAGTGGTTAAATATAGAAGCGCAGCCTTGGGCCATATTTACACTCGTTTTTCATCTGTCGGTTTATGCTAATTAAAATATTTATGGCAGTAATCTTATATTCCGGGACTCCATAAGCCAAACATGTGGGCAAACAGTGTAAGCATTGTGTTCGCTATATATGTGTATTTACAACAAAAAAAAGGCTCAGAAATATTTTTATGGAAGTTTCTACAAAAAAATGTAACTGATATAAAAAAATAGTACGTTTTGTTTACGAGCTTATAATTTATTCATGTGAACAATAGTGAGAAGAGGAAAGGGGGTTGGGTTACAGAGAATAAAAGAATTTAGGGAAACTACATTGAATGGCCACTTTATTAGAGACCCGCATCAGGTCCACCAAACTGAACTATTCACACCTGATAGGAAGGGGTCAGCGATTCATGCTGCTTGTTCCAAATTCAGACCTCCCATCAGCACGGGGCGACAGGAATCTGGATTGATCTGACCAGGGGATATTTTTCCATTACTCAGGGATACAATGTTTGCGTTCTTTTGCCCCCTTGAGTCTCGCCTTTCTGCTTCTCTGTATTCGCACACGTTAGTTGGAGCACCAGCATTGTATCTGGCGGCTCTTGACTATGTAGCACCTGTTCATCAGAATGATTCCTGACATCCTCCTCTGACTCCTTTCATCATCAAGTTGCTTCCATCCACAGGATCCCCTTTCACTGGATGTTTTTCCTTGATCACGCCATTCTCTCTATACTCTCCCCACCGGTACACCTGAAGAAAACCCCCCGTGGTTGGCAGTGACATCCCGACTCCGGCTAGTCCAGCACCGATGACCGGCGTTGGAAGTCACTCAGATCGCTGGATTTTCCCATCTAATGTGGATTCACACTAAAACTGATCCACAGAAAACTTGTCATGTTGTTTTTATGCATGAACCCCGGGGGGTTACATGCCTAATTTCCACACAGAAGCTCCAATCATCAAAGGGTCTCTAATGAAAGTGGCCAGTATATTTAAAGAGCTCCTTTAGGCTGGTTTGAGACGAGCCCATTTCACCTCCGTATTCTGCAGACTACATCACAGAGCCCATGTAATGCTATAGGACTATTTACGTAGATGTATTTTACACGGATGTTTTTTAAAAATGCAGCATGAACGCTTTTCAGGTCACCAGCCTGCAGCACCTTCCCATACTGCGCTGGCCCTCTCTCAGGTGTTGAGGTTAGGGGCGTCACCCTGTCAACCTCTGGCCTTCTTGGTCTGCACCAGACCCTGGGCTAGCAGCCCTCCCAGCTCCACTGAGCTGTCTCTCTCCCTCTTGTCTTTGGCAGGAACCGGCTTTTTATCTGGTTCCTGCTCCACCCCTTGGTTAACCCTCGCACCAGGAGTCCTGTCTCTGGCCCTCTACAGGCCCCCCTGTGCACTGCACCGCTAGTATATATATATATATATATATATATATATATATATATATATATAAAATCCATGTGCCACCACACTACAGCAGAAGCAATGCTTCTCCCGAGAACACCTTGGTAACACGCCGTGCCAAGAAAGCACACGGGGACACAATAGGGGCCCATGGGGCCCTCAGAGCTCGTGTTGAATCCATATTAAGGAATTTTCCCCTCATTTATTCACTACGGGTTCAACAAAGAAATGTAACTGATAGAAAACTGACACAATGACAAATGAAATCCCAGCGTAGCGGCATCTGCCCGTCATGTAATTGTAAAACTTGCCTTACAGCCACACATACACGGATATTCTTCCTCTGTCGGCTGTTTACTTAAGAACGACAGATGGTTTTGGATTGGAAATTAACTTGCCTTTAATTGAACACACATTTGCTTCCCATAATACATCTTCCTCAAACTCAGGCAGCGCCGCTCACTGCAGCCGTATAGGAGCGTCTATATATGTATAGAATGATGGATTTTTTGTTCTTAAATGGGCACCGGCGTGTTCAGTAGCTCTCGATCTCCATCGCTGTTTTGCGCACTATTGACAGGCACCATAGCAACACAGAAAGTGGATATTGTTCTGCGTGATGCGAACCGCATTGTTCTGCAATCTGTCACTGACTTGCAATGTTTTCTCAACCTTTGTCTCGTTTTTTACTTTTTGATCAGAAAAGGTCTACGATATTCGGTTATTCTATAGTCCTAATTATTGGATCTCGCCATCGCAGAATATTTTGCTTGTTGTGGGCGCTCTCTCCGCAGTCACTTCCCGCACTTCACGTAGGATCAGGTGTCGGAGCAGTAAGATTTAGCCACACTTATAGGAATCTTTCACACGGAGCAGAACTTTTTTTCACAATACGCATCAAAATTTGTCGTTGCTGATGTAGTGGCCCAGAGTGTCCTCCAGAACCGTCACACCAACTTCTGTCCTGTCACACTTGTCTATGTGCTTCTCTTAGGCATAGAAGGTGCCGCGCATCAGAGAAACCCTGTTTCTCCCCTTCCTGAGCTCACAGCTTAGTGTTGGCAAACAGCTGGTTACCTATTGGCTGTCCGTCACATCTCCACTGATTGGTGAGCGGGTCCAAAGGCGGGAAACCTTCTTCTAACAGCTATAGCTTTGTTATTTTTCCATCAACATAGTTGTGTGAGGTCTCATTTTTTGCGAGACGACCTGTATTTTCTACTAGTATCATTTGGGAATACATACATTGTTTTAAAGGGGTTGTCTCGCGAAATAAAGTGGGTCTATACACTTCTGTATGGCCATATTAATGCACTTTGTAATATACATTGTGCATTAAATATGAGCCATACAGAAGTTATTCACTTACCTGCTCCGTTGCTAGCGTCCCCGTCGCCATGGTTCCGTCTAATTTCGGTGTCTTCTTGCTTTTTTAGACGCGCTTGCGCAGATGGATCTTCTCCCTTCGGCTCGGAAGCATCTGCGTTTTGGCTCCGCCCCCTTGTACGCGTCCTCGCGTAGCTCCTCCCCCGTCATGTGCCGATTCCAGCCAATCAGGAGGCTGGAACTTGCACACGTCATGGGGCGGAGCTACGCGATGACGTGTACAAGGGGGCGGAGCCAAAACGCCGATGCTTCCGAGCTGAGCCGAAGAGAGAAGATCCATCTGCGCAAGCGCGTCTAAAAAAGCAAGAAGACACCGAAATTAGACGGAACCATGGCAACGGGGACGCTAGCAATGGAGCAGGTAAGTGAATAACTTCTGTATGGCTCATATTTAATGCACGATGTATATTACAAAGTGCATTAATATGGCCATACAGAAGTGTATAACCCCACTTGGTTTCGCGAGACAACCCCTTTAATTGTTTTTTATTACGTTTTTTTTTTGCAGACAGGGTGACCAAAAAAGCATAATTCTAGTGTTCTGTTATTTGTTCTGACTACGTTCACTGCGCAGGATAAATAATGCATTACTTAGATAGATTGGACTTGTACGGATGCGGTAATACCAAATATGTTGTTGGGCTTTTTTTCTTTTGATTTTTTATTATAAATATTGGTAAAGGTTTTTTTTACTTTTTAAATCTTTTATTTTTTCTAATAATTAATAAAACTCTTTAAACCTCATTATTACATTTTTTTAGTTCCCATAAAAGACTTGAACTTGTGATTGTTTGATCTCTCATAGTGTATAATGCAATACCATAGTAATACATTATACTGCTTTTCGATAGGTAGTCTATCAAGCCATGCCAAAGGGAATCCATCATTGCAGCACTGTGGATCTACAGAAGGCCACAGGCTACCATGACAATAGAAAGGCATCTCACATTCTCATAACAGGGGCCGCTTGGGACCCCGGAATACTGATAATATTTCGGCAAAATATTGAGTAATGGATCCAACAAATTCTTATCCGCTTTTGCTGACAACTTTATCTTCCAAAAGGTAGAAGAGAAAACAAGAGGATCTGCTATCTTGAACCTAATTCTTACCAACAGGGAGGAAATGGTTGAGGGAGTAAGGGTGGCTGGGACCTTAGGAGGCAGGGATCATGATATCCTTGAATTTTGGATAAAAAGGGGAGGAAGACCTGAGAAGACTCAGACCTCAAGGTTGGATTTCAGAAAGGCAGATTTTTTTTAGGAAGAATCCAATGGCTGGACAAATGTCCAAGAAGGTTGGGAAATATTGTGAAATGAGATTCTCAAACAATCCCTAAAAGAAGGCAGAATGGGAAGCATTTAAAGAGACCAGGATGGATGAACACAGAACTTACACACGTGTTAAAAAGGAAGAAAATATGTTCATCAAATGGAAAGAGGGGGGAATATCTAAAGAAAAATATAATGCAGTCTGCAGAAACTGTAGGGCAAGTGTCATAAAAGCTAAAGCTAATAATAAATTGAGGCTTGCAAAAGAGGCCAAAAGAAATTTTAAAAAATTTGGGCGGTATGCCAAAAGCAAAAAAAGCATCAAAGATGGTATTGGATGCTTACAAGATTAAAATGGTGAAATGGTTAAGAATGATGTTGAGAAGGCCGAACTTTTAAATTCCTATTTTGTATCTGTTTTCTCTCAGAAAGTAGATGTAACCTCAACTGATCTTCACTGTGCTATTGGGGGAATAAAAGAATGCAGGCTATCTGTAAGCAGAGAGATGGTGAGGGAACACATAGCTAACTTACAGGAATTCAAGTCTCAAGGTCCGGATAAATCCTAGGATACTAAAGGAAGCAGCAGAGGTAATTGCTGAACCATTCGCCATAATCTTTGAAAATTCGTGGAGAACAGGATGAGTCCTAGTAGACTGGAAAAGGGCAAATGTTGCCCTATCGTCAAAAAAGGAAAAAAGGTGAATCCAGGAAACTACAGGACATGTCCAGTGTACCTACTGAAGCAGAGGAATGGAAGCATGTGACCCAAATTTGCAAAATCCTGGAGAATAGAAGTCCCAGAAGATTGGAAAAGGGCAAATGATGTTCCTATCTTCAAAAATGGAATTGGGTGGATCCAGGAAACTACAGGCCTGTGAGCCTGACCTCTATACCGGGAAAGATATATGAACAAATTATTAAACAGTATGAATGCAAGTTCTTGAATAAAAATGGAGTAATTAACCAAAGCCAGCATGGGTTTGCAACAAACAAGTCATGGCAGATTAATCTAATTTCCTTCTATGACAGTATCACCGACTAGGTTGATCAGGGAAATGCGGTGGATATAGTATATCTTGACTTTAGTAAAGCATTTGACATACCATATCTAATATCATACTTATTGAAAAAAATGTTCAGATATGGGATTGACAAGGCAACTGTTAGGTTGATTCAGAACTGGCTGAGCAATCGTACTCAAAGAGTGGTCATAAACGGCCGCACATCTAAGTGGAAGAATGTATCGAGTGGGGTACCACATGGCTCTGTCCTAGGCCCAGTATTGTTCATCATTTTTATAAATGATCTGGAGAAGGGAATTGATGGGAAACTGATCAAATTTGCCGACGACACAAAGGTAGGAGGGATAGCTAACACTAGGCAAGAGAGAGAGAGAGAGTATTCAAAAAGAACTAGAAAAGCTAGAACAGTGGGCGGCGACTAACAGAATGGTATTTAACAAGGAGAAATGCAAAGTCCTACATCTGGGCAAGAAAAATGAAAAAAAAAACACATACAGAATGGGAGGAATTGGACTTAGCAGCAGCACATGTGAAAAAGACTTGGGTATACTAATAGATCATAGACTGAACATGAGTCAACACTGTGATGCAGCAGCCAAAAAGGCAAACACAATTCTGGGATACATTAGGAGAAGCATAGAGTCTAGATCACGTGAAGTCATTATCCCCCTCTACTCCTCCTTAGTCAGACCTCATCTGGAATACTGTGTCCAGTTCTGGGCACCCCACTTTAAAAAAGACATAAACAAACTGGAGCAAGTTCAGAGAAGAGTTACCAAGATGGTGAGCGGTCTGCAAATCATGTCCTATGAGGAACGGTTAAAGGATCTGGGTATGTTTAGCTTGCAAAAAAGAAGGCTGAGAGGAGACTTAATAGCTGTCTACAAATATCTGAAGGGCTGTCACAGTGCAGAGGGATCAGCCCTATTCTCATCTGCACAAGGGAAGACTAAAAACAATGGAATGGAACTGAAATTCCACATGCCTAGGACATAAATTTATGTCCTGGGACGTGAAGAGGTTAAAGACTCTCAAAGGGCTATTAACCACTATTTTAAATTATTTTCAACTTTCAAACGTTTTTATGTTTTTATGTTCCCCCTCACCTCTGTGATTTTAATTTACTTTACAGTGATATACTGTAGGTTCTGAGGGACGCGGTGTGGCCTTGCCGTCGGCCTGTCAGCTTATGCGTCTTGGACAAAATGCTAAACTAACACCCGCATTTTATTAGTGTGTATTAATATTTCCTTTATGCAGTTTGCTATAGACTTCTGTGGGAGCCCAAGATGTCAGCCAGTGCGGCCCACTGTTATGTCAGTGTAAATTGTAATCCTGTATTGTGGGACGCACCCATCTATTGGCTGGCTTCTGTGGTATCGTTCACATTGCAGATTTGGTTGTCTGCAGTCACTCCTCCCCAATCTGGGCTGGCTGAGTGGGTGACTGCATATAAGTCTGCAGTGAATAATTTAGCTCCTCTGATTTATATAGGCTGGCTTGCTGCGAATTGTTAGGTTCTACGGCCATTGTGCCGGCTTTATGGCAGTTGTGCCTGCTTAACACCATTCTTATGGCTTGGAATGGCAATTAAATGCCTAATTAGGGCCAGTTGCCCTCTTCTTCCTGCGTTGTACGCAGGAAAACTCCCTCTCCCTACCTTTTTTTCCAACTTCCATGGAAGTCTATGGGAGCTTGCTGTGTATTTCGGCAAAAGATACAGCAAGACCTATCTTTTCACGCATGAAATTAACAACCAAAAATGGTCGCATATGCCCTATTTTGCCCAGCATGATTTTTTGACGTGTCAAAAAATCGTTAATACGATTGAATACATTGGAATTAGAGATGAGCGAACGTGCTCGTTTAGAGCAAATACTTGATCGAGCATTGCTTTTTTCAAGTAACTACCTAATCGGGCGAAAAGATTCGGGGGGCGCCGGGGGTGAGCGGGGGGTTGCGGTGGGGAGTGAGGGGGGGAAAGAGAGAGAGCTCCCCCCTGTTCCCCCCTGCTACCCCCCATTGCATTTGGGCTGCTACAATATGTGAAGAACTCCTCCTTACACAATGACAGCAGTCAGGATAACAGCTAATTGCCACAGGGTCCCAAATGGCGGACCCCCACTGATCAACAGGTCATCAATAGTTCAGACCCCACTTTAACCCATTTACGACCAGCCACTGTATATATACGGCGGCTGGTCCTGGGCTTAGAGGACCACCGATCGTAAAAATACGGTGGTGCTCTAAGTCTCCTGCCTCTGCAATCAGTCAGAGACAGGAACGGGTTATCAGCTGTCAGTGACAGCTGATAACCCGGAGCAGAAGGCAGGAGGGGTTTTTAACCCTTCCTGCCTTCTGCTTCCCCGATCGATATACAGTGCTCAATGAGCACTGTATGGGGAAAGTGAAAGTAAGAAGTTCTTTCACTACGGGAGCCTCGGGGGGTCATGTGACTTCCTGGGATTCCCTGCTACTGCAGAGCTGGAGGGTCAGACTTAGACCCTGGCAGCTCTGCAGGTGACTAATGTCACCACAGGGGTTGCTTTTCCCTGCAACTGGGGCTCCTATGGACGCCCCAGCTACAGTGGGAAAATGTCAAATAAAGTTAAAAAAAAAAAAAGTGAGTGTCCCCCAGAGGTCTTATATGACGTCATGGGGGACACAGATAGTAAAAAACACAATTACATAAATAAGTAAAACAAAATAACAGAATAAAACAACAATACATACAAAAGAAAGAATAACACAAAGCCGACGCCGTATGCGCCCTGTAAACCAAAACCATACATACTATATATCAAAACGTCTGAAATAAATAGAGGAACCCATTTCCATACTTTATTTTAGTGTAAATATAAAAATAATTTTTTAAAAAACTATAAATGTTAAAAAAATCATTTTTTTTTAGCATTTTACCCCCAATAAAACTAAAAAACAGAAAAAAAAGTCAGTGAAAAAGATATTAAAAAAATAGTCCTATATGTCACGGAAAAAAAACGCAGCAAAAATTATTTTGGTAGCTAAAGGAAAAAAAATAGAGCAGTAAAACCGCCACATGGGTAAAATCCCTAAAAAGTGTCTGGTCCTTAAAGGGGTTGTCCCGCGGCAGCAAGTGGGTCTATACACTTCTGTATGGCCATAATAATGCACTTTGTAATGTACATTGTGCATTAATTATGAGCCATACAGAAGTTATAAAAAGTTTTATACTTACCTGCTCCGTTGCTAGCGTCCTCGTTCCCATGGAGCCGACTAATTTTCGCCCTCCGATGGCCAAATTAGACGCGCTTGCGCAGTCCGGGTCTTCTGCAGTCTTCTATGGGGCCGCTCGTGTAGAATGCCAGCTCCGTGTAGCTCCGCCCCGTCACGTGCCGATTCCAGCCAATCAGGAGGCTGGAATCGGCAATGGACCGCACAGAAGCCCTGCGGTCCACGGAGACAGAGGATCCCGGCGGCCATCTTCAGCAGGTAAGTAAGAAGACGCCGGACCGCCGGGATTCAGGTAAGAGCTGTGCGGGTTGTTTTTTTAACCCCTGCATCGGGGTTGTCTCGCGCCGAACGGGGGGGGGGTTAAAAAAAAAAAAACGTTTCGGCGCGGGACAACCCCTTTAAGGTACAAAACAGCTTGGTCCTTAAGGTGTTAATCTACCTCCTTTGTTATGTAATGCAGTGATGTAAATGCTGCAGCCTCTTATAACCCAGTTTATTTGTGGAAGGCAAAAATAAACTATCTACTGGATTAGAATTTTTTGAATGTACCTTTTTCCGGACTAGCCCTTCGAGGTCTTCCAATGTATAATCCTCAGTGCTGGGCCCATCGGGTGAAGAAGGCAGTCTCCACTTTCTCGGCTTCTCCTGCTCCAGCTCACTTGCCTCCCAGTTCAATGCTGTTTGGAAAATGTTACAAGTTAGTAACTAATTCTTATCTATGACTGACATTCAAAGCGAAAACTGTGGTTAAAAGCACAAAGCACCTACATACAAGGAATGACCAAACATCTTACAGCAATCCTCCAGCTTTGGGACAGGAGCGGGCGGGGGTCTATGGGGGGTCTATTACCCGCCGTTGTTCTTCTCTATTACTTCTCCAATTCACCAGTTCAAGGCCCTGTTTTTGGCTGTCCAGGATGGCCACAGCAATGTCCTAACTACCTAATGCACACTGTGCACTACTCTCTGATTAGCCAGCACTGATCACATAAGCAGCCCTGGCCAATCATAGAGTAGGTATATTGCACCGGTAGGCTAACACTAATAATGCATTGTGGATATTAGGTCGTGTGAATATTGTGTCAGCCATCTTGGACGGCCGAAAATGAGACCTGGAAGTGGCTGATCGGGGGGACGGGAGAAAAGAACAGCGACTGGCAATATACCCCCTCCAGACCTGGGACAGAACTTTGTCCCAAAACAGAACTGCCAACTACAGTCTGCAAATTAAAATGCACCTGTCAGTAGAGGAGTAATGTTACACTGATTGGCCCCTTTATTAGAGCCCCCCCCCCCCATCTAGTAGCGTTGGACTCCTTTGGCCTTCAGAACTACAGCAGTACATTGTGGTGTAGATTCCACTTGGTGGTGATATGGTTCCGCAAGAATATCGGCCCCTGCAGACAGGAAGCTTCTCGTGGTTGCTGCAGATTAGATGGAGGTGCTGACATGTTCTAACCAGCTGACAGGAAGGGGTCATCAATTCATGCTGATCAGTCAGGGTTCCAAGCGGTGGACCTCAGCCGATCAACTAGTGATGACCTATCCTGAGGGCAGGTCATCAATAATAATTGCTTGGAAAACCCTTTTAATACAATAGGGGATGAACTAAAACCTAGGAACTAAGAGAGACAAGAGATGCATGTGAAATAGACTCATTTGGTCACGTGGGAAGTTCCTCCCTTGGAACCGATGAAAAGGAAAAAAAACTGTAAAATGCAGGAAGTGATATATGTGGGGAGATTTTGATCCCTGTGACCATATAGGTCCATGTATGTCAGCATGGTGGCTCAGTGGTTAGTACTTTTGCCTTGCAGCGTTGGGTTCCTGGGTTCAATTCCAACTAAGGCCTCATGTCCACGGGCAAATTAGGATTTTAAATCCGCAGCGTATTTCCCGCACGCGGATCCGCGCCCCATAGGGATGCATTAGACACCCGCAGGTAGTTAAATACCTGCGGATGTCATTTTTCCCTGCAGGCGCGGGTCCCGTGTGCGGGAAAAAAAATGGACATGCTCCATTTAGGTGTGGGTCTCCCACGGGGACGGCTCCCGCAGGCTTCTATTGAAGCCTATGGAAGCTGTCTGGATCCGCAGGAGACCCGCGCCTGAATTAAACTCACCTGCTCCGGGCGATGCAGGTCTTCCTGCCTTCGCGGCCGGATCTTCTTTCTTCGGCCCGGCGGATGTGCCCGGCTCATGCGCCCGGGAAGCAGCCGGTGTGCCGAGCACATCCACCGGGCCCAAGAAAGAAGATCCGGCCGTGAAGAAGGGAAGACACGTACAGTCCGCAGCAGGTGAGTTTATTCTTATTTTAATGCCTCATGTCCGCGGGGCAGGAGGGACCCGCTGCAGATTCTCCATGGAGAATCTGTAGCGGGCCTGATTTTCCCCGTGGACATGAGGCTTAAGGACAACATCTGCATGAAGATTTCACCATGTTTGCGTTGGTTTCCTCCCACACTCTAAAACATACAGCTAGATGAATTGTGAGCCCCAATGGTGACAGACCCCAGGGTATCAAGAGATGGAAATATGTCATAATTATGTAGGTTTACTACTAACCCAAATCTGGAAGAAAGGAGAAGGTTCACTCTCATGGCACAATTAGACAATGTTCACATTGTTCTTTTGACCTCCCTCTAACATGTACTCCAGGAGGCTATGACAGATGCCTAACAGCGGTATCCATCACCCATAGGCTATGATGGCATCCATTTAACTTATTCATTATGAGCTTGTTCAATAGCTTTTTACGATGTAGCCATTATATGGACGATGTTATGGCCTATGGATGATGGATGCCACTGTCCGCATTCGTCACCTACAGGCTATAATGGCATCTGTTTAACAGATAAGTCATGCAAAGCTATTGAAAAGCTCATGACGTATACATTTTACAGATGCCATACATTGGCATCCATCATCCATAGGCTACCATGGTAATACCATGTGGGTTTTTTACTAGACTGTGTGGAATGAAATAGCGGAGTCCACTCGAGTATTCTTTTTTTTTTGCAGTATACTAACATGCAATGGCCAGATGGAGGCCAAAAGGACACTTTGTTAGCCTCTGTCTGACTAATGGAGCCTATGGGCATGTTGGAGAGCTTTCTAGACGTATTTGTCAGATGTAAGTAAAGAACGCAATGTGAACAGGGTCTACTCCTTCCATCAGTTCACAAACTGTTAGACTCCTTTCACACCTCGTTAGAGGGGGTTGTACCAGAAAACCAGTCTGACCCCCACCCATCCCCAGAAGGAGGTCCCATGTCGTCCTCTTCTTGTCACTAAAGGCAGGTTGCACTCACCTGCAGTGACAGACTGAATGGAGCGCCGGCCGAGGACGTGCGATGCCGCTCCATTCATTTCCAAGGAGATGACCGGGTAGCTGAGTAGAAGCACTGGGCTAGCTCTGCTGAACGACTACATAGAGCGCTGCTGCTCATGCTTGACCTCCGTTCCATTCACTCTCCTCCCCGATGTAGGGGGTGCAGTGAGGAGGATGAAGGGATAGGTGATAAAAATGCTTACTGGTACAACCCTTTTAATGACTTCCATTACATGTATACAGCAGGAGAAGCTCTGGATGTATACATCTAATGTGGTCTGTGACTGGTGCCTAACAGTCGGCAAGTGGATGTCATCATTACCTATAGGTGAGGGATGTATTTAACGGGTACCAAAAGGCAGCCTATGGTACCTACACAATATAATGTTATCCTGGGGTCCTAGGTTCAGATCTGACCAAGGACAACATCTGCATGGAGTTTGGACAGTTCCTCCCACACTCCAAAAACATACAAATAGATTGTGATCCCCAATGGGGAGAGAACCCACCGAGTGCTGCATAATATACATGCGCTATACAAATAAAGGTGTTATTATAGCCGTTACAACAGACACTATCATTGCCTATGCGAGACGGTTGCCCCTGTTAGGGATTCCTTTTACACATCCATAGCCTATAATGGTATCTGAGTAATGCATGCGGCATGAAATCCACAGAAAAGCTCATTATATATATGTGAAAAGGATGCCTATGAGGCTGCCATACAGTGGCATTGGTCACGCATAGTCCACTATGGTATCCATTTAAAGGATATGTATCTTACAGGATGTGTCGGGATGGAAAAGTGCAGTCTGCCGCACTATTCCAACCAGAAAACCCCAAATCCTTGATGGATAGCAGCCGAATGGAGGCCGAGGGAGTGCGTGATGGATGGAGGGCCGTGCATCAGTTTGGCATGAGCCTTCCCATCTCAACAGATCACAAGAAAGCAGTTACCTCGTGCCACGCAGTCTTGTCCTGGTTTGCTCTGCTGCTCCACATTAATCCCCAGGTTCCTCAGCAGCTCCTTGTAGTCCAGGCTGTGCTTCTTACCGATACAGTAGCGGTTCCAGACCCTGTAGATACAGATGGCGGACCTTACCACAGCAGCTCAGCGGCATCAGTTAGTAGTATGCATACAGGTCAGAGATCAATCTTCACATCCATATACATTGTAGCGAGCACCACAATTTGTGCCAATTTTCAGCACGATGAAACTGAAACCGTTTGGGGAGCGGGAAAGGGGGATTCCCTCAGCCGAACAGTTGCGTCTCTGGACAGAACAGTACAGCGCCGGACGGAACTCATTGACTATAATGGGGTCTGCCTGCTTTCCGCTCAGCTGACCGGTGGATCAATGACAGAACCCCCATCTGGAGGGTCCAACACAGATGTGACACCGGCCTAAAATACATCTACATGATTCTGTTTCTAAATAAATGTTGTGTGTTTTGGTACTCCTTCTGCTGCATCGTATCCTAACTCTGTGCCACAATGGCACATGCATACTTAAAGGGCCAGCACTTGTCCTGCTAATCTTTTTCCAACCTATCCCCACACGGTCCTGACTATATTAGGCACCCGCCTTCTAAGGTGGATACCTAAGCAATTTGGTCCCACCCTATGAAGTAAACCTGATCAGTAGTTTGTATGTTTACCTGTTTTTCCGATTCCTGCTTCTTTGTGACTATTCTGACTTCTCGATTCCTGGCCTCAACTACATTTATTGGACTACTCTCTCTGCCAACGTGGACTGTTTATTGTATTGCCCCTCCTCTGCCTGTCCTGACCTCGGCTAAGCCTCCTGGTTACATACCCTTAGGTCCAATATCCACTGAATTGATTCCGCAGTTCAAGCCGCCAATAGACAATCATGGGCGCCCGCAGCTGAATTTAAGCATGTGGTTTTGATTTGCGGACCTTTTGGTCTGGAAAACAAATCGCAGCACGCTCCATTTTGCTGTGGGTCAGTGAAGTGAATGGAAGCTGCCCGATCCGCGGCCCGCTCGCAGCTGACACTGCAGTCGGGCCGCAGATCCCACAGGAAAGCAGGAGATTTATAAAAAATAAAAAAAAACTCCACTGCGCATGTGCGGCGCCCACCCATGTCCGCAGTGGAGAAGATGGAAGACCCGCACAGCCACACAGATGATCTTGACGGGTAATAATATCCTCTTGCCATGGGCATGGTGGGATTCTGCTGCGGGCACCCGCCCGTGGAATCTACCCGTCCGTAGACAGAGCATGCCTTGGTCTCATGTGGCATCAGCTGCCACATAACTGAGACTGTGTGTAAAGGCTTGGCGACCCGAAAGAGAAGTCCAGATAGCAATTGGTGGAATGAAAGGGTGAAAACCAGGGTACCACAGGAGCTGCGTCCAGATTTAGCCCAAAGCTGAATTAGCATGTGGCAGGACAGATCCACATCCACTCTATGACATGTTGCAACGTTCTGAAACTGTGTGGCAAGTTAAAGAGACTGGGCCGGTGATTCAGCTGCCAAGTGAAGACCATGTGTGCTGTGCCTTACTCTACTGTACCTGCCCGATGGGTGGCACGGCCCGGGCCTACTGTACGGCACTGCTGGTAAGGAAATAAACGGTTCCTGTTGAGATTTTTTCCGTTCCTTCATTTTAAGGCAATTTATTATTATTCACCACGGAGTCCCTTTAATTTTCCATTTTCCTTCCTCCTGATATTTCCATGCATTAGATATTTTATCTCCCTGCACGCAAGCGTTTCTTTATTACGGACATGAAAAGTTACAACGCCGGTAGTTTTCACTGCTCTCTTTATTCCCGCTGTACGCCGAGCGCACCGGCATGTAACGGGGAAGCACTGCTCAAGGGAGGATGGCTGCGGAGCAATGAATCGTCCTCCCCTCCTCCCCCCCCCCCCCCCATCCACCCACCGCGTCCGCACTCACCACCGCTTTATAAACCCTTTGCCTTGTGTCTTTGCAGTTTAATTGAAAACTGTGCAGGCGTTTTATAATTTACTGCTTATGTGATTCTGGAATGGATACAAATTCAATTTAAGGATCTAAGCTGTTTTCGGATTGCAGTGAAAAACGCTGGGCTTAGTGGTGAAATAAAACACCGCGCTGGGTTATTGCCTTCCTAATTTCATAATGCCGGCGGGATTTTGGCCGGGGAACAGGGGAGCTCTGTGACAGACTTTGGGTATTCTTCTTTTAATTGAATTAACCTGCGTGGTTTCATTGGGGGACGAGGGAGCGACGATTGATGCCGAATCTTCAGCCCCGTCGCACTGAGGAGGAGCGGTCCTAATAACGGACGACTGTGGTAATAAAGGCGCCTCATCCGGAGGTAACTTTCTGCTTTGGAGTTGGCGGTAGAAGATAAACCGCTGCATTCTCTAAGTGATGATGTGTGAAATATCTCGGCGCTGTGACGGCACTTAAAAGCGGCAGATGTGTTTTTATTTCCACTTAGTATGCGGGATTATTAATGGCATCTATAGGGAAGGAGCGTTTCGCTCTACAAAAGGGGTTTGAAACAATGGGGACGTTCTTTTTGCATACTAGAACATGGTGGATATGGTGGAAAGACGATGTCCGTATTGTTTGAGTCTACGGAGGTAATAAAGGGAGGGGTCCCTTGTCCAGGACCCCCTTTAGCGCAAGGCTAGTGAGGCTAAAGGTGCCCGCCCATAGACATAAGGGAAAAGTCGCATGAACTGGCAGATTTTGACCATCATTCGAGAAGTTCATGCGAATGAGGGTCTGCGATGGCAGACATTTTTTCTTCTCGTCTCATTCGGATGCATTTGGTTTCCATCTTTTTGATGGAAAAAAAAAAGACTAAACTGCCGGATTTTTTTCCATAGAAATGAAATGTGGACCAGATGGAACGAAGCTCTTAGTTTTGTTTGGCACTGCTGTCAATGGGGACGGGCACAAGTGGAAACTTTTTGTTTGTGTCTTTTTAAGCTTCTGTTTAAAGGGACGCTGTCATCACCTTTGAGCCCCATTAACTACATTATGAGGCTTAAAGGTGAGGAATGGGGAGTCTGAGAGCTGCTATTTATTCTCACCAGGTTCCCCGTTACCGCGGTGTGCCCTGAGAAATAATGACTCTTCTCTTTTCAGAAGGCTATGTGCATGCGCTCTCCCATTGAGATCAGTAAGATGTAGCCTTCTGAACAGAGTCATGTTGTGTCCGTGCGGTGATTTCTCGACAGCACAGCTCTGGAACAGGAAATCTGGCGAGTACAAGAAACTGCTCCCCAGACTCCCCTGCTCCTCACATAAGGCATTGTATGGGTTCAGAGGTGATGGCAGGTTCCCGTTAGTGGATCTATTTGATATAACTGTGCATGTGCGGTTGTAATGGCATGTTGACATCTGTGTTGGAGCCCTTCGCCACACGTGTGCTATACAATCCCAGACGAAACAGTTCAGCGCTCTATGCTATGTCACCCAAGAAAATGCCAGTTGGAATGCTGGAAGCCGGATGGACTCCATAAGAGTCAATGTGCTCCATTTTGCATTTTCAGAGAGACATGGAGAGAGAGTGAGAGTGAAAGACAACTGTTTGACCAACAACTGCTCAAATCCACACTTTGGAGAGGAGAGAGGGACAATCACTTGACTGACAACTGCTCAAATGCCCATTTTGTGGAGGACAGAGAGACTATTGCTTGACCAACAACACACATTTGAGCTAAACAATGGAAATCAAGGGGAGGCATAGGAGCTCATGTGATCGTGCCCCAAACTACAGCTACATTTCAAGCAAACAAAAAATTTATGAATCGGATGGATATACTATTTTTGTTTTTAAAAGGAAAAAAACACGGATTCATTCATAATGGATACAAGTACGATGAAGGGAACATACTTGTACATATGGTGGCGCCACCATAACTCCTAGACAACATGCCCGCTGCCTTGGGGTCATATTCGACTCTGATCTCTCTTTTACCCCCTACATCCAATCTCTCGCCCGGACATGTCAGCTGCTCCTCAAGAACATCGCAAGAATCCGCTCTTTTCTCACTGTGGACACGTTAAAAACGCTCACTGTTACCCTCATCCACTCCCGGCTCGATTATTGCAACTCGTTACTGATCGGCCTCCCCTGCACCAGACTCTACCCTCTCCAATCCATCCTGAATGCGGCAGCCAGGCTCATCTTCCTGTCCAGCCGCTACTCGGACGCCTCTGCCCTGTGCCGGTCACTGCACTGGCTGCCCGTTAAATACAGAATTCAATTTAAACTCATTACCTTCATCCACAAAGCCCTCCACAGCGCAGCGCCCCCCTATATTGTATTACTTATCCACAGTGCAGCGCCACCCTATAACGCCTCCCTCATCTCAATCCATCAACCAGCCCGGGCTCTCCGCTCTGCTAACGAAACCAGACTGAGCGCCCCTTTACATCGACCTTCTCATTCCCGCCTCCAAGACTTCTCCAGAGCAGCACCGGTCCTCTGGAACGCACTACCAAAGGGTACCCGAACAATCCAGGACTCGCAGAACTTCAGGCGAGCTCTAAAAACGCACCTCTTCAGGGAGGCATACCGCATTCCCTAAACAAACCCCTCTGTACCCCCCTGATAACATGCTCCCTGACCTACTGACTGCAATTCCTGCTAGCTACCATAAACCGCTCCTGCAGTCATACTGTTTCTGCCGTCACACAGCTAAATGTCTGACCATTGTCTATGTGTATAACATCCCTCACTCTCCACCTCGCCATACCGTGCACATCTCCAGCCCCTTTACCCTCTGTATCACCCCATTACTTGTAGTATGTAAGCTCGTTGGAGCAGGACCCTCACCCCTATTGTCTCCATCAGCTGATTACTATGTAACCGTGGTTCTGTAATGTTTGTACTTTTGTCTTTCTGTATTCCCCCTGTCTATGTATGCGCTGCGGGATATGTTGGCGCTATACACATAAAGATTATTATTATATCAAAATGACTGGACTAAAATGGGAACCCATTCTAACACTTGAGGAGAAATGAATAAAAGCAGTGAAGTCAGAATGCTGGTGTAAAAAGGGTCACATTTTTGCATAAATCCTAGGGGATTTTAGGGTCTTTTTCTTCTGGGCTCACCAGAGGGCCTGGATGATCAGGATGGTGCGGGCGGCCCTTGTTCCACTGAAATCACTATAAATTTATACCAGAAACTGGCAAAAATTCCAGGCGAAAATCTGGCCCGAGTTTTGTACATTACGAGATGCATAAATATGAACTCCATTCTTGTGAACGGACTTATTCACGGAGTGTTCTGTCTTTTGTTGTTCCTGCTCAACGCCTCGCCCATTGTTTTCAATGGGACCTTAAAAGACATCACATGGCACTAGAATGCGAGAGTAATGTGAGGTTTCCCATTGATGTCCCATTGAAATACGGGCCTGAGGATCACAAGTTCACAGAAGTGATGGGAGACGTTCTTGGATTAAAAACAGCTTCGCATTGAAGTGGAAAATGCACAATGGCAAACGCGATATCGGGCCGAGTTTCTCGGATCGATATCGCTCTCGGCTGTGTGAATATAGTCTAAGGCTTTATTTCATAGCCACGTATTGTGTCCGTGTATTTCATTATAGCCTATGAGGCTATCCATATGTGTTTTTCTCACATGGCCCATAAAATCGTATCATGTCCTAATCTGGTCCATAACACGTACTGAAGTAGGGCATGCAATACCCACTGTTTCCGCACATCGGACAAGGTATCTGTGTGCTCTCTCATGCGAGGTGTGCCCAAAAAGTAATGCGTCTCAAATCTATGCCAGGTTTCACATAGTGTAGATTTCAGGGGAGGCACACGGACGACCCAAGATGCGACAAATGTAGTAAGAGTCTCTTAACACATTTTGGTGCATCCTACTCCAAGACTAGTATATAAAATGCGCAAATCCCGTAAGACGTCGCACTTACTTTTCATACTCAACGGTTTTCATTTTAAAGCAGTAGTTCTCCAGGACGCGGCGAAGTTCGTGCTTCTGGATTTGTCCGTTTTGATTGTAATCGAAGAGCCGGCAGGACCGGACGATGTTTTTCAGATTCTTAGATATCTGTTGGTGGAAAATAAAGCCCAGCGTCAGCACAAAGTTCAGAATAATAAGGGGCTTATTACGCAATTGTTGGTAATAACAAGCCTCATCTAGAGAATGCGTACAATCATTGGAGAGCAACCCAGTCCATAGGGGGCGGTATTAAGTAGTTACTAGTGTAGAAGAACATCCAGCTTAAAGCAACCCTGTTGTTTCTGTCTCGGTTCAGGAGGGCGAGGGGGTTATATTACCTGGACTTGTTCTTCTCTGCCCTCCCTCTAATCTCCCAGGTCTGTGTCCTGCTTTCAGCAACCTTCGGTGGCCATAGCAATTTTCCAACTACCTAATGCACACTACACTGCTCTCATGATATCAATGCTGATCATGTGAGCAGCTCTGGCCAATCAGAGAGCAGATCTAATCTAACACTACCAATGCACTTTGGGGATTAGGTAGTCTGAAGTTTTCATTGGCCATCTTTTGTAGCCAAAAACAGGTCCTGGAACAAGTGGATTGGAGGGTCAGCAGGCAATAAAACCTCCTACACCTTCGGTTCTGGAACACAATTTTGACCCAAAACTGGAGGATCACTTTAAAAGGGTACTGTCATCTTAAACTTGTATGACCTGTTCTCAGAATATGCGATAAAAGTGTTATTCATACAGGTTCTATCTCTGGGGCCTGCACCTATGTCAGGACCATGTCTGACCACCCAAAGCCTGGCTGTATGCGGGCATGTGAATGGCATGTACGGAAACAGCATAGCAGAAGGAGTCATGGAAACAATGTAGCTCACTTCTATGGACGTTACAGAAACAGTATAGCTAAACCTGCTTGGCTGTTTCCGTAGTCCTGGCCACAATGTACAGAGAGCTAGTCCCATCTTGGTTGTGCCAGGAATATGCCTTTCATTTGCCCGGTCAATGTTCAAATGGGTTTGAAATGTGACAACGGCTTTTCGTAGGGCCTTTACACACTGCATTTCACAGACAAATCTCCTAAAAGGATTCATAGAGCAGCTGACTGGATGGCAACCAAAAGAACGTCCTTTTGGCCTCCGTTCAGCTGGTTTATGTCAAGGCTACGCTATTACATACAGAGGCGCTCAGTAAAAAACATACACCATGCGATATATGTATTTATGAACATGGGAGTCTATGAGTGACGGATGTCAATGGATATGGTTCAAGGCTTCCATGCAGTTGTTACCCCCCCCCCTTCCACCACTCTGCACCGCCTAAAGGCACTGTGACATGGGGCAACTGGCCTTCAGATAATCACTTAGAAAGGTGTTGAACTGTAGGAGCAATGACTGTAGGAGCAATGACTGTAGGAACAATGACTGTAGGAGCAATGGCTGTAGGAACAATGACTGTAGGAACAATGGCTGTAGGAACAATGACTGTAGGAGCAATGACTGTAGGAGCAATGACTGTAGGAACAATGACTGTAGGAGCAATGACTGTAGGAACAATGACTGTAGGAGCAATGGCTGTAGGAACAATGGCTGTAGGAACAATGGCTGTAGGAACAATGGCTGTAGGAACAATGGCTGTAGGAACAATGACTGTAGGAGCAATGACTGTAGGAACAATGACTGTAGGAGCAATGGCTGTAGGAGCAATGGCTGTAGGAGCAATGACTGTAGGAACAATGACTGTAGGAACAATGACTGTAGGAACAATGACTGTAGGAGCAATGGCTGTAGGAGCAATGACTGTAGGAACAATGACTGTAGGAACAATGACTGTAGGAGCAATGGCTGTAGGAGCAATGGCTGTAGGAACAATGACTGTAGGAACAATGACTGTAGGAACAATGGCTGTAGGAGCAATGGCTGTAGGAGCAATGACTGTAGGAACAATGGCTGTAGGAACAATGGCTGTAGGAACAATGACTGTAGGAGCAATGACTGTAGGAGCAATGGCTGTAGGAGCAATGGCTGTAGGAGCAATGGCTGTAGGAACAATGGCTGTAGGAGCAATGGCTGTAGGAGCAATGGCTGTAGGAGCAATGACTTTAGGAACAATAGCTGTAGGAACAATGACTGTAGGAACAATGACTGTAGGAACAATGACTGTAGGAGCAATGACTGTAGGAGCAATGACTGTAGGAACAATGACTGTAGGAACAATGACTGTAGGAGCAATGGCTGTAGGAGCAATGACTGTAGGAACAATGACTGTAGGAACAATGACTGTAGGAACAATGACTGTAGGAGCAATGACTGTAGGAGCAATGGCTGTAGGAACAATGGCTGTAGGAACAATGGCTGTAGGAGCAATGGCTGTAGGAGCAATGGCTGTAGGAGCAATGGCTGTAGGAGCAATGACTTTAGGAACAATGGCTGTAGAAACAATGACTGTAGGAACAATGACTGTAGGAACAATGACTGTAGGAGCAATGACTGTAGGAGCAATGACTGTAGGAACAATGACTGTAGGAACAATGACTGTAGGAGCAATGGCTGTAGGAGCAATGGCTGTAGGAACAATGACTGTAGGAACAATGACTGTAGGAGCAATGACTGTAGGAGCAATGGCTGTAGGAACAATGGCTGTAGGAACAATGGCTGTAGGAACAATGGCTGTAGGAACAATGACTGTAGGAACAATGGCTGTAGGAACAATGACTGTAGGAGCAATGACTGTAGGAGCAATGACTGTAGGAACAATGACTGTAGGAACAATGACTGTAGGAGCAATGGCTGTAGGAGCAATGGCTGTAGGAACAATGACTGTAGGAGCAATGACTGTAGGAGCAATGACTGTAGGAACAATGACTGTAGGAGCAATGACTGTAGGAGCAATGGCTGTAGGAACAATGACTGTGGGAACAATGACTGTGGGAACAATGACTGAAGGAACAATGACTGTAGGAACAATGACTGTAGGAGCAATGACTGTAGGAACAATGGCTGTAGGAACAATGACTGTAGGAGCAATGACTGTAGGAGCAATGGCTGTAGGAGCAATAGCTGTAGGAACAATGGCTGTAGGAGCAATGGCTGTAGGAACAATGACTGTAGGAACAATGACTGTAGGAGCAATGGCTGTAGGAACAATGACTGTAGGAGCAATGACTGTAGGAACAATGACTGTTCATTAGTGGTCTATCGAGATATCGTTTATAGAGGGATCTTCATGCAAATTCTTTCGCAAGTCGTTCAAAAACGAACAACTGTGACTTTACACCAGATGACTTTGATCAACCAGTGACTATTTTTGGTAAACTCAAATGACTATCAATTTATCGCTCATCACCTTGTAGGTGGCCATGTTTACACTGAATGACTATTGTTTGAATTTGCTCTTTTGACCAATTATTCTGTCAATAGTCATCCCACCTTAGAGGGGTGAGAAGGTGAGCGGAGGAGAACGAGCCGCTCACTCATTTTTTCACATTGAGAGTTTTCTTCACTATTCAATATATAGCAAAAAAGTGAAACCAAGATGTCTATTTTCACACTGCTTTAAGGGAGTGTATCACCTATACGCTTTTTTTTTTTACCAATTAAAACCAAATACTGAAACATAAACTTCACTAAATTGTTTTTGTTTCCTGATTGTAGATTTTTTTTTACTCCTATCGTCTGTACATAAGTATTAGGGTGCAGCCATCTTGCCTGAGTTGCAGTTACCCTTTGCACTCCATTTTTGGATTCAGGGTTTCCTAGGGGGATAACTCTTTCTGCCATTATACAATGGCGCCATCTGCTGGCTAGAGCCAGTACTGCAGTATGGGACATGCTGCAGAGGCCCCCCGACAACAGAGTGGTCAGTAATATACAGTAAGAATACCATGTCTGATGTCTTCTGACATCGGAGAAGTACAGTCTTCAATCAGAATGTCTTTAGACGTCAGACAGTGGATTGGAAAGGGTTAATAGCATTCAGAGATTTGCTTTACAATGGTTTTATGGGGCATAGGAACCTGTAGATTAGAGACGACTCATGGATTCCTATGGGAGAGCGTTGTGTGCATGCTCTGTTGACCTGTGCAGAGGTCATTGTGCAGGGAGGAGGAGGTGGGCTGTGACCATCATCCATTGTGAATGGTGGATTCTGTGTTATCTATATATAGGTCTCATCTTTCATTGTAATCCTGCCTGTGATGATAATAAGATGACAGCTGAGACGTTTACACAATGGGAACTGTCAAATTCAGGATGTGTTTTTATATGGATAAGGACATGGAAAAGTAAAAAAATCACCAAAAAATTCTAAAAAAATATAAAAGCTTCATTTAAACACTAGGTGATTTTCTGATTACACATTTCCTATTACCGGTATATCCTATAAGCTCCATAAACTAAGCTTGAGGGCTCACAGGGCAGTGTGTCCCAGCAAATACAATGAAGCGGAGGAGTCAACTCAATGGACCAAGTGATGACTTTGCAGATGGACAGCAAGGGACCGGGAAAACAGGTGAGTATGAAAGTCCCATCCCGCACTCATCATCCCCAGTCCTTCAAACCCATAATGTTAGTTTATAGGGCTCACTGGATGTGACAGGTTCCCATAAAGTGGTAATGCCTCATCTGGACACTGCCTTTCAAAAGATTATGGCACTGGATGAAGTTGCAGATTCCAATGGACAAGGTTCTAGGCTTTATATAATGGAGTAGGGCTATTAGGCAGGACAAATCCCTCCCCATCAGTGCTAACCACTGTCCCCCAATACCAGCCAAAATGACCCTATTAACAGCCATTGTGTCCAATGGGCATCATTTCTTGAGACAACTGCACCATCCTACTACATTTGCTGAACTTTTAACGCCCGCCTCATAGTTCAAAAAGCTATGGTTTAAAACATTTCCGGCGCCAGTACAATTTGGACAAAATACCCCCAAAATGTCCCTGTGCCCTCAAACTGCTCCAATCACAATCACAATGTAAGCCGCAGTGCCCCAGTGCTAACCGCAGTCTCCCAATGCCAGCCAGAATGACCCTATTAACAGCCACTGTGCTCCAGTTGGCATCACTTCTTCAGACAACGGCACCATCTTACTGAGTTTGGGGTATTTGGAAGGCTCGTCTTAAAATTCTAAAATCATTGGTTAACAACAATCCTGATCCCAGTAGAATTTCGCCAATTATCCCCCCCAAATCTCTTTGTGTCAAAGTTGAACACTCTGCTCTGCTAACCACTAAGCAAACTCCTTGTCCTTTGACTGACTTTGAAAATCGCCCCCAATCTCTTCCAGTTTACGGCTGCATTAAGGGCTCTCGGCACTCCTTCAGCACTTGGAATATTTACATAACAATATGAAGCAGGCAATCAAAGCGGAAAATCGCTCCCCCGAGGGGCCGTTTTATTGACATCTTCTCAGGAGTTTGTATGGGTGAACCGGTCATGCGAAACCATCCCTAGCAGTTAGGTCAGTGACAGTCTACCACCTACATGTGGGCATGGGCCAGGCATCACGCCTCTACAGTGCCCTGGCGGGCGATTCGGGTCATTTTATGGGCCATTGTTGTTGTTTTTTTTTCATTTTTTCTTTTGCGTTATTGTCTTGAAATTGTCATTGTAGAAGAAAGACGAAGAAGATAAAAAAAAAGACACAGATGAGCAGATATCAAGAGACATTCGCTACTAAATGAACTGGAACAGGATAAGTATCTAGACAGTGAGGTTGTGCGTTCTGGCTGTATTCCTGCAGTAGCGCGGTCTAACTTGTCTTTCTCTATTGATTCCATCTGTTTACACTCTACAGAGTATTGGCGCCCTGCTGTGAATATATCCTATTTACCAGCTGGTAGCTTTGGAAGCCTTCCAGGCCCTGGCAGTCTGCCTAGAAAAACAAATGGAGTTTATTACTTTGTTCGTCTTCTGTTTTTAATTAACTGTAGTGTCCAGTATGGCTAGTTGACTTGCATTTACATAAAAATTAATGTGTTTAAGGATGAGCCGGCATTCCCCCGGTTGGGTCCGGCTTGGTACGTGGACCTGTTGGGACTCGTGCTGCTTTCCAGACTAGCAAAGATGATGGTAGTATATGAATGACCTGACGCTTTGTAAGACACAGATGATATATTGGATTACAACTGGATGTGGAGACCTCTGACCTGCGGATGGTAGGGGCACCCGTGACAATGCTGACAATATGTTCTCTGAGTGACTTGGGTATGGGCAGCTGGATGGCAATATAACGTGGTGGCAAGGATGGTTTGCAGCAGAACAACACTTTATCACTATAGGAGGGCACGGTTACTTCAACATTACTTTCAATGGTCACAATCTCAATTAAGCCATTAAGCTTCACAGTCTCTATATAAACACCATGCAGCCTTTGACTCGGTGACTAGTCCTGAGGGGGACCTTCCTGATACAGGGGCAATAACATGGATAGTTGGCTTGGCTGATAGTTTCTTCTCACTTACTGTGGTGTCCCTCACCCGGAGCATTGCCCGTTCCACAGTTCTGTGGCCATAGAGGCTGATGAATGAGCCAAAGCACTAACCCTGTTGCTGCCTTCCTTCGGCCCTTGGTACTTTCTCAGCAGCCTTAGCTTCCATCTCTCTCATCTAGCACCTGTTTGATCTGCGGCCTGGTCTTTGGGCAGTTGTCGTCGGGTCTAGGCACAAGGCACATTCACTGGGCCATACCATCCTGTGAGGTGGTGCTAGCTCTCACTTGGGTCTCATTGGCCTTTATTAAGCCTTGGTGGTCACTGGACTCTATTGTTTAGATCTTTCTGTCTCTCTTTGGCCCTGATCGATTAGAGCTACTCTTGCACCCCACTAGGCTAGACACAGGCACCGCATGCTTGTCTTGTGCAGGCGGGCCCCGCCTATACCCCCGTCAGGGGGCTGTGGCCGCACATATAGCTCGCACTGCATTAAACTGCAGAACAACACTGTAACCATATTATTACATGTACAGTAAGCTGATTGACAGCCTTCACAGGGTGGTCCCATCAGAACAACCGTCTTTGCTGTGTTACCAAGGATCACTCCTGGTCATAAGTTGTTCTTGATGAAGGGCCAGTATATCAACACAACAGGCATCCATTGAAATCAGTCATGTAATATACAGGTGCGTTGAGTACTCCAGTCTATGAGCCATCTTTGTCCAGAACAGGACCCACATCTAATAACTCCATATGACCTAATAGGGGATATGACTAGCACTGCAAGTCTTGGTCGTTGCATCTTAAAGGGGACATTCTACCAAAAGAAGTTACTCTTATCCCCAAGATAGGGTATAGCTAGCTGATCGGTGGGGTTCAACCATCGGGATCCTCACTGATCACGAGTAAGGGGTTCCAAGGGGTCCTGGATGAATGAGCCTGAGCAAGATCGATAAAGGTCCCAGCAGTTGCACCCCACAAATTAGCTACTTATCTATTATCCACAGGACACATAACTTCTTTAACAGGGACAACCCTCATAAGATCCCATGACCAAGGGCATGTTCGGCTCTGCTCCGCTTTACCTCTGGGGACCTTCATCTACAATATCTCCAGATCTGAGAACCCCCAGAAACATTCATAAACATCTAAAAAAAATACTTTTTGGTGTAAAGTAGGCCAAGTAAAAGGTGGTCTAAACTTAGCGGTCCACAAATGATCATTCAGCAGAGCTACTGTGATAAATATGGCGCACTTTAAGACTGACTAGTCTAAGTCTGCACTCTTCAACGTTCAGTAAATAAGCCCCAATGTGTGTTACTGTTCGTAGTGCACTGGATGGTCATTGTTAAAGGACTACCATTGAGGTTGTGCAAGTCTCACTTTTCCTCTGTCCAAGAACGGGAAAGACCTCCACAGATCCAGTCTTATAGGGGGTGTACCAAAATTGACTTTTATCACCCATCTAAAGGATAGGTAATAAAAGCCTGGTGGGGGTTGCACCACTAAGACCCTCACTGATTCCGAGAACAGGAATCCCGTATCCCACTCTTCTCGTTACTGTGAGCTCACTGCACCCACTCGCAGTGACATGGAGCTTGCCCGATGCCGCTCCATTCATTTAAAGGGGGCTAACGGAAATAGTTGGTTACAGGCCCTTCACTATCTCTGACACTACCATTGAAGATGAATGCAGCAGCACCATGCATGCTTGACTGCCACTCTATTGAGTTTTCTCCTGACTGCCAGGAAAGGGGAATAACGGACCCCCATTTTCACAGCGGAGACCCCCAACGATCTGACTTTTATCACCTATTCTATTGATATGTTATAAAAGTCAATCTTGGTACGACTCCTTTAAGGTACCATATACACCATCAATAGCTATTGGACAAATGTTGGTCAACAGCTATTCCTCCCAGTTCCCCCATATGCGTAAGCACACTTTTTGGCTGGACAGTCATGTGTTTTCAATAGCAAGCTGCAGTCAGACAGTCCTGGCAGTGGCTTATATCAAAATTGACAAAAGTATCGGGTGCTGAGACGTTCGGTCCCGTCAAAACATTTGGGTTTAGATTCTTCTTGACTAATGTGTATGGAGGCATTTATATATTGGATGCCTAGAGCATATGCACAATAGAGTCAACCCAGGGGCGTAACTAAAGGCTCAGGGGCCCTGATGCAAAAGGTGAGCTGGGCCCCCCCTCTATCTGTACCCGTACCCATACCTAAACCATGCTGCACAGAGACATAACTTGAAGCTTCTGAGCGCCAATGCAAAACCTGTAACAGGGCCCCCAACTATAATGCTTTATTCATATTACTGGGCTCCCTATATGGAGAAGAGAGGCCTTATGGGCCCCCTAAGGCTCCTGGGCCCGGGTGCAACCGCATCCCCTGCATCCTCTATAGTTACGCCCCTGAGACAACCCCTGCAGCTGGAGAAGAGAGGCTCAGCTAAGGTGGGCCTATTTCCTACTTCAAAGGCCATGTGAACCTGTCCAGAAGCAATACCGCCCCCTGTAGACTCAAATGAGAAATGTAGGGGTAAAAATGGTACTAAGATGAGAGAGTATGGTGACAAGACGCAGCACTGCGAGAGGTCCCCCTCTTCTCTACAGCCTGATAGGGCTACAGGGATAGAGCAGCAGCATGTGAATGGTTAATAATGAGAATTCCACGGGATGTCTTTTAGACGGACCCCTCCGGCTTCTCCTGCAGCCGTTCTTCATACGCTCGCAGCACTGGGGTGACCCTGTTCATCACGCTCGGCGTCTTCTCTCTCCCCGATAGTGCTTTATTTATAATGTCGGTATAATTTCGCAGAGACGTGATTAAAGTCAATAATTTAGAAAAGACGTTTATTGCACACGAGCTAAAATGTTCGGCGCTTCTCCAGACCCACCGGCAGTGAAGGGATTAACTGATGTACAATAAGCAGTCGTCTTTTTATCATCCCTCTGACAAACGTAAGAGGTGGAAAAATGTGCGAGAGATATAGTCCGGGACCCTGTAATACTCAGCAGCGCCATCAAGGGGCCGAAACGGTAATAAATCACGGAAGAGTCAGCAATTATGAACACAATGTAATTTCCTAATATTTTCATACTTCAAACTTCCAGTGGCGCTAAAAGGAGCGGGGAGCCTGCGAGACGAACCAAACGGCTGGCAGCAAAACCATCCTGTTCTGACGGCTAAGAAGAAAGAGCGCAAAGTATTATATGATCCGTAATAAGTCTATCGCCTTAAGAGTCGCCCCTTAGGCCCTGTCTATGGAATGTTTTTTTAATGTGTGGATACGAAATCTGCGTGGTGTACGCATGCCATTATGTTCAATGAGAATCCATCCCATAGGTGATACTAATGTGCCGGCCTCAGATTAGATGGCAAAATATGCAGAATTCTTTTGTCCCACTGTTATACAAAAAAACATATATATATTGCACTGATAAGCATTCTGCCTGTATTCTACTTGTGCAGAGAGCAGCGTATCCACACCAGAACAGCTCAGTGAATAAATACTGTACCAGAAACAAGCTAAATACATAGATACAATACCAGAATCAAGCTCAGTACATAAATACTGTACCAGAAACAAGCTAAATACATAGATACAATACCGGAATCAAGAACATAACATACATACAGCATCAGAACCAACCTCAGTATATATAGATACAATACTAGAATCAAGCTCAGTACATAAATAGAGTAGCAGAACCAAGAGACTGTGTTGCAGGGGAGTGAAAGGGTTGACAGCAGCTTCTCAGAACATTAGAAAGGAGGAGACAAAGCCAGGAGGAGGATCATCTATGAAACGCTGAGGAAGAGGATCATTAATGCCCACCTATAAGCTGGTGGTCGGTGCCCTCTGCGACTGCACGGCTCCCACATAGCTGAGGCCAGCCATATTCATGAACAATAAATAAATAACATCAATTCTTGACACGCGTTGCACATGAAATCCCTGTCAGGATATCCGCATGCAAATGAATGAACCCTACTGAATGGGCTAATCTGGGTGCGGACCGGCGGCATCTTCTAATGCAAATTATTAGGTTTCTGAGACGAGCCCGCATGGGATTTTTCTTACTATGTTCACACGGTCGAAAATAATGCAAATCAGACTAAATCTGTGCTGAATCTGCGTCCCATTCAGTTCCATTTCAGATCTGTGTTCCCTATGGGAGTGATCGCACACAGCCTGCAGCTTTGAGACTGCTGCCCCGTCCGCACAGCGAGGGCACTGTAACAGACTCCTGGCAGCATACCCTATGAGCACCATAACTTATGGTGCTGAGAACTAGTGGTAGGTTCTCTTTAAATGGGGCTAATTCATTTATAGATCCGTGGTATCTTCTAATGCAGATCCCGGAAAGAAGCCAGAGGCTCGGCCATGTCCACTTTTATCGATGTGGATTTCATTGTATGAACTTCAAGAATTAATGAGGATTTTGGCGCAGATTACACAAAAAAACCTTAAAGAAGTCAACAAAATAAACCACACAGATTGTTGCCCATGCCGTGGGGAAAACATCTGCGAGAGCATGCTTCTTATTCTTGTGGATTAGCTAAGACTGAGACTAATCCTTGTGCAGATCTGCCGCAGAATTCCAAGTACCCGCCTTGGTTCTTTTGTCACAGATCCTCTTGCAAGTAGACACTAGGCTTGCCATAGGCAAATCCGTGACGAGTGGAAATACCGTAAGGGCCTTTTACACTGGGCGATTAGTTCCATCCAAGGAGCATTGGTCAACGAGATTGTTGCTCATTTAAACAGTGGGCTGATGCCAGCTGTACTGGAAGCAATCATTGCACATCCCCTGCTCACATGGGGAGATGTGCTGCCGACAACCAAGATTTTTTCAGCAGCAGCAAATGTTTGTTCGTCAGTTAATTAGGGGCATATTTACACGGCTTCATGATCGGGCAATGGGACGTTCAGGTGAATATTCTTGCCCAGTCACTGCCTGCATGAAAAGTCTTTAAGCAGGCATGTATCATAGAGACTAACACATAGAGGGCCCACTAATGTGGTGGTAGCAACTTATGTTGGTCTCATCGCCACAGGCAATCATTAGAAGATTAATACCAAAGGCAAGACCCATAGGGTAGGTGTTGTGGCGGTTCCGGAATTGGTGCCGTGCAGGTTTTGCAGGTGGTTCTCCATCTTCTGGCCCTGCTGGCTGTGGTATTGGGTGAGACGGGCTTAGCTGCACCTGAGGATTATTATCAGGCTATTTAGTCTGGCTGAAGCGGGACAGAATTGCCATTGAATCTTGTCTAGCTCTGCCTGTGATCTCAGTCAGAGATCTCTTCTGGATTGCTTATTTGCCTGCTGCATCTAAGCTAAGTTTGTCTTTCTGTTCTATTGTTCTATTTCTTATGTTTCCCCTGCCCCACGTGGGGTAACTAAGGGCTGAGGTACAAGGTCAGGTAAGTCCTTGTCAGGGCGAATTGCCTGCTTTTAGGCAGGTCCCTGTCCCTGAGGTTATTTTGATAGGAAAAGAGTTCCCATGTTTTGGTTTGTTTTTGTTGTTACACAGCTTGCGCACATTTGTGAGAGATTTGCGTGTTACAGTTCTAGCACATCCTGGGTAGATGTGACAGTAAGGGTGGAGACCACTGCTATAGGAGCTGCAGTCCCATGCAAACCTATATATTACAGCCCCATATATACACTGAGCTAGTAATTATTAGGAAATTATAGTACCAGTGTTTCTGGTGGCGCCACAAAGCTCTGCTACATGCACGTCACACATACACACAGCTCTGCTACATGCACTTCACACACACACACAACTCTGCTACATGCACGTCACACACACACAGATCTTTTAAGTTGCTTTCATATATGAGCTGCACGTGATTGATGAACTTTAGCAGCTCGCTGAGGAGACATGTTCACTCGTAGCTTTCGCATATCTGCTGAACAAGATTTACAAACTTCAGCTGGTGGCTGAGGTGACATCATGGCTTGTTGCTGTGTCATGTAAGCTGCATTAGCTTCACGGTGGAGTTGAACTCTCTGTGGTGACAAGTTTGCACGACAGTGATGGTTTGTTCCAACACTGGACAACAGTTGACGATTAGATGAAGGCTGGACTGATGTTGGCAGCATTAGCACTTGAGATGACATGATATCATGTTCAGGAGATGTGAAGATAGGGGGGAAGGACTATGCTTCAATGTTGTTGGTCAATATGCACCGCCGGCTACGTATGTGGACATTTGTGAGGTGTCATTTATTGGAGTCTCCACACAGGTGTGCAGCTACAAACTGCCAGACTGAGTACTGCTGTATCCATAGCAACTGAGACCACGGGGGTTTGTGGAGGATGTAGTCTGCCCATAATCCCTCATTCAGCTCAGAGACCATGTTACTGATCACATAATGGTGACATCATCACAGGTCCTATTAGCACATGAGCTATGTATGTGTACACTTGTAAGGTATCATTTATTGGAGTCTCCACTTAGGTGTGCAGTAGTCTCACAACCAGGTACAAACTTCCAGACTGAGTACTGCTGTATCCAGAGCAACTGAAGCTGCAGGGGTTTGTGGGGGATGTAGTCCACCCATAATCTCTGATTTAGTGCACAAGGAGAATAAAGGACCTGTGATGATGTCACAGTCATGTGATCAGGGGCGGAGCTAAGAGCCGGTAACGGATTACATGATGGTGACATCAGCACAGGTGCTTATGAAATAAATGTAAGACTGGCAGCATGCAAAGGTGCAGTAGAAAAAAAAACGTTTATTCTCCCATCACAATAGACAGCATCGTTTCAGCCTGACAGCCTTCCTCAAGCCAGTCCTACATTTATTTCATGTGGACTTCCTGTGGAGTTTGTGATTTGAAACTCCTTGACTGGCTGGTGCATTTGAACAGCCTGGTCCAGTGTGGGATACTGTTGGTGCTCTGCATGTAACTCACACAGCACACACGGACTGACAGACAAGTGGTCGTTAGCATTATAAACCACCACATAGTAGCGCGTTGGACCTCCTTTAGCCTTCAGATCTGCAGCAATTTATCATGGTGTAGATTCCACTTGGTGATCAAATTGTTTTGCAGGAATATCGGCCCCTGCGGACAGGAAGTTATATGGAGGTGCTGATATGTTCTGATCAGCTGACAGGAAGGGGTCATCGATTCATGCTGCTTGTGCCAAATTCTGACCTGACATCAGCACGGGGCAACAGAATTTGGGTTCATCTGAACAGGTGATGCTTTACTGCTGCTCAGTGATACAATTTTTGGAGTCTCGTCTCTCTGGTTTTCTTAGACACAATGATGCTGGAACTGGTGGTCTGCTGTTATACCCCAGCCGTACTAAGGAATGGCGAGTTGTGCATTTAGACACGTTAGTTAGAGCGCCAGCATTGTATATGGCTGCAACTTGCTTTATTATGAACTGAGTGTTGGTCAGAATAATTTTTGACATCCTCCTTTGACCCCTTTCGACCATGAGTTGTTTCTATCCTCAGGATCCCCTTTTGCTAGATGTTTTTCCTCAATCACACCATTCTTGGTATACTCCCCACTTCATAACACAAGAAACCTTCACAAGATCAGTAGTCAAATCCTGGCCAGGTCGATGATCGGACCTCGGAAGTCGCTCAGATCGCTGGATTTTCCCATCTAATGTGGATTCACACTGAAACTGATCCACGGAAAATGTGATTTTATGCTGCACTCCGGGGTCACAGCTTTAATTTCCATACACGGAAGCGCCAATTGTGAAAAAGCTGGGGTCTCTAAAAAATGGGCCATTCAATGTATGTACCTTTATACGGAATGGGATGGGGTGCTGGTACAGGTTTGGGACCCCAAACCTTCAAGCTATACCTCCAAAGGTGTCAGCTTCCACTGATAAGGGGGCAGCAAACATGGTGGAACCACACTACAGAATTACTGCTCTGCAATTATAAGTTGAGGGATAGTCATGATGACGTTGCACAACCTCAATGGAAGGGGCTAAAAAGGACAAGGGACAATGCAGGCAAATGTCAGGGCTCCTAACTCGCGATGGAAAGGTAACGCAGCTCCAGTTACATTTTTACAGCTGGGCCCATCTCTGCCCAGGTTGAGGCTGGTACATTGCTATATACTTATAAAGGCTGATTAGTGATAAGTAAAGAGCAAATCTTCACCGTGAATTAAAGCTTTTTGTGTCAATGTAAAAATCTCCTAGTAGCCGAAAAAAGCAACGGCGCCATCTAGAAGGCAAGCTAATGTACTGCACCCATCAATCATGGCTAATTAATCAACTCCCTATTAATTGTGAATACCTCGATAATCTTGTATCATGTCATTAGAAAAGTGTATGGGTGAAGGAATAAGACACGCCAGACACCGCGGGTCTGTTATATTCTCGTTAGGTAGCCGCCCGCACAAGATATATTAACGAGTTAAATCGAAAGATCTGTACCTTAGAACAAGATCAGGCAGCTGTAACAAGGTGTCTCTAATTACCATATAATTAGCTAATTCTAATTAACCTAGATTTTAATTATCACCAGGCACTAACCTGAAAACCTGAGGGCATAGGTATAGCATAAGGGAGGAGTACGTGAGAATCACATATCAAATAGTAGATTGTAACTGAACTACATTGGGACCTGTGCATGAGGAGAACACAAGAGAACAGCTTTTAATAGCCCCAATAGGAAATATAGAGGTGTGTGCGTGTGTATATATATATATATATATATATATATATATAAAACACACACACATGGGGTGGACAAAAATATAGAAACACTGTACAAAATGCATGCCTTAAACTACACTGGATTATGAATCATATTTCAATAAGACATGTAGAGACCGATTTTAAGTGGAGGTAATATGACACAGAGGCTGCCAGGCAGAAGGGTATATCTGCCCAAGCAACAAGGTTCCATTGGTCAGGAGTTTGAGCCACTCGGCTGCTGTTACAAGCTGGATCCGAAAACCACTCAGAGCAGGGCAAGAGGTGAAGTAAACACAAATTTGCCAGGAAAGCTCTCAGCCAAGCAGGGGTCAAAAGGGCAGCTCAGTGCTAATGACTAAAATCACATGCATTTCGTATGGTGCTTCCATATATTTGTTCACCCTATATAGTCTGCAGTGCTATTTCTGTGTCCAAAAAAAGGGGAAACCCAGCAGAACGAAAACATACTGAAGACAAATATAAAGATGGAATGGGAGAAATTGAATTGGGAGAAAAAAATTGAAGGGTTTATTGTATTTTTCTGTTACTAATGGCTTATTTACACCAGCGTATATCGGCCGGCGTTCCCATCTGAGCAGTGCCCCCTTTCCCTCCCCCTCACCGACTCTCTGTCTCTTTCCTCCACTCCGGTGTTTGCAATGGGAGGTGGAGCTACGCTCCGATTGTCCCACCCACTCCTATTCCTGGCTATGGACAAGGGGCAGGAGGGGACCCTGCCCACTCCCATTGCAAACCGCTCGGAGGGAGTAGAGAAGCAGAGAGTCGGTGAGGGAGGGGGGGACTGCTCAGATGAAAATGCCGGCCGATATACGCTTGTGGAAATAAGTCCTAAGGATGGAAAAGAGGAATGGAATTTGTGCAGGACACAAAACGCTCTTGTGAATTGAGCCTTAGTTATGTCTCCCACTCCATGTCTGTTATCGTACTCCAACACTGTATAGTGATATACCAATATGTAATCTTCTAATCCATTTGGAACGTACAACCGTCAAATGTGCATTAACAGTTAAAACGGCTTCTCACTGTATGTGAATTAATCAGGTTGTGTGTCGCCTCGGCACGGAGACACTTAACGTGTCACCTACTAGTGAGATAACACTACACATGCTGCAGGAGACAGAGGCAGATGTCTCCACTCCCTTCCACCCTTGTAAGGTGCAAATTCGCACCTGCTGCCATCTTCATGTTCATGTTTGGTATAAAAAATGAGAAATGTGACAGTCTAATTTATGCTACAGAAAATATGGTTAACTCTATGAGAACCGCAAAAAACCTAAATCATTTCATGTACTTTTTATAATGTCATCGCAATACAAGCCCATCCGAGGTCCCAGAGTGGGGAAACCCACTCTATGATGTCCTTATGCCATAACAAAAGCATTTGTATAAAAATATTCATGATGATGTTTACTTGTAATACCCAACCTAACCACATGGAATGCTGTTAAAATAAGCAATAAGCATAAAAAACTTTCATTCAGACATGTAGAACAATGCACCACCAAGTGGTAAAAACATTTATTGCAGAATTTTACAGTTTGTGCTCCGTAAAATAAAAAGACACAGAAAAAGCGAAAAATGTAAGGTTCAGAATAAGGCTATCTCCCCTCACAATGCTTTCCAGCTTGCTTACAGTTCTGTTATTTTTCTAGATCCATAGAAAAGAAGAGAGATATCAACTTATAAAATCATTGGTGTCAAAGAAAATTGCCCCATTAAAGGGATTTTGTTTTATGATATGTCAATTCCATATGTTATAAAGCTCTGCACTCCTTATGGGCTCCTATGAAGGATTTGTCAGTTATATCCTCTGCTATATACCTATGCGCGGTCATCAGCTCTCACCTTTTGATGCAGTCCCATAGGTAGGGTCAGACTACTGCCCCTAAAAGCTTTTGGCCTGTTTAAATGAGTATCCCCATCTCCATTTTTCAAGACGAAGATGGGAAACCCTAGCCACTCCGTTCCAACCACCAGTCTAAAACAGCTGAGAACTTAGTACAATGCTATATCCTTAGCTCTCATTGAAGTGAGTGGGAGCTACGGATACAGCATAGTGCGCTATGGAGTTACGGAAACAGCGTAACGCGTTTTGCTATGTTGTTTCTATGGCTCCCATTCACTTCAATGAGAGCTACAGAAACAGTGCCGCTCTAAGTGTTTGTCTGTTTCCGTAGGCTCCGGACGGGTGGCCAGTAGCTATAACAGAAGTTTCCCATATTGGCAATGAAAAGCCGAGATGGGAATACCCCTTTAAGAAATGTATTGCCAAAAGATAAGTGATGACTTGTGTCTCTTCACTCATATTTGGGACTACAACTCTGCAGTCTATACAATCAGTGGCGGTCCCGGCTACCAGCCCCTCATGTCCTTCCATCATGCATTTGCTTTATACATCATAAGAGCTGCTTCTATATGGGTGTTACAATATAAAGCTGTAATATTTTACCATCAGTTTCAGTCGTGTTTCCAGCTCGCTGAGAGTCATTACTTGGTTGGCTTGAGAGCAGCTCAATCTGAAAAAAGGAAAGTATTATCAACCAGTTCAATCGGAGAAACCATATTTATCAGTTCTGACGGAGGGGTCACATTTATAAGTTCTGACGGAGAGGTCACATTTATAGGTTATAACGGAGAGGCCACATTTATGAGTTCTATCGGAGAGCCCACATTTATCAGTTCTATCGGAGAGGCCACATTTATAAGTTATAACGGGGAGGCCACATTTATAAGTTCTATCAGAGAGGCCACATTTATATCGGACTAGAGTTGAGATGTGGCCTCTCCGAGAGAACTTATAAATGTGACCTCATCGTCAGAACTTATAAATGTGGCCTCTCCGCCAGAGCTTATAAATGTGGTTTCTCTGATGGAACCTATAAATGTGGCCTCACCGTCAGAACTTATAAATGTGACCTATCGCATTTATAAGTTTCATCGGAGAGGCCACATTTATAAGTTCTGACCGAGAGGCCACATTTATAAGTTCTGACCGAGAGGCCACATTTATAAGTTCTAACCGAGAGGCCACATTTATAAGTTCTATCAAAGAGGCCACATTAATAAGTTCTATTGTAGAGGCCACATTTTTAGGTTTTATCGGAGAGGCCACATTTATAAGTTCTAACCGAGAGGCCACATTTATAAGTTCTGACAGAGAGGTCACATTTATAGGTTTTATGGGAGAGGACACATTTATCAGTTCTATCGGAGAGGCCACATTCATGAGTTCTATCGGAGAGGCCACATTTATAAGTTCTATCGGAGAGGCCACATTCATGAGTTCTATCGGAGAGGCCACATTTATGAGTTCTATCGGAGAGGCCACATTTATGAGTTCTATCGGAGAGGTCACATTTATGTGTTCTATCGGAGAGGCCACATTTATGTGTTCTATCGGAGAGGCCACATTTATGTGTTCTATCGGAGAGGCCACATTTATGTGTTCTATCGGAGAGGCCACATTTATGTGTTCTATCGGAGAGGCCACATTTATGAGTTCTATCGGAGAGGCCACATTTATGAGTTCTATCGGAGAGGTCACAATTATAAGTTCTATCAGAGAGGCCACATTTATGAGTTCTATTGGAGAGGCCACATTTATGTGTTCTATCGGAGAGGCCACATTTATGTGTTCTATCGGAGAGGCCACATTTATGTGTTCTATCGGAGAGGCCACATTTATAAGTTCTATCGGAGAGGCCACATTTATGAGTTCTATCGGAGAGGCCACATTTATGAGTTCTATCGGAGAGGCCACATTTATGAGTTCTATCGGAGAGGTCACAATTATAAGTTCTATCAGAGAGGCCACATTGATGTGTTCTATTGGAGAGGCCACATTAATAAGTTTTATTGGAAAGGTCACATTTATAAGTTCTAATCAGAGAGGCCACATTTATAAGTTCTATCAGTGAGGCCACATTTATAAGTTCTATCGGACTAGAGTTGAGATGTGACCTCTCCGAGAGAACTTATAAATGTGACCTCATCGTCAGAACTTATAAATGTGGCCTCTCCGCCAGAGCTTATAAATGTGGTTTCTCTGATGGAACCTATAAACGTGACCTCACCGTCAGAACTTATAAATGTGACCTATCGCATTTATAAGTTTCATCGGAGAGGTTACATTTATAAGCTCTGACCGAGAGACCACATTTATAAGTTCTATCAGATAGGCCACATTAATAAGTTCTGACGGAGAGGCCACATTAATAAGTTTTATCGGAGAGGCCACATTTATAAGTTCTGATGGAGAGGCCACATTTATAAATTTTGACGGAGAGGTCACATTTATAAGTTCTATTGGAGAGGCCACATTTATGAATTCTATCCGAGAGGCCACATTTATGAGTTCTATCGGAGGGGCCACATTTATAAGTTCTGACAGAGAGGCCACATTTTTAGGTTTTATCGGAGAGGCCACATTTATAAGTTCTGACAGAGAGGCCACATTTATAGGTTTTATCGGAGAGGTCACATTTATAAGTTCTATCAGAGAGGCCACATTAATGAGTTCTATCGGAGAGGCCACATTTATCAGTTCTATCGGAGAGGTCACATTTATAAGTTCTGACGGAGAGAGGCCACATTAATAAGTTTTATTGGAGAGGCCACATTTATAAGTTCCATCAGAGAGGCTACATGTATAAGTTCTGACGGAGAGGCCACATGTATAAGTTCTGACGGAGAGGCCACATTCATAGGTTTTATCGGAGAGGTCACATTTATAAGTTCTATCGGAGAGGCCATATTTATGAGTTCTATCCGAGAGGCCACATTTATAAGTTCTGATGGAGAGGCCACATTTATAAGTTCTATCGGAGAGGCCACATTTATAAGTTCTGACAGAGAGGCCACATTTATAAGTTCTGACAGAGAGGCCACATTTATAAGTTCTGACAGAGAGGCCACATTTATAAGTTCTGACAGAGAGGCCACATTTATAAGTTCTGACAGAGAGGCCACATTTATAAGTTCTGACAGAGAGGCCACATTTATAAGTTCTGACAGAGAGGCCACATTTATAAGTTCTGACAGAGAGGCCACATTTATAGGTTTTATCGGAGAGGTCACATTTATAAGTTCTGACAGAGAGGCCACATTTATAAGTTCTGACAGAGAGGCCACATTTATAAGTTCTGACAGAGAGGCCACATTTATAAGTTCTGACAGAGAGGCCACATTTATAGGTTTTATCGGAGAGGTCACATTTATAAGTTCTATCAGAGAGGCCACATTAATGAGTTCTATCGGAGAGGCCACATTTATCAGTTCTATCGGAGAGGCCACATTTATAAGTTCTATCAGATAGGCCACATTAATAAGTTCTGACGGAGAGGCCACATTAATAAGTTTTATCGGAGAGGCCACATTTATAAGTTCTGATGGAGAGGCCACATTTATAAATTTTGACGGAGAGGTCACATTTATAAGTTCTATTGGAGAGGCCACATTTATGAATTCTATCCGAGAGGCCACATTTATGAGTTCTATCGGAGGGGCCACATTTATAAGTTCTGACAGAGAGGCCACATTTTTAGGTTTTATCGGAGAGGCCACATTTATAAGTTCTAACCGAGAGGCCACATTTATAAGTTCTGACAGAGAGGTCACATTTATAGGTTTTATGGGAGAGGACACATTTATCAGTTCTATCGGAGAGGCCACATTCATGAGTTCTATCGGAGAGGCCACATTTATAAGTTCTATCGGAGAGGCCACATTCATGAGTTCTATCGGAGAGGCCACATTTATGAGTTCTATCGGAGAGGCCACATTTATGAGTTCTATCGGAGAGGTCACAATTATAAGTTCTATCAGAGAGGCCACATTGATGTGTTCTATTGGAGAGGCCACATTAATAAGTTTTATTGGAAAGGTCACATTTATAAGTTCTAATCAGAGAGGCCACATTTATAAGTTCTATCAGTGAGGCCACATTTATAAGTTCTATCGGACTAGAGTTGAGATGTGACCTCTCCGAGAGAACTTATAAATGTGACCTCATCGTCAGAACTTATAAATGTGGCCTCTCCGCCAGAGCTTATAAATGTGGTTTCTCTGATGGAACCTATAAACGTGACCTCACCGTCAGAACTTATAAATGTGACCTATCGCATTTATAAGTTTCATCGGAGAGGTTACATTTATAAGCTCTGACCGAGAGACCACATTTATAAGTTCTATCAGATAGGCCACATTAATAAGTTCTATCGGAGAGGCCATATTTATGAGTTCTATCCGAGAGGCCACATTTATAAGTTCTGATGGAGAGGCCACATTTATAAGTTCTATCGGAGAGGCCACATTTATAAGTTCTGACAGAGAGGCCACATTTATAAGTTCTGACAGAGAGGCCACATTTATAAGTTCTGACAGAGAGGCCACATTTATAAGTTCTGACAGAGAGGCCACATTTATAAGTTCTGACAGAGAGGCCACATTTATAAGTTCTGACAGAGAGGCCACATTTATAGGTTTTATCGGAGAGGTCACATTTATAAGTTCTGACAGAGAGGCCACATTTATAAGTTCTGACAGAGAGGCCACATTTATAAGTTCTGACAGAGAGGCCACATTTATAAGTTCTGACAGAGAGGCCACATTTATAGGTTTTATCGGAGAGGTCACATTTATAAGTTCTATCGGAGAGGCCACATTTATGAGTTCTATTGGAGAGGCCACATTTATGTGTTCTATCGGAGAGGCCACATTTATGAGTTCTATCGGAGAGGCCACATTTATGAGTTCTATCGGAGAGGCCACATTTATGAGTTCTATCGGAGAGGCCACATTTATGAGTTCTATTGGAGAGGCAAATCAATCACGGCAATTCTTTATTCATGCAATTTTACAGAGCGTACAGGCAATCAGAAAAACGCATACGGTTCTGTGAATACGTCCTAAGAGACCCCGCCTCTTCAGAGTCTAATAGGCTGCTGTCATAGACATTGTAGAATGCACTACATAAGTAATTCAGTGTACTATCCTGCTGATTGAACAATCACATTTTCAAGTCCTCTTAAGGAACTAAATCATATCGTCAAAAACAGTTCAATAAAGTTTAATTTCTTTTAAAGTCCAGTTAAAAAACTATAGATTTTTCCCTACAAAACCCCTTTTTAAATGGATTAAGTCAAGTGCAAAAATGTTTTTTGAAAAGACGCACATAATAGGTATTACCACATTTGTAATGACCCAGACAATGAATATATATTGTTATTTTTCTCGCTCAAAGAACGCCATAGAAATTATTTTAAAAAGTAACGCCAGGATTGCTATTTTTTTCTTGTTTCCCTCCCACAAAACACAGTAAAAAAAATCCAAAAGTCACATGTACCTCAAACTGGTGCCAAGAAAAACTACAACTCTTCCTGCAAAAAGCAATCCCCCACAGACCTCAGTTGCTGGAAGAATAAAAATACTATAGGTCTTAGAATACAGCGATGCAGATTCAATAGTTTTTTATGTGTTTTTGTGCAAAAGCAGTAAAAGATTAAAAATTCTAAAGTAACTTTATTGCAGTAATTGTGCTGATCCAGATTAGAAAGTCATCAGGATATTTTGTCAGAATGGTGAATTCAGTAAAAACAAAATCCAGAAAACAATGATGGAATTTTAGGAGGGAGGTTTTACTTTCCATTTTCTCCCAATGTAACAAAGATACAAGTAAGGAATGTATTTTCAGCAGAGCTGTCATTGTTCTTTGTACTCTACAGGATTGATTGTTTTGTAATGTGATTTACCACTGATTTATTTCTGATTCTGTTGTAACCCCTCCCCCCACTCTATTAAAATTGAAAAAATAAAGAATATATATTATATATATATATATTGTGGGGGATTAGCGTTTAGGGGCAGTAGCAGTGTGGGCATCCGCGGCCAGAGACAGTGACACCAGGCAACAACGTTCTTTAGTCCAGGCTTTGCCTGGGTTTATTGCAGCAGAAACAAAACCAAAACAGAAATAAACACCTGCTCGTCTGAGCACTCACTATACATATGCTTGTTCCTGACTACTCACTGTCAGAATACTTCTTGCTTGCTGCACACAGCCAGTCCGGTCCTCAGACCTGTGGAGGTCTCACCACACCCTCCTGGGTGTTGAGGTTAGGGGGCGTCACCCTGTCAACCTCGCCTTTTGGCTCTCTCAGCCCACACGCTGGGCTAGCCGGGCTCCTTGCTCCACAGAGCCCTCTCTCTGGCTCTCAGCCAGATGCTCTCTCTCTCTGACCTGCAGGCCCAGGCTTTATAAGGCCTGGTACCAGCCTCACCTGGTACGTGGGAGTGGTCATCCCACCCTTCGCTTTGACCACTCCAGGAAAAGCCGGCCCGAACTATGCGGCTTGGAGCCACTTACAAACTACAACGTGTCAGTAACATAGCGTTACTGACACAGAAATGCTGGCTTCCTCCACCGAGCCCAGGCCGCTCGGTGGCACGTATCCACCCTCCAGCACTTTGTCAGTCACTGTCTCACATACCCTCCCCCTCTGTTCGAGCCCGTGGGTTCGGACACTTAGCTGTCCTGAAATGCGTCCTTGACGAGGCCTGGGTGTTGGGCTTCGGTCCCATGCTCAAAGTCTTTTCTTCTTGGCCCTCCAGGGTCAAAGCTCCAGGCTTGGGGGTCTCTTTCTAGTGCAAGAACCTTGTCTCTGTGTTCTTCCGGTTCCTTTACTTCTGACTCTGACTTTTTCTTGGTAGTTTTCAGTTCGCTGATGAGCTGGTCCTTGGAGCCAGCATCCCCGTGATAGGCTTCTACCACTTGGACCAACAGTTTCTTCACTTTTGGGGTTTGCTTTTCTACATCACTATTCTTTTGCTGCAGTTCTTTCAAGACTTCTGCGTCCACTTGTGAGACCTTCTGAGCCTCAGTAGTCTCCTTTTGTAAACATAAATTGGCACTCTTTACTACTTGTAACTTTTTCAGATTCTTTAACAAAATCCCCTTTTTTCTTTTCTGTCTGAACTGGGTTTTAGACATGTCTGGTCTCAGAACCCTTCTTTCAGCCGCTTGGCTATCTGATTTACAGCATTTTATCTTCGTGCACAACTTCTCTGAGAACTGCTGAAGCTCTGCTTTGCCTGACACTACTTTCAGGGGGCGCTTCAGGGTTAGCGCTTCAGTCTCTTTCTTAATATTCTCTAGCAGGATCTCCATTTCTGCTACCGGTCGTTGGAACACCCCGTTTAGCTTTTCTCGTATCAGGGTTCTTTTTTCAGCATCTATCTTGGTGCTAATGCAGCCTTGCATTTCAGTGTGCACAAGCTTGTTACGCCTTTCTTTTGCAACTTTAGGAAATACTGACTTCTCCTCAGTAAGCCACTGTTCACACATCTTTTGTTTCTTCTCCCAGTTGGATGCCATCTGACATTGGTAACCAAGCTCCACACTAATGTCTTCTACTTCCTGCTGAAGACTCACTGTAAACTTTTCAAGTTCATCATAGACATCAGTTTGAAGACAAATCAGCTGATTTAGCGCTTCCACTTCTAGGATTTCACCGTCTTGCTCTTCAACCGTGACCCAGCATGCAGGGTTCTCATACAGTTTCTCTTCCCTCTCTGACATCATTTTCAGGGTGTGCGTTACAGTTAACACTTCGGTCTCTTTCATACAGACCCTTTCTTCAGCACGCCCACATTCAGTGACACATCTTGCCGACCTGATTTTCTCTTCTGTGAGCTGCTGTTCCCATAGTTGCTGTGTCTTTCTTAATTTGGACACAAGGTCCTTTTGGAGACCAAGCTTCACAGAAGAACCTTCTATCTCTTGCTGAAGATGTACTTTAACCTTCTCGAGCTTATCACAGGCAGCTGTCTTCTCTTCACACTGCTGACTTGTAGTTTCTAATTCTCCTTGTATTTCTCTTTTCTGCTCTTCCACAGAAACCAGACACAAAGCACTCTTCTCCAGTCTATCTTCCAGATCCACCACCTCAGCCTGAAGTGTTGCAATCTGCTCTGATAGGTTTCTCTTAGCTTTTGCATCCTCCCCTACTTGCTTGAGGAGCACATTTTTCTCATCTTGCATAGCCTTCAGGTGTGCACTGAGACCAAGCTTCTGCTGCTTCTGTTCTTGCAGTAACTTCTGAGACTCTTCAGTCTGAGCTTCCAGCTTCTCTTGCAGCCTGCTCACCTGCTCAGACAATGCTGTCTGCACACTGTCACCTTTCGTTATCTTTATTTGTAGCTCTTGAAGCTGCATCTCTACTGTGTCTTTCTTGCATTCATATGCATACTTGTCTTCCAACAACCCCTTCACTCTTTGGGACAGCTCAAGACACTCACTTTCCAATGTTTCTTTCACCTTTTCAAGTTGCTTCAACTGCTTGGACAGTTTCCCCACAGCTACAGCATGACTCCGTTCCAGCTCCTGGATTTGGGTTCCATGTACTTCAGCTTCCTCATCCAAGCTCATCTGTAGCTGGGACACCAGTCTCTCAAGCAGCACTTCCTGGTTTTCCTTGTGACCCAGTAAGTCTTCCAAGAACTCTGCTTGCTTTTTGGTCTTACTGCACGCAGCTTTCTGTATTTCCAGCTTTTCCTTGAGCTGACTTACTTGGTGCTCCCAGTCACCATTTTTCTTTGCTAGCTGCATTTTCAACTCTGCAACCTGATTCTGCAAACCTGTCGTTTGATTATGTGCATCTGTAGACGCTCTTTCTAACTTGCAACACGTCATCTCCAACTCTTGGGTTTTCATTTGCAGTTTCTTACAGTCCTGTTCATACTGCGCAGCTTGTGCCTCCAGACATACTCTGCGGTCAGCCTCATCTCTGGCTACATCTCTGAGGTCTTGTATCTCTTCATGGGCTGATGAAAGATATCCCTTTAACTTTTCTTTCTTACTTCTCATCTCTTTTAAGCGCTGTTCATACTGAACATTCATCTGTTGCAGCAACACCCGGCGATCAGCTTCCTCCTTAGCCAACCTCTCAAAATGCTCCTTCTCCTTTAAGAGAGCTGCACTTTTTGTTTTCAGCTGCTCCACCTCTTGAAGGCTAGTTTCTTTCTCAAACTGTGTTCTCAACTTTTCACACTTAGGGGCTTGTTCTCCCAACACAGCCCTGTGATCCGTTTCAGTTTGTCGTATAAGGGGCTCATTCCCTGTAGTCTTGAGTGACTCTGTCATTGTAGCCAACTGCTTTATTAGGCGTTGCCTTACCTCCTGCTGCATCCGCATAGCCTCTCCATGGGCTTTCAGCTGCTGAGCCATGGCCTCCTGTTGTGCTTTCTGCTGCTGAGCTATGGTCTCCTGTTGCAGCACTATCTCTGGCATCCATTGCTTCAGCCATTCCTCCATACTGGCTGTATCTGGTTGCTGCGCCGTTGCAGCGTCCACCCGGGACATGGGGTTATGGCACGCTCAGACAATCTCTCTTTGGGCGGTTGCCCTTAGCAACGGTTCTCCAGTTGCTGCAGCAGAATGTCCATTAACTGGTGTATGTCTCTTTAAGACCGCTGCCCGCATCCAAACACCATATGTGGGGGATTAGCGTTTAGGGGCAGTAGCAGCGTGGGCATCCGCGGCCAGAGACAGTGACACCAGGCAACAACGTTCTTTAGTCCAGGCTTTGCCTGGGTTTATTGCAAGCAAAAACAAAACCAAAACAGAAATAAACACCTGCTCGTCTGAGCACTCACTATACATATGCTTGTTCCTGACTACTCACTGTCAGAATACTTCTTGCTTGCTGCACACAGCCAGTCCGGTCCTCAGAACTGTGGAGGTCTCACCACACCCTCCTGGGCTTTGAGGTTAGGGGCGTCACCCTGTCAACCTCGCCTTTTGGCTCTCTCAGCCCACACTCTGGGCTAGCCGGGCTCCTTGCTCCACAGAGCCCTCTCTCTTGCTCTCAGCCAGACGCTCTCTCTGGCTCTCAGCCAGATGCTCTCCCTCTGACCTGCAGGCCCAGGCTTTATAAGGCCTGGTACCAGCCTCACCTGGTACGTGGGAGTGGTCATCCCACCCTTCGCTTTGACCACTTCAGGAAAAGCCGGCCCGAACTATGCGGCTTGGAGCCACTTACAAACTACGACGTGTTAGTAACATAGCGTTACTGACACAGAAATGCTGGCTTCCTCCACCGAGCCCAGGCTGCTCGGTGGCACGTATCCCCCCTCCAGCACTTTGTCAGTCACTGTCTCACAATATATATACAGATAGTCCCCGACTTGCGAACATTCGACTTGCGAATTTCGCTAGATACGAACTATCTGTCCTGCACAGTATGATGTAATGCTATGGCATTACATCATACTGTGCAGGGACCGGACAGGCTTCTATCAAGCCTGATAGAAGCCTGTCCGGTCACATCGCGGTTGCTGGGCAGCCGGGGGCCTTCTGAAAGGCCCCAGGGCTGTCTATGCAGAGCGCCTAGCAAGCCGTGCGCTCTATGGGCACTCTGCATAGGCAGCCCTGGGGCCTTTCAGGAGGTCCCCGGCTGCCTAGCAACCACACAGCGTCCCGCGATCTCATCGTGGGACGCTGTACGGGCCCCCTGAACGTCGGGTGCAGGCTGTTTCTTACAGCGGGCACCCGGCGGCAGCAGTTCCGACGAGCCGCGCCGCTCGTCAGAACTGTTAACACTTTAAATACCGCTGTCAGAGCGGTATTTAAAGTGTTAACAGTTCCGACAAGCGGCGCGGCTCGTCGGAACTGCTGCCGCCGGGTGTCCGCTGTAAGAAACAGCCTGCACCCGACGTTGTATGGAGCGGGATCCACCCGCGATCCCGCTCCATACTACTACTTGTTCGACTTGCGAACAAAACGGACTTGCGAACGGGCTCCCGGAACGGAACCTGTTCGCAAGTCGGGGAGTATCTGTACACACATATATAAAAAGTTACACACTACATGTACCCCAGAGTAGTGTCATTAAAAATGTAACTCATCCCACAAATAACAAGCCCTCATACAGCTCTGTCACCAAGTTATGGCTCATACAATGTGATTGTGAAAATCGCTTGGTCCTTAAGGCACAAAATAGGCTTGTCACTGAGGGGTTAAACATGATTTGTCATGACTTGTCTGCTTCATTAAATACTTGTATTCCGAATGAGATAACAATCGTGGAGCATTCTTTCTTGTAACTCTATGTAATGCTGTTCTTCCTCTTAAAAGTGTATGAATAAATTGACAACTGGGCGTTACCATTTGCCATGTCAAATAGGATTTTCCCTCCACGGTTAGTCCTGATTGGACAGTATCAGACTTTGCAGAGACACTCCCCCAAATGGTAACACTCAATTGTCAATATGCTCATCATTTTCTAATGGCCTTAAGACAGGATCTATGCTCCAGAATAGTTATTTCCTGGGAGTACAAGTATTACCCAAAACAGGCATGTCAGGAGAGCTACAGGTCATTTTTAAAGGGAACCTCTCAGGTCTCCTAAAGGTGCCTGGGCTGCAGGCTGCAAGAGATAGTGACAAACATACTGATTTCAGCGGTCTGTCACTTTTACCGATCGGTTTGGTAAATCTAACTTTTGCAGCTGTGCAGGGCTGGAGTGGTGAGTCCAATAAAGCTCAGGTGTATTCATATATGCAAACTCCCCCACCTCCTCCTCCCTCCAGATGCTGATTGACAGATCTCTCCAGATCTCTCTAGTAACACGTAACACAGAAGGACCTGCCAATCAGCATCTGGAGGGAGGAGGAGGCGGGAGGAGTGTGCATACATGAATATACATGAGCTTTATTGGACTCCTCTGCCGTCCAGCCATGCAAAGTTTCAAAAATAAGATTTGCAAAACCACTAAATCAATCCTTATGAGTGATAGACCGCTGAAATCAGCTTATCTGTCACTATATTCTGCTGCCTGCATCCCATGAGGCTTGGAGTACCCAACAGGTTCTTCTTAGGGTTTGGCAGGTATCAGATAATTGAGTAGCAGTTTCAGGCACTGGGTTGAGCCTGCTGCTGCAGGTCTGGAGAGAGTAGTCAGGGACGAGCCAGGAGTCAGCAACTTGTTTGCAGTACAAGGCGGTTAGCATTGTCAGAAGGGAAACCAGAGGTCGGTTACGGGTATATCAATTTGCAGTTTGAGGAGCAGGCAGGAGGTGAAGCTTGACTACTGACTGGGAGCACAATAATCACGCACTGGAGGAGTGTCAGGGTCAGGCTTTTACAGGAAGTCCCAATTAGTGGCAGGGTGGGACCCGGGCAGGGAGGCAGGAAACATAGAACAAGGCTAGAGTCATTCAGGGGACTGTCCACGGCTGGATGGCTCCAGAGCGCAGGAAGTCCCAGGTTCGATCCCTGACAAACTGTAACCACTCACATTCATTGGTGCTTTATCTCCTAGATGCCATAAAACAATAATAAACTGACCACAGTTCTGAAACACCCAACAGTTACTCAGAGGTGCCTTGTCCAGAATTTCACTATTTTGAGAGGCATTGCAAGTAGCAGAATAAGCTCATATAGGTCCCTTCCTCATCACAATCACAGACGGCATCATGTATGTGCAATCTGTGCAGCAACACAGGGTGCATCACTCATACCAAACTAAAGGGGCACCTCTTCTGCCAATAGAAAGGCCAAATGGCACCTCCACGCAACATTATAGCCTCTTTCCCATAGAAGGCAGCAGTTCTACCCACTGGTTGGCACCCATATTATCTACTTGCAGCAAATCTTGCATATGGCTCTCCCAGCCCCTCTGGTTTGTAACTTGTAATAGTCTACAGGTTTCCTCCCTCTGATTAGAGTGGGTAACACAGCCTTTCATTGGCAGGTGAGGTGATAATGAATGGGAGTTGATGCTCGAGAAGAGAGATGATATTGAGAGATAATAGTGTGTAGGAGGGTAGATAACATGAGGGAGAGAGAGATGATTCTGGGGTAAAGATAATACTTGGAGGAGAGATATGATACTAGTAAAAAAATAGGTAGGATGATATTGGGGGAGAGATAATACAGAGAGGGGGGGGGCGGAGATTTGATTCTGAGAGGAGATGATACTGACAAAGGGACTGAAACCCAGGGTGGTAGAGTTAATGCAAGGGAGATGATACCTGCAGAAGGGAGGTAAGTTGGTATCTGCTAGAAGAGGGGAAGTGATGAGAAGAGGAGTGTTGGGGAGGTGAGGAAAAGAAGCGGGGAAGAGAAGGAGAGTAAGTGATCAAGAGAGGAAAAGCAGAAGAGAGAGAAAGGAGAATAGAAGAGGAAGAAGATACCTATGAGTAGATATTATATCTGGGGGCATAGGAGATCAAGGTGGAATAATACTTGGGGTAGACAATACGTAAAGGGGAATTATATTTGTTGGAGGAGAGGTAGACAATTCCTAGGACAGACGAGGGTGAGGTGATATCTTGAAAAGAGGGGCCTGATACCTCTGGGGTGTGAGATAATACCTAGGTTGGAGGGAAAAAGATGTCCCTAGGTGAGCCAGGGAAGAAGAGACAATTTGGAGGGAGAGACTATCATAAAATAATACCAAGCAAGGGAAGAAATGATTCTGAGGGACACAGATTCTTCATTCAGTGCTGTAGTTTAGGAAGAGAGTGTACCTGCAGGATCAGACTATACAGGGCGAGCTTGGAGACATATAGGCCTGTATAGGTGAAGGATATGAAAACCATTTGCTTAATTTTTCATTTTAAATCCATTGGAATGTTTAAAAAGCCATTGTCAATAAATGTGAACATAGCCTTTATTTTTTATCTTCAGTAGTGGGTACCAAAGTAATCCCGCGCAGGGGCCATCTAACCAAAAGCCTATCCTGGTTGGAAGCATGAACCGACATAGGATAGGGGAATCTGGCTTTCAATGAACATGAAGCCATGATCGGAGGTGATTCCATTATGTTTTTTGCTTACCGACTTCTTTGTGTCCTTGATTTTGTGTTTTGGCCCATCACAAGTCTTTTACACGGGCCAGAGGAACCCGTGTAGGCCTGGCAGCCTTTCCTGCTGTATTTAGGGTTACTATAAAGTACTTGTGAGTACTTGGCGGTGTTGTACCATGGACAGCTCCAAGTGTCTACAGTTGTTTCCTGTAAACACTGTGTTGCCATGTTGCTTGTTTCTTCATGTACCTGTGTTACCACCTGCGGACTATTTCATGCAGCGGGTGGTAAATCAGGAGCATTTCTATAGATTCAATGGAGGCAATATCTGAATAATCGCCAGGGTGGAACAAAGAACAATGCCAGATATTAAACTTGCTTTTGTTACAAGTTGCTTTCCTAGTGACTAGTGAACAAAAGAAGGGACATTCTGGTCCACATACCTCCTCTTCACCTGGGCCGCACTGCTGCCAGCTCGGACGAATAGTGCCAGGAACTCTAGATATGGGATTGTGCCGTTATCAAGGACGGGGATCTGAGGACAGAAGAGCAGTTGTCTTACTTTGGAGCAAAAACTACAAATTCAGTACAGTAGTGCAAAGACTCCGGGTTTCTGATTCCAGCATTTTTACTACCAAATGGGAAGATGGAACAACGCCTCTGGAGTGCCATCTATTGGAAGGCAGCATTCCTGCAAGTCACCGTCAGACCTTTTAACATTTCTAGGAGGAATAACGGAGGAACGGCACAATGACAATTTGCTCCCGAACTACTATTTTATGAGGAATGCAAGTATTTACTAAAGCAGACATGTCAGCAGAGATGGCAGGTCCTCTGTAAGTCTAGAGCTACCTAGACTACGGTCTCTTAAAGTGGTTGTCTCATTGCTATCTACAGGATAGGTGATAACCTGCTGATCAGTGGTGGTCCATTCACTAGGAATGCCACCGATCTTAAAGTGAACCTGTCAGGTCCTCTAGGCACCATAAAGTTATTGGATCCCAGGACAGGGGCCCCCGAGTCCAGGGGTGTGCCTTGTATACATACCTGCTGTGCACTAGGGAAGCCACTGCTCTGTCCATGCTCCGGATTCATCTCTACACACATATATAGTAACTGAGTGCGGTGATGCGTCTGATGCGTGGACCGAGGAGCAGCTTCCTGGGCAGACAGCAAAAAAGCAGGTAGGCAGGTGGATATAAAAAGCTCAACCCCGGACTCAGCAGCGCCTGTCGTATGAGCCCAAGAATTTAATTTGACTCTAATCGTTCCTTTACAACTGTATGCTCTGGTTTCCTGCACCTCAAATACATCTCCAGAATCCCCCTATCCCTTCTGTAGAGACAGCAATAACTCTGATTCATTCTAAGCTTGACTCTGCAGCTCATTACTAATGTGTCTCCCCCTCACTGAAGTCTCCAATCCATCCTGAATGCAACAGCCAGACTCCTCTTTCTGTCCTACAACGATACCTCCACCCTGTGCCAGTCACTACACTGATGCCTCCACCCTGTGCCAGTCACTACACTGATACCTCCACCCTGTGCCAGTCACTACACTGATACCTCCATCCTGTGCCAGTCACTGCACCAATACCTCCACCCTGTGCCAGTCACCACACTAATGCCTCCACCCTGTGCCAATCACTGCACCAATGCCTCCTCCATGTGTCAGTCACTACACCGATACCACCACCCTGTACCAGTCACTGCACCAATGCCTCCATCCTGTGCCAGACACTACACTGACACCTGCACCCTGTTCCAGTCACTGCACTAATACCTCCACCCTGTTCCTGTCACTGCTCTGATGCCTCCACCCTGTACAAATCACTACACTGATACCTCCACCCTGTGCCAGTCACTGCACGGATACCTCCACCCTGTGCCAGTCACTGCACTGATACCTCCACCCTGTGCCAGTCACAACACCAATACCTCCCCCCTGTTCCAGTCACTACACTGATGCCTCCACCCTGTGCCAGTCACTACACTGATACCTCCACCCTGTGCCAGTCACTACACTGATACCTCCACCCTGTGCCAGTCACTACACTGATACCTCCACCCTGTGCCAGTCACTACACTGATGCCTCCACCCTGTGCCAGTCACTACACTGATACCTCCACCCTGTTCCTGTCACTGCACTGATGCCTCCACCCTGTTCCTGTCACTGCACCGATGCCTCCACCCTGTTCCTGTCACTGCACCGATGCCTCCACCCTGTGCCAGTCACTGCACTGATACCTCCACCCTGTGCCAGTCACTGCACTGATACCTCCACCCTGTGCCAGTCACAACACCAATACCTCCCCCCTGTTCCAGTCACTACACTGATGCCTCAACCCTGTGCCAGTCACTACACTGATACCTCCACCCTGTGCCAGTCACTACACTGATACCTCCACCCTGTGCCAGTCACTGCACTGATGCCTCCACCCTGTGCCAGTCACTGCACTGATGTCTCCACCCTGTGCCAGTCACTACACCGATACCTCCACCCTGTGCCAGTCACTACACTGATGCCTCCACCCTGTGCCGGTCACTACACTGATACCTCCACCCTGTTCCTGTCACTGCACTGAGGCCTCCAGCCTGTGCTAGTCAATAATTTCACTGACTAGGCGCTTAAAATATAAATTTTTATTAAATACTAGCTGAAAAATGGGGTTAATAGAAGACCACCCATACACGAACAAACAGGCACAAAAACACAACAAAGAAAGGCTGGTATCATAAACACTGGCCCTTATTGATGACTAGACGATGAAGCCAATATGCTTAGATGAAAAAAGAGGTTGTTGGTAAATTGCTTTTCGGTTTGATAGCTGAAAAGCATATTTAGCAAATGCAAATTTTGGTGTGTCAATTGGGTCTACCGTTCCCGCCCACTAATATTTGGACTAGAAGACCCAGGCACTAATGCTCTTATACTCATATTGTTCAATCTTAGCGCCAATTAGGCCTACAGATCAGGCCCACCGGATACTGGGCTGAGAAGACCCAACCTAGTTGCTAACACTAATGGTCCAACGCGTTTCAATAGAGGAATGATCGTCAGGGACCGAATGCCCTCATAAAGTAAAATACCCTGATCGTGGTTCTCCACAGATACAAATGGGTATCCTACGACACGGTCAGGACAAAGTGATGTCAATTAGAACCTGCTCCTTAGTTAATAAATAAGCTGGCTACCATCTGAAAAAGCCCACACTCTCCATAAAGAGCTAGTCATGCGGTACTTTCCCATAAAGAGGCTCAATCGCTAAGTCCTAGCATCAGCAACTTTGTTTGCTCTTAAGGCTGTTAAGAAAAAATGTCTAGTGGCAAAATAATCAAAAGATAAACAAAATAAAAATAAATAAAGGACCGATAGCCCTGATAGTGGATTGTCAGTGCAACTGAGCTCTGCCATTCCAGTACAGCCTCCTGGGGGGGGAGGGGGGTCCCAAGTGGCCAATCAATATTGCTCTCCATGGTAATGCCACTGACAGCCTCCTCCTGATCATGTGATATTGAGATCGCATGGGTTGTTACCATGGTAACTAACCACACACCTCTTCGTACCTCATACCCCATTGGCCAATCAATAGCCCATTCTCTTCATAAAAAGAGATCCCTGGATCTGCCATGCTGCCGCCCAACCACGGGGGGATTGCGGGAGTCTGTGACCAATGTCCCTGCAGACAATGGCGCCCACTGTCATATAATCGCTACTGACATCAGTGGTCCCTCCCCACGACCGGCCCTACTTTAGCTCATGCGCACTCCTGCCGGGTCCGATACTATAGGTATATACAGCATATCCGTCTCCTATGCATCACATATTGAGACGCAGCGCCAAGTACTGTGTACTCAGGAAGGGTAGAGCCGGGTTCAAGAATAAAAGATAGAATACCTTCTGTAGTTTTATACAAGGCTATAGGCAGCTACAGAAGTTTCAGTACGTGATGGGATTGTTTATATAATGCAAATGTAATGAAATCTATTGGGAAGGAATAGCAGTGATATACAGCATTACCTATTCCGACAGATTTGGAATGGTGGGGCACTATTTTTATTTATTGGATGCCGATGGTGATAAAATGTATTGCACCCAGGATACCATTGAATCATTAGATTTTAATGAAGGACTTGCATAGTTTATTTGCATATATCTCTTTATCTACTATAGGTAGAGAATGAAAAGAAATACATGTAGATGGGAGATAAGATACTAATTAGAGATGAGCGAGCGTACTCGGATAAGCGGTACTCGCTCGAGTAATTGGCTTTATCCGAGTACCGCTGTGCTCGGGGCTAAAGATTTGGGTGCCGGCACGGAGCGGGGAGCTGCAGGGGAGAGCGGGGAGGAACGGAGGTAAGATCTTTCTCTCCTTCTCTCCCGCCCGCTCTCCCCTGCTCCCCGCTGCGACTCACCTGTCAGCCGCAGCGGCACCCGAATCTTTAGCCCCGAGCACAGCGATACTCGGATAAAGCCAATTACTCGAGCGAGTACCGCTTATCCGAGTACGCTCGCTCATCTCTAATACTAATATTATGAATCCAAGATTAACACATCATACATACTTCATCTGCTTTACTTGTCGCCTACACAGTGCTTGAGGTATTTCTAATCCACCAGAGCAAAAAGTGGTTAAGTCCTCAGGTCGAAATACTAAGGGTCTTGATGTCTATACAAACCAGTTGAATAGTAGGCTTTCATTTGGGCCCTCAGAATTAATTGACCGGAATCTATAAATCTTTTTGGAGAAGCCCCTGATCGGTATTTGCTCTCCGGCCCTGTGTTCTGACAACTCCAATGTCCTGGAATTTGCTCTGGCTTACATCTCCATTATGTTTCTGCCATATATGTTTTGCTATTGGTGCGTTCTCTTTCCTCCTCACATTCCCAATATGGGCCAGAATTCTTCGACGGAATTGTTGTGTGGTTTTACCAATCTAGTTAAGAGGACATGTGCATGTAGCTACGTATGCGATGTTGGCCGTCTTACGGTTTATCAATTCCCGATTTTGGTAATTTATAGTCGTAGTAGCACTGGAGAAAGATGTTCTTTAATTGATGAACTGGCATGTCGCACATGTAGAACAGGGATATGTTCTCTGTAGTTGTGTGTACCCAGCCATGTAGAATCTCTAAGTGGTTGTAAATGGCTCTTGACGAGTCTGTCCCGTAGACTCCTCCCCCGTCTAAATGTAATAGCCGGGTCATCGAGTAGAACATCCGTTAGATCCTGATCATCATTTAAGATGTCCCAGAATTGTTTGAAGATATTGCGCACCTGAGGAGCTCCTGTATCGTATGTCCCAATGATACGGATTACCTCTGTCTGTTCCCTTGTCTGTGCTACAAGGAGATTTGTTCTGGATTGAGCTGCTGAAAAATCATAGTCTTGTTTGAATATTTTTTCTTGGATATCCCCTCTCCGTAAATCTACCAGATAGTTTAGCACTTTCACTTTGGAAATTCCTCATAGATGAGCAATTTCTGTGGACTTTCAGAAATTGCCCCTTGGGGATACCTCGATGCAATGGATAACAATGGTAACTATCCCAAACCAAAAGTGAGTTTGTAGCTGTACTTTTCCTGAAGAGCGCTGAGGACAATGTGCCATCATGTTCCTTCCTAATTTGAATATCCGAGAACGATATGCTAGTCATGTTGCATTCAGAGGTGAATCTAAGGCTTAAATCATTATCGATGAAGGTCCAAAATGATAATGCATCCCTAGACCACAACAGCGGGATATCTATTGATATACCTTATCCAGAGTGAGATGTTGTCAACCCACTCTGAATTTTCCTCAATAGATACATGTTGCTCCACCCACCAGTCCAGGAGGAGGTTAGCGTACAACGGGGCACAGGGGCTCCCCGTCGCCATCCCCCTGAGCTGGTGGAAGAAATGACCTCCGAACGTGAAATAGTTGTGAGAATAAACATGAGTAGCTCACCCACAAGCTGATTATGACCACTATAGTGGGTGCTCCTCTGTTGGAGAAAGTAATCCACAGCTCCAACTCCATGATGGTGTGGAATGAAGTTGTAGAGGGCCTCCACATCGATGGTAGCCAACAGTGTAGTGGATTCAACACAGATGCCCTATATTTGTCTAAGGGCATCCAATGTATCCTGAACATGAGACGGAGGGCCGTAACAAAGGGCCTTCAGGTCTGATCTAAATAAAGACTGACATTTTGTGTCAGATTATCAATACTGGATACGATTGGCTTGGTCCCTTTGTGCACCTTTGGACTCATCTTTACTAATGAGGCCCACTCCCAATGCTCTCGATTAAATTCCTGAGAGTTCTTTCAAAAATAACAATGTCAGATCTGCCCCAAGAACACAGTATGTCTCCCTGTTGTTTAGTAGGTCCATGCATATAGTGAGGTAGTTGTCTCTGTCTATAAGGGCAATATATCCTCCCTATTCAAAGGTTTAACAATCACATTCGGATCACTTTCTCATTTTTTAAGGGATATCAACCAATCACCAGACAGGTTTGAATATTTATTATGGTTTGCCATTTCCATCTTCCTGATCTCCTTCTGGACCAATTTCTCAAAGGAATCCAGGAGAGGGCAGTGTATAGGTGGAGGATTGGCCGTGTTCTTGGGTCGCGATTTAGTGAAGGGACCTGACCCTAATGGCCTAAGTGCTTCATCTTCCAGATCTTGAAGATCTCGCACACTTGTCATATCCTCAGGCTTAAGGCCTTGTGTTCCAGTCACTACACTGATGCCTCCACCCTGTGCCAGTCACTACACTGATGCCTCCACCCTGTGTCAGTGACTACACTGATGCCTCCACCTTGTGCAAATCACTGCACTGATACTTCCATCTCATGCCAGTCACTACCATAATACGTCCACTCTGTGCCTGTCACTGCACCGATACCTCCAACCTATGCCTGTCACTACACCGATAACTCCAGCCCGTGCCAGTCACTGCACCAATACTTCCATCTTGTGCTAGCCACTAACCCAACACCTCAATCCTGTGCCAGTCACTACGCCAATACCTCCATCTTGTACCAGTCACTGCACCGATACCTCCATCTTGTGCCAGTCACTGCACCGACACCTCCATCCTGTGCCAGTCACTGCATCGATGCCTGCATTCTGCGCCAGTTACTGCACTGATACCTCCATCCTGTGCCAGTCACTGCACTGATGCCTCCATTCTGAGCCAGTCACTGCACTGATGCCTCCATCCTGTGCCAGACACTGCACTGATGCCTCCATCCTGTGCCAGACACCACACTGATGGCCCTACCCTGTAGAAGTCACTGCACCGATGCCTCCATCCTGTGCCAGTCACCACACAGATGGTCCTACCCTGTAGCAGTCACTAGACTGATGCCTCCACACTGTGCCAGTCACTGCACTAATACCTCCAGCCTGTGCCGATCACTACACTAATGCCACCACCCTCTGCCGGTCACTACACTGATGCCTTCACCCTGTGCCAGTCACTACACTGATACCTCCATTCTGTGCCAGTCACCACACCGATGGTCCTACCCTGTGTTAGTCACTGCACTGATGCCTCCATCCTGTGCCAGTCACTGCACCGAAGCCTCCATCCTGTGCCAGTCACTGCACCGATGCCTTCATCCTGTGCCAGTCAGCACACTGATGGTCCTACCCTGTAGCAGTCACTAGACTGATGCCTCCACACTGTGCCAGTCACTGCACTAATACCTCCAGCCTGTGCCGATCACTACACTAATGCCACCACCCTCTGCCGGTCACTACACTGATGCCTTCACCCTGTGCCAGTCACTACACTGATACCTCCATTCTGTGCCAGTCACTACACTGATGCCTCCACCCTGTGGCATTCACTTCACTGTTGCCTCTACCCTGTACCAGTGACTAGACTAATGCTTCTAATGATTGGAGACCAAACCAGAGATTGCAGCTGCAGGAATATAATTTGCATATTCTCTGTGCATTCCGGGAAGATTGCCAGGATTAGCCGGGTCTAGCTGCTTGGAGGACATCGCCAGACGCTACACTAAGTAGGATCTTATAGGTAATGTAGCTTCACTACAATTCTTGACTTTTAGAAGTTTGGAAGTGGACATCAACTGACAACATAGAAAAGGAGAGGACCCATTTGGTGAGCTGCAATGTATGCTATATGTTTACAGACCTACCAGAGGCAAAGCCAAACTTCAGCTGCCAGAAATGCAAGCTTTTGTTTCTACTGTAGGAAAAGCTGCAAAGTTCTCAGGAGCAAATAGCTACATTGAAGCTCATTAAGGAAGATGGGAATTTCCTTAACAGAGCAGAAGAAACTCTTCAAAATGTTGAAGGAAAAGAAATGTTCAGTGTACCTGCAGAAGCAGAGAAATGGGAGCATGTGACCAAAAGTTGAAAATTCCTGGAGAACAGAAGTCCCAGAAGATTGGAGAGGGGCAAATGTTGTCCCTATCCTCAAAAAATGGAATTGGGTGGATTCAGGAAACTACAGACCTGTAAGCCTGACTTCTATACTGGGAAAGATCCTTGAACAAATTATTAAACAGCATGTATGCAAGTACTTTGATAAAAATGTAATTAACCAGATTTGTAACAAACTAGTCAAGCCAGATGAATCTAATTTCCTTCTATGACAGAATCGCCAACTGGGTTGATCAGGGAAATGTGGTGGATATAGTATGTCTTGACTTTAGAAAAGCATTTGACAAAGTATCTCATACCATACTTATCGAAAAAATGACTAAATATGGGATTGACAAGGCAACTGTTAGGTGGATTCAGAACTGGCTGAGCGATCATACTCAAAAAGTGGTCATAAATGGCTGCATATCCAAGTGGAAGAATGTATCAAGTGGGATACCACAAGGCTCTGTCCTAGGCCCAGTGTTGTTCAACATTTTTATAAATGATCTGGAGGAGGGAATTGATGGGAAACTGATAAGATTTGCTGACGACACAAAGCTAGGTGGGATAGCTAAGACTAGGGAAGAGAGAGAGAGTATTCAAAAAGATCTAGAAAAGCTTGAACAGTGGGAGGAGACTAACAGAATGGTATTTAACAAGGAGAAATGCAAAGTCCTACATCTGGGCAAGAAAAATGAAGAAAGCACATACAGAAAGGGAGGAATTGGGCTAAGCAGCAGCATTTGTGAAAAAGACTTGGGTATACTAATAGATCATAGACTGAACATGAGTCAGCAAAGTGATGTAGCAGCCAAAAAGGCAAACCCAATTCTGGGATGTATTAAGAGAAGCATAGAGTCTAGATCACGTGAGGTCATTATCACCTCTACTCTTCCTTAGTCCGACCTCATCTGGAATACTGTGTCCAGTTCTGGGCACCCCACTTTAAAAAAGACATAGACAAACTGGAGCAAGTTCAGAGTAGAGTTACCAAGATGGTGAGTGGTCTGCAAATCATGTCCTATGAGGAACGGTTAAAGCTTGCTAAAAAGAAGGCTGAGAGGAGACTTAATAGTGGTCTACAAATATCTGAAGGGCCACAGTGCAGAGGGATCAGCCCTATTTTTATTTGCACAAGGAAAAACTAGAAGCAATGGGATGAAACTGAAAGGGAGGAGACACAGATTAGATATTAGAAAAAACTTTCTGACTGTGAGGGTGATCAATGAGTGGAAGCGGTTACCATGGGAGGTGGTGAGTTCTCCTTCAATAAAAGTGTTCAAACAAAGGCTGGACAGACATCTGTCTGGGATGATTTAGTGAATCCTGCACTGAGCAGGGGGTTGAACCCATTGACCCTGGAGGTCCCTTCCAACGCTACCATTCTATGATTCTCTACCCTGTGCCAGTCACTACACCGATGCCTCTACCCTGTGCCAGTCACTACACCGATGCCTCTACCCTGTGTCAGTAACTACATTGATGCCTCTACCCTGTGTCAGTCACTACACTGATGCCTCTACCCTGTGTCAGTCACTACACTGATGCCTCTACCCTGTGTCAGTCACTACACTGATGCCTCTACCCTGTGGCAGTCACTACACTGATGCCTCTACCCTGTGGCAGTCACTTCACTGATACCTCTACTCTGTAACACTTACTACACTGATGCCTCTACTTGTGCCAGTCACTACACAAATGCCTCTACCCTGTGCCGGTCACTGCCCCAATACATCCACACTGTGCCAGTCACATCAGTTGTTGCCCCTCAACTATAGAATGACATCCATCAAGTTCCCCAGTATTACACCACCTTATATCTCCTCCCTCATCTCTGTCTACTGCCCTATCCATGCTCTCTAATCTGCTAATGGTTTTAGACGAGTTCCTTCATAATCTTAACCTCACATGCTCGCCTCCAAAACTTTTCTCCAGCTACAGCAGTTCTCTGGAATGCGCTACCCAAGACAATCAGATTTATTCGTAATACCCACATTTTTAAGAGTGCCCTAAAACTGCTTTTCTTTAGGGAGGTCTATGACATCCCCTAATTTAACTCTTCTCCATTTCTTCCACTTCTATATATACTCTCTCAGAACCTGATCACTGCATCCCCCACTATACACCTCATATCTGTACAAACCAGATACCGGTTGGTGATCGGCTCATACAGCTTTTATGTATATTACACTATTTATATAAAAATGGCCTGACCATTGTACAGAACAAGCACTTGTACCTCCTGTGTCATCTGTATTTCCTCATAGTTTGAGGAGTGAGGAACTGAATCGCAAGAGCTTACGAATTGTTCATTAGTGTCATATTTGTAATGTCTGATTTTGTCTGTACATGGACGCTCTGATTTGTGCTACGGAATATGTTGGCATTATAGGAATATCGATGAATTATTATTAGTTTATAGTGCTTATAGGACCTGACAGGTTCCGTTGGATGAAAACATCTTCTGAGGGACTTCTACAGAAAACCCTTTCCTCGAAGGAAACAACCCTAGTCTGGTGAATGGTTGAAATTTGGTGGACTGCCAGTGTAACCACAGCACCGGAAATAAGCACAATACTGTTCTAACTGCTCACCTTCGTTAACAGCTCCTCATACTGCGGTTGAGTGAGAGCTATGATAAAGTTTTTCAGAACTCGGTACAGCTGGCCTTTGGTAACCGTGAACGTCTGATCGACGTCCAATGCCAAAAATGCATTCTTCACGTCTTCCTGAATCTCATTGACCCTCTGGTATAATATCTTCTCAATGTCTTGTCCTGATAAGTTGGGGTCCGGCACAGAGATGACTGAAGACCCTTCAAAGATAAAACAGAAATAATCACAACAAAAAAGCAATATTATACAGAAAAGGGAATATGTCCTATCACTGAAGAACACCCCCCTTTTATGTTGAAGCTACTCTAATGACCGCATTGGGCCTGAATTTGGAGGCATACATTGAAGCTTCTAGGTGTTTGTGCCAAATCCGTAACAGACACCACCACCTACCATGTGTCATTTATAATGCTGATGTGTTCTTATATGGCAGAAAGGCCATGGGGTTCACATAGGGACCAGGGTCTGGGTGTGACAGCTATCTCTGCACCTTCTATAACTTCACTGTTGCCCATATTCTCTAAGCCTTGGCAGTCAGCTGTTATTGCCATGCAATGGTCATCCAATAATGGGCCAGGTAATACATTGTTGTGTTGAGTTGTTCCAGAGTAGAATCGACTCTTTGATCAAAGTGGGGGATCCAAGACAGGTACTTACCCATAAAAACACCTGTGAGGCATATTAATTAGATAGGCAATGAGAATATGATTGGTGACAGGTCAACCACTGAGACCCAAACCTACCCTGAGAAATCAGCTAAATGAAACTGGGTTCTCTCTACCGCCATTCTTTCTCTAGTAGATAAATGTGAGTGGCGACGCTGTATCTCAAAAAGTAAGTGACGACTTGACCAGTGAACTTACCTTTGGCTAATAACATGACTAAAAAATATTCTTCATTGAAGGGTTGTTCCCACTTCAGCCAAACATGGAACACCGCTGATAATGGGGTGGTCGGGCCGAGGGAAATAGCCAAGCTCGGCTGAGCTACGCTGTTAACGCAGTTCCAGAGTTACAGAAACAGCGTTGTTTGCACTGCTCTGTCTGCATTACTCCCATTGGCTTCTATGTGAGTTACAGTAACAGCGTAGTACAAGGCACCCGGCTATTTCTATCCTCCCGACCACCACATTGTGAGGTTTGTGCCAAAACAAAATCGCCTCAAACGGCCCCTGCCGGGAGGTTGATGCCTTTGCCGTCACCAGTGAGACTTTGGAATCATTTGTCTATGGATTTGCTGCTTTCTGAAGGTAATACTGTCATCTGGGTTGTGGTAGATCGTTTTAGCAAGATGTATCATTTTGTGGCTCTTCCCAATGCTAAAACCTTGTTCAGATTGTTCATTACTTACATTGTGAGATTGCACGGGTTACCAGCAAATATCGTCTCTGACCGTGGGGTCCAGTTTGTTGACGTTTTGTTTGCTCTTGGTTGGGAATGTAGGGATGTTATCTTTCTTTTGTAATTATGGGTTTCATCCATGTTTTGGTCCCTTTTCTAAGGACGGTTAAAAATTTTAAGTGGGTGGCAGATAATAGATGTTCTAAGGAGACTAACTTCTTGGTGGGAGACTTTGTATGGTTGTCAACTAAGAACATAAAAATCAAACAGCAGTCTATTAAGTTAGGTCCATGTTTTATTGGCCCGTTCAGAATCATTGGAAAAATTAACCCTGTGTCCTTCCGTTTGGAGATTCCTGGTTCGATAAGAATAAATAATGTGTTTCATAAGTCTCTGTTAAAGAAGTTTGTTGACTCAGGAAATGGTTAATCTCTGCCAGCCCCGGTTGGGGTTGATGGGGATATTTATTTTGAGATAAGTCGCATAGTGAACTTTCATCTGGTTAGGAGATCACTACAGTATTTAGTGCATTGGCGTGGCTATGGCCCTGAGGAGAGGAGATGGCCCTGAGGAGAGGACATGGGTACTGGCAGCAGATGTCCATGCGGACAAAATTTTCACAGCCTGAATCCGAATCGACTTGGTCCTACGGGTCCTGGGGCCCCTTCTGAAAGGGGAGGTATTGTTGCGGCGGTTCTTGGATTGCTGCCTTGCTGATAGTCTGGTGTTGGTTTTGGAGATGTTTCTGGCTCACTAGGTGTGCTACTTGGTGTGACGTGCTCGGTCGCACCTGGGGATGATTACTTGGGCTATTTAACCTGGCTGGAGACTGAGCTGAACTGTGGTTGATTCTCAGTCTCTCCCTGACTGAGCTAGCAGTCAGAAGGTTCCTGCTGGATCATTCAGTTATTTGCTGCAGCGTAAAGCTAAGTACTGCATTTGTTTTCATTGTTATTTTGGTTTTCTAGTTTTGTTTCTTGTCCCCACTTAGGGTCAACTAGTGACCGAGGTATGCGGTCAGGGTCGTCCTTATCAGGGCGATCGCCCTGCTTTTAGGCAGGGCCCTTCCCAGTGTATGTTTGCATAGGGACAGTGTTTCCCATATTTTTGTTCCATTCTTGTTTATATGAATTTCTGGTAGATCAACGCGTGACAGATCCAGCGAGTCCAGGATGGACGTGGCAGATCTATTGGTAGATGTCACAGAGGAAGTCAGGAGAAAAAAATGTTGGGTCAACAGGCAAAATTGTGGCTTTTTTTTTTTTGCAAATTGTAATTTCTTGAAATTTGTGTATTTCTTTGTCGCAATTGCAATTTTTTTGATATTTTGGAATATAAAAGATAAATCTGTAAAACTTACGCAGAGAAGATCTCAAAGACGATGAACTGCTGCTTTGAGACAAAGTCCGGCAAGGAGTAGAATATGGTCGACCAGTAAAGATGACGCCTCGTGTGAGAGGACGCAATTCGGTAAAGCTGCCGGAATTTATTATTTTGGATTGCATGTTTGTCTGTCAGAAGAAAATACAGAACAACAAGTAAAACTCTGAATGATACATTAAGTGAAATAATACGGAATTAATTGCCAATAAGCAAAATTAGTCATCTGGGAGACGTCGCGCGCATTTCATTTCTCGCTCGTCGTAATTCATTTTGTTGCCTGAAGAATTTTATTATGTCTTTATATGTTACAATTTAACTTCTGAAACCTCTGCGCGAGAGAACGTCTTCACAAAGCCTGTGATTGACACAAAGGAGTCTTACATTAAAGTGCTGTCAATTACAGCAAGACCTGAAAATGGAGGAATATCTCCAGACTGCCGGGGAAACGTGCGGGACCTTGTCACAGGAGGAAACGCAAAAGGAAAAAAAAGGCAATAAATATACGTCCTTCAGTCGTCCTCTTCTTCTGTCAAGTTATTAAAAATTCTGTTCAGCCAGTTCTTCTTATGGGAAACCTTGATGACAGCCAATATGGCTGCCATTGTAATATTCTCTGGGGCTGTCATACAGCTCAAAGGAGGCCCTAAATAATAATATTCCCCATAAAATAACTAAACAAACTTCCCCCATAAATTAATATAATCATTTTTTTCTTAGAATTCTGCATTGTTCTATTCCTCTGTTATTCCTCTTGGAAATGATGGTTACATTTCCAACTGGGTGTAACCAGTTTGCGGTGTGTCCCAACACAGTCTGTCCAATTTATTAATACATTTCCAGGAGGAATAACAGAGTAACAACATAATCTAAGAAAGGTTCTAAGAAAAGATGATCCAGGATTTTTATATTATGGCAAATACAACTGTTTACTATAACAGACTGATCAGAAATGCCAACATGTATAACCCCACCCAGAATGTAAGGTCTGAGGCGATCAGCTGATCACCATGGATTCTGGCCTTGGTAGTCCTAGCAATTAGCTGATTTTGGCATGGCTGCTGCAAAGGAAATGTAGCATTACAGGATGGCCAATCACATGAATAAATACAAAACAGCACTAGGTCTTAGTTCTTGGTCATGTGGGGGAAACCCTCTATGACATTGATATGGTCTAATAGTGCAACCCTCTTGGCACAAGCCCTTTAACTAGAGCCCTTTACATCACTTCGACTATTCAAGTTGTCACTCAGCTTTCCTAGGAACAGATATAACTAAGACAAAGCTGTGTAAGCAGCTGGACAGAAGAGTAGAACTCAGGGACTTATAATTACTGATTAATTTCATGATACGTCTTTATCAAAGTCAGAACTCCATTTTTCTGACTGCAGCCCCAAGTCCCCTGAAGCCCTTCCACTAAAGGCAGCTACCTGCATATGAATTTATACAGCTTCCACTGAACTCAATAGTATATCTGTCTTCAGTAAGCTCCTGAGCTCCCCCTAGTGGTGGCTGCAGTCAGAGATAATTGTATTATTTAGTTGGGATATTTGTAGCTCTGTAAAAAAAAGAGAAGCTCTGATCTCTATAAATGTATGAAATTATATTAAATAGCACCGGATTTGGGGCCTATTTAATCCCTTGGAGATCAAACTGTTTTGGTTTTAAATTACTAGACTGTTTCAATTGATTTTATGTGTTTGGCGGTTTTATGGCCCTATTCTTTTCTTTTGCCATCTAAGTTACTTTTACTGCATTTATAGGGCTGTTTTTTTTAATTATGAGTAAAGTTTATAAAAAGTTGAATGTAACTTATAGCTCTTTCGTTATAAAATCAGTACACGAACACTGAAATAAAGTACAGGCATGGATCTCCGATTTTGTTTTGGATGTTTTGATATAAAATTTGTAGTCTCAGACAGTTGGAGTGGGTGATTAAGGGTTTATTTTAATTAAATATATTTGTATTTTATTCTAGAGGGGTTTTATTACATATATGTCCCCATGACATCGTATTAGACCTCTAGAGGACATTCACATTTTTTTTTATTTTGCAGTTTTCCACTGTATCCAGGACATCTATGGGAGCAGCAGTTACAGGGAAAAACATCTCCATATACTGACAGTAGTCATTGGCAGAGCCAGGCTGTGGTCTGCATAAACCCAGAAGCTCTGTCATGCCGAAGCTCACCGGCGATCACGTGATCACTAGGTCCAATATGGAATATGGCAGCTTCCTCTATTGAAGGCATAGTGCTTATTGAGCACTATGTAGGCTGGAAAAAAGAAGACACTCCTCTCAGGGTTCTCGGTTGTGTCTGACAGCCAAGTACCCAAGCTTTAATTTTACCTCAGCAGTATAAAAAAAGAAAGCTGTAATGTGATTGGTTGCTGTGGGCAACAAAGACAGATTTTCTTTTTGACAGCTTTCTAAGAGTGTGGTGCCAGCCTTCTTTGTTATGGCCTAACCCTGTTTTAGGAGATTGCAGAAAAGGATCCTCCTTTAGCAGCAATCACTTTCACTAAATGTTTACTGTAGCCGCCAATAAGAAAGCACAACATCGAAAGACATTTTGGACCTGCAAATGTGTTTCAGTTAATCAGTATTTCTGGGATGCCTTGTGTACACAAAACTTTTCTTGTCATGTCCCAGCATCCCGATGAGGTTAAAGGGGACTTGTCATCACCTTTGAGTACAATAAAGTAACCTTTGAGGAGATGAGGGCCTGGTGAGCCACTTTTTATGGGTTGTTTACTCATGTGACTGCTGCAACCAATGAGAGGCCAGCAGGGACGTCATCAGTGATATCCCATAAATGAGCCTTAGGGCTTTTACATTAGACGCCCACATGGCAGGTTCATAGGACATCACTGGGCCTTTAGACGGGGTGATGCCACTTATCAGATGCCGCGGTGAATAGATTACTTGTATATAGTTTGGGGCTGTATTCTGTATTGCACGTCCTGCAATCTCTCTCGTTCTGATCCTCATTGCCGCCGGCCCCACTCCAAAAACTCTATACATGATTAGTATTGGTACCCCTACATTACTTATACGCTCTGGTGCCGGCCACTGACACCTTGCTGTCAGGATGTGTATGAAGAGCGGGGAATACCAGGGCCACAGTGTGTGAGTAATGTAGGGGTTAATCTGCCTCATCATGAAAAGAAGGGGAGGAGAGGGGGCAGGGCACTATCAAGTGGGACCACAAAAGGGAAAATAAGTGGGGCCACACAGGATATGCTATTAGTAAGTAATGGATGACAATACGAGAAGACAACAGCAGTGGAGGTAACTGCACTGTAATCACTATCACTGTATAGAGCAGGTGTTTGACTATTATCTAGAGATATACTAGAATTGTGAGTGGGTCACTGAGTGCACTATTACTGTGAGCTGGGGTCACTGGAGGGCACTATTACTGTGAGGTGGGGTCACTGTGGGGCACTATTACTGTGAGGTGGGGTCACTGTGGGGCACTATTACTGTGAGGTGGGGTCACTGAAGGGCACTATTACTGTGAGGTGGCGTCACTGGAGGGCACTATTACTGTGAGGTGGGGTCACTGGAGGGCGCTATTACTGTGAGGTGGGGTCACTGGGGGGCACTATTACTGTGAGGTGGGGTCACTGGGGGTCACTATTACTGTGAGGTGGGGTCACTGGGGGGCACTATTACTGTGAGGTGGGGTCACTGGAGGGCACTATTACTGTGAGGTGAGATCACTGAAAGGCATTATTACTGTGAGGTGGGGTCACTGGGGGACACTATTACTGTGAGGTGGGGTCACTGGAGGGCACTATTATTGTGAGGTGGGGTCACTGGACGGCACTATTACTGTGAGGTGGGGTCACTGAGTGCACTATTACTGTGAGGTGGGGTCACTGTGGGGCACTATTACTGTGAGGTGGGGTCACTGGAGGGCACTATTACTGTGAGGTGGCGTCACTGGAGGGCACTATTACTGTGAGGTGGGGTCACTGGAGGGCACTATTACTGTGAGGTGGGGTCACTGGAGGGCGCTATTACTGTGAGGTGGGGTCACTGGGGGGCACTATTAATGTGAGGTGGGGTCACTGGGGGGCACTATTACTGTGAGGTGGGGTCACTGGGGGGCACTATTACTGTGAGGTGGGGTCACTGTGGGGCACTATTACTGTGAGGTGGGGTCACTGTGGGACACTATTACTGTGAGGTGGGGTCACTGTGGGGCACTATTACTGTGAGGTGGGGTCACTGTGGGGCACTATTATTATGAGGTGGGGTCACTGGGGAGCACAATTACTGTGAGGTGGGGTCACTGTGGGGCACTATTACTGTGAGGTGGGGTCACTGTGGGGCACTATTACTGTGAGGTGGGGTCACTGGGGAGCACTATTACTGTGAGGTGGGGTCACTGGGGAGCACTATTACTGTGAGGTGGGGTCACTGTGGGGCACTATTACTGTGAGGTGGGGTCGCTGGAGGGCACTATTACTGTGAGGTGGGGTCACTGGAGGGCACTATTACTGTGAGGTGGGGTCACTGGAGGGCACTATTACTTTGAGGTGGGGTCACTGTGGGGCACTATTACTGTGAGGTGGGGTCACTGGAGGGCACTATTACTGTGAGGTGGGGTCACTGTGGGGCACTTTTACTGTGAGGTGGGGGTCACTGGGGGGCACTATTACTGTGAGCGGGGTCACTGGGGGGCACTATTACTGTGAGGTGGGGTCACTGGGGGGCACTATTACTGTGAGGTGAGATCACTGAAAGGCATTATTACTGTGAGGTGAGGTCACTGGGGAGCACTATTACTGTGAGGTGGGGTCACTGGGGGCACTATTACTGTGAGGTGGGGTCACTGGGGGGCACTATTACTGTGAGATGGGGTCACTGAGCGCACTATTACTGCTAGGTGGGGTCACTGGAGGGCACTATTACTTTGAGGTGGGGTCACTGTGGGGCACTATTACTATTACTGTGAGGTAGGTCACTGAGGGGCCCTATTACTATGAGGTAGGGTCACTGTGGGGCACTATTACTGTGAGGTAGGGTCACTGGGGGGCACTATTACTTTGAGGTGGGGTCACTGTGGGGCACTATTACTATTACTGTGAGGTGGGGTCACTGAGGGGTACTATTACTGTGAGGTGGGGTCACTGGAGGGCACTATTACTGTGAGGTGGGGTCACTGAGTGCACTATTACTGTGAGGTGGGGTCACTGGAGGGCACTATTACTGTGAGGTGGGGTCACTGTAGGGCACTATTACTGTGAGGTGGGGTCACTGTGGGGCACTATTACTGTGAGGTGGGGTCACTGTGGGGCACTATTACTGTGAGGTGGGGTCACTGTGGGGCATTATTACTGTGAGGTGGGGTCACTGTGGGGCACTATTACTGTGAGGTGGGGTCACTGGGGGGCACTATTACTGTGAGGTGGGGTCACTGTGGGGCACTATTACTTTGAGGTGTGGTCATTGAGGGGCCCTATTACTATGAGGTGGGGTCACTGAGGGGCCCTATTACTATGAGGTAGGGTCACATGCATCCCCCTGACTCTGCCCCCTCCCAGTACACCACACCTAATTCCTGAGGTACTTATGTCCCGGTGACTGGTGAGCGCTGTCTGCAGCCCCCTGTACTACCGGATCCCCCACCTCACACAAGAATGGCATACAACATTACACGTCCATACAGATTAACAAGAGGGCCTCCTGCTGCCGCACACTGAAGCTCTTACAACCAATCACATCGCTCTTTCTATGCTCTAACCTGCGCTGACAACATAAAAGCTGGAATCTGATTGGTTGCTGTGGGAACCGCGCTTCTCTGGCAGAGAGAGCAGATAACGAACCGGACAGCTGGAGGTGGAGCCGCAGCTACCCGCAGGCACAGGCTGCACTGACCGGCGCCATAGTGCGTTCACGGGAGTAGTATTACCTGAGTGCTACCCGGGCTCAGCGGGATGCGGACCCGTTACTTCTATGTGCCAGTTACCGGCCACTCCGCATCCGGCATCACAGTGTTTCCAAGACGCTGTTTCTGTGGCAACCGGCTCTGGCGTACTGATTGGTCAAAAACGTCACGTGGATGAGAGAAGCAACTTTTCTTTTGGCGGACGTGTTTCCATGGAGAGAGGGCGGGACCTTACTGGTAGAGGAGCCAGAAGTAACTAGTAATGTTATATGTATAGTTTAATATCATCTCTTATGTCATGTCATGCTGTATTATATCACTTTATGTTCTGTCATGTTCCATCTCTACTATATAACGTTATATTATCCCATGCTGTATTATATCATGTTATATTACACCATCATGTTCCATTATATAACGTTATATGATGCCATCTTATACAATATTATATCATTTTCGGTTATATTATACAGTATTATTTTCCATTATGTTATCATATATTATGCTATATCATTTTACGTTACAACGCTATATTATATCATATATATTATACAGGGTGATTCTCCCACTAGGGAACCCAAATATTCCTCAATAACTTTGCAATGTTTCCTCTGCAGTCCGCCTGCCGGCCCCCAGTGTGCTTCCAGGTAGATCACATGACAAACACAATGTCACGTGATCACTACATCCAGTCCCCCGACTTAGCGTTAGTGAACATGACATGAATTATTACTAAACATGGCCACAAGGGGCATTATTATTATTATTACCGTGAGGGGGTCACTGAAGGGCACTGTTATGGGATACAGACGGCAAAGCTGTGCGTAAAAATATGCAGTGGCGTTAAGTGCGCTGCTACAATTGTCCCTTTTTTTCGTTGTTTGAAGGTTGGGAGGTATGACCTTATATGTTGGCAAGAGCATCTGCTGAAAATGGCGCCTCCGTCATCTAAGAACTCTTTGCATATTGGCGAAGACATCTGGTAATATGACAGTACTGACAGCAACCGCCCGCCGCATTGGGTCATTGAGGGCGTCAATTGTTCGCGGCTTATTGCCACATCCGTTCAATTAAGCAGAAAAGGTGACTTATTGGAGAAGTCAAGCCTTCAATCAACAGCGGGGGTCCAAATCTGACACTGCTGTACAAACTGAAGCCTCTTCGTCCGATGCCCCTTTGTTAGAGCAGGTGCGGTGACCGTCCGTCTGCTTCGGAGCGCCATACAGTCGGGTTCTTCCTGCGGGCTTGAATACCCCGCTTCCAGCAAGCTAATGTTCTGATTGGTTAATCAGGCTACGTCAGCCAATGAGAGCCGGCACTCGATTAACCAAACACAGCCATTCATGGAATGACATCATTGAATGGTTGTGATTGGTTAATCCAGCGACGACTTTCGATTAACCAATCACAGCATTAGCTTGCTGGAGGCGGGGTATTCAAGCCCTACTACCAGGAAGAACTGCTCTGTTGGCGTGAGGGAGGACATGGCAGCCTGCAGCAGCACTGCAGCCTAGCGCAAGGGACCCGAATGCTGGCTGCTAGGTAAGTATTATTAGACACCCCCTGATAATAGGACACTGTGCCTCTTTTGAGGCAAAAATTATTATAAGACAGTGTCTTATTTTCAGAGAAGCATAGTAGTTTGTATTCCTTGTTCTTGTAGTTCTGAACAGAGTCCTGCTTGGTTCATGACGGAATCCCGTGAACTGAGTCCGGCTCGCTGCATGTCTGAATCACCACCATCCGTGGGTACGCAGATGCCCATGTGTGAGCTATGTCTTGTTTGTAGTTTGCTGTGCTTGGATCTGCTCTGTCCCTGCCTGGTGTCCCCTGTCTGTTTCCCTATTTGCCCCTAGGGTGAGTCAGATTTATCCGAGGTTTTTGTGTGCGGCCGTCCTTATTGGAGCGATTACCCCACTATTAGGCAGGGTTCCCCTACTTCTGGGTTAAGCTGTGAATAAAGCAGCATGGCATCTGGTGTCCAGAAATCCTTGGTCACACTGACAGAGGGGATCCTATTATTGCCAGAACTTTGTGAGTGGGACAATGTACTTAAGTAGGTCCACAGAGGGGGATGCTATAACTTAAAGGGGTTGTCACAGATAACATTTTTTCCCCTACTCCCGTGTGCTGTGGAAGACCCCACATTACAAGTTCTATTCTCGCACAAAAAGAAGACATGCTGGGATTTTTTTGCTCTTCCACTATTGGCTCAGGTGAAAAAACACTCATGTAATAACCCATTCATGTATAGCATGCAAGATCTGTGCGTGGATGTGTAAATATGGCCTGACTGTGAGTTTTGCAAACACGATCTACGAGGGCCTTAATTAAAACACGAAAACTGGCATCACCTCCCATGCACAGACTGGTGTAGTTCTTGATATGTGGCATATCATAAACTACACACCCCACATGTGCCATTAGGGCTGTACAGGTGGTGCTGCTGTGAGGGGCACAAATGAATTTGGTGCCAGAGTCACTTGTTGGCTGCCACTTATCCGCTACTAAGAATAGAAGAGAATTCATGGCTGCATACGATGGAAGTAAAATATAACCTTTATTCCTCTACTAGCTGATATACCCGGCTTCGCCCGAGTTAATTTGGTACTGGTGTTTATCTGGTGCTCACTCGGAAAATCTTATGAAGTCGTGGTTACTTTAGAGATACCAAGGGAAAAAATATGTTCACCATTTTACATGATTCTTTGCATTACCAAGGAAACACCACGTGGAGGTAATCATGCGACAATTCCTTTACATAAAATGACATCGGGAAGTGAGAGAATTAGATTCCGTACGTAAAATTTAGACACTAATTCTTTTGCGCTATGATTGAATAATCGAGTTGGGACCCATTAGCTTTTCCTATTTATGACATAATCAACGCCCGAGCCAAATTTCGAGTTTCTATGACATCGGGAAGTGAGAGAATTAGATTCCGTACATAAAATTTGGACGCTAATTCTTTTGCGCTTAGAATTGAATAATCCAGTTGGAACCTCTTTACTTTTCCTATTTTAGACATAATCTATGCTTGTGCCGAATTTCATGTTTCTACGACATCAGGAAGTTGGAGAATTAGTGGCGAGTCAGTCAGTGAATCAGTCAGTGAGTGAGTGATTCAGTGAGGGCTTTAGTCTTTATATATATATATATATATATATATATAAATGCCAATAAAAAGCAACATTTTGACCTAGTGTCGGTCTTTCTCAAGCTTGAATTGACAACAATCTTTTGCTGCCTGAAATGTGCTCAATGTGGTTGTCACTTCCCCTCCCCCACTGCTCATAGTAGCTTAGACAAAGTACACTCAACAATGAGCACAAAGAGCTTGTTTTGTGTGAATTATAGGAGCAACATCCCCTTTAACTGCTATGTTATACCCACAGTAGACCTTTTGTATCGACTTTTCATGGAGGATCTCTAAGGAGCGGGAAGATTTTCCTTGTATCTTAACATTAAGGATTCTGGAAGGTAAGACGATGAGATGATAGATGTAGAAGTGTGACTTGATTCTTAGTGGCAATGTACGAGGTCAAATCCTTCCCAAGCCACTTGTGAGCGTCTAAATTATAGAGAAGCTTCTGGGACGGCGGGTATGTGCTTCTATGAAAAGAGCGGGAAGGTGTCCGGTGAATACTGAGGAGTCGAGCCTCCCCGAGGTCGGATGAAAGGGGTTTAAGATGTTGTCAGATATAAAATGCCGGCGTATTAGAGATTCAGGAGAAGTGGCAAGAAAGGGATTTAAAAATAGATAAGAAGTTAAATATAGGAGGCGAGGATTAGACTCCTCTATTAAAGGAACGGTTAAAAGCTTAGACGTTCCAGATATCGGATTCTGATCGCTGCAAGAGCGGGAAAGCATTGGACCTGACGTGCTCGGCTCAAAGGGGGAAGAGTTAGACGATGGATCTGAAGAGCGTTGGAACCAGCTGGGTTCATGTTCAAAGGATTCTTTTGACCCCGTAAATTACTTTGCAGAGTTTTTAGTCTCTATTTGAAAATCCCACTTAAAGGGACACTCCAGGTAAAAAAAAATCATTCATTGAGTTAGGTCCACTTCGTTAGGTCTAGTTCCTGTAAGATTACGTCCACATAGGGTTGCCACCCAGCCGTTAGACCACTATGACTGACCGCTGGCCTCCCGCTGTAACAGCACAGAACGGTGAGAGCATCAATTGTTAACCCCTTACATGTCACGATTAATGTTGATCTTGGTGTGTAAAAGGGGGCGTGATCCCTATGGTCAGTGGGGGTCTAGCTTCTTGGGACCCTCATCGATCTTGATTGGTTTAGTGCTGTGTCACCTTCTAATGTTCTTCTTGAATGGGACCGTGCTGCAGTTTCCTGCACAGCTAGTAGTCGGGTTGATACTGTGCAAGTAAAACCTGTGAAAGGGATCTGAGGAGTATAGATAGGGATCGCCCTCTAAACAATATGGTGCTGAGGAGTAACAGTCCCAGATGTCACGATTGATGGGGAGTGTGATGGTAGCCAGCCTCAACCAGAGTGTGAGTGACAAATATTCATCTATTGGTGGTCTTCCCAGTTTGGTTAAGCAGCTGGGGGTCTCTTTAGTTTGATTTGTTTCATCCATCCGGCTAATCATTTGGCTCAAGCGCAGAACAGACAATTCTGATTATCTGTATGAATGTGTGACAAGGCAACATCAGCCACTTATGTTCTGTCTGCCATCAGGAACGTACAGGGTGCGGGGTCCAGGGTAGGTGCTTAGGGGAGAATTAATAGCCCTGAATCATTCATGTGCGATGGATTAGGGCTTATTCAATGCTTCCACATGGCACAATGTACAGATGCTCTGGGACTGTAGAATGAGTCTATGTATTATAATGATATCTGTTATTTATATAGATTCTATGTTCTATATGGTGACTCCATTAGGTACCGTATTCTAGAATCATAGAATGGTAGAGTTGGAAGGGACCTCCAGGTCATCGGGTCCAACCCCCTGCTCAGTGCAGGATTCACTAAATCATCCCAGACAGATATTTGTCCAGCCTCTGAACACTTCCATTGAAGGAGAACTCACCACCTCCCGTGGCAACCTGTTCCACTCATTGATCCCCCTCACTGTCTGATATCTAATCTGTGTCTCCTCCCTTTCAGTTTCAGCCCATTGCTTCTAGTCTTTCCTTGTACAGATGAGAATAGGGCTGATCCCTCTGCACTGTGACAACCCTTAAGATATTTGTAGACAGCTATTAAGTCTATCTATGGGGGGGGGGGCGTAGTCTGGCCATGGTGGAGAGCAGCAGTAAGCCCTAAGAGATCCTGCTACCGGAGGCGCTCATGGCCCTCCGCACGGCTACACTCACCAACCGGAGATCATCATGGGTAGCAGTAAGAAGAGCCGTGTCCAGCGGCATCCTGCAGTCAACTTCTGGACCCCTCCAGAAGGTACTTTTCTCCTCAGCGGGCAGCAGCCAGGTTCTGGCCATGTTAAGACAGAAGAGGGCGCCGGCGGCAGACGAGTGGAGGAGCCGCAAAGGCGCAGCACCACTACACCCGCAGGAGACAACAGCAGTGACGGAACGCAGGACAGGGTCGAGACACCGGCAGTAGTCCATCCAGCCCCAAGGCAAAGAGATGAACATGGTAGGGGGTGGCCATTATGGGAGAAGGAGCAGCACAGCTCTCTGGAGGTGCACAGCGTGGGAGCGAAGGTATGGTGGAGGGGACAGAGCGGGGATCACAGCTTCCTCTGCAACAAGTGAGTTCCTGCACCAGGCACCCTAAAAACTGCCCCCATCTCCCAACAGGGGTGCTAGTCCACCATTCTTATGAAGGGACTGTCTCCCCCAGCCCCCACTGCTACACAGGATGGAGCTGCGGGCTCTTTATTAGCCCCCCACTCAGGCAGTTCCTGCTCAGACTGCAAGCCTGGGCCCAGAACCATTAAAACATCCTATCTACCCCAGCCAGAGGTGACCAGAATCCAGCGTAGGGGGCACAGGTGTCAGCTACAAGTAACTCCTGTCAGGTCCGGCGGCTCTGGAGGTCTCCGTGCCGGCACTACCGGTCCTATTACCTGTGTTGCGACACAGGGGAGCCCCGGTTTTGGTGACCTGCCCTGGCCGCCATAGTCCTGGTTGCCCAGCTCCAGGCGCGCACTGGTGTGCACAGGAAGCGTGTGCCTAGTTAGCCGGGTTGCTGGAGACTCGGCGGGTTACCGCACCACACCACGTTCCTGTTACCATGACACCTGGATGCGCTTGTTCTGCACTTGCTGCTTGAGGTCTGGGTCTCTGCTCTGCACTAGCGGCCTGATGTCTGAGTCTCTGCCTGTCCTGAGCAGGGGCTGGGGGCTGTTCTCCCAGCATCCGGTGATTGGTTCCTGCTGCTGTCAGGCTCCTTGCCCTAATCAGCTGCTGGGGTGGGAGTTCTGACAGCATTTAAACGACTCAGTTTCTGTCTTATGTTGCCAGTGTATGTTTGGTCTCCAGCTACATCCGCGGTACTTGTATTGCAATTCCTGTGTTGACTTGCTTGCTCGGACCTAACTTTGCCTTCTCCTGTTGCCGACCAGGATTGCCTGCCTTTGTGTTTGTTTGTTTGCCATATTTGTCTGTGAGTCTGACTCCTGCCCCGCATCCCTAGTAAGTCTAGGGACTGTTGCCCAGTTGTCGCCCTAGGGCCTAGCCTAGGGGAGCAAGTAGGTAGGGAAAGGGCTTGCGGGTAGTTTAGGGACTCCCAGTTACCTGGGCCCCAGCTCCCTTACAACTCCTATCCAAATGTTGTCACACTGAATGGCCGAAGTGTAGTGGCCCAAAGTACATACATCTGGCCCTTCCATAATTGTCATACATGTCGGGTCTTTTATATGGATGCAAGTTGTCTTGTCTCTAGTTATGTGTATTGCACAGCTGCAGCATGTAAGAGGTTAATGTGAATGTCTGGAAATTGTAACCAATTATCCTGTCACATGGGTATGGAAGGTAAAAATAGGAGTGCAAGGTGTGAATATATAATAATAATCTTTATTTGTATAGCGCCAACTTATTCCGCAGCGCTGAATGCAAAGGGTTCCATTTCTTCAAAGGTAGTGTGTGGAGTGAGAGTGTCGGCCGCATGGGGGTATCTTCAACCCTCATGTGGTGAAGAATGGAAGAGGAAGAGGAAAAGAGGTTCCCGGATGACTTAACCCCAGGACCCCTATCCAAGGAGAGAGAGAGAAGGAGCCCACCGTGCAGTGTTCAGACACCTGTCTGCAAGTGAGTGTCAGCGAAGTGTTGTGTCCTCCTCCGGTGTGCATGTTTTCAGGAGCAGAGTCATACAGATAACCTAGACTGTAGGCCTGGTTTCATCCTGTGTTCTCCTCCCTGATCTCTGTAACCTGTTCTTCCTGCACTGGTGTCTGAAGTCATAATTGCTTAAAGTAAAGTTCCAGTCTCTGACCATTCCCAGTGACTAAAGTTATCAAATATCTGTGTGTGGACTTTCTTACTTTTCCTATCAGACATCCTGCAGAGTAAGGAACAGTGGCGTCACCCGTGACATCTTTATTCAAGGTCACTACACCATTTATTCACTGCTCTCATAGTGTTGCCTTGAAGAGGCCTATAGTGCTTTGGCCAAGGTTACATGCGTCCCTCAGGGGAGGAGCTTGGTAGTGCCACCATGACAACCTTAATGACTACCCCCACCACCTCCTCAGTGGTGTGCCTTGTATCTCAGTTGCTGCAGGACCCCCACTTTTCTTCTGGCGTCACGAACAGGATAAAATGCCTCTGTGCCGCATCTACGTGGCTGCATTAACGCAAACCTTCATTTTTTCTGACGTGTCAAGAGAAAATTCCAATCTGTGAATCTGCTGTTTATGCAAATATCTGCCATGTCTTTTGCCAGTGTCCAAGAAGACTCAGGAGAGTCGAGACTGAGTTTCCTGTCTGAATTACAGATAGAATAAGAAAATTCCTCTTAAATCGCTGTAGCGAGGATGCGTTACACGCTGAGAGATGATGTTGTTGTGTTGTTGGGTCGTGTACAGTTAATGGACTTTGCTACAAAACCCCATGTGGATTATAAGATGGACATTCAAGATGGCGCCCAGCCATCTTGTTGTTCTTCTTCTTTAGAGAATGTTCTCGCCACAGAGTTCCCGCCAGACGTTACCCACCAAAAAGTTCCCGCCTTGGCTGCAGTAAAAGTAGAGGGGAGGACAACCCCCATTGAGGAACTCTGGCGCGAAAGCCAAGACCGCCCCCAAGAAGTGGAGTCTTCTGTTGTAGGGGAGACGCTGGATCTCTCAGCACACAACACCTCTAGCAAGTCTTACGAGAAGATGCTTCCTCCCCAGCGAGAGACCCTGGGCGCCAGGAGAATACAGGGCGTGTCTGCAGGATACCCTTCACCACAGCCGCGGTTTTATTGGGAGATGAGCCGGAGCTCCTTGGCTTGGTGACACCCTGTCAACCCCTCTTCCTCCGAAGAAGGGTACAAAGAAAACTCCTAGAAGAAAATGTATTCGGCCAGAGACCCTGAAGCCAGTCAGGCCCAGAAAAGAAGCGCAGCCTACCTGCACAAAAGAAGTCCCTGCACCGGCAGCAACTTGTCGGATCTATCCTTATCAGAAAGGACCCATGATCTTCCCATGGATCATTATCCATCAGAAGAACTGGGTGGCCCGTGCAGCAATTCCTCCAGGAGTGTGTCCCTTTGTCTGGGCCTTTGAGGACCCTGGGGTAAAAGTTTTGTGCCACTCCTGTGAGCATCTACACTTATGGAGAGAGCTGCGGCAACCACTTGCGGGACCCCCTGAACAAGGGATTGAATCAGACCGAGTCTCCCATCGGAAGATTTTAGGCCATTTAATATGACATGGCCCACAAGACGAGGTGTCTCCCAAACGGACTGTAGAGAGATGAGTTCGGGATCCTGATAGGCCCTCTTCTTTGGCTTCCCTAGGGATCAGCACATGGTCAAGTCTGCCCACCCCCACCGGCTGGTCTGCAGACTCTGATTCGGATGAGCCAATTCCTGCCAGAAGTGTGTTGAGGCCTAGAAACTGTTTTAAGTATTAACAAGCTTAGACTCTTTATGTAATAGACTCTTTGTTTCCCCGTTAAGCCCCTTTGAGTATAAGTACTGAAAAGTTTATATTTTCCCTCATGCATAGTCTAATGCTGCTAATTGTTCATGCCATGTATTATGCTGCTATGTATAGAAATGTCATCATAACGTTAAAGTTCAAGAATACGGTATGTGCAGGAGGAGTAACAAAACAGTAATATAACTAATTTTTCAAGTGCTGATTAAGAGCTCCTGTTTGAATGTGACCGCGCAAATGGCATGAGTGTTAAATGTGTATGCATGGAGATGAAATCTCATGTCTTATTTCTTCAGGAAATGCACTTCCGTGCAGGACACATTCCGGCATTTTGTGGCTTTGTACCATTGCACGAACCCAACATCCAAGTCAAGAAGAATGTCAATAGCGATACACAGAGCAGTACCATACGAGTTTTTGGACAAGGTGACTTATCTGGAGGGGGGGTTTGTCTTCTTGAAGGTTCGAATGTGGGATAAGCTCCTCACTCTTGCGGCGTGGTACCTTCCCAATCAGAGTCCTGTACAAATGGGTAGAACCACACTAAGCAGGTTGGCGGATTTTGCGGAGGGGGTGGTAATGTTAGGGAGCGACTATAATTCTTCATTAGATCCTGAGAGAGATTGCACCTCGGGACGGGTGTCTGTCTCAGCTTCACAGCTTCGTCTGTTCCATAAAGTCCTTCGCTCCAATTGGTAGACCTCTGGAGGTTGACTCACCCCTCAGAGCGAGACTACTCCTATTTTTCCCTGCACACCAGTAACATAGCCGCATTGACCTTATAGTTAGGAGTCATCATGCTTTAACTTGGAGCCTGGAGCCATCCATTGGGTCAGCAATTTGGTAGGACCATGCCCCAGTTCCTCTCACTTTTACTGTCCTGGGCACTCAAAGAGGCCTTGGTCATGGAGGTGGAATGACAATCTTTTGAAAAATCTGTTGTGCTGTGTGGACTTGCGTAGCATCGTTAAAAAATTTCTTCAATGATCACTCTGCTGACACAACATCTAAGTCGGTCCAGTGGGAAGAACTTAAATGTCTCCTGAGGGGGGTCATTATCAAGCATGGGATGTGCCTAAAACGGGAGAAAGTGGCCAAAATTATCTCCCGTCTAGCCAAATTAGCAAACCTAGAGAAACTGTTCCGCCGGTCAGGAACCCCATTCATGCAGAATGAACTACTGAACACAAGAGAGGAATTGAGGCACCTCTTCGACCAAAAATACTTGCGGTTTAGTGACAGCTTGAAACGCTATTCATACGAGCATGCCAATAAATGTGGACACTCGCTTGTGCGCTTTCTCCGCAATAAAACTAGCCTCACATATGTAACCCACATAGTGGACAGTACAGGCCAAAAGAGACATGACCCCAGGGAAATCACAGAGCCTTTCAGGGCTTACTATCATGGTCTCTATAATATACAGGGCCAGTTGGCTGATATACCTCCTGCCAACTGGAAAGTTAAGATTGATGACTATATACAGAGAACGGCCCTCCCGAGTATCCCGGGAGAGACTAGAGAGTCCTTGGAATTGGAGTTTACGGCAGGGGAGATCAGCAAGGCTATTAAGACCTCGCTGACGGGGAAAGTCCCCGGCCCGGACGGGTTCACCCCCATTTTTTTTTAAACAATTCCGGGAAATCCTCATTTCAATCCTAAACGAGACGTTTAACCAAATATTACCCTCAGCTCCTTTCGCTCCTCGGTCACTTATGGTCCATATCCCAGTGCTCCCCAAACCAGGTAAGGATCCAGGGGTATGCTCTAGTTACTGTCCAATTTCACTTCTCAATCTGAATATTAAGCTGTTTTCCAAGGTTCTAGTGGGCAGATTGGCTCCCATTCTGCCAGCCCATATACATAATGATCAAGGGGGATTTATAAAAGGACAGGAAGCTAGGGATAATACCAATAATACCCTGCTACTTATTAGCCAGGCCCAAAGGTTGCCGCAGCCATTCTGCTTCCTCTCGGTGGATGTGGAGAGGGCTTTTGTCACCTGGGACTTTCTGAGTTCACCGCCCACACACCTAGGCCTGGGGCCTCGGTTTTGGAACTGGATCCTGGCACTATATGGGAATCCGTTGGCGCAGATTTGGGTGAACGGCTTTCTGTCTAACATGGTACCTATTAGGAACGAGACTTGAAAACGCTGCCCCCTGTCCCATCTCCTATACACTATTGTTATGGAGCATTTGGCTGTGGCACTGAGGAGCAAACCGGTTGTAGTGGGCCTGCAGATTGGGACCCAGTTCTGTAAGACGACCTTGTATGCAGTTGATCTTCTCCTATTCATTTCCCAGCCACGCATTTCATTTCTGGTGATCTTGTGGGAGTTTGCTAATTTTGGACACCCGAGTAACTTCATAATTAACTTACACAAATCAGAAGCCATGTACGAGGCCTCGTATATCTCTCTCCCACCCGGTGAGGTAGCCCACCTAGCAGATCAATTTGAATTTAAATGCATTCAACCTCCATCCAATAGCTTTGGGTGCATATAGCGGCAGATGTTTCATCCTTATACCATCTTAATTACATTCCTCCCCTGGAAAGAGTTACAAGGGAGCTGCATGGGTACACAGTTAAACAGTTGAGCTGGTTTAGGCGAATAAATCTGTTGAAAATGGATGTGAACCTAAAATTTTTAGACCTTTTCCAGACCCTGCCCATTAAGTTACCAGTACATTACTCTAGACAGATTCAACAAGTGTTTTGTAGATTTGTGTGGGGAGGGAGGAATAGTCATATTAGTCACCAGACCGTGTCCCGCTCAAAACTCAGGGGAGGAGTGGGTCTCCCAGATCTAAAAATATACTGCCCGGCCGCGGTCCTCACCAGAGTGGTAGACTGGCATCCAGGGGCGTAACTAAAGGCTCAGGGGCCCAGATGCAAAAGGTGAGCTGGGGCCCCCCCTCTATCTGTACCTGTACCCATACCTAAACCATGCTGCATAGAGACATAACTTGAAGCTTCTGGGCCCCAATGCAAAACCTGTAACAGGGCCCCCAACTACAATGCTTTATTCGTAGTACTGGGCTCCCTATATGGAGAAGAGAGGCCTTATGGGCCCCCTAAGGCACCTGGGCCCGGGTGCAACCGCATCCCCTGCACCCTCTTTAATTACGCCCCTGCTGGCATCATCATGCAGCCTCGAAGCAATGGGTGGGTTTGGAGGCAGCTCTGGTCTGGCCCCACCTGCGATTGTTGCTGTGGATCCAGGCGGAGGATAGACCTAAAGCCTTAACTCATACTCCATTGACTCTGAACTGTTTGGACGTGTGGGACAGATTGACTACCAGAGGAGACGTAGCAATTTGCAGGGGAGCTTTGACCCCCATATTATATAACCCTGCATTCTCCCCAGGGCAGGAGAGACTGAGCTTCCTAGGCTGGCGAGACGAAGAGGATACACGATGCTGTCAGATTGTGGGTTTCGAGGTGGTTCTATCATTTAATGAGCTACAGGCGTCTTGACTGGAGCAGAGACTGCTGTGGATGGAGTATATCCAGATGTCCTCATTCTGGAGGACCCGTTTGGGGTCATGTCCCTTCAGGAACCCCCCTGAACCGATCGAGGATTTGTTTCTGCAAGACAGCCCCCTGGAGAGGCTCACTTAGGGTCTCCCACGATATGTCGGGGGTTGGGAGAGAGATTTGGCCTTGGAGTTGCGGGACTCTGATTGGGAGAGGGCTTTCATGTTTGCACATAAACTACCTCTGGCCTATGTGGCGCAGGAGAAAAACTTTAAGCTCCTCTACAGGTGTTACAGATGCCCAGACCTGATTCACCACATATTTCCATCAGTTCTGGAGGAGTGTTGAGATGCAGGTCTGAGCTTGGTACCATGCTGCATATCTGGTGGGACTACCCACTAGTCCAGCCCTTTTAGAAAAAGGTATTTGAGCTGTATAAGGGGGCATCGCGGTCACCCCATAGTTGGCACTGCTGTCTGTCATTCCTGGCCCGTTCGCCACTATCAAAAAGGGTCTCTTGCGGCATTTCCTCACCGCGGTCAGAGCAGTGATCCCTTATCATTGGCGAAGCAACATCGCTCCCCCGACCCTAGAATTTGTTCAGGAGCTGAATCAACTAATGTACACAGAGGAGTTGGGAAATGAAGGTTCTGAGGGACTATGCTTGAGTGGACATGCCTGGCTACTGTGGAATGCATACCGTGATTCACCGAGGTCCAGATTGCGGCGGGATGTTAGGGGGGGCAGGTATCGGGGGGCTCTGAGAGGGGGTGCTGGGATGGAGGTGTGACGTGGATGAAGTGCAGTGGAGAGTAGGGCAGCTGCAGATGGGTTGTGCCAGAGGGGTTTCTCTCCCTCTATCCTGAGTAATTTTCCCTCCCCTTGTGGCCTTTTTTCTCTTTCCTTTTCCCTTTCTTTCCTAGACCCCCTTTGTCTCTCCTTGTCTACTCTGCAGTTAGTTTCTGTTTTTACAGTTTAAGCCATTTAAAAAATGTACTTTTTATAGCCAGCACGAGAAAGTGTCAGATCCGAGGGTCTGGAGTCATGTTATAATATTCTCTATATGCAGTCGCTAAGGATGCATTGAAGGGACTTTAAGCAGATGTTTTTGTTGCTTTGATTGATATGACACCCGTTTTTTCAAAATTCTCAAGCGAGTATTGCAGTTCTGCACGACCTGCTATAAACCGATTGTTTCTTTTGTCTGTATGTATAAATATTAGAGATGAGCGAGCATACTCGTCCGAGCTTGATGCTCGTTCGAGTATTAGGGTGCTCGAGATGCTCGTTACTTGAGACGAGCACCACGCGATACTCCTCTCGATTAAACGAGCACTGACCATTGAATTCAATGGAGCCGGCAATACAGCCAGCTCCATTAAAAGCAATGGCCTGCCGGCGAGCGCGGGATGAATTGTCGGGAAGGGCTTAACCCCTTAACGACCAGCCCATAGTGTTTTTACGTCCTCCCGAAGTGGGCTCTATTCTCTGAGGACGTAAAAACATGCTTCCTGCAGAGAATAGTGCCCCTCGGGCTGTGGACGTGACAGCTCCATGCTGTTGGTGTCCGCAGGTAGCTGACAGCATGGAGCTGTCATCCCGGGCTGTTCGGAGCCCCCCCCCCCCCGGCATTGCGATCGGCGCTATGCAATGGATAGCGCCGATCGCAAAAAAAGTAAATAAAAGTACATAAAAGTTAAAGATTCAGCTGCTCTGATGGATCGGATCCATCGGAGCAGCTGAAATTACTCACCGAGGTCTGGCACGCTGCTCCCCGCTCTCCTGCCGCTCCGGGGCCCGAAGCCGGTCTTCTGCGCATGCGCGCCAGGCGGCATTACGTCAGCCGCATGCGCAGAAGGCCCGGCGGCGCGGGAGATTTAAAATCTCCTGGCTCCCGGCTCCTGTAGGTAGCCGGGAGGCAGGAGATGTCAGCGGGGACTGCGGTGAGCGGTCCCCGGTACCGCGATCGCCGTTATCCAATGGTTAGCGGCGATCGCGAAAAAGTTAAAAAAAAGTTTTAAAAAAGTCAGTTTCACCTCCCCTCATGGATCGGATCCATGAGGGGAGGTGAAAATACTCACCCCCAGTCCTCAGCGGTGTCCCGATGTCCCGGGACCCGAATCCCCGTCTGCGCATGCGCGCCCGATGATTGACATCGGGCGCGTGAACAGACGGGCTCGAGCCCCGGGAAATTTAAAATCCCTTTGCTTCTGGCTGCCATGTGTAGCCAGGAGCAGAGAGATTATACCGGGGACATGATCACTGTCATCCAATGGATGACAGTGATCATGTAAAGTGAGAAAAAAGTGTAAAAAAGTAAAAAAAAAAAAAAGTTAAAAAAAGTTTTTAAAACTTTAAAAAGCGTACGTTTCATCTCCCCTCACAGATCATATCCGTGAGGGAGGATGAAAGTACGTACCTAAGGCCCCCAGATTTATCCGCGGACCTTACCACAGCTTCTGCACACGCGCCCGTCGCCAAAATGGCGGGCGCATGCGCAAAAGCTGTGGATTGCCAGGATAATTTAAATTCTCCCTGCTCCTGGCTACAAAACGTAACCAAGAGCATGGAGATTTAATGGGGGTCCGCGGTGAGCGGTTCCTGGTCACGTGTTCGCCATTATCCAATAATGGCGATCACGTAAAAGTAAAAAAAAAAATTTGAAGTTTCATCTCCCCTCACCGATGCGATCGGTGAGAGGAGATGAATCTTTTTACCGGAGGCCTGCGTATTTGAATCCCGACGCGATCTTCCTCCGTGGACCTTCCAGGATTCTGCACATGCGATTGCCGGCAAAAAGCCGGACACATGCGCAGGAGTCGGGGAGCCCAGGAAACTTAAAATCTCCTTGCTCCCAGCGACCAACGGTCACAGAGAGCCTGGAGCAGTGACGGGTGGCCTCGTTGAGCGGTCCCCGGTCACGTGATAAAAAGGTAGCGATCTACCTTTGGCCGGTCTCACATGACCGGATAGGAATTACGGATTCCGCATGCGTCTGATCCGTGATAATACGCAGATCAATCGCATTGGATTACACAATTCCGCTCACATTAGCGGGTCAGAATTGCGTAATCCACTCGCAGAAAAGAGAACGCAGCAGGTTCTATTTTACTGCGGATATCGGCAACATAGAGCCCATTGTGCTCCATGGTCGTGGAATACCCGCAGCCCATACGCTACTACATTGTGTACGGGCTGCGGGTACCCGTGTCATCGCTAAGCGATGGTGCGGGAAATACAAACAAAGGTGTACTGTGCATGACCGCCTGTGTGAGTACGCAGTTATGCGCAGTACATTACGCAGCCGTACACAGGGTCACAGCCGGGCTCACAGATGGGATCCGCTGTGGGCCTCCGCAAGCGGATTCCGCCTGCACCCGCGTGAGCCCGGCATTATTCAGACCGCTACCTGTAATACGTATTTTACAAGAAGCCCCGGGAACGCTCGCTTTCCTGCAGTTCCAGGAGCACCTTGTTCAGCGCCTTCTGTGTGAGACCGCCGCACCTCATCAAGCTTACGGAGACTCACGGAACGCCACTTTTTACACCCCATACCCGCCACTGAGGTCATGAAATACCCCCAAAAAGCATGAGAGGAGGGGGGGGATACCCGGTTTTATTGCCCCATGGGCCCATTCCAACCAGCCTCCGTAATTACCCCTGTCTTCGGAAATACTACACAGTTCACATTTTTACTTTTATCTAAGATTTGCGAACGCCAAAAAGGGCGCGGAGGGGGAGGGGGGGAATTTTTAGGGAGTCAATCTTTATTCTGTACAAATAAGCAATGGGGCCTGGAATTTATTCAGTTGTGCCCTAAAATCCAACAGGTGTTCCGTCCTTTATAGGCCTTGCCATGCGTCCTGTAAGTAGATTAGGGCCACAATGGGTATGTTTCTGAACTCGGGACAAACGGGGGTATCCATTTTGGGGTGAACGTCTTCATTCCTATGTGCACTGTACAAAAAAACTGTTTTTAAATTGAAAAAATTGCCAAAAAAATTGAAAATCGTAACTTTTTCCTTCTGCTTTGCTTAGATTCATTCAAATACTGTGGGGTCAAAATACGCAGTACACCCCTAGATGAATTCGTTAAGGGGTCTAGTTTTCAAAATGGGGTCATTTGAGGGGGTTCTTTATAGTTTTGGCCGCTCAATGGCTCTATAAGTGGGCAATGGGGCCTGAAATTTATTCAGTGGTACCCTGAAATCCAACGGGTATTCCTTTCATTGTAGGCCTAGCCATGGGTCCTGTAAGTCTATTAGGGCCACAATGGGTATGTTTCTGAACACGGGACAAACAGGGGTATCCATTTTGGGGTGAAAGCCTTCATTTATATGTGTGCTGTACAAAAAAAACTGTTTTTAAATTGACACAATAGCCCAAAAAATGAAAATCCTATTTTTTTCCTTTTGCTTTGCTTAAATTTATTCAAAAACTGTGGGGTCAAAATATGCAGTACATCCCTAGATAAATTCGTTAAGGGGTCTAGTTTTCAAAATGGGGTCATTTGTGGGGGTTCTATATGGTTTTGGGCGCTCAAGAACTCTGCAAGTGGGCAATGGGGCCTAAAAGGACTTCAAGCAAAATCTATGTTCTGAAAGCCACCGATTACTCCTTTTATTTTGGGCCCCGTTGTGCATGCGGACATAAGATTAGGGCCACAATGGGTATATTTCTGAAAACAGCACAAACAGGGGTATCCATTTTGGGGTGTAAGTCTTCCTTCATATGTGTGCTGTACAAAAAAAGCTGTTTTTAAAATGACAGAATTGCCAAAAAAACAAAAATCCAAATTTTCTCCTTTTGCTTTGCTTGAATTTATTCAAAAACTGTGGGGTCAAAATGCGCAGTACACCCCTAGATAAATTCGTTAAGGAGTCTAGTTTTCAAAATGGGGTCATTTGTGGGGGTTCTCTATGGTTTTGGGCGCTCAAGAACTCTACAAGTGGGCAATGGGGCCTAAAAGGACTTCAAGCAAAATTTGTGTTCCGAAAGCCACCGGTCGCTCCTTTCATTTTGGGCTCCGTTGTGTATCCAGACATAAGATTAGGGCCACAATGGGTATGTCTCTGAACACAGGACAAACAGGGGTATCCATTTTTGGGTGCAAGTCTTCCTTCATATGTGTGCTGTACAAAAAAAGCTGTTTTTAAAATGACAGAATTGCCGAAAAAACGAAAATCACAATTTTTTCCTTTTGCTTGGTTTGAATTCATTCAAAAACTGTGGGGTCAAAATATGCAGTACACCCCTAGATAAATTCCTTAAGGGGTCTAGTTTTCAAAATGGGGTCATTTGTGGGGGTTTTCTATGGTTTTGGGCGCTCAAGAACTCTACATGTGTGCTATGGGGCCTAAAAGGACTTCAAGCAAAATTTCTGTTTTGAAAGACACTACTACTCCTTTCATTTTGGGCCCCGTTGTGGACTCAGATATAACAATAGGGCCACAATGGGTATATTTCTGAACACGGGAGAAATAGGGGTATCCATTTTGGGGTGTAAATCCTGATTTTAATGTAAACTATAGGAAAAAAATATGTCTTTAAAATGACAGATTTGCAAAAATATGAAATTTTACTTTTTCTCCTCTAAATTGAATTAATTCCTGAAAAAAAACTGTGGGGTCAAAATACTCATGACACCCCTCAGTGAATACATTAAGGGGTGTAGTTTTTAAAATGAGGTCATTTGGGGGGGTATCTATTATTCTGACACTCATGAGCCTTTCCAATCTCGGCTTGGTATAGGAAAACAAAGTGTTCCTCAAAATGCTAAAAAGTAATGTAAATTTGTACGTCTCCTAAATAGTTTAAAAAAAAACGAAAGTTTTTCCAATGTGCACCCAAAATAAAGTAAACGGGTGGAAATATAAATCTTAGCAAAAATTTCTATATTATGTTTGCACATATTTAAGATATTGCAGTTGGAAATGTGAAAAAATGACGATTTTTTCAAAATTTTCCCAATTTTGGCGCTTTTAATAAATAAACACAATTTCTATCGGTCTATTTTTTCCGCCTAAATGAAGCACAACATGTGGCGAAAAAACAATGTCAGAATCGCTTGGATATGCAAAACCTTTCTGGTGTTTTTCCATGTTAAAGTGACACATGTCAGATTTGCAAAATTTGGCCTGGTCATTAAGGCGCAAACAGGCTTGGTCACTAAGGGGTTAAATATATAAGCCCTTCCCTGCAATTCATCCAGAAATGTGTAAAAAAAAAAATATATATATACTCACCTTGTCCCGGCAGAACGATGTTAGCCCATTGAATTCAATGGAGCCGGCAATACAGCCGGCTCCATTAAAAAGCAATGGGCTGCCGGCGATCGCGGGATGAATTGTCGGGAAGGGGTTAAATATATAAGCCCTTCCCTGGAATTCATCCAGAAATGTGTAAAAATATATATATATATATATATATACTCACCTGGTCCCGGCAGACGGAGGTCAGCGCGGCCAGCGGCAGTCCTCCTGAACTGACTGCCTCTGATTGGCTCAGCGGGACCAATCAGATGAGAGGCAGCAGTCACACACCCATTCATAAATTCATGAATGGGTGTGTGAGTGGAATCTGCCTCTGATTGGTCAGGCTGTGATAAATTAGAGGCAGCTCATTCAGCAGGCGGGGATTTTAAATCCCCGGCTGCTGAATACTACTCACAGCTGTTCAGAGCAGTTCAGGAGGACTGCCGCTGGCCGCGCTGAACTCCGTCTGCCGGGACCAGGTGAGTATATATATATTTTTTATTTTTACACATTTCTGGATGAATTGCAGGGAAGGGCTTATATATTTAACCCCTTCCAGACAATTCCTCCCTCGATCGCCGGCAGCCCATTGCTTTCAATGAAGCCAGCTGTATTGCCGACTCCATTGAATTCAATGGGCTAACATCGTTCTGCCGGGACAAGGTGAGTATATTTTTTTTTTATTTTTACACATTTCTGGATGAATTGCAGGGAAGGGCTTATATATTTAAGCCCTTCCCGACAATTCATCCCGCGATCGCCAGCAGCCCATTGCTTTCAATGGAGCCAGCTGTATTGCCGGCTCCATTGAATTCAATGGGCTAACATCGTTCTTCTCTGCCCCAGCTGTTACAGCTGTGGCAGAGGAGAGCGATCTTTATGCTGACAGTGCGGGGGGGGGGGTCTCAATCCTGCCACTATTGTGGCTTAATAGTCGGACCTGGGAACTTGAGATGCAGCCCAACATGTAGCCCCTCGCCTGCCCTATCCGTTTCTGTGTCGTTCCCATCACTTTCTTGAATTTCCCAGGTTTTCACAAATGAAAACCTTAGCAAGCATCGGCGATATACAAAAATGCTCGAGTCGCCCATTGACTTCAATGGGGTTCGTTACTCGAAACAAACTCTCGAGCATCACTGAAAGTTCGACTCGAGTAACGAGCACCCGAGCATTTTGGTGCTCGCTCATCTCTAATAAATATGTTAAAATCTCAATAAAAACATATTAAACATATCTAATCTGTGTCTCCTCCCTTTCAGTTTCATCCCATTGCTTCTAGTCTTTCCTCGTACAAATGAGAATAGGGCTGATCCCTCTGCACTGTGACAGCCCTTCAGATATTTGTAGACAGCTGTTAAGTCTCCTCTCAGACTTCTTTTTCGCAAGCTAAACATTCCCAGATCCTTTAACCGTTCCTTATAGGACATGATTTGCAGACCGCTCACCATCCTGGTAACTCTTCTCTGAACTTGCTCCAGTTTGTCTATGTCTTTTTGAAATTGGGGTGCCCAGAACTGGACACAGTATTCCAGATGAGGTCTGACTAAAGAAGAGTAGAGGGGGATAATTACCTCACGTGATCTCGATTCCATGCTTCTCTTAATACATCCCAGAATTGTGTTTGTTTTCTTCCTGCTGCATCACACTGTTGACTCATGTTCAGGCCTTCACAAGCACGATTTTCTACAGCTAAGTTACATGCTTAAAAAAAACGTGACTTATCCACAGGAAAAGGGATAACTTTTTGATTGTGTGGAGTCACAGCGGTCGGAATCCCACTGATCCTGAGAACGAAGTCTGGTCAGTCATAAGTGAATGGAGTGAGGGTTGCACAAGGGCGCCGTTGCTTCTTTCACTTCAATGAGGTGCTGGAGATTAACAAATTCAAGCATTTCAAAAATCTCTGGAGCTGTCATTGAAGTAAATGGAGTGGCAGCACATCTATGCTACTTCCACTCTATTCACACAGGGACCGACCGGTCCCCTGTTCTTGGTACCAGTAGGGGTCCCACCATCATTGAAGAGGTTGTGCCAAGTTATAAACTTTATAACTTGGCACAACCCCTTTAAGCTCCATAGCCTCTTGAATGCATAGCAGACACAGTGACACACCTATCATAGCAGCTATGACTGCAGCTCAATTTTATTCAATTGAATGGGACTGAGTTACTGTCACGTCCAACACCACAAATGAAAACAAACAGTGACAAAACAAAACAGAACGAAAATAGGGAAACACAGTCCCTATATAACTAACACAGTGGGGGGACCTGCCTGTGAGCATAGCGATCGTCCCGATAAGGACGTCCTTGATCGCGTGCCTTGGCCCCTAGTTGACCCTACGTAGGAAAGGGGAATAACACAGGAAACAAAAATAGGAATACAAACAAGCACAGTACTTAACATCTGAGATGCAACAGGTAACTGAGAGATCCAGGACCAAGGTCTGACTGCAAGCCTAGTGTTAGCACCTGTATCCTCAAAGGCCCCTCTTTTAGGGAGAGGTACTGTAAGGGTTGTGCTGGCTGGGATCTGTTGTACCACATAGGTTTCCAGCTCCACAGGTGTGGAATGATTAACCTGGCAGGATGTGGATTTCCCAGTCAGCCAATCCCCAAGGTCTGTGCTCATATATACTAGCTGGAATATTGCTGGTGGAATTCAATGAATGGCTCCTCACTGCCTCTGATCAGCTGAGTGCTGTGACCAATCACAGGCAGCGCTCAGCTGTCATTCAATGAATGGCTGAGCGCTGCCTGAGATTGGCTGAGCGCTCAGCCAATCAGACCCAGCACTTTCTGCAGACGGGGATTTTTAAATCCCCAACCAGCAGAAAGTGATTCAGAGCAGTGCCGGGGACCAAGCAAGAATACGCGCCGGAGCTGCGACTGCGGCCGAAAGTGATGTTTTGTTTTTTTTTTAAATTTTTTACTGAAGCTTGGAATGATTTTCAGGGAAGAACTTGTATTTCAAGCCACCCCCAGAAAATCACTGTGGGTGTTGCCTGTGTCCCATTGCTTTCAATGGGGCGGTTTTTGTTCCCGCGGGGAGTCCCATAATCACTGAACACTGTGACAGTGCTGTCACGGTGTTCAGTGATGAGGGGATTCCCCACGGTGATATTTTACGCCCATCACGGATCTTCCCACTGCACGCATGTCCTATCTTTTGCAGGTGCAAGTACTTTGCGCCTGTAAAAGACGGACATGTGAACACTACATAGGGAACCAATGGTTCTATCAGATGTGCTTTCTTTGCGCACATAGGCGCACGCATATCTGACTTTAACCTTAAAGAGGTTTTCCCATTAAAGACATTTATCCCCTGCTCACTGGATAGCGAAGAATTGTTTGATCGTTAGAGGTCTGACTGCTGGGAATGTCCCAAAACCAGCGTACCCGAGAACTCAATGAGAAGGGAGCAGCAATGCACATGCCTGACTGTTGCCTTGTTCTCTTCTATGGGACAGATAGAAATCAATGCCAATCACTTGCCAATCTCCCTCCATCCCTGGGGGTCCCAGTGATCCTGATATTTGCGCACCCGAATGCTCCATCATCACAGCGCTACTTGGTCTCATTCTCTTTTCCATTGGGTGAGAAGAACCTGTGCAAGACCCCCTTCTTTAGAGCGGTGTGGTTAGCCAACAAGGGGCTAGTGAATTGGTTCAAGAGTCATAGAAAGGGGAAAGCAAACACCAGACCTCTCCATTCTGGGTGGCACCGAGCGCTGTGCAATGGCGCCCCCTCTCTTCTATGTACTCCAGACCTTTACAGTATACCGTTTTGCAGATATAATCCGGGTGCAGACGAGGTAACTCGGCTATATATAGTCAGTGATTATGTATTCCTACAATTCCCAGGTTCTGTGAATGCATCTTGCATTAGTGTCTTTGATGGATGACAGTGTGAGGCGGTGGGATATTGGGGTGTATGCAGCAGGAGGTGGCGTGGGAGCGCATGTAGATCTGCAGGCAGCGTGGGGACTGATGTGATGGAAAGGTAACGAGATGTTCTATTCGAACTGAGAATTGCAGTCAGATACAAAGTACTGCAGTGAGGGCTATTCTCTACTGAAGTTTAGGAAAAGGTAGGAGACCAGAGAAATGAGGGGAACATGTGTCAACTGCCATAGAGAGAAGGGGGCCTAACCTGCCCAGAATGACCACATGTGGTCCAAGAGAAAAATTTGGGATAGAAAATGCAGGAAGGCCATGTCACCCTTAAAGCATTTTTGGGACTGAGCTGCAATACCAGACATGGTCACTATACAATAAATGGCGCTGTGCCTGGTATGGGCTGGAGTGACAGCAGCGCTCACACTGTCACTTCAATCAGCTGATCCGTGGGGTTCCATGCCGTGGTCCCCTATTGATCATGTATTGATGACCTATCATGAGGATAGCTCATTTAATGTTTAGTCCCAGAAAACCTCTTTAAAGGGAAAGTGCAGGCAGGGATACTCTTCCATTATACTCCACTGCCAACCAAGGGGCATATCACTGGGTAGTGCCATCAATACCTGATCAGTGGACGTCTGATTACAAGACCTCAAGGGTCAATCCTTCGAACGAAACGGGTCACTTTGCTATGTTATCTGCACCAGTGATAACTTAGCATTGAGTGGCAGCTGCAGTGCAAGACACTTCATTTCATTGGGAGTGGCGCTGTTTCAGAGAGAAGCCAAAGAGGCAGCAATACCTTCCTTCTAGGCATTGCTAAGAATCCCATCAGTCAAAAGTCAATGCCTACCAATAGAATACCCTTTTTAATGCTGAATGTGAGCCCATCCATCAGTTAAAGGGGTTGTAGAGGGTAAGAAAAACATGGCTGCTCTACTGCACAAACAGCGCCACCCCTGTCCACAGGTTGTGTATGGTATTACAGCTCAGCCCCATTTACTTCAACAGAGCTGAGCTGCCATACCAGATACAGCCAACCCATGGACAGGGGTGGCACTGTTTTTTGGAAGTAAGCTGCCATGTTTTTTCTCACCCTGGACAAGCCCTTTAACTAGTGCTAGAATAGTTTGTCATCTCAAAGCTCTCATAGCTATTCGGCAGAACCATGGGTTATGTTTAGTGCAGAGGCATAAACTACGGGATGCAAATGCAAAGATTTGAAATTTGGCATCCTCTCCTGCATGACTACCACCAACTGAGGTCTGGAAATGGTTGCTCCCCTTAATATACGGAACCCCTCATCTATTTGTATCTGAGAAAACCAGTCGAGACAATGTGGGTGCAGAAGTGGGCTCCCTTGGCTGCCCGGCCCCATGATAACACCTATGCCTACTATCATGGTACATACACCTTTTCTTCCTGTGTGATGCCCTCTTCCTACCCCTCTGACTGGCACTTTATGGGCACAATTTCACTTTCAGTGCTCTGTCCATCGGTAGACAAAAGTCATGGTACATTATAGGGTGTTACATACCACGCTCAATTCCCACTCATTGTTACAAGGCTTGTATAAAGAGTCTAACATTGACTTGCAGGGATTCTACCTTCCAATAGGTGGCGCTGCAGAGGTATTGTTCCATCTCTCTTAATTACCAGATGTGCAAACATACCCAGGGGCAGGGCTCTTCAACCTGTGACCCTTCAGTGATTCCAAAACTACAGCTGTGAGGATGCGCTTAAAGCGGCCAGACAGGAGTTGTACTTTCACACCCAAGTTGGGTCTGATAGCGATATGAGCGGAACTCGCACGAAACACATCGCAAAAACACATCGTTCTCACATGTGGAATAACAATTTTATTACACTCCCTTGTGTGAATGCACCCTTACTCCACCAGCCACACAGGAAGGGGTCATTGATTCAGGCTGCTCACACTTAAAGGGGTTGTCCCGCGGCAGCAAGTGGGTCTATACACTTCTGTATGGCCATATTAATGCACTTTGTAATGTACATTGTGCATTAATTATGAGCCATACAGAAGTTATAAGAAGTTTTTCACTTACCTGCTCCGTTGCTAGCGTCCTCGTTTCCATGGAGCCCGTCTAATTTTCGGCGTCTAATGGCCAAATTAGACGCGCTTGCGCAGTCCGGGTCTTCTTCTTTTCTCAATGGGGCCGCTCGTGCAGGATGCCGACTCCGTGTAGCTCCGCCCCGTCACATGCCGATTCCAGCCAATCAGGAGGCTGGAATCAGCAATGGACCGCACAGAAGCCCTGCGGTCCACCGAGGGAGAAGATCCCGGCGGCCATCTTCAGCAGGTAAGTAAGAAGTCACCGGAGCGCGGGGATTCAGGTAAGCGCTGTGCGGTGTTCTTTTTTAACCCCTGCATCGGGGTTGTCTCGCGGCGAACGGGGGGGGGGTTGAAAAAAAAAAAAACCAGTTTCGGCGCGGGACAACCCCTTTAATTCTGACCTCCCATCAGCACAGTGTAACAGAAATCTGGATTAATCTCACCAGGGAATGTTTTTCGACTGCTCAGTGATATAGTTTTTCCACTATTTTTCCCACTTGGGTCTTGTTCTGGAACTTGTCATCTGCAGTTGTAGCCTCTCGGTGCTAAGGAATGATTAGTTGTGCAATCAGACATGTTAGTTGGAGCACCAGCGCTGTATTCGGTTACTCTGGACGGTGTAGTGCCTGTTCATCAGAATGATTCCTGACATCCTCCTCTGACCCCTTTTGATTTCTTTTGCTGGATGTTTTCCTAGCTCACACCATTCTCGGTATACTCTCCACATCGCTGCACAGAAAACCCCCCGCGGTTGGCAGTGACATCCTGCCCCCGGCTAGCACAGCACCGATGACCGGCCTCGCTGGAAGTCACTCAGATCGCTGGATTTTTCCATCTAATGTGGATTCACACTAAAACTGGTCCAAAGAAAACCTGTCACGTGATTTTATGCTCCACTCCGGGGTCACGGGGAGAATTTCCAAAGGTTAAAGGGCCCGTGTATCTAATAAAGTGGCCATTCAGTGTATATCACACATACAGCACATTTCCAGCACTCACTGCTCTTCAATCAGCGCTCCGGCCAGTGAGGAGGAGCCGCCGGCGTCCTGGTGCTTGGAGAAATTAAACGTCTCAATCTTTTGGAAGAAGTTACTCCATTCTCTGTAACATCTTAAGATACTTATATACTGTTACTCAGCAAGACATAAGATATGACATGTATTTACCGGGCGGGGGGGGGGGGTTGCTGTGGAGATGGTATTAATCTGCCCCATACTGGGACAACTTTTCCCTTTTCTTCATACCAGTAATTTAATTGGGAAGGCTTGTGCCTGTAATTCATAGCCGTGTTGTTGGCGTATCACATCTACGGAGGCATTGCACCGTGCACACAGCCGTGTCTCCAGACGCTGCTGCTTGACTATATATGGATATATTCTGAATTAGCAATCGCACGGCCAAGTGCATGACTACCGGATATCAAGCCCATGTTATAGAGTTACACTGCCCTACCAAAAGTAATTGGACACCTGAGCAAGAGTCAAAAGTAATGTTTATTTCCATATGTTAATACTTCCTGGGGCTCCTTTGGCCCTAATGACATTGGATACTCTCTGTAGTATACTTTCTACTAACGTCTGATACACTTCAGCTGTTTTCCCTCCATTCATCCTGCAAACATCTGGCGAGTTCTTTCAAAGAAGATGGACGCTGTTCATTAGAGATGAGCGAGCATACTCGCTAAGGGCAATTACTCGAGCGAGCATTGCCCTTAGCGAGTACCTGCCCGCTCGAGAGAAAAGGTTCGGCTGCCGGCGGGGAGCGGCTGGGAGAGCGGGGAGGAACGGAGGGGAGATCTCTCTCTTCCCCCCGCTACCCTCTGCTCACTGCCGCAACTCACCTCTCACCCGCGCCGGCAGCCGAATCTTTTCTTCCGAGTGGGCAGGTACTCGCTAAGGACAATGCTCGATCAAGTAATTGTCCTTAGCAAGTATGCTCGCTCATCTCTACTGTTCATATTTCCTGACCCGATATTCCAGTTTGTCCCAGAGACGTTCAGTAGGGTTCAGGCTGGGACTCTGTGCAGCCAGTCCAATCATGGAACATCCATATCCTCAAATTATGGTAAAACAGCATTGTCTTGTTGGATGTATGGCCGGCCATGGTAGGATAGTGTAATAGGGGGAGCGAGAGAAGCAGATTGATTGTTGTGAGGGTGGCACATACAGCCAAGGGTACGCTGTAAGGAGTTGCCCAGTCTAGGGGGTCATTCACACGGGCGTATGCAATTTCCAGAAAACCGGTCTGATTCCACGGCGTGTGCGTGTGAGCGCTGCGGGCAGTTTTGTTGCTCTTCTGTGCTTTTTTACCTCTATGTGCCAACCGGTTTTCACACATGCAAAAAAAAAAAAAGAATTCAAGGAAACCCAATTGATGTCACTCTTTGTTTAAACTGTCTCCTGGCAACATGTGTAAAAATGCAGCGCACATGCATGTTACATCCGTGTTTGCTGCTTTTTTAAAAATTCTCCCATAGACTTCCCTGGTTGAATTTGGTCTGTGAATATGGACCAAAATAGGGCATGTTGGAACATCGGTGCCCATAAGCACCGCCCGTCTGTGTGCTGGCCGTAATCAGGAAAATATATGTACAGCACACAGACAGAATATATGTGTGAATGGGCCTGGGGGTCCGTGTATATGTGCTTCTGTACGGTTGCTCACGAACTCCCATACAGGGTTGCGCTGTGTGGATTCCATGGGTTTCCCGTCAACGCACTGTGAATATCTCTGTTTTATAGCATGCCATGGCAGATGATTTGTATACAATTGGAGACACGTGGCGGTATGTTGTAATATCTATGATTAGATCATGCGTGTGCACATGGACCCTTATGCTCCGGGCACCCAGAGTTCATGGCATAGGGAGCTGTGACCATTCCGCAGTAAACTTACAGGTCGCTGCCTTACAACGTGCTGCAAGGATTAGTGTGGAATCTGCACTGTAAAGCGGACCACAGCGCCACCTGCTGGCAACCTGATATATGATCTTGTTTGAAAAAAATAATTGATTTTGTTAACCCCCAGCAGTAAAGCACTTGATTAAATACAACTCTTTGCCATCCAATGGGGCAGTCCTGGATGGCAGGGGTTGTACCAGGAGGCATGCCGAATGGCCGGATTTATACAGAATTTACGCCCTCAGAAGTCAGAAACAGTCGAGGAGAAGAGTGTAGCAGCAAAACATCAGCTCCATGCTCCACCATTCCCGCAGTCATCACTGCCGCAGGCAGACGCAATGTGGTGACATCATCACACCGCAAGGCCGAACCGCAGACAGCACGGACCATTATTATAAAGGGCCTCTTCAGTGCTCCCCCCCCCATAAACGTCATCCACTCTCCACAGGATAAGTGATACCTTTATGATTGAGGGGTCCAAACATTGGGACCCCCACTGATCGCAAGAACGGAGCTCTGGTCCCCAAGTGAATGAAGCAGAGGTCCACCACTCCACGCACTTCAATGACAAAGTTCAAGTCCTTCAGCAATCTGCAAGGCTGCCATTAAAGTGAATGGAGTTCCCGGGATGAGTGGGGGTCCGAATGGTTGATCATACAGGTATCCCCCATGCTGGAAATAGCGGATAACTAGAGATGAGCGAGCGGACTCGGTTCGGGTGTTTTTGTACTCGAGCACCGCTTTTTCCGAGTAACTGACTACTCGGACGAAAAGATTCGGGGGGCGGCGTGGTGGAGCGGGGGGTAGCAGCGGGGAACAGGGGGAGCTCTCTCTCCTCTCTCCACTCCCCTCTGCAACCCCCCGCTCACCCCCGGCGCCCCCCGAATCTTTTTGTCCGAGTAGTCAGTTACTCGGAAAAAGCGATGCTTGAGTACAAAAACACCCGAACCGAGTACGCTCGCCCATCTCTACGGATAACTCTATAACTTAGCCCCGCCCCATTTAAGGCTTTTACCCACCAGCGTTTTTTTTTTTTACTGCGATTTCGCAGCGTTTTTTTTCAAACGTCAAAATGGCAGCAACGCAAACTTGCGATTTTTGTGCGAAGCGATTTTAACATTAAAAGTCCCACTGACATGTGGGAAAAAAAGGAAGCGAAATAAAAAACCGCTGGTGGGTAAAAGCCGTAAGAGGGAAGCACTGCAGAGGCATGATAGTGTGTGCGCTGTCGCCCTAAGGCTAATATCACGCGGACGAGTGCGATATTGAGCTATGACACTCAGCCCGATATCGCGCTCGCCAATATAGGATGTCCCCGCAGATGCGTAAAACCGCCTTGCATCACTTCAGGGACGTAGCGATCCTCCGAGGCGGCTAAGAGGACCGTGGAGTGGTTTCCATTGTTCTCAATAGGTAAACTTCGCATCGCATCGTTCTCGCATGCCGGGCGATGCTGCGCCGGCCCCATTGAAAACAATGGGCGATGCAGGAAAAAAATAATCGCTACTGTGTATAACATCGGTCAAAAGAAAGGGGCTCATATTCGTGCGTCTCGCAATGCACAAATCGCGCACGATTTTCTCAGGCGTGTGAAAACGGCACTTTTTCTGGGTTAAGGGACTAGTGGGGCACGACGAGCGGCACTTACTTTGTGCGGGATGCACTAAGAGGGCATCTCTACTGTGTGAGGGGCAGTAATTACGCAGGTTTAGAGTCAAACAAGCCCTTTTTAAGGATTTTTTCTTAATCTTCACTACAGTTTGCTTTAGACAGGACAAGTACGGCCTGAACACTCGCTCAAAATAGTCGCTGACTTGTTCGAACGGAAGTTGTTCGTGTAGATTTACGCGGAGCGATTGGTCGCATGTGCAGTTTTGTGATCGCTGAACGAATTGTTGGGAGCGTTTACACGTGTTACACAATATTGTTTGTCAACTAGTTACGGGGCATAAGGTTCTTCGGCGGGCGTGTATATGACATTTGGACCCCTCCCCATCGCACGCTCGTTGGTTACCGAGTCCGTTGAACGCACATAAATATGTGAGGGGGCTTCAAGTGAACATTAACGGCTACAGAAGCCAATCAGCTCCAGTAGAAGGCGAACGCTGAACAGTCGCACACCTCCCTGTTGTCTAATATGTGGCTACTAGAGAGAAATATCACATGGCGCGCAATAAGAGGATAAATGTGCAAATGTCTCCATCTAGTGGAAGAGGATGAACATGACAACAGATCAACAAAACTGTAGTGGAATATAAATTTTCAGTCATTTTAAGTGGGTTTGAGGCATTTTAAAAACTCCACGAACTCAAAATAAGACTCTGTTGCTTCCGGATTTCGCTTCAGTTCTGCATCACAGGCAATATTGTGGAACTTTATGTTTTAGGGTGACTACCCACTACAGTTTTTTTTTCACTGCGAAATTCGCACCATTTTTTTTTCTGCAGGGGTCTATGGGACTTGTAATGCTAAAATCGCGATCGCGCAAAATCGCAATTTACCGCTAAATTGCGGTTTTGTGCGATTGCGATTTTAACATTACAAGTCCCATAGACCCTGCAGAAAAAAAAATGGTGCGAATTTCGCAGTGAAAAAAAACTGTAGTGGATAGTCACCCTCACTGTGCGTTCATCCCAAATAGTCTTCTGCCGGGACATTAGTCTACCAAACCATCACTCATCTGATATTGCTGACATAGGTCACTAATATCTCAGTCCTGGAAAACCCCTTACTATCTTACTGTATACTGTGTTATTATTGAGTTCTTTGTATAATCAGTATGCAGTAAGCTCCTCAGCTCCCTCTAGTGGAGGCTGCAGGTATCCAGAATTTTAGCATCATAGACCTTTTTCTGCACCTATGCAGCTTTTGAGAGAGAAAGATCACAGACGTTCAGTCGCTTACATGATCCCAATTTAGAACATGGTAAGCATTAGTTAAAGGTCCCACATACGGCCATATGGCCAGCTCAGTTACTGGTCAGTTTTAGGACCTTTTCCCAATATAGGTTTTCAGTCCATTTTATCATCTGGATATTTCTTGCCAAAATGGAAAGAAGCAGAAAACCTTTCAAAGGCCCGTATGAGGCTGTGATGAAGGGGCTGCGATTGTTAGAACGATCTCCCCACGATCTGAGGACACCTTGTCTCCCTGATGATGCTGCTTAGCTAAACATGTTGGAGCTTTACTATTAGGGGTTATATGGCTAGTTTTTAGATATCGGTCTCTGATAGTCAGAAAGTTTATCTCTACCAAGAGTCTAGGATTGGCCGTCCTCCATAGAGGACTTCAGTTACCGAATATAGGAGCAGTCTTGATACGGTCATGTTTATGGACGGACCTTTGCAGACTGGGTGTTTAAATATAGGTGTTTGTCCGTCAACGTTATAATAAAGGTTTATATTTTATTGAGAATTACCGTGTTTCACCGAAAATAAGACAGTGTCTTATATTATTTTTTTACATGTATAGCTGCCTGGACACTATTTAAATTGACTTTTTAAATTAACTGTTAGCAGGGCCTAATTTTGGGGTAGGGCTTATATTTCAAGCAACCTCAAAAATTCTGGAAAATCATGCTATGTCTTATTTTCAGGGTATGTCTTATTTTCAGGGAAACAGGGTAATACCAAAGGGTTCATTTTGCTTATGGCAATTCAAATTCAGAACTAGGAACTTGCATGGGGCAGCATCTGTGTGCTATCTGGTCTACACGGACATTGCACATTGTAAATCCTATTTTCATTTGTGAAAACAAGGAAAATTACACATACAGCGATTTTTTTTAAGTGGACCATCAGTGTATAGTCTCATCAGCTATAATGGGTGTGCGTGTGTCCATGCAATATATAAACTGCACACGGCTCTAAAACTTGCCTGAATGGAAAAAAGCTAAGTCAATGGTGCCAACTGGTTCAAACCAATTGCTAGAATAAAAGGTATTAACTGTTTATTATAGCCCTTGGCTAAGATATTTCTGTGTCAAGGCGGGTATTAGTATCAAGTCAATGTAGGCAGATGCCAGGGTCTAATGGGATTAGTCAGCCTTTGATGATGTGGGTAGAGATGCTATGGACCATATGCATCGGGCGTCAGCCTGTCCAGGCGATGTAGTCTGATTTCCATAGACATTGATGGAGCTCTAAAATACACATAAGTAGGAGCTTCATTGAAAATATGTCAATATACACTGATATGCCAAAAGTCAAGAGATAGGAGCTAATATATGTTGGACCCCCTCTAGCCTGGTGAAATGCAGGAACTCGACGTGGCATCGCTTCCACAAGTGGACTGAAGGCGACTAGAGGAATGTTGAGCCATGTCGTCTGGATAGCCACACACATGTAAGTTGCATTTGTAGGTGCAGGATCTCAGGTACGAATGGACCTCTCCACCACATCCCATAAATGCTCACTTGGGCTCATGTTGGGAGAACGTTCAAGTCACACTCTCCATAAGAACTCTCCAGAATGCTCCACAAACCAATTCTGGACAATGTGGACCTGATGGCCCGGGGCATTATCCTGCTGGAATATCCGATCATTGTGGGGGACATGAAGTCTATGAAGGGGTGGTCACCATACAGTGACACGTAGCAGGCTCCTGTTAATGATGAGTTTAGACGGACCACTGGACCCAACCCATGGCATGAGAGCCCGACACCAGTATGGAACCACCACCAGCCTGTACAGTGCCTTGCAGACAACTGCGGTAGGGTCTGCGCCACACACCAACCCTACCATCAGTCCGAAACAATTGGTGCTGTAGCTCATTGCACCATGTTGGCAGTCCTCTGGGGTCCAGTCAGCAACCTCAATACTGCAGGTGAGGCGCTGTGTCTGCTGTCGTGGTGTTAACAGAGGTCCTTTGGTGGGTCTTCTGCTCTCATATCCCATGGAAGCTAAAGAACGCTGTACTGACCTGCAGGATATACATGTGGGATCTCCTGCACTTGATGTGATTTCTGCCGGACTCGCCTGTCTATTCGCACTGACAGTTCTAGCCACACGCCGTCAGGTGCAATCCATTACTATGGATGATACATTCCTGGAACATGTGACACTATGGATCGAGGCATATCAAGTGCCTGCACAACTTCGGAAATGGAATGTTCCATCTATCTGGCACCACATTTCACACTTCGTTCAAACACTGATAGTTCACGCCGCCTCGCCATGAGCACGCTGGGGGTGTTCAACCTCACTCACAAGATAACAACTCACAACTTATACAGGTGTGGGCGATGCCAAGCTGTCACCTGAGATAGCACAACTTCATCATGAACTTATATACCGCTATCCCATGACTTTTGGCATACTAGTGTAGAACTCAGCAGTATAGCTCAGAGATACTGAATCCTCTGAACCACGAGCAGCAGTGGCATGGTGCTCAGACGACAAGTGATCGACATTCTCATATAAAACTGGACGTCTTGTAGGGTCTTCCAGATTTCACATCCCCGTCTGGATACTAGATTCTCCTTCGAGAGGCTAATTGCTAGGGCCCTCCCAGCCCATTTTTGGTGTCAGCTATGACAGAGGTCTCTATTGGTTAATCACACCCCTGAAAGGCATATAGAAAGGTATTTTGATAAAACATACCCCCTAGTCTTAAAGTGAACCTCCAATTTTGGGACATAATTCGTTTCCAGGGCAGGAGGTACATTACCCGCAGTTGTTCTTTTCTCCCACCCCTCCGATCCACCGAGTCCAAGATGACTGCAGCATTGTTTAACTATCTGGTGCACATTGTGTGCTGCTGATCACGTGACCAGCATTGGCCAAACAGAGAGAAGGGATGATGCATCGGTAGTCTGAAGATTGTGTCGGCCATCTTGGAAGACTGAAAATCAGACCTCCAATCGGCGGATTGGAGGGGTGGCAGAGAAAACAGCTGCAGGTAATATATCCCCTTTTCCTTCTGGTCCCGGGACAGAATTTTCTTTTAACCCTTTCCAATCCACTGTCTGATGTGTAAAGACATTATGATTTAAGGCTGTACAGCTCCGATGTTGGAAGACGTCCGTCGGGGGTTCTCTTACTGTATATTGCCAGCCTCTCTGCTGTTGGAGCCTATCCAACTTGTCACCTCATGCAGTACTGGCTTTAGCCAGCAGATAGCGCTGTTGTATAATGGCAGAAAAAGAGTAAGCCCCCTAGGAAAACCAGGATTGGATTGGAAAGGGTTAACACATCCTTCTGGCGGTATAGCTGTGGCTCCAGATCTTCTGGCTCCGGGGTATTTGGTCCATAATTTATTTTAAAAAAACCCGAAACTCCGTGCTGATATATAAGATGAAGATTTTATTTCTATTGAATGATGACACAAACCATACAACCGATGCGACAACAAAGCCCTGAGATGCGTTTCACACACGGCATTCAGCATCGTCCGCTCCATGACTGATAGATCAATCATTCTGACCATAATCTCCATTGAAAAGCGCTAGAAAATACAATGAACTCCACAAAGAGGAAGAGATGAGAGAAGAGCATCCCAGGAAGCACAGGCTTTGGTACGGCCCAACGGCGGCTCCTGGCGCCAACCGTTCTTCCAGCGGACGGCGTCACTCGGCACCTGATGTATCAGCAGTCACTGCTCCATGGACTAGGAGGAGATATAAGCAATGAAATACTGAGCTAGGCAGCGGCCCGGGGTAATTACAGTATATTGTGCAGCAACAGAGGCCGTAAGCTCGTCTAGCTAATACATGGGTAATAATGCATGCATTTCCTATAAGCTGAAGTCGAAGGTCAGGTCCGACTTCACCATCCGCTGTTTATACACCAGGTCGAATTTGTCATTCATCGAAACTGTGAAAATGTCTTTCCACAAGCCGACCCGCCCTGAAAAGCAAAGAGAGAGCGACTGGTTAAAGAGGAACGTCAAATATAACAGTTCTCACTACTATTTTGCCCGTAGGGGGCAGAATTCGAGTGGGTCAGGGCGGTTTAGTAAAGATCGCCAATCTAGTTTGTGAGACCGATGGCTGGACCTTTCACACGAGGCAGACATTTCTGTATCACCGCGTTATCCCTACGGGGCTTGAATGGCGCACCTGTTAGAATACACACCTGATGGAGATTTGGTTGTGGAGCCACACTAAAATTCGCAGCGCAAAATTTGGGTGTGGATCTGCACCAAAACCCACAAAACCTGAATAGAAATGTAATTTATTTCTGGATAAATTGTGAAAAATGAATGCTACTCTATACAATCACCTGAAGAAGGGGTTAATTTGGAGTTTATGTGTGGAAGGGGTTAATGTTTTACATAGTATGCTCTCCTTAGCTCTCCTCCCACCTCACACTGAGGTCTTTTTCACACGGCGGGCGGGCTTGCCATCTACGGTCACCCGAATCTCGTCCAAAAATCGCATGAATAGCGGAAAGCCGCAATCAAGTCATGGCTAGATCTCCCATTTTCTCGCCCATTCAGACGGCCGGGCTGTGGCGTATATATATGCCACGGCCCAAAATTCCGTCAGGTGGGGGGAGAGACTTTAGCGCTGCTAAAGCCTCTCCCCCTGCCTTGGCTGGCTGATCGCGGCAATAGAAGCTCCCATAGGAGCCTATAGGAGCTGCTGGCAAAGGGAGGGGGAGGGACTTTAGCAGCGCTTGCCATGCTACTTTCTCTCCCCAGCCTATGGGAGCTGACGGTAAGGGAAGGGACTTTAGGAACACGAGCCTATGCTACTACTACTAAGGGAGTGCCGTGCGATTTCTTTAAAGGTTCCAATAAAAACAATAGGTGAGGCGTTCGCGGAAACGTCAAAAAATAGAACACGCTGCGAGGAAAAAATTACTCATGCAAATAAGTCTATTTAAAAGAATGGAGTTCATATTTGTGCGCGTTTTGTGCGTCTCGCCATGCACAAAACTTCTACGAGATTCTCGCCCGTGTGAATTTAACCTGACAGGTGAGCAGAGGAGGGGGGGGGGGGTACTGCTGTACGCAGTGCTGACCAGGCAATCAAACTCTACCGTCCGGCGATTCATCAGTAGAGGTCCGACTGTTGAGACTCCCGCTGGTTGCCAGAATGAGGGGGCTGCACTGTGCCCCCTCAGCGGTCTCCTTCCGGTAGCTGAAGACAGCCTCATAGAAGTGTATGGCGCTCTCTACAGACCTCTATGTGGGCCTTCTTCAGCTGATGGAAGAAACCAAAAAGTCGCGAAGACACTCGAGGGGCACAGAGCTTGGGTGAGCGCTGCAGCTGCCTCATTCTAGAGATCAGCGGGAGTTTAAGCAGCGGGACCCCTGCTGATTAGTACTTCTTACATGTCTCCATGACATCAAAAGTTAGCTCTAAGTGAAGTTACTCACCGATTCGCTCAGACGTGCGGGTAGGGTAGGAATTGTGGATTCCGCAAGCAGGAAAAAGAGGGAACCATGCTCTATTTTAGTGAGGATGCTGCGTGTATAGGCTCCATTAATCTCTGGAGATACGTGCGACCCTTATGGGCGCGGATTCTTGCTAGGAGACGAGAGAGATTACAACTAGAGATGACTGAGTATACTCGATAAGGCACATTACTCGAGCGAGTAGTGCCTCAGCCGAGTATCTCCCCGCTCGTCTCTAAAGATGCGGGGGCCGGCGTGGGTGACAGGTGAGTTGCGGTAGGGAGCGGCGGGGAGAGAGGGAGAGAGAGATCTCCCCTCCGTTCCTCCCCGTTCTCCCCCGCCGCTCCTCGAATCTTTAGAGACGAGCAGGGAAATACTCAGCTAAGGCACTACTCGCTCGAGTATACTCGCTCATCTCTAAATACAACTTAATTGCGTATTTAGCATGAGTCGCACGCATCTATAGAGCCCATACATGCGGAATCCACACCAAAATAGAGCATGCTATGATTTTTCTTCCGCTCACGGAATCTACACCACCTAGTAGCTGTTGTTGATTTTTTTGGCGCATGGACTGGCCAAAGATATGCCAAATTCAGTCAGTCAAGTTCAGTCTTTGCTAAATGTCTGCCTAATTGGAAGTACTCAGGGGTGTGCCAAGGCCCGCCCATGCTTAATATAATCCTACACACCTGATGTAATGGGGTACAAGTAAAGCTAGCTGGAGGTTACACTAATAGGATACCTGAAAACTAATAATGGAGAATTCTCTATATGTCATAAAGGTGTTTTGCTGAATTTCCTTGTATTCTTAGTGAAGTGACGGGCAGATATGGGAGAGGCGGATATGGGAAGCAGAATTCTTGAAATTTTAACACTGCTTAAAAACGTGAACTTTTCCTTTAAATACGACAGTATAGGCAGCTGCCCTGAATTATGAATGAGACACCCACCTGACGCCCGCTGCGTTCCTGTAACTGGGACACATGCAATACAAGCTAAAGAAGAACTGACTCTTCAGAATGAAATGAACCAATGGGCTAAAAGAAAGCAAAACGGAACTGAAAAATAAGACAATAGAAAATGATAAAACTGATGAGGGAAACATAAGCATATAAACATAAAGCGACGTGCATATTAATAACAGAAAATTAGCATATACATAATTAAAAACTCTTCCAGATTAGAAAAACATGGCTGCTTGTTATTCCATGAACAGTGCCGCTTGGTATCGCAGCTCAGCCGCATTAAGGGCTCGTTCATACGGGCTACAAAATTTCGCAGGAGTTAGCCATGAAAAAAAACAAAACATTAACTCGAGAGAAAATCATGTAAATGGACGATTTCCCGCTGTCAAGTCTTGAGCTTAATTAGCAGTGAAGTTGCTCATTCACAGGATTAAGAGCTGCGAGTCTCGGAAAAAAAGTTCTGCTGCTTCGGGAGGAAAGAGAGAGAGGAAGGAAAGCCCCGCAGTGCTTCCCTTCATCATTGGGGACTCCCTTTATCTAAGCAGGGATGGAGGGATTTCCCTGCAGGGAAAAAGGAGGAATTCCCCCGCAGTGGGGAAATCCTCCTTTTTCCCTGTAGGCGAACCCCTCTCTCTCTGCTATGGGGAAATCCTCCTTCTCCCCACTGCAGGGATATCCCTCCACCACCGCTGCTGAGAAATTCCTCCAAACCCACTACTGGGGATTTCCTCCAGACCCGTTGCTGGGGAATTTTTCCAGATGAAGAAAGCCCCCCATGATGATGAGAGTTTCCCCGGGGGCTTCCCTTTCTTGCTCTCTCTCTCTGTAGTGAAGGAAGTCCTGCAGCAATGAAGGGGGTTCCCCCAAGGCTTCCCTTCATCACGCTCTCTCTCCTCACTGTGGGGAAATCTCCCTTTGCCGGCTGACTCGCATGGTCTCCCATAGGAGTCTATGGAGGCTTCTGCCAAAACACAGGTTAAGATCTATTTTTTGACGTAGCAGGAAATTTCAGTCTCTAAATTCGTTGATCTGAAGGTTTCAATAGGAAACCATTGGTTCTATTAGTCACGATTTTTTGATGCATGTAACTTAGCTGCGGAATATCGTCTATGTGAAAGACGCCTAAGTGTTGCAATACCAAACACAACCTGTTGACGAGTGTGGCATATTTCCGGAAAAAAAGCAGCCATGTTTTTCTAATCTCATACAACCCAAATTAACTAAAATTAAAAATAAGACTACAAGCAGCGGTCATGATATAATTGTATTAAAAATCTGCAAAAATCAACAAAGGCATTATTTGTGAAAAGGGGTGTGGTTATCTTATTAAACGCTTTCAGAACCAAGCCTGTTTGTGCCTTAATGACGAAGCCAAATCCTGGATATCTGTTATGTGTCACTTTAAGGCTGCATTCCCACGAATGTATATCGGCTCGGTTTTCACACCGAGCTGATATACGTCGTCCTCATGTGCAGGGGGGGGGGGGGGGGGAGGATGGAAGAGCCAGGAGCAGGAACTGAGCTCCCGCCCCCTCTCTGCCTCCTCTCCACCCCTCTGCACTATTTGCAATGGGGAAAGGCGGGACGGAGGTGGGGCTAATTCTCGGAACTTTGCCCCGCCCCCATCCCGCCTCCTTTCATCACAAATCACCTGTATGTGAAGCTCAGGCTTTCCAATGGGTTCTTTCACATTAGCGATGTTTTGTAGGCTGCTACATTGCGGAAAAAAATTGCGGCATGCGCTATACAACCACGATTTGCGATATTTTGTAGCCCATGTTTCCCTATGGAGAATTCCTGTGTTGATTTGCATTAAATGAAATTGCAGTTTTCGAGCGCCTGTCAAATACAGAATATGACTTATACTCATCTCTCTCATTCATAAAGCCCTCCACAATGCTGCACCACCCTATATCTCCTCCCCTGCCCCTATCTACCACCCTACCCGTACCCTCCGCTCTGCTGAGGACCTTAGACTAAATTCCTCTCTAATCCAAACCTCCCACTCTTGGCTCCAAGATTTTTCTGAGCTGCACCAGTTTTCTGGAACGCACTACCCCAGACAATGAGGTTAAATCCCAACGCCCAGTGCTTTAAGCATGCCCTAAAAACAAATCTTTTTAGGAAGACCTACCATATTCCCTAAACTAAACTCTTTTCCATTTACCCTGCTTCTACATTCCCCTATGGAAACCCTATCTACCATAGAATGCAATGACAAATGACCAGCGGCCGGGCACTTGGGTTGGTGGATGCAGCTTTGGATGTGATTAAAGTATAAGGCATGAGGTCTCAAAGCAAAATATTTTTTATAATGACTAAATAGCAATTTTTGAAATCAGATCCTCAGAAAGAAGGATGTATATAGACATGTGGCTGCTGTATACTCACCTCTGCCGACAGGAAGGGCCTCTGCGTTACAGCACTGGTCAATGAGCTGGTGGCAATGCTCTACTGTGGACTCCAACTGAGCTTTATCATAGGACACCCCCAGGAATCTCACTAGCTGCTCCACCATCGTGCCAAGGTCCTGGTAAGAGGGGCACAAAATATACACAAGTGTACGTTCAGCAATAGTGTCCCAGTATCGTTATACGCTAAACAGCTTGACGGGGCAGTAAAACGTGGCATGCAACGATGGGGGGCAGGCAACTGGTGGAACCAATCAGATTCCATCATTCTGACAGGTTCTGGCCATGAACTATAGTAAATTTGTTGGTCCACATCCCCTTACACCGAGCTTCTCCTACTTCACAAAAAGTATCAAGAAAAATTTAAAAAGTTGCAAACTTCTGTGAAAATGTGGCTTTTCCTAGAATTTGCTCCTTTTTTAAGCCAGAATTCTGCAGTACTAATGCATCAATAAATTCTGTCCAGGGACTCCTCCTAAATGAATCATACATGACCCAAAACGCAGCATCACCTTGTGCATATCTTCATACTTCAGAAAAAGTACATTCGAGTCCAACTGGTGATCCCAAAATTCCTGGATGTGGTCAAACCATGAACCATAGCCCACTGGAGAAAGAGAGAAGAATAGGTAAGACATTGTAGTAACTGTGGGTGCTTGTTACCACCACCAGGGGATCTGTAGACAGATGTATGCAGCTTCTAGAATACAGAATAAAAGCCATATACATATCGCCCCCTAGTGGTGACCACTGGCAGCGGAAATATTGATAAGTATGTGCATATGAAGAAGGGAATGTTAACATGTAGCGGAATTGGTGTTTTCAAGTAGGTTATGAAGACAACACATAAATTCCATCCACCTCTCCTCCACCAGCGTGGAAAATGCCAAGAGGAGGCACAACGGCCTCTGTGATCTACCATGAAACAGCGCAGCATTAAAACAAAGTTCATAAAAGTAAAAAACCCTTTTCCTCACATCTGTCATTCATGAATCTCCGGCAGAATTCCTGGAAAGTTCCTCGGTAGCTCATTGTCCTCAGGGAGCGGTGGAACTGGTAGTAGGACACTACAAGGTCTTTGGGGTTGCGAGCCATATAGATAACCTATAATAAAAGGATATGATCCTGCGTTATAATCTGATGCTCTTAGTTGTATCGATGTCCGGACCTACTGCGCAAAATGTAACCGACGGTTTCTGTCAACTGTTGGAGATGTGATGTTGCTCGAGCTTCTATGCTGGTGGGACTGTCCACAGCTTAAGCCTCTTTGGGATATGGTTGTACATGTATATAACCAGGACTCTGCTCACCATATAGTGGCTACTCCACACATTGCTCTGTTATCCATTATTCCCAGTGCGCTCTCTGCCATTAGGAAAGGCCTCCTGGGCCACTTTTTATGTGACGGCTGCCAGTAATCCCATGACAGTGGAAAAGTCCCAGACCACCGTCGGCGGTAGAATGGGTGCAGGAAGTTAACCACATAATGCAGATAGAAGAGCTAGTGGCAGAGGATTCCACTGACCCCAGTAAATATAGGATTCACTGGTTGTCTTGGACTACATTCCAGGATTCCATGGACCTTCAGAACCTGATTAGGTGAGCGACCTCCCTTCTGGATGGGACCTTGCTAGTCCTGTATGTTGCCCCTCTTAGGATAACTTCACCATCTAAAGACCCTCCCTATTTTTATTTTTCTGTCTCCCCCTCCTTCTCCTGACCTACCCTTTTTATTCATTTTGTTTGCCTGTTCCAATGCTTTGGGGGCATTTTGGTGTCTATATACACTCTTTGGGCTCTTACCCGTTTTTTTAACGCTGTGATATCGCAAATGTCAATGGGACTTTCTAATGTTAAAAATGCATCACAAGTTTGTGCTTTGTAATTTTTGTGCGATGCGTTTTTAACATTAAAAAGTCCCACTGACAATCGCGTAAAAAAAAACGCAAGTGGGTAGGAGCCCTTTGTCAAAAAAATATCAAGCCCCAAAACCCAGCATGCAGTTTCATCTCAGGTAGATCTGTAAATGAGGAGTTGTGGTGATTAGATGAACGGTCTTGTCACCCAAGACCCTAAAAGTGGTTCCCCCTTGGCCTATAAGAGGCTCTCGGAGGCTCCTTGTGTGTAGTGACCTCTTCTTCCGCTTGTGTAGAGCTTGTTGACCACTAGACGCCTCTACAATGCAGAGAAGAGATGTCACCCCGTTACCAGAGTCTGAGAGGAGCGCATTATCAAAATGTGAGAAGCTAGATAGTCGTATTGATGAATTGTCCCCCACCGGCCATTCTGACCAGACTTCTAGGGGGTGTTGGGACCAGTGGATGTGTGAAAGCACGCAAGGTCGCTGAGGTCGCCCACGTACAGACCACCAGTGGAGAGGAGCATCTGACCAGACTGTTAGGAGGTGTTGGGACCAGTGGATGTGTGAGGGTACACAAGGTGACCGGGCTCAGGACCCCCTACAGACCACCAGTAGAGAGGAGCGTCTGACCAGACTGTTAGGAGGTGTTGGGACCAGTGGATGTGTGAGGGTACACAAGGTGACCGGGCTCAGGACCCCCTACAGACCACCAGTAGAGAGGAGCATCTGACCAGACTGTTAGGAGGTGTTGGGACCAGTGCATGTGAATGGAGTAAGCTTGACAAAGATCCTTGCTGGGATCGAAACGTCGCTGCTTGTTTTGTGTTTGGACCAGATGGAATAAAGCATCTTTTTACTATTGAACGAGTGTTGTGGATGCTGCCTTCTCGGCTCTACACTTGGACCTGATTTGGATCAGGATCCGATCCTGTTAGAAGCGCTGCATCCTTTGATTTACCAATTCTGTTCAACCTGCTGCGGCCTGAGAGGATTATTTTATTGTTCTGGACTAACACTTTCATTGTCCGCCCTCCAGAGACAGGTGGCGCCATCATTACACCCCTGTGTCTGTCAAAACCATTTCCAGTGCTTGGCTGAAAGATATTTGGTCTCACATCGTCCATTACATGTACTGTTTGACACCAAGCCAAAGTCACCTCCGCTTAAATGGAGTTGTGAACGCCAAAACTGGACACTACAGAGGGAAACCGGGTTGTCTTCAGCGACAAATCCAGGTTTAGTTTGGGCGCTGAAGACGGCCGTGTTCGTGTCCGGAGACCTCGGGGTGAGCGACTCAATCCTGTCTTTGCTGTGGAGCGGCACACTGCCCCCTGCTGGTGTGATGGTCTGGCGGGCCATCACATACAACAGTCGGTCCCCCAGTAGTGGTACGAGGGACAATGACAGCTCAGCGATATGTTCAAGACATCCTGCAGCCACATGTGTTCCTCTCATGGGAGCTTCCAGCAGGATAATGCTCGGCTGCACAAATAAGGGGGTCACAGGAGCCCCCACAACATTGTCGCACTTCCGCGGCTGCCTGGTTGCCAGATTTATCGCTAACAGAACATGTATGGGACCATCTGGGACACCAACTTCGACAGCCTACAAATTTGCATACATTCGAGAATATTCCAATAGTTTTTGAATTTCCAAATCTTGTGCAGTCACAAAGCAGCAGCTGTATGTATGTACTGAGCTTGGTTTTGGTGTTTTATTTATGTACTGTATTTATGTTATGAGGTTGGTTCTGGTGCTGTATCTATGTTACAAGCTGGTTCTGGTGCGGTGTTTATATTATGAGGTTGTTTCTGGTGCTGTATTTATGTTATAATGTTGTTTCTGGTGCTGTATTTATGTTATAATGTTGTTTCTGGTGCTGTATTTATGTTACAAGCTGGTTCTGGTTCCAAATTTAAGTTATGAGGTTGGTTCTGGGGCTGCATCTATGTTATGAAGTTGGCTATAGCTGGCACTGTATGCCCGTACATTAGTCCATGTACAAACGGTGCACAGCCCATTCTCAGTCCTTAGCTAAGTATGCCCTAACAACAGATAACACATTCGGACAGCCCTGGAGCCATCCAGTGGACTTTGGATGCATGCATTGACCATGGCATTAAAAGTATTAAATGGCAGACATCAGAGGTTCTGCAAATCTTCACAGTTAGCATGGTGTTGCGGTTGTATACGTATCACCACTCTTGCTTTGCTCCTCATCACACTGGGACACTTGCACTCTCGTCAACCTGTTACAGATGAAAGTGGCCACACAAAATACACGCCCCGTTGGACGTGGAGGCTTCTCACCTTGGATTCTCCATTGTGCAGGTCTGTAGGTAGGAAGCGGTACGGGAGGTGACTTTTTATCAGCCTGGGTGATGTCAATTCCTGGGGCAAAGTAAACATACATCAAACATTATTAACATACAGAGAACAACATGCTAACAAAGATTTAACCGCTTCCTGACATGACGCACATGTATATCACATGTCCGAAGAAGGGAAAGGAGGTGGCTCAGGAATTGAGCTTGCTTCATAAACCGTGAGTGCTGGCAGTGTTACACAGCTGACACCAAACTGCCAGACACAGGATCGGAGATATATGGGTTCCAGCCACTTAAACCACTTAGATGCCACAGACAATAGCAACTGAGACTCATGTGGCGCAGAGTGTTAAGGTAGGCAGCTGCTGTTTGCACTGATGTCAGTGTCTATGGGGCAGTGCCAGAACGATAAAGGGATGTTTGCACAGGCGGGGCAGCGAGACCCAGAGTACAGGCGGCCCGTCTATATGGCTGGAAGTGGGCTTATTTGCATATACGGTGTCACTTATAAGTTTTAGAGAATGGTTTGGATGTCGGAGAAGCAGGATGCTCTTAGCCAAAGATCCTCAAGATTGAGGAGAATTCAGCCTGCATTGTTACTGTGTGGCATCTATTTGGCGCCACAATACACAGCTGTGTGACCGCGGGTGTCAGTGCTGCGGGTGGACCCACTCACCGAGCCTCCAGAGGCACCTAGAGAGACCTGGTCCCAGGCCTGAAGCTGTAGCCTCAAGATCTCACAGCACCAAGTCCGGGATGCCAGAGCCTACCCACCGTCAGCACAGCCCACACTCAGAGCCTGAGGGTGAAAGCAGCAGGAGCAGCGCGTCTCGCCCCAATCTTCCCCACTGGGAATCCATCGGTGCTGAAGAGGCTCATGTAGAGAGACAGGCAAATGGGTGTCATTTTACCTGGGGACCACCAAGGACGGACGACTTACACAAAATTGCAGGGGTGAGTGCTCCCCCTGGGGCTTATGTGAGCAGGAGACTGACATTTTATTAAGCAGTATGTAAGCAAGTACTTGGATGAGAACGGAGTAATTAACCAGAGCCAGCATGGGTTTAAAACAATCAAGTCATGCCAGATGAATCTAATTTCCTTCTATAACAGAATCACCGACTGGGTTGATCAGGGAAAAACGGTAGATATAGTATATATTGACTTTAGTAATACTTATTGAAAAAATGACCACATCTGGGATTGACAAGGCAACTGTTAGGTGGATTCACAACTGGGTGAATGATCGTACTCAAAGAGCGGTCATAAATGGCTGCACATCCAAGTGGAAGAATGTGTCAAGTGAGGAACCACAAGGCTCTGCCCTAGGCCCAGTGTTGGTCAACATTGTTATAAATGATCTGGAGGAGGGAATTGAGGGTATCAAGTTTGCCAACAACACAAAGCTAGGTGGAATAGCTAACAATAAGGAAGAGAGGGAGAGTATTCAAAAAGATCTAGACAAACTTGAACAGTAAGCGGCGACTAAAAGAATGGTATTTAACAAGGAGAAATGCAAAGTCCTACATCTGGGCAAGAAAAATGAAAAAAAAAGCACATAGAGAATGGGAGGAATTGGGCTAGGAGAACACAAGGGAAAAAGACTTGGGTATACTAATAGATCATAGACTGAACGTGAGTCAACAGTGTGATGCAACAGTAAAAAAGGCAAACACAATTCTGCGATGTATTAAGAGAAGCATAGAGTCTAGATCGTGTGAGGTAATTATCCCCCTCTACTCTTCCTTAGGGTGCATTCACACGAACGTATATCGGCTCGGTTTTCACGCCGAGCCGATATACGTTGTCCTCGTGTGCAGAGGGGGGAGGATGGAAGAGCCTCTGAGCAGGAACTGAGCTCCCGCCCCCCCTCTGCCTCCTCTCCGCCCCTCTGCACTATTTGCAATGAGAGGAGGCAGGACGGGGGCGGGGCTAAGGTTCGTGAATTAGCCCCGCCCCGGCTCTCCCCATTGCAAATAGTGCAGAGGGGCGGAGAGGAGGCAGAGAGGGGACGGGAGCTCAGTTCCTGCACTTGGCTCTTCCATCCTCCCCCCTCTGCACACGAGGACAACGTATATCGGCTCGGCGTGAAAACCGAGCCGATATACGTTCGTGTGAATGCACCCTTAGTCAGACCTCATCTGGAATACTCTGTCCAGTTCTGGGCACCCCACTTTAAAATAGACATAGACAAACTGGAGCAAGTTCAGAGTAGAGTTACCAAGATGGTGAGTGGTCTGCAAATCATGACCTATGAGGAATGGTTCAAGGATCTGGGAATGTTTAGCTTGCAAAAAAGAAGGCTGAGAGGAGACATTATAGCTGTCTACAAATATCTGAAGGGCTGTCATAGTGCAGAGGGATCAGCCGTATTTTCATTTGCACAAGGAAAGACTAGAAGCAATGGGATGAAACTGAAAGGAAGGAGATACAGATTAGATATTAGACAATGAGGGTGATCAATGAGTGGAACAGGTTTCCACGGGAGGTGGGGAGTTCTCCTTCAATGGGTGGACAGACATCTGTCTGGAATGATTTAGTGATCCGGCATTGAGTAGGAGGTTGGACCAGATGTCCCTGGAGGTCCCTTCCAACTGTATCATTCTATGATTTGTGGACAGGGCATAGCAATACTATTAAAAAAAACATTGATCCTGAGCCCACACATCACATAGCTCTACTACGTCCATCATCATTCCCACACATCACACACACAGCTCTACTACATTCATCCTGATTCCCACACATCTCACACACACAGCTGTACTGCATCCATCCTGATTCCCATACATCACACACACAGCTGTGCTAAATCCATCCTGCTTCCCACACATCATACACAGCTCTACTACATCCATGCTGATGGCCAGACATTACACACACAGCTCTGCTACATCCATGGTGATTCCTAAACATTACACACACAGCTATACTACATCCATACTGATTCCCACACATCACACAAACAGCTCTACTACATCTACCCTGATTCCCACACATCACACACACAGCAGTACTACACTCATCCTGATTCCCACACATCACACACACAGCAGTACTACACTCATCCCGATTCCCACACATTACACACAGCTGTTTTACATACATGCTAATTCCCACACATCACACACAGCTGTTCTACATCCATGCTGATTCCCCCACACACAGCTCTACTACATCCATCCTGATTCCCACACATCACACACACAACTCTACTACATTCATGCTGATTCCCACACATCACACACACAACTCTACTACATTCATGCTGATTCCCACACATTACAAACACAGCTCTACTACATCCATGATAATTCCCACACACCGTCCCCACACAGCTCTACTACATCCATGCTAATTCACACACATTACACACACAGCTCTACTACATCCCACAAATGCCACACACAGCTCTACTACATCCATGTTGATTCCCACAAATGCCAGACACAACTCTACTACATCCATGCTAATTCACACACAGCTCTACTACATCCATCCTGATTCCCACACAAAATACACAGTTCTACTACATACGTGGTGATTCCCACACATTACACAAACAGCTCTACTACATCCATCCTGATTCACACACACACAGCACTACTACATCTATGCTGATTCCCACACAGCTCTACCACATCCATTCTGATGGCCAGACATTACACAAACAGCTCTAGTACATCCATGGTGATTTACACAGATCAAACACACAGCTATTATACTATGATTTGTGAACAGGGCATAGCAATACTATTAAAAAAACATTGATCCTGAGCCCACACATCACATAGCTCTACTACGTCCATCATCATTCCCACACATCACACACACAGCTCTACTACATTCATCCTGATTCCCACACATCACACACACACAGCTGTACTACATCTATCCTGATTCCCACACATCACACACAGCTGTACTACATCCATGGTGATTCCTAAACATTACACACACAGCTATACTACATCCATCCTGATTCCCACCCATCACACAAACAGCTCTACTACATCTACCCTGATTCCCACACCTTACACACACAGTTCTACTACATCAATGCTGATTCCCACATATTACACACACATATGTACCACATCTATCCTGATTCCCACACATTACACACACAGCTGTACTACATTCATGCTGATTCCCACACATCACACACACACAACTCTACTACATTCATGCTGATTCCCACACATTACAAACACAGCTCTACTACATCCATGATAATTCCCACACACCGTCCCCACACAGCTCTACTACATCCTTGCTAATTCACACACATTACACACACAGCTCTACTACATCCATGTTGATTCCCACAAATGCCACACACAGCTCTACTACATCCATGTTGATTCCCAGAAATGCCAGACACAACTCTACTACATCCATGCTTATTCACACACAGCTCTACTACATCCATGCTGATTCCTACACAAAATACACAGTTCTGCTACATACGTGGTGATTCCCACACATTATACAAACAGCTCTACTACATCCATCCTGATTCACACACATCACACACACAGCACTACTACATCTATGCTGATTCCCACACAGCTCTACCACATCCATTCTGATGGCCAGACATTACACAAACAGCTCTAGTACATCCATGGTGATTTACACAGATCAAACACTCAGCTATTATACTATGATTTGTGAACAGGGCATAGCAATACTATTAAAAAAACATTGATATTGAGCCCACACATCACATAGCTCTACTACGTCCATCATCATTCCCACACATCACACACACAGCTCTACTACATTCATCCTGATTCCCACACATCACACACACACAGCTGTACTACATCTATCCTGATTCCCACACATCATACACAGCTGTACTACATCCATGGTGATTCCTTAACATTACACACACAGCTATACTACATCCATCCTGATTCCCACCCATCACACAAACAGCTCTACTACATCTACCCTGATTCCCACACCTTACACACACAGTTCTACTACATCAATGCTGATTCCCACATATTACACACACATATGTACCACATCTATCCTGATTCCCTCACATTACACACACACCTGTACTACATTCATGCTGATTCCCACACATCACACACACACAACTCTACTACATTCATGCTGATTCCCACACATTACAAACACAGCTCCACTACATCCATGATAATTCCCACACACTGTCCCCACACAGCTCTACTACATCCATGCTAATTCACACACATTACACACACAGCTCTACTACATCCATGTTGATTCCCACAAATGCCACACACAGCTCTACTACATCCATGTTGATTCCCACAAATGCCAGACACAACTCTACTACATCCATGCTAATTCACACACAGCTCTACTACATTCATGCTGATTCCCACACAAAATACACAGTTCTGCTACATACGCGGTGATTCCCACACATTACACAAACAGCTCTAGTACATCCATGGTGATTTCCACAGATCAAACACACAGCTATTATACTATGATTTGTGAACAGGGCATAGCAATACTATTAAAAAAGCATTGATCCTGAGCCCACACGCCCATTATCATTCCCACACATCACACACACAGCTGTACTACATTCATCCTGATTCCCACACATCACACACACACAGCTGTACTACATCTGTCCTGATTCCCACACATCACACACAGCTGTACTACATCCATGGTGATTCCTAAACATTACACACACAGCTATACTACATCCATCCTGATTCCCACACATCACACAAACAGCTCTACTACATCTATCCTGATTCCCACACCTTACACACACAGTTCTACTACATCAATGCTGATTCCCACATATTACACACACATCTGTACTACACTCATACTGATTCCCACACATTACACACACAGCTGTACTACACTCATCCTGATTCCCACACATCACACACACAGCACTACTACATCTATGCTGATTCCCACACAGTTCTACCACATCCATTCTGATGGCCAGACATTACACAAACAGCTCTAGTACATCCATGGTGATTTCCACAGATCAAACACACAGCTGTTATACATCCATGCTGATTCCCACACAGCTCTACTACATCCATGCTGATTCTGACACAGCTCTACTACATCCATGCTGATTCTCACACATCACACACACAGCTCTACTACATCCATTATTATTCCCACAACATACCGTAACATAAAAACTGTTCCTTAAAATTGCTCTCCAATGGAGGCCATGAGTACCTTCACAAGTCAGTTGTAGGATTTAGTGGTCGTGATCCAAGACCTGTCCGGTCGTATGGTGGCCCAGGAGCAGCGGGAGTTTAGTGCATGTTTCTGCCGCCCCTTCTATTTCTGAGCCCAAGTGTCCTCTTCCTGAGGTATTTTCAGGGGAGAGGAGCATGTTTTTTGTTTTTCAACAGGCATGTAGATTGTATTTTCGGATGCGGCCCCGCTCCTCCGGCTCAGAATCCCAGAAAGTTGGATTGATTATATCCTTACTTCCCCAGACATAGGTCTACTCCTTACCCGAGAGTTTGGCTTGCCTGCAGTCAGTTGATATGTTTTTTCGGTAACTTGGGGGTACTTTTGATGAGCCGGACCGTGCGGGGTTGGCGGTATCTCATCTCATGTCCCTACGTCAGGGGCAGCAGTGGGTAGAGGACTATTGCTCTAAATTTAGAATGTATGCAGGTGAAACCTCTTGGAACGATAGCGCCCTCAAAGATGTGTTTTTGTTGAGTCTTTCTGACGCTGTCAAGGATCTACTCATTTCTCATCCCGCTCCCGTGACACTCAATGATGCTATGGAATTGGCGGTCAAAGCTGACAGGAGGCTGAGATCTAGAAAGGAGGAGTGTCAGGCCTGTAAGGCTAGGGAGTCTGGCAGACCTGCTCCCACTTCTCCCATGCCAACGTCTGGTGCCGAGCCTATGGAAGTGGACCAGGAACGTCGACGGTTCCAGATGACTCATCGTCTCTCCCTCTATTGTTGGAAAGCCAGACATTGAGTACCGGCCTGTCAACAGAAGCGTTTACAACATCAGCCCGAACCGGTGGAAAACTTCAGATCCTAGACGATTTTTGGGAGGATCGCCTAGGATCACAGGTACTCCCTAAGTTGTTGGTGCCTTGTCAGATTGGCTTCCGGAATTTCACTCAGTCAAGCTTTTATTGATTAGGGGGCTGCCGCCAATTTGATTGATTTAAGTTTTGTTAGACCTCTGATGACTGAATTCTCAGCGTTAAAGATTCCCATTCGCTTCACTAGTATTGATTCTACCCCTCTGTCTGCAGGGGTTGTACAATGGAGGACTCCCATTTTACAGTTCACTGTAGGTGTTCTCCATTCTGAGAATCTGTCATTCTTGGTAATAGAAAGGATGTCTGTTGATGTAGTGCTTGGGATGCCCTGGTTGGCACTGCACAATCCCCGATTTGATTGGTCTACTCGGACAACACATTGGAGGTTGTCCTGTCATAGTCACTTAGCTACTATATCCATGTGCTCAGCGGATACCATACTTATCCCTGAGTATTTGTCTGATTTTCATGACTTATTCTCCAAGAAACTGTCTGAGACGTTGCCTCCCCATAGGGAGTGGGACTGTGGTATTGATTTGATCCCCGACAGTCCCATCCCTAAGGGAGCCATTTTTAATTTGTCCGGGTGTGAGCATGAAGCCCTTAAGTCCTATATCTCAGAGTCTCTGGCCAAACGACATATCCGGCCATTCAGGTCCCCTGCCGGGGCAGGTCTCTTCTTTGTAGAGAAGGATGGGACATTAAGGCCTTGTGTGGATTATCAGGCTTTGAATAAAATTACTGTGAAGGACCTGTGCTCCTTGCCCCTGATCCCTGATTTATTGAATCGGGTGGTGGGGGCCCACTGGTTTTCCAAATTGGACTTAAGGGGGGCTTACAATTTAATTTGCATCCGAAAGGGAGATGAGTGGAAGACCACGTTCAACACCTCATTCGGACTTTTTGAATGTAATGCCCCCGCTGTGTTACATGGATTTATGAACGCGGTCTTCCACGACTTCCTGGGGGTATTTTTGGTCATATATCTCGATGACATTCTGGTGTACTCCCCAGACTGGGATTCACATGTGAGGCACCAGAGGCTGGTTTTGAACCATTTGTGTGAGTACCAACTTTTTGTCAAGTTGGAGAAATGCATTTTTGGTACTAAACAAGTGTCCTTCCTTGTTATGTGATTTCACCCACGGAGATTCAGATGAAGTCTGATAAAGTGGCAGCAATCTCCCAATGGGTCAGACCAGATAACCTGAAAGCTCTCCAGCGGTTTTTAGGTTTCGCAAATTTTTATTGTAGATTCATTAAGAATTATTCTGTTATTGCTCAACCTCTGACCAATCATACCAAGAAGGGTGCCCACTTTGTAAGATGGTCGCCAGAAGCCTTAGAGGCTTTTAGTCATACAGCCTGACGCGCAGCGACCGTTCTTCATTGAGGTCAATGCGTCTGAGGTGGGGGTGGGGGCGGGGGATGTATTGTCTCAGGAAGTCAGCGGGAGATCTGGGTATAGTCCATGTGCGTTCTTCTCGCGGAAGTTCAGTTCGGCGGAACATAACTACGACGTGGGTAATCGTGAGTTATTGGCGATTAGGTGGTCTCTAGAAGAGTGGCGTCATCATCTTGAGGGGGCAAGGCATCCTATTACCGTGTATACTGATCATAAAAACTTGGTATATCTCGCCAATGCTAAGAGACTCACAGCTCGTCAGGCCAGGTGGACGTTGTTTTTCTCCAGGTTTGACCTCGTCGTTACATACTGTATATTCCAGGGGAGAAGAACGTGAAGGCAGATGCCCTCTCACGGAGTTCTGGTTTGCCGGAGAGTGAGACAGTGGCTCCCGAGAATATCTTGGCACCTGGGGTGGTGGTGGCAGCTGTAGAGTCTTTTCTTGTTCCTCATCTACGGGATTGTCGGCTAAGTAATGGTCAGACGGAGCAGAAGAACCAGGATTTAGTGCAATATTTACGGTTGTTTGCTAGCGAAAAGGCTCATCAGTGGGCAGAATTTCTGCCATTGGCAAAGTTTGACTAAACAACCGTACTTGTTCTTCCACTGGGGTGTCTCTATTCTTTTGCGCATACGGTCAGCATCCTCGCTTCGTTACAGCTATTTCTACTCCGTCTGCCTGTCCTGCAGCTGATGTCAGCACAGATACACTGCAGGGAGTATGGAAAGAAGTACAAAAGAACCTGGAAGCAACGGGGGTTCGTATGCAGTTGCGTAATGGGAGGAGTCTGTCAGTATCTGAACCTTACAGGATGGGACAGAAGGTAGATTTGTCTTCTAGAAATCTCAAATTGAAGGTCCCGTCTTTGAAACTGGCGCCGTGTTACGTGGGTCCCTTTGTCATCACGCGGGTAGTAAATCTGCTCGCTTATAAACTTGATTTGCCAGCTACATGGAGGGTTCACAGGGTTTTTCATAAGTCATTATTGAAACCTTTTGTCCGTTTGGCCGACAGCACCTCCTTTCAAATTGTTTATAGATAAACTTGCTTTCGTGTTTGGGCCGGAATGTCACTCTTTAGGGAGAAAATGGTAGAGTGTTTCCTTGAGACCCGGGAAAGCTTCATCCAGATGTTGCTTCAAAGAGTTAGGGGCAAACTTACAGATTGTTTTTATTGCACATGTTGGTTTCAGGAGCAAATATGGTTGGCGGAACCACCCCTTTAGGGTGTTCTGAATGTTTGACTGGGGCCGCAGGGGCCTTCTGCATCTGTCCAACACATCTAGGTCCAGCTGTTAGGCCTCATGCCCACGGCTGGGTTGGTTTCCTATTGTGAAATCTCGCAGCGGAATCACACCCGGCGACCCCCAGAGACCCCATACTCACCTGTCCGCATCCGCCGTGAGTGTCTTGTCCGGCGAGCCTGCATGCATGGAAAGTGCAGTGCATGACGCGCCGGTGCTGGCCTGCGACGCAGATTCCTGCAACATGGAATATCGCAGGACGGGCAGCCTCCATTGACTGCAATGGAAGCCGGACGTGTGATTGTCTGCTCAAAATAAAACATGCTGCGATTTTCCCCCGTGAGCGCTACATCGCAGCTGTTTTCTGCTCGTGGGCAGGGGCGAATCTTTTAACATAGCAGGTCCATCGATGGACAATGCTGCCGAATTTGCGGCGGACGTCTGGCCGTGACTTCCGCAGTGATAATCCGTCCGTGGGCATTAGCCCTTAGGTTATCCGGAGAATCATAGCGATTCTCCGCTGACAGCTGGCAAATCTCAGCATGCTGCAAATTGCCGCGATTCTCCGTGGTAAGCCGATCTGTCAGATAGGCTCACCGCGGAGATTCGTCAGCTGGCTCCTGCTCCCGGGCGGCGGCTCCTGCTGCGGAGTTCCGCAGCGGGATACCGCAACGCCCGTGGACAGGCAGCCTTAGGTTTTCAGTACAATAAGCACAACTTAGGCCTTATGCACACGGCCGTGATGGGCTCTGCAAGCGGAATACCGCAGAGGAACCCGTCACGATGACCCCCCAGATACCCCATACTTACCTCCAGATCCGCCGCCCGACGTCCCGCCGTCCCGCATGACGCTCCAGCATGCATGCGCAGTAGAGCGCATAATGCGCCGGCAGTGTCATATGACGCGGCCAGTGGTAGGCGGGGAAGCGTTTTCACGCTATCTTCCACTGTGCTACACAGCGGAAGATAGCGTGACGGACAGCTTCCATTGAGTGCAATGGAAGCCGTCCGCGCGTACGCCCGCGGCAAATAGAGCATGCCACGGGTGAATTCACGGGGGGGGGAATTTTGTCGTGAAATTCCGCACCGTGAGCATTGCGCTATTAGGTTCAGTAGAACCTAATAGCTGCGGGGCAACGCCGCGGATTTCCGCCTGTGGGAATTAGCCCTTACAAATATACAAGGCATCCCCCAAACAACGAGCCCTCATACGGTGGAAATATAAAAAAGTAACAATTCTTAGAAAGCGGGGATGAAAAACATACAACCGAGACATGGCTCCAGAGGGAGAAGGTAAGGGGTTATCTGGGTTTTCAAATAGGCCATCAATATCTGTTCGGTGGGGTGTGACTCCTGGCACAGCAGCATTCATCCAGTGAATGGGACAATACTGCAGTACTCAGAACGGCCACTATGACAAGTACAGCGTTCTTGTAACAAACGGCTTGCAGGACCGATGTAAACACTGAAGAGGCCGCAGCGCTCATACAATCGACGTGGCCCCTTCAAACAGCTGGATATCAGAGGTGCCAGGATGCAGACCTCCACTGATCATAGATTGATGGTCTATCCTGAGGGTGGGTCATCAATTTTAACCCCTTTAATCTCAAAAAATATATTACAGCAGTCCCCAGAGAAGATCATACCTTGATTATATCCAAACCAGGCTGCGGATACTCAAGGACAGGCAGCTGCTCATCAATGTTCATCAGTCCGATCTCATCAGGGTCCGCTCCTTGACTTACTAAATACACGATTTCCTGCAACAAGCTGGTCCCTGCAGGAGGAGCGGTCAAGAGGAAAAAAGTTTAGTTTGATTAATGCATTAAATTAGGATTTATTACCATGTTGAGCTCATACAACGTCCTCAATAGAGATGAGCGAACATTGTCCTTAGCGAGTACCTGCCCGCTTGGAAGAAAAGATTCAGGTACCGGGAGATCTCTCTCTCCCCCCCCCCCCCCCCCCCCCCCGGTCCCCCCTGCTCACTCCCGCAACTCACCGCTCGAGTAATTGCCCTTAGTGAGTATGCTCGCTCATCTCTAGGCCTGAACTCTATGTTCTATAAAGTGGGCACTACCAGTGATTTAAAGGGCTGTTTCTCCATAGACAGCTCCTCTCAGATGGGAGCCACCTTTCATGAGACCCCGACAAAAAGCTGATTTTGCCAAAGGAAATCCTAGTCAGCCAGTTATTGCCTCTACAGGAGAACTGCAGTATTACATGGCAGCCATTCAAAAGAATGCTGGCTGCTTTATGTCATACAAGGGGGTTACAAGTGGAGTAACCCCCCCACCCTCGCTTTAAATTGTCTATATTCTGTATGGGTGGAACAATCCCTTTAACACTTTAAATGCCCTTGTCTCACGAAAGTTTTTCTTTAATGGGGTTGCCTCCTCAGAGAGTAAAACTATTCAGAAGGCAGCTAAATCATTTGACCTTGTCTGGACAGACATGTCTCTAAATATCTCCAACAGGGCAAATGTAATAATACATGGATGGCTTAAAGGGGTTGTCTGGGACTTTATTACTGATGACCTATCCTCAGGCCTGCTGTCAGAGCGGACAGAACTGGAAGCAGACATCGCTGTCCATAGTGCAGTGGCCTGGGTTGGTACTGCAGGAACAGCTCCCATTGAAATCAATGCAATACCAACCAGGGCCACAACACTAGAGACAGAGCTATCTGCTTATGGCTCTGTCCACACTGACAGCAGATCGGGCAAACAGCTGACTGGTTGGAGCCCCGCAGATCAACCATTGATGACTATTCTGAGGACTAATAGTAAAAGTCCTGGACAAGCCCTTTAAGTCCACTGAGAGTACAAGCCGCTCTTACAGAGCATTTTTTTAGTCTGGCTCATCGAAGGGGGTCCATATTCCATAATTATCATGGCACTATGACATTAAAGGGGTTAGCCCACAACTGACTTTTATCACCTATCCCCAGGATAGGTGAGTCTGATTGGTAAGGGTCACACCGCCCAAACTCACGAGAAGTGGGGTCCCGTGTCCCTGTTTCCTGCGCACTGCACCCCTGCACTGAGGAGCAGCTTGGATAAAGTAATTGTACTCGAAGAGTCATCTAGAATTTGGAAAGCGCTTATGTAATCTGCTAGAAACGCTTTCAGAACAAATCATGTCATGGGAATCAGGAGAAATGACAGAACAGAGGAAACGAAGGGGAAGGATCCCTGGTGTGCATGGACCCGGCCGTGGGCGCGCTCCTACGGACTCCAACTACCCGGACCAGTGACATCACAGAGGGGCATCGGGGTAGTACTTCAGGTTCTAGCACCAGAAGCAGAGCCGTGCTATCCAGCGCCAGGCCCATTTAATCCCCTTGGATATCCGGCTCCGTGTAGGATTACTTTTCGAGCCAAGTGAGTCAGACAATATGGATATCGCGGCTGCTCCATCACGTTCAGCACTGCTTCATCTCCCATTATTTATTCATATCCAATTATGTAATCCGGGAAATGCTCAAACCTCGCTGCCACACATACTAATTACAAAGGAACCTACTAGAAGAATAAAGGGGGCGTCCATGGCTGCTGTCTTCCGTAAACAGTGCCACCCCTATTTATGGGTCATCTCTGGTATTGCAGCGAAGTCCTTTGAATGGGACTAAGTAGCCAGAGCACACACAACTGGCACTGGTGAGGGCGCTGTATTTCTAATCCTGGGCGGTCCCTTCCAGAAACACAATCAAGTGCACAGCAAAGTTGAAGCCTGAAACTCTTGGGCAGGGTTGGCGCCAGCGCCAGGAACTGATTTCTGTATCAATGGGAGCTTTACCTTTTATTGCACTTTCGGCTACGACTCCAATGCAGATGGAGCTGTCAACATCTAGCCTGCTGTAGTGAATGTGGAGGCTGAGATCGGCTGATCGCCGGGGATTCCGAGTGACAGATCATCTATTGATGACCTATCGTGATGAGGCTAGGTCATCAATACTACAAAGGGTTAAACGCCCCGGAATACCCCTTTAACTAGAATGCTCATTTCCCATTGGAAGTCACCAGTCAAAGGACTAGACTTTAGCAGCAGCCATATCTAAACCAGTCCTACAGATACCTCCTATACCAGTCCTATAGATTTCTCCACCCCAGGGAGGGTAATAGTGCGGGTGGGTCTAAGAGGGTGACAGGGGCGTTAGCATAGTGGGTGCAAGGGGTGTAGTTGCACACGGGCCCTGGAACCTTAAAGCTACCCTCCAGTTTTGCAACTAAATTCTGCCCCGGGCAGGAGGGTTTATTGCCTGCAGTTGTTTTTCTCTTATCCCCCGGTTCCGGGTCCCATTTGGCCATACAGGATGGCGCTGCAATCTCCAGACCACCTACTCCCCGCAGTGCACTGCTGGAGTTACCCCTCATGCCCACGGCCCGGGCCGGATTCCGACTGTGAAATCTCGCAGTGACCCCTAGAAAACCCATACTCACCTGCGGCGGGCATGTATAGTGCTGGCCATGGCGCGGCAATTTCAAAATTGACATTTAGGAATCGCTGCGGATTGGACGACTCCATTAACTACAATGGTAGCCGTCCGTGCAATTCTTCGCACCAAATAGAGCATGCTGCGCTTCATCCCCACTAACGAAAAATCGCATTTGTTTTGCGCTCATGGGCAGGGGGGAATCTTTTAACATAGCATGTCTATGGTCGGACATTGCTGCAGAATACGCGGCAGGCGTCTGCCCGCGAATCCCACAGCGAAAATCCATCCGTGGGCATTGGGCCTTAGATTACCAATGTATTATATCTGTTCTCTGATTGGCCAGAACTGCTCACCTGATCAGCACTGGCAAATCAAAGAGCAGTATACGGTGTGAATTAGGTAGTTGGAAAGTTTCTGCAGCCATCACACATAGCCAAAAATGGGGTCCCGCTGGTCTAGAACAGAATTGTGGCTCAATACTGGGGGGTCTCTTTAAGCGCCGACCACCACCAGCCACCACCTTCAGGCAAACCCGTGGCCAGAACTACTAAAACACAAAAAGCACTAACATAGCGCAGGTGCCAAAAAGCAAATAAATGGCAATGATGCAGAAGGGCTCAACAGAAGCAGTATGGGGTACATGCTAAACACTGGATAGGTTTGGCAGCCCTTCCACCAGGTGAAGCGCTGGGACCCGAGATGCTACAGTAGTCACCAAAAAGGGGAAGATCAGCGCTGCCGTCCTTGGCAGGGATACGAGCCCTTTATTAGGGCTAAGTGTTTTTGTTCTTCATCAGGCCAATTACTGACATAAGAAAACAGCGGACATTTAAACCATCACCTAGGGTGGGAAAATGGGGCGTCTGATGTCACAAGTGATCTCCACCAATCACTGTCATGTAAACTATTGAGGGCCTATCCTCATGATAAGTCATCGCTAGTGGACTGGCAGGAAGCCCCTTGCCGATCAGCTGTTTGTCAGACTGGTGCACTCATGTACTGAATTGAATTTTGCAGGAAACTGACAGCTCCGTTCTTACTGTAGTGGCCAGGCTTGGTATAACAGCCATTGAAATAGATGAGAACTTTTCTTGCAATACCAAGTCTGGCCACTGCAGTAAAAACAGAGCTGTCTGTTTCCTACAGAAATTAGCTCAGTGACTTATCTGGAGGATATCAATAGTTTATAACTGGACACCGAACAACCTCTTCAATATATCATAAGCAGACAGGTAACGTAACCCCTTAGTGACCAGACTATTTTCGGTCTCAAGGACCAAGCGATTTTCATCATTGCATTGCAAGAGCCATAACTTGATATAGCTGTATGAGGGCTTTTGTATATATAATATGGTACATCCGCACAACTCCTACATATAATGTCTTGTATAACTTTTATTACATTTTTTTGTGAGGAAATATGCAAAAAATGTCCAGAAATTTCGCCATTGTTTTGGGGTTTTGTTATTATAACATCCACCATTCAGCATAAACTGTCTTCTATGGATCGGCACGATTACTGCAATACCAGGTTTACATCGATTTGTTTAGTTTTTTGCTACTTTTGCAGAATAAAAACATGTTTTTAAAGAAAAACAATTAATTCTGCATTGTCCCATTCTGGGACCCGTAACATTTTTGTGTTCCGCCGGCGGAGCCGTGGGCGGCCTTATTGTTGCGGGAAGCGTTATGGTTTTTATTGGTACATGTGACTTTTGGATTACTTTTTATTACATTTTTGGGGGGAGGCGAAAAAAAGAAAAATAGAATTGTGGCATCAGGGTTTTATATTATTTTTAAGGATTTTATCATTTGTTGGTTTTTAAAAATATTGTATTTTATCCATTTAAAAAGGGTTTTTGTGGGAAAAATATGTATTTTTTTAAACTGGATTTTTTTTCTTTATTGACAATATTTTTGCTGATTTCCTTGGGCTCTTTGAGTAATTCGCACGAAGATACGCCTCAATGAAAGTCACGTGACAAACACGCAGCTGTGACTGACCCCACTGGGCATATTTGCGCTTGTGTGAATAAGCCCTAGGAGCTCCTTCAGATGACCGTATGAGCGCATACACTCGCCTCAGTGCAACGTTTTGTGAACAGGTTGATTTGCGTCCGTTTCTGCGCATATTACTGTACCTTTTGGCGCACGCAGGTCAAATGCGCAAAAAAACATCCCCGATTTAAATGGCTATTTAGTCTAATGAGTTCCAGCTCGGTTCTCTCTTTCACTAAATTGCACATTTGCGCATCTCCTGTAGATTTATACGGGGACCTTCATGGGCAAATACGCAGATAGAGCGCGGTATTTTTTACACAAAAACATTTTTTCATGATAATCAACCCATCGACATCACTGGATTCTATTGTCTGCATTTTTCGTGCGCTAAATCCACAGCGCAAATTCGTTCATTTGAAAGGGCCGTAAGGGCTCATTCACATGGGTATATTACAGCCCGTATATTACAATACATGGGTATATCACAGCCCGTATATTACTATACATGGGTATATTACAGCCCGTATATTACTATACATGGGTATATTACAGCCCGTATATTACAATACATGGGTATATTACAGCCCGTATATTACTATACATGGGTATATTACAGCCCGTATATTACTATACATCGGTATATTACAGCCCGTATATTACTATACATGGGTATATTACAGCCCGTATATTACTATACATGGGTATATTACAGCCCGTATATTAGTATACATGGGTATATTACAGCCCGTATATTACTATACATGGGTATATTACAGCCCGTATATTACTATACATGGGTATATTACAGCCCGTATATTACTATACATGGGTATATTACAGCCCGTAGATTACTATACATGGGTATATTACAGCCCGTAGATTAGTATACATGGGTATATTACAGCCCGTATATTACTATACATGGGTATATTACAGCCCGTATATTACTATACATGGGTATATTACAGCCCGTATATTACTATACATGGGTATATTACTATACATGGGTATATTACAGCCCGTATATTACTATACATGGGTATATTACAGCCCGTATATTACTATACATGGGTATATTACAGCCCGTATATTACTATACATGGGTATAGTACAGCCCGTATATTACTATACATGGGTATATTACAGCTCGTATATTACTATACATGGGTATATTACAGCCCGTATATTACTATACATGGGCATATTACAGCCCGTATATTACTATACATGGGTATATTACAGCCCGTATATTACTATACATGGGTATATTACAGCCCGTATATTACTATACATGGGTATATTACAGCCCGTATATTACTTTACATGGGTATATTACAGCCCGTATATTACTATACATGGGTATATCACAGCCCTTATATTACTATACATGGGTATATCACAGCCCGTATATTACTATACATGGGTATATCACAGCCCGTATATTACTATACATGGGTATATCACAGCCCGTATATTACTATACATGGGTATATCACAGCCCGTATATTACTATACATGGGTATATCACAGCCCGTATATTACTATACATGGGTATATCACAGCCCGTATATTACTATACATGGGTATATCACAGCCCGTATATTACTATACATGGGCATATCACAGCCCGTATATTACTATACATGGGTATATTACAGCCCGTATATTACTATACATGGGTATATTACAGCCCGTATATTACTATACATGGGTATATCACAGCCCGTATATTACTATACATGGGCATATTACAGCCCGTATATTACTATACATGGGCATATTACAGCCCGTATATTACTATACATGGGTATATTACAGCCCGTATATTACTATACATGGGTATATTACAGCCCGTATATTACAATACATGGGCATATTACAGCCCGTATATTACTATACATGGGCATATTACAGCCCGTATATTACTATACATGGGCATATTACAGCCCGTATATTACTATACATGGGCATATTACAGCCCGTATATTACTATACATGGGTATATCACAGCCCGTATATTACTATACATGGGTATATCACAGCCCGTATATTACTATACATGGGTATATCACAGCCCGTATATTACTATACATGGGTATATTACAGCCCGTATATTACTATACATGGGTATATTACAGCCCGTATATTACTATACATGGGTATATTACAGCCCGTATATTACTATACATGGGTATATTACAGCCCGTATATTACTATACATGGGTATATTACAGCCCGTATATTACTATACATGGGTATATTACAGCCCGTATATTACAATACATGGGCATATTACAGCCCGTATATTACTATACATGGGTATATTACAGCCCGTATATTACTATACATGGGTATATTACAGCCCGTATATTAGTATACATGGGTATATTACAGCCCGTATATTACTATACATGGGTATATTACAGCCCGTATATTACTATACATGGGTATATTACAGCCCGTATATTACTATACATGGGTATATTACAGCCCGTATATTACTATACATGGGTATATTACAGCCCGTATATTACTATACATGGGCATATTACAGCCCGTATATTACTATACATGGGTATATTACAGCCCGTATATTACTATACATGGGTATATTACAGCCCGTATATTACTATACATGGGTATATTACAGCCCGTATATTACTATACATGGGTATATTACAGCCCGTATGCACTGCATTTGGCATAGTGCAAACCCGCGAACGACGCAATCACAGAAATGCGCAGTTTGATTTTTTTTTTCATTCCCCGCTATGTTCAGAGTGGGGATGTGTATTGGGACGCTACCCGTACGCAATGCACGCATATGAACAGCGTTTCATAAGTAGCCCATACAAGGGCTGCGAATGACTTGCGAGGAAACAGAGCCGCTGCGATTTATAAAGTCCACTGACTTCCATTGCCTCCATTCACTGCGTGTTACGCACGGGATATACGCGGTGACAATACACCTATGTTGGAGTTCTGCTGCGGCTTTGTATGCAGATCCGCGTGCGAATTTAGCCCCAATTGATGGAGCACATCCGTGTGCGTTCGCCCGCGGCAATTTCTGTGTGGAAACAGCGTTGAGAATTGACACGTAAATTCTGTTCTCCCCCGATGTGGCTTTTAAAATCTGCAGACAGAACAATGAGCCCGCACAGACTGCAGCGCCGGCGCCCTTTGGAATGAATGGCGCACTTCTGGACATGAATTTTGATATATATGTTGTAGAATCCGCATGGCAGAGGCCAGATTTGACTCGGATTCTGCATCAAATTTGCGATCAAATCCACCGTGTCAACCGGGCTTAAAGGGGTTCGCTGCACCATCTACAGGATAAGTCATTAGTAGTTGATCGGTGGGGGTCAGGATCAGCCGATCGCCCAGCCCCGTCGTCAGTGCGGACCGTGGTGGAAGCCCATACTGACAGCGGCCAACAATCAGAGGGGATCCCGAGTCGTCCCGATGGGTCATCAACAGGGCAAGACCCAGACAACCACTTTAAGGGGGCTTTCCGGGATGAACCTATTGATGAGCTGTCCTCTGAATAGGTCATCAATAGTTGATCGTAGGGGTCCGCCACTTGGGATCCCCGCCGATCACCTGGTTAAAGAGGCTGTGGTGCCCACTTCTCATACCAGTGAGCAGCTGGGTCCCATTTAAGTGAATGGGATGGAGCCGCAATACCGGCAAGGATGGACCCCCACCGATCAACTATTGATCACCCATCCTGAAGATGGGTCATCAATAGTTTAGTGCCCCCTTTAATGTCTCCTTCGTGTGCTAATTAATCTGCCCGAATCGCGTCAGATCGGCCGCAGTGATACGCTGCAGAAGGCTCAGTCTCGGAGTTTTGCCACGAATTGCATGCAGACCCTCACACATGTTTATATATTGTACCCAAGACAGATCTGGCAATGGATGGGTTAATTAGAAAAAAAAGTCCCCCCCCCCTCCAAAAAAAAATGTTGACCAAGAAGTAAACAGGAAGCCGTGCGTCCTACAGAGCCTACATGACAGCTGCTGGCGGTGCAGGGGTTAACCTAACATCCACTGGCCAGCCCAGCGTGTCTGGGGGCATATTCCTGCTGACGCTGTGTTATGTAGGCAGTGCCCCTCGCCCTGCGCCCCCCCAGATCTCCTTCTATTACAGCATTAGACCCGCTACAATGAAAGTTTTCATGTATCATTCTGCAGACAGACGCCCAGATCCCCATCAGCTGCCCCCTGGCAGGCTCACCCCTCCTGTGCCCACCTATAATGCAGACTATGGATCATGCACAAGAAGATTAACCATTTCCAGACTTTTTTGCATTTACCTGATTTGGGATAGGTAACAATCCATATGTCATTCTCTCTTACAGGGAAGTCAGCAATCTCCTCCATCTTCCCTCTGCAGAATGGGGGTAACCTGATCCCATTGTATTCAAAGTACTTGCTCTCAAACTCCCCTGGAGTGCTGGGGGTCTCTGCCTCACTCTCTGCCATGCTGAGGGGTGCAGGGGGGCAGCAGCAGCAGGTGATGGGCAGCCTGGGGGGCCAGTGTGGAGAAGGATGCAGGATGCTCTGGGATGATGTAATGCTGAGGCTGCAGTAAGCTTCTCTCCGGCTCCCTCTAGCGGCCCATAGACGCCACTTCAGGCAAGAGAGAAATCAGCTATAGCGCATGCTCAGCACTCCCTGACTTTGGGGAATTCTCATGGATGCTTTTCTGTGAATGAAGCTCTTTAACCCTCTAATTGGCTGCTGTTTGCTCTTTACTGGAGCACATCTACATGGTACTACAGGGCCATGTAGTACCTGTCAAGGTTGCCTTACTTGGGCGTTGTAATTTATTATTTGCCGTCTATGCTTCAAAATTTATGAGATTTTATTCAAGGAAGAAAATCGAATTAATAATGAAGTTATCGCATGGTGGCGCCGATCCCAGATATAATGTCCAGATCGTTTGATCTTTAGATAGTAAAATAATTATGTTCTTTGCATCATTTGTGAATGGGATGAAACTGAAAGGGAGGAGACACAGATTAGATATTAGACAGTGAGGGTGATGAATGAGTGGGACAGGTTACCACAGGAGGTGGTGAGTTCTCCTTCAATGGAAGTGTTCAAACAAAGGCTGGACAAATATCTGTCTGGGATGATTTAGTGATCCTGCACTGAGCAGGGGGTCGGACCCGATGACCCTGGAGGACCCGATGACCCTGGAGGACCTGATGACCCTGGAGGTCCCTTCCAACTCTACCATTCTAGGGTTCTATTCATTTCACCACGTGAAAACCCAGCGCCAATGGCTGGACCGCTGCCGGTGACATCACATGACATCTTTTATTCGCATCCTGTGAATAAACACATTTGAAGTAGCAGGAGAAGGTGACACAAAATCTGAAGCAGAACCGCATTGCAAAGTTTAACCCCTTAGTGACGGAGCTTTTTTACATTTTTGTTCTTTCCTACTGCCTTTTAAAAAATCGTAGTTCCTTTATTTATCCATCGACGTCGCTGTGTGAGGGCTTGTTGTTTTTTGCGGGACGAGTTGTATTTTTCAATGGCACTATTTATTGTACCATATAATTTACTGAAAAACTTTTTAAAAATTCTAAGCGGAGAAAAATAGAAAAAAAAACACATTCCACCATCTTTCGGTGCGTCCTGTTGCTACGGCGCACAAACTGCAACAAAAACGACCTGATATTTTTATTCTATGGGTCAGTACGATTACTACGATACCAAACTTGTAAAGTTTTTTTTTGCTGTACTACTTGTATTTTTTTAAGATATTTAATTTTTTTTAATTATTTTGTGTCCATTTTCTGCGCACAATAACTTTTACATTTTTTTTGGAGCTCTAGTTGTGTGAGGGCTCATTTTGTGCGGTATGTCCTGATGCTTCCGTTGGTACCATTTTCATATACAGTTGACTTTTTGATCGCCTTTTATTACATTTTTTCTCAGAGATAGGGTGACTAAAAAAGTGCGTTCTTTATTTATTTTTTTTGGACCACGTTCACCGTGCGGGGTAAATAATACATTACTTTGATAGATCGGACTTTAACGGACACAGCGCTACCAAACACATATTTTTGGTTTATTATTTTGATTTTTTTAGTGCAAATATGGCAAAAGGGTTTTTTAAAACTTTTATAATTTTTTTTTTAAAATAATAACTAAAACTTTATTGTTCATTTTTTTTACACTTTCTTTCAGTCCTTTCAGACTTTAACATGCGATGCTTTGATCGCTTCTGCAGTATAACGTAATGCTATAGCATTATGTCATACTGCTTTTTCACAGGCGGTCTATCAAGCCACCCCAAGGTGGGCAAGCGACAGCAAGCCGTGCTGAAACTAATCAGCTTAGGTGACAAGAGGCACACGGCCCCCGATCTGTTGCAGGGTCTGACAGAGCAGGCCAACCTCTGGCTTTCACCGATGAGCCTCTAACCGGGCATGGTCGTGTTTGACAACGGCCGTAACCTGGTGGTGGCCCACGTCTTCAATCCGGTGGTTCAGCGGTTTCTGAAAAACTACCCCCACTTGTCTGACCTCCTCGGCAAGGTGGGCCGCGTCTGCACACATTTCCGCAAGCCCACCACGGACGCTGCCACCCTGAGGACCCTGCAACATCGGTTTCAGCTGCCAGAGTACTGACTGCTGTGCGACGTGCCCACACGCTGGAATTTTATGCTGCACATGTTGGCCAGGCTGTACGAGCAGCGTAGAGCAATAGTGGAATACCAGCTGCAACATGGGCGGCGTAGTGGTAGTCAGCCTCCCCCATTCTTTACTGAGGAATGGGCATGGATGGCAGTTATCTGCCAGGTCCTCGTTACCATCCCGCTGCTTTGCCTGCTGAGAAATTTGCTGCAAAGCATAAAGGCCGACGCTTTGCAGTTGGAACAGGAGACGGGTAATGACAGTATGTCGCTTGATAGCCAGACCACCCTAATGTCTATATCTCAGCGCGTTTTGGAGGAGGAGGAGGGGAAGAGACAGCTGGGCACTCTGCAGAGGGTACCCATGCTGCTTGCCTCTCATCTGTTCAGCGTGTATGGCCTGTAGAGGAAGAGGAGGAGGATCCTGAAAGTCATCTTCCTAGTGAGGACAGCCATGTGTTGCATACTGGTAGCCTGGCACACATGGCTGACTTCATGTTAGGCTGCCCTTCCCGTGACCCTCGCGTTACACGCATTCTGGCCAACACGAATTACTGGGTGCACACCCTTCTCAACCCATGGTATAAGGATAATTTTTCCACTCTCATTCCCAAAGAGGAAAGGGGTACGAGAGTGATGCAATACCACAGAGCCCTGGTGGAAAAAGTGATGCTAAAGTTCCCATCTGACAGCGCTAGTGGAGGAAGACGCAGTTCCAAGGGCCAAGTAGCAGGGGAGGCGCGGGGATCAGGCAGCATGTCCAGTGCAGGCAGGGGAACACTCTTCAAGGTCTTTGCCAGCTTTATGGCTTCCCATCAAGACTGTGTCCACCACTCCCCAGTCAAGGCTGAGTCAGAGGGAGCACTGTAAAAAGATGGGGAGGGAGTACGTAGCCCATCGTACCACCGTCCTCCGTGATGCCTCTGCTCCATACAACTATTGAGTGTCAAAGCTGGACACGTGGCACGAACTTGCACTGTACGCCCTGGAGGTTCTGGCCTGGCCTGCCCTGCCGCTAACGTCTTATCAGAAATGGTGTTTAGTGCAGCTGGGGGAATCATCACAGATAAGCGTACCCGCCTGTCAACTGCCAGTGCCGACATACTTACACTCATAAAGATGAACAAAGGCTGGATTTCCCGAGACTCCTTTTCTCCACCGGCGGAGAGCAGCAGAACCTAAAGATTCTTTTCGCTGCAACAGGAGAAAAAAGCATTCTCTATAACCAGAAAAAAAAGGGGAATTTGCTTTGTCAATCACTCTCGGATATTATTGCTCCTCCTCCTAAAACAGCATGTCATCACGCTGAACTGCAAATTTTTCTGCGGCCCAAAAGGCTCTGCTTATAATTCTTTTACAATTTTTCAAATTTTCAAAAGTATTGATACTTTAACAGAAACTAATTTTTTCACAGGGCTGCCTCCAGGCTCTGTTACAAATTAAGCAACAGCAAGCTGTATCTTTAAAAAATATTTATGGGTTTCACCTGCCCTCGCGGTTGAGCAATTTTTCAGGGGTGCACTTGTACTCTTAGTACACCAATTTTTCTGGCCCTCGCCTATACTGTTATCTAACTAATTTTTCCGGCCTTCGCCTACACTCTTGGTACACCAATGTTTCAGGGGTTCGCCTATACTCTTGCTACAGAAATGTTACTGGGGTCCGCCTATACTGTGGGTGCACAAAGACTTCACATCGTGGTGTTTTATGTATCTGGCACAAATACACTGACTGACTAGGGTAGAAATGTGGGCCGAGGCCGAGGTCCTTGGCGGGGTGAAACTCTGCCATGTTTGGGCACTCTGATTTCTTCCTGTATAATACCATCTTTGTGCACTGACAGCATAGGCGAGCTCAAGGAACTCAAAGACTTCCCATTGCGGTGTTGAGCTATTTGACACCTACACAGAATAAATAGTGTGTGGACACATGGATTTCCCATTGCTATGTAACTCGCAGCACCTTGGGTCACACAAGGTGGAGGCTGGGACCGAGCCTAACCCAGGGCCCGCTCACATACTTCCCACACAGACTATTGCGGGTCCTACGTTCACAGCTGTACTAGCATCAGAGTCCGCTTTATGCCCACGATTACTAAGGGTGTGTGTAAAGGCCGAAGTCCTGGGGGAAATGCAACTGCGCCAGGTTTAGCCTGTGGAACGTCTTTGTCGTTCATTCAGTCTTTAGAGCGATGAAAGCAACCGTAACTGATTTAATGAGACGTTCATAGCTGTACTAGCATCCGAGTCTGCTTTATGCCAACGATTGCTGAGGGTGTGTGCAGAGGCCAAGGTCCTGGGCGGAGTGAAAGTCTGCCATGTTTGGGCACTGTAATTGCTTTATGTTTAATACTTTCCTAGGGTTTCATGGGCTCGCCTATGCTGTGGTTGCACAAAGATTTCCCATTGCGGTGTTTTAGCTATCTGGCACAAATACACTGAATGACTTAGGTAGGGCACAGACGGCATTCCTAGCGCAGTGTTCAGCTATCTGACACCTACACAGAATGAAGTGTGTGAGGACACATGGACTTCCCATAGCTATGTAACTCACGGCACCTTGGGTCACACAAGGTGGAGGCTGTTACCGAGCCTGACCCAGGGCCCGCTCACGTGATTCCCACACAGAGTATTTTAGGTCCTACCCTGATCATGGTTTCTCGGGCTAATTATGCCACCACTTCCTTCTGCTTGGGGTCTGGGGATAAGCGCTGGTCGGCATGTATTATCTCTCGTGCTACAAATTACCACAGTTATCCGAGATACAGGGTTGGAGCATTCACAGTAAGCGTTAGTGATTTCATGAGACTTTCACAGGGTCACTGTATACTTGTGGTGGTTACTTTTGCGACACCTCCTGCTTCAAACCAATCTTTGGTGTTAGTATGTGCTGCTGCATTGTGGAGATGTGCAGAAGTGCTGGCACCTGAGTCCCCTTTATGCCCACGTTTGCGGCTCCTGACAATTTTGTGATGGAGGTGGCACGGGATTGGAATGATGATCATACATCAATTTATCATCAATTTCCAACAGCATTGTGGGCTATTGCCTACACTTTCATAGAGGGTTGCTGCCTAGCCTTGCCAACCATCTGCATTGTGTGCCTCCGGTTCCTCCTCACCCAGTACGCACTTATAAATAGACATGAGGGTGGTGTGGCTATGAAGCGAGAGTGTGGCATGAGGGCAGCTGAACGCTGCGCAGGGAAACTTTTGTGTGTGCTGTTGATGCAGGGTCGTGCGGGGGGTTGGACAGCAATGCCAGCATGTAACCCAGGAGAAGAGGCAGCGGTGTCACCCACAGGCAGTGATTGTCCTTGGTTGCAGCTAGTGTGGTGCTTAGCTAATGAGCTAATGTGTGCCTTGCTAATGAGGGTCAGTCCCAAGTAAATTGTTAGGGGGGTGACGCCCGACTCTTGCCCCCATTTTGGCTTAATAGTGGGACCTGGGAGCCTCAGATGCACCCATGCATGCTGCCCCTGCCCTTCTCTATTCATTTCTGTGCTGTTTCCATGACTTTCTGATGTTTTCTGGTGTTTGACAAGTCATCAGCTATGCAGAGCATCAGTCCCATACAAAAATGCTCGAGTCGCCCATTGACTTCAATGGGGTTCGTTACTCGAAACGAGCTCTCGAGCATTGCGAAACGTTTGACTCGAGCAACGAGCACCCGAGCATTTTGGTGCTCACTCATCTATAGTTATGGCTAATTAGTGTACATGAGCCATGAGTTTTATGTCTCTAGAGGGAATGGGCCTTCACCCTTGCACACACAAATTACAGTACTAGCTCCAGTATACTTTGTTCTATGACTACATACACATTCTGCATAATCATATTGTTAAAGATTATATTAGAACATGTACTAAGAACTTTGCAACTTGCTGTAACAAGTCTACATTGATGTGACTGATAAACCTGCAATAAAATATTCGATTAGAGTTCCAATTACATCATAGGTCATAAAGTGAAAGCATAATCTCAGGGAAGAATATAAGTAAGGAGTCACCTTTTTTCAATAGCTTAAAACCCTACAAAGTTGGATGAAGGTGCAGCGGCTGGGGCCAGACCTTTGGCCGGGGGAGATAGCTGGGATGCAAAATGGTCGGAGGTCACGATGGCACTACAGTCTCTGCCCAGTACCTCCAAATACACGGCCCAGCCCGGCTACACGCAGGGGAATAAAATTGTCAACCGTGTTATGGAACTTTTGGTACTTATCAGTTCATGTGACTCCGGTGCCTCTTCTGAGTGATCAATCACCCGAGTCAAATAAATAAGTTAACCGTCAAAGATGTAGTTTTAAACCGAAGGCACACAGTTTCCATTTTCTCACAATTTCCACCTTTGATTTTCCAAGAATAATGTACTCTTTGGTAATTAAGAGGGACTCTTCCCCCATCATCATCATCAGCCTCAGTTATCTGATGGTAGAACTCTTGAGACTCTGGACACGAAGGGGAAACACTTATTCCTCATTCACCACTGGCTACGTCCCTGAACTTGCTCCTCTAGCGACATTCTTGCGGTGCAGTTGCTTACGTGAAACTAATCCTCAGAACTGAAATAGCAGAGTCAGTCCCTTCTCTCCAACATATAGTTAAGCAGGGGAGTGTGTAATACCACCCGCCAACGCCTCAATACAGGATATGGTCTCTGAGCTCCATTCGCCAGAGGCGATACTTCCCATGGCAATTGGGAAAAGGCCCGAGGCTCAGCCGTGGCAGCAGCAGAGCCACCTGCTCACACGTCCTCCTCCACCGACTACGTCTCTACTCTCACACTACTAGCTCTGCTCCAATCTCGCTAACGGCCAATCATACCACTCAAAGAATGGTGACACTAACATAAACACAGTACATAAACCACCATACACACAAAGACAATCCAACTGGGGTAGACAAACACCACCTATAGGTACCCCAACTCTGGACCACTACAAAGGTAATCACTATAATTCTAGCCTTCGTTAGCTGATGGGTCTACAGGGTAACACTGAAATTCCTTCCAGCTCATGGAGACTACCCCATGGATAAGAATATTTACACAATTGCCTATGCAGATATTAATCACAGTAGATGGTAGGAGACACAGGTACCAGGATACAAAGCGGATGACAGCTTTAGGGTGCGGGCAGACGAGCGCATAAACGGCGCGTTTTTGCGACCAAACGTATATACGTGACCATCTGAGGCAATGGTTTCGAATGTATTCGTTCACATGGGCGATTTTACGGCGCGTAAAAACGGCAATTCGAAAAAAACCGGAACATATGTGACCGAAATACACGCCAACGCATATTCGATCGCCGAAAAGACCGTTTGCACAGTAGGAACAAACGAAAATACGCTTTCTAGCTCTGGTCGTGATCGGTGAAAAACGATCGCTCGGGCGATTATACGTTGCGCTTGTGCGAACGTAAATACGCCTACGCTCGTCTGCCCGCACCCTTACAGTAATATTAATTTTATCATAACTAATAAACTGCAGAAGATTTGTAAATACTCAACGAGAAGTTCCCAAAAGTCTCAGGTTCATTTACAGTCAAGTCTCAGTCCCTTCCTTGGGTGTTCGAGCCAATAATTTACTAGTGTCCTACAGAAGAATGTTATGTGACTAACAGGCCTGTGTAGGAGAGTATGCAATGTCATTAGTGCCAAAGGAGGTGTTACAGCTTGTTGCTGAGATCTGTGGTCCTACATGCTTTCCCAGCAGCTCAGCTTCACAGGTGTGGTTGATTGTGCTGGCTGGGTTTGGTTTGCTCCATTCAGCCAATCTCTCATGTCTATTGCTTATATATACCAGCTCCTTTCTCAGTGTCTGCTGGTTTTCCTCTTGCAGTGTGAGCAGTCTTGTGTTCCTGCTTCTTTTAGGCCATCTGATTTGTCTGTGCTGGCATGGTTTCCAGTTCTGATTCTGTACTGTATATTTGCTTTTTGTTAGTGTGAACTGTGTCCTGTGCTGCTTGGATCATTTACCATCTAGGGCGAGTTAGCTCCTTAGGTTCCAGTGTGCTGCCGTCCCTATCGGGGCAATCGTCCTGCTTGCAGGCAGGTATCCTGGGGTTAGTTGAGTGTCTCCTTAGAGTAGGGACCTCAAGACAACATGGACCCTTGAAGTAGACTCGCGGCTTAAGTGACTTGGCCAAACCACAAACTAATTCCTCATACTTATTATAGCACTTCCACCTGTTTATTCATGCTGGTATGCTGGGGAGTGTTTGGGGTGTTTGGCAGTCTCTCTTGTCTCTGTCTGCAGGTAAGTGAGGTGGGTAGCAGTGTTGTGCTGTGACAGAGGACTTGCCAGCCTGCAATCATCAGTCTCCCTGATGTGGCTCAATAGCTAAGATGATGTTGAAATACCCCCTTGTTTCCATTTCCATGTTTGAGAAACTTAGAGTGGCATGTACCCAAAAATTCAAATGCAGAATTGCATTCAGTCCTATGATGCACAAAGGAACGAGGTGAGAGGATAATCAAACAACAAACAATTATATCACTATGGCTACCTTGGTACAAGAGTCTCCTTTAAATCGGTAGCCACTGATTGGCCTGATGCAGTGACACATTGATCATTTGCTGCCAGTGATCTTGGCCAGACCCAGAGCACTGTCCCTGGTTGACCCTATAGAGTGGGCTGTAGTGATGTATGTTCTTTACATTGTATGTTAGCTATTTTATGTCTGTTGTTTTCTTCGCCTGTGATAACGGCAGCTCATAAATGTATCAGATCATCACTGCACTTTGCACTGCTTGTTACAGTAAGCAAGAGAACGCATATCTCAGCGATAAGACACCTATTTCTGTTTATTTACATCAGTAATGCTGTCACCTTAATAAAATGTCACTTCTGTTACATTTATACAATACTAGCTGATATACCCGGCTTCGCCCGAGTTAATTTGGTACTGGTGTGTATCTGGTGTTCACACGGAAACTCTTATGAAGTCGTGGTTACTTTAGAGATACAGGAGGAAAAAAATATGTTCACCATTTTGCATGGTTCTCTGCGTTACCCAGGAAACACCATGTGGAGGTAACCATGCGACGTATCCTTTATATAAAATGACATCAGGAAGTGAGAGAATTAGATTCCGTACGTAAAATTTGGACGCTAATTCTTTTGCGCTTAGAATTGAATAATCGAGTTGGGACCCATTAACTTTTCCTATTTATGACATAATCAATGCTCGTGCCAAATTTCAAGTTTCTATGACATCGGGAAGTGAGAGAATTAGATTCCGTACGTAAAATTTGGACGCTAATTCTTTTGCGCTTAGAATTGAATAACTTAGAATTAACTTTTCCTATTTATGACATAATAATCAATGCTCGTGCCAAATTTCATGTTCCTACGACATTGGGAAGTTGGAGAATTGGTGGCGAGTCAGTGAATCAGTCAGTCAGTGAGGGCTTTCGTCTTTATATATATATAGATTCCATGAATTAATGCCTGAATTTTCTCACCGAGGTCAGAGGCTGAGAACTGGCCCTTTAAGAGACTTGGTGGGCATGGATATTATGTTGATCATGGGGATTGGATAATCATCCGACGTCCTGTTATAAGTTTACATTGATTATTTTAATACTATATGTGAGTTCTAAGCTATAATTCTTCTAGTGGGGGTCCACCTTTTAACCCCTTTTATGATGCGTTTTTTTGGTTTTTACTCCCTACTTTTAAAAACTCATAACTCTTTTATCGACGTAGCTGTCTTGTTTATCGTTGTAGCGGGCTTGTTTTTTGCGAGATGGGTTGTATTTTTCAGTGGTACTACGTAATCTACCATATAATGTACTAAAAACTTTTTAAAATTAGAAATTTGATTGGAATGGAAAAAAATGCAATTCCACCATCTTTGGAGGGGGTCTTGTTTCTACGGTGTACACACTGCACAAAAAAATGACTTGATAACTTTATTCTATGGGTCAGTACAATTACTACAAAACCAAATTTATATAGTTTTTTTTTTTGCTGTGCTGCTTCTATCTGCCCCATTTTGGAGTACATTTCTAATAATTAACAAAACTTTTTAAAACTCTTTTCAAATTTTTTTTTTTAGCCCCAATAGGGGACTTGAACTTTTACTCATACAGTATAATGTAATACCATAGTATAATTCTATCAAGTTTGGGCAGTTTATCCATGGCAGACACAGAGGCCTTCAGAAGACAAACGCTGCCATGGCAACTGAACGGCACCTCATGATCTCATTGTGGGTGGGCCGATTAGGACCTCTAAATAACGATTGGGGCATTTAAATGCCACTGTCAGAATTTTCTGCAGCATTTAAAGGGTTAACAGATCATTAGGGGCAGCTCCCAATTCTGCTCCCGCTCCATATAAATCCTGCACGCCCAAGAAGTATATAAACATTGTGGGACGTGACAGGGTTAAAGGAGTTGTGCCAAGTTATAGTTATTCCCGATCCACTGAACGTGGCACTGCCATAGAACGCCACATGTGTCACAAGTCACTTCTTGAAATTTCTGATCTGCTAGATCCGTCCCAGCCCAGAAACATTGGGGGTGGGTGCTAGGTCAGGTGGCACCGCTGCCTCCTACATTGATTGTCTAGTGTTTTTCCCTTACGGCACACGTCAAACTCAAGGCCTGCGGACTGAATCTGGCCCGCCACCACATTTTAGGTGGCCCACTAGCCGTGCTGCAACCTAACAGCCATTGGGCTCACCCAGCCTGCAGCTCTGATTTGATGGTGGGAAGGCAGAGTCTGTGACCACTGACCTCTCCCCCCGGCGTCTGCGTGCGTTATCCTGTACACAGCGCATGTGCAGAGGGGAGAGGTCAGCGGTCACTGACTCAGCAGAGGCTGCCACCGCCGGCACAAGGCTGCAGGACAGGTAAGTGGAATGCCTGTGGGGATGCTGCCCAGCCAGAGGCCAATAAGGGGGTCACTATTACTACTAAGTGACTAATATGGGGGTCACTTATTACTACTGGGGCCAATGTAGGGGACACTATTACCACTGCAGCCACTATGGGAGGCACTATTACTACTGAGGCCACCAAAATAAGGGACATGTATTACTGGGACCACTATGGGTGAACCTATTACTACTACGGAAACTGTGGGGGTCTCTATTACTACTGGGGTCACTATGGAGACCACCATTACTACTGGGGACACTATTACCACTGCAGCCACTATGGGAGGCACTATTACTACTGAGGCCACCAAAATAAGGGACATGTATTACTGGGACCACTATGGGTGAACCTATTACTACTACGGCCACTGTGGGGGTCTCTATTACTACTGGGGTCACTATGGGGAACACCATTGCTACTGGGGACACTTTTACTACTACGGGCATTATGGGGGTCTCTATTACTACTGAGTTCGTTAGGGGAAGACCCTTTGAAAGAAACTATAAAGCTGATGTGGTCCTTGGTGCCCTGCCTTACGGGGTCACTCAAGCACCTGTGTAGCTCTTCTGTGCAGTGCAAGTTATTTCGTAACCGTAAGGGCGCCCACCCACTGGCGATTTTTTTTTCCTTTGCGTTTTGCGTTTTTTCTGAAGAGCAATTAGTATAGAATGTGTTCCTGTCCATTTGCGTTTTTTTTTCAGTCCGTTGCAATTTTTCACATAGGAACTGTCAGTTGCATATGTGTCCTTATTTTTCTCTTAATGCACCCATGAATGTCAATGGAAATTAATGGAAAACGCGCAAAAAAGCCGCGAAAAACGCGCCAAAAATGCTGCGTTTTTTCACGCACGAAAATCGGCAACGCCAGTGGGTAGGCGCCCTAATGCGAGGGTTTTCATGAGGGCCGGCGCCATAACTGAGGCAGAGATAGGCATGAGAGACAATGGGATAACTTTCCTATTAAACATTTACTGGCGGTACAAGTAGTACAATTTCCCGCCACCTGTGCGTGCTGCGTGGGGTTTGTTGCGTATGTGCGTGTCCGTATGTCACCCAGTTTTCATGCATGCAAAAAAACTCAAGAAACTGCAAGAAGGCGCGATCAAAGTCACCTTTTTGTTCTCACTTTTTCTCGGCAACATGGCTAAATAATGCGGCACACAGATGTAACATCCGCGTTCGCTGTGGTTTTTTTAACGCTCCCATAGTCTTACACGGGTAATTTTGGGCTGCGAACATGGACCTAAATAGGGCATGCTATGATTTTGTTTTTATTTATGCACATCGGCCGTATAAAAACCGCACGCCTGAATACACCAATTTACTTGAATGGTTCGGAGTGCCGTGTGCACACACCCAGAGAACACATCCATGTAAATGGGCCCTCAGAGCCGCCAGAGTGCAGCATAAAACCACGTGGCGCGGTTTCTGTGGATCAGTTTCATTAGATGGGATAATCCAGCGATCTGAGTGACTTCCAACGAGGCGGGTCATCAGCGCTGGACTAGCCGGAGGGGGGATGGAAACAACTCATTGATCCCAAGGGTCAGAGGAGGGAGTCAAGAATCATTCCCACGAACAGGCAGTGCGCTGTCAAGCAAACTGCAGCCGAATACAACACTGGAGCTCCAACTAACGTGTCCACAGCTTGTTCTGCGCTATAGCAGTTGCAGCGCCATTGTGTCTTAGGCCGCCTGCACACAGGCGGAAATTCCGTGGCAGGATTTCCCGCGGAATTTTCGCCCCTGGAAGCTGCCATAGGATTGCGTTAACAAACGCAATCCTATGCAGACGGCCGCGAGAAATCTCGTGCGGCAAACAAATCGCGGCATGCTCTATTTCTGTGCGCACAGAAACGTCACTTACCGCCTGCCGGCTCCGCTCTGCGCTTGCGCCGGCTGCCTGGCAGCTGGCACATGAAAGGGCCGGGGCCGCGGGAGAGGTGAGTGCCCGCGCTGCTCTCTGCAGACACTCGGGTCGGATCCGATCGGGCCGTCTGCAGGCGGCCTGAGGCTGCACTCACGCAGGCGAGCATATTATTGGTCCGAGTAAGTCAGTACGAGATGGCGGTTGTATTGCTGCGATTTTCCCCGCCATCGTGATGCGTTTTGTGTCTCTGGATGAGTAAGCTTCATGCGTGTGATAATCACATGAGATTTCTATCGCATCTTTCAGCAAGTGTGATGAGATTTCTTGTTACTGCCAAGGGAAACAATCCGAAAGATAGAACAAGCTGCGACCGTTCCGCCTCCAGCGTGGCTGCGGGAGAAAAACGGAAATAGTCTCATTGCAAATAATGGGTTCTGTTTCCGTCAAGCTTTGAGCATCTCGCAATACGATATGGCTTAAAGGAAACAGAAATGTGAGGCTCTAGTGCTCAAAAGAACGTGAAAATTGGATCAACGAGCCGTGGAAAACCAAATGGATTCAGATTTCTGTTGCGCAGTGCTGATGGGAGGCCTGAATTTGGCGCAAACAGCATGAATTAATGCCCCCATCTGCTGTTCAGAGCGGGAGGTCCTTCGCACTACTAGATGGGGGGTCTCTAATAAAGTGGTCATTCAATGATGTACTGCTAATGGGTGGACATGCCCTTTAACCCTTTCCAATCCAATTTGTTTCCTGGTTTTCCTAGGGGGGGCTTACTCTTTTTCTGCCGTTATACAACAGCGCTATCTGCTGGCTAAAGCCAGTACTGCATGAGGTGACACGTTGGATAGGCTCCGACAGCAGAGAGGCTGGCAATATACAGTAAGAGAACCCCGACGGACGTCTTCCAACATCGGAGCTGTACAGCCTTAAAGGGGTTGTCCAGCGCCGAAACGTTTTGTTTTTTTTTCAATAGCCCCCCCGTTCGGCGCGAGACAAACCCGATGCAGGGATAAAAAAAAACAATGGGTAGTACTTACCCGAATCCCCGCGCTCCGGTGACTTCTTACTTACCTTGTGAAGATGGCCGCCGGGATCTTCACCCTCGGTGGACCGCAGGTCTTCTGTGCGGTCCATTGCCGATTCCAGCCTCTTGATTGGCTGGAATCGGCACACGTGACGGGGCGGAGCTACGAGGAGCCGCTCTCTGGCACAAGCGGCCCCATTCAGAAGGGAGAAGACCGGACTGCGCAAGCGCGTCTAATCCGGCGATTAGACGCTGAAAATTAGACGGCACCATGGAGACGAGGACGCCAGCAACGGAGCAGGTAAGTGAATAACTTCTGTATGGCTCATAATTAATGCACAATGTATATTACAAAGTGCATTAATATGGCCATACAGAAGTGTATAGACCCACTTTGTTTCGCTGGACAACCCCTTTAAATCATAATGTCTTCAGAGGTCAGACAGTGGATTGGAAAGGGTTAAGTCCTTGTATACTCCTCCTGGTGTGTTCGGTATCGGAGTATTTCCCGCACCCGCAGGTATCAGTGACAGAAGGACGAGTATTTCCACTCTGATTGCCAGCAGATCCTCGCTCTCTCACCACGTGATCCGCCGGTCCCCCTGACGTCACTAGTCGGGACTCCCAGGGAGGCTGGTCTCGCTGTTCTTGTTCTGATTGGCTGCGGCTGCCGGCAAGGAACGCCTTACGGGGCGGGGCCATCGTCTCCGCCGTCCAGCCCCTTATAATGGTCGGCTCGCCGGCGGCTCTGGTCTTGTTGCTCGGCAGGTGAAGCGGCTCTCACCGCAGGGATGTTGGACCGGGAGCGGGGCTGGAACCTGTCCTTCGCCGGCTGCGGCTTCCTCGGCGTCTACCATGTGGGAGTATCCAGCTGTCTGCAGGAGAGGGCGCCCTACCTGATCAGCGGGGCCACCAAGATCTACGGGGCGTCCGCCGGAGCCCTCAACGCCGTGGCGCTGGTGTGTGGCTGCTGCCTGGGTGAGTCAGCTGCTGCTCCCTACAGGGGTCCTCGTCCGGTGCTGGAGACCCGGTGTAGCGAGGGGGAAGCCCCCTTGTAGCGATGGTAGTGGTGGGGGCCCATGCATCCCCCCCCCCCTTCATTGGCATGTAACTCATGCAGCAAATACACGTTACATGTGTACCACCTGTTACACGCATGAGCGTTACATGCGTACTGCGCAGTGCCCGTACGCCCCTGTGAGCGCCGAAATGCTTTATTTAGTCAGTTTCATTGATGCTAGAAGAGATCCGTGACCCCGAGTGTGCTGCGGGGGTCCGGCGGTGACCTTCTGTAGGGTATCTTGGCTCGCGGGCAGTCACGTGCAGTACAGGCTTTTTTCTGTATTTTCCGTGCCGTCTCTTAGCGATGGCGCTGGTACCCGCCGCCCATACGCTGGTAATTGTGTATTGACTGAGTCGGGCGCCTCCATTGACTACAATGGAGCTGTGCTGATTCTGTGGTCGGACGCCCCCCATGATTGCAATGCCTGGTGAGGCGCGTTAAAAATCACCGAAACCCACTAAAGTAGAACAGACGGCGTTCAAAAATGGCGTTAGACGAGCGTCTGAGTGCAGCGATTCTGAGAAGCCCCATTGCAATAGATAAAGGCGTTTACAGTTTTTAGCGCGGCGGGGCTTGAAATGCGCTAAATGCTGTAAAAACTGTGAGATTGGCGGAGTCGTGACGGCTGGTGGAAACCGAGGTGGCCGACGTATCTGCAGCAACTATCACTGGTGGCAGCGAGGTGTGCCAGGCTGGGTGTCCTGATTGTTGGGCTTGTAAACCCCCATAATGTATGTGGCAGGGCCATGATCTCTCCTCCCCCAGCCCCCCATACATGACAGCTTTCCCAGACACCCCAATAACCCTTGCTGTGCACAATACGTCCCGTGTCCCATCACTAGACAGACGTGGCCTCCTGGGGTCTGGAGGAGTGATTGTCACCTGTAGCAGATGGAATTCTGTTCTCTTGTGACCGGAGACCTTATTTACCTGGAAACGAGAAAAACATGGTTGGTGTCTTCCAGAAACAGCGCCACCCTTGTCCAAGGCGGGTTCTGGTATTGCAATTTTTCCCTTTTTTTCCCATGACTCTCGGCTTGGCCCTCGTTCTGCTGAGACTTCTCATAATTAATGACACCTCATTGTGACATGAATGAATTGTGACCCGACTTATCTCCTCCTGGCCTCGCTGGCAGCCCGTTATCAGTTCTAGGAAGCCTCAGTACAAGGTGTAACATTATGGCGCCACTAAATCCTCCAGCGAGAAAGGATCTCGCTGGGTCAGCAATGATTAGGAGGTCTCCTGCCTAGAAGTACCCAACACCAAGATCTTCCATACTTGACCATGATCTGCGTACGTTCCTGCTATGTACAGTATGATCGTGCGCGCCGTTCTTGCCGTACGAGCAGGCAGGACAGAGACCTGTAGTCAGAGATCTATTACCTAGGTAGATCTTTATTCTCTCATGGACTGTAGGCCAAAAATGCCCTACTTGTCCTATCGCCGTCCTTTTTCATGCATGAGTAGGCTATTCCAATATGCAGGGTCCATATACCCCCCCCCCCCCTTTCCCCAACTTGGCGGGCGTCCTGCTGCTACATGTGAGGTTCTGACAACGGCCACTTTCTATTCATGGGAATTTTTTTTTTCTTTAAAGTTGACGATAGGTGGCGCTGTAGCAGACCAGGTCTACCGTGCCAGACCTTAATCGTTGAGCGCCGCTGGTCATGTGATACAGAAGTGGCATCAACTGACCGGCGGCGCTCATTAGTGGCTGCCATAACTATTCCGAGGTGGGGGCAGCTCTGTGGGTACACAGCTGATTCCTTGTCCAAATTGCACCAAAGGTGTAAATTTTGACGTGGTTTTGGATGCGGAAAATCTGCAGCATTTGCACTGCGTGTAAACGTGCCCTAAAAGCGTCTCCTTTACCAACAGAAGCCGCTGATGGATAATGTGGTGTTTGTGTATAAGTTTGACAGCTTACTGTTCCCTTTGCATCCTGTAGGGTTTAGGAAGGAGGAGGGGGGGGGGTTGTGACCACTGACCCCATGCTCAGGAATGTCTCGTATGACGGAGCTGGATGGTGATTGGCTGGCGGTGGTGAGCTGACTTGTGGGCGGGTAGTTTCCCTGCAGCGTCTGGAGCTGACCAGCAGTGACCCTATCCGGCATCTATGGATATGACACATATATGATTATATGCGCCGGGCCGGGTCATCGCTGCACTGGCCTAACTGCATGAACTTTGTGCAGAGCTTCTACTTGTATCCATTACTGAGAGGCGGAGAGATACAATGTAACACTGCGCCTAAACAATGTAACACTGCGCCTAAACAATGTAACACTGCGCCTAAACAATGTAACACTGCGCCTAAACAATGTAACACTGCGCCTAAACAATGTAACACTGCGCCTATACAATGTAACGCTGCGCCTATACAATGTAACGCTGCGCCTATACAATGTAACGCTGCGCCTATACAATGTAACACTGCGCCTATACAATGTAACACTGCGCCTATACAATGTAACACTGCGCCTATACAATGTAACACTGCGCCTAAACAATGTAACGCTGCGCCTAAACAATGTAACGCTGCGCCTATACAATGTAACGCTGCGCCTATACAATGTAACGCTGCGCCTATACAATGTAACGCTGCGCCTATACAATGTAACGCTGCGCCTATACAATGTAACGCTGCGCCTAAACAATGTAACGCTGCGCCTAAACAATGTAACGCTGCGGCTAAACAATGTAACACTGCGGCTAAACAATGTAACACTGCGGCTAAACAATGTAACACTGCGCCTATACAATGTAACACTGCGCCTATACAATGTAACACTGCGCCTATACAATGTAACACTGCGCCTATACAATGTAACACTGCGCCTATACAATGTAACACTGCGCCTAAACAATGTAACACTGCGCCTAAACAATGTAACGCTGCGCCTAAACAATGTAACACTGCGGCTAAACAATGTAACACTGCGCCTATACAATGTAACACTGCGCCTATACAATGTAACACTGCGCCTAAACAATGTAACACTGCGCCTAAACAATGTAACACTGCGCCTATACAATGTAACACTGCGCCTATACAATGTAACACTGCGCCTATACAATGTAACACTGCGCCTATACAATGTAACACTGCGCCTATACAATGTAACACTGCGCCTATACAATGTAACACTGCGCCTATACAATGTAACGCTGCGCCTATACAATGTAACGCTGCGCCTATACAATGTAACGCTGCGCCTAAACAATGTAACGCTGCGCCTATACAATGTAACGCTGCGCCTATACAATGTAACGCTGCGCCTAAACAATGTAACGCTGCGCCTAAACAATGTAACGCTGCGCCTAAACAATGTAACGCTGCGCCTATACAATGTAACGCTGCGCCTATACAATGTAACGCTGCGCCTATACAATGTAACGCTGCGCCTATACAATGTAACGCTGCGCCTATACAATGTAACGCTGCGCCTATACAATGTAACGCTGCGCCTAAACAATGTAACGCTGCGCCTAAACAATGTAACGCTGCGCCTAAACAATGTAACGCTGCGGCTAAACAATGTAACACTGCGCCTATACAATGTAACACTGCGCCTATACAATGTAACACTGCGCCTATACAATGTAACACTGCGCCTATACAATGTAACACTGCGCCTATACAATGTAACACTGCGCCTAAACAATGTAACACTGCGCCTAAACAATGTAACGCTGCGCCTAAACAATGTAACGCTGCGCCTATACAATGTAACGCTGCGCCTATACAATGTAACGCTGCGCCTATACAATGTAACGCTGCGCCTATACAATGTAACGCTGCGCCTATACAATGTAACGCTGCGCCTATACAATGTAACGCTGCGCCTATACAATGTAACGCTGCGCCTATACAATGTAACGCTGCGCCTATACAATGTAACGCTGCGCCTATACAATGGAACGCTGCGCCTATACAATGGAACGCTGCGCCTATACAATGGAACGCTGCGCCTATACAATGGGACGCTGCGCCTATACAATGGGACGCTGCGCCTATACAGTGTGACGCTGCGCCTAAACAGTGTGACGCTGCGCCTAAGCAATGTGACGCTGCGCCTAAGCAATGTGACGCTGCGCCTAAGCAATGTGACGCTGCGCCTAAGCAGCGTGACGCTGCGCCCAAGCAGCGTGACGCTGCGCCCAAGCAGCGTGACGCTGCGCCCAAGCAGCGTGACGCTGCGCCCAAGCAGCGTGACGCTGCGCCCAAGCAGCGTGACGCTGCGCCCAAGCAGCGTGACGCTGCGCCCAAGCAGCGTGACGCTGCGCCCAAGCAGCGTGACGCTGCGCCCAAGCAGCGTGACGCTGCGCCCAAGCAGCGTGACGCTGCGCCCAAGCAGCGTGACGCTGCGCCCAAGCAGCGTGACGCTGCGCCCAAGCAGCGTGACGCTGCGCCCAAGCAGCGTGACGCTGCGCCCAAGCAGCGTGACGCTGCGCCCAAGCAGCGTGACGCTGCGCCCAAGCAGCGTGACGCTGCGCCCAAGCAGCGTGACGCTGCGCCCAAGCAGCGTGACGCTGCGCCCAAGCAGCGTGACGCTGCGCCCAAGCAGCGTGACGCTGCGCCCAAGCAGCGTGACGCTGCGCCCAAGCAGCGTGACGCTGCGCCCAAGCAGCGTGACGCTGCGCCCAAGCAGCGTGACGCTGCGCCCAAGCAGCGTGACGCTGCGCCCAAGCAGCGTGACGCTGCGCCCAAGCAGCGTGACGCTGCGCCCAAGCAGCGTGACGCTGCGCCCAAGCAGCGTGACGCTGCGCCCAAGCAGCGTGACGCTGCGCCCAAGCAGCGTGACGCTGCGCCCAAGCAGCGTGACGCTGCGCCCAAGCAGCGTGACGCTGCGCCCAAGCAGCGTGACGCTGCGCCCAAGCAGCGTGACGCTGCGCCCAAGCAGCGTGACGCTGCGCCCAAGCAGCGTGACGCTGCGCCCAAGCAGCGTGACGCTGCGCCCAAGCAGCGTGACGCTGCGCCCAAGCAGCGCGTGACGCTGCGCCCAAGCAGCGCGTGACGCTGCGCCCAAGCAGCGCGTGACGCTGCGCCCAAGCAGCGCGTGACGCTGCGCCCAAGCAGCGCGTGACGCTGCGCCCAAGCAGCGCGTGACGCTGCGCCCAAGCAGCGCGTGACGCTGCGCCCAAGCAGCGCGTGACGCTGCGCCCAAGCAGCGCGTGACGCTGCGCCCAAGCAGCGCGTGACGCTGCGCCCAAGCAGCGCGTGACGCTGCGCCCAAGCAGCGCGTGACGCTGCGCCCAAGCAGCGCGTGACGCTGCGCCCAAGCAGCGCGTGACGCTGCGCCCAAGCAGCGCGTGACGCTGCGCCCAAGCAGCGCGTGACGCTGCGCCCAAGCAGCGCGTGACGCTGCGCCCAAGCAGCGCGTGACGCTGCGCCCAAGCAGCGCGTGACGCTGCGCCCAAGCAGCGCGTGACGCTGCGCCCAAGCAGCGCGTGACGCTGCGCCCAAGCAGCGCGTGACGCTGCGCCCAAGCAGCGCGTGACGCTGCGCCCAAGCAGCGCGTGACGCTGCGCCCAAGCAGCGCGTGACGCTGCGCCCAAGCAGCGCGTGACGCTGCGCCCACGCAGCGCGTGACGCTGCGCCCACGCAGCGCGTGACGCTGCGCCCACGCAGCGCGTGACGCTGCGCCCACGCAGCGCGTGACGCTGCGCCCACGCAGCGCGTGACGCTGCGCCCACGCAGCGCGTGACGCTGCGCCCACGCAGCGCGTGACGCTGCGCCCACGCAGCGCGTGACGCTGCGCCCACGCAGCGCGTGACGCTGCGCCCACGCAGCGCGTGACGCTGCGCCCACGCAGCGCGTGACGCTGCGCCCACGCAGCGCGTGACGCTGCGCCCACGCAGCGCGTGACGCTGCGCCCACGCAGCGCGTGACGCTGCGCCCACACTAACATCTGAATGTTTGACTTCATAGATGTACAATGTTTCCTTCATGGATCCCTCTCTACCAACTGCTTCTACTACCATGATGCTCTGTGCACGGCTACTTTGCCAGCTCTGTTGCTGTGCTGCGGGTGATTGGAGGAGCCTGGCATCACTATCATTTTAAGGGATCCTGGCACCAGGCTCATGACGTCGGACACGGAGCTCCGAGGCATAGAGCCGTGCCGGCTTCTCCACGTCCGCAGCATGCAGGCAGACTGCTCTTTCCCCTTTTGTGTATATGTTAAGGTTGTCAGTCTGCATGCTGCGGGCCGGATGAGCCCAGAGTGCCACAAATATGCCCATAACGCCAGCTTGTGTTCTTCCTGCAATGGTTGCAGGGTGTTCTCTCGTGTTTCTCGTTGACCCGCCAACATGACTCATCGGAGAAGGCATCTCAGACACATCCACAGGCTCTACCATAGGTCGGCTAGGTGAGGGTCCAGAGGTGGGAGTTGTGGACCACTCCGGTGGTTGGGAGGACGGAAACTGCCATAGAAGTCAATGGGTTTCATGCTAACAGTGTAACTCAGCCACCTCATAGACAGCTGTTCCCATTGCAGCCCTGTTTCCCTGCAGCGTCTGGAGATCAAAACATCCTTTTAATAAGAAATCCCATTAAAAGAGCTTTCCTCTGTCTATACTTGTCCTGTTTCTGTGCATGGGCTCTTTTTAGATTTGGCCCCCGATGCAGTGAATGTGTCAAGTGGGCGGTCCTCTCTGCTCAGTTTATTCATATCTAGAGATGAGCGAACCTACTCGGCCACGCCCCTTTTTCGCCCGAGCGCTGCGATTTTCGAGTACTTCCGTACTCGGGTAAAAAGATTTGGGGGGTGCCGTGGGTGAGTGGGGGGTTGCAGCGGGGAGTGGGGGGGAGAGGGAGAGAGAGAGTGCTCCCCCCTGTTCCCCGCTGCTACCCCCCGCTCCGCCACGCCTCCCCCCGAATCTTTTCACCCGAGTACGGAAGTACTCGAAAATCGCGGTGCTCGATCGAGTAATTACTCAAAACGAGTAGGTTCGCTCATATCTATTCATATCCAAAATTGGTCCTAACAAAATTAGCCTATAGTACTATAGTATACTCGCAATGTGACAACAAAAAGCACAAAACCCTAAAATCAAGCAAACTTTATTCAATGCCAGTCAGACAAGAACCAAACTAAAAGAGGACTGGGCATCAATTCATGAACCTGTGACAAAACACTGATCCCCCCCTCCATTTATTATACGTTACTTATTACGCTTTGTACGTGCGACCTATAACCTCCCAATCAAATGAAATGGCATTACCATATAAGATGAACTGATATGAGAAACGATCAGATCTACAACCTCTTACCTGTGAGACCCCGATCCCTGCGCACCAGCGGGCATTTGCCCACCTTCATTAGATTCTGATGTCACTGGGTGATATGTTGCAGATCTGATTGTTTCCCGTATTTTATCCTGTATAGGAACGCTATTTGCAAGGATTACAGGCCGCACTTATATTACGCTTTGTATATTATAAGTGAGGTGTGGAGTTATTGAGAAACGCAGGATGATCAGTTAGCACATTGGTGTTCTGTCAGCCCCATAATCGTATCGGGGGTTAATCTCATGTTAAAGGAAAATCCTACATGTCCCTTTAAATCCCTCAGTGAGTCGTCTGGAGTTTGGTCCTTGGTTACTGCTGACCACAGAGGGTTTATTACCTTTGCCCCCAGATAATGCAGACTGTTGGCGTGATAATGACAGTCCGCTTGTTGACTTGTTTTGTTTTTGTACAGATTTCCAAATCTGAACTTGGTTTCAGGGATCAACCTTTCGTCATTATCGGGAGCGCGAGTGAAATAAGGAGAGTGACCTGATGTGAGGCCAGACAGCGTGCCCCATGGGACATATAGTCCAAAAAAGTGTCTGCATTGCAGAGAGCCGCTATAAAGTGTCTCTTGGTCTGTTGTATATGCCATGTCTGTCATACCCGCCTTGGGTTATGCAAAAAAAAAAATTTGGCTCCCCCTCCTCACCTGTCATAACAAAACATATTGCACGGATAGGCATATTGCTTGTGAATAGATGCAGTACCAGAACCTAGCTCATAACATGAATACAGCTACAGAATCAAGCTTGTATAAATACCGTAGCAGAACTGATTGTGTTGTGGGGGACACCAATGGGCTGACAGTGGTGCCTCGAACATCAGACGGGAGAAGACAGAGCCACAGGAAGATCATATGGTCAGGCAGGCCAAAGGGGCGCAATTGCCCCAAGCCTACATTCACCTGGTGTCACACGATGGCGGTTGGCGTACTGTGTGAATACACTGGTCACACGTAGCTAAGGAAGGCCATGTGTGTGTCAGTGTCTTGATTATTATTTTTTTTTATATCTATGTAATACTTCATTTCACCTGTGGAGGTGCTGCAGGGCAATTGAATACTTAAAACCAGATTTCTCTGCAGATTGCAGCTGATCGTGGGGGTCCCAGCAATGAAGCACCCTGTGGTTGATGGGCTTTTGTAGAAACCTCTTGTCTTCTGGTGGGGCAGTACAACAAACTCTACAACTTATGGTTGCCTGTCCATGGGCGATGATCCGCGGGCAATTGATCGCCTGCGGATCATGCTCTGCAAAGCTTTCCATAGGGTTGCTATAGAAAGTGCAGCACCAGCGTCCACGAGCGGAGTATCAGTGATTCTACGCTCGTGGGATTTAAATCACGCCAATACAGTTGTTTGCTTATGCAGAACAGCTGTATTGTTCACTGAGCGATAGCCCGCTCCACCTGCATAGCTCTTAAGTAGCTACTTAGCTACTATAGACTATGCAAGGATGATCGCTCAAAACGGTGACTCAGACTTTCGTTCGAGCGACTTTTGAGCGATATCTGTCAGTGTAAATGGGCTCTTAATGGCTTCACTGAGCAGTAAACTTTTGCAGTCCCACACGGCCGACGTCGAAAGAAGGAGGTGGTCATGATAATGTGACTCATCTGTGTTATAAGTGAGGGGTTCGATCTCTCCTCTTGTATTCAGTCGACGACTATCAGTTTTTCATGTTTTATGTTAAAACCTTCTTATTGGCTTTGCAGCTCAATGTTGTTCAGATGTGATGGAAGTGGCGAAGGAAGCGAGGAGGAGGAACCTGGGACCCTTACACCCTTCCTTTAACTTGGTCAAGATCTTGAAGAACGGACTGCACAAAAACCTCCCTGAAAATGCGCATGAGCTGGCATCGGGCAAACTGAGCATATCGCTTACCCGGGTCTCCGATGGGGAGAATGTGCTGGTGTCGGACTTCAACTCTAAAGAGGAGCTAATTCAGGTATGGCTGAGAACGCGTCCCATCTCCTGATCCCTGTGGCTGTGGGGAGGGCTCCTGCTGCAGCCAGTTGCCCTGCAGTGTGAGAGGGCTTGTCTCCACTGTACAGAAGAGGAAAATGTCTCATCGCCTTATCACCTTTCGATTGTGATTGAAGACAGAATGGGTTCAAAGAACGGTAGGCGATAAGGGCGAATAGATCTGTTGCCCTAAATGGCAAACTTGAGCCGCTGGCATTGGCACATAAATGGCAGCTGGAACATGAGGAGAACTTCCAGAAGTGTCAGTAAGGACCCCAACTGTTGATTGAGCCAAGCTTTTATAAGCCCGTATTGGTTTAGTAGTAAATGGCAGTCAAGTCTTGTCAGATTTGGAGATCTTCTTGATCTTTTATGGATCCCTCTGACTGTGTACATGACCCGCGTGTGTCTTATTTGCTTTCTTGATCCACCTGAATCTTTACCTTTTTCCCATAGGCTTTAATCTGCAGTGCCTTTGTCCCCATTTACTGTGGGATCATCCCTCCGACCTTCAGAGGTGTGGTAAGTGTCTTTTCTAAGTAGGCTCTGGGGGCTAAATTAGAGGTGATAAAACTTGAAAGGAATATGATCAAATATTTGCTGGATAGCAGAACCATATAGTAAAGCCCTGGTTCAATAACTCTGAACCTCGCGGTCAGGAGCCATCGAACGCTGTCCAATGGCTGCAATATTCTTTAGTTTTAGAGGGATTGTCCAGAGACATTCAGGACTGGTTTCTGGCTTGCCAGTGTCACAACCTGTCTGCTAAAGTCCTGGGTGGTTTTGGCCATGGCCTGCCTGGGGAGGGTCTTTACCACCACGCCCCACCCTTGACCATAGATTCAGGCTGCGAGGGCGGCCTACAAGGAGACACTCATGAATCCCTTGATTGTAGAGACCACATCGGTCAGACTTTAGAGGTGTGATTGACATCTGCATTCCATTTATTTTATATTTTTATCCTCAGCGTTATGTTGATGGTGGAATTAGCAATAACTTGCCTGAATATGAATTGAAGAACACCATCACAATCTCTCCATTCTCTGGGGAATCCGATATTTGCCCGAGAGACAACTCGACCAACTTTCATGAGCTGAGAGTGACCAACACCAGCATCCAGTTCAGCCTGGGGAATCTTTACCGATTGACCCGTGCCCTTTTCCCACCTGAACCTAAAGTAAGAAACCACATATCATTGTCTTATGCAAGTTGTCTTTACAATGGAGACTCAAACTGGGTCTCCAGGGAACTTTAACATTAGGCCAGTTCCTATCAAAGGTCCTACACATGACTGGGATTGCTTTCTCTTCTTTTTCTGGCCACCAAGTGACTAGCTGACCAGGTGGACCCACTGTAACCCGCTGCTCTTACTGAGGGAACCTTCTGGGATTATTCTCACGAATGAAGTACTACATGGTGCCAAATACCTCAACAGGTCTCCATGTAGTGCAAGAAGATCACAGGTCCTCCAGGGTGAATGAGGGTCCCCTCTATTACCATCATATGACCTAACTGCACAGGAAATAGTCTTTCCGAGAGTGGTCCACTTATCTGCTACGTCTAACCTAATCTCATGGGCTAAAGGTGACAGACCTGCTGAGTCTGGAGATGTACGTTTTTATACTTGCCTTCCCTGTCATTTCTCTGGTGTCAGCGCTGAAAGCCACCGCTGAATACATTGAGCTTTCATATATAATACAGTAGCGGAGTATAAAACTTAGATCCCCGATCAGCAGGTCGGCTACTTGACTCCATAAGCTTGGCTCGTAGGGCTAAATGTAGGTGACTGAGTCTCTTTAAAGTTTGAAACCTCTGTTAGCCAGGCTGAAGAATGTTCAAATGTTAGAATTGGTACCATGTAATACTACTCTTCTCCTGCGGAGGCAGTGTCCCTTCATTGTCTTATGTTCCCCTGATCATAGAAATGACCTGACACTAGTAACTGCACATATTACGAGTTCTTTTTCTTGAATAGTGGCTATAATTTGTGTGGCCCGGCTTCCCTTGTGAGGGGCCCTGGTGTCCGCCATGTTTTATTCACATAATTTCATGGTCCTGATTATTGTCTTCACAGGTTCTGGGAGAGATGTGTCAGCAGGGCTACAATGATGCACTTAGATTCCTAAAAGACAACAGTATGTTTTAATTACTTCTATCTCTTGGTTATAAACCCCCCTGTCTCCACCTTAGACTACCATATGAGTGAGTTCCCAAAAGAAACGGGAATCTTTTGGTGGGCCGGGTGTTACTAGTTGTCTGTTGCTAGGTGATTGTCTGCGGACCCCTTAGGGGTGGTCTGCCAGCCAACGTTGATGAAGGTTGTTAGACTTCAGTGATGTACTTTTTCTTTTTTCTTCAAGAAGTTCATTTTTTTTCTTTTTCTTTTTATACCTGAAACTTTGTTTCTATTTTTGACTGCTCAAAGTACTTGTAAACAAAAAGTCGCGCGGGCAGATTACGGAGGGTGAGGGGAGGTTGTCATTACGTTTTTCATTAAATATTGCTTAACATGTAGCACTGTGTGGGTAAACAGGTGGCAGTTTTTTTGGGGGGGTCAAACCTTGCTTGTCACCCTTGCTTCGCCTCCGTATTCACCTGATCTCGCTCCGTGCGACTGTTTTTCTTATGAATGCTTTGAACAGTTGTAAAGCTGCGCGCTGTTTGTATCAATCGGCCATCCTAAAACGGGTGAGAAAAATCACTGGAGCCAAACGCAACCCTCCCCAACATACTGGCAGGCTTACCACCCCAAAGGGCTCTGCAGACGTTGACCTAGCAACAGAAGCCGGTACTAGTAACACCCGGCCCACCACAAGAAGACTCCGCTTTCTTTTGGGTATCCCCTTGTGTATAGATGGCAACCTACCAATTTTTACAGTTTGTTCCAATAACACACAGCGCTACCTACAGATATACTGTGTTTCCCCGAAAATAAGACAGTGTCTTATATTAATTTTTGTTCAAAAAGGTTTACCTTTTTTACATGTATAGCTGCCTGGACATTATTTAAATTGACTTTTTTAATTAACTGTTAGCAGGGCTTAATTTTGAAGTAGGGCTTATATTTCAAGCATCCTCAAAAAGCCTGAAAAATCATTTTGCATCCTCAAAAATTCTGGAAAATCATGCTATGTCTTATTTTCAGGGGAACGGGGTAGAAGGGACATGTAGTGCTGTCCATTCTGTGGCGTCCCTGGAGTTGTAGATTTGGGGAGCTGCAGGTTGCAGACCTCTGCCCTACGTTATACTTGATGAAGCCAGACATGGCAGGATTTCCAAAGTTTTCAGTGTATTTTTGGATAATTTTGTTTTCTTTCTTTTTAGAGCTTTTATCATTGCCATCACCCCATGCAGATCTGCATGCACCGCAGACGGGTGCCGCATCTCGCTGCAGCAGCTCGGAGTGTAGTGTGGGTCCCCATGCAAAGAAGGAGGTGAAGGAAAGTGAGGAGACCACACCGAGGCAAAAAGTGACCTGGCCTCTAGAGAAGAGGATCAAGGAAAAGCTGCCTCCTACTCTGCTCAGAGGTAACGGCGCCCCCCTCTGGATTTACCCAATCAGTTTTTAGTGCAAAACTTACTAGGAAAATTAGGAAATTTGGCAGAATTTTTGTAGAATATTCTAGTAACACTTCGTTATCGATTTCCTTCCCACTCCATGATGTAACTTGTCACGGGAAGGAAAGGGTTCCCATGAAATGCCGAACACATGGGCAACAAAATCATGTGAGTTTCTTGTGTAGCAACAGCACTACAAATCGCATGTATGTGCAGCCCGTGCTTTCTAATGGGTTCCTTCACATTAGCGATGTCTTGTAGGCCGCTACATTGCAAGAATACCAAATTTGCGGCATTCTCTATACAGCCGATACTTGCAAAGTTTTGTAGCCCATGTTTACATCACCTAACAGGCGCTCTCTGCTCCGCCGCACATCTGCTTCTGAAGCTCCGACATTTGTATGCAGTTTTCAGTCAGCGCTTCCTGGTTTGGAGGTTCAAATTCCCCGCCTCCAGGAGATGCTGGCTCTGATTGGCTGAGCCTCTGTGCTTGAGAACCAATCAGAGCCAACACTTTCTGGAGGCGGGGTTTTTGAACCTCCAAACCAGGAAGCACTGGCTAAAAACTATAGACAAGTGGCAGAGTGGACTGCGGCTGTTAGGCGGTGATGTGTTTTTTTTGTTTTGTTTTTTTGTTTGTTTTTGTTATGCTAATGGAGCTTATTATCTGGGTAGGGCTTATATTTCAAGACCCCCGAAAATCCCAGCAAAAGAGCTATAAAATCACGATATCACAGTGAGAAATTGCTGTGTTTTTCTCCCAGCGATATCGCTGTTGACCATGTGAAAGAGGCCTAAGGCTAATAAATTACACAGGAGCTGAGCCCATGCCATCTGCAGCAGGAGCTGGCTGTGACTGTCAGCCGGGAGGGGTCCCACTGCAACGTTTTGTATCGGAGAGAACCCTAATCCCCACGGTTACACCCTTACATGCAGCGATCACTATATGGATTTAACAGAGGGAGGCGGCTCAATCCGTGGTCATAGTCTTCTGCTATCTAGTCCGACCTATGGCAACCAGATGCCAGATATTGGCCTCTGTGTCTGCCATAGCATATACTATGAAGTATAGAAGTACTGCAGTGTATTATCTTGGCTTTTGTAAGATCAGAGGTTAAAGCCTCCTGCAGGGACACTTAAAAATAAAACAAATTAATAAATAAATGTAAAAAAAAAAAATTACTTTTTTTGCTCATTTAAAAAAAAAAAAAAAAAAATTTTACTGCACACATAATGACCCATACAATAATGTGAACACAGTTTTTATCCTTCATGGCAAACGCTTGAACAAATTTTTTTTTTTTCAATTTTGCCTCCCGAAAACACAAGTGATCAAAAAAGTCAAATGTACCCAAAAATGTCATCAATAAAAAGTACTGCTCCGCATGCAAATAAATAAGCCCTCACACCGCTCCATTCATGGAAAAATGGCATTTCTGGATCTTTGAATGTTAATGAAAATGTTTTTTTAAAGGGTTTGTCCCGTGCCGAAACGGGTTTTTTTTTTTTTCAATAGGCCCCCCCGTTCGGCGCGAGACAAACCCGATGCAGAGGTAAACAAAAAAAAAACGTCCAGTACTTACCCGCTCTGGTGACTTCTTACTTACCTTAGTAAGATGGCCGCCGGGATCTTCACCCACGATGCACCGCGGGTCTTCTCCCATGGTGCACCGTGGGCTCTGTGCGGTCCATTGCCGATTCCAGCCTCCTGATTGGCTGGAATCGGCACACGTGACGGGGCGGAGCTACAAGGAGCAGCTCTCTGGCACGAGCGGCCCCATTCAGAAGGGAGAAGACCGGACTGCGCAAGCGCGTCTAATTGGGTGATTAGACGCTGAAATTAGACGGCACCATGGAGACGGGGACGCTAGCAACGGAGCAGGTAAGTGAATAACTTCTGTATGGCTCATATTTAATGCACGATGTACATTACAAAGTGCATTAATATGGCCATACAGAAGTGTATACCCCACTTGATTTCGCGGGACAACCCCTTTAAGGTTTCTATGAAGGAAAAAAAATCTATAGCTATAGATGATACAAGCTCTCTAATCTCTGTATTGTCCTGGTCGTACCGGCCCACAGTGCTAGCCACACGATGAGCAAGCCCTCATATGGCTTTTGAAAGAGTTTAAATTCCCCCTCAAATAGTGGCATCCTTAACGGGTTCTTCTATGTGTTCTATTTCTTAGCCCTACAAGACGCCTGTAAGGAGAAGGAAGGTCTCTACAATACGATTACCAGTCTGATGCCCATTCGGGTGGCTTCCTACATGGCGCTGCCTTGCACTCTGCCTGTGGCATCAGCATATTCTATGGCTTTAAGGTGAGAACTAGGGGGCGCTATTTTCTGGGCACACAGAACTGTTAATGTGAAGAATACTGACTTGCATATACACATCATGCAGGTTGGTTGACTGGTTCCCTGATATCCCAGATGATATGCGTTGGATGCAGCAGTTGATGCGTTCTGTGGCTGGAACTGTGTATTGCCAGGCGAGAAAAAGGCTGCTGCCAGCAAGGTGGGTAATTGTTTGACATGGGCAGCTAACCGCATGCTCCATTGACTTAGTTCGGGTGTTTGGGTACTCTCTGCATCGGTTGAAACTAACTGATTTTCCAGAGCGTCATCCCGACGGCCCCATTACATATGGAGGTTGCCCTCTGACCCAGGTAGGGACAGGAAGAGTTTAAAAGCACCTCCCTTTCCACCCGTGCTTCAGTGTCTTCCTGTCCCTACGGTGGGACAGAGGAGCAGCTCCAGAGCTGCAGGAGATAGGAAGCTGCGGAGGCAAGAAGACTTACCGCAAAGAAATACTTACCGCACGCTGTGCGGCCCCCCTGGAGGGGTAGAGGTCGGGGCCGCACACTCAAGAGTCCCTGCATCCCCGACCTGCGCCGCCGACGGAGCCGTCAGTCGCCTAGTAGCGCTGGTCTCCCTCGCGCGGATCGCATGTTCGGGCCGCCGCTGCTGTGATGGGATAGTTCCTCCTGGCAGGGGAACGGCAGCGGCGGCCTCCCTGGACCTCGGGCGCATAGCGGTGACGTCATCCGGCGTGGTGACGTCACGCGCACAACGTAGGGGGCGTGGCTACCGGCGAAAACCCGGAAATGGCGCCAAATTCGAAAATCCTCCCCATAAAAGCAGGCTAAACTCCATGGAGGTTCCTGCTGACTGCCAGACAAGTGTATGTGAGTATGTCTACCCGCGACAGCTCAGCACGTGAGGGAGAGATTGACACCCTACCAACTGTAAGTAGGCTATACGCCAAAACATGCGCAAATGGTCACTTGTACAGCGGATGCATATATGTTCCCTTTCTTGTCTCCCCTCTCCCCCACTTTCATGGGTAGATGGATAAGGAGGGTCCAAAGAAAATGGACCCGAGGAAAAAATCGAAAAAATGCGTCCTCTGCAACAAAAGGCTCGAGGAGAGCTATAAAAAACCCCTATGCGAGGAATGCACGGGGAAAATTCTCGCAGAGGAGAAAGCAGCATTCAAATCCGATATCCGCTGCATGATAAGGGAAGAGCTGCAGGCTTCCATGGCGTCCCTTCCCCAGGCCCAGCCAGGTCCGTCACGGGTCCCTAAAAGACCTAGACAGACCGAGTCGGCGAGTTCGATCTCCGGTGAATCGCTGGAGCTCCTATCCGAAGGGGAATTAGAGGACCCACCGGTTCCCATAGAAGACGAGAAGAAATATTACTTCTCATCAAACGACATTGCGCACCTCATCAAGGCGGTGAGGGAAACAATGCAAATTGAGGAAGATAACCCGCCGAGAACAATCCAGGATGAGATGTTTGGCGGCCTCCGATCTAGAAGAAAGATCATGTTCCCAGTCAACCAGACGCTGCAGCAAGTGATCATAGATGAATGGCAGGAACCGGAAAAAAGGATCACTGTTCCAAAAGAGATCCGAAACCGGCTCGCATTCGCTACCGAGGACGTCCGCCTGTACAGGGAAACCCCCAAGGTGGACATCCAGATCGCAAAAGTGGCCAAGAAGACCCTCTTGCCCTTCGAGGACACCTCCCAGCTATCCGATCCGATGGATAAAAAAATCGACGGATTAATGAAGAAAGCCTGGGAGGCAACATCCCTCACCATCGAGGCTAACATAGCCTCAACCTCAGTGGCTAGATCCATGACGCTCTGGCTAAACAGGCTAGAAGCCTCCATAAAGGATCGGGCCCCCAGAGAGGAGTTGGCCAGCTGTCTCCCCCTCTTAAAAATGGCTACCGCCTTCCTGGCTGACGCATCAGCGGAGACGGTAAGATACGGGGCAAAAACCGGAGTCCTCAGCAACTCAGCGAGAAGGGCACTATGGCTGAAGACTTGGGCCGCAGACATTACATCCAAAAATAAGCTCTGCGCCATCCCCTTCCAAGGGGAATATATGTTTGGGCCCGTCCTGGACAAAATCCTGGAAAAAGTCGGCGACAAGAGTAAAACCCTGCCTGACAGACAACCTTTCAGGAAACCATCCTTCCCGAAGAGGACGCGCCAGCCTCCTCCCGAAGTTAAAGGGAAAGGGAAGACTGGAAGATGGTCGTACCCCAAGGGAGGTCGGGGTAAGGAAGTCCAACCCTCCCCTGAACAAACAGGGGGTAGATTAGCGGGCTATCTAAGCCAGTGGCAAGGGGTAACGTCTAACCCCTGGGTACTCCGAATAATCGAAGTAGGGTACCAAATTGAATTCCACTCGCTACCCCCTAGGAGATTCCTTATAACCTCCCCGGGGTCCCTACAGGAACAAGGGAACCTCATAAAAGGCGTTCAGGAACTTAAGGACCTAGGGGTCATTGCGCAAGTCCCCGATCACGAAAGGGGTGAGGGATTCTATTCCCCCCTATTTCTAATAAAAAAACCGAATGGTTCCATTAGGACTATATTTAATCTTAAAGCCCTAAATAAATTTATCTCGTACAAAAAATTCAAGATGGAAACAGTAAGATCCATCGTCCCACTAATAGATCGAGATAGTGTAATGTGCACCATAGATCTTAAAGATGCATATTACCATGTCCCAATAACGGCAGCCCATCACAAGTACCTGAGGTTTGCTCTGCGGGAGGGAGACAAGATCCAACATTACCAATTCACGGCCCTTCCATTCGGAATCTCCACCGCCCCTCGGGTATTCACGAAAATCGTAATAGAGATGGTAGCCTACTTCAGGCGGAATCAGATCCGCATATTTCCGTATCTGGATGACTTTTTGTTGGTGTCAAGGACGGAAAAGACCATGCGTATAGACCTATCCATGGTCTTATCCACCCTAAACAGTTTAGGGTGGATAGTTAACAAGCAGAAGTCCGACTTGAACCCTGGTACACAAAAGGTGTACCTGGGAGTATTACTAGACTCCCACATCCAGGAATCCCGGCTTCCATCATCTAGGAAGGAAGACCTCACCCAAAGAGTAAAATCCTTCTGTCAGGCTACGGCGGTTTCCATTAGAGAAACAATGAAGGTGCTGGGCATCCTGACGGCTTGCATTCAGATAGTCCCATGGGCACAAGCCCATACCCGGCAATTACAAGGATTTATCCTTGCCAACTGGGACAAACGGCAGACATCCCTGGATAAGAAGGTGAGCCTGTCCGTCCGAGTCAAAGAGTCCCTACGCTGGTGGACCTCACAGAGGAACCTAAGCAAAGGTACCTCTTGGTCACAAGAATCTACCGTACCCATCACAACAGATGCCAGCAAAACGGGATGGGGAGCCCAAGTAGCCGACCAAAATCTACAGGGGATTTGGGACCCCCAAGTAGCTAAACGCTCATCCAATTTCAGAGAACTAAGGGCAATCTGGGAAGCCCTTCAGGCGGCAGAACCCCTTATAAAAGGAAGGCATGTCAAAATCCTAACCGATAATATGACAGCTCTGTCATTTGTTCGTCACCAGGGGGGAACGCGACACCCGCACCTGCAACGACTGGCAACAGAGATACTCCGCTGGGCGGAATCCAACGTGCTGTCCCTCTCAGCGATCCACTTAAAAGGGTCCACAAACGTCGCTGCCGACTTCCTGAGCAGACAGAGCATCCATCCAGGAGAATGGGGACTGAATCAGCGAGTCTTCGACCAACTAATCTGCCAGTGGGGAGAACCGCAGATAGACCTGTTCGCCACGAAGAGAAATTCAAAGTGCCAGGACTTTTACTCGCTGAACCCCAGAGACAATCCACGCGGGGTAGACGCCCTGTCCCAAAGCTGGGACATGGACCTAGCCTACGCCTTTCCTCCCTTCCCACTGATCCCCCGCACCCTCAGGAAAATCCAAACCAGCCGGGCGTCAGTCATACTAGTTGTCCCTATGTGGGACAAAAGGCCCTGGTATCCCCTGCTAAAAGCCTTGGCGATCCGGGGTCCATTCCTACTACCAGCCGTAGAAGATCTTCTCCTCCAGGGCCCACTAACATACCCAGGGGTCGAGAAATTGAAGCTAGCAGCATGGATGCTGAAAGCATGATACTGCGTGGGAAGGGACTCTCCCATAATGTAATTACTACCCTAACAAAAAGCCGTAAACCTATCACGATAGCTATCTACGATAGGATATGGAAAAAATTCACAGAGTTCTGTAAAATAGAGCCAGGGAAAATCCCAGGAATTGACATTCCCGTAATCCTGGAATTTTTTGCAGGCAGGCCTAGAAAAAGGCCTTAGTCCTAGAACCCTTAAAGTCCATACAGCAGCACTAGGGTCCTATCTAGATTTTCCCTTGGCAGAACACCGCTGGGTGCGTAGGTTTCTCAAAGGGGCAGAACGGCTTCGACCCTTTGTTAGAGAAACCTTTCCTACCTGGGACCTAAATATAGTCTTAACTAGCTTTTGCCAATCCCCCTTCGAACCCCTCTCACAACTCTCCTTGAGGCTGCTCACACTAAAAGTTACCCTTTTAGTTGCCATAACATCGGCTCGGAGAATAGGGGAATTGCAAGCATTACATTGTATTGAACCATACATGGTAATACAAGACGACAGGATTACCTTCAAACTAGACCCAGCCTTCCTTCCGAAGGTAGTGTCAAAATTTCATAGGGAGCAGACGATCACTCTGCCCTCCTTCTGTCAAAATCCCCGTAACGAGAAAGAGAGAGAATTTCATAACCTAGACGTTAGGAGAGCTGTTCTAGCGTACCTAGAGGCCACCCGCTCTTTCCGTAAAAATAATAACCTCTTCATTCAATTTCAGGGGCTGGCAAAAGGAAAGACGGCAACTAAGAGCACCATCGCGAGGTGGATCAAGACCGCCATCCAAGAGGCATATAAAGCCAGGGGTCTCGACCCTCCGGGAAAAATTAGAGCTCACTCCACTCGCTCTCTTTCCTCCTCTTGGGCAGAAAAAGGCCAGGCGTCTGCCGAGCAGATCTGCAAGGCGGCGACCTGGTCGAGTATACATACATTTACCCGACATTACAGGGTTAACGTCCAGTCGGACAAAGACCTGAGTTACGGACGTAAAGTCCTTCAGGCAGTGGTCCCACCCTAGGGCCACGTATAATTTGGTATACTCCATATGTAATGGGGCCGTCGGGATGACGCTCTGGAAAGACACGGATTACTTACCGGTAGTCCCTTTTCCAGGAGTCATCACGACGGCCCATAGTTCCCTCCCCTTTAAGAATAATTTATGTTCTTTAAATGTAAATATGACCGAATAAAGGTAAAATTTGGTTTAGTAAACATTGTCCACCGTAATGATTTATAAGTCACTGAAGCACGGGTGGAAAGGGAGGTGCTTTTAAACTCTTCCTGTCCCTACCTGGGTCAGAGGGCAACCTCCATATGTAATGGGGCCGTCGTGATGACTCCTGGAAAAGGGACTACCGGTAAGTAATCCGTGTCTTTCCCATGCGAGTTCCCAGCATATCGCTGTTAGATGGCGCTCGCCTGTGTAAATGCAGCCTAATGCAAAAGTACAAATCTGTTAAGAAGGGCTTCATCATGTATATATTCTTCTATCCCGCAGGCCACCAGTTCAAAGCTCCTTGAGGAAGTGTCTGAGCCTCCCGTCTCCCTTCCACCTGCCATCCTCCTACTTGTCCCCCAATAACTACTCTTCCATGGACCTAGAAAGTTGGGTGTTTGATTTCTCCACCCCTGTGAATTCGGAAAACTCTGCTGTGCGCATGACGAACTATGGGGACCCTTCCGGCTTCAGTTCTGACGACTCAGGAGTGGAAATGAGCCCTTCTGGTGAAGATGTGGTGTCTTCAGAAGTCTGTTTCTAGGTTTTACTGGAATTAAGCTTCTTGTCATGCGGTGGTTGGATCTCAGGAGACCCCTACATTTCTGTATCTACCTGTGGTGGAGGACGTTCCGTGACGTCACTGGGATCTGTCTCTTATGGTGCAAGACCCTGTCCTGTGTGCTTAGAGACTACACCTTCAAGGCTCCTCCTTATGGTGGGGGTCAGGTTTAGGAACACATGTCTACTGTCTTCCAGAATGACGCCATGCTTGTTAGGTTGTATCTAGTATTGCAGCTCCACTCCACTGATGTGTGTGTTGGCAACCTGCAATACCACACACAACCTGTAGAGAATGCGACGCTGTATTAGAAAGTAATCACGTTTTCTAGACCTGGATAACCCCCAGGCAGTGTTGTGATAGCCAGGGCTAGAGCACCGGCTTCCCCTCCAATCCTGGCCGTTAGAACCGAGGCTGCCTGGAAAATCCCTTAAGTTTTACTACTGAAAGACCTTTCCTGATGTGGCAGCTCTATACAATGAGGACATCTGGAGCCTTTTTCTGGGTTCTGGCAAGTTATCGTCCAACTGTGACTTTTGCATTTCTGTTGACTTGGCCATGTAGACTTCTCTACGGCTATATAGACTCTAAACTGAGATCAGAAAAAGCCACGACTCTTGTGTCTATAGGTTGTCTTGCATTACAACTTGGCTCTATTCCCGTGAGCTGCAATACCAGAGACAACCTGAAGACAAGAGTGGCGCAGTTTTTGGAGGAGAAGCGCTCCCCTTTTATTATCAAAAAAAAAACCATTATATATTTGTACAAAAGGAGAAGTTTACATAAAACAAAGTTTTTCTCCTCCTGGCTCCCAGGGAAGATATCTCTAGATTCTGTACACACTCGCACCCATCTTGCTCTGCTGTAAATAGTTTGCTGTATTTTAATGATTTAGGACAAAATTGATATTTTATTGTACATTATATTTTTAGAAACTCTTCATAGCACTTTTTTAAGCCCAGAGCAACTCTTGACGCGCACCAAGAATAATCGTGGTGTTACGGGCAGCCTGTAGCATCTCGGTCCTTGAACTATGGACGCCTTGTGTGAGGCCTTTGTTCACACTGTTCTGTGGGTGTGCGGGCTCACTGACTGCCGAGACCAAGCGCTTCTTCCAGGGTGGATGGCAAAGGAACTGGGGAGACCAGCAAGTATAAGCGCTGCCAGGCGCCAGGTTCCCTGTTCTATAAACCCATGGTGCTCATACAATCTCACCTGTTCCCCGTTAAAGGGATTTTGTTTCTTCCAGAAATGGTGTCTCACCCGTCTGCTGTCAGTTTGTGGCATTCTAGCTCAACACTATTACTTTTAGTGGAACTGAGCTGCAATACCAAAGACAACCTGTAGACAGCTGTGGCGCTTTCTGCCATTTTTCTAGTAAACCTGCATGTATGTGTAACCTGGACAGGGCAGGGTATCTAGTTCTAAATGATCTGTTCTACGTGTTGACTTTGATGCTAGATATTAAAAGGGTTTGTTCACCTTTCAACTATTGGACTTATTGTTGGGATAAGCCATCAATAGTATTTAGGCAGGAGCTGCCACTCGGGCCCCCTGCTGATTAGTTGTGCATCAGGCTGGTGCACTTAGCTGTTTTCTGCAACAATTGCACAGGTTTGTTCGCTGTAGTGGCCAGGCTTGGTATTACATTCACTTCAATGGAACTGCATGTAATGCCAATAATGGCCACTGCAGTAGGAACGGAGCTGTCTGCTTCTTGCAGAAATCTATTCTGTGTATGAGTGCATCGGCCTGCTGAACTGCAGGGGTTCTGAGTGGTAGACTTTCTGATGTGAGAAAAGGCCATCAAAGTCTAAAGTAGGCAACCCCTTCAAGGACCTGGGTTTGTGAATGTGACATTTTTGGGAACTTGAAGAAATGCAGTCCTCAAAGGATATGATATGGTTTTGTAATGTTGCATGGATACTCAAGATGTTGACATGGTCTTACTGGTTTACAAACTGCCTCCTCATGAATGACCACCAGCCACTTGTTCTTTGTGGCGCGTGACTTTCTAACAAAGACTTGGACTGCGTTGTCGTGGGTTTCACGTTTTGTCTATTGGACGGCTTCATCAACTACTTGCAATACAGGGAGCACAAGACCAGTCTATTGCGGTAGTCCCTTTTATATGTTGGTCACCAATGTGGGATATCCTTGCTCTACAAACCCTCAGACTGCCATGATGTGGCTGTGCAGGGGATTTCAATAGTACAGCTCCCAGTAATGTCCAAAGACGCCCCCGCCCCCATGACTATTAGTCTTTATGCTGGACTTTCCCCTTTAAATGCCCAGAATGACAATGAAGACTCGATCTGCATTCCTTGGTGTACGGATCGGCCTCTTGCTGCTTGCACATCGTTAAGACTTGAAATGAAAAGACCATTTAAAAAAAAAATAATAATAATCGTACATTTTCCACTTGCTGAGAGGCTGTTAGCCATATAGGAGTGTAAGCTCCAAGGGGTTGTGTAGGGTTAAAAAAACATGGCTGCCTTTTTAAAAAAAAAATTTTCCAGAAAGAGCGCCACTCTTGTCTGAGGGCTGTGTTGGTATTGCAGCTCAGTCCCAGAATCTTTTTTTTTTTTTTTTTTTTTTTTATTATTATTTAAGCCCCTGTTTAATAGGACTTTGTTTTAAACTGGCACAGTTTGCCAACCTCATCGGTGACGTGGTTTGTTCTGCCGTCTGAGGTTTATGTCGCTTTAAATGTTTTATTTTTCGTTGTATTGTCTTTTTGAGAAATGGTGAATATTTTTTAAACCACTATGAATAAAAAGATCACGATGCAAAAAAAATGCATGGTGGGTTTCCTTTCTATGTGAGGTGATCCAGAGTATATGGGTCACATGACTTGCCCAGGAGGGGCAAAGTATAGAGCACTGTCAGCCCCATGTAAAAAGCATTGTGAATGGACCTTAAGCCAGCCCGCTCCTGTGTATTAAATGTGTCAGAGAAGGGGGCTGGCTTAGTTAAGATGACGCAACAGCCTACCGCCTGCAATGATGAGAGGCCATGCCATCGCCTCACCTGGTATAGGAACCAAGTGTGAAGTGGCCATTCTGACATCACAGGTCCAGGTAAGGATTCCACCTCCTTCGACCACCAGTTAAATCACTGGTGGCCTAGGGTACAGACAAGGTTAAAGTTAACACCCCTCTGGTCTATAGCACTGAAAGGGTTACTTGTTGATCATCTCCTGAGCCTTCTGGCTGTATTGGGAGGCTGAACTAGGTAATCTGTCTCGTGAGTTGCCTCCAACCGCATTGAATTGCTTGAGAACTAGATGCCGGACTACTGGATTCAACAACAGTGAGATACTTTCCACTCCAGTGTTGGCTTTTCTTTGGAGGCCCCTAGAAAATGCATGCTGCCAGCCCTACCACTAAACCTGGGAGCAATGTTTGGACCCACATGAACAGAGTATCTTAGTGTCCACATATTATATACAATGTATTCAGATGGACTTGTAGATTTTTGCAGCATGTGGTAGAGGATAGATATTCTCCACCGCTTCAGTCCCAACTCTCGCTAGAGCCTCTATGTTGACCACTGACACTGCAGAAGGAAAAAAAGAATTAGAACTGCCCTGCAAAAAGCAATGAAGCCCAACACTATGGAGGAGGAGGACCTACATTAGGTTGAAACGTTGCGTGGTCATTTTTAACCTGTTTATGGAGGAATAAACTTGAAGGTTTTATTGCACTAAAGTCTGCTGCTGTTTACATTTAACACAAAGACTGGCCGTGCAGGAAATTGGAGTTCATTCCTGATTTACAGCTGTGCAGAGTGAGAAGCCTTCCCTTGGAAGGGGCTTATAATAGTGGAGCTGCTGGTCCTACTACATTATACTATCTAGATTCATGCACAGCATGTCACATGACATAGCAAGATAGATACACTTAACATGCAACCAAACTCACAGCAATGATTTCAATGTAGTTAACCCTTCAGACACTGCAGCTGTGCAACACACATACAGAACATTAGACAGGACAGCTTTGCACAGTGCATCTACAGAAGACAAACGTGTATGACAATTTGGAGAGGTCCAGAGTGATGTTCTTGGACACTACAGTTTTATGGCCAGAGTCAGCCAATCAGCAAATATTCATGGAGCATGCTCAGTTCAGCTGCGCCAAAATTAGACTCAAATTTCGGCGCGCACAGTGATTTTTGGAGTGTGTGTAGAAGGGGCCTACTGGATGTTTGGTGGAACAGGACAGGTGGGCATTAGGTAGCCTGCTGAGGGGTATTAGCTGACGGGAAACAACTCCTCCTCAGGTGTCTTCTGGAAGAGGGCTATTGGTGGTCTCACTATATAATGCAGCCTGTCACAAGGTTGTAGATGTGCACTCTGTGGTTTTCTATGTGTCTTTAATATGCAGCAGAACAATAGAATGAACTCTCCCCATAGCGAGGGGCTGGATGAACAAGTTTCCAACACAGTAATAAGAAGTTCTCACAAAAAGCAACCTATAATTCTTTGGTAGATACAACTCTGGCGCACAGAGTGCCCTTGGCTTGTCGGCGCAACTCTCCAGTGAAGGCAATGGGATAAAATATCTGACTTCTCTTTTATGTAGGGCTCAGGGCTCTGCCGGGGGACACAAAGCCCATCTGTGTAAGACTCAGATCTGAACTCTGGAGCAATTGAGTAGATCATTTTAATAAAATCTCAGCATTCCACATACGAGGGGAGATCCTTGGAGCCCCAAAATCTGAAACCACAACTTCAAAGGAAATTATCCTATTTACCTCCAACCGATCCCTAGAGGCTCCGAAGCACCACTAGCCCTAATTGATAACATCCACTAGCTCGGAGGGACTGTCCCCAGTCAGAGCCACAGAGCACTAGACCCCATCACACTTCTTCCAATAAGAGGGGGGGATGGGCTGTCCTCACCCTGACTCCCACCCCAAACAATTTAGAATAGACTCAGAGGACCCCCCCACTCACTGTCATGGCATTTTAAAATGCCCAACATACCGATCACCTGCCTGTTGGAGTTCCCTCCTCGCTCCTTTAACCCCTTGTCTCCCACTCCCTTCAAACAGTGGTCATGTGGGCCTTTATACATCGCCTCTGTTACGGCTGTTATTTTACTGTAGACCAGTGGTTTCTAAAAGATGGCTCTCCAGCTGTGGTGAAGTTACCCCTCCCAGCGAGCCATGATAGCCTATATCTGTCTGGATGTGCTGGGTGTTCTGCAAGATGTTTCACCCAAAGTACAACCCTTATTTCAGCTCTCAATTTGTGCAGAACTGTGTTCAGTTTTAGCAGTCTAGTGATTACCGATGAATGATGTCCTGTTTCCCGCCATGGTGTATTCTTAGTCCGGGGCCGGCACCTGCTGGCATGTGGTTCGCGTTTCTAGAGAAGGTGGAGCTGGCTCATTGATCAAAACTGTCTAAGGTCCAATGCACACGGACGTATTTACATTGCGGAATCTGGAGCAGGCTCTTTTTGAAGCTTTTTGCCTCATCTTTTCAGAAAAAATGAAAAAGCTGCAGTCAGATCATACCTACAAATTTTTAAACACTGAAAAGATGGGAAAACTGTGTAGGACACATAGCACATCACATTTATTTTTTTGTTAGGCTATATCTCTTTTACAGTAAGACATGTCCTTTGTATCCCCTCGCAGTGCCCCATTGTGACCTTCTCACAGTAATAGTGCTTCTCAGTGACCCCCCCCCCCCCTCTAAAAACTTATCCTGGCCACAGCTTGTCTCTGCAGAATTTGACACACAGACATCATTGGCTCCTTACTTTTGTAGCATTCTATATTTTCACACCAACACAATCTACCCATCCATAATGCCCCAGATAGTGTTTAAGCACCACACGTTAAGTGCTGCATTTATGGCCCTACACACACTAAATGCGCCCTGGTATTATTGTATCTTGATGCCACCGGAAGCTAGGGGTTTGACAGGGGAACAGCCCAATCACACCCCTAGCTTCTGATTGGCTACATTCAAGAAGGTCCTAGCAGCAGCGTCTGGATAGTTTTTTGCCTGCTCTAGAGGGTTAGGTTTAGGGATTGGTGTTGCTGTTAGGCTTACTTGATTACATATCAATGCTTCCATGTAACAGCGGTTATATGGAAGCATTTACAGCAAATAATGTAAGCGTAACAGCAATACAAATCCCTAACCCTCCAGGGCAAGCAATCCACATTTGGCCGAAGGGGCATAGACCCTGGCGCTGCTGCCGGGAAACTGCAGCGCTCTTCACACTGCACCCCACCGCCGCTCAGCATCGATTACATGTGCCAGTGCAGTGTCGGGGAGTATAGACCCCGACACCACTGCTGGCAAACTGTTGCGCTCTTCACACTGCGCCTCACCAACGCTCAGCACCAATGACGTGCCACTGCAGCTCTGACATGTACCGATTTGTGGATGACAGCTTACTCCACGGCCACCACTCACATGTGGCACCCGATGCCTCACATCTTTCTCCACAGTGGCCCAGGGAATGTGAACGGAGGTGGCAGAAGACAGGGGATGGAGCCAATGATGTTCAGCTGTGCTGCGAGGCCGCCAGCACCTACCGGACCTGTGAGGCCGAGGAAGGCGAGACAGGCATGCAGCCAATCACAAGCAGGGGGCATCAACCTCATGTGAAACACTCTGTATCTTGGCTCCACCACTACTTCCGGTGGTGTCAAGATACAATAGTACCAAATGCCCCTTTGTATGCCTACATCAGTAATAATGCCCCTTTCTCCTCCTATACAGGAATAATGCCTCCATAAGTAATAATGTTGCCTTTTCTGTCCCCCCTAGGTGGTAATGCTGGATTTTCTGCCCCCGTGACTAATAATGTCCCCATCAGTAATAATCACCCTGTTCTGCCCTGGTAACTGACAATGCCCTCTTTTTTGCTGGCAAAAAACACTATATACTTACCTGTTTTGCTCCCCAAGCCACCCTGAACTACGTGACTGCTGTGGCCAATCCCTGGTGCCAGAGTCTGACTCCTGAGATTCACCATGGGTAACGTGTCTCAACACATACCCAAGCTACCCGGAAAGAAGAAGGCGCAGTCCAAGTGGTTTGAGGAGTGAAACTGATAAGTATGTAGTCTTGGTTTGTTAATTTTTTTACTATCAGAATATTTTTTTACTAGCAGAAACTGGTCCCTACTGAATCCACGAAACCGTTGAGAACTAGTTGAGGGCCTTCCTCAGCCTGCCAGATAGTATGCAGCCTGCAACCCCGGAGTAATGGAGATGGCGGAACCTGGAGTTAATGCTCCAATGATAATCCAGCTTGCTGGTAGTGCAGTGGCCCAGTACAACGGGGACCCTCCATAACTGTATGCATGCATTTGTCTTCTCGCTGTTTTCTGTGTTGCAAGAATGGTGTGTATTGCCTAGCTGCAGCACTGAAAGAGTTAACTGTCTGGTATGTGAGCTGACTGTCTGGAAAATGTATTTGTTTGTTTGTCATGTGACCTTGTGAGATATATGTGCTTGCAAGGCCTGTGCAAGGGTCTTCTGTTCTGAGTGCTGAGAGAGTTCTGGGCTGAAAGCATTCTGTTCTGGGCCTGCAGCAGAGAGGTCTTCAGGAGTTTCACACAAGTACCTTCCACCTGTGTGGTTCAGAATGGAAGAGGCAGAGAGAATAGCGCAATGACTGTTGGGGACTACTACCCTCAAGAGTTCGGCAGCGTGAACCCGACCGTGAGTGTGGACTGGTAGAGATTAGAAGAGGGAAGAAAGTGTGGTACCGGGCCAGGACCTACAGATAACTGTGGCTGTGGTTTCTCCTGACGTCCTGTGAGTTTTCCCTGTCATGCTGCCTGTCTAGGAAACCGCTGAACTATATTTGCGCAATAGAGGATTTACTTCACCATCTAGAAATTCCCCGCTGCAGAAGAAATGGTGGCATGGTATTAGTGTATTATGTTACCACCGGAACTTAGGGGTGGCGACATAATGCAGCAGTGTCAAAAATATTTCACGCCTACAACTTGATTGGCTGGGGGCGTGTTTCATAGGCGAAGTGCTGTCCTCATGACTGCGGCACCTGGAGTGTCCGGGGACGGCACATCGGAAACAACAGTGACTGCAGTACTGGGCATCAGGGAGCAGACAGGCAGCCCCCACAATGCAGCAGTCAGCCGTCAGCCGGCACGCAGCACTGAGGTGGCGGAGGGGTGAGCAGGGTACCGGCTGTCCCACAGCACAGAGGCGACGACCGCAACATACCACACAGCGGCTGGCCGGCGCGCAGAAGTGAGGCGGCGGACGGACAATGCAGCAGACAACTATCGGCTACCATGCGCCACTGAGGCGGCAGAGGAGTGAGCAGGTTACCGGCCATCTGAGACCACAGAGGCGCCAAGCGCAAGACACTACACAGCCGGTGGCCGGCACGCAGAAGTGAGGTGGCGGACGGGACAGAGGCACAACTCGCTGGGGCGGCCAGGATCCATAACACAGAAGCGCTGCAGGACCCAGCAGGGGTGAGAAACAGTGACAGGCATTCATTTTTGCTGGCCCTGGAGGGCTAGGGTGAGAGTTAGGCTTAGTTTATTAGGTTGTGTGACTGCTGGAACTTGACAGCATTTACAGCTCATAATGTAAGCCTAAGAAGCAAAATAACTCTCACCCTAAGCATACACTGCAACTAGCCCCTTCAAGCCTTGACCCAATCGGGAGCTAGGGGTGTGAGAGGGGTGTTCCTCCTGTCAAACTTAGCTAGCTTCCAGTGGCGTCAAGATACACTAATACCCGGTGGCATCACCTGTGACAAAAAGAGACTAATGGGTTTCCCGTTTATTTACTGCCCTCTGCCCTTGGACATGTCACTGGTTACCCTCTGGGTGGGAGACGGTAGAGCCACTGTGACAAGGCCCAAACTGTACCCTGCTGTCTCCTAGGCAGTGGCCCGCTTCTCGGACGCTGCAGGAGACTCACACGGACCTTTATTACTTCTGGAACCTCTAGTGTAAGGCCAGGTCTACTCTTGCGCTGCTATTCTGATTCACAACTGTTTCCGCCTCTGCGCCTTCTTTTGTAGGACATAGATACACTTGAGCAGGATGCTGCAGCAGGGTCTCGGTGTGTGATACAATCATCACATTCATGCATGCACATATACGTACGCTCACAATATACAAGGATGCACAGATAGGTAGACAATCAAGTACATGCTCATGACACACATTCAACGTGTTTACTAGATTCATACGTTTTAGGTTTTCTCCTAATTTGCTGGTACTTAGACCTCTCACAACGAGTTCCTGTATTGTGCACACCGTCTGTATCTTATATACGTCTTTCATCAAGTAACCAATTCCATATGTGCCATGGATGGGAGTGAAGCAGTAATGGGGACAGTATAATAGGGAGAGATGTGTTCCTTCCAAATCACCTGGGAGCAGTGAGTACCAGGGGCGTAACTATAGAGGGTGCAGGGGATGCGGTTGCACCCGGGCCCAGGAGCCTTAGGGGGCCCATAAGGCCTCTCTTCTCCATATAGGGAGCCCAGTACTATGAATAAAGCATTATAGTTGGGGGCCCTGTTACAGGTTTTGCATTGGAGCCCAGAAGCTTCAAGTTATGCCTCTGTGCAGCATGGTTTAGGTATGGGTAAGGGTACAGATAGAGGGAGGCCCCAGCTCACCTTTTGCACCAGGGCCCCTGAGCCTTTAGTTACGCCCCTGGTGAGTACAGTTTATTAATGGTAATACCATCCCTAGTAGCCTATAAAGGGTTATTCGTGACACCATTTTGTCCTGTAGCAGAGAAGAATTAATCTGGTCTATGAAATGTTTGCAGGCTTTTTTACTTTATAAGCGAAATACCCTTTTAGCGTTTTGAAGTATAGAGTATAGTATGAAGTATAGCGGAGACTGGGTAGGCGGTATTTTTTATTGTAATTACATGAAGACCGCAACACATACAACGTTGTTCTAAAAAGCAACCTTTATGGGATAATGGAAAAAGCAACAAATGAGCAGATCCATATAATCCATAGTGCTGTACGATCAATACAATTAAAGAAAAGTTGGTTCATAGGGCTAGTAAAGATATTGATATGTCTAGCGTTTGCTGCTGATGACGCTGTAGACTTCTGTATACTGAGGACAAAATGGCCGCCTTTACTCTACAGAGTTGTTTGCTTCTCTGGGTCTCCACATATTTCATTCAAGGCTGCAGGAATAAGTAATTACATCCATCTGGTTAAACATAACTATTATAAGCCTCACGTATTAAAGCACTGGAAAAAACAATGAATGAAACCAAGGGCAAGAGTCAGCATGGGAAGAAGACCATCCTAAGCTATGATACATATAGTTCAGTGTACCCAACATACTCTAGTGGTGGTCTATATGTTATCATGTAGACCCAAAAATATAAATTCTGAAGGTCTCATAAAGAAAAAACTTGGTACTTTTTAAGTCATTCATTGTTGGTTTTTGTGGGTTGAAGTCAGCCACTTGATTGACCCAGTAAGATAATCGACCTCTTCAGAGACAGAGATTACAGTTTTCCTCTTGGCTTCCAGGGGCTTAGAGATATCAACAATGCATATGATGAAGGTTATAGAACATAGGTTGTTTGCTTTTGACTGGAAGGCAGCTTACATCAGCAGAAACCTCCAACTGGGACCCTGTATTCAATGGAGACCAAGAAAGACTAGCACCACCCTATTCCTATTCTGTAGGAGATGAAGGATTCTTATTTCAGTGCTAGATTTCTACAAGGCTGGTTTTAAGAATGACTAAAAAATGTGAAAAATGAGTGAAGCAAATCCAAAAAACTGTGCCTCAAAATGTTAATTCAGGGAGGTAAGTGTAACCCCACTGTAGATCGAATCCGGGCGGCGGTGCTGCCAACAAGCTCGAATGCTTCACCCAGGTGGGTGAACATGACATTTCAGAGACAGGAAAAACAGCAAATGAGTGTGGTGCACGGCATTACCTGTCGATAGGAATCCGTGAGTAATAGTTTCTATGAGTAGATTCTTTTATGGTGGCTTATAGAATGCAAGCAATAAAAACACATTTCAAGGCACAAGGGCTCTTCATCGGTTACGATGTGTAAAGGCCCATTTAGACGCAACAATTATCGCTCAAAAGCCATCTTTTGAGTGAAAATCGTTGGGTGTAAATTTACCCATCTTTCAGTTTTTATGCTTGAAAACCATCATTCGGCAGAACAACTGATAAGCAGGACAGCATGCTGTGTTCTGCCTGTGGAGAGCTGATTGCTTTGTATCAGGTGATCAAAGCGAAAGTAATCAGAAAACAGCAGGAAGTCTGTTCCCTGATTACAGTTCCCAGTGGCTCACATGCTGCTACTTGGTACTAATAGGCATTAGTGCCAAGTAGTAGTTTATGCAAAATGAGAGCTCAAAAGCTATCTTTTTAGCGATCATCTTTGCAGTGTAAATGCACCCATAGGGCTTCTACAGACAAGCGTTTTTTTAACGCTGCAATATCGCTGCATTTTTTTCAATGGAACTTTCTAATGTTAAAATCACATCACACAAAAATCGCTAATTTGTGCTTTTGCGATTTTTGTGCGATGCAAATTTAACATTGTAAAGTCCCTTTGAAAAAAACGCAGCGATATTGCAGCGTTAAAAAAAACCGCTAGTGGGTAGAAGCCCTGAGAGGTGGAAGAAACAGTGGTGAGGGTGCAAAACTGTTCTTCAGAGGGAAATTTTGTATCATATACCTGTCGCAAGGATTGTTATAGTGCCGAGGGTCAGACGTGCAGATGGAGGAAGCTTCAGACGCACCTGGCCCTCAGCTGCACACCTGGCCCTCAGCTGCACACCTGGCCCTCAGCTGCACACCTGGCCCTCAGCTGCACACCTGACCCTCAGCTGCACACCTGGCCCTCAGCTGCACACCTGACCCTCAGCTGCACACCTGACCCTCAGCTGCACACCTGGCCCTCAGCTGCACACCTGGCCCTCAGCTGCACACCTGGCCCTCAGCTGCACACCTGGCCCTCAGCTGCACACCTTGCCCTCAGCATTATAGCAATCCTTGCCACAGGTGTCTGATACAAAATCCCCCTCTAAAGAACAGTTTTGCCCCCCTACTACTGTTTCCTGCGCCTGTAGCTCATAACTGATGAAGAGGCCTTGTGCCTTGAAACACATTTTTATTGATGGCATTTAATAATCCACCATAAAAGAATCTACTCATGTGAATTTAGGAGAAATAATTCCTAACGACAGGTTGCACCAGATCCATTTTAAGAATGAGGAATGACAGTTATACAAGTGGTTTCTCTACATGTTTGATTCTGAATACATTTATTACCTTCCCAAGGCTTCAGTTCTTAATTCCTTGGAATCCATCTAGAGAAAAAAGGAAAAAATTCTGATATTAGCTTTTTGTACTTTCCACATCAAGGTTTTGGAACATATGGCCAAATGCCTAAGGCTGGGATCCCATAGAGTTTCTATAAGCGCTCAGTCTTTCCTTCCCAAGGTTCCATATAGATGGACTAAAACGACATTTAGATGGAATCCTAGATGGAGCTATAGGTTGTCATTATGACAATGTAGACCAAATCTGCGAGCTTTATTCTCCATTTCAACAGGTTTCATTCGTTTTGGCATTTCTGCCGGGCAGAATAGTGTCGTCCACTATGGTCTTCTGTCTGGGGCAAATGCTGGAATGGAGGAGATATACCAGTACTGATACTACTAGTAAGAATTATCGTTTGAACTAAGAGGACGAGTAACGTGTACATCACCATCCCCATGTAGATTATGTGCTAGCTGAGATAGAAACCATGCTGATGGTCAACCACTGTGAAACAATCTGCTCACATGACCGTCGGGCGGCGGGCGGAGGTTGCCTGACAGAGAATAAATTGGACCTATTACATTGAAGAGCCCCAAAACCGGACAATTCCCTGCCGGCTCTGCCTCTATTTACTTAGCGATGATTGTTCCTGCGTAAAATCATAGGAACGTTCATCACTGGGATGGCCTGTCGGGCATCTCCACCCAATAGGTTGTTCCACGTAAAAAGGCCCTAATGGACTCACTCGCTAGATATGCTTGATAGGCGCCTCTATGGTATATACGTCCTTGTTCTTGGGCACTCCAGCTCCCCTTGTAAATATATAAATTCTAGATCTAAATACAAATTATTTCATGATCGTCGAATAAGTTACCATCTTCCACATTCAAACTGATTTCCTTCGTCTTGTCGTTGAACAGTCCCGGGATCTCCACACGACAGCAGTACGTTCCTTCATCCTCCTTTGTCAACCCATTGATGGTCAAGGACACGTCTCCAGTGTTTATGTTCCCGACCAACTTGTATTTTTCGGACTCAGTCCAGGACACTGCTTCGCCATCAGTCCAGACAATGCTGTTAGTACATTTAGATTTTGGGCAAGTGTCTTTCCCCCAGCACACAGGGGATGTGCCCTCATTGACATTGTATGTACAGGGTAATGTAATGGAGGCACCTGCGCGTCCAGAGATGTGATCAACTGTGAATAGAATGGAGAGAAATTACATGATCACATCCCATTGTACATGGAGGGTCTCTCCTAAATACATGCGGTGCCTCATGGAAGCACCTGAATAGCCTATCGGTCTGTGATACGTATGGGTTGGAAGGGGGGTCATCTCTTCTTAAGGAGAGCAGTCAGAAGGTGTGTGGAGACATCTATTAGATGAGTGGGTCAGGGTAGGGGCATCGCCTCTTCCCTAGGAGAGCACCCAGAAGCTCCCAAATCATAGTTTTGTGTTTGTTTTTTGATCAATCAGTAAAATTTGCATAGTAATAATAAAATGCATTATTTTACATATTGATCACACAGGATCATTCGCATGGAAAATAATATCTTACTAATGCAAACGTCAATAATAATAGTAACTCTTACAGTATCTTCCTGTCATCAACTTTTTGTTTCTTTACTTAGTTTCTACATTCTTTTTTATTTGGGAATCGGAACAGAAGCATCTAGCTCTCTTTGTCATGAGGTCGTTTCAGAACAGTCTTAATGCTTTTGACCCCCTTTTGGGGTTGGGTGGGAGGGGAGGGGGGGTAGAGGGTGAGTAAATGTGAATACTACAAGAAACAGACCCAGAGCCATTTTGCCTTATGGTTGGGGTTTCCTGTCCCCTGCTTGATCTCCGCTAGCCTGCCCAGCGTTCCCCCCCCCCCCAATTCCTCCATTAGGTACCATTTTGTATATCTAAAGGAGGCTACTTTAGTAGATATTTCTGCTTCTGAGAAGTGGGAAGTGAGAAATCCCTACCATTTTTGAAGTGTTTTTTGCGCCCCTTTCCTTGTGCCGCCCTACTTCTATTCTTTCCATGGTCACTATGTGAGTGAGTTGGGCCACCACTTCTGTTACCTCGGGGAGCATCTGCGAAAGCCAGTGTGTTAGGATTGTACGCTTGGTGGCTAGGAGGAATACATGTAGGAATGGTGGGATGCAAGGTTGTTTGGTCATGTCTGTTGTCTGCTGTGGTTCAACATGGAAAAGTAGGGAGGCCTGTTTACACCTATTTGTACCTTCCATTTAGTTTGGATGTATCGTGCCATCGCTTCCCAGAATAGTTTTGTTTGTGCACATGACCATATGCCAGGCTCAAGGTCTGTGTCAGGAAGGCCACATGTTGGGCACTTTACCAGTCGGTCAGGATTTGCTGGGATGTAAAACCATATATGGCATAGTGCACTATTTTGGAAAAAGACTCTCTCTACACCTTCCTCTCTACATATTTGCGTATCGTGTTGCAGCTTCAGAGAAGCTCTGTCTCTAAGTCATCGTTTTGTATGACTTTTTTGAGTTTATGTGTACCTGGCTCGTTGAATTTGCCTCTAATGGTTGTCTATATTCGTTTTTTTAAAGAAACGTTTATTAGATGTTCTCATATAATATAGTACAAATATGCAAAGGAAGAAACATCAGCAGTATTTGTACATCTTCATAATCACAACTTTTGAACTCTTTCCATCCTTTATAATTGCACATAGCCTTTTTTAAAATGTATTTTCCCCCCAAAAACAGAGCCCAAAATTCCCAACCTGGGGAATAGTAAGTAAGACATACAAACCAAAAAGTTATACCCACGACACGACTGTCATCACAGCAAGTATTCAGTATGCTTGTGCATAGTGAGGAGTAGAGAAGGAGAGACTTCCATATTTCTCCCTGGCCAAGATGTTAGATATACCTGATGCGGTATTAGGGCAGTCAACCCATCAGCCCCATATCTTAGCAAATTTAGTGGGGCAGCCTCGGGCCATATGTAGAGGGATGACCCCATTCACTTCACGCTGCCAAGCAGCCCTAGAAGGTTTCTTTGGATGATTTCAGTTAAGCAATATAACTTTTTTAGCTTAAAGCAAAATCAATTTATATTGAATACGTGTTACTGTGTCAACTGATATGTCCCCCACAAGACCAAAGAGACAGATTTTAGAATGCGCAAGTCCCCTAGATGCGTCTCTGTAAACTCGAGGACATCTCTCCAATAGGTCTGCAGAACATGGCATTCCCAAAACATGTACATGATAATAGTGCCCACACTCATCAAACATCTTGGGCAGTCTGCATTGGGAATCAGGCCCATGTTACACAAGCGGGTGCGAGTATAGTAGATTCTGTGAAGGAACTTGACTTGGATTAACCTGTCTCTTGCACTAATCAAGGGCGGCCCTGAGCTGGCCAAAAGCCCATCTTGGTCATCCAAGTCCAGGCCTGTTATGTCCAAGCCCTACTTTTTAAGAGCCCGATCTCTCAGTGAAGCAAGACCCCTTGTCTGTTGTTTACAAAAAGAGGACAGTATCTTCAGAATATTGGCCATCTGGGCCAGCTCCTCAAGTCGGGTCAGTGCAAGGGGTATGTTCAGGCCTCCAAATTGGGTTCTGAGAGCATGACAGAGTTGGAAATATGTAAAGAGGGAGTTATTAGGAAGGCCTGATTGTATCTGCAGTTTTGAGAATGTGGCTATACTCCACATTTTAAGGATCACCCACATAAGTATAGGAAGGATATTTATGTGTGAAGTCAGGCCCCTTAGCAATAACCCTCTCAAACTTTGTTCAGGACTTACTATTCTGCGCTCAAGCCCCACCACTGGGTTATAATCAGTAAAATAGACAGCCGCCACTCCGCACATACCAGCTAACCAGCCAGGTAGTAGTAGTGAAAGTGGGGGAGGACCAGCCCCCTTCCCTCCATGGGAAGACAAAGGGTTTCTAGTTTAATTCCCAGGGTGGATCCTCACCACATCATACAGAGGAGTATCTTTCGGAAAGCCGTAAAAAACTTTTTAGGGATCAAAATAGGCGTATTCTGGAATATATGTAGAAATTAGAGATGAGCGAGCACCAAAATGCTCGGGTGCTCGTTACTCGAGACGAACTTTTCGCGATGCTCGAGGGTTCGTTTCGAGTAACGAACCCCATTGAAGTCAATGGGCGACCCGAGCATTTTTGTATATCGCCGATGCTCGCTAAGGTTTCCATTTGTGAAAATCTGGGCAGTTCAAGAAAGTGATGGGAACGACACAGCAACGGATAGGGCAGGCGAGGGGCTACATGTTGGGCTGCATCTCAAGTTCCCAGGTCCCACTATTAAGCCACAATAGCGGCAAGAGTGCCCCCCCCTCCCAACAACTTTTACTTCTGAAAAGCCCTCATTAGCAATGCATACCTTAGCTAAGCACCACACTACCTCCAACAAAGCACAATCACTGCCTGCATGACACTCCGCTGCCACTTCTCCTGGGTTACATGCTGCCCAAACCCCCCCCCACGACCCTGTGTCCACAGCGCACACCAAACTGTCCCTGCCCAGCCTTCAGCTGCCCTCATGCCACGCCACCCTCATGTCTATTTATAAGTGCGTCTGCCAGAGGAAAAGCAGGCACACACTGCAGAGGGTTGGCACGGCTAGGCAGCGACCCTCTTTAAAAGGGGCGGGGCGATAGTCCACAATGCTGTACAGAAGCAATGGGAAATGCAATCCTGTGCCACCTCCATCTGGAGCTGCACACGTGGGCATAGCAATGGGGAACCTATGTGCCACACACTATTCATTCTGTCAAGGTGTCTGCATGCCCCAGTCAGACCGCGTTTTTTTATAAATAGTCACAGGCAGGTACAACTCCGCAATGGGAATTCCGTGTGCACCCACAGCATGGGTGGCTCCCTGGAACCCACCGGCGGTACATAAATATATCCCATTGCATTGCCCATCACAGCTGAGGTAATGTCATGTTAAATGCAGGTGGGCTTCGGCCCACACTGCATGCCCCAGTCAGACTGGGGTTCTTTAGAAGTGGACACATGCAGTTACAACTCCCTGTGGACCGACAGCATGGGTGGGTGCCAGGAAGCCACCGGCGGTACATAAATATATCCCATTGCATTGCCCATCACAGCTGAGGTAATAATGTCATGCTTAATGCAGGTGGGCTTCGGCCCACACTGCATGCCCCAGTCAGACCGGGGTTCTTTAGAAGTGGACACATGCAGTTACAACTCCCTGTGCACCCACAGCATGGGTGGCTCCCTGGAACCCACCGGCGGTAGATAAATATATCCCATTGCATTGCCCATCACAGCTGAGGTAATGTCATGTTAAATGCAGGTGGGCTTCGGCCCACACTGCATGCCCCAGTCAGACTGGGGTTCTTTAGAAGTGGACACATGCAGTTACAACTCCCTGTGGACCCACAGCATGGGTGGCTCCCTGGAACCCACCGGCGGTACATAAATGTATCCCATTGCAGTGCCCAACACAGCTGATGTTACGTGAGCTGTAATGCAGGTGGGCAAAAAATTAATTTGATTACACTGTAGGCGAGAGCCCCCAAAAATTGGTGTACCAACAGTACTAATGTACCTGAGAAAAATTGCCCATGCCCAACCAAGAGGGCAGGTGAAACCCATTAATCGCTTTGGTTAATGTGGCTTAATTGGTAACTAGGCCTGGAGGCAGCCCAGTTAAAATAAAAATTGGTTCAAGTTAAAGTTTCAACGCTTTAATGAGCATTGAAACGTATAAAAATTGTTTAGAAAAATTATATGACTGAGCCTTGTGGGCCTAAGAAAAATTGCCCATTCGGCGTAATTATGTGAGGTTTCAGGAGGAGGAGCAGGAGGAGGAGGAGGAATATTATACACAGATTGATGAAGCAAAAAGGTCCCCGTTTTTGATGGGGATACAGAACAATGCTTCCATCCGCGGGTGCAGCCTACGTATTGCTTAGGTATCGCTGCTGTCCGCTGGTGGAGAAGAGAAGTCTGGGGAAATCCAGGCTTTGTTCATCTTGATGAGTGTAAGCCTGTCGGCACTGTCGGTTGACAGGTGGGTACGCTTATCCGTGATGATTCCCCCAGCCACACTAAACATACTCTCTGACAAGACGCTAGCCGCAGGACAAGCAAGCACCTCCAGGGCATACAGCGCGGGTTCAGGCCACATGTCCAGCTTCGACACCCAGTAGTTGTAGGGGGCAGAGGCGTCACCGAGGATGGTCGTGCGATCGGCTACGTACTCCCTCACCATCCTTTTACAGTGCTCCCGCCGACTCAGCCGTGACTGGGGAGCGGTGACACAGTCTTGCTGGGGAGACATAAAGCTGTCAAAGGCCTTAGAGAGTGTTCCCCTGCCTGCGCTGTACATGCTGCCTGATCTCTGCGCCTCCCCTGCTACCTGGGCCGCAGAAATGCGCCTTCGGCCACTAGCGCTGTCGGATGGGAAGTTTACCATCAGTTTGTCCACCAGCGCCCTGTGGTATAGTATCATTCTCGAACCCCTTTCCTCTTCGGGAATGAGAGTGGAAAGGCTCTCCTTATACCGTGGGTCGAGCAGTGTGTACACCCAGTAATCCGTAGTGGCCAGAATGCGTGTAACGCGAGGGTCACGAGAAAGGCATCCTAACATGAAGTCAGCCATGTGTGCCAGGGTACCTGTACGCAACACATGGCTGTCCTCACTCGGAAGATCACTTTCAGGACCCTCCTCCTCCTCCTCCTCCTCTGGCCATACACGCTGAAAGGATGACGGGCAAGCTGCATCTGTACCCTCAGCAGTGGGCCAAGCTGTCTCTTCCCCCTCCTCCTCATGCTCCTCCCCTCCTCCTCAACGCGCTGAGATATAGACATGAGGTTGCTCTGACTATCCAGCGACATACTGTCTTCCCCCGCCTCCGTTTCCGATTCCAAAGCGTCTGCCTTTATGCTTTGCAGGGAACTTCTCAAGAGGCATAGCAGAGGAATGGTGACGCTAATGATTGCAGCATCCCCGCTCACCATCTGGGTAGACTCCTCAAAGTTTCCAAGGACCTGGCAGATGTCTGCCAACCAGGCCCACTCTTCTGTAAATAATTGAGGAGGCTGACTCCCACTGCGCCGCGCAAGTTGGAGTTGGTATTCCACTATAGCTCTACGCTGCTCATAGAGCCTGGCCAACATGTGGAGCGTAGAGTTCCACTGTGTGGGCACGTCGCACAGCAGTCGGTGCAGTGGCAGATGAAACCGATGTTGCAGTGTCCGCAGGGTGGCAGCGTGCGTGTGGGACTTGCGGAAATGTGCGCAGAGCTGGCGCACCTTTCCGAGCAGGTATGACAAGTGTGGGTAGCTTTTCAGAAAGCGCTGAACCACCAAATTAAAGACATGGGCCAGGCATGGCACGTGCGTGAGGCTGCCGAGCTGCAGAGCCGCCACCAGGTTACGGCCGTTGTCACACACAACCATGCCCGGTTGGAGGCTCAGCGGCGCAAGCCAGCGGTCAGTCTGCTCTGTCAGACCCTGCAGCAGTTCGTGGGCCGTGTGCCTCTTATCTCCTAAGCTGAGTAGTTTCAGCACGGCCTGCTGACGCTTGCCCACCGCTGTGCTGCCACGCTGCGCGACACCGACTGCTGGCGACATGCTGCTGACACATCTTGATTGCGAGACAGAGGTTGCGTAGGAGGAGGAGGAGGAGGAGGGTGGTTTAGTGGAGGAAGAATACACCGCCGCAGATACCACCACCGACCTGGGGCATGCAATTCTGGGGGTGGGTAGGACGTGAGCGGTCCCAGGCTCTGACTCTGTCCCAGCCTCCACTAAATTCACCCAATGTGCCGCCAGGTAGATATAGTGGCCCTGCCAGCCTGTGCTTGTCCACGTGTCGGTTGTTAAGTGGACCTTGGCAGTAACCGCGTTGGTGAGGGCGCGTACAATGTTGCGAGAGACGTGGTCGTGCAGGCCTGGGACGGCACATCGGGAAAAGTAGTGGCGACTGGGAACCGAGTAGCGCGGGGCCGCCGCCGCCATCATGCTTTTGAAAGCCTCCGTTTCCACAAGCCTATACGGCAGCATCTCCAGGCTGATCAATTTGGCAATGTGCACGTTTAACGCTTGAGCGTGCGGGTGCGTGGCGGCGTGCTTGCGCTCAAACAGTGGCGATAGCGACGTCTGGACGCTGCGCTGAGAGACATTGCTGGATAGGGCCGAGGACAGCGGAGGTGAGGGTGTGGGTGCAGGCCAGGAGACGGTAGTGCCTGTGTCCTCAGAGGGGGGTTGGATCTCAGTGGCAGGTTGGGGCACAGGGGGAGAGGCAGTGGTGCAAACCGGAGGCGGTGAACGGGCATCGTCCCACCTTGTGGGGTGCTTGGCCATCATATGCCTGTGCATGCTGGTGGTGGTGCCTCCCCAGCTGATCTTGGCGCGACAAAGGTTGCACACCACTGTTTGTCGGTCGTCAGGCATCTCTGTGAAAAACTGCCAGACCGTAGAGCACCTTGACCTCTGCAGGGTGGCATGGCGTGAGGGGGCGCTTTGGGAAACAGTTGGTGGATTATTCGGTCTGGCCCTGCCTCTACCCCTGGCCACCGCACTGGCTCGGCCTGTGCCCACACCCTGACTTGGGCCTCCGTGTCCTCGCCCGCGTCCACGTCCTCTAGGCCTATCCCTACCCCTCAGCATGGTTTATTACCAGTAGTGCAGAAACAGAACGCTGTATTTAAATGTGCCACTTATTGGCTTGTGGTTCGAGGCTGACTTCGTTTACGGAACGCCAGGAAATAATTTTGCTCAAGCCTGCTGTAACACTTAGCTGGCTGCGTATGATTTTGTAGAACTACTACACCCAGCACACACAGACCCAGAACACTGAGCACAGTGACAGGCAGGCCAAATAGATTTTTTGCCCAATATTTTTTAGAAAAGGCCCACTGCCTATATTCAATCAATAATATGTCTTCTGTCCCTGCCTCCACACTTCTGTCCCTGGAGTATTACTGCAGGGCGCAATGCTCTGCACGGCCGATATACCAAAAAAAAAAAAAGTGCAACACTGCAAAAAGCAGCCTCCACAGTACTGCACACGGTTAGATGTGGCCCTAAGAAGGACCGTTGGGGTTCTTGAAGCCTACAATAACTCCTAACACTCTCCCTATAGCAGCTCCACCAAGATACCACTTTCCCTCCTCTATGTCAGAACGCATCTGTGGTGAGCCGCGGGAGGGGCCGATTTATATACTCGGGTGACACCTGATCTCGCCAGCCACTGACTGCAGGGGGGTGGTATAGGGCTTGAACGTCGCAGGGGGAAGTTGTAATGCCTTCCCTGTCTTTCTATTGGCCAGAAAAGCACGCTAACGTCTCAGAGATGAAAGTGAAAGTAACCCGAACATCGCGTGGTACTCGTTACGAGTAACGAGCATCTCGAACACGCTAATACTCGAACGAGTATCAAGCTCGGAAGAGTACGTTCGCTCATCTCTAGTAGAAATGTGTTTTTCTGTATTCTTGATAGTAATGGTGTCATACACAACTGCTCAATGAAAGTGTCAATCGGCAATAGCGGCTTCCCTTGTTAGATTTGTCAACCCACTACCTGCTTACATAAAGAAAGGCCTGTTTGATTTGCAAGAATTGTGAAGGAGGTAGATGGAATTTATGTTGCAGTTCTAGTGCGGTGAGCCATCTTCCAATCATTGTTTTAAAGCAATGCTGCCATCCAATAAGTGACACTGCAGAGGTATTGTTCCATCTTCCTTATTTGATACGTATGGGAGACGCATGGCTATACCACTCTGCAGGCCCGGTATCAGCACCCAGTGAACCTGGACAGGTGCCAGGATCCACTCTGTTGGAGGGGTCCTAACTTTTATTTTGTTTGTTTTTGCCTTGCCTGGTGTAGCGGCAAAACCTTGTGTTCCCTTCCTGCTGCGCTATTAAAAGTTCAACTTGAGACAGTAGCATAGCCATGCCAACTGTACTGTGCATACACCAGAGCTGTGGAGGACTGGCACAGCCTGCTATATGAAAATGCCCGTCTCACACGGTGGCATTAAGCCTACTAGTCCGTTCGGCGCTGACTTGGTTTGGCCGAAAGGCCTTGATAGTTGCTGCACTCAGCTCTCTTTGGGCCACCTCCCCTGCCCCCTCATGGACACTCTGAGACAAATCGTAAAGGGCCTTTCACATGGGAGGGAAATAAGCCGCAGGACATGGCCAAATATGCAGAAAATCGCGGCCGCATAACAGGACAAAACAAAACCATTGACTTTAATGGTTTCATTTCCACTATCAGGATTCTCGATGTAGTAACTGTGCGAGAAAGATACGGCAGGACCGATCTTTATGGGTTTTTTTCAAACTCACGCACACTAGCTGGAAAATGCCTCTTGGAAGCCGCCATGAGAGGAACACATGTGGCTGCAGGATGTCCTGAACATATCGCTGAGCTCATACCACTCATTGCCCCTCATACCACTACTAGGGGTGACTGACTGTTGTATGCGATGCCCCCAAGCAGTGGGGACAGTATGCTGCTACACAGAAAAGGCAGAATTGAGGCGCTCGCCCTGTGGTCTCCAGACATGAACATGGCCGTCATCAGTGCCCAAACTAAACCTGGATTCATTGCCGAACACAACTCGGTTCTACTCTGTAACAGTACAGTTAATTCATTCACGATACCACTGCCAACAGAGGTGATGGTTGGTGTCAAAGGCAGTACATGTAATGGGATCCGTGAGACCAAATGTCCTTCGACCAAGCGCCTGGAACTGGTTTAGACAAACAAAAAGGCCTGTAACGATGGTAGGATCTGTCTGTGGATGGCGGACAACACAACAGTTGGAGATGCATCATAGTGGTGTCTACATCTACACAAGTGGAAAATGGGCCTACATACACCTGGAGCCGGCCCTACCACCCCACTGTATCTAATCTATGTACAAAACACAGTAATATAATGGTGCTCTACAAATAAAGGATGCGAAATACTATACCGTTACGTATCTCTACACGGATTTCCGTCTTTATATCGTTGAAAACTCCAGGGACCTTAACTCTGCAGCAGTAGACTCCACCATCATCCGCATTGGCTTCCTTGATGGTCAAAGACACGTTCCCCTTTGCTAAGTTCCCTGTTAATTGGTATCTTTTCGACTCTCTCCAGATCACGTCATCACTATCACTTTCAAGAATCTTATTGTGACATGTGAGTAGTCCGCAAGGGCCGTGACCCCAGCATGTTGAGCGTGTGCCACTGTCGGTGTCGTACGAGCAAGGTAATACCAGTGTATCCTTCAATGACCCTCTCACAAGAGTGACTGTGGAAATAAATAAGTCGTAAAAATTAATATCGCATGTAGATAAAGTATTCTGTTTCCTTTGTGAGGACTTTTTGAATTGCCTTCAACTGGTGAACTTGGCCAATGCTACCAAAAGTTTTCCTGGAGGTTTGCACCACCGTTTTCACCTGCCCCTGAACATTAATAGAATTTTTTTGAATAATGGTAAGCCTGACTTAAAAGGGTTGTCTAGTTGTAAACTATTGATTGCCTATCTGCAAGACAGGCCATCAATAGTAGATCAGTAGGTGTCTGTTGCCCAGGAACTCCACCAATAAGCTGTTTACTTGGCAAGTATGCTCATGCACTAAGCTGATTTCTGCAGGAAGCAGACAGCTCTGTTCCCACTGCAGTGATCAGGATTGGTATTCCAGGCAAATCTCACATTGAAGTTATACCTGATTCCCATTAAAATATGTTATACCTGTAATACCTAGCCTGGACACTGCAGTGGGAACAGAGCTGTCTGCTTCCTACAGAAATCAGCTTAGTGCATGAGCTTACCAGCCCAGGGAACAGCTGATCAGTGGGGGTCCGGAGCAGCAGGCCCCAACTGATATACTATCGATGACCCTAAAGATAGGCCATCAATAGTTTACAAATGGACAACCCTTTTAAAAGAATTCTCCAGGCATTGATTACTTTTCTATCTAAATGGCCATTAGAGTTGGATCGGTGATGGTCAGACCTCATAGGATTGAGATGAATTACAGCACAAGGCATAGCCACTCATATGGACAAGCTGTTCTGCCTAGGTGTGCAATGAAAGGGACTCAACGATTCTGTGAAAGCATTACAGCCTCTTCTTTATGCTGGCCAACTGAGGTCAAGGATGTTTGACATCCATCGATCAATCATTGATACCCTAAGTACACTGGACTATATAAGACCAGAACCCTACTGGAAACCTAACAGACCCTATTATAAATCAGTGGGATCCATCAGGATTTGTTGGGATCTGTTTGAAAATGAATTCATCCTACTGGCCATAACAATGAAGCCATAACAATGAAGTGATAGGAGCTTTAGATGTCTCACTGCTACAGTAGGTTGTGCAACATTTTGACATTAAACCTTTGGGCATTGCTGCACAGTTTTCTATGAGAGGAGAGGATTAAGTAATCCAGAAGAGATTTTCCAAAACATTAAAAATTCCCATGACATTGGACATGACATCTAGTCTTCGAAAGTGCTCAACAGCTCTCTATATATGGTTGAGTTCATGGCCTGATTTTAACCAAGGGATGAAATACTGAACTATGTAAGACCAGTTAGTCTTCTTGAAATGAAAGATCCCCTACATTCATTGTAATGCCGATAAATGAATTAAAATAAAACATCCTACCATCTTGTATTTCCAGTTTTATGTCTTTTTTAATGTCGTTGAGTATTCCTGGGACCCGTATACGGCAGCAATAGGTCCCCTCCTGATCCTTTGTCAGTCCACTGATGGTTAGAGATACATCTCCATTTGAGATATCCCCCAACAACTTGTATCTGTTGGATTCAGTCCAATCCACGTTGGCGCCATTGGTAGTGAGAACCTTGTTATTACACTTAAAGAGAGGACAGCTACCTTTTCCCCAGCAAACCTCTCTTGGACCTTCATCAGGTGTATATTTGCAGGGTAGAGCCACTGTATCATCCACTGACCCTCGCACAAGATTGTCTGGCATCATGGCTGTGGAGAGAATGAAATTTTATAGAAATTTTCTATATACTACTATATAGTAAAACCTCACGGTGGGAATATTACCATTAATCATGCTAATAGCAGGCAAGGCAGTGACAACTTTTGAGTCTTTAAAGCATTGCTATCATCTCTGTATATGTTTAGAAACACCAAATAAATCTTCTAGTATGAAACATTAGCTAAAATACAGTAGTATATTACAGTACGGAGGGGGTAGGAGGGAGATGCAGCTGCAGTCTCTCTGTGCCTCAGTCTGTTGGTGTTTCATTAGATGAAGATAAAAGTGCTCAGAAGGTTGTCACCCAGACAAGTGGTTCCTAGACAACCTTTAGTAATACAGTCTCTAACCCAAAGTGGGCGTGGTATAAGTAGTGAAATAACCATAGTCTTTGAGAAGGTAATATTAATCCATTATGTGTATGAAGTTTCTGGAGAGGCATTATGCTTTAAAAGGTTAAAGACTTTTGTTTGATTGTTAGAAAACGAACTAAACTTGGCATAATGACCTTTTTAAGGATGGCCCTTTTAAGGGCTGCAAACATAGATGAGTATTGGGAAAGCTGGATGGCCTACTCATATAGGAAATTACTTACAATGCTGTATCTCCACCTGGATCTCTCTCTTCAGATCAATTCCGAGACTTTCAATCTTCACGCGGCAGCAGTACACTCCCGAATCGTCCAGGTTCACATCAGCGATGGTCAGGGACATTTCTCCATTAGTAATATCTCCTTTTACCTGGTATTTCATAGATTTTGTCCAGATCACTCTGCTTCCATTGACTGTGGCTACAGGGAAGTTGCATCCAGTACTTGAACAGGCTCCCCTTCCCCAACATGCAAGACTTGTATGATGGGTAATGGGGTTCACACAACTTAAAATCACGCTATCACCAACTAGTGCTGTGGTCCGAAAGGCCGATACTAGTCCTATGAATGAGAGACAGAGAGAACATTAAATATATATGTAACACCCCAATACACTTTCTGTGCGTACGGCCGGAGGCCTAGTCCTTGTCACGGTGACACCACACTCTAATTGGACTCTCCAGATGGTATGACGCAGAAATAACAGATTACAGTACTTGGTGAAAATACAGTTGTAATGATGACGCTTTAACTTCAACGCTCTCCCTATAATATTTACTGTAGATAGACGACTTAGACAATTTCCCCACTAATAGATTTGACTGAAGAATTGGTTTAGATAACTGAAGGATTGATTTAGATTAACTGAAGAATAGCTGAAGGGTAAATAGCTAGAAGACTGATCACAGTTTAACTTCACCAGAAAGTTATGACTCACTATTTTTGTAGAAGTTGATCTTGGAGAGAGGCTTCTCTTCCTCTGCCATGGGATGTCCAGGGGACGGGTATTGACCCCATTCGTCCAGGGGAGAAAACGTAATGCACGCCTCGCTCTCACTGTCTGACGTCCTCCTACTTTCTGACTCTCACGACAAATGACCGACTGCTCTCTTTTCTCCTATTTATCACCTCTCTCTTTACTTCCCGAACTTTCTCAACTCCTCCTCCTACATAGGGACTGCTTCCTTGCCCTTGGGCTTTGCACTAGTGAGGTTAAACCTGACTGTCAGACAATTAGGAACCACCTGACATCAGGGATGGGCTCATTGCTAGAGCAGAAGGGGAGACACACGGTCTTACCCACAGACGACACCTTCTGTATCCAAGGAAGGCATACAGACACTTAAGACAGGACAGTGTGCTGTGTGTGTTTTGTAGTGCCTGCTGGGACACTACATATATGTTAGCTTGGCTCTGGAATCATTCTGCTAGGATTCTGTAGGCAAGGGCATTGTCTGGAGTCCTGCGGAGGTATGCGCCCTAAACGTTGGGCCAACCATAAGACATTCTATCCTTGATTGTTGGAGGGTGATTGTTCCAACCTTAATTTCAGAAATAATCGGGTAGTGTCATTGCATTTTTCCCCTCAAGCAGCATAAAGTTTAGAAACACCCCTATCAGTAGCTATAACAGGGATATAGCTATAGGGGGTGCAGAGGTGCATGTATTATAAGTGGCACATAGTAGGTGGGGGCATTGCTCTCTACCATACTGTTTTATGCTAGATTTTCTGGTCACAAAGTAGGTGGCTGTTATGAACTATGTCATCTCATGGCTCCCTGTTAGCTGTCTTGATGGTCAGTGTTCCTATGTTCTCCGCTGCTCCACCGTTTTCTGTTTGGACCCAACCCACCTGTACTGCCTGTTTTGTTTTTGCTCCCGAGTTCCTAGTGCGGTGTCCCTGCTCCTGGTCTTTGATTTATTAAAGTCACCGTCCCTAAGAATTCTGTTATGTCCGGCCTGGTCGTCTCTGATGGTCTCACCTCGAAGGGGACTGTAGTGTCCCAGAACATCATTCTGAACCCCTCTATAATTGTCAGACATGTTTCTCTTATGTGGATGCACTGTGCAAGTTTGTCTATTTTCTGTATGAGTGTGGCACAGCTGCAGCGTCTGAAGGGTTAACTCACTTACAACCATTGCCTATCTGCTGAATGTAGCTTTCTACTGCGTCATGTGACATGGTACGGCTGGATCTATAAGTAGGAGTGTCTGACAGCGAAGTGGGGGTTGAGGATCATCCATCTCACCATGCTGTTGGAGGACCCACAGTGATGCAGGAAAGCACCTTCAGCTTCCCTGTATCGAAAATGGAGAAGAAGGAGAGGCTCCCAGGTAGGAGCTGAGGATCTTCCCTCTTCCCCGATCAGCTGGAGAAACCACAGGGGCGCAGAGGTTTTTTTGCATCTAATATGGAGGAGACGGAGAGACCGCCCAACAGTATGTGAAGCGCATAGGAGTAAGTAAACCTAAATGTTTTTTCCCCAAAAGTCCTATTATCAGAGAGCCATTGTAAGTAACCCCTTCTTCTAGTGACTGTATGTTTTCCTCAAGCAAGGCCAGTGCTGAAGTCTACCAAACCTCTGAGAATAATCTGAAGTCTGTTTATAATTCCTCTGTGTCCGTCTGAAGTCCGGATCCCCGTATAGTGGTACACCATTAACTGACACCCACGTGTGCTAAAGTCTATGAGAGCGGGGTGATAATTACTGCCATTTTGTGGCCATTGACTTTCATGTCAAGTTGTTGCTGCCGGCTGAAGTTTGTTGTACCGTGTTTAAAAGTCACTAGTAAGGTTTTACCAGGCCTCAACCATTCCTGGGGACCCGAAGTACAATACACTTGTCCAGTGTTGTTTAATCCACCGTGTATGCATGCCGGTGTGTGGAATGGTGGCGTCACGAACTGACAACTACTAGCCCCCTCATCCTGAGGACTACTGGCCCTATCCTATGCTGCGGTAACTCCCTCCGGGACCAGGAGTTGGTAAGTACCACCGTGACAGGTCCACGCACTTCACCCTACCCAACTCCAGCCATATGCTTGGGTAGTTCACCCTTTCCCAGCAGTATCCCAAGCAGGGGTGCTATCACTTCTGGCGTAACTTATAGCTCACCACAGGACCACAACCCTGTCTTGAGGGACCCCAATTCCCGGACACCAGGTTTGTGTAAATTTACATAAATGGGCATTCCTGTATGTTTTGTGAGTTTCCTGAGTGTATTAGATTGTTGGGAGGAATGGACTAGGCCTTGAATTAGGGCCCAGGAGCTTCAAGTTACATTCTAAGGCTGCATTCCCACAAACGTACATCGGCTCGGTTTTCACTCCGAGCCGATATACGTTGTCCTCGTATGCAGGGGGGGAGAGGATGGAAGAGCCAGGAGCAGGAACTGAGCTCCCGCCTCCTCTCTGCCTCCTTTCCGCCCCTCTGCACTATTTGTAATGGGGAGAGGCGGGCCGGGGGAAGGGCTAATTTGCGGAACTTAGCCCCGCCCCCGGCCCGCCTCTCCCCATTGCAAATAGTGCAGAGGGACGGAGAGGAGGCAGAGAGGAGGCGGGAGCTCAGTTCCTGCTTCTGGCTCTTCCATCCTCTCCCCCCTGCACACAAGGACAACGTATATCGGCTAGGCGTGAAAACTGAGCTGATATACGTTCATCTGAATGCAGCCTGAGCCACAGGTATTATCACACCTTCAACAGTGGCGGGAGTGCAAAGGTTATGGAGACCAGGTGGGGGATGTCTTTATTTCTAATAGGGGATTCGATAATATATGTAGTCCAGAGTATGACTGCACTTGATTGGTTCAATTATTATAAGAGTCTCAAATAAATGACCATTTTTGCTGACCGCTCTAGCTCATCTAACATTCTAAGACCCAGACCAGGCAGCACAAATAGTAATTTACAGTACTGTGTAAAAGTTTTATCAGGTGTGGAAAGATTAAAATTTTTTTTTTTTAAAAGAAGGCGTCTGATTGGCTCCAAATTTATTTTGCAGCAGGAAACCCAAAACATCCAGCCAATGTCATTAAGTGTAAAGAAGAACAAGGAGTCCTGGAAGTGATGATTTGGCCCCACAGAGCTCGGATCTCACATCATATAGTCTGTCTGGGATTACATGAATAGATGGAAGGATTGGAGCGAGCCGACATCCACAGAAGATCTGTGCTTAGTTCTCCAAGATGCTTAGTACAACCTCCTTGCAGAGTTCTTTCAAAAACTGTGTGCAAGTGTACCTAGAAGAACTGATGCTGTTTTAAAGGCAATGGGCTGTCAAACCCAATATTGATGGGGTTAACATTTGTTTTTTGTTCATTCACTTTGCACTTTGTTAATTGACCAAAAAAACTATTAAACGCTCCTATTTTTGAAAGCGTCCTTACTTTGCAACATTTTTCCACACCTGCCTAAAATGTTTATACACTGCTGTATCAGATTCATTTGTTAACCCTTTTGTGATCATGGGTCATCGATACCTTGAGAGCAGTGCAAAATGTCACTTCTTGGAATGATGGAAATCTAAGGGTGTGCCCAAACTTTAGGGCTGCGGTGACAAAAAAAAACCAACAGGATCTTGGCAATGACAGCGATCAAATGGCTACAAGTATCTGCAGGGAGGGAAAATATAATGTCCTCCCTGCCCCAAGAGGAGGTGGGAGTTCAGTGATCCCATGATTTCCATAGATCCTAGCAGCAGCACAAATGTCGTTGCTTTGGTGTTCAGACTCATCTCCACGTTAATTTAGTAGCATCCGTCACTATTGCTGGACATAGAGTTTTATAAGTTTTCGGCCAGCAGCTCCGCCATAAACACGCAAGCTTGGATCAGCGGAGCATAAGCTGGTTTATCTCCCATTGAACACTGGATTGGGCATGGTTGGATCTTGCTTCCATGCACATTAGATTGATGGATTTTGAAGAGATGAATACGTGGTCATGTATATTTCATGGCTTCATGCAACCAACAAGCCTTAGTACAACACCCATAGAAGTCCATGGGATTGCACTGCACCTCTATGTGCCTCTGACGCCATAAGGAGGTGTACAGCAGTTTTTGCGGTACATTCCCTCAGATGTCATATCAGAGGTATAATCTCCCCTAGAAGCAATGATCTTAGTAATATGGTGCTATAGGGAGGTGCCATTTGTCGGCTCTGTCATATGAATCTGCAGAGATCTTGTTTTTCAGAGGATTAGAACATGTTGCAATTTTACAGCACAAACAACAGTGTACAATCAGCAAAAGTTGTGAAAGTCTCTGGCAATGACTTCCCAACATTTTAGAGCATGCGATATTTTTTCCACTATACGCAGCAAACATTCAAAACACATTTGCTGTACAGTCCTGGCCCATAGAGATATGGCAAAAAATAGTGGCAGCTATACGGCCGGACAAAACCCTTTGCAATCCCAAATTGGATTGTAAAGGGTTAAAGCATTAAGTATTGACAATGGCATTAGTCCTGACAATCTACACATTTGTGCTGTTCCTACAAAAATACCTCCAAATACATGAAAATAGTAAAAATCATGACAAATACTTGTCAGTCGGCGCTTAAGGACTGGAGAGGAGACTTCTGGGTAATCTGTGTTGGAACAGCCTTGTGATTTGCTCCCACGACTTGAAGCAACAGTTGTTTTTCTTATTCGTCATTAGTAAAAAGTCTGAAAATTCCTGATCTTTCAGCGCAACCTAGTTATAGAGCCGAGTTGAACTCCGCTGTGGAAATCCCGCATGTGGGGTCCGACCCACCCGTGTGCAGGAAGGCCATAAGAGCCTGAAACTGTGCCCCAAATAAAGGCTTGTTAAAAGGGAAAAAATCAGAGGGTGTCCTGCTTTGTAGTTGAAAGTTGAGTTTTTTTGGGCCACCCTAATGTACCGTCATGGTCAAAAGTTTTGACAAAGACCTAAGAAAGGTTGAAACGTTGCTGAGCTGTTTCATTGTGCCATGAAGGAATAAAAGTACACCCTTTGATGTTTTTTTGCATCATTTATGCTGCCCGTTTTCTTTTATTACTTGGACTGACTTGGATCCAGGATCCTGTGGGCTGCGTATTTTATCCGCCCCACTAAATGCAGTGTAAGGTTTGTTGTGCTGACGATTTACATATTGTTTCATGGTCAAAGGTTTTCAGACAGACACAAATTTTGGTTTTCACAAAGTTTGCTGCTTCAGTGTTTTGCAGATCTTTTAAGGCCCATTTAAACGGGACGAATGTCGGGCAAATGATGCCCCACACTTGTCCCTGTGTGTCCTGGCTCCGTGCTGTTATACAGGAGCTAGTAGCACGGCCTCACTCACAGAGCGGCCAGCAGGGTGGCAGGGAGGCTGCAGGAGATTTCTCTCCTCGTGCTCCCCCGCCCCTCTCCATTGACTCAACATAGCGGCTGTTCAGTACTGAACGGCTGCTATTTACACTGAGCAATCCGCTCCTCGTCCATCATTTATGCTGCATATGGCGCTGGACGATGAGCTGATCGCTCAGTGTAAATAGCAGCCATTCAGTACTGAACAGCCGCTATGTTAAGTCAATGGAGAGGGGCAGGGGAGCACAAGGAGTAAAATCAGTGAGCCAGCAATACTAGCTCCCGTGCAGCAGCACCGCATCAAGTATGTGCAGGGATGAGTGTCATTTGTCCCGTCTAAATGGGCCTTTAGACAGATGTTTCTACGATTACTGAAGTACAATTATAAGCCTTTCAAACATTTTTACACATTTATTGACAAATACATCTATTTTAGACACAGACTTAATTGTTGATCTTTTTTTTCCCAAGACTTCTGAAATGATCCCCGACTCGCTGGAAATTGGCTTCTGGGCCAAATCCTGACTGATGGCAGTTTATCACTATTTTTGTGTTTTTGTTTGTCCACCCACTTTTCGAGGATTGACCACAGGGGAGTTTCCTGGCCATGGATGTAAAATTTCACTTTTTCTTCACCAAGTCACTTAGCTATCATTTTTCCCTTTGACAAGGTGCTGCATCACCAAATTGCTTCTGGATGGTTGGGAGAAGTTGCTTTTGGAGGATGTTTGATGTCATTCCTTACTCATGGCAGTGTTCCTAGGCTGTGAGTGAGCCCACACCCATGGATGAAATGCAGCCCCACAGAAGTGGCAGCAGGCGGGTGTCAGTGCATCTGCACACAGGGAGGTGAAGGCTTTTGGAGGCTGGCTTGGTGTCAAGAAGACCAGCAAAGAAGCCACTTCTATCCAAGATAAACATCAGGTACAGACTGACAGTCTGCAGGAAGCACAGGGATCGGACTGCAGAGGACTGGGGGAAAGTTATTCTCTCTGATGAAGCCCCCTCAGACTGTTTGGGACATCTGGAAGAATGATCCTCCAGAGAAGAAGAGGTGAGCGCTTCCATGAGTCCTGTGTCATGCCAACAGTAATGCATCCTGAGAACCTTCATGGGTGGGGTTGCTTTTCATCCATGGGAGCAGGCTCACTCACAGCCTAAGGGCATGGCCATAAATAAAGAATAGGATCTAAACATCCTCCAAGAGCAACTTCTCCAACAACTTCAACCATCCAGGAGCACATTGGTGATTGTTCAGCTCATAGCTATTGAAGGTGTGTGGAAACCTTAAGGACTCACTTACACAAGCGTTTTATACATACATGAAAAATACACAGCATGCCTTATTTTGGCGCACAGTACGCACCAATACAGGCTATGGGAATTTAACATACAGAGCAAATAGGCATCTTACATGCATATTTGCTGTGTACTGCATATTAATATGTACAATAGTTGCCCCGTATACAGGTACCTGTAGTCTTTCTTTTACATTTCCCATTCCTTTTCATTCCACTCATGGCCTCACTTCAAAACCTGCACCAAAATCTGAAACATTCCCCCCCCAAAAAAAACAACCCTAAGGGGCCTTAGACCTCGTTTCCACGGGCATCCAACCTTGCCTGTGGCTGGTGAGCCCTATTTATCTGTATTTCCTTGGCAGCAGGATCGCCAGCATCCGCAAAGATCCCTCCACTTCCGGGTTCGCTGTACTGTGCATGGTCCTCACGACTCGTCGGCGGACATGCGCAGTACAGTATTTTTTTCAAATCCTCTGCTTTCCTGCAGATCCTCGGCACTTCTGCAGTTTCTACTGTGGGTGTGCCACGGATCGGATGGCTTTCATTGAACCAAAAGGTTGGCAGAACAAATCCGCATGCTTAACCCCTTAGTGACCACGCCTGTTTGCACCTTAATGATCAGGCCAAATTTAGAAAATTTGACATGTGTCACTTTAACATAGAATAACTCTGTAAAGGTTTTGCATATCCAAGTGATTCTGAAAAAGTTTTTTCGCCACATATTGTACTTCACTTAGGTGGTAAACATAGACCGATAGAATTTGTGTATATTTATTAAAAGCGCCAAAATTGGGAAAAGTTTGAAAAACATTTAATTGTCTCACATTTTCAACCGGCAATATCTCAAATATGTGCGGACATTCTGTACACATTTTTGATGAGATATATATGTCCATCTTTTTACTTTATTCTGGAAGCACATTAGAAAAATAGTTTTTTTTAAATTATTTAGAGGACGTACAAATTTAACATTAATTATTAACATTTTGAGGAACTCTTTGTTTTCCTGCACCAAGCCAAGATCACAAAGGCTCATGGGTGTCAGAATGATAGATACCCCCATAAATGACCCCATTTTAAAAAAATACACCCCTTTATATATTCACTGAGGGGGTCAGGAGGATTTTGACCCCACAGTTTCTTTTCAGGAATTATTGCAATTTAGAGGAGAAAAAATAAAATTTCATATTTTTGCAAATGTCATTTAAAAGACAGGATTTGTTTCTATAGTGCACAGAAAATGAGGATTTACACCCCAAACTGGATCCCCCTGTTTGTCCCATGTTTAGAAACATACCCATTGTGGCCCTAATCTTATATCCGTAAGCACAACGGGGCCCAAACCAAAAGGAGCAGCCGGTGGCTTTCAGAACAGACATTTTGCTTGAAGGTGATTTAGGCCCCATTGCCCACTTGTAGAGCCCTTGAGTGGCCGAAACAATGGAGAACCCCCACAAATGACCCAATTTAATGAATCAATCTAGGGGTGTATGGCATATTTTAACCCCACCGTATTCGAATGCATCTAAGCAAAGCAGAAGGAGAAAATTACGATTTTCATTTTTTTGGCAATTATGTCATTTTGAAAACATTTTTTTTCTGTGCAGCACACATAGGAATGAAGACTTGCACCCCAAAATGATTACCCCTATTTGTCCTGTGTTCAGAAACATACCCATTGTGGCCCTAAACTGCAATTGTTTTAACTTTTACGTAATCGCCATTATCCAAAAGCTAAATATTAAAAACTTTTTGCATATTTTACCCTTGTTAAAAAAAACAAACAAAAAAAATATTTTTGGCATCATCGCATCCATAACGACCTGTACATTAAATTGAATACACTTTTTGTCCTATATGGCAGACACTGTTAAAAAAACAGTCAAAAATGGAGCTAAAATGCTTTTATTTGTTAATTTCACCTCCCAAAAAAGCAATAATAGTTATAAAAAAGCCATATATACCTCAAAATGGTGCAAAAAAAATCTACAGCTTGTCATGCAAAAAACAAATCCTCTCAGAGCTCCGTCCATGGAAAATTTTAAAAAAAGTTTTGGGACTTTGAACTCAGTGATGAAAAAAAAATTATTTTCCATAAAAAGGGTTTTAATTAGAGATGAGCGAATGTACTCGGTAAGGGCGATTTCGCAATCGAGCACCGCGATTTTCGAGTACTTCACTACTTGGGTGAAAAGTACTCGGGGGCGCTGTGGGGCGGGGCGTGGTGTGGTGGAACGGGGGGTAGCAGCGGGGAACAGGGGGGAGCCCTCTCTCTCTCCCCCCCACTCCCCTCTGCAACCCCCCGCTCACCCACAGCGCCCCCGAGTACTTTTCACCCGAGTAGTGAAGTACTCGAAAATCGCGGTGCTCGATTGCGAAATCGGCCTTACCGAGTACATTCGCTCATCTCTAGTTTTAATCATGTAAATGTTGAAAAACCTAAAAAAATATATAATTTTGGTATTGACGTAATCCTACCAACCCGCACAACAAATTTAGCTCATCATTTATGCTGTATGATTAAGGCCGCCTGCAGACGGCCGGCTTGGATCCCGCTGCGAGAATTCTCGCAGCGGGACCCAACCCAAGCCCCTACAGGGACCAGTGCGGCGCTCACCTCTCCTGCGGCTCAGGCTCTTTGATGTGCCGGCTGCCAGAGCACCGGGAGTGACATTTCTGAAATAGAGCATGCCGCGATTTGTTTTCCGTGTGTAATTTCACGTGCACAAATCGCGTCCTTCTGCATAGGATTGCGTATTGTAATGCAATCCTATGCAGGCGGGCAGGGGGCATAAATTCTGCGGGTAATCCCGCCGCGGAATTTCTGCCCGTGTGCAGGGGGCCTAACATTGTAAAAAACTAATTGATGCGTTTTCTCCCTGCCTTCCAAAAAAAGTTATACAATACAAAATACGTACCAAATAAATGGTACCAATAAAACTACAGCTCGTCATGCAAGAAACAAGCCCTCATAGGGCCGTGTTGGCGGAAAAATAGAGAAGTTATGGTTTTTGAAAAGTGGAGATGAGAATCCCCCAAAAATCGTTGCGTCCTCATGGCCAAAACATTGCAGATTTGGGAAGAACATTTGCAGAAATGTTCCAGTCCATTTTCAGGAGATTTTGGACATCTTCCCCCATTGCTTGTACTGTAAATGCTGCAGAACCTCCGACCCATGTGGAGCCGACCTAAGGGTGGTAGTTTACCTTGAGGAGCCTCTTGCTTAAAGGTTCCCTTAATATATGTCTTATTATATTGAAGTTCTCTAGTATCTAACTATCCATCCACATTGATGCCATAAAAGACCCGTCCGCCTATAGCCATAATGCAATCCTTCCTCGGCTCTTACCCGGAGTTAGGAGGGCCAGCACGGACAGCAGTAGTGCGTACATCCCCATCGTGTAGAATACCCTGCAGCTGCTGGAAGGTAGATATATACCAGGAAAGGGAAGGTGCACCACAGGAACACGATGGCATGTTAAATATTTAACATGGAGATAACGGTTCAGCAAATACAAACAGAAGACAGTTGGCTTCAATCCAGAGAAGTTGGGAAAACTTAGTCCATGTAAACACATATTACAGCCAAAAGCAAAGTCCCCTTATACGGGGCAGCCATCATTCAGATGGTCGCTCACAAAAGACGTTGTGGAGTACGAACGACAGTCATTCCTTTGCTTCTACACAGAGCAGTGACCGCTCATTAGTTGTTTGCTGAGTAGACATGAGCGAGCACCAAAATGCTCGGGTGCTCGTTACTCGGAACGAAATTATCGCGATGCTCGAGGGTTCATTTCGAGTAACGAACCCCATTGAAGTCAATGGGCGACCCGAGCATTTTTGTATTTCGCCGATGCTCGCTAAGGTTTTCGTTTGTGAAAATCTGGGCAATTCAAGAAAGTGATGGGAACGACACAGAAACGGATAGGGCAGGCGAGGGGTTACATGTTGGGCTGCATCTCAAGTTCACAGGTCCCACTATTAAGCCACAATAGCGGCAAGAGTGGCCCCCCCTCCCAACAACTTTTACTTCTGAAAAGCCCTCATTAGCAATGCATACCTTAGCTAAGCACCACACTACCTCCAACAAAGCACAATCACTGCCTGCATGGCACTCCGCTGCCACTTCTCCTGGGTTACATGCTTATAGCCGGTTCCACTGAAAGCATTGGGCTGCCGGCGTGCGCGGGATGAATTGTCGGGAAGGACTTAAATATAGAAGCCCTTCCCTGCAATTCATCCAGAAATGTGTAAAAATAAAAAAAAAATATATACTTACTTTGTCCCGGCAGACGGAGTTCAGCGCGGCCGGCAGTGGGTGTGAAGGGGGTGTGAGTCAGACCTGCTTCTGATTGGCTCGCATCTGTGGTGAGCCGCGGGCGGGAAGATTTTAATACTCGCCAGCCACTCACTGCAGGGGGGTGGTATAGGGCTGGAACATCACAGGGGGAAGTTGTAATGCCTTCCCTGTCTTTCTATTGGCCAGAAAAGCGTGCAAATTTCTCAGGGAAGAAAATGAAAGTAACCCGAACATCGCGTGGTACTCGTCTCGAGTAACGAGCATCTCGAACACCCTAATACTCGAACGAGTATCAAGCTCGGACGAGTACGCATCAGTGGTGTTTCCTCTGGGCACTCCACTGCTAGGTTGTCTGTCTCTGGACTGTTTAAGTCTATCTTGACCTTTGCTTGTCCCGTTTGTCCCTTTGCCTTGTGACCTATATTTGTATGTATGTCCATTTCCTTTCTGTCTGTTCTTCATTCTCATCTCTGTAGTAAGTTAGTTCTTTGCACAGTCTTCGGTTCTGTGTTTCAGTATTTCATCCCTGTTTTCTGTCAGGGCAACTAGTCAGGCCCTAAATTCCAGCGCAGGGCCGCCCTTATTGGGGAGATTACCCTGCTTGTAGGCAGGGCCCCTTCCATCTCCCTGCTTACCTTAGGGCCAGTTACCCCTCTGTAGGTACTCTGCTAGGGTCAGCTGCTAGTCACCTGGTCTGGTATAAAAACCAGGCTGGTTGGTTAGCCCAGTGGGTCCACATTCCAAAATCTGTAACAGGTTGTATTAAGGATAGAGGATAACTTGCTGACTTAGACCCCTGCTGATCTTGAGATCGGTGGTCCACTGTGCCCCATCTTTCTCACTCTGGGGATAATGCACTGCCTGCAATGAGGAAAAGACTACAGCGCTAGTCATGCAAATGCAGCAGGGTTCCATTCACTTTCAATGAGTCTGCAGAGATACCTGAGCTACACTCTCTCAGTATTTCTGTCAGCACCATTAAAATGAATGAAGCATTGACCGCACATGCTTGGCCAGCGCTCCCTTCATGCTGATGTCACTGTGGGGTGAAGCGACCCCTGCAGTGACAGGCAGAATGGAACATGGTAGACTCCTACCAATCAGCATGTTATCCTCTATCTTATGCAATTCTGGTACAATTGTAGTGACCCAGAAGGTACTACAGGGTAGTCAAATAGTCAGTAAAGTCCTGAATAGCTGGCTGTGAGCTCTTCTAGAGACATAGTAGGTATCATCCAGAGGGAAGACACTGTCTTTCCCAGAGATCAGGCTGAGGTTAGTCTGTCCAGCCACCGTTCTCTCTGATTGGCTGCTTGCCAGTAAAATCTCTGATTGGTAGTATGGGAGGAATCTACCCCAGCCTGGGAGAGTGAGCAGAGTAGAGGAGAAAGTGTGTCAAGAGAAAAGAAAAAAGTGCGGGAAAGTGGCAGGACGTGAAGGCAGAGTTGGTCGTTGGAGGTGAAGGGCAGAGGAAGCAGTGTGAGGAGCTGCAGCAATCAGGAGAAATACCGGAGGTCGGAAGGTGGAGGAAAGTGCTGGGAACATGCTACAGCGAGGAGAAGGACGTATACAAGGAATACTTCTCAGTACTGAGTATACTTTGGCCTGGTGTAATTACAAGTCAGAGGAAGTACAGGCAACCCTGCATAGGCCATCCATTCTTGAACAAAATACCCATCCGGAAACAAGCCCAGATAACTTAGACTGGTGGGCTCGGTTTACCCAAGTAAAGGAAAAAGTTAAGGAATAAGTACGTGTATTTCTGCTCAAATGAAAATTGTTTGAACTTAATATTAACCATGAATTCTGCAAAGTGTGAACTGTTAACTTTTCAAACGTGGGGTAAACTAAGTAGCTTCGGTTTACTTCAGTCTGGTTTGGACTCTTCATTTCATTTTTACCAGAACGCTTCATTTTAGAGGTACTGGCATCATGAGAACATTAAAGCTCTATCATTCCTTGCCATTGTTGTCGTTTTGCTACTGCGCACAGCCAGGCCAGGTCACGTCTGGACATTCCAGGGAGGGACAGTAGATCCACCATTGACAACCATCTTGTTCCCCACTGTCTCACCACTAGGGGCTGCACTTGGCCACACACAATCCTTTTAAGAGCTGTGTGCAGGATACTGTATGGAGGCACATAGAGTCCTCACCGCACTGTGTAGCACCGCATTATAGAGATATACCTCCATAATACAGCATCTGATGAAAAACTTGTAGGCTGGGTATCATAATGATTGTGTCCTTGAGGCTTTACAGTTCAAGAACATCTTAGTGTAGTAGAAGCCCAAACTGAAAAGAATAAGGACAGAGGCCGAACATGGCTGCTTTCTTCCAGTAACAATGTGTTTGACAAGGATGTATGGACATCATCGGAGTCATAATGGCCATTGCAGAGAAAATGTAGTATTAACTGACTTTCCTTCAAATGAATGGCCATCCATGTAACCCATGAATGGGTCAAGTTGGCTACAGTGGCTCTGTTTGCCTGAGCGGAGAACCGACACCCTATGGCATCCATATACCGCTACAGGGTATATGATCAGAGGTTGTCTTCATGAAACAGTGTCTAAAATATATATTTTTACAAAAAGTGGGAAACTACTGAGTACCCATTCCACAACAGTTTAACGAAGTGTCACTTTGAGCACTCCAAACACTGTAAAAAGGGTATATTGACTTTGCAAATTACACAGAGGCGGAAAAAGGAACTTTGTACTTTTGTTCTTTCTTCACAAGTCTAAAGTTGAAAGGACATTGATATGTATAAACTTAACCTGCAGCCCACAGGCTGTACATGAAGTCCCTCCAGTGTCACAACCAGCTTATCTGCATGCTCAATAGATCATCGCCCTCCAAATCATCTATTTAGAGGTACACTGATCAGCAATACCCAAGCCTAAGATTGTGAAGGTTTTCATGTCACCAGAACAGCTCTGACCTGTTGAGGCACGGACTCTAAAAGTGTCCTGTGGTACATATAAAGCAAGCTGCAATGCCTTCTTTCTTCTGAAACCCATCATAACCAGCAGGAACTTTTCAGAAAGCTCTTCTGTGGGATCAAAACAGACAGACTAGTGTTTACTCTCTGAGCGTATCAATGAACCTTAGATGTCCATGGCCTGGTCACCAGATCACCAGTTGTCCTTCTTTGGATCACTTTTGGTAAAACATAGCAGTGAGTTTGGAAAAGCAAATATAGAGCAAAACCATAACTTATTTCCATAAATACACTGGAAATGCTGCATATTCAATGCCAAATCAAGTCAACTGTTATAGTAAGGATATATGTATTCTACTGTATATATCTTTTCCTATGTTTCTCACATCAGCCTATGCAAATGCATGTATGTGTATATATATATATATATATATATATATATATATATATATATATATATATATATATATGCATGCATGTGCAAGTGTCTGGTACTCTCTCTCCTATACATGGTTCTTTTGAGAATACTGGTTCAGGCCCCCCTCCACTGATGAAGCTCGCTCACACCCACCTTTGCATTTTTATGCTAATGAGCATTGTGAGAGTTTTGTTTCTCCCTTGCTGCTTAGAAATCATGTCTTTTAATAATAACACACACCTTAAAGCGTTAACATATGTTAATCGTTAGAAACTAGAACTTATTTTGAGATCTTATGACTTTAAGGGCATGTATCCCTACTGTTACATAAAATGACGTATGTAAGGTAACCAATCAGATGTAAATATGATTACCCTTCTGTACACTCCTTTTTTCTGATGCAATGCTTTGCTTGTAAAAAGCTATGTTATTTCCTGATAACTCATCCTGAGATCTCCTTGCCGCACAATTAAACAGAGAAAGACAGAATTACCTGTGGCCGAGTACTTTTCTAGTCATAGACACAACATAAAAGATATGAAACAAGTTATAAGATAAGAAATAAGTTATGATATTGAAGGGCAGTTTCAAGTCACAAAGCCATAGAAGAATTTGGGAATATAAATTGATAACGTTTAACACTTTCAATGGAGGGTTAAATTCTTCATGAGGATTCATGCGTGAATGGGAAGTATGAGAAATGTATAGCACAGATAATACTGCTGGCGTGGTGACGCACCCAACACTAATTCAGGGACCATCAAAATTTCACTCCCTTATCAGTGTCTAGTTAAACATGTTTGTGCTTCTGTTGCAGTATTCTTTTAAGTGCAAACCAATAACATCTATGTATGTGCCTTGCCATAAGTATGCGTGTATAAATATGCATGCCTCTTCGGATCTATTTCATTTAAGCCTGAAGAAGAACCCTGTGTTGGTTCAAAAGCTCGCTATAACATCATGTATTTTTGTTAGCCAATAAAAGCTATCATATCTACAAGGTTACTTGGTTTCTCTTGCTGGGAACAATCACATTTCCTGATAAAGAACAGAAGTATATTGCCTTTTGATACAGCCCTCTGTGTCCTGGGCTTTATCGGCGTGCATAACCTTCTCAATAACCAATTTGGAACAGGCAGTGAAATAAGAGGGACCCATTGGGGTTCCAATAACACAACAACAAAATGTATCCAGTTTGTGTTTACTCTTTTACAGAAAGTAAAGAATAGGGAATTTTTTGGCTGTTCAAAAATATAGCGGTGCAGCATTAACCTATAAAAACTCAACACTGTATAAACTGAAAAATGTTTAAGATTTCACTTTATTTGATTGACTGAACTAATATTTAGTGGCATAACCTTGGTTTCTGAGAACTGCCTGACATCTGTGTTGCATGGAGTCTACCAACTACTGGCACCTCTGAGCAGGTATTCCAGTCCAGGAAAATTGGACTACATTTCACAGATCTTCTGCATTTTTTGGTTTTGTCTCATAAACTGCATTTTTGATGTTATCCCACAAGATCTCTATGGACTTGGGCTGGCTACTCCATGACTTCAATTCTGTTTGTCTGTACTGAAGATGTTGTTCCCTTACTAGTGTATATTGGTTCATTGTCATGTTGAAACACCCATTTCAAGGGCATTTCTTCTTCGGCATAGTCGGGTGTCCCAAAGGACCACTCGGGACACAAGGCCCACACTGAGGAGCTGGGAGGGTAGAGTGGTCACTTGTCATGGTGGCACTTACTAGACTCCTCCTCAGAGAGACACACGCGACCTTGGCCCGAGTACCACTAAGCCTCTTCCAGACACCCCTGGAACAGGGATGGCCTATAAACATGTAGTGGATGTTAGGATTGTCACGTGACAATCTCATGACTCACCAGAATGAACTTTGGTGGAGAAATGAAGGAAATCCACACACAGTTAACTTTGTAGTACCTCAGTCCCTGGGAACGGTCAGGGCTGGCAAAACTTTACTTGTAGCTTTAGTAGTAGACAGCATAAAAACACACCAGTGCAAGAAGGACAGGAGACTTGAGGTCAGGGAGGAAACTCAGGATGATATCGGTCCTGCATGTTATCTGTCAGGTACCGCTCCTGGAAGGGTTACTCTCCAGAGGAGGATGGGGGTAAGGACGCTCCACAGACACTCACTTGTTAATAACTTGAATCTCTGCACGGTGTACACATCACAAGGTTGAAGATACCCCCATGTGGCCGGCACTCACTCCTCTCCTAACCGTTCAAGATTCTGGAAGACTCCTGTGATGGACTGACTGCTGCTGACTCACTACCACAGCCAAATCACTCACATTTATAATGTCTGGCATACCAAGTGACAGGACATAAATTGATACTTTTCCAGACATATCCCAGTCACATGCAGACATTAAAGGGGTTGTCTCGCGGCAGCAAGTGGGGGTATACACTTCTGTATGGCCATATTAATGCACTTTGTAATATACATCGTGCATTAAATATGAGCCATACAGAAGTTATTCACTTACCTGCTCCGTTGCTAGCGTCCCCGTCGCCATGGATCCGTCTAATTCTGATGTCTTCTTGCTTTTTTAGACGCGCTTGCGCTGTGCGGTCTTCTCCCCTTCTGCTCGGTCCAGGCACGAGCGGCGTTGTGGCTCCGCCCCCTTCTACGCATCATCGCGTAGCTCCGCCCCGTCACGTGTGCCGATTCCAGCCAATCAGGAGGCTGGAATCGGCAATGGAACGCGCAGAGCCCATGGTGCACCATGGGAGAAAACCGCAGTGCATCCCTGGGAATGGACCGGTGGCCATCTTGGGAGAAGATTTTTTAAAGTCCTTATTTCGTCGGATCGGTAAGTAGCAAGTGGCTTAAAAACCGCTTTACTTTGCTATTTTATGTCAGGGGGGTGACAGGGGGAATGGGGTAAGGTAAAATTTTGAGGTTTGCCGCGAGACAACCCCTTTAACCTCTCATATGCTGCAGCTGTACAATACACATAACAAAAGACTAGACATTTCGCACAGTGCATCTACACAGGAGACATAACTTATGACAATTATGGAAAGACCAGAAATAGGTGTTAGGAACCTCTGCAATCACGTGGTTTCTGACAATGCCCAAAAATCATGGTGTTAGAAATGCCGTGTTCGAGCGCAGGTCTGCAAGGCCCCATTGAAATCAATGGAAGCGTCGTACCGTGATTAGGATGGCGCTCGACATCATGCTGATTGCAGTAAAAAGCAGCAGGTGTGAGAGCGGCCTAAAAAAGATCAAGAAAGTTATCAAGAAAAGTATGCAAAAGTAACCAGAAACCTCTGATAAAGACCAACCAACGATTTTTATAATGGCAGCCAATTGGAGTACAGTTGCATTTGTCAGAGCTATACAATTAGCACATGTATCAAGTCATTTTACAGGTATGGAGGAGCACAGTACATGTAATATAGTTGGAGAGCAGTAGAGTGCATGTAGTGCAGGTTGGACTGGGGGGTACGTCCTCCTATTCTTAATTGCTCCCCTTCTTACTCTACATTAAAAACTCCGCAACTTTTTGACTTTTTAAAGTGGGGTAGGCTGCAGCTTTATTAACTTTAACTATTTAAACATTCTATAACTTTTAACACTTTCCATGCTTCATCAGAAAACCCTGATTCTTTCTTGAAATCTGCAAAGGCGTCCGTAAGTCTTGATCTCCCCTCGGGCTTGCTAACCACCCTTGCCCGTTAGCCTTCCTGGCATGGAAAGACTTTCCGCCACTAAGGATGCGGCATTCCCCTTATGATGCACTCCGCCCCACCCCACTAGCTCGCACTAATGCTGCTTCCAAATCGTCTTGCAAACCCGACAGAAAAATGTCCAACCCAATGTCATTAAGATGCACCCCATTCTTCCTCAAAACATCCCACTCCTTACCCTCTAATTCCCAATGATGAACCGCTATTCCCCCAGTGATTGAACAAACTTTGAAATCTTCGCGCTGACCACTTTTCTGACTCGATCAATAGCCTACGGATTTCTTGCACCTCTCCAAACTCTTGAAAACTGTCGCAGAATCTCAGTATATCCTGCTTCATGATGACCAATAGTTCTCCTAGTTTGACTCTTCCCAGATCATTACCGCCGGCATGAATGAGCAGAACCATTCTGCGTTGGGTCCATCTGCTGATCCGCTGTGCCTGGTGTAGTAGCCTGGACCACTGCAAACCTCTAATACCATGCCACTGCACCATTGCTCTGTCCAGGCCCAGATTCCTTCCGACTAGCCGTACTGCCGCCCATCTTCCAGCCCAATGCATGTGTGAGTAGCCCGCAATCCACACATCCCACACTTCACCTTATGAAACAAAAACCAAACCCAACATAATATGCGCTCAGGTGGCTGACTAATTCCTAAATAAGCATCAAATCTGGCCGCACATAAGACCTACATGCCTCTGACTTCCATCTTCCTAACCTTTTAACCCTTGCACACTCACCCCACAAACATCCGCCATTGTAGCTGTTCCTATTCGGAAAGAATGAGTCCCGAACTCCCTTGGGTTCCTTTTTTTTTTTAATGCTAAACGCAACACTGGAAAGTCACCACTACGTCTGCGTGCAGCAAACCACCTGACTTATGCTTGCTAACCGGCACCAGCTCACTAATCCGAAGTGCCACAAAAAAAGCCATTAAAAAACCTGCTCTAAACAACGTCTCCGACTGATCCACATGTTTCTTCTAGCACATCCAACATATGACCTAACAGGAAGAAAGTGATCGGGCGGTGGGGCCTCGGTCACACGGGCGTTTTTTCCCGCGATTTGAAGATCGCATAACGGATGCGCATCCGCAAATCGCGTGACCGGGGCCGACGATTCTCTGAAAAAGCTGCACCTAGCAGCGTTTTCAGTGAAACCGCCCCACACTGCCCGCTATCCTCTGCCACAGCTGTGGCAGAGGAGAACAATGTTCGCCCATTGAATTCAATGGAGGCGGCAATACAGCCGGCTCCATTGAAAGCAATGGGCTGCCGGCGAGCGCGGGATGAATTTTCAGGAAGGTCTTAAAAATATAAGCCCTTCCCTGAAAATCATCCTAAAATGTGTAAAAAAAAAAGTATACTCACCTTGTCCCTGCAGCCGGAGTCCAGCCGCGGCCGGCCGGCAGTTCTCCTGAGCTGCTCTGTGTAGTATTCAGCTGTTGAAGGGTTATGGTGGTGCCAGATACTGATATGGAGATGTTGGGTGGAGGTTGGCTGGTTGACGGCAGAAAGACAAAGAGGTCAATTTTTGAGAGGGTAAGTTTAAGAAAGAGGGAGGGCAAGGTGTTAGAGACAGCAGACGAACAGTCAGTGATATTTTGGGGGAAGGTTGTAGAGATGTCAGGGGAGGAGGTGTATAACTGGGTGTCGTCAGCGTAGAGATGGTATTGGAGGCCGAATTTGTGGATAGTTTGTCGAATTGGGGCTGTGTGGATAGAGAAGAGAAGGGGACCAAATTTGTATAGTTTTTTTTTGCTGTACTACTTTTATATTTTTTTCAAAGATATGTAATTTTTTTTAATGATTTTCTGTCGCTGTCTTCTGTTGACATACTTCATAGTTGTGCGTGGTCTCCTTCTTGTGTGCGGGATGTCCTGTTTTTGTTGGTACCATTTTGGAATGCATACAACCTTTTGATCGCTTTTTATTACACTGTTTCTTGGCGTTGGTTTTTTTTTCTGATGTACACCATGTGGGGTAAATAATACATTACTTGTACTGACTTTTATGGACACAGCGATACCAAATATATATATATATATCTTTTTTTTTCTATTATTTTATTTTAAATATGGCGAAAGAGGTTTTCACCACAAATACTAGTATAGAAAAAAAACTGTGCTGTGCATGACCAACGCCGAGCCGCCGTGGTCATCCGCTATACAGGAAAATAAGGTACACAGGGTTGACCTTATAGCTACTGATTACTTCAGAAGGGTTGGTGATCCAGGGATTATTCTGACTGTAAGAAGGAATGTCTTTTCCCTAAAAATAGGAAAACTGGCTTTTTGCCTTTCCCTGGATCAACATTGATGGGGATTAGCCTGAACTGGATGGACATGTGTATTTTTTTGGCCTTGTATACTATGTTACTATATTAGACAACAAGCAACCACATGTGCAGTCTGATCCAGCAGATTGGTGCAGTACACAAGTTATCACATGAGCCTGGGCTATGCTACCATTCAGCTTTATCTCACATCAACAAATTGCTGGAGCCTAGAGAGGGGAATAACAAGTTACCACTTCACTGCCTAGACCACCAGGGACTTTGTAATGAATGTATTGACTGCCCAAACCACAAGGGATTTTACAATTAACCTGGAATGCTTTAGACCACCAGAGATTTACCATTAACTCCTTCACTGGCTTACCAACAGTCCCAATTTTTGCAGGACAGTTTGTAAAAGCGACAAGACTTAGGCTATAAAACTTTATATTTTTAGCCATTTTGTGTTTTCTTCTAGATGGCACAGGACAGGGCTAAAAATAAAAATCCTGTAATCCCAACTACTGGTGGCTGCACCATACAATGGGTATTCTCATCTCAGTCATAATTGGTTAAAATTGGAATACTCCTTTTAATTTAAAGAGGTGGTACACAAATATTACAAGATGCTACAACTAGAGCTAGTCCCAACACTTACTAGGCTATACAATGAGATCTACGCCCAAAATATCCAGGTGGACACCCTATTAGATTCCAGAACTGTCTTAATAGTAAAACCAGATAAAGACTAGAGATGAGCGAGCACCAAAATGCTCGGGTGCTCGTTACTCGAGTCGAACTTTCAGTGATGCTCGAGAGTTCGTTTCAAGTAACGAACCCCATTGAAGTCAATGGGCGACTCGAGCATTTTTGTATATGACTGGTGCTCCGCTAAGGTTTTCATTTGTGAAAATCTTAGCAAATCACCAAAGTCATGTAAAAAACACAAAAATGGATAGGGCAGACGAGGAGCAACATGCAGGGCTGCATTTCGGGCTCCGAGGAATCACTATTAAGCCACAATAGTGGCAAGAGTGAGACCCCCCCCCCCCCCGCACTGTCAGCATAACGATCGTTCTCCTCTGCCACAGCTGTAACAGCTGTGGCAGAGAAGAACGATGTTAGCCCATTGAATTCAATGGAGCCGGCAATACAGCCGGCTCCATTGAAAGCAATGGGCTGCCGGCGAGCGCGGGATGAATTTTCGGGAAGGGCTCAAAAATATAAGCCCTTACCTGAAAAAGAAAGATTTTAGTGTAAAAAAGAATAAAAATGCAGGCATTCTCTTCAATGGAGCCGCTGCTGCTGCCGGCGACTCCATTGAAGACAATGGTCCACTGGCACACCTGAATTCTTTTCCAGGAAAGGGCTTTACATATAAGCCATTCCCTGGAAATGAATTAAAAGGGATTTAAAAAACAAAAAAAATAGATACTCACCTCCCTTCAGCTGCCGGGGCACAGTCGTCTTCTCCTGCTGTCCCCTGCGCTGTGGTGCTGAACTGCTGTCATTCAGCTGAGCCCATCAGAGGCAGCATTCACTCACCCGTTTATGAATTCATGAATGGGAGTGAGTGAGATCTGCCTCTGATTGGTCAGGCTGTGACCAATCAGAGGCAGCTCATTCAGCAGGCGGGGATTTTAAATCCCCGGCTGCTGAATACTACTCACAACTGTTCAGAGCAGTTCAGGAGAACTGCCAGCTGGCCGCAGCTGAACTCTGCCGGGACTAGGTGAGTATATATATTTTTTTTATTTTTACACATTTCTGGATGAATTGCAGGGAAGGGTTTATATATTTAAGCTCTTCCCGACAATTCATTGTGCGATCGCGGGCAGCCCATTGCTTTCAATGGAGCTGGCTGTATTGCCGCCTCCATTGAATTCAATTGGCAAACATCGTTCTGCCGGGACAAGGTGAGTATATTTTTTTTTTTTACTTTTTACACATTTTAGGATGATTTTCAGGTAAGGGCTTATATTTTTAAGCCCTTCCTGAAAATTCATCCCGTGCTAGCCGGCAGCCCATTGCTTTCAATGGAGCCGGCTGTATTGCCGGCTTCATTGAATTCAATGGTCAGTGCTCGCTTAATCGAGACGAGCACCGTGTGGTGCTCATCTTGAGTAACGAGCATCTCGAGCACCCTAATACTCGAACGAGCATCAAGCTCGGACGAGTATGCTCGCTCATCTCTAATAAAGACCCAATGCTGACGCAATCGTACCGCCCAATTTATTTACTGAACAGTGACTACAAGTTCCTAACAAAATGACTGGTCAACGGCTTGCAGACAATATGCCCGCATATCATACACCCATCATAAAGAGGCTTTGTAAACCATAGACAAGCCTCCAAAAATATCCGATCAGTGATAGCAGCGACAATCGAGACTAGCCATCTGCATGCTCCCCAAATGCTTTTGCTGAGTCTAGGCGTTTGACAAAGTGTTATGGCCTTTCCTCCAATTCACCTTACAGAAGAGACGTTTTGGCACAAATTTTTGTAACTTCGTTGCATACATGCAAAATGACATCTCAACTACCCTGACAATAAATGGACACAACACACAACCGATAGATGTGTTTTGGGGAACCAGACAGGGTTTCCTACTCTCACCCCTTCTTTTTAATTTATCTTTGTGCCCCTTATTATGCCACCCACAACCATCCCCACCATCATCTCCTCACACATACCGTTCGCACATCTCAGTATAATGAAAACAAAGGTTTGGTACCGTGTCCGCCAGTAGAGCAAAATGTGATTGTTCCTAGCAAGAGAAACCAGGTAATCTTGTAGATATGAGACCTTTTAATGGCTAACCATAATACATGATGTAATAATAGCGAGCTTCCGAACCAACGCAGGGTTCTTCTTCAGGCTTATGGATTGGATCTGAAGAGGCATGGATATTTATACACACTTATAACATACACACTTATGACAAGGCGCAGACATGGAAAGGATTGGTTTGCACTTAAAAGGAATTCTGCAACAGCAAACAAACTTTTTTGTCTAGGCACTGATAGCGGAGTGAAAGTTTTATGGCCCCTAGATTACTGATGGGGGGGGGGGGTTGTCAGGCTGGAAATGCTACAAGAGGTACACTGACATTTTTAGCTAAACACTGATAAGGGAGTGAAAGTTTATGGTCCCTAAATTACTGTTGGGGGGGGGGGTGTCAGGCTGGAAATGCTACAAGAGGTACACTGACATTTTTAAAAACAGGACAGACACTGAAAGCGAGGATGAGATCTCATCACCACACGATTAAACACAGAAAAAGAGAATTGCCTGTGGCCGAGCACTTCTCTAATCATGGACATGACATAGGAGATATGAGAGTTTTGATATTGAAGGGTGGTTTCAAGTCACAAAACCACAGTAGAATTTGGGAATATAAATTGATAACAACCTTTGACACGCTGAATACGGGGTTAAATTAATCGCCAGGATTCATGCGTGAATGGGAAGTGTGAGACATTTATTGCACAGATAAGACCCCCATCAACAGTAATTCAGGGACCATAAACTTTCACTCCCTTATCAGTGTTTAGCTAAAAATGTATGTGCACCTGAAGACCACCCCCCCCCACACCCCCCAACCGTAATCTAGGGACCATAAACTTTCACTCCCTTATCAGTGTTTAGCTAAAAATGTCAGTGTACCTCTTGTAGCATTTCTAGCCTGACGACCACAGTCAGTAATCTAGGGGCCATAAAACTTTCACTCCGCTATCAGTGCCTAGACAAAAAAAGTTTGTTTGCTGTTGCAGAATTCCTTTTAAGTGCGAACCAATCACATCCATATCTGTGCCGCGTCATAAGTATGTATAAATATGCATGCCTCTTCAGATCCAATCCATAAGCCTGAAGAAGAACCCTGCGTTGGTTCGGAAGCTCGCTATTATTACATCATGTATTTTTGTTAGCCATTAAAAGGTCTCATATCTACAAGATTACCTGGTTTCTCTTGCTGAGAACAATCACATTTTGCTCTACTGGCGGACACGGTACCAAACCTTTGTTTTCATTATAACTAAACACTGATAAGGGAGTGAAAGTTTATGGTCCCTGAATTACTGTCGCTGCGCTTTTTTTTAACGCGATTGTCAATGGGACTTTCTAATGTTAAAAAACACATTGCACAAAAATTTCAAAGGACAAACTTGCAATGCGTTTTTAACATTAGAAAGTCTTATTAACATTTGCGTTAAAAAAACGCTAGTGGGCAGGTGCCCTCAGGGCTCATAGACATCTATGGACAACATGTTAGAGCTTCATACATTTGGGGAAAAGAATTATGATTCCAGAGGTAGGTATAGCAGGTATGGAGGTATAGCAGGGCCCTATAGAAGTCTTCAGGTGTCAGCTGGTATATGGAGCCATAATATGTGCATTAGGCCTAAGATATATTGCTGGGTATATAGCTTTTAATGGCCAGGTTAGGTAATATTTGTACTGGTATTATTACTGGTACATGCATATGTAGTGGCCCGAAACACGTATGTCTGGCATCTGGTTTTGCCAACTGGAAAACAACAAGTTCGGATACGGCTTTAAAGAAGGACAAGTGGGTTGATACAAACAATTTATTAATACAAATGAATATATGATAAAAATAAAACAAAGTTACATAAAAAAGGTGATGTAGCATAAACATCTTGTAAGTAATTCTTAAACAACAGTTACATTAATACTCACATCACCAAGAGCCTTATGTATACCTATCTGCTTTGTACATCAACCAGAGAAGCAACGGCGAAAAGTCAGAAAACAGGGGGGCGTCTTGGGAACCACACTGAGAGGGCATTCCCCATCACAGGTACAAAATGCTTCCAACTCCCCCAAACCCCCTCCTGTCTTTTATACTTTTTATGATTTATTGCTTGGATATTTTCATATGTATGGAGTGGCTTGTTGGAAAAGGTCACAATTAGAGATGAGCAAGCATACTCGCTAAGGGCAATTGCTCGAGCGAGCATTGCCCTTAGCGAGTACCTGCCCGCTCGAGAGACAAGGTTCGAGTGACGGCGCGGGGGAGCGGCGAGTTGCGGCAGTCAGCAGGGGGGGAGTGGGGGGAGAGAGGGAGAGAGATCTCCCCTCCGTTCCTCCCCGCTCTCCCCCGCAGCTCCCTGCCCACCGCTGGCACCCGAACCTTCTCTCTAGAGCGGGCAGGTACTCGCTAAGGGCAATGCTCGCTCATCACTAGTCACAATCTGAATTGACCATTAGCCAGATCAGACAAACAAAACTGATTCTTACAGTACTAAGCTTCAAATATACATAAGGCCCCAATTCAGTCTTAAGACAATGATGATAGATTTGCATGATTAATTAGACAAATAGATCACAAGACTCTATAGACAATGGTGGTAGAATTACAAGACAATGGTGACACTATGTGCAGATATTAAGATGGTCTACAGCATGTCTATAAGACTCAGTTATACAATCCTTATAGTTTATACAGTAAACATTCATGGCTGTCTGAATACAAGATGGAGGGCTACCAATAGCCAATTATATTTGCACCACACATCTCCATGCATATCATACATGTTATATATTTTATGTGGATGCACTGTGTAAAGTGTGTTGTCTTCAGTTATGTGTATTGCACAGCTGCAGCATGTAAGAGGTTAATGTCTGAAAGTGGCTGGGATATGTCTGGAAAATGTAACAAGTTTGTTTAGTTACGTAGTGTTGAATGATAAATATGAGTAAGTGAGGGATTTCTGGGTCCTGCTTTCTTGTTCTATCTGCTTTCACGATTGAGAGAGGAGTGAAAGTGTCGGCCAAATGGGGGTACCTTCGAATCTCATGTGGTCAAGGTATGGTAGCTGAAGAGAGGTATCCTGAGGTCTCCAATTCCAGGAACCATCTCTAAGGAGTGAGAGTGGAGGAGTCCGCCGTGCAGCCATTAAGCTACTAATTCTCAAGTGAGTGTCTGCGGAGTGTTGGGTCCCCCTCTGGTGTTATCCTGCATTCCGGAGTGTTTGTGTCCAGGAGCAGAGTCATACAGAGAGCAACTATAGCCCGGTTTCATCCCGTGTCGTCCTCCCTGACCGTCTTCTAAATTGTCTTTCCTGCACTGGCGTGTTAAGCTAAATCTTTCACACAAGAAGTAAAGTTTCCAGTTACTGTCCATTCCCAGCGATTCAGTTTTCAATGTTAACAGTGTGTGGACTTTACTATTTCTACCGCCGGAAAATCAACGGTGTGAAGAAATGGTGGCGTCACGAGTGACAACTTCTACAGTCCATTACACATGCACAGGTAATCACTGTCCCAGAATTGCCTGGAAGAGGCCTAGCGGTGCCTTGGCTGAGGTTACATGCGTCCCTCCGGGGAGGAGTCTGGTAGAGCCACCGTGACAAGTGCCATCTCTACCCCCGCCAGCTCCTTAGCGTGGGACTTGTGTCTCGGTCACTGCACATATAGGTATATACAGTGTCATTAGGGAATTATCTGTCATATACCTTAAATTTACTTTCATTGACATCTTCTTGTAATGGTCACTTGTGCTGTTTTCTTGCAGGTAGTTGCCTGTAACCAGGAGAAACAGGAAAACGTAGTAAATGATTACTGCTCAGAGATGTTATACTGTATATACAATCTAAAAGATACATGAGTGACTTTATACAGCACAGTATAAAAGTGCTACAACTCTCTCTGCTATGCTGGTAGTTTGTTATAATGTATTATGTAGCAACCTGGGGATCATTCGCTCACATCACAGGTAGACACCAATGGGTTAAACTCCAAATTCCTATTTATTGTCACTTTCGCAGCAGTATCATCTTGCTTCAGCACAGCACTTCGTCAAATAAACTTAAAGGTCCTTTTATTTCAGGGTTTCATATAGTTCAACAAACAGTCCAACTGTGGTTCTCACCCACTCTCCAGGGCAGCTTCATCCAGTTGTCTTCAGCTCAGGACTCACTCTGCTTTCCTCAGGAAGGTTTCACCCCAACATTCCTGAGGCACACAAATAGTCTCTTTAGTGTTCAGGTCTCTCTCTAGACCTCTTGCTTTCAGTCCAGGTCTCCCCCTAGATCTGTCTCTCACAGCCCAGGTCCCTCTCACTGGACCTGTCTCTGGCTCACAACCCAGGTCCCTCTCACTGGACCTGTCTCTGGCTCACAACCCAGGTCCCTCTCCCTGGACCTGGACCTGTCTCTGGCTTGCAGCCCACTTCACCTCTGACTGTAACAGGAACGAACACCTTTATCCTACTTACTGACCACACCTGTGGGTGTTTTCCTCTTGTCTCAGGCACCAGACTGCCTGTCTGTTGCCCCCTACAGGCCATTCTCTGTAGTGCAACTCTACAATTAGTACTGGTAAAATGCTTCAGAGGGGACTTAGGCCTCATGTCCACGGCCAGGTCAGATTCTCCCTGCGAGATCTCGCAGCGGAATCAGACCCAGCGCCCCCAGAGACCCTATACTCACCTGTCCGGATCCGCCATGAGAGTGTCCCCCAGCAAGCTGGCACACGTGTAGTGGCCCAGCGGGTCCTACAGAACACTCACAGTACACTTGTCCTGTCTCACCTGTCTGTATGCTATCCCTGGATACAGAAGGTGCCGTCTGTGGGAGAGACCCTGTGTCTGCCCTTCTGCTATAAGCATAGAGCTCAACTCTAATGTCAGCTGGTCTCTAAGGCCCAGAGAGCTGTATTAAAAACTATTATAAAAGCCTTATCAGCTCAGCAGTGGCTTGCAATCCACAGGGCCATGTGGGAAGAGCCCGCGTGAAGGATATCAGACCGGTTATAGTCCCGTCGGAGTCTGAATTTGTCTTCTGGTGCCAGACACGTCCAGGCTTACATTGCCATGCTTATGAGGCAATAGTAGAGCCCATCCCCATAGACGGTCAACCATATTTACTGGCTGCCAGAGCCTGACTACTGTGACCAATGGAAAGGTGCTGGTTCGCCTCATGAATATTGGAAATAACCCTCCACAGCTGAACAAATATACTGCTGTGGCACAAGTGTCCCTACGGGAACCCACTGATGTGTTTGAGAGTGAGACTGACGGTGTGTTGCAAGGGGCAAAGTCCGGCTCTCTGAGCTACATATTGGGGATACTCAGACATCCCTTAAATAGGTGCAAGGAATAAAAATGGAGCCCTGGAAAAGAAAGACACTTTCAGCAGACAGTCTTGATTTTGCCAAGGTCAAAGACCTCTGTTATTCTAATCCCCACCAATGGCCATGTGCCTATTAAGGAGAGATATAGGCCTATTTCGCCTTCCTCATATCAACAAGTCAAGAATATGATCCAAGAAATGAAGGATCATAATGTTTTTCGGGAGAGCCATAGTTCCTGGGCTGCTCCCATAGTACTTGTCAAGAAAAAAGATGGAGGCATCTTCTTCTGTGTGGATTACAGGAAGCTTAACAGTGTGACACACAAAGATGCCTATCCTCTCCCTTCTATTGAGGAGTCTCTGACGGCCTTGGGTTCTGCTGCATATTTTTCCACTCTGGATCAGACCAGTGGATATTGGCAGGTACCCATGAGTGAGGCAGATAGGGAAAAAACTGCCTTCACCACCCCTAGGGGCTATTTGAATTCAACTGTATGCCCTTCAGCCTCTGTAACGCCCCCGGCACTTTCCAAAGACTCATGGAAAGGTGCTTGGGCTCCAAAAATTTTGAATCTGTCCTGTTGTATTTAGATGATATAATCATTTACTCCAAAACATATGAGGAGCATACCCTACACCTCAGCGACGTGTTTCAGACTCTCATTGATCATGGCTTGAAAATAAAGCCATCTAATGTCATCTGCTACAAACCAAAGTGCGCTATCTCAGACACATTGTCAGTGCTGAGGGGTATACCCAGATCCTGATAAGGTGAGTGCTGTAAAGAATTGGCCTACTCCTAAAACCTTAAAAGATGTCAGGAGCTTTTTAGGGTTCATAGGGGATTACAGGTGCTTCATCCCCAAGTTTGCGCAGATTGCAGCCCCATTACAAGAAGTTTTGCGTGGGCATCCAAAAAAGACTTGTAGTAGGCCCATCGCTAAAACTGGGAAGAAGAGCAAGAGCAGGCCTTCCAGGTCTTAAACTACTCCCCCTATTCTTGCCTATCCTGATTATACTCTCCTGTTCAAACTCTATACAGACGCTAGCTTTAAGGGCTTAGGCGCAGTACTTAGCCAGGTGCAAGAGGGCAAGGAAAGGGTAGTCGCTTATGCCAGCTGCTCCCTAAAGGGTGCTGAAAGAGGATAAAACTGGGCTGTTGGTGGTCGATCCCCCTGCGGCATCACTAGCCCTCCCTGTCCCCCTCGAGTGGACAAATAGCGTCACCTATTTGGGAATAGTGGTGCGGAGATCTACTGACCATTTTTACACAGATAATCTTGCTCCACTTTTGGACTGGGAAAGAGACATGGCAACACGATGAGCTTCACTCCCATTGACCCTAGTTGGTTGTATAAACCGTATTAAAATGAAGTTATTACCCAAATTTTTGTATATATTTGAGAATGCCCCTATCCTGATCCCTAAAAGATTCTTTATAGCTGTCCATAAAATACTCCTTTGCATATTGTGGTGGGGCTCCACCCCAAAAATCAAATTGGAAACTTTCTGCCTGGCCACCGATGGAGGGGGGTTGGCCCTTACCCATTTCTACTGTTACTACCTGGCTAGTCAATTAGTATGTCTGGGGTGGTGGCTGTCATCTATCGACTATAACCCAGTGGTGGGACTTGAGTGCAGAGTGGAGGGCTCAGAACAAAGTTTGAGAGGCTTATTACTAAGGGGCCCGATCTCGCGTGTAAGTGCCCTACCTGCACCCATGAGGGTGACTCTCAAAATCTGGAACGCCACCCTTCATTTGATACATGATGAGGCAGCCAAGTGGTCTCCTCATACCCATTTATGGTGTAACCCCAACCTCCCACACTTGCAATGTACGCCTGATATAGTCTTCTGGAGATGGCATTGGATCACTACCCTCGCAGATTTTGTTGAAGGTGGCGTTTTCTGTACCTTTTTACAACTGCAGACTTGTTTTGGCCTCCCTAGTAGCTCCCTTTTTAGGTATTTCCAACTTCACCATAGCCTCAGAGCCCAATTTGAGGGCCTGAGTATCCCCCTTGTCTTGACTCCGCTGGAGGAGTTGGCACAGATGGCTAATATTCTGAAGCCGCTCTCCTGTTTCTATAGACAGCTGACGCGTAGCCTTGCTTCACTGGGAGACAGTGCTCTTGAAAAATAGGGCTCGGATATACAGAACCTGGACTTGGATAAACGGGGAGGCCTTTTGGCAGGCTCTGGACCTCCCTTAATATGTACTAGAGACAGGCTAATACAAATCAAGTTCCTCCATAGAGTCTTTTATACTACTAGCCGTCTAAACGCTATGGGCTTATCTCCAAGTTCAGACTGCCCAAGGTGCTTGATGGATATAGGCACAACTATGCATATGTTCTGGGAGTGTCATGTTTTACAAGCTTATTGGAGGGATGTTCTTGAGTCCATGGAGACACATCTGGGAGTACAGCGTATCCTACACCCTAAGGTCTGTCTTTCCGGCCTTGTGAGACATTCCGGTTGATGCGGCAGCATGCACCCTATACAAATTGCTTTTTTTCAATGCTTAAAAGGTAATATTAAAGGTAATTGGAAACATCCCAAAAAACCCACTAGGGCTGCCTGGCTGCGTGAGTTAAACAGTGTTGCCCCTCTATATAAATTGACATACATGGCTAGTGGATGCCCTACCAAGTTCACCAAGATATGGGGTCGGTGGGTTGACTTCCCAATACTGCGCTGGGTGTATCTGACTAACTCCTCTCTTCTGGGAAAACTGAAGGTCTTTTCTCTATTGGTTGTTGTGACTTGCATCGATATGTATACACAATATTGCTTCTAGAGCTGTGGGATTAGTTCATAGTTATTTGTTACGATTCCCCAGGTTGGGAGTCTTGGTCTCCTTTGTTATAACGGCCCAAGTTGTTTAAAAAAAGGGGGGGGGGGGGTATTATGAACTCTGAAGGGAGTGTGAAAACTGTAATGTTTAAATTTTGGGAAGTATTCTTGATGACTCGCCCTTGTTCTGTATTGTGTGTGATGTATGATATACCCAATAAATGTTCCTTTAAAAGAAAAAAAAGGGTGCTGAAAGAAATGATCAAAATCACAGCGCCTTCAAGCTGGAACTTCTTGCACTAGTCTGGGCTGTGACTGAAAAATATAAGGATTATCTTGCTGCCGCCACCTTTACCATGTATACAGATAGCAACCCAGTTGCCCATCTGAACTCTGCCAAACCAGGGGCGTTGGAACAAAGATGGCTGTCCCGCCTAGCCAACTTCATTTTCCAAGTCAAATACCGCACAGGGTAGACCAATACAAATGCTGACTATCTTTCTCGATTACCCACTGAGTTTGACAATTTCCCTGAACACATGGGAAGACGTTGAGATGCCGGATTTTACCCTACAGCAAGCCCACCAAAATTGCCAAACTAGTTCTTCTAATTGCCCAACAAAAACAGAAGAAACTTTCAAAAAATGGTTCCTACTACAACAGGACAGCAAGACTTTCGGAGATTTACAAGAATATTTGCTCACTGGAGCCACCCCAAAAAGGATATTGCATAAATCCATGGACCCCAAGCTGCAGCGATTATGGAAACAGCGAAAAGGCTGTTCCTAAAGAGAAATGTCATGTACCGAAGTTCTATTGATCCTGCATCTCGACATCGCCTACACCAAATAGTAATTTCCCGCAAAGATGCCAATCAGGTCCTCCTTGCCATGATCAATCTGGACACTTTGGAGTCCATAAAATTGAAGCTGTGATCCGCCACGCTTTTACTGGATTGGCATGAGAGATGGTATAGAGAAATGGTGTCAGGACTGCACAGTCTGCGAAATCAAAGGGAGAGCCCAACATGATCAAAGAGCCCCATTACATCCTATCATTACCACCAAGCCCTTGGAAATCCTCGCCATCGACCATCTAAAAGTAGAAACCAAGAAGTCCTGGTATAGCTATGTCCTCACGTTAATTGATCACTACACTAAATTTACAGTTGCCATGCCCATCAAAGATCTCACCACCAGAACCACTGCTGCCACCGTTTAGAAGCATTTCATCCTCAGTTATGGATGCCCTGATCAAATACTTTCGGATAGAGGACCCATGTTTGAATCACAACTCTTCCAAGAATTATGTGCCACCTATGATTGCAAGAAGCTTTGTACCACTTTGTACCACTTATGACCCTCAAGGAAATGGACACTGTGAAAAAGCCAATCAGACCATACTAGAGTTGCTCAGAACAATCCCAACCAAGCAGAGAGAATATTGGCCCACATTATTACCAGAATTAATCTAACACATACAACAATACCCCACATTGTTCCACCGGATACACCCCCTATTATGTGATTTTCGGCCGCCAAGGAAGATTGCCCTCAGATCTAAAATTAGGAATCCAAGTAGCTGATAATCACAACCCAATGCCCAATTCCGACTGGATCCAGAACCAACAAAGACGACTCAAAGAAGACCAAGAAATTGTCGACACCCGCTTGAAAGAGAAAAGAAAAAAACAAGCTTGTGATTTCAACAAACATGCCCATGGATCAGACCTGCAAATTGGAGACCGGGTCCGGTTAAGGAAATAATACCATACCAGAAAATTAGATACCCATTGAGTATTCAGTAATCATAGCCATATCTCCAGAAAAAGGACTCTATCGTATAGCCCATCCTGATGAAAAGATCCAAGTTGTTCACCATAACCGCCTTAAAATTTGCATTGCCCAGCATGCTTCACCTACAGAGTCAGAAGAAGAGGAAATCATCAAATCTACTCTCCAATCAGTCCAAGAATGTCCATCTCCATTCAGCCTGGAAAACCAATTGCTCTGGTATTTGAATCCATTCTCACGTCTAGTGTACCAAGCACCACCACCCAATTCCACAGAAACATCGCCAAGTCCCTCAGCTTCAAGTTCTTCCACTTCATCCAATTCCTCCAACTCCACACCAGCTTCTCCAACAGCATCACCAACTCCCAGAAGGAGATTACCAGCGTTGCCCACAGCCCTAAAAAGATCCACCAGGTCCACACGGGCCCAACCACCACCAAGATGTCTGGAATAGACTTATTCTACAAGCTTCAGTTTATCTATCCTATGGATTCAGAGATACCTTTATTTGTTGCAACATTTGCCGTAACCAAGCTTATTGCCCTGAGAGACTACTCAGAGTGTCCTACCAGTTCCAAGTTTATAAGTTATTGCAACGTTTAAGATATGTGCCTCAAGAGACTACTTGAAGTTTGCTATCAGTTTTGTTGTTTATTGTTGATGCTCCCATTTTTCTATCCTCTTTCCAGAGACGCTTGTATTAGTACACCGCACCATTGCATTGTGGACTTATTATGTTTCCTATGGACTCTTGCACATCCTAGCGGCTGTCCTGCCGTCAATAGATTTGCCAAAAATCAAGCTGTTGTTGTTTTTGCATGTTTTCTTGCAGGATATACATGCTAAACTTTGCACAGGACTCTAATGTAATGTTGTGCCGTGTTTGTTGCTTTACCTCAAAAATTTCCTTCCTTACAGCTTGTCTACCATACAGTACATTTCTTATGTCTTTATTGTATCAAATGTTATGCATTTTCTGTGTGCCTTTGGGGAGAAGAGCTATGTAAGTGCCCCATAGCAAGCTGGGACTTAGGATTCGGCCCTTACCCAACCAAACCACTAAACTAACAAAACCTAAACTTATGTACTGTCACACATACTTGGTAGGCACACCTTTCTGCTCCTTGCAGCTCAGTACAGCCGAGAGCGGCTGTATTTTTAAGCAGGGGGGAGCTGTAGTGGCCCAGCGGGTCCTATGGAACACTCATGGTATGCTTGTCCTGTCTCACCTGTCTGTATGCCATCCCTGGTTAAAGAAGGTACCATCTGTGGGAGAGACCCTGTGTTTCCCCTTCTGCTCTAAGCATAGAGCTCAACTCTGATGTCAGCTGGTCTCTCCTTGGCTGACAGTCAGGTTTAATCTTACTGGTAAAGAGCCAAGGGCGAGGAAGCAGCTTTTACATAAGGAGGAGGAATCCAGAAAGTGCAGTAAGAAAAGAGAGTTTATAAAAAGGAGTGTCAGAGAACAGTTAGTCAGACTTAGCCAGGTGTGAGAAAGGAGAGGTTGAAGTTCCGTTGTCAGAGAGGAGAAGTTCATTACAACACGTTTGCTACCCGAGGTAGAGTTAGCTGAAAAAATCCACTCCCTTGGTATCTTGCAGCGGTAGAGAAAGAAAAGGAGATCCTTTCTGAGGTCCATCTTCATCTAGCAGTGAGTTATAGCTACCTGGTAAAATCCAAGCCCGGATGATCATACAGCCACTTGTCCCTCTGCTTCATAATAATCTTCAGACTAATCAAATCAATCATTCATCTTAATCCACTAGAGGGGGAAATTGTCTAGTTAAAGGGGTTGTCCCGCGAAAGCAAGTGGGGGTATACACTTCTGTATGGCCATATTAATGCACTTTGTAATATACATCGTGCATTAATTATGAGCCATACAGAAGTTATTCACTTACCTGTTCCGTTGCTGGCATCCCCGTCTCCATGGTGCCGTCTAATCTTCAGCGTCTAATCGCCCGATTAGACGCGCTTGCGCAGTCCTGTCTTCTGTCTTCTGAATGGGGCCGCTCGTGCCAGAGAGCGGCTCCTCGTAGCTCCGCCCCGTCACGTGTGCCGATTCCAGCCAATCAGGAGGCTGGAATTGGCAACGGACCGCACAGAAGCCCTGCGGTCCACCGAGGGTGAAGATCCCGGCGGCCATCTTCACAAGGTAAGTCAGAAGTCGCCGGAGCGCGGGGATTCAGGTAAGTACTGTGCTTTTTTTTTTTAAGCCCCTGCATCGGGTTTGTCTCGCGCCGAACGGGGGCGCTATTGAAAAAAAAAAAAACCCGTTTCGGCGCGGGACAACCCCTTTAAATCAATCTACAGTAAATCAAGAGAGAGAGAGCTTTAAAGTCAGCGTATTATCAAGTCAATACTGTTATATCTTCTCGTTACTCAAATTGCCTGGTACTTGTCAAAAATACGTTACAGAGAACTGTTAATTGAGTTGTTACTGCAATTTCCAAAGTTTAGTAAATTTGCACTCTCTCAGATTACTAAAATACCACTGGACTCGTCTCCATTATTTCTGGCGTATTTCTTCCTGAGTGTCCAGCTAGATAGTTGGCATCATGTGACAAGGACTAGGTCTCCAGCCATACAGACAATAAGTTCATTGGGGTGTCACATATGTGCAGTGCAGTGCATGACGTGCCGGCGCTGGGGTATGACGCGGATTCCCGCAATACTTCCCCTGTGCCTACAACGTGGAGTATCACGGGAAAGACAGCTTCCATTGACTACCATGGAAGCCATCCATGCATTTTTCTGCACAAATTAGAACATGCTATGATTTTTCCCCGCGAGTGGAAAATTGCAGCTGATTTCCTCTTGTGGGGATGGGAGAATTGTTTTACACAGCATGTCTATGGACGTACTTCACTGCGGAAATCGCAATGTGTCTGACCACGATTTCCGCAGCGATAATCCATTGATGGGCATTTGGCCTTAGGCCTCAAGTCCACAGGCGGGAGCCCGCAGCAGAATCTGACCCTGCCCGCGGCTGAGGACACTGTGAGCTTTCTACTTACCTAACCAGGTCTTCATTTTGTTCTCTGCGAATATGTGCGGAAGCGCCGGCACGGCGACACACGTGCATAGTGGAATTTTTTTAGGAGGAGAGGAAGACAGAAATATTGAAAGTACCCCCTTCTGGTTATTTCCTTTTTTTTACATTTTATTATGTTTTTTCCCCCCCTAATTTGAAACACACAGATTTAGACAAAGATAGGCAGCCTGCAGATGGCCGGGTTGGATCCGGCTGCAAAAATTCTCGCAGCGGGACCTGACCCGAGCGCCTGCGGAGAGCAGCGCGGAACTCACCCGCTCCCGCAGCTCCGGCTCTTTCATGTGCCGGCTGCCGGGCAACTGGCGCATGCACAGAGTGGATCCGGCGTCCGGGGAGTGACGTTTCTGTGCAGGGCTCGCATTAGAGCATGCCGCGGTTTGCTTTCTGCGCATGATTTCGCGCAGACAAACCGCGGCCATCTGCATAGGATTGCGTATTGTAATGCAATCCTATTCAGGCGTGTACGGGCGGAAATTCTGCGGGGAATCCCGCCGTGGAAATTCCGCCCGTCTGCAGGCGGCCATAATGGGAGGATTGAAAGTGCCGAGTAAAGCATAGCAAGAAAATAGTACAAGAGCTCAAAAAGTTTAATATATTTTACTTCCCAAAGGGACAATGCAAGTTATGTCCGCAAATGAATACTTCTGAAGAGCATCATTGTATCTTTACAAGGTGGATTTTATTTCTGTATTATTTTATTAAAGGGGTTGTCCCGCGCCGAAATGTTTTGTTTTTTTTTCAATAGCCCCCCCGTTCGGCTCGAGACAAACCCGATGCATGTGTTTAAAAAAAAAAAACGGATAGTACTTACCCGAATCCCCGCGCTCCGGTGACTTCTTACTTACCTTGCGAAGATGGCCGCCGGGATCTTCACCCTCGGTGGACCGCAGGTCTTCTGTGCGGTCCATTGCCGATTCCAGCCTCCTGATTGGCTGGAATCGGCACACGTGACGGGGCGGAGCTACGAGGAGCCGCTCTCCGGCACGAGCGGCCCCATTCAGAAGAAAGAAGACAGGACTGCGCAAGCGCGTCTAATCGGGCGATTAGACGCTGAAAATTAGACGGCACCATGGCGACGGGGACGCTAGCAACGGAACAGGTAAGTGAATAACTTCTGTATGGCTCATAATTAATGCACGATGTACATTACAAAGTGCATTAATATGGCCATACAGAAGTGTATAACCCCACTTTGTTTCGCGGGACAACCCCTTTAAGATTATTTTTTTTCTTTTTTGAATTGTAATGAAAAATATTTGCAAAACTTTAAAATAAAAAAAGATGTTTAGAAAAAAAAAAAAAGACAACTTCTATTTGTGACGAGGCAGGAAGGCAACTCGGGGCATCTTGATAGATACAGTCCACGTTATCTGTAGGATCACTCACTACCGGCCAACACTCACTATTTAGTTGTCTGTTAGGGCACAGCTTCTGGACTCTATTCCAACTGGGGTTAAGACGGGGTATTCTCCATTCTTAGTAGATAGGTATTCGCTGCGCTTCCTCCATATTGGATAGGCTAAGGTGGAGATATCTCCTTCCTCTCACACTCCTCTTAACCCTTTCCAATCCACTGTCTGACGTCTGAAGACATTATGATTTAAGGCTGTACAGGGGTTCTCTTACTGTATATTGCCAGCCACTCTGGTGTCGGAGCCTATCCAACGTGTCACCTCATGCAGTACTGGCTTTAGCCAGCAGATAGCGCTGTTGTATTACGGCAGAAAAAGAGTAAACCCCCTCCCTAGGAAAACCAGGATAGAAATTGGATTGGAAAGGGTTAAACAGATTGTAGTCCACGGGTACGGTAAAAGACTACTCCTCTACTGTACAAGAACCCAACTTGCAAACCTTGCAAACACACATATATATATATCTTTCATGCTCATGTGACAACATTGGATACACACAAACTGCTACGTTTTCCAGACATACCCAGACATTAACGTCACAGAGCTACATCCATGGGAAAATAAAAGGTGATGGGACTATGGATGCAGCGATGTAAAAATAATCATAATTTCCAAAAAAAAGGACTTTTACTTTGCAAAAGTGGAAAAACCTGACCCGCAGAAAAAATATATTGTGTCATTAAGGCCGCCTGCAGACGGACGGATTTGCATTGTGGAATCCGAAACTATGGCAAAACGGGATTTCCTCTACAGGAGCAGAAATCAATTGCGATTTTCCGCTCACAGAGGAGAAATTGCAGCATGCTGCGATTCTGTGCGGGTTCCGTGCGGACGGCTTCCACCGAAATCAATAAAAGCTGTCCACCCTGCGACCCTTCCGCAATCATTACGGAAAGGCTGCAGGATCCTCATCATCGCCTAACGATGCCGCGGCACAATCTGTACTGCGCATGTGCGCCGGCTGGCGCATTCGCAGCACAGATTATGAAGACTTCAGGACAAGTATGCGGGGTCGCCGGCCGGGCACAGCATCGGATTCCGCTGCAGGATCCCACATGCAGAATCTGCCCTGGCCGAGTGCGGGCAGCCTTATGCTGTATGGTTAAGGGCTACCACCCACTTGCGGTTTTTTTAATGCTGCAATATCGCTGCGTTTTTCTTGCACGTTTTTTTCTCGCATTAACGCTGCGTTTTTTTAACGCGATTGTCAATGGGACTTTTTAATGTTAAAAACGCATCACAAGTTGGTGCTTTGCGATTTTTGTGAGATGCGTTTTTAACATTAGAAAGTCCCATTGACAATCGCGTTAAAAAAAACGCAACAATATCGCAGCTTTAAAAAAACGCAAGAGGGTGGTAGCCCTTACACTGTAAAAATAAATTTAAAAAACACTGGCAGAACTGATACTTTTTCTCTCCCTCCTCTCAAAGTGATACTAAAAGTTTTACAATATATATTGTATGCACCCAAAAATGCTACCAAGAAAACCTATAGTTCGCCACGCAAAAAACAAGCCCTCACACGGCCATCGGCAGAAAAATAAATAAATGATGGCTTTTGAAAAGTGGAGATGAAAATCCCCCCAAAATTGTGTCCTCAAAGCCAAAATAGGTTGTGTCACTAAGGGGTTAATTACAGCTGAAAACAAAAAATACAACATGTGAACACAGTCTAAGGCTGCCTGTCCGCAGGCGTTGCGATATCGCTGCTGCGTTCTGCACAATATTGCTGCGTTTTTGCTATTCTGTGGCGCTACAAAGCCTAAGACTGGGTTCACAGAGGGCGGATTTGCTGTGAAAATTCCGTCCGGAATTCCGCCGCGGCAAATCCGCATGTGGCCGCTAATCCCGGGATTAGCCAGCCATGTGGACGAGATTTCTCAGAAATCTCGTCCACACGGGACGGCGAATCCGCCACTGCGGCGCAGATTTGCTGGCTGTAGCATATTCATTTTGCTACTTCTTCCACTGCGGCCGCGCTCTCCTCTATGGGAGCGCCGGCCGCAGCGCAAGAGCGAGCGGCCAGGCCGCTTCAAAACCCGCGGCTAAGTGCCACGGGTTTTGAAGCAGCGCTTCTCCCGGCGGAAATCTCACGGTTTTTTGCTGCGGCCAAACCGCAACATTTCCGCCGGGAATCCGCCTCACGTGAACCCAGCCTTAGGCCGGCCTCACACAGGGGCTTTTTATCGCAGCACTTTCAGCGCCACCTTAATCGTGTTATAACACTCTCATTGTTTTCAAAGAGACGCTCGGACAGCCGCCCGATCGCGCCACTTTTAAGCGCCACGATTTTCGAGTGGAGTCTATCTTTGAGCGCTTAGTGCACTCCATCAATGGTGAGGAGCGCTAAAAGCCGGTATCAGCCGCCACAATTTAAATTTCGGCGCTTACTGCAATGCATGTGTGAGGGAGGCCTAAGGGGCAGATTTACAAAAGAAAATCTGACTCTGTTGCCCCCAGCAACCCCGCCCTGCGCAGCTTTCATTTTTCAAGAGCACAGTATGGATTGTTAGCTGCGCGGGGCGGGGTTGCCGGGGCAACAATACAGTTCCTTTACACCCCAGGAATTTGCAATAGAGTTCACGTTGCTAGGTTACGGGTTGCCGGAGAGAACGCGCTCTACGTCCTATCTAGCCAGCGGGCGGTGAACTCTATGGTTTGCTTAGCAACTCCCGCCTTCACAGCCCCGTGTCCTTTCCCCCGGAAGCGGAAGTGCTGAGAACAGACGTTTTTCAGGTCACGAATTAGGATCTGCGCAGTGGCGGCGTGTGATGGTGGAGAGCTGAGTATCGTGTGCAGCGGACGGACAGCGGTGAGGAGAAGCTAGTTGCCTGTGAGCGCGGCGGGGCCGGGCCGCTGAGGGGGACTTTGGCGCCATCTTGGTCTTCCAGCGCTGTGTGTGGCGGGCCGCGTTGTGCTGACATTGTTCTGTAGCGTACCCCGTGCTATCTGCTGGCAATTCACACATTTTGATTAACTTTACAAAATAAACGCATTTTAGGCCAAAAAAAAATTCTTAAAATTGCAAATATTGAAAACTTGACCTTTTTTAAAATAAATGTAGAGAGCGGTGGCCTGGTGTCCGGCGCGGTCACATGACTGCGGTCTGGCCGCATCCAGGCTTTGTTTACATCAGCTTCACGTGATTCCTGTGTGACGCCCGAGCTGCGCCTGAAGAGAAGCCCTTGTCCGTACATTTTCCCCTTCACCTCTAGCATCAGAGCGAGGCCGTATCACAGGGTGGCGGCAGATTCCGGCGCAGACCGCGGCCGTTTACCCTGCGTACCCTTCTTTCGTTTTCACCTGTATCCCGGATGGTTCGGGCGTCTCGCTGTCCGCCGCGCACTGCAGATTTTTTTTTTTCTCCTTTAAATATTTATTTTTCCCGCGTTTTACCTGCCACCCCTCCACCATGTCAAATTGCGAAGGCTGCGGGTCGTACGGCTTAAATTAACTTAAATGGAAGCCGTCCGTGTGAAATCCCTAAAATAGAGAGCATGCTGCGATTTTAAATTTTTTTTTATTTTTTCCCCCCGTAAGCGGATATTGCTATTGGTCCTCTCGTGTCCAGGAAGAATCCATTTCCTGTAGCATGCTGTGGACGGTATTGGCTGCGGATTTGTGGTGCAGACACCGCAGCAAAAATCTGCCTGTGTGCAGGCGGTCTAAGGCCTCATGTCCACGGGGATAGAGCCGCAGCATGATCCGCGCCCCGTAGGGATGCATTGGACACCTGCACATCGTTAAATACCTGCGGATGTCATTTTTCCCTGAGGCGCGGATTGCGTGTGCAGGAAATCACCTGCGGCATGCAGCATTTTAGTGCGAGTCTCCTGCAGGCTTCTATTGAAGCCTATGGAAGCCATCCGGATCCGCGGCACTACTGCAGCTGAATTCCTGCTCTCCGGCGCGGGAGAGCAGGAGTTTTAAAAGAGTGCACGATGCATGCGCGCGGCATGCTGCTGTCATGCCGAACACATCCTCTGGGCCGAAGAAAGAAGATCCGGCTGCGACGGAGGGAAGATCCGCAGCGTCCGGGCAGGTGAGTAATTCTTCTTTTAGGCCTCATGTCCGCAGCAAAGGAGGGACCTGCTGCAGGATTCTGCATGCAGTATCCGCATCGGGCCTTACTTTCCCCGTCGACATGAGGCCTAAGGAAGCCAAAAGAATGTTTTCATTTTTACATTTTATTTGCCACCTTGTAAATGCATCGCGACCCTGCGTACACCTGCCAAGTTTAGTGTAACGTGCAAGTCATAGTGTGAAAAGACATAAGTCAACTTCACAGAATGTGTGATGCTACTGCCTAGAGGTGGACATGTGATCTCCTGTCACTTACTGTCACACAAGTATAATAGAGGAGCTCACAGCTCATCCTCCAGGCTGTATACTTATGGTCTATCACTTATTTAAGTGACTATAGCAGGTAATAACTAAACTGTTCCCCCTGTATAGCCTTAATAATACTGGAGTGATGTATTGTGGGATTGATTGAAAGTGAAGGTAAAAAATCTCTTCACCAAGATGGTGTCTGATAAGGGGGCTGCAGGGAAGAGCCTGGAATACAGAGGAGACCCCAGATTGTGAAATATGCAAGCCTTCTCTGAAAGATGTTGTCTGTATTGGAGCATATGTTCTCTAACCCCTATATACTGTCAGCACTGATAGTGCCTTTCAGGATGTGTGAGCTGCCCATGCCATAGGCACTAATGCCACCCCGTACCATCAGAGATGCAGGACTGTGCGCTGATAACAAGCTGGAAGGTCTCTGTTCTTGTGTCCGCAGGACACGGCGGCTGTGGTTTCCAAGAAGAATTTCACATTTTGATTCATCTGACCACAGATTTGGCCCAGAGAAGACGCTTGTGTTTCTGGACTTTTGACATATGGTGGATTTTTTTTTTTTGCATGATACAGCTTTAACCTGAATTTGTGAATTGCGTGGCAAACTGTGATTTCTGGAAATATTCCTGAACCCATGCAGTGACTTAGCATTACAGATGGCTGAGGGCCCGTGGATGTTAATGCAGGGATGGCTGAGGGCCCGTGGATGTTAATGCAGGGATGGCGGAGGGGCCGTGGATATTAATGCAGGGATGGCTGAGGGGCCGTGGATATTAATGCAGGGATGGCTGAGGGGCCGTGGATATTAATGCAGGGATGGCTGAGGGGCCGTGGATATTAATGCAGGGATGGCTGAGGGGCCGTGGATATTAATGCAGGGATGGCTGAGGGGCCGTGGATATTAATGCAGGGATGGCTGAGGGGCCGTGGATATTGACCATCCAATATTGAAAGCCTGCCCTGTGCTCATGAATTCCTCCAGATTCTCTGAATCTTTGGGTTTTATGTATTGTAGATGGTCGGGTATTCAAAGTCTTTGCAACTTTACGATGAGGAATGTTTCACAATTTTGTAGATGTGGTTTTGGTGTGTTTTTGTTTGTTTTTTTTTTTGTTTTTTTTTTTCAGATTGACCCGCCCCCCCCCCCCCCCCCCTTCCATTTTTTTACTTCTGAGAGACTCTGCCTCTCTAACATGTTCTTTTTATAGTCATTTGACTTACTAATCAAAAGCAGATGGACGATCAATTTTCTACCAGTTTTTCAGCCTTTTGTTAACCCTATCACAACTTTAGATGTGTTGCTGCCATCAGTTCCCAAATTATTATTTTTTTTTTAACCCCTTGAGTCCTAAATGGGTTAACTAGACAGAGCTCTGTTCCTGGGATTTAATCCCATCCAGTAACAGAAGCATCCACATAGAAAAAGGCTTGGCAGCATAAGTAGGTGTAAGTGATGGATAAAGACTTTATTCACCCATAAGGCAGGCAGTGACATTTCGGCCAGTGGCCTTTTTCAAGCTAAAGTATGACGTGGGATTAAAGCCTCTACTCCCCCAATCAAACAGCAGGTGGGGGATCCTCGGCTGTCAGACACCACCAAGGACCCACAGGAGTAGGGAGAAACCTTTTTTTTTTTTTTAACCTCTTCTGCCGCTGCCTTTCCAAGCCACACACTAATTTACTCAAAAGTGAGAACCACCTGGTGCCCTCTGTCACAGCAGAGCTTCAGGGTCCCTGCAGACCCTGATTGGCTCTGTTAGCGACTATCGTCACTACAGGGGTATGACAGTAAGAGCTCCTTGTAACTGGAACTCTTAGGGCTAATGCCCACAGATGGATTTCTGCCGCATTCCCCGCGGCGGAAATCCGCAGCTATTAGGTTCTGTTGAACCTAATAGTTTTTCTGCCTGTCGGTGCTCACGTGTGTGACTCTGCTGTGGATTTCCACAATGGGAAATAATTGCGTCATGTTCTGTTTCACCGTGGAGGTTTCCATACCATATAGTATTAATGGAGGTCAGGGAAACGGGGACTTTTTGTTTATCACCTGTGGCGTAAATCCGTGGGCGTATCCCCGTCCGTCCGTGGGCATTAGCCCTTATGGATGCCCCAGCTACAGTGTGAAATAAAAAAAAAAAATGTGACTAATCCTCAGTGGTTTTGATGTCATGGGGGCCATAGATGGTAAAAATATAGTTAGAAGATGAAGTAAAAAAATCAGATGAGAGCATACATACAGAAGAGAGAAAATGACCCACCACCGACGCCTTGTAATCCGAAACTATACAAATTATATCAATATGAGGAACCCATTGCCATACTTTATTTTAGTGTAAATATACCAATTTTAGAAATAAGCTATAAATTAACTTTTTTTTTCTTTTTACTCTCAGTTGAACAAACAAAAAATTTAAGCCAGTGTTAGGGCTCATGTCCACGGGCAAAATATGATTTAAGATCCGCAGCGGATCTCCCGCATGCGGATCCGCATCCCATAGGGATGCATTGACCACCCGCGGGTAGATAAATACCCGCGGATCGTCAATAAAAGGGATTTAAAAAAAAATGGAGCATGGAAAAATCCGGACCATGCTCCATTTTCGTGCGGGTCTCCCGCGGGGACGGCTCCCGCGGGCTTCTATTGAAGCCTATGGAAGCCGTCCGGATCCGCGGGAGACCTAAAATAGGAATTTAAAGTATTTACCATCCGGCGCGGGCGGGGAAGGTCAGCTGTTCCTCACGGCCGCATCTTCCTTGCTTCGGCTCGGCGGATGTGCCCGGCGCATGCGCGCGGCACGTCTGCGACGTGCCGGCGACGTGCCGCCGGCGTCAGGAATTCATCCGCCGGCCGAAAATGAAGATCCGGCCGTGAGGAACAGCTGATCTTCTCCGCCCGCGCCGGATGGTAAATACTTTTAAATTCTTATTTTCGGCGCTCATGTCCGCGGGGCAGGAGGGACCCGCTGCAGATTCTCCATGTAGAATCTGCAGCGGATCTGATTTTCCCCGTGGACATGAGGCCTTAAAAAGGATATAAAAAAAAATAGCCGAAAAAGTTGCCGAAAAAAATGCAGCAAAAATTTTGGTGGGTAAAGGGGAAAAAATAGTACAACTCCCATATAGTATTTTCCCTAAAGTGTCTGGTCCTTAGGGCCTCCTGTCCACGCGTGATATTTCACTGTGTTGCCCATGACGATAATCTGCACATCGGTAACGCAATGACCGTTTTCCATGGGATAACTAATGAGACCGTGCAGCCCGATGCACACAAGCGGAGAATTGAGGCGATTTTCCACTCTTATATAAAAATCGCAGTGAGAATGTTCTCCCGCGGTGGTATATCGCAGCGCCTGTGGGCAGCCAGCCTAAGGCCTCATGTCCACTTGCACGCACGGATACCATTGCTGAATCCCGCAGTGGTATCCGCCCAAGGACATGGCGAGGGGAAAAAAAACATTTCTTACCACTCAGTCCAGCGCAGGTTTCTTCTGCGTCGCCTGGATCTCCTTTCCTCAGCATGGCGGATGCTTCTGGGAGCTCCAGCTGGCGCATGTGCAGTGTTTTTCTTTTTTACTGCATTACATTTAGTGTCCCAACTCTTCTGGCGTTGTGGAGGAATGTGTGTTGGTGTATGGGCTCACTCCAGCGTTTTTGTACCGCACGCGCATTGCGCAGCAAGTGTGCGATGAATTGCGTACTTCCTGTGTGCCAACAATCCCCAGACATTATCTTGGCATGTAATAAGCGGTCAGGTGGTGTCTGCCGTGATTATATATATATATATATTTTTTACATTCTTTACGTGTGGTATTACTTTGGTGCTGTGTATTGCGTGCGCGAAACCTGGTAGCGTACGCTAGCGCCCTATGTATGTAAAATGTAATTGGAGAAGCAGAATCCCTTATCCCTTGCCAACTGTAACTGCCCTAAAGTAAGTTTAGTTAAGGTGCGCCCTCCTACTGCTGGTTGTTGGTATTGCTGTGTATAAAGGCACTTTCACAGGGGCGCATTGTCATAGCGCAACTCTTCACACGCGCTGCCAATAGCCCGTTGAGTTGTATCTCACGCACGCTGCCATGCGCAGTCTTCCTGTGTTTTTTTTATTTTTTTATTTTTATTTCCAGCGCTGTTGCTTCAGAATAGCACATATGAACGCTGCCCATACGCTATGTAATTGTATGAGAGGCATTGATGACACACCTATAAGGACCAGTGGGTGCTCTTGTGTGTAAAATAGAACATACTGCGGTTTGTATTTTTTTCTGCGCTCATGTTTTATGTAATTCCTACAAATATATGCAAATGTAAGCGAAATTGTGTAAGTCAATGTATTTGCCTGCAAACTACCACATATCGCACGTGTGATACGTGGTAACCTTACGCTTGTTAGCCTGACCTTAAAGTGTCAATTTTTATTTTTTATCCTGGCGCTAGAAAACTATTTTTGAAACCTAAAAATAAAATGGCGTAGCAGCGGTTGGCTTCTGTACTGACCAGCTAGGAGCCAGATAACTTTTAGTCTCCAAATTTAAATCCATATTAAAAGGAATCGGCCAGCAGCTATGAAGACCACGATCTGAGTTATGGTGCCCTTGGGGTGTTTCCGGGACTCTGGGGAGGCTTTTTACACTTAAGACTCCCGACGCTTGCACTGTCAGCCTCCAAAGCCGGTGCGAGGACTCAAAGCTGCAAACTGTGCGCATGCGTTCCCATAGGGATCAGTGGGAGTGCGTGTGCACACGCCTGGGGCACTGAGTGCGATGCCATGGTCTGCATGCTGATAGCGGGAGGTGGGTAAGTGTGTATAACCCTGCAGCCCCTTACTGTTTCTTACAGGTGATCCTATTACAGTGCAGACTAAACTAGCTGTAACTGCTAACACTGCACCCCATATAGAAGAATATAACCTATCGCTGCTCCCTGTAGGTCTCTTGTTGCCTCCTCGTATCATTCTATACATCTGAAGAAAAGTTCATTCCCCCTTATAGTATACACAGTGCTGCTCCTTGGTATACACGTCCAGCACCAACTTACTGCGCAGCTCCTGGTACTGCTGCCTCTACAGCTTCTGGATCCCTGCTGATTGGTTATCCTAAGCATAAGCCATCAGTATCCATGTCTGGGGAGACCCCACCCCTGGGATAGGGATGTTTGACCTCTGCTATAGGGTTTGCTGCTTTAGCATAGTGCAGCTCATGGGTTATCCTGCTGACACGGGTTACCAGGGCTGGACAGATCTCAGGTAGAGGACATGTTCAGCTTCTGAAATGCAGCAGGTTCCTAAAGTCTGCAGCATATATTTCCTCCTTCTTGTTCCTCTACCCTCTACACCCCATCTATCGATGCCCCTGCAGTCATTCTGCCTGTCGTTCCCCACCTTAATTTGTCGTCAGATTCTATCCAGATCTGTTCCCTGTAAGAGGGGCTTGAGGCTGACTGTTGTAGCAGCGGTCCCCTGGCCCGCATCAAGACACCCAGAGGTACCTGGGTTAGACACCTTCTACTTCTGCCAAGTAATTGGTCAGTGTTGCATACCTAGGAACGACTTTTACCCCCGTCTTCCTGATCCATATGGAATGGCATTCTGTGCCCGAAGTACATCTCCTCTCCTTTCACTCTACACCAGTATGGCTAATGAGAACTGCAGCCTATGGGCACGTGTAACGTGCTGTCTGTGGAGTATAGAGTGAAGCTTTCATTGCATATGGTTTCTTATCTACGGTGCTTTCTGTATGGGATTGGCGCCCTCGCTCAACGCTCCACTGTTTGTATGAGGGGAAGTCAGGAATACAAAGGTTCCCTGGTTTGTACCAGCAGGCTATAACTCTGCATACTACCTAGTCTGACATCTCAGCACTGCTTGAGAAAGTTCTAAGCCTGTATTTACAGTATCTTTAAAAATACTGTTCTATGCAAGTGCGATCCATTTTGCAAGAAAAACATATTGCTGTACGTGTTTTTTTTGTTTTTTTTTCCTCCTACTGAAATGGCATGCAGTTTTCATGTATCTAAAAACATCGCATTCACATGAAAATTGCATCTGCATGCAAGTGATCCTGTTTTTGTGTGGTCCCATTGAAATAATGGGCCAGAGTCCTAAAAATAACATGCTTCAATTAAAGGAAAATCTTATTACTAAAATCTAATCACTTATGAATAGACCCATTGTAAATGATGGGTTCTATTTTTGTTCATCTTGTAACGCACAAAACTTGCGCAAGAAAAAACAAACCATGTAATAGCACCCTAAAGTTACAGGTTGTCTCATCCCAGTTTCTTCTGGCCCTGACTATATAGCGGAATAGTATGTCTGCATTGGAGACTCCTTAGAAACTTAATTACTGGCATCCTCAAAGCTCTTGTTGGTGGTGTAGCCTTAGAGTTGTTTGCTCTGTCTACTATTTAGACAACTAAAGGCCCTTTTACATGCTACGATTATCACTCAAAATTCCTTCAATGGCCAAAACTGAGCAAAGCCAATGATGTGGTGATTTAGACTAAACATATAGTACAAAACTTAATAGGGAACCTTATTTCTTGACTTCCCCCTCATTTCCGAAGCGCACCTGCTGTGCTGATGGTCAAAGTTTTATGTTTGGGAACCTACAAGTTCTGGTAGAAAATGATCCACAGCTGTTCAGGAAAAGAGATTTCCAAGTTATTGCCGCAGTACCGTGTTCACCTTTTATGAATTGCGTTGGTGCAAACACTTTTTGTACCGTTTCACTCACCTTATCCATCTTTCCTTGGTATCTTTTATATGTACTTGTATATTTCTTTTTGGGTCTGTGTCCTTTAACCCCGTTACATCATAAGAATATCTGAATTTTGACACAGGTATTGATTAATAATAAAAAAAAATAAAATCACATCTCCTTTCAAGCTCTACCAGACAAAAGTGAAAAGTATGAGCAGTCGTGTACAACCTTCCTGTAGACCTGTCCCTGCCTTCCATCTTCCTTTCTGTTCACTGTCTGCTTAGCAGCACATCTGTTGCTGGATCCTTACACTTGATTGTCATTCTTGGGACTGTGTGTATAAAAATGTTGACTTTTCAGTCCTGATTTTGTTCAAATTGTAACCAGATGACTGTTGTGTTGACTAAAATTACTTGTTTTTCTACAGAATTGTGTGCCGTCTTTCTACTTAACGAAGATACTTCAGTCTTCCACATTCTCAATTCTCGGAACATTCTCGTGTTTTTTTCTGTTTTCTTCTTGTCGTGAACCAGAGCAATAGTACGACCATGTCGAAGTCCTATTCTCAATCCTCTTTAGGTAGAGACTTCATGAACATCGGTTCCGGCTCTAAATTAAGTCAGCAAGGCTCTCGTACCTTACTGTCTGGTCCCTCGTCCAAAAACTTGCCATCCATATTTAGTATTGGTAACAGAGCTCCTCCTCCTCCCCCTCCTCCTTTATCTTCTCAACGTAGAGGAGACCCCAATCAGGCCAATAATATCTTGGCCAGCTTTGGTCTGTCCTCCAGGGACTTGGATGAATTAAGTCGCTATCCCGAGGAGAAGATCACTCCTGAAAGCTTGCCACAGCTTATTCAGCAGATTAAGAGGAGGAGGTCGGAAGACATGTCTATGTTGAGTTACAGAGAGCGACTTCCTCGAGAGCCATTGAGAGTATCTAGCAGTGACTGGGATGATGACGTAAGGCCTTACAGAAGAGAGAGTTTTCCTGATCGCTCATCCGGTCTCGACCATGTGGTCGATTACGACCATGGGAGCCGCTCTCGAGAGCCCACTTATCGCGACAGACTGGATTTAGATGAACGCTTAAGAGATCGGGAAAACTTTAGAGAAGACCGTTTCTTATCTGACGCTCCTTTCCGTAAGCTTAGTACAGATTATGAGCCCATGAGCTACAGCCAACCACAAGAACGATCTGTCTTTGAAAAGACGAGAGGAATGCCATCCATTAGAAACATTGATGATTTCCACGGACGATTGCCAAAAGACTTTCCCCATCTCTGTTCCCTCTGTGACATGCCACTCCATACTAAGAAGGTGAGTTCCTACCTCCAGTAGCTTATTTTGGCCATAAAACCTTAAGTCATGATAGATCTTATTCTTTGGGTTCACTCAGACCTTTACTTTAGAAAGGTCTTAGAAATTGTATTTTCTCAAGTGGGCAGTAGTCATGCTTGGTCTGCGTAATGCGTATGTTCATCTACCAAAATCCATTTTGTCCCACTACTCTTCCCCTGGTTTTCCTTCAAATGGCATTCCCTCTCGAGTCTTAACCATATTGGCACATGCCTTTCTGTGTAACTGTTCCAAAGTATTTTAACTTTCTGATTTATTCATATTCTTAGTATATATGCTTCATTCTAAACTAAATGGTAATAACTGCACAATGCTCTTATATACTCGATCATCATCCTTGAGTACGGTAAGACCTGGGCCACATGGAAAGTATCATAGAACATGGCCAACAGTTAGAATGGTCTTGAGACAAATCCCTTGGTTCTCCGGCTCCCACGAGTCTGATATCAATATAAATGGTACCAGGACAAAATGGTAATTGATGAAGAACCTCTGGGACGCAGTAATAAGGTAGCTTCCCCTATCGTTATTTTAGCCAACATTAGATGGCATATAACTTAGAGGGAAAATGTGGTGAGCGTTTCTGGTTGGGTGGTGATACTTGGGGCATTGCTGAAGATCCCTCCTGAGCTCTTGCACTTGGCCAAGCATTCTGCGCATTATTTCTCCCATTATTCATTTTACCTTATTTTTCCTCTGCTGACTGGAATCTCTTGAAACTTCATACTTTATATTACCCCAAGAATTTACTCTACAGTTGCACTAAACTGTAAACGTGGAAGTAAACGCCTTTCAATTTACACATGGACGTTCCTTACAAACCTTCTCACTTTGCCTGGATGGCAAGTCTGTAGTCATGAGGCTTTTTAAAATCCTTTTTCGATGGGCACCAGAATCTCTTAACATCGTGAGCTCCATCACTATTCCTTACAGAATAGACTTCACCAAACGATATATTCTAGTAGAGCAAACACAAATTCTTTCACTGATCAATGGACTTCCTATTACAGAACCAGATTTCCTTCACTTCAAGGGGTTTCCCATCTCACACTTGTGTTCTACCTGCAGGTTGACTAAGAGGGGCTTCTAAAGCTCCCATTGCTTGGTAGAATGGTGGTTGCATACTGAAGTGGTGGCCATGCGCGTGTGCAGCTTTCACCACTTGGGTCTGTCAGCTTGTTTGCACACTCAGTTTGGGGGCCTTTTAGACGAGTGACTTATTGTTTGTACGAGTCAACGGTGTCTGAATTCGCTTGTTCTCTCGTGCAGCATGTTTATACATCGCTGGCTCGTTCAGACGAGAAATCGGTCAGTTCGCATTCGCTGTATAAATAATTGAGAACGGCTGCAGTTTAAACTGAACGGTAAGCGAACGAGCCAACGATGATGTTAATGCCTGCATATGATGAAGGAAAGTGAACGATTATTGTTTGGCGCACGTTTAGACTGAACGATTATCGTTTCCTTTCGCTCTATTTGGATTTTTTTTTTCTTTTTTCAAACAATCATTGTTTTAAAAGGGCCTTTAGTCTATGGCTGCCTTAAAGAGGTTGTCATGAACCTTTATCACCTGATCACAAGATAGGTGATACATATAATTCCTGGAGGTCCCACCACTGCTACTCCCAACAATCAAGAGAACGGCGCCCCTGAGTCACTCCGCGTTTATGGAGCTGTGGTGGCCTGACCGCCACGATCTGTGGAGATGGCCTAGCAATGCGTTGGTTATCCCACTCAGTCCCATGGAAGGGAATGGAGCTGTAGTCACTCATGTGCATTTGCTGCTCTAGTCTTCCTGGAGACTTGGGCTGGTGCTGCTTTCATGATTAGTGGGGGTCCAAGCGATCTATCCTTTATCGTGTGGGTACATGATAAGCGGTTTTGGTGGGAAAACCGCTTAGGAGTTGTCCAGAATAAGAAAACAATACAACCGATGGATGCAATGTGGCACTTAAAGGGAATAGCATTACCAGACACAACCTGCAGATGTATGTAGCTTCTTTTAGAAGAGCTGTGCTTTTCCAATTCTGGACAACCTTTTTAACTGACTGGGCTGGTACCCCTCTTCTCCCAGTAGACGCCCCCCGGTAATCGGACACTTATGGTATATCCTATAGACACTGGAGACTAAAATGAGGGTTGTTACTTGGCCTCCAATGTCTATGGTTCTGTAATCGGAGAAAAAGGGAAAACTGGTGTAATGACCCCAACCCACTTGTTTGTTTTTGAATGGGATTAATATTGGCCCGAGTACTGGAATACTTGTATTATGCTACTAATTGTTTCTCTTTTCTAGGGCTGGGTTGAGCATGTTGGCGGTCTCACTCATAGAAGACATCGACTGCTTCTGCTTGAAGTGTATGTCAAGTATTTCCATTTGGATTTGTTTCATTGTGAAAGATCTATTGTCGGCGAGGCGACTAAAATTTTGGAGTAGGCAAAACACAATTGCCTTAAAGGGCCAAGCCAACTAAATTTTTAATTTTTTAAAATTATGACTGGCCCCTATATGTCAGCTGGCATTATCTTGTTTAGTTCCTTTCTAGTTGAAACTCCTGGCAGTCTTCTCAGTCAGTGACTCGTGTGTTTAGCATTTCGGGTGCATTCACATGGGCGGTTTTATCATGCGGGTTCGTGCGTTGCGAGATGCACAACTTGCATGAAAATAGAACTGGTTATTTATAATAAATGTATTCACATAAGCTGCGTGGTTTTTTTTTTTTGGTTTTTTTTTTCCCGTTCTTTTTGGAATGATATCTTGCTCGCCGCTTGTGAATGCACTGTTGCTGCGGAAGTTTAAAGCTCCTCTCACACAGTTATAATGAATGAGATATTAGTTCAATCACCTGTATGTATGGTCTGTAACCTAGAAATAGAATATGTATGTTAATGGAAATGCCCACTGCAGGCGGAGATGGTACTGTCTCTAGCTGCACATGTAGTTGTGGTTTGATGCATCACTGATAGTGCAGTATAGTGAAAGAGAAGGCAGGCGCAAATCGCAGCATCAAGATGGTGTCTGACAAGCATCAGGCAGGAGGCTGCACTGCATGGAAGTGACTGCAATATACATAAGTAGGAGACTTCCAGAGTGTGACAGGCAATCTGGTGAGGGGTGTAGTGACTGCAAAATGTGTTTTCTCTGCAGTTTTCTAGAGGCTGAAACCTTGGTCCGAAGGACCAATACATTAATGAAAGAGTTCATGTATTTATCTGCAGAGACATTTGTCCCTAAAACTTGCATGACGTGGCATACTTAATTTTGACTTTTTTTTCTTTCCAAATCTAGATATCCAGAGTGGAATGGACATGGCATGTAAGTATCAGCTGAAAATCATTGTGAAGTGTTTCAGGGAGTCAAGCGGTGTACAAAATGGCAATCATTGGCTGTCTGCATCTTCTGGTGTATGCCTGTCTTCTAATCGTCTTGCCTATTGTTTATTTGTAACGGTTGTAGAATAAAAATGAATATCCATTTTGTAGGGGAGATTCGCTCATGCTGCGGCAGTCCACAAACCATGCACCAGGACTATTGGGACCGCCACCACCACAGCCGCAATCCCTATTATCCATGGGCGGTGGACCCGAAGGAAGACATGGAGGCCCAAGGGTTCACTTAGGGGGTGAGACTAACTTAACTGTTTCATGAGGGGATCTGAGATCTGTGGATGCAATACTCTTCGTAGACAAGCTTTTGGGTTCCCCACTGACTTTTCCCCTTACCGCCACCTTTCTGTAGTCTTGTTTTGTTAATAGCTTTTGGTTTTCTTTTTGTACTTGTGGTCCCTCCTAGTGTAGTTTCGGGAGGCACAGTAAGACCACATTTTAACAGTCACAAGACCTTAATTTCATGCAGTTCTACTTAAATCGCCATAAGATGCTATGTAACTTCTTGTGGTCCTGAGATCACAGCTATGAAACATGTTAGAATGCAGCCACGACCAGGCTTAAAGGGGGTTGTCCTAGAAAAAAAACTTTTCACTGATCTGCTGGCTAGGTGATATCCGAACGCTGGGAGTCCTGAGTGTTTATGAATTAAAGGGTGGTCACATGTGCCATTCATCTTTGGATTGGAACTGACGGAGATGGGTGACAGCCTGTACTTGGCTATCTCTGCCAGTTCCACAGAAATTAATGGAGATATCATGTACACGTGTAACTGCTGCTGTGCTCATTTGGGGTGGCTTAGGATCCTAATTCTTGTGATCACTGAAGGTCCTAGCAGTCGAATCGCTACCAGTCAGATCACCTATGTTGTGGATTGGTAATAGAATTGATTCTGCCATAACTTAAGTTTTAGATAACTCGGTATAGCATAACAGGAGTGCATTATTCTGGCCACAGTTTGGGTAGAGAAATATGTCCTTGTTATGCTTGTGTAAAATTGGCCATAACAATGTATCCATGGGTTTCTATGGGCTGCGCATATGCCAAAGCATCCCATTTAGCTCGTTTGCATCTAATTATATTGGAAACCTTAGCTTTCCTGGAAAAGGGGATCTGGCAAAAGTATGCAGTTTACTTCAAAGGTTGTGCAAGCATAGCCTCAGTTGCTTATGAGTTTACACTTAGGAAAATAGACTGCAGTTCAAAATTGAGTTTGAAGCAAGCAATGAAATGGTATGTTTTTAATGAAATTTCTATCCTTGTATTTCAGGAATGGAAGAACGTGGTCCTGGACCAAGGCATATGCAGAACAGACCACCGGTATGTATAACTTTTTTCAAGACTTGCTGATTACCTATCCTTAAGATAGGTCATCAGTTTCTGATTGGTGAGGATTAGAGATGAGCGAGCCTACTCGGCCACGCCCCTTTTTCGCCCGAGTACCGCGATTTTCGAGTACTTCCGTACTCGGGCGAAAAGATTTGGGGGGCCCCGTGAGTGAGTGGGGGGGAGAAGGAGAGAGGGCTCCCCCCTGTTCCCCGCTGCTACCACCCCCCCCCCCCCCCACTCCGTCACGCCCCCCCCCCCCGAATCTTTGCACCCGAGTACTGAAGTACTCGAAAATCGCCGTGCTCGATCGAGTAATTACTCGAAACGAGTAGGTTCGCTCATCTCTAGTGAGGATCTGTCCCTCTGGACCTCTCTGATTAGCCTTTTGTAGTGCTCAGGCGAGTGCCACAGCCTCTTAACTGCATACTGGGGCAGAGTACATTCCTCTGTCCAGAGAAGAGGCAGCGGTGCTCACCCTCTACAACCAGTCCTCTTCAAAAAGCTGGGGGCCCCAAGCAGCAGATCCTGCTTATCTGATATTGATAACGTGTTCTGACGATAAGTGGTCAATATTTGTCATGGAAAACGCCTTTAACCCTTTAATGATGTGGCTCTTGTTCCATTTTTAGTTTTTTCTCCCCACTTTCAGAAAATCACTTTTGAAAATTTGAAAATCAACTTTTTATCCATTGACCTAGCTGTCTGAGGGCTTGTTTTTTGTTTTTTTGTGGGAAGAGTTGCATTTTTCAATGGTGCTATATAATATACTAGGAAATAATAACTTTATTTATTTATTTTTTTTAAAGCCAAAAATTATTTTTAAAGATAAATAAAAATTTCCCGCTGCTATTTTCTGACCCGCAGAACTATTTTTTTATTTTCCTACAGATGAAACCAGCCAGATATGGAACCGGGAGAGTGGTTCATATCATAAACTTTGAGCGAGGGAGGAATCTGAAGAGCCGACTTCTAAGGCTGGCTGAGCCTTTTGGAGAAATCACCAACCATTTGATTTTAAACAAAATGAATGAGGTGGGTGTGACTGGCGAGCCCCCCCCCCCCCCCCCCCCAAAGATCTATCACTGTGTGTGTATATGTATACAGTTGGTTTAAAACTTGTAAGTTCCCTTATACATCATGCAGATTTATACACAGCTATTGGGCAACATCACAGAACGCGTCGCCTGAAATCTTAGAGCTACAATTTTGTTTATTTTCAAAAAAATACTTTTTCCTTCATTATTATAGGCATTCATTGAGATGTCCACTGCAGAAGATGCAGTGGCCGTGGTAGACTACTACACTACAAATCCAGCTATCATCATGGGGAAGCCTGTTCGCGTCCTCCTGTCTCAAAAATATAAACGTATTAAGGTAAGTTCTCACTTATTTCAAATGTGTCTGTTCTGTAATCGGCTGTTTTCTTTTTGCAAAGGTTTAAAGTATTTTTCATACCAACATTAAGTTGATTTTTTTTTTGCCGCTTGGACAATTTTTTTCCTTAACATTTTGGGAGACCTAAATAGAACTTGAATCCTAAAATAATTATAAAAAAAAAAAAAAACCTTTATATTGCACCCCATACCCATATATTTTCTGAAAGGAGACGCCAGTCACATTGTGAAAATGCCACCAGCACTTTACATTCATGGACATTTTCATGCAACTTTGCATTAAATTGTAACCTTTTTAGAGAAGGGAAAAAAATACTACAATTTGATATTTTGCTAAAAATCTGATGCCGCAGCGATGGTGAACTCCAGCACCGAAAATAAAATTAAAACTTCATGCATTATTGGTAGACTGGTTTTAAAAACTCAGTATACAGACCATGAAAACGCTAACAATTAGACAACACTGGCCGACGCTGCTCAATAAACTGTAATGAAGTGAAACTTGCTTAAACAAGTATGCAGGAGCTTCTCCACATGAGGTCACTAGAGGCTGTACAGGGATGAGAAGTGACGGTAATGGGCAGCGATCCTTCACACCTCTTTTCCAGTAGAGCGGGAGAAGAAGCATTTCATGCTGCTCTCTGGCTTCAAAGACGTGCTGTGCTCCGGTATTTATACTGTAATCATTAGAGATGAGCGAACGTACTCGGATAAGCACTACTCGTCCGAGTAATGTGCCTTATCCGAGTACCGCTGTGTTCGTGCTGAAAGATTCGGGACTCGCTGCGGAGCGGGGAGCTGCAGGGGAGAGCCGGGAGGAACGGAGGGGAGATCTTTCTCTCCTTCTCTCCCGGCCGCTCTGCCCCGCTCCCCGCTGCGACTCACCTGTCAGCAGCGGAGCGCCCCGAATCTTTCAGCACGAACACAGCGGTACTCGGATAAGGCACTTTACTCGGACGAGTAGTGCCTATCCGAGTACGTTCGCTCATCTCTAGTAATCATCATCGTTTAAACGCTACAATCTTGGCTTCATGAACTTGGTAGGCCTTACAACTTGGCCATGTCTGGAAGTGTTTAACAGCAAGACGTTGCATAAGTCGTTGGCAATGAAGGGATTAAAGATCAGCTCTGCTTTTTATTTTTTAGTAAGTACTTTAGGAAGAAAAATTCTGGATTTTTTTTTTTTTTTAAAGTTGTGTTCCTCTTTTGCTCATCCTGAAAACTGTCTAAATTGCCAACTGTTACGACTCCCCTTGTCAGTGTGCCTACCTCTCAGAGCTGACTGTATGCAGGATTACACTCTACTGACAAGGGGGTGGTAACGCTCAGTTGTCAACTTTGACAGGAGGAATAACCCTGCCAAAATCTAAAGGTAAAATCTGAGATTTGGGTTGTGTTTTTTTTGTTTTTTTTTCTCTTTAGAAATCTGAACCAAAGCCTGAAGCAAAACCTGACCCCCAAAAAACAGAAGTCAGCCGCGTGGTGCACGTTAGTAGGCTACCCAGTTATGGCTTCACCGACTCTGCACTGATTAATCTTGCTGAGACTTTTGGGAAAGTGAAAACCTATATTCTAATGAGAGTGAGGAATCAGGTACATTTACTTTAGGTCGCTGTTCAGGTGGGTTTTGGTCGACTAAGATATTAGTGTGAATATGCTGTAATTGACTTTCAGGCTTTTATTGAAATGGAGAGGTTGGAGGACGCTCAGGACATGGTGAAGCGTTGTGAGATCGTCCCTCTAATGTTCCAGGGAAAGACATTGAAAGTAGATCTCTCTGAGAGATACAAGAAGCTGGTTTTAAGGGTAAGCATTACGGCTTTTTTTATAATTTTTTTTTTTTTTTTTATAGTTAAATATCTATGCCCTCTTACAGTGTAATAGTTTGATCCCTCAGTGGAGAGCTGCCTGAAATGTAGTATGCGGTCCATTAAAGCCCTTAATTTGTCACTGCCATTACGAAGGAACGGCAACCGGTGGTGTCGTTTTCGCCAGGCCGTTCATTTAAATGCCACAGTCAGAATTGACAGTGGAATGGTTAATGGCTGGGATCGGCATTATCTCCAACCCTGGCTGCTGCAGCTGATTCATCTGTCAAAGGCTGCTGACACCTTTGGAGCAAACGTGCATGTATGATGTCATCAAGGACTTAAACTTGTTCTATTTGCCACTTTTTTAATGCATTTATAATTTTTTTTTTTTCCCTTCTCTCTCCAGATCCCAAACAAACTTATTGAACAGAAAGATAAGACCCGGTAAGTGTTTACTCCACTTTGTAGGTAATGCATTAATAACACAGCATAACAAATAAAAATTAATTTTCTGGTGCCTGAGATATTTAAGCTGATCTTTGCTATACCTGATACGCTGATTCCAAAAATGGTGGTAGTTTTTTTTTCTATCAGCTATAGTTTTAGAGATATGGCATGTTATTGTTTACATATAAACAAAAGCATTACCTCAATTGATGCACACTTTTTTTTTTTTTTCAGGTATGCATGCTGTATGCATATATCTCGAGAATGAAAGCTGATAGGAGAAAAGTAAATTCATATTTGAATTCTACGCATCAAATACGTTACAAATCATCTGTAAAATATTTGGCACCAAAGTATGTGTTGGGCTGTGTAATCTTTCTGTTTAGTTGACAGTTTTGCTGGTTTCTGATTCTACATAATGCTGCAGTTGTTGAGATTTCGGCAGTTGGCACGTAAACTGAAAGGGAATTGCAGAAGAATAGTTCAGACTTGCTGAGATGGTCTGCGCACTTCCCTGCCTGCTCCATATATTTAGTAGATTTTGCATAGCCTAGATCAGCACCTTCCTGCTATATTCCTGCACCTGGAAGGAAATGGGCGACTGCCGGACTCCTTCTATAATGGCACCTTTTATCTATCTCTCCCTTGTTCAGCCAAGGAAGCTAGCAGAACCGTAAATTGCATAATGGACTGTTGGATGCTAAGTGTGATTGCCTGCACCTGCCAGTAGAGGGAGCTTACTGCTTAGAGATTTCTTATTAGCCCAATGAGAGCAGTATAAATCTTTCTGCATCTAGCTCCCTCTAGTAACAGTATTTTATCATTCTCACTTCTGCACTACATGAGCTTTTTTCTTTCTCTGTAGCAGGATGGATGACAGTCGTTTTCTGTATTATTGAATGGTTTGTCACTTTTTTGCCTTTATTTTTTATTTTAGCAAGAGGGCTCATTCTCCAGACCACAAAGCGGGTGCCAAAGAGAAGCAGAGAAAGCCTGAGTCAACTGAAGGTGATGATGGAGAGGGCCAGGTTTCTTCAGAAGACATCACTGGTGATGATACCGTTCACACTTCAGAGGAGGCTGATCAAAAAGATATAGTGACAGATTCTTGTGAAGCGGATCTTCTGGAGGACGAGGAGGAGGAAGCCACTGCTCTCCTAGAAACCAGTAGCTCTGTGGCTGATGATGAAGTACTAGACTCAAACGAGGCAGACACAAACGATGATGGAGAAGACCAAATGGAGGCACAGGAACCTTTGTCTCCAGCTCCCACTGCAGGCTTCACTGAGGAGAAACCGAAGGTACAGGAGTGCTGCAGTGTGGGGTGTAACAATAGCGACTGTTACTTCAGCAATCGGGTTATAGTAATATGGGTCTCCATGACTTTCAGATCTCTTTTTTACAATAGTGTTTAGTGGAGACTCTGACGTCAGCACCATCATACAAATGTTTGATAAGCGGTTATGTCATTTAGATGACCTTTTTAGAAACTCAAGATGTAAAGTAGGAGTGAGTTTGCAGTACCATTTCAGGCCACTGTACAATATGTAGAGCACTGCTAGTTCCTGTGCAAAGCAGCTCTGCGAACAGTTTATGTTCAGGGATGATGGGTGTTGGACCCTCACAATCTGCTACAGTATTGATTACCTTTCCTTATGGAGAAGTCCTCAATCTAAAAACAAAAACCTGAATCCCTGTTTAGGGTGAATGCAAACGGCCTGGTCGGATCCCGCTGAGAGAATTCTCGCAGCGGGATGCAACCAGTGCCCTTGCTCTGACCCACGGCTCACCTTTTCCCACCGTCTAGTCTCTGCTCTATGTGCGGCTGGCACACAGCCGCATATGCGCAGAGCCAGCGTGTCAGCGGTGACGTTTCTGTGCAGACCTCTGCAAGGCTCGCACAGAAATGGGGCGTTCCGCGATTTGTCTACCACGTGAGTTTTTACGCGGTCAAATTGCAGCTAAAAATTATGAGCGGAAATCTTGCATTCCCCCTTAATGTAAAGAGTCTGTTAGTGTTTTGGGTTGCTAAACTAAGATTAGATATTGGACAAGACATTTCAGTGTGTTTTGATATAAATGAGCTTTTTCCTTTCAGGGAGCAGCCAAGTTTTCTGGGAATATAGATGATTTTGTAACTCTTGATGAGGTCGGTGATGAAGAGGATTTGGATAGGCTGAAAGCTGCTGTTGCAGAGAAGTCTGCAGAAAGGGCTAAAATGGAATGCAGTTCAGTTTTGGCTAGCACAAGTGTGGAAGAAACGGAGCAAGAAAATGAGGCCGAGCAGGAGGCAGAACAGGCAGCGGAAAAGGGGACCTGCAAAACGGCTGCCAGAAAACCTACTAAGGCCACTGAAAGCACAAGTGAAATAAACCCTCTGGCAGCATTAACTAAGGATTATTTTCTTGGCCCGTATCAGTCCAATAATCCTGTTGGTAAGTATGTGTGCATAATTTATGTTTGGATACAGGTAGTGTCTATGGTGCCAGACTAAGGGGTCTTGGGCATGGTCTTTACCTTAGTATGGCATTGCATTACGACGAGGGGCACCTGTGCAAATGTCTTATCACCATTTTTAAAGTTGTAAGCTGCTGAAGAATAACTGTAGGTTCCTACTTAAAGGTTGTCATGTATTAACATCTGCTTTATATTGACACTTTAAGGTGTGGAGTTCGTTGTTCCCAAGACTGGCTTCTACTGCAAGTTGTGTTCATTATTCTATACCAATGAAGACGTTGCAAAGGTTACCCACTGCAGTACCTTACCTCACTACCAGAAACTGAAGGTGAGTGTTTAGGTTTCTGTGCCTTTTAACTTTGACTTTACAGGACGTAAGCTTGCCTCCTAGCAGAGGGGTACTTCACGCAACTCGCTTAATTTTATTTCATGATCAGAAGTGAGCCCATATCATCCTGCAGCAGGTGCCGACTGGTAGTCTGCCTTTTGCCACAACAGCGGGGTTCGATACCAATAGTGACACCTGCTTTTAACCCCTTTACATGCTGCAATCAATGTACATCGCAACATCTAAAGGGTTCAGAAGGAGCAATGGGTTGCCATGGTAAGCGAATGTTAGATCGCTATTGTGAGTGATAAGGCACTGCAGCTCATCACGCAAAAAAACAAGCCCTCATAGAGCTCAGTCCTTGAAAAAATAAAGATATAAGCTTTTCAATACAATGATGTAAAAAAAATTCCCCAAAAAGGTTTTATTGTAGAAAAACCTAAAAAAGATAGTTTGCGATCATAATCGTGCCAGCCTGCAGAAAAAATGGTTCATGTCATTTATGCTGTATATTTAACACTGTAAAAACAAAAGTCCCAATTGATGTGTTCTCTCCCTGTGCTACAAAAAAAGTTTTCCAATATATTTTTGTGTACATATAGCGTAAGGGCCGGCGCTTGTCACTGCAGGCATGGCTCTCATTGAAATCAGTGAGCCATGCCTGCAGTTGCAAGCGCCCACCACTACAGAGGTTCCGCTTCAACCTCCTGTGTTGCGGCACTGACAGCATGTGCCCGCTCAGCTGATCATTCGGGTCCTGAGCGACAGGCCCTGGCCGATCAGCTATTGATGACTTATCCTGATAGGTCAGCAGTAGTATTTCCCTGGGAAACCCCTTAGAGGCCCTCTCTTAATTTGATATATCAATAGTGCCATGTAGAAAATCCTTGAGGAGGGGTGAAGTGTTGCTTAGTTTGGTGTGGGGAGAACTTGACTGACCTGTACAGAAATTTGACATCGGCCCCATGTGAAACACAATGGGGTAGATTCTAGTAAGCAACCCATAACCCATTAACCAACATTGCTACGCAACTTAAAGATGATATGCTAAGGAACCAATCCCTGTTCACATGCCTAGTTCATGTGAATGTCATAAAGCGGGTTTCCCCTGCATGGAACCCATCTGCTCTATCCTGAGCGGAGTGTTGCCCTTACTAGGTGGTTGCCGTTTTGGAGGCCATTGTGCGGTCCTTGTATTACAGGACAGTCCATCTTCATCATCATCCTGTAATACTTTGTTTCACTGGGGAAAATGGGCCGGCTATGGTTTCCCCATCAACATCTCCTGGCTAAATGGTGTCCCTGCATTCTGAAAGGGGTTGTGTATGTTGTCGCAATCCCTTTTTAAAGGTTTGTATGAGACTTGAAGAAATTAAATGATCTGCAGGAAATCCTACTACTCATCCCCATTAAATTCAGCTTTGGTAGTCTCTGGTGTTTACTGTCCTCTGTGTTCACATGGCATACAGTTGTGCCAAAGGTTTTGAGACGCGCACACACTCAGGTTTTCAGTTTGCTGCTTGGGTCTTTTTTTTTTTTTTTTTTCTCATCAAACTTGCACTCGAGATTTCGTTTTCCTGCTCCGTTCGGTGAGTAGGAAAGGGAAATCCACACGGATGATCTGTGCCACTTCTGGACGGACCTGAACAGCGCCGGGCGGACCCCATTGACCATAATGGGCTCCACCTGCTTTCCGCCCAGCTGCCCGGTTTTAGGAAGGGAGAAAAGTGTCAGTCCCAACATTTTGCCAAGACTGTACATGCTAGAATCACTGCTGGCTGCAGCTGTCATGTGGATGTACAGCGCACCACTGCTCCAGGAGAATAAGCAGACCGACAAGGACCATGGCAGAGTAAATTTAACATGTGAGTAACGTTTCCTGCAGCTAGCTTCCATCTGGCAACCACTTTAACTTGTGCTTTTGTGGGTGAACAGATGTGAATTCCCAGAAGGAGGTTTCAAAGGGTATACGTTGTTAAAGAGGAGCAATTGAAACCTGGCATTTCATATCGATTACCATGGAAGAGGGTATGAATGACTCATGGCCATATTTGTGTGTTTTAATTTTTATTTTTTTTCCTTCTGTTGTAGAAAGTTCTCACCAAGCTGGCAAAGAATCCAGAGAAGAAAAACTAAATACTGCAGAAAAAAAACCCTCGTTTCAATTTGTTCTTTTTTAGTTTGCAACATGAAAAGCTAAGGCTTTATGGCAGTCTGCCAAGTAAATAGCATGTTGGTAGCAATCAATGTCCTTTTGGCCTTTGCTCTGCAGCAGGTTTACACTGGCATCAGATGCGGGATGACATCTTGCTAAATTTCCGCCATTAGACCACCACCTTCACCTCAAAAGCTAACCATGCGTTGTCGCATCACTGACGCAAGATCTTGACATTGTTGCCCAGCTTGTCGGGAAGCCTTGGCATATTTGGCATGCAGCATTAGCTAAATGTTTGTCTCTTTTTAATGTACATCGCCGCACTCGGTGTAAGTGGTTTTGTGTGTTTGTTTTTATTTTTTCCCCTCCTAGGTTGACCAATCAGTTTTTTTGATTCATCAGATAAGCACCGCTGTAAATTCTTTGTTCTAGGAAAACCCAAGAGGGTCTCAAATGTGGGGCCTCTCCCTCTTAATGTGCAGTACGGCATGTTATTATGAGAACCCATGGTCCGCTTCACCGCTAAGCAGCATTTTGTTTTTAAAGCAGAACTTCCTAAAAATCTGTGTTTAATTCCTTTTTTTGTGTTTGAAAATCTGTGAAAACTTGTATCTTCTCCCGTCTTGAATTATTGGAGCCGCCTTCAAGGCGTTACTGTAAATGTTGGAATATGTGCGCATAACAGAATCCAACACAGGTTTTTCTGCATGGATTCTGTGGCTGAAATTTTTGGCTAAACTGCAAACTTCTATGCGTGTTTGGGAATCCATAAGCCTATTTGGCTCTGTTGGCAAAATCTAAATGTAGAATTTCCAACACAGATCCTCACGGAATCACATCAGGAATGTTGCACACGGATTTTGCCCATTGACAAGGTTAAATCCACATGTGGATCCGTGGCGGAAATACAATGTTTGGCAGATTTCTGGTAAAGAATCCATGTTTGATTCTGCTCTGTGCACATTCTTATAGGAATACAGCTGTCAGGAGACTTGCAACTTTTCCCATTTAGAACTGGAGACTAGAGTAAGCTGTGTAAATTTTTCAACTTAAAAAAAAAAACCAGAAGGGGATTTAAAGAGATTATTTAGATCCTCCACCCCTCGCCCCCTAAAACTGCGCCACTTGCATCAATTGACTGCTACACATGAGGAGAAGCTGCAATACTAAAATGCAGTTTGAGCACCAATCCTAGATGCTTTCCATGGCCAGGAGGAATGCTGTGTATAAGGGGAGGGGGATTTTTTATTTCCCCCCCCCCCCCATCCCTCCATCCCATTTCCTTTAACATAACCTTCTAAAATGATATTTCAGTGCTGCACCGCTGGCGTCTGACTACCTCATGCACACTTTGCTTTGGTATACATCATTAGCCCAAGACACGACATGCTGCACTGCTCATAGGCGGCCCCGACCAATGAGAGCAAATGTGTGCAGTGTCTTGGGCTAATAATGCATGCTAATGTACCGCGTGAATCAGGTAGTCAGACGCGGTGCAGCCATCTTTCTTTTGTTTTTTTTCCAGGACCAGAGTCTCTTTTGTTAGCATTTTATTTTCCTGTTTAAAGATATTCACACATGGCAGATTTCTTGCAGAAAATCTGTTCTTTATCTAAATGGGCTTGTTTCTGAAGCAGATGCATGGAGTTCAAGCCCCATCCAGAAGTTTCTAAAACCATCTTTGCTTGTGTGAATATACCCTGACAAGGGACTCAAAACGCATTTAGGTATACTCTCTAGAATGCAGTAAAACATTCATGGAATGATCAGTATTCACATGGCGCTGACTTGTAGTGCCCAGCGTAGCGGTGGCCGCAGGTAAATGGCAGATTTTATCCATAAAACTGCAGCCGTTGTGATTGTGTTTAATGGTGCTGCGATTTTTGCAAGTAAAACAGCTGTTTATCTGAAATCATGCAGCTATTAATGAAGAATATAAACCCACGCCTACCATGTTGGTGCAGTCTGTAGTTGCATGCAGCTACAGGAGTCTGTAGCATTTCATAGCGTAATGGGGGTTCTCTGGTTACTGGACATCCCGGCTTCCCCTCTGTTAAAATAAAGTGAACTACACTTGCCCTTCCGTGGCCGCCGGGATCCAGCGTTGCGGTTCAGTTGTAGTCCCGGTGATTGCTGTGACAGTTAATGTCACAGGAAATCGGTTGCCCGCTGCAGCGTCACTGTCCATTCCCCTGGCATCAATGCTCACATCCTAAGTGAAGTGACTCTGCAGTGGTCACCTGGTTTCCTGTGACTACATCTATCACAACACTCCCTATGATCACAATTGGGCTGCAGCACTGGATCCTGGTGGCCGCAGAGGGGTAAGTGTAGTACCGTATATTTTAATACAGGGGGTCCTTTGAAGCAGGGTTGTCCAGTAACCAGACAATCTCTTTAATTAGCTCTTAATGTGCAAATGTAAGATTAGGTTACAGTAAAGGGTTAAGAGTCTAAAAACAATTTTTTAAATTTTCGTTTTCTCACGACCCTATGCCAAATGTCCATATTTCTGTAAACAGTGTTGCCCTTACTGTGAAGCTGTAGAACGTTGTGATGCCATAGTGTCCCAGTTGTCATGCTTGGAATTTAGATGAATCTTTACGTATTTATTTAGAGAGCATTCTAAATAAAACCTTGTATTATAAAGTGGAGATGTGTTGCGTTTTGTCTTCTGGCCATTTTATAAATCTAACCAGTTTTTCTTCTTTTTTACATAAATTTATGTGCAAAAGGAATAAAAATATATAAACTGAGCAAACGTTCTGGTAAAACCAGTGAAGTGCCAAAAGCAGTCCAACATTAATCTGGTGTCTTTGGTAGAAGTGATTTCTACATAGCAGGTAATTTATTTGTAAGTATAGTGGAGTAATTGCCAGTGTCGCAGGAACGTAGGCGCTTTTGCGCAATGGGTGTTGCATTTTTGCGTGTTTCACTGTCCTTTTTGCACATGCAGCAACAAAGCATGCTCCTTAGCATATTTAACTTGATAGCCCATTGTGTTTTTCTGAGCAAATCCACTGGGAAATCATTCAAAATGTGTGCGCAGAATACGCTTGTGTGAACAAACCCATTGAAATCTGTGTACTAATCACACACAACGCTGCAAATTAGCACTTGTGATACAGGCCTAAAAATAGTGCCAACAATTGGGATGTGCGTGCCGCTCGTTCTCAGGAATTGAAATAGGAGTTTTCAAAATAGGAGTGGGGAGTTAAATTGAAGTAATTCTGTGGAACGAAGGGGAAAGGGGAGGATTTTGACTCTTTAAGATAGGAGGGTGGCAAATGTCACACATGTTGGTTATTGTGCATTTCCTTCTAAAATACTGGTGAAAATGTGTTCCAGACTATTCTGACTTAAAAAGTTGATTGAAAAGGGAAAATCTATATAGAGAAGTGCAGTAAATTCTAGGCTGATCAGCGAAAATTATCTCCAATGCCTTGATATGCCAACCCAAACATGAAAGACGCAGAAGGAAGTGGGGAACTAGTTGCCATTTTGGCTATTATATTCTTCGATCCATTCAAAGACTCGGCCTATTATCGCCTCCACAAAGAACAGAGCGGAGGAGAAAGAGGTACAGCAAGAAATGACCATTCAAGAGGACTGTGTGCTTACTATACAGTTCTCTATGGGTAAAGTGCTGTTAAGAAGAAGAGAGTGGTGGTTGTGGGAGATTTCCTATTGAGAGGATTAGGGGCCGCTGTCTGCAGACCTGACACTTCACGAGAGGTGTGCTGTCTTCCAGGTGCACAAATCAAAGGTGTCTGATAGGCTGTCAAGACTCTTTTTAGTCTTACAAAACACCACCCATTCCTACAAATACATGTAGGGACAAATGACACTGCAAATAAAGACCTTGCAACTATCTGCAGAGACTTTGAACACCTTGGGAAGAAGGTGAAGGAACTAGGAGCACAGGTGGTCTTCTCATCCATCCTCCCAGTGCATGGCCATGGAATAAGATGGAACAGGATTCTAGAGGTGAACTAGCTACGTCGATCAGCAAAGATTTGGATTCCTAGACCATGGAGTGAATTACCTATATGATGGACTGCTTGCTAGAGACAGGCTGCACCTTACAAAAACAGGTAAGCATATATTTGGTGGGCACCTTGCTTCACTCATTAGATGAGCTTTAAACTAGAACAATATGGGAAGGGGAAGTGAAAGGCCAGGTAAAAATATTCAGCTAATTACTACATTTAAGAACCTCGCTATTAGAAGTGGAAAGAAAGAACAAAGACAAAAAATTCAGAAGGGAAGTAGAAGAGTAAGAGACACCGATCACAAACTAAACTGTTTTTACACAAATGCACAGAGCATGAGAAACAAACGAGGATTGGAGCTCCTATCACAGGAAGAGAAATATGATGCCATAGGCATCAGGAAAACTGGCTTGAAGGATACAATTTTATTTTCTCATAAGAAAGAGACCTAAAAAAGAGAAGCTATTGCGTTGTATGTTAGGAAAACATTCATCTCCACTGAGATTAATGCTTCGGAACATAGGAGTGCTGTAGTAACTGGGTAAGAATACAAGGCGAAAACAGAAAGGACACCATTGTAGGCGTTTACTATAGGCTGCCTGGACAAGCACAAGATATTGATGAACTCTTTCTTCATCAGGTGGCCAAGCTCTCAAAAAAGCATGATCTAGTGATTATGGGAGATTTTACCGATCCAGACATTTGTTGGGAATCTCTCTCAGGTAACAGTAATGGATCCAACAAATTCTTATCCGCTTTTGCTGACAACTTTATCTTCCAAAAGGTAGAAGAGAAAACAAGGGGATCTGCTATCTTGGACCTAATTCTTACCAACAGGGAGGAAATGGTTGAGAAAGTAAGGGTGGCTGGGACCTTAGGAGGCAGTGATCATGCTAGCCTTGAATTTTGGATAAAAATGGGGAATTACCTGAGAAAACTCAGACCTCAAGGTTAGATTTCAGAAAGTTAGTTTTTAATAAACTCAAAAGAGGGTAGGAAGAATCCGATGCCTGGATGTTCAATTGACAAATGTCCAAGAAGGTTGGGAAATATTGCGAAATAAGATTCTCAAAGCACAATCATTAGCAATCCCTAAAAGGAAAAATGGGAAGCATTTAAAAAGACGAGGATGGATGAACACAGGATTTGCACACGTTAAAAAGGAAGAAAATATGTTTATCAAATGGAAAGAGGGGGGAATATCTAATGAAGAATATAATGTGATCTGCAGAAACTGTAGAGCAAGTGTCAGAGAAGCTAAAGCTAATAATGAATTGAGGCTTGCAACAGAGGCCAAAAGCAATTAAAGGATTGGGAGGGGGGGGGGGGGGGTCAAATGCAAAGGAAAAGTCAAAGATGCTATTGGATGCTTACAAGATGAAAATGGTGAATTGGTTAAGAATGATGAAAAGGCAGAACTTTTTAAATTCCTGGTTTGTATCGGTTTTCTCTCAAAGTAGATGGAACATCAACTGGTTTTCCCTGTGCTATTGGGGAAATAAAAGAATGCAGGCTATCTGTAAGCAGAGAGATGGCGAGGGAACACATGGCTAACTTAAATGAATTCAAGTCTCAAGATCCAGATGAATTGCATCCTAAAATACTAAAGGAAGCAGCGGAGGTAATTGCTGAGCCACTCGCCATAATCTTTGAAAATTCCTGGAGACCAGGAGAAGTCCCAGAAGATTGGAAAAGGGCAAATGTTGTCCCCATCTTCAAAAAAGGGAAGAAGGTGGATCCAGGAAACTACAGGCCTGTGAGCCTGACTTCTATACCGGGAAAGATCGTTGAACAAATTATTAATCATGTAAGCAAGTACTTGGATGAAAATGGAGTAATTAACCAGAGCCAGCATGGGGTTGTAACAAGTCATGCCAGACAAATCTAAATGCCTTCTATGACAATCTAAGACTGGGTTGATCAGGGAAATGCAGTGGATATAGTATATCTTGACTTTAGTAAAGCATTTGACAAAGTATCTCATACCATACTTATTGAAAAAATGACCAAATAAGGGATTCACAAGGCAACTGTTAGATGGATTCACAACTGGCTGAGTGATCGTACTCGGAGTGGTCATAAATGGCTGCATATCCAAGTGGGAGAATGTATCAAGTGGGGTACCACAAGGCTCTGTCCTGGGCCCAGGGTTGGTCAACCTTTTTATAAATGATCTGGAGGAGAGAATTGATGGGGAAACTGATCAAATTTGCCGTGGACACAAAGCTAGGAGGGATAGCTAACACTAGGGAAGAGAGAGGATTCAAAAGGATCGAGAAAAGCTTGAACAGTGGGAGACTAGCAGAATAGTATTTAACAAGGAGAAATGCAAAGTCCTACATTTGGGGAAGAAAAATTTTAAAAAGCACATACAGAATGGGAGGGATTGGGCTAAGCAGCACATGTGAAAAAGACTTTGCACAAGAAAAGACTATAAAAGCTTAAACCAAAAAACTGCAGCATGCAGAACCGTTTTCCTGGACTGGAATACCTGCGCAGAGGTGCCAGAAGTTGGTTGACTCAATGCACAGATGTCAGGGTTTTTTTTTAATAGGAAAAAGTATTTTCAATACATTTATAGAAATGAGTTATAATTTGTGCTTTAATTCCTTTTAATTTTTTTCTTCACTACTGTATATGTACCCTTGAATTGTAAATATTACCAAAAGTGATTTCTAAGAAGGTCAACTAGTGATCTGGTGCCCAGGCCATGAGCATCTAAGGTTTATTCATGTGCTTGGGGAGTAAAAACTGGTCTGATCCCACAGAAGTGCCACGGTAGAAGCGTTCCTGCTGGCAATGATGGGTGTCTGAAGAAAGAGGGCATCGCAGCTACAGACCACTATTTGGTGCACAGTGTAATGCCTCATGTCCACGGCATGTGTAGATTCCACAAATTGAATTTGCCTGTGCACATTGGGCCTAATTGTTCAGTGTACACAAGACCACGGCAGGGTGATGAGCAATTAAGTTGCACCGCCTCACAAAAAAAAAGGTCACTGGTCGATCAAAAGTTGTACTCGACAACATCTTTTCTTAGCGACTATCTGAATGATGGCTGCCCCCGTATAAGGGGGACTTTGCTTTTGGCTCTAATATGTGTTTACATGGACTAAGTTTTCCCAACTTCTCTGGATTGAAGCCAGCTGTCTCCTGCTTTGTATTTGCTGAACCGTTATCTCCATGTTAAATATTTAACAATGATGCCATCGTGTTCCTGTGGTGCACCTTCCCTTTCCTGGTATATATCTACCTTCCAGCAGCTGCAGGGTATTCTACACGATGGGGATGTACGCACTACTGCTGTCCGTGCTGGCCCTCCTAACTCCGGCTAAGAGCCAAGGAAGCATTGCATTATGGCTATAGGCGGACGGGTCTTTTATGGCATCAATGTGGATGGATAGTTAGATACTAGAGAGCTTCAATGTAATAAGACATATATTAAGGGAACCTTTAAGCAAGAGGCTCCTCAAGGTAAACTACCACCCTTAGGTCGGCTCCACATGGGTCGGAGGTTCTGCAGCATTTACAGTAGAAGCAATGGGGGAAGATGTCCAAAATCTCCTGAAAATGGACTGGAACATTTCTGTATCAAATGGACAGCATTTTTGAAACTGCAGATTTTAAATCTATCTCGCCTATTTATGCTGCGGATTTCACCATCTAAATACAAGGGTTAACCCCTTAGTGACACAGGCTATTTTGGAAAAAGGACACCGAGTTTTGGAGGACTTTCATCTCCACTTTTCAAAAGCCCTAACTTTTTTAAAAATATATATACTTCCATTGACACGGCCGTATAAGGGCTTGTTTTTTGCATGACGAGTTTTTATTGGTAGCATTTTTAGGTATCTATTGTACAACTTTTATTAGTTTTTGTGTTTTTTTTGCAGGTTACAGAGAATAAAAATCCCCAATTCTGCCATTTTTGTCCTATGATTAGGGTTGCAACCCGCCCGGTATTTTTGTGTGAAAGTACCCTTTAGGTTGTTTTATATAGAGGGTTTTATTTGGGGGTGGAAACGCTGCAGTTCTTGATGCAGGTTTTGGGCTGAGGCCATGAGTGGAATAAAAAGCAATGGGAAACGTAAAGAATGGACTACAGGTACTTGTACACCTGGGTGATCTATCAGACGAATAACTGCTTGAAGGAGTGAATGCAAATAGTCCTCCCATATAACCTCAGCCACCACCCGGGTGACCAGTGATAAAAAGAAAACGCAGGTAGAAGTGGCTCAGGAGAAGTCAATGGTCTTTTATCACCACGTAATATGCAGTAACAATACACCCCTGTAAGTAAGCCCTTAGGCTGGGTTCTCACAGGGCAAAATCCCACCGGAAATTGCTGCGGCAAAACCGCAAGATTTCCTCTCAGAAAGCGCAGCTCGAAAATCTGCGGCACTTAGCTGCGGGTCTTAAAGCGGCTTGACCGTATGCTTTTCTGTTCCTGGACGGCGCTCCCATAGAAAAGAGCACAGCCGCAAAGGAAAGAAAAAATTGACATGCTGCGGCCGGAAAAAACGCGTCACACCACTGGCTGAAGCCAGCTTTTCCGCGACAGATTGGCCGTCCCATGTGGATGAGATTTTTGACAAATCTTGTCCATATGGCTGGCTAAGCATAGGATTAGCAGCCGTAGCCAGATTTGCCGCAGCAATATCCCAGACGGAATTTCCTTGGCAAATCTACCCTGTGTGAGCTAAGCCTTAAGGTTCCACCCACCTTTAACAGCTATCAGCTGAACAACCACCAATGTGCTCCTCGTGGCTGGGAGAAGTTGCTCCTGGACGATATTTAGATCCTCTTCTTTATACATGGTCGTGCCGTTAGGCTGTGATTGAGCCCACTCCCATGGATGAAAAGCAACCTAAGAGTCCACTGTAGTCCGATCCCTGTACTTCTTGCAGAATGTCTGTCTGTCCTTGATGTTTTTCTTGGATAGAAGTGGCTTCTTTGCTACTGTTCTTGACACCAAAAAAATAAGTAAGGGACATAAAAAAAACACAAAAAATGGCCATATACTTACTATTGTGCTAATGCAAGAGAGTGGGTAATGCACCCATTCCTCAGCATGCAGACTAATATCAAACTTCTAACGACCACTAGTTTGTGGGTGGGTGCTTCTCATGCTCCGCCCCTGGTGACAACATCATCCCACCCCCTGATCACATAACGGTGATGTCATTACAGGTCTTACAGCATATATAAATCACAGAGCCGGACTGACAGAAGAACAAAGTTAGGGCTCTTGGAAGGGGAGGACAAAAATAACAAGATGAGAATACAACTAAGTCGTTATTCTCTTAGACACAACTTAGGGGTCCTGACAGAAGGCACTGACCTACCGCCAGCACAGAGATCCGGCGGGCTGAAGGACCTATGGTGATGTCATTGCTGTGGGAGGCGCTATTCTGGAGTTTGGTAGAAAGTACCTTATACTGGGTAAGCCGACAGCAGCTACCAGAACCTGTGATGACATCACCATCATGTGCTCACCTGTGTGAGTGGAGTCAGAGATCATATGAGCAGGGATAGATCACTGTATCCAGGAGTCTGCTGTGCTGGTTGTCATCCCTTCTCTGCTGGATGAGCTGCGTATGTGATGTCTGGGACTCAGGATGGATGTGGATGTAGCACAGCTGTGTGTGTGATGTGTGGAGGATCAGGATAGATGTAGTAGAGCTGTGCTTCTCCCAAACATACAGGAGCAATGCGCTGATGAATAATGCCTTGTCCAGCAAGATGGAGCATCTCGTCACAAGGCAAAAGTGATAAGTAAGTGGCTCTGTGAACAAAAGTTGAAACTTTCAGTCCCTGGCCAAGAAACTTCCTAGATCGCAATCCCATTTATATCTGCTGTCATTTGGATTTTGCCCAGAAGCTGATATCCAGCGTGCCAGGGCAAATGGCAGAAGTTTTGGAAAATAATGGTTAACACCGTAAGGCTGCTTTCACATCGGCAGTGTTACTTCCAGTATTTTGTGCCAGATCTACAATGGATCCTCTGGATGGAGGTTCCAGCGCAGATGTGAAGGCAGCCGAAATAGTGAGTCTTTGCCTAAACTTTATGTATTTTCAAAAAAAGTTTGAAACATTATGAAAGGCTTATAATTGTACTTCAGTAACGATAGAAACCTCTGACTAAGGCCCCTGCACACGGGATTTTACCGCAGAATTTCCGTCCGTGCCCGCCTGCATAGGATTGCATTACAAAACGCAATTCTATGTAGACGGCTGTGAAAATACACGTGGAAAACAAATCGCGTCATGCTCTATTTCTGAAATGTAATTCCTGGCGCTCTGGCTTCGCTCTGCGCATGCGCTGGCTGGGCGGCAGCCAGTACATCACAGAGCCTCAGTCCCTGCAGGGGCGCGGGCCGGTCTCGCAGGGGATCTAACCCGGCCATCTGCAGGCGACCTAAAAGATATAAAAACACCGAAGCAGCAAACTTTGTGAAAACCACAATTTGTGTCAGTCTCAACTTTTGGCCACGACTGTACAGCAAATGTGTTTTGAATGTTTGCTGCCTATAGTGGAAAAAAATATTGCATGCTTTCCAAGTGCTCTAAAATGTTGGGAAGTCATTGCCAGAGACTTTCACAACTTTTGCTGATTGTACACTGTTGTTTGTGCTGTAAAATTGCAACATGTTCTAATCCTCTGAAAAGCAAGAGTCTCTGCAGATTCATATGACAGAGCCGACAAATGGCACCTCCCTATAGCACCATATTACTTAGATCATTGCTGATGAAGAGAAGTTGGGGGGCCCCAAGATAAACTTTTGCACCTAGGACCATGAGCCTTTAGCTACGCTCCTACCTCTAGGGAAGAATATACCTCTGGTATGACATATGAGGGAATGTACCCAAAAAACTGCTGTACACCTCCTTATGGAGCCAGAGGCACATAGAGGCGCAGTGCAATCCCATGGACTTCTATGGGTGATGTCCTAAGGCTTGTTGGTTGTATGAAGCCATGAAATATACATGATGATGGGTTCACGTCTGCAAAATCCATCAATAATCTAATATGTTGTTAGCTATTTAGTCGTTCACGACCCTGAAGGCAAGCTCCCTCCATGTTTTTCGGTTTTGCGCCAAGCGATGTAGGAGTCATCCATATACTCCGATCCCAAACCCGGAAAAATGGGGAGGGTTAGGGAAAGACCTGGTGACCTACCCTGTAAAACCTTTGCCTTGGAAACCCTATAATCTAATATGCAAGATCCAACCATGCCCAATCTGGTGTTCAATGGGAGATAAACCAGCTTATGCTCCGCTGATCCAAGCGTGTGTGTTTATGGCGGAGCTGCTGGCCGAAAACTTGTAAAACTCTATGTCCAGCAATAGTGACTGATGCTACTAAATTAACATGGAGATGAGTCTGAACACCAAAGCAATGACATTTGTGCTGCTGCTAGGATCTATGGAAATCATGCAATCACTGAACTCCCACCTCCTCTTGGGGCAGGGAGGACATTATATTTTCTAAAGTCACCAGATTTTCCCAGGGTCAAAGCGGGACAGAGAGGTGGGGTCAGGGGCGGGGCTTACCACAACATGATTTCAGCTCCATCATTATATAAGAGACAGGAAGCAAATTCACAGTATTTCTGCGTCCAAAAAACAATCAAAATCCTTAGCATTGGTGCGGATTTTGACTGGAAATACTATGCAGCGCTTCACCTCACCTTCTCCAAAGGCTGACCGTTGTCAGCGCTCCCTGGCTTCCGGTTCCCAGAGGCCTGTAAGCATATATCTATATTACACTCAAGTTCGGCACTAACAACCAATCAGGTTGAATCAGACAAGCCAAACAACCAATCAGGTTGCTAAAATTGTGAATCAGAACGAATGAGGTTGCTGGAATTGCCCCATAGTGCTGAACTTGAGTGTAATATATATATATATATATGCGGCCTGTAATGACTTCACCTGACCAGTGGTGCCACAACTGACTAGCTCGCTGGGAGGCGGAAGCCGGGGAGCACTAATTGTTGGAGGCCTTCGGAGGAGGTTAGAAGTGCCGCATAGTATGAAATCAGCTGCGGATACGTGGCTGATTTCCAATTAAAATCTACACCAATGGTGCAAATTTTGACTGTTTTTGAATGCGGAAAAGCTGCATAATTTGCCACAGCATACCTCAAGCTGAGTGGCCTCAGTAGTAATAGTGTCCCCTATATCAGTCCTAGTAGTAATAATGACCTCCCACAGTGGCCTCAGTAGTAATTGTGCCTCCTATATTGGCCCCAGTAGTAATACTATTACTGGGGCTGATATAGGGGACACTATTACTAATAGTGTCCCCTATATCGGCTCCAGTATGAGAAGTGATCCCCATAGTAGCCCCCCTGAGATCGATATACTTGCTTCCTTCTTGTCTTTAAAGCACTGCTGCTTCTCTGTGCTTCTGTGGGCGGAGGTGTGTGTGGCTGGACGCCGCCTCTCCTCTCCTGCAAAACCAAAGAGGAGAGGTCAGGGGAGGAAAATCCTGGCTGCACACACTGCCATCACTGTGTGCATCCCACAGCAGTGCCACTGAGTGATTACCAGTCAGGGTGTTGCGGCACCCCGGCAGGTAATCACCTTCATGGTCCTGAAAGCGGGGCAAGACAAGGCTGTGGTCCCCTTCGAGGTGAGACCATCAGAGATGACCAGGCCGGATGCAGCAGAATTCTTAGGGACGTTGACTTTAATAAAACAAAGACCAGGACCAGGCACACCGCACTAGGAACCCGGGAGCAGAAAAAAAACAGACGGTGCAGGTGGTTTGGGTCCACACAGAAAACAGTGGAGCAGCGGAGAACACAGGAACACTGACCATCAAGACAGCTAACAGGGAGCCATGAGATGACATAGTTCATAACAGCCACCAACTTTGTGACCAGAAAATCTAGCATAAAACAGTATGGTAGAGAGCAATGCCCCCACCTACTATGTGCCACTTATAATACATGTGTAACGCCCCAATGCACTTACAGTTGGTATGGCCAAAGGCATCCTGTTGTCACGGTAATGCCACACTTTATTTGGACCTTCCGGATGATGATGACGCAGAAATAACAGAGACCAGTCCAGTATAGTTTTGTAAACCGAGAGTGAGCAGTTTTACTAACTTTGGTATCAGTAAACAACAGGTTAACTTTACAACTTTACAACTTTCTGTGGATGGCCTTATCTCAGGTGAACAAGGATGCAATATAAGACAGGCAGGATACAGTAAGATTGATTTGATTCTCTGATTTTCAACTCTCTCTCTATTATTTAGCTGAAGACTGAATTACTAGACAATTTTCCCCACTAGTGAAGTTAGATGAACAGATTGGAGTTTACTATAACTGAAGGTATTTTTCTGAAGCAGAGGGGCTAGTGACAATATGCTGATCCTGGCTTTGATTTCACCAGGCAGCTGTAACACAGTTTTTGATGAAGATGCACCTCTGAAAGGGTCTTCTGGAACTCTGCTGTGGAATAACAAGGGAGCGGGTTTTGCACCACACTCAACCTTGGATGAGAATAACTCGCTGAATACTCCTCCTCGCCGACTACGGAACTGCAACTTTCTCCTTACGCTCTCCTCGCTGAGTCTGCTAACTGCTTTACTTCACTTCCTATTATCACTTCTCTCACTACCTGCCCACTTGCATAGGGACTTGTATGTGTGTTTCCCACCCTTGGACTCTGCACCAGTGGGATTAAACCTGACTATCAGCCAATGAGAGGCCAGCTGATGTCAGTGATGAGCTCTTGCTTAGAGCAAAATGGGAGACACAGGGTCTCCCCCACAGATAGCACCTTCTGTATCCATGGACGGCATACAGACAGGTAAGACAGGACAAGTGTGCTTCTAGTGTTCTGTAGTACCCACTGCGCCACTACACATGTATCATATTATATGGCAGAGGAACTTGGCTGCGACGACTACCTCTGCACCCCCTATAGCTACATACTGTTATATCTACTGATAGGGGTGTTTCTAAACTTCATGCTGGGGGTAAAATGTAATGACACCACCCCAAAATTTCTGAAATTAAGGTTGGAACAATTCCCCCCCCCCCCCCCCCCCTACAATCAAGGAAAGAATGTGCCGTGTCTCATGGTTGGCCCAACATTTGGGACACCAAATGTTCTGCATCCACTGGTGGAAATAAGGTTAAAACTTTCCTTCACCAAAAAAAAAGATTCCGTTTGCTACCCTAATGCCGTGTCTAAATAACCTGCCCAAGGCAGTGTGGCATGTTTGTGCCCTCCTTCCATCAGGCACTCAGCATCCCGGGCACATACCTCCGCAGGACTCCTAATATTGCCCTACCTACAGGATCATCCTAGCAGGATGATTTCAGACCCAAACTAATATATATGTTTAATGGTGAAAATTTTTTGTATTCAGCATCCAAAGAATAAGATAAAACTTGACGTGCACACAGGTCCCTCAAACTTTTGGCAGAACGTCTGCCTTATTCATAGCATACTGAACAAATGCACATCTAGTCTATAAGTAAGCACAGGAAGGAACATCATGTATGTAAATGACTCCCATCTTGTGTCAATTCAACCCCATGTATATCAGTTGTAGAAGGAATAGAAAAATGGAAAAAAAACAAGCAAAAAACATTAATATGGCAATGTCCATTGCAAATCCCAGCATGCAATCGACCAAAAAATTAAACAAAAAATTTTTGGAAAAGAAATGAAGCAAAGCATTGATATAGCAATATCCATAGCAATCCCCAGCAAACAGCCTACCAAAAAAAAAAAAATTAAATCTGAATAGACAGAAGTTAGGCATGAAACCTATAATCAATAATTGTAGAGTAGACCATTTCCATAATTCAAACCCTTCGGAGCCCTTGTGTCTAATCTGAGAACCCAAAAGGTTTCTCTTGCTAAACGTTTTTTTTGCCACTTGCCTCCTCTTGTGGGTTTAAACACCCTTTCTATTCCGATCACCTGCAATTGTGCAATATCACCAGCGTGATCTACGACAAAATGTCAGGCAGCGCCTGATAGGGGCCGGACCCCTCTATTTAGGCTATTGCTGGTGATGGAGGAAATCCTAGTTTTGAGTCTCCTCGACTTGCATCCCACATAGTGTAATTGACACAGATTGCAAAAAATCAGATACGCCACATAGGTGGAGTTGCAGTTGAGGAACTAATGTATGTCATATTTGGGATTAGTCGTTGTAAACCTTTTAGTTTGTACAATCCTTTTACATAGGCTGCAAATCCCTATTTCCACAGCGAAAGCAGCCCCTTAGATTTAACCAGTTTAGATTTGATATATTCTGCGTATTGTGTGTAAGTTTGTTGTTAATTGTTGGCACTTCATTGCCACAAATCTGATGCCACCATCCAGATTGCGTGCAAGGGAGTCGTTTTGGCTCAAAATGGGTAAATTGTTGCGTACTATCTTAACGATAGCAGAGAGATTTCTAGAGTAAGGGGTCGAAAAGGCCAAGAATGGATCATCCCTCAATGTGGCTGGCATGTGATAGATGGAAATCCCTGGATTTGTTCTCCACTCTGAGGCGTGCATTCTGAATGGTGAGTGCTGGGTAACCCCGCTGGAGGAACCTGCTGGGGATGTTTCTAGCTTCTTGCGTATAATCAGCTTGTTGTGCACAGGCCCTTCTGGCTCTAATGAATTCCCCAGTTGGTAAATTGGAAGTCACATGTGTAGGGTGACAACTTTTGGCATCAACTTGTTTTCTACTCTCTCACTAGTTTAATTTCCCATTAAACATAGATCTAAAAACTCTGTCTCCTTGTCATGTTGTGCGCATGTGAAGATCTGATTCCTTATTATCATTTAAATAATGGAATAAATTATGTGGAGAAGATGACCGGGAATCCTAAATTATGATTATATCATCAAGGTATCTTCCATACCACATGACGTTGTCCAAAAAAATGTTACGAGAATTGTACAAAAAACAATCCTCCCACCATGCCATGTATAGACTTGCCAACGAAGGGGGAAAAGCCCATAGGGCATCCACATAATTGTAAATAAGATTTGTTGTCAAACCAGAAAAAATTGCGTGTTAGCAAAACAGAAGTCACCATAATAATATCTTCTTTCTGATCCCAAGAATAGTTACTGAAAATGTCCAAATGATATCTGATTGCTAGAAGGGCCCTTTCGTGTGGTATGGAAGAGTATAGTGCCTGTACGTCACAGGTTATCCAATTGTGGTGCTCCTTCCATTGTAATTTATCAAGAACCTGCAGAACAAATTTAGTATCCTTGAGAAAGCCCGAAACCCAGGTGACCAATGGGTAAAGCAGGGCATCCAACCACTGAGATAATTTTTCAAAGAGGGACCCCCTGTTGGCATTAAAGGGGTGGTCTCGCGAAAGCAAGTGGGTCTATACACTTCTGTATGGCCATATTAATGCACTTTGTAATATACATCGTGCATTAAATATGAGCCATACAGAAGTTATTCACTTACCTGCTCCGTTGCTAGCGTCCCCGTTGCCATGGTTCCGTCTAACTTCGGTGTCTTCTTGCTTTTTTAGACGCGCTTGCGCAGATCCGTCTTCTCCCTTCTTCTCCCTTCGGCTCCGCTCGGCAGCATCGGCATTTTGGCTCCGCCCCCTTGTACGCATCATCGCGTAGCTCCGCCCCATGACGTGTGCCGGTTCCAGCCTCCTGATTGGCTGGAATCGGCACATGACGGGGGCGGAGCTACGCGATGACGCGAAAAGGGGGCGGAGCCAAAACTCCGATGCTTCCAAGACCAGCCGAAGGGAGAAGATGCATCTGCGCAAGCGCGTCTAAAAAAGCAAGAAGACACCGAAGTTAGACGGAACCATGGCAACGGGGACGCTAGCAACGGAGCAGGTAAGTGAATAACTTCTGTATGGCTCATATTTAATGCACGATGTATATTACAAAGTGCATTAATATGGCCATACAGAAGTGTATGACCCCACTTGATTTCGCGAGACCACCCCTTTAATAGGTCTAAATTTGAGAGGAAAACAATCTTTGTGAATTTTGGAGAGGGCATTAAATATGGGACAAATAGGATGATCTTCCCCAAAGAATTTGCACTGTTTAGGGTTAATCACCCCAAGAGTAAGACCTCTAGCGAGTAGGTTGTCCAGATCCTTGGAATAATTTCCAGTGGGGTTCCCTGGTAGTGAAACATATATGTAAGAGAATTAGACAGCATGGACACCACCTCTCTGATGTATAATGCCTTATCTAGAACCACAATCGTGCCCCCCCATCAGCCTCTTTAATGTTAATGTTGGGATTTCGGGACAGTTCCTCAAGGGCATTTCTTTCAGCATACCATAAATTCTGTTTATTTTTGAAAGATTGTTTATCCAAATTTAATAGCTCCTCCACCTGTGCTTGAAACTGGTCCATCACATTAGCTCTGGTCTGTAAAGGGTAGAAATTAGGATTGGTGATTTGGGTGAGATGGAATGTGTTGTTCAATTCCATATGTTGGTCTGCCTTCAGGTCAGTGTTCAGACTATTCAGCATACTTATGCAAAGCTGTTCTTTGGCTGAAAGAAGGAGTGAGGGAATGTGGTATCATTATGGGGGAAGGAGAGTCTTTTTGATTGGATGTAAATATTTAATGTTCTCTCTGTTTCTCATTTGTAGGGCTAGTATCGGCCTATCGGACCACAGCACTAGTTGGTGATAGCGTGATTTTACGTTGTGTGAGCCCCATTACCCATCATACAAGTCTTGCATGTTGGGGAAGGGGAGCCTGTTCAAGTACTGGATGCAACTTTCCTGTAGCCACAGTCAATGGAAGCAGAGTGATCTGGACAAAATCTATGAAATACCAGGTAAAAGGAGATATTACTGATGGAGAAATGTCCCTGACCATCGCTGATGTGAACCTGGATGATTCGGGAGTGTACTGCTGCCGCGTGAAGATTGAAAGTCTCGGGATTGATCTGAAGAGAGAGATCCAGGTGGAGATACAGCATCGTAAGTAATTTTCTATATGAGTAGGCCATCCAGCTTTCCCAATACGCATCTCTGTTTGTAGCTCTTAAAATGGGCCATCCTAAAAAAGGTGTGTTGGCATGACAAGATTCCTAGACAGCTGTACTTACTGGAGACACTGGCTTAGCTATTTAGACTGGGACACAACCCCTACACAATCCCAGCATGACATGACTTATATAAAATTTCATTCTCTCCACAGCCATGATGCCAGACAATCTTGTGCAAGGGTCAGTAGATGATACATTGACTCTACCCTGCAAATATACACCTGATGATGGTCCAAGAGAGGTTTGCTGGGGAAAAGGTAGCTGTAGTATCTTCAAGTGTAATAACAAGGTTCTCAGTACTGATGGCGCCAACGTGGATTGGACTGAATCCAACAGATACAAGTTGTTGGGGAATATCACAAATGGAGATGTATCTCTAACCATCAGTGGGCTGACAAAGGACCAGGAAGGGACCTATTGCTGCCATATATGGGTCCCAGGAATATTCAACGACATTAAAAAAGACATAAAACTGGAAATACGAGATGGTAGGATTTCTTTTATTACTTTATGAGCATTGCAATATCCCATGTAGAGGGTCTTCCTCTGGTAGGGTTTTCTTTCACTTCAAGAAGACCAACTGGCTTTACATAGTCCAGTATTTCATCCCTTGGTGAAAATCAGGCTATGACCTCAACCATATAAAGAGAGCTGTTGAGCACTTTCGATGCCTAGATGTCATGTCCAATGTCATGGGAATTTTTAATGTTTTCGAAAATCTCTCCTGGATTAACCAATCCTTTCTTCTCATAGAAAACTGGGCAGCAATGCCCAAAATTTTAATGTCAAGGTGTCTCACAACTGTCTGTAGCATCGAGGCATCTAAAGCTCGAATCACTCTATTGTCATGGCTTCTGTTCCTAATAGAGCCCTGCCCAGTAGGATAGAATTGTTTTCAAACAGATCCTAACACATCCTAATAGATCCCACTGACTTATAATGGGGTCTGTTAGGTTTCCAGTAGGGTTCTGGTATTATATTGCTCGGTGTACTTAGGTTATCAATGATTCATTAGTGGATCTCAAACATAGGTGACCTCAGTTGGCTAGCATAATAGAGGGCTCTGATGCTCTTGAGAAAGTACAGGCTCATAAAATGGAAGAATCTGTCTCAAAATGGCCGCTAGATACAAAATGGAGCATTATAAGATGTAAATAAGCTTGTGTGTAGTGAAACAATTATTCAAGCAGAAATAACTTTACAGCAGTATATTCGGTACAATGTGTAATGATGTGTCTCTCTCTGTTCTTTTTCATGAGAACCAAGTCTGGACAACAGTTCTTATCAGGAAAAGTCCTCCCACACCTGCGGAGAAACTTGGACAAGGGAACTGACTGTACTACAGCGAGTTGAATAACAAAGGGAGGACCAGGGAGGACGAGATAACGCTGAAGCTTGAGAACATAAATATATTCTCACTAAACAGTGCATGATTCTAATGTTTTTTCTAACCCAATGAGATTAACCCCCGTGACTAATGACGTATTCATTTTCTGTATTAGAATTATAGTCAGTCAATAAACTTTTCAGTGTGTACACGCCTTAAGCAGAGTGGGCTGTATATACTTGCCGCGGCTCATCTCTACATGTCTGTGAGAGCTAATTACTATAAATCATAGTTTTTGGCCTCTCTGATGCATCCAGGTATGAACTAATTTGGAACCCAAGGCTTGAAAGGTTAATGTGACCGGTCATGTGTAACGGTCCTTAACAGTTGGCGTAGTCGGCAGGATTTACTTTTGACTCTTGTGTCACTCATCGGACGACGACATCGGACTGGGAGAACATATATCCACTGTGCCAGACCAGAGGACTGATCAACCTCACACACAGCCCGGTAAGTGTCATATTTATTATATGATGTCTGCCGTTGGTCTGTTTGGCTCAGTTGATTGACAGACTCCTAGGTCAGTCGGATGTTTGATGTTTGACATCATAGTTGTCATCGGTAAAGAAGTTTACCTCAGGTCCTACAGACGAGCGTCACAATCTGAAACCAGGTGGCAGGTTTGATCCACATGTGTATATATATAGATGCAATCAGAGTGCCAAGGGGGGGTGCCAGATGAGTTTAAAGCCAGGGATCAAGTTAAGGCCGGATTTGAGTCCCTGTTTGGAATAGTAACCATCAATAAGAATGTTTGTATATATATTACAACTAACAAAGGTTCGTGAACTATACAAGAGATGCACTTCAAGGGCTTGCTGATCAGTTGGGCCCCACGGCCACCATGGCTTTCCGGAACCGAGTGGCTCTGGATATGATGCTAGCCGAGAACGGTGGTGTTTGTAAAATGATTGGTGAAAACTTGCTGTACATATATTCCAGATAATACAGGCCCCACAGGTAAAGTGACTATCGCAATAAAGAAATTGGCCACATTGTCAGAAGAGCTGAAGCGTAATTCTGGGATAACTAACCCCTGGGATGAGTGGTTTGTATGGACCGGACAATGGAAACAAATCTTGATGCAGATAGGAATAGGGATTCTGGTTACTCTTATCATACTCCTGCTACTTTCTGTCTGTATTGTGCCCTGCATAAGACGCTCCTGTGCTAAGCTTACAGATCAGATGGTGCCTGTTGCTCCCGTGTATGTTGATGCGGAAACCCCAGGCAATGGCTATATGCCTATAATACAACAGAGCGATTTGTCCCCTTATGGATCTGTCTCAGCAGAAACAGGGGTGACCACTCTAGTCTCCCAGCCATTAGAATAGAGTAGCATGTATGTTGTAGATCCCTTCTGTGTCCATCAGGTCTTCGCGTTTAGTTAGTTAGGATTAGTTGTCGGGGAAGGGATTAGCCCTTGGACAGCTGACCAACAATGATAGGTAGGGCATAGATCATAAACTAGAGATAGGGAAAGCAAACCTTACCCCGCCCAGTAGAAGTTATAAAGTATCGTTTATTTTGAGAGAGTTTCTAGGGGGAATTGAGAAAGTACAGGCTCATAAAATGGAAGAATCTGTCTCAAAATGGCCGCTAGATACAAAATGGAGCATTATAAGATGTAAATAAGCTTGTGTGTAGTGAAACAATTATTCAAGCAGAAATAACTTTACAGCAGGAGATTCGGTACAATGTGTAATGATGTGTCTCTCTCTGTTCTTTTTCATGAGAACCAAGTCTGGACAACAGTTCTTATCAGGAAAAGTCCTCCCACACCTGCGGAGAAACTTGGACAAGGGAACTGACTGTACTACAGCGAGTTGAATAACAAAGGGAGGACCAGGGAGGACGAGATAACGCTGAAGCTTGAGAACATAAATATATTCTCACTAAACAGTGCATGATTCTAATGTTTTTTCTAACCCAATGAGATTAACCCCCGTGACTAATGACGTATTCATTTTCTGTATTAGAACTATAGTCAGTCAATAAACTTTTCAGTGTGTACGCGCCTTAAGCAGAGTGGGCTGTATATACTTGCCGCGGCCCATCTCTACATATCTGTGACAGCTGATTACTATAAATCATAGTTTTTGGCCTCTCTGATGCATCCAGGTATGAACTAATTTGGAACCCAAGGCTTGAAAGGTTAATGTGACCGGTCATGTGTAACGGTCCTTAACACTCTCACAGAATCATTGAGTCCCTTTCATTGCATATCTAGGTACAGTGGCATGTCCAAATGAGTGGTTGTGCATTGTTCTTCAACTCATCTCAATCACTTGAGGTCTGACCATCAGTGATCCCAACTCTGATGACTATTTCCATTGAAAAGTAATCAATGTTATGGTCCTGGAGAATCCCTTTAAAAAGGTTGTCCAGTTGTAAACTAATAATGGCCTATCCTTAGGATCATCAATAGTAGATCAGTGGGGGTCTGTTGCTCAGGACCCCCGCTGATCAGCTGTTTGCTGGGCTCATGTGCTCAAGCAGGAAGCAGACTGCTGTGTTCCCTCTGCAGTGTTCAGGGTTGGAATTACAGGTATAACATCCTTAATTGGAATTACTTCAATGTGAAATTTGCCTGTAAAACCAAGCCTGATCATTGCAGTGGGAGCAGAGCTGTCTGCTTCTGGCAGAAATCAGCTCAGTGCACGAGTACACTTGCTTGGTGAATAGCTTTTAAGTGAAGGTCCTAGACAACAGATCCCCACTGATCTACTATTGATGGCCTGTCTTGCAGATAGGTAATCAATAATTTACAACTGGACAACCCTTTTAAGTCAGGCTTACCATTTGTTAGACCAGTTACTCATGCTTGCCACCCTCTTGCTATTCCTGGCAAATGTGGGCATTGTCCTGCTCCCTCTGTATTAATGAACTGCTGTATACTTTCTGTCAGCACTGCAGGAGGTAATACTCCACAGTGCTATTACCTGCCTATTTAGCTGAGCTGGGGATCCTTCTTCCTTGCCTGAGTGTTGGTGTATGTTTGCTTCTGTCACTTCAGCACAGGTCCTCTGTCTCTGACTAGTGTGTCTGCACCTTTCTCTGCCTTGTTTGTCTGCCCTCATTTCTGCGCCTGTTCCTATCCGTTTGTTCTCTGTCTGTCCCAACTCTGCTCCGTTTTCCGGTTACCATTCAGCCTGTTGCGCATGGTGCCTTTCACCTCTGACCACCGTGAGTCAGCTGCCAACCACACCAGGACTACTCCAAGAGGTAGGGGCCTGCTCGGCTCTCCACGGCGAAGTCCAGATCCATGTACAGGGGTTAAAGGGTGAATACTAGGGAGCCAACAGGATAATGCCCTCAAGTTTAGCCCAAAGCCAAACAAATTGGTTGGCACAGTGGGTCCACACTCACAATCCATAACATCAATTTTCCATTTTTTTTCAAGGGAAGGTGAAAACATGGTGCAAGCCTCTAGGAAGAATTTTGCTAGTTTTGGCCAAATCCACTAGTTAAAGGCAAATCAAAATGTCCTTAGAAATGAAACAGAATGCTTTATCTACATGTCATTTTACTTTTTTACGGTACCTTTATTTCCGCAGTCACTCTTGTGAGAGGGTCATTGAAGGTTACACTGGTATTACCTTGCTCCTATGACACCGACAGCGGCACTTACTCAACATGCTGGGGTCACGGCCCTTGCGGACTGCTCACATGTTACAATAAGATTCTTGAAAGTGATGGTGATGACGTGATCTGGAGAGAGTCAAGAAGATACCAATTAACAGGGAACTTAGCAAAGGGGAACGTGTCTTTGACCATCGAGGAGGCCAATGCGGATGATGGTGGAGTCTACTGCTGCAGAGTTAAGGTCCCTGGAGTTTTCAACGATCTAAAGAAGGAAATCCGTGTAGAGATACGTAACGGTATAGTATTTCGCATCCTTTATTTGTAGAGCACCATTATATTACTGTGTTTTGTACATAGAATAGATGCAGCAGGGTGGTAGGGCCGGCTCCAGGTTTATGTAGGCGCTTGGGCAATAGAGCCCGAGTGGGCCCCTTTGTGTCACATGTGGCAGTGAGATTCCTTGTATTGTAGATATTGCTGAATATTCCACCTATTTCTTGAATAAGTGAAAGCCATTGAAAATTTTGCAGCAGACTATATTCTGCAGAGTAGATTTATGTGAATCAGCAGTTAGGGTGGTGTTACGGCACTCTGCCCCCCGAGCGCCAGTTGGGGTGCCCTGATCTCCTGCACCCCACTGTCCCTGCCTACTTGCCTCGGCCCTGGCGGACAACTGGGCGGCAGTCCCTGCGCTGGCTAGGGACCTGGCGACTACCTGGATGGAACTACTAACAGGGGACAGAGTGCCGACAGAAGAGGCAGGTGTAACAGACCAACAAAACTACTAGGTGAATCAAGGCTGGAGGTGTAGCTCACAGGCAAACGAAAGGATGCTGACAAGCAACTAGGACAGACTAGAATAGACCTGACTAGAGGCTAGCAGAACCAATAACTGGCAGTGAGTTCAGGTCACTGCCAGCCTTTTAACTAAAAGCCTCCGCCCCGGGGCGGAGAGTGGGAGGAGTCGACTCTCCCACTGTTGCATAAGGGAGGTGGATGAGAGCGGGCGGCACCCTACGGGCGGACACGCCCACGCCGCAGCACGCTGGCTGCTCCACGCCGCCGGGAGATCCCTGACAGCACAGCTCCGGGACGCCGAAGCCGAGCTCGAAGCGGCGCGCGCCGGCCGCGGGACCCAGCGCCGCCCTGCATGGTAACAGGTGGTACCATACATTTTTATGAAAAACGCCATGTTCTTTGTACCTTTTTTCGTGAGTGTTTTTGTACTGGGCTATATAAAATTCATTTTCCAATCACTGATAGCTCCGCCCATTGGACTGTTCAGGTCTGAATCAGCGAATATATAAATGGATAAAATACTAATTATACTGAACCTTTCCCCATAAATCTATATATCGCTCTGCTCAGCTCCTCCTGCTCTACAACATGATGCCTGCAGTTTGGACATGTTTGAGTGGACAGATTACCTTTCCGCGTTGGTCGGGATCTGACGCCGGGCTTGCAGAGTGGTATGGCCATGCGTCTGTCATGCGTATGACAGTATTTAGGAGAGCCGACCCCCCTTCCGACCCATACGTATCACAGACCGATAGGCTATTCATGTGCTTCCATGAGGCACCGCATGTATTTAGGAGAGACTCTCTGTGTACAATGGGCTGTGATCATATAATTTCTCTCCATTCTATTCACAGTTGATGTCATCTCTGGACGCGCAGGTGACTCCATTACATTACCCTGTACATACAATGTCAGTGAGGGCACATCCCCTGTGTGCTGGGGGAAAGACACTTGTCCAATATCTAGATGTACTAACAGCATTGTCTGGACCGATGGCGAAGCAGTGTCCTGGACTATGTCCGAAAAATACAAGTTGATCGGGAACATAAAAACTGGAGACGTGTCCTTGACCATCAAAAGGTTGACGAAGGAGGATGAAGGAACGTACTGCTGTCGTGTGGAGATCCCGGGACTGTTCAACGACAAGACGAAGAAAATCAGTTTGAATGTGGAAGATGGTAACTTATTCGACGATCATGAAAATAATTTTTGATTAGATCTAGAATTTATATATTCACAAGGGGATCTGGAGTGCCCAAGAACAAGGATGTATATACCATAGAGGCGCCTATCAAGCATATCTAGTGAGTGAGTCCATTAGGTCCATAAAATCCAAAGATTGCCCGGGAAATTTTAAATCTCCTTGCTCCTGGCTACCAAAGGTAGCCGAGAGCCGCCTGGAGATTTCACGGAGGGCTGGGCATGCGGTCCTTAGTCTTCTGATCCATTGGATAATCAGATCTGTGAGGAGTGGTGATATTACTTACCTATGGCCCCCGGATTTGTCCCCAGATGGGATCTTTATCCGCGGACCTTTCCGTGGCTTCTGCGCATGTGTCTGTTGGCAAAATGGCGGACGCACCACAGAAGGTGGGGAGGGCCCAGGAAATTTTAAATTTACTTGTTCCTGGCGAACAAAGGTAGCTAAGAGCCTGGAACAGTGACCGAGGGCCACAGTGAGCGGTCCCCAGTCATGTGATAAAAAGGTAGCGATCTACCATAGGCCGATCTCACATGATCGGATAGGAATTACCTAATCCACTTACAGAAAACAGAACGCAGCAGTTTCTATTTTACTGCAGATATCCGCAACATAAAGCGCATTGTGCTCTACGGTCGCAGATAAACCTGCAGCCCATACGCAGCAACATTACAGCACTTAGTGATGATGTAGGAAATCTAAACAAACAATCAAAAACAGTGCGCTGCGCATGACCGGCTATGTGAGTATGCAGTTACGCTCAGTACACAGCGCCACGGCCGGGCTCACAGCTGGGATCCGCTGCAGGCCTCCGCAAGCGGATTCCACATCCGATCATGTGAGCCCGGTCAAAAAATACCCCCCAAAAAGCATGGGAGGAGGAGGGATACCTGATTTTATTTCCCCATGAGCCCCTCCCAACCAGCCTCCGTAATTCCCCCTGGGTTCGGACATACCACACAGCTTACATTATTACTTTTATCTAAGATTTACGGAATACCAAAAAAGAGCAATCTTTTTAGAAAGTAAAATTTTTTTCTGTGCAATGAGGCCTGGAATTTATTCAGTTGTGCCCTGAAATCCAACGGGTGTTCCTTCCATTAGAGGCCTGGCCCTGTGTCCTGTAAGCAGATTAGGGCCACAATAGGGGTATTGGGGTGTGTCTCCCCAGTTTTCCCTGTTTGAAACAAAGGAAACTATCATGAAAGTGACATCTATGAAAAAAATTAAATTTTATTTATTTTTCAAATGCTTTATAATAATTTTTACAAAATACTGTGGGGTCAGAATGCTCAGTGCACAACTAGATAAATGGGCTGAGGTGTCTAGATTTCAAAATGGGGTCATTTGTGGGGGGTGTTCTATTGATTTGGCAGCTTGATGTCTCTACAAGTGAGTAATGGGGACTGGAATTTATTCAGTTGTGCCCTGAGAGCCAAAGGGTGATCCCTCCATTATAGGCCGAGCCATGGGTCCTGTAAGCAGATTAGGGCCATAATGGGTATGTTTCTGAATACGGTACAAATAGGGGGATCCATTTTGGGGTGAAAGTCTTCATTTATTTGTGTGCTGTACAAAGAAACTGTTTTCAAAATGACATAATTGTCCAGAAAAATGAAAATCATAATTTTTTCCTTCTGCTTTACTTACATTAAAGGGGTTGTCCCGCGCCGAAACGGGGTTTTTTTTTTATTCAACCCCCCCCCCCCCGTTCGGCGCGAGACAACCCCGATGCAGGGACGTACAGAAAGCTCACCGGAGCGCTTACCTTAATCCCCGCGCTCCGGTGACTTCTATACTTACCTGTGAAGATGGCCGCCGGGATCCTCTGCCTCCGTGGACCGCAGCTCTTCTGTGCGGTCCACTGCCGATTCCAGCCTCCTGATTGGCTGGAATCGGCACGTGACGGGGCGGAGCTACACGGAGCCCCATAGAGAACAGGAGAAGACCTGGACTGCGCAAGCGCGGCTAATTTGGCCATCGGAGGGCGAAAATTAGTCGGCACCATGGAGACGAGGACGCTAGCAACGGAGCAGGTAAGTATAAAACTTTTTATAACTTCTGTATGGCTCATAATTAATGCACAATGTATATTACAAAGTGCATTAATATGGCCATACAGAAGTGTATAGACCCACTTGCTGCCGCGGGACAACCCCTTTAATTCAAAAACGGTGGGGTCAAAATTCGCAGTATACCCCTAGATGAATTCATTAAGGGGTCTAGTTTGGAAAATGGGGTCATTTGTGGGGGTTCTCCATCGTTGGCAGCTCAAGGGTTCTACAAGAGTGCAATGGGGCCTAAAATGCCTCCAAGCAAAGTGTCTGTTCTGAAACACAACGGGCTGCTCCTTTCGGTTTGGGCCCCGTTGTGCATATGGATATAAGATTAGGGCCACAATGGGTATGTTTCTAAACAGGGGATAAACAGGGAGATCCATTTTGGGTGCAAATCCTTTTTCATTTTCATGTGACTATAGAAAAAAAAGACTGTCTTTAAAATGACATATTTGCAAAAATATGAAATGTTATTCTTTCTCCTCTAAATTGCATTAACTCCTGAAAAAAAACATGGGGTCAAAATACTACTAACACCCCGAGGGAATACAATAAGAGGTGCATTTTTTAAAAAGGGGGGCATTTGTGGGGGTATCTATTATTCTGACACCTGTGAGCCTTTGCCATCTTGACTTGGTGTGGGAAAAGAAAATGTTCCTCAAAATGTTAATAATTAATCTTCATTTGTACGTCTCCTAAATGGTTAAAAAAAACTAAAGTTTTTTCAATGTGCTTCTAGAATAAAGTAAACGGATGGAAATATATATCTTATCAAAAATTCGCACAATATGTTTGCGCATATTTGCAGTTGAAAATGTGAAAAAAATTACAATTTTTCCAATTTTGGCTCTTTTAATATATTTACACAGATTCTATTGGTCTATTTTTACCACCTAAATGAAGTACAACATGTGGTAAAAAAATAATGTCAGAATCACTTGGATATGCAAAATCAGAGTTATTCTATATTAAGGCCCTTTTACACGCATTGATTATCGCTCAAAATTCCTCAAAATGGACGAAAATCAGCAATAATCGTTACATGTAAACATGGGCATCTGACACTTTTTGTTTAAACGATGGATTACACTTTACATAAAATCCATCGTTCAGCCAATGAACACATTTCATGGTCTCCCGGCGGCCTGTTTACACTAGCCATGAGGAGAACAATGCAATCTGCTGGCAGCCAGGAGGAGAACAATGGAATGTGCAGCAGCTGTTTGCACATCTGGGTGGGTGTTTAAACACACGCTGGGCTCTGCAAACAACTCCTGCAGGTCATTTTACATACAAATGAAGATGATAAAGTGTTAAAGGGGTTGTCCCGCGAAAGCAAGTGGGGTTCAGCACTTCTGTATGGCCATATTAATGCACTTTGTAATGTACATCGTGCATTAATTATGAGCCATACAGAAGTTATTCACTTACCTGTTCCGTTGCTGGCGTCCTCGTCTCCATGGAGCCGTCTAATTTCAGCGTCTAATCGCCCGATTAGACGCGCTTGCGCAGTCCGGTCTTCTCCCTTCTGAATGGGGCCGCTCATGCCGGAGAGCTGCTCCTCGTAGCTCCGCCCCGTCACGTTTGCCGATTCCAGCCAATTAGGAGTCTGGAATCGGCAATGGAACGCACAGAGCCCACGGTGCACCATGGGAGAAGACCTGCGGTCCACCGTGGGTGAAGATCCCGGCGGCCATCTTCGCAAGGTAAGTAAGAAGTCACCGGAGCGCGGGGATTCGGGTAAGTACTATCCGTTTGTTTTTTTTTAAACCCCTGCATCGGGTTTGTCTCGCGCCGAACGGAGGGGCTATTGAAAAAAAAAAAAAACCGTTTCGGTGCGGGACAACCCCTTTAAGGGCTATTAACACTTAATGCAAATACATTGCTCAATCTTTCAATAGTTTGGCCATTTGAAAGATTATCTTTGCGTGTAAAGGGACCGTTAAAGTGACACATGTCAGATTCCCTAAATTTGGCCTGATTATTAAGGTGGAAACAAGCTAATATCGAAATGTCTTCGTTTTTCTTTTCTAGATGGATTCCAAGGATTCCAAACATTCCAAACTGAAGCCTTGGGAAGGTGATAAATGTATCCAGACTCAAACATGTAGAAAAACCATTTGTATATCTGTCATTCTTCGTTCTTAAAATGGACCCGATACACAGCGAAACCTGCGCTCACAAATTCACATAAGTACAATCAAAACATGTTTCCAGGCATCAGTTATGGGCTACAAGTGAAAAAAAACAGTGGTGAGGGTGCAAAACTGTTCTTGTATCAGGCACCTGTGGCAAGGATTGCTTTAATGCCAATGGTCAGGTTTGCCACTGAGACTCAGGCACGCCTCAAGTTTCCTGTAGCCGCACGCTTGACCCCTGACACCATATCAATCCTTGTGACAGGTACATAATACAAAATTTTCCTCCAAGGAACAGCCTTGCACCCTCACCACTGTTTCTTCCACCTCCAACGCATTGTAACTGATGAAGAGCCCTTGTTTCTTGAAACGTGTGTTTTTAATGCTGGCGTTCTATAATTCACCATAAACTAATCTATTTATATGAATTTGTGAAAAATAATCCCTATTGTGCCGTACACTAGGCTCGTTTTCTCAGGCTTTCCTGTCTCCAAATTTCATGCCCACCAATCTAGGTGAAGCATTCGAGCTTATTGGCAGCACCGCCGCCCAGATTTAGTCTCCAGTTCTCATAACATGGGAAATAACATTTACAAGCACCTTTTTTTGGGTCTGCTTCGCCTATTATTCAGATCTTCACCTAGTCATTCTTAAAACCATTCTTGTAGAAATCTATCACAGAAACAAGAATCCTTCATATCCTACCGAATAGGAATAGGGTGGAGCTAGCCTTGCTTGGTCTCCATTGAATAAAATCCCCCAGCTGGAAGTTTCTGCTGCTGCAAGCTGCCTCCCAGTCAATGGCAAACAGCCTATATTCTATAACCTTTGCTTTATGCATTGTTGATATCTCCGAGCCCTGGATATCAAGAGGCATGCTGTTCTCTTTTTCTCTGAAGAGGTCTATTAGCTTTCTGGGACAACCAAGTGGGTAACGTTAACCCAAATTATATAAATAGTTCCAGTTTTTCTCTTTATGTGACTTTCAGAATTTATATTGTTGCGTCTCCTAGATAACATCTAGTACCACCACTAGAGTGGGTGGGGTACATTGAACTCATGTACATGTATCACAGCTGTCTCAGAGAAAGGATGGTCTTCTTGTCCATGCTGACCTATGCCCGTGTTTGGTTGATTGTGTTTTCCTATGCTTTAATATGTGAGGCTCCTAATTGTTATGTTTAACCAAATGTGTGTTATTACATATCCCTGCAGCTTTGAATGAATTATACGGAGCCCCAAAGAAGCAAACAACTCTGTAGAGTAAAGGCGGCCATTTTGTACTCAGTATACAGAAGTCTACAGCGTCATCAGCAGCGAATCCTACAGCGGATATCAGTAGCTTTACTGAGGAGCGCTGGGGGGGCAGTAGATAAGTAGTCATAGCATATGTACCTCAAACGATGGGAAAGTGAGTGAGGGTACGGGGGGGGGGGGGGGGGATGACCTGGTATTAAAAATCCTAAGGCGTCTTTTACACGAGAGACAGCAATATCGCTGCGATGTATAGACAATTTTGTAGCGTCAGTGATGCTTTTTTCTTAGGAAGGGCCGAATGCAGGATCCCGCAGCGGAATCAGACCCTGTGCTGGCTGGTGACCCCCTGTGTACCTGTAAAGATTGTCTTTTCTCTGCTGTGGAGGTGCCAGATGCCCGCTGCGGATTCTGCAGCAAAAATCCGCCCATGTGCATTGGGCCTTAACTGTAGCATCGCATCGCTGCTGCCCACGATAAAATCACACGATTTTATAGCGAGGAAGTTAATAGGACTTTCTAATGATAAAATCGCATCACATTGCACAAAAATTCGTCTTATGTGATAAACAAAGAGGCTCCATAGGGAAACATGGGCTACAAAACATAGCAAATTGTGACTGTATAGAGCATGCCACGGTGTTTCGATTCTCGCAATGAAGCCGCCTACAAAACATCGCTAATGTGAAAGAACCCATTGGAAACTATGGGCTTCACATACGTGCGATTTGTAGACCGTGTGAAACCAGCCTTAGGCCTCCCTCACACAGGGCGTTTGCAGAAACGCAGCATTTTTCAACGCTGTGTTACAGCAGATTCTGCCCCGTTTCAGCAGCGCTGGCATACTTTATGCCAGCGTTTTGGCTGCGTTTTCAGCCGAGCAAGAATGCTGAAAAGAAAAAAAAAGTAATACTCACCTAGCCGCTGCGGTCCGGGTCGCAACTGCTGGTCTCTGCCGCTGATCCGGGCTTCCTCGGCACTCCCAAGTCTATTGCCGGAGGCCAGGTTTGAGAACCCAGCCTCCGGCAATAGAGTGCTGTGATTGGTTGTTGGTGCTTGCTCGATGCCCAATCACAGCCCTTCATTGACTGTCTCAGCCAATCAGAGCTTTCAGGCTACAAAACATCTCATGTGAAAGATCCCGGGCTTCACATACATGCGTTTTGTAGCGATGATTTTGCAGCCAGTGTGGGCGACAATGTCGCATGATTTTCTCGTGTTATGTATGTGAAGCCCACGCTTTTTTATAGGTTCCTTCACATTTGCGATGTTTTATAGCATGCGACATTGGGAGCCAAAAACCATGCAGGTTTCGCAAATATGCACACGACTTGTGAGGTTTTGTAGCCCTTGTCCTTATTTCTTGTTGTGCGCGCTGTGTGAGAGGCACGATTGATGGTAATGTAAAGCTAGTTACTGCGTATTAGGCGCGCAAAACCTGCGTGTGTGATACACGTTAAAAAATGGATGTGTGAGAGCGGCCCTAGGGCTCATTTACACGAAGGACCTAATCGTGGAAAAATTCTGGCTGCAAAAAAAAAATCACAGCTAACTCCACTTCTCGACCGGTAGAAATCCACCTAATGACTTAAATAGCGGCAGCCATCTTCTTTTCCGAGCGTTGGGCGCAGCTAAACTCCCTCCCCTTCCTTGTTTTCCAGCTCCCATAGAAGTCTATGGACACTCCTGCATTTTGCGCACCAGAGAGGTCAGGTCCTGTATTTTTGCTCAGCTGATTTTCTATATTTCTTCGCCTCGACGTTTCCATTGGAAACCATTGGTCCTAATAGTCACAATTTTTTTGCGGATGTAATTTAACCGTGCAGATTCCCTGGTGTGAACGAGGCCTTAGGCTGTATTCACATGTTGTAGCCAGACCTGAACTACAGCACAAATGTAGCCGTTTGTACCGCAATGAACCCAACATGTGAACACGGCGTTAGAGCTGGATCGCTGGTAGCGGTTGCTTCCTGAAGATGTGGGGTCAGAGGGGAGGAGACATCAGCTGTCCAATAGAAGCAGAGCAAAGGAGATGATGGACAGAGAAGCTTCTAGACGGGATGAAGAGGGGGGACTTGAAACAGCCTGCAGCTGCACAATGGCGTCCAGTCAGAGAATGACGGAGCCGGGATGAAATGGCAGCATTTTGTGACAGGAAAAGTTGAAGAAAAAGAAGCGGAAATGATGAGAAGCAGAAAATGTACTAAACGGAGTGAAGTAGAAGCAGAACAGACTGTAAAACTGAGCGAATTACTTCGTGTTTCTTCCTTATGTAACATTGATGGTCAAGGCCTTAATATTTGAGGTATTTTTGGCCTTCTGACCGGATACATTTTGGTCTGTACGGGGTTCACTGCTGTAACACTTATTATAAACCAGTGTTGTATAGGCCCCCAATATGGCGCCCTTGGGCCTCACACGGGCGTATTGTCTGCGTATTACATGCGGATTCTTCATGCACTTAAAATACAGGCCGTGCGATGTGCATGCGAACGCTTTCCAAGTTTCCCATTGAAGTCAATTGGAAACACTTCTGATTCTTTATCATTTGTGAAACCCGCGCAAGAGGACCAGAATTTCACAGATGAGGGGCATTTTGCCTGAAAATCGCCTCACGTCTGCAGGTAAACCTCACGCTGAGATTCACGGCCCAATATCGCTCTTGCCCGCATGTAGGTAGCCTTCGCCTGATAAGGGCCCATATTATACCTGTGATTTTTCATGGCAGCGTACAGAGTCGTATTAGTCGTCCTCTAGTGATACTTGTTATTGCGGTACCATATATCACCCGTGCACATTTTGCAGACCCGTTGGCTCACCCAGATTTTCCTGGCATCGCCCTACTCACAAGTACATTATAGCCTATGGGATTATGCAGAGTAACGTTTTTTTCCACACGGACCAAACTTATTACATGTACTGTTTTTGTCTTTATCAAGGTGGCTTCACGCGACCGTATGCTCAAAACCGCTCGCTGAAGAGCAGAATATTTGCGCATGAACCAGGTTTGAAGCTGTACATGAGCTGCCTGTTACACGCGTGTCTGTGCATACTACTGTACTTTCGTGCAGGCAAGGACAGTTCACATGAGCACGTAACACTTTACGTGTATTTAATGGCCAGACAAACCCTTTCCATGGATTTCATGGCTATTTAAAGCCTAATCAGCTTAAGAGGTCTTGTTTTCCCTGCGTTTTGCGCAGTCACACCCTTCCCCATGCGCATTTGCACATCTCCCATAGACTCCTATGGGACTTCTGCTGCACAAAATGCAGATAGTTTGAAACCCCTAAACACTGATCCGGGCACTGAGAATTGAACGCTGACTACTCCGGGCAAACTCCACATGCCGGGGACATAACTGCTCGGCCCGGGGTGTGAAGGGGTTAAACTGAAGCAAAACTGCTGAACTTTTAGGCCACACTCACGCGTCCGTTTTTTACCGCAATTACCAGTGTTTTGAACGCTCCCATAGCTTTCAATGGTGCCTCGCAGACGGGCTTCAACACGTGATTTTTGTGCACTGCTGGCTCTATTTTACCCCATTTAGCGCACCTCATCACCCATCACAACAATGGGGTGCGCTAAAACTCGCTGTCGGACGAAGGTAGCGTTTTGCCGACCGCATGTGTGAGAGTGGCCTTATTTCCAGTTCTAAAAACAGAACCAAAGCAGATTGCAGCGTTTGTTTTTTTTAAACATTGCTGTCAATGGATATTGAAGGAAACAGAAAGCTATCCATCTCCGTTTTCTGTCCGTTTACCATTTTAGTTATTTTTTTCCTGTAGCTGCTAATACAAAGGAACACCACAGATAACACAGTGATAGCGCTGAGGACAGATAATGATGTCCCCGGCAGTCCTATGTAACACCACATATAACACAGTGATAAAGCTGAGGATAATGATGTCACCTACAGTCCTATGTAACACTACAGAGAACACACAGTGATAATGCTGAGGACTGATAATGATGTCACCTGCAGTCCTATGTAACACCACATATAACACACAGTGATAATGCTGAGGATAATGATGTCACCTACAGTCCTATGTAACACTACAGATAACACACAGTGATAATGCTGAGGACAGATAGTGATGTCACCTGCAGTACTATGTAACACTACAGATAACAGAGATAACACTGAGGATAGATAATGATGTCACCTGCAGTCCTATGTAACACCACATATAACACAGTGATAGCGCTAAGGACAGATAATGATGTCACCTACAGTCCTATATAACACTACAGATAACACACAGTGATAATGCTGAGGACAGATAGTGATGTCACCTGCAGTACTATGTAACACTACAGATAACAGAGATAACGCTGAGGATAGATAAAGCTGTCACCGGCAGTCCTATGTAACACCACATATAACACAGTGATAGCGCTAAGGACAGATAATGATGTCACCTGCAGTCCTATATAACACCACATATAATATACAGTGATAGCGCTGGAGGACAAATAAGCCAAATTAGCCAAATACAGTCGCAAGAAGCATATATTCATATTTACAAACAAAACAGATATATTTGCAAAAAATAATTGCCAAACATATATTCATATTTACAAAATTTTACAGAAACAGTAAAAGAGTGAAAACCGGTCCGGCCGCATCCCCAATCACACATATCCCAAATTTACATTACAAAACATAACAAAAGCAAGAGAATCTATCACAATCCTGCAGTGCTGCATATTCCAACTTACTAAATAGAGAAAAAAACAACACACAATAGTAAAACAAGAATTTTTTTTTCTCTCTTTTTTTTCAGAACGGTGCAACGTAAGCTGGAAGATGTCCGTGCGGTGTACAAAAGTCCTTCACACACCCTCCTGTCTCCCACTCCTGGAAGAACGTCCGAAACCATCTCGTACAGGAGGATACCCACAGAGGAGTCCTCTCATTCCAGAGGTTTGCGATATTAGCTTTTAAAAAGGTATTCACGAGGAATACCACTGGGTTGACCATACGCAACCCGTCTAGTCTCCTCGTACGGTAAGTAACCTCCCTCTTGACTGGGTTCAACCTATTCCCCCATAACAGCTGGAAGAATAGGCTGTAGACCCGTGACCAAAGAGGTTCTGGCAAAATGCAGACACTTCCCAGGTACATTAACAAAGGGAGCAGGTAAGTCTTGATCCAGCAAACCCTTTCTCTCAGGGTCAAAGACCACCCTTTCCATTTATCCACCTTTTGAGCGGCATTCCTCAACCTGCCTTCTCAGTTTTTCTCGGGATAATTCCCTTGGTCGAAATCGATATCTAAAATTTTAGCGGAATCTTGGGGTTCTGGGAGAGCGTCCGGAAGATCAAAAGCAGGATCTCCCCCTCCCAGCCAGAGACTCTCACACTTTTCCCGATTGATTTTTGACCCGGAGACCTCCGAGTAGCGGACAACTTCCGACATCACCCACCCCGCCTCCTCATGAGAGGAGACAAAGATGGTAATGTCATCAGCGTACGCCACTATCCTCGAGGCCGGGTCCTGCACCCCCGGGTCCATCCTCACCCCCGCAAAGGAATTCCGACATTTTAGGTAACCACTTTTTGGGGGGTCCACCGCAGGGCCCTTATTGGGGCCACCCGACGCCGGATGGCGCCCCAACCTCCCAGGATGTTTGGGATCACCCAACGCCGGGCAATCCCCTTTATCCAGGCCCACCGCAGGGCCTTTCTGGGGGCCACCTGACGTCGGATGACCCCCCACCTTCCGTGAACTTTTGGGATCACCCGATGCTGGGTGACCCCTCTTACTTAGGCCCACCGCAGGGCCTTTCTGGGGGTCACCCGATGCCGGATGACCCCCCACCTTTTCCTCCACCTTCCCTGAACTCTTGGGATCACCCGACGCCGGGTGACCCCCCTTACTTAGGCCCACCGCAGGGCCTTTCTGGGGGCCACCCGATGCCGGATGACCCCCCACCTTCGCAGCTTTTTTTGACATTTTACCTGGATCATCCGACGCCGGATGACCCCCACTCTTAGGAATCTTGCTGTCAGACAACAGCTTCTGCCCGTCACCCCTCCTTTCATTACGAACTGGGGGGGGGGGTTGGATCAGGATGCCTAGCACTCTCCCCCTTCCTTTGCACTGAACCCACCTTAGCAGAGTCCAGGCTGGGTCGGACTCGGGGGCTACCCATGCAGCTACCTCCCTCCCCTGGTTTAGAGGCTTGCCCAGGGAGGCTGACGTACCTGTACTCCACCTGGGTGATCTTTTTGCCACTTTTCTTCTTTTTAGCCTGGGGGTCTCGCTCAGGAAGGTCATTGCCAAAATAGAGACCCTCCAGGCCTCCAGGCGATTCCAGTTGACTTATGTACGCCATTAGTTTCCCCCCCCCCCCCCGTCCACTGTCCTCGCCCTCTTCCCCAGAGGAGTCCGAGCTTGAAATAATAGTAGCTTGCCCGGATGGAAGGTCACTGCACAGGGACTGCTGACTGTCCGCTATCTGCAGTCCTCCAGCAGGGACCTGCTCCATGTTGGACACTAGGCCCTTCATATCCTCACAGACCCCAGCCAGAGCTGGCTGAGACCCTTCAAACCGGTCAAAATTCCCCAGCTTCTTAGCGAAGGGACCTGCACCCCTGGAGATGGCCGCCCTCTTCTCAACCAGGGTGAGGATCTCGCTTTTCAATTCCTGGACGGCCTGGTTGTATTGGGCCCTTCTTGACCCACCTGAATTGTTGGCCAGGGACCTGGCTGCCTTTACCTCCTCCTGAAGCCTTCTGATGGTGCTACCGGCCTCACGGTACTCCTGGTTACTTGAAGCGAGCCTGGCAACAAAGACGGTAACATCCTCCCTAGGCCGCAGTGTCCCCCAGTGCTCGATGGTAGGACTGGGGGCTCCCCGAGAAGTACCTGGCCTGGCTTCAGGAGGGCCTTTGCTGGAAGTCTCAGCAGCCGAGGTCCCGGAGAGCCGCCATCCCTCACCTTGGCTAGCTCGACGGCCGCCTCGGTCTCCAGGAGGGGTGCAGGAGACACATCGCTGCGTTTTCTGCTAGATCTCCTCAGCCCCTCCTGGGTAGCCGGTTGCAAAGCATCCCCATCCTCCGCCGGCTGGCTCCGGAGAGTGGGGGTAGTAGCCCTATGTAACACCACATAAAACACACTGTGATAACACTGAGGACAGATAAAGATGTCACCTGCAGTCCTATGTAACACCACAGATAAAGTGATAACGCTGAGGACAGATAATGATATCACCCGCAGTCCTATGTAACACCACAGATAAAGTGATAACGCTGAGGACAGATAATGATGTCACCTGCAGTCCTATGTAACACCACAGAGAACACTGATAACGCTGAGGACAGATGATGTAGTAGAAGTGGCCTGCAGTCCTATGTAACAGCACAGATAAAACAGTAAAATGTTCAATAACTTGTTAAATGTTCTTTTATTCTTTACAGTAGTCTTTTATATTCACTTATTATTGTTATTGGTTTTGGTATTTATTCTCTATGTGGTTTAGTGTTTTTTAGAATGTCTAGAACAAATTAATTGGTTTCACATTGATTCCTATGGAAATAATTGCCTCCAGTTTCATTGGTTTCAATTTGGCCGATTGCTTTCAGACGGATTACAAACAAAACTAGAGGTTTGACTGTAGGTCCCAGTCAGGGATGTTCAGCGTCCTGCAGCTTTAAGCCAGGGGATTCCCAGTGAGTCGTACATCTCCATAGTCAGTGCTGGTTGGCTGCGGAGGGTCACTTGACTAGTAGTTCTCCTCTGAAGGCGGAAGCGCTGTGTGCTTGATCTGGATTATAGTTTTCTCCAGCAGGTTTTGGGGTATTTTGTAGCTTCCAAATTGTATTGTGTGCACACATCATCGACCAGGATCAGACACAAATGCTGGTCTAAAACCGGGAGAGTCTCTACAATGTGTAAAGGCTCAGGCTTTTTATTATAACACATGATAAACGCCCTTTAATGGGCGTGCAACAGATTACATCAGTAACATATATAGGATTCTCATTTGTCGGATCATATAGAATCCCCCACCTCTCTGCCCACCCTCTACTAGCCAGGATGTAGCTTGGACTTTGTCCTCTATGCAGGCTACCTTAAGCAGTTTCTGTGTATGTGGCAACCCATTATTTAACTAGCTTCAGGATGGAAGGGGTGGAGAAGTGCTAGAAAGACACTCCGTATATACATATAATCCTATAATCTTTAACTCTTAGAGGCTGGTTGTGCAATTCCTATGTACTTAGCTAACATTACATCATACATCCTTTGTCTAGCAAATACCATGATTAGATTGTGTGTGTGTCCTTTAAACTCCACAGAGCTAAGAGTCATTACAACAGCATAATACATTTGGTTTATACAAATCGATAGACATTTTATACTGACTAATCATTATGTCTATCACAATCCCCCCTTAAAATGTCTATCCTCTAACTCTCTATCTGATTTTCACAGTTCTCTGCACGTGAGCCTATAACTGGAGCGCGTTGAAGGTTCGTTTTAGAGTCTTCAAGGGGGTGTAGGACTTGTCCACTCCTTCTGGGGATGCATCCAGCAAACTCATGGTGGGAGCGGCTTTTCCAGCATCAGTTTCACAGGTCTCTCTGACACAGGGGATAACACAGCAGACTAGAACAGAAAAGATAACCATCAGTTCACATACAACAGCGACGCCCGTCTGTGCCAGGATCCTTTACCACCCGCTCATCCATGGCGAGTGCTGGTCCCAAAAGTTAGCTCTTTTTAGTTAGCGCGGTCAGCTTCTTAATGGCAACTGTGTCTTTACCCGCGGGTCACGTGTCGTCTAGGATGTAGGTACAACAAGTCTCCCCTATCATCTTACAGACACTCCCCTTTTTAGCTAAAGTCATATCTAAGGCCATTCTATTTTAAAAAGTCATAGTCGAGGTAGGTCCTATTGGTCGACTAGTCCCTATAAGGCGTCTCTAGTATAATTTATAAACCACTGCTAATTATAATAAAACATAATTAATCCAATCAACATATATTTACCATAATGATCAGGAAAATGGACTCGAATCTAGTTTTAACTTGGTCTCTATTTTTTTAAAACTCGTCAGGTACCCCCCTTGGCTATCCTATGACGTCAATGTATACGTGTAGATCAAAACTACCACCAGGGGTCTCTCTTCTCGCTCTAGTATAATGTTACAATACTAGTAGCGTGCACAGGTACGCACGGCGTAGGACTCCCTAATCTTCACCCACACCAGTGTCCCTCCTGGAGATAGTCCTAATGGTGAACACGTCCAGGTCGCCTCACCCTGACCCTACACTAACTAGTGACAAGATTGGAAGGAACCGCTGTACCTATGCGGAAAACAAGGATAGACCAACATGACAGGATAACCACAAAACACAGACTGAGTTGGATCGAGATAAATTAACTATTGGGGGTAACCTCATTATCCTCAATGTTGTCTGACAGGATGTGGAGGAGCATAAGGGCTTTACTAAGGTACACTCCCCTGTCCAATTACCCTCCAGGCGGGTCCTCTACCTCATGTCTCCACAAAGCCAGTAAACGTCTCCTAAGGACTGGACCTGATTCTGCATCTATTCCCCTCCTATCGCACCGTAGGAGGAGCAATACCCGTTGGTGAGTTCCCCAAAAAATCTCCCTCCACCCTGCCTATTTGCCTGGCAGGTGTAGTTTCCAGGGTAGTCAGTAATACTCTCTCCGGTGCAAAACAGTTAAGTAGTTATAGAGTATTACTTCTTGCATTTCTCACGGACAGTGTAATTAGTGGAAATGTTCATGAAGAGACTAATAAACCACTCTTCAGCATCTACAGGGAGATTTAGGGGGACCATCCCCGAGTATAGTCGGGCACTACCGCACACGCAACAGTTAGACTTGTTGCTCCTGTTAGCATTGTACCTCATCAACTCCAACCAGAGATTCTGGTCAGAATAGCCAGTCGCTACTCTCAAGGTGTCCACAAAAGGTAGGGTCGGCTATGATCATCATGTTCGTCAAGGTCTTTATCTTACGGCGGAGGGGGTTAATTATGGGCACGGGACTAAGTGAAGGCTTCCATTCGGGTGCATCTACCATACCCCTTATTTTAAACTTCCCTAAGGGATCTGTCCTCCCGTACCGGTATGTCCTTAGACTATAAGTCCCTCCGTCCCCCGGGCTTGGATCTCCCATGGTTAATGTAAAAACCGCATTAAAACCAAGCAACATACTAAGTTCAGCCTTCCAATACCTGCTGTCCTTATTATTCTCAAGGAGGGTTATACGACTAATTAGGGATTTCCCGCTCCTATCTTTCTTATTTAAGGCACTTCGCGGTTTATAGGACCATTCTATTCCTATGTTACATCCCACTAATCCCCAATAACGGCAGTCTTCTCCCCAGACGTTATCAGTGGCGCAAACATATTGTATTCCCCGGGTGTGTAAGTCATATAACCAGCTGGACTGAGCTAAATCTGGCCTGCGGTGGGATCTTGCGCCTAGACACGGGACCACAGTACAATAGTCGAAGGAATATGCGGCTACTTGAGCATTGAATGAGTTACACCAGAAGGTAACCATACCCTCATATTCTTCCGACTAAGGATTCCAGTTGCCACCCTCCTCTCTCACTAGCCCTAACCAGAGTAATGTCTTTGGCACAACTAAGACTGGTCTCCCAGATCTGAAGCTTTCTTACAGTATGAAGCATGGATCCATGTAAGTCTTTCGGCTAGTTTCACAGCTGTGGCAGTAGTCAGAAGCACCTGGTAGGGGCCATCAAATCGGGGCTCAAGAGGGTGCTTCCTGAGGAACTTCTTGACGCACACCCAATCCCCAGGCTGCAAGATATGTGTCCCAGTGTCTGCCTGTGAGTCTGGAAGAGAACACCTGTGCATAGGCTTTGGTTAGTTCTTTAACAACGGAAATCACATACTCAGTCAACACATCAGATTGTAATTGTAACTACTGAGGATAGTAACAACCTAGCCTTGGGGCTAGCCCAAACAATCTCGTAGGGAGATAATGTATGATCCCCCCTGGGTTCATATCTAACACTGTATAAGGCTATTGGATGACAGTCTTTCCAAAGCGGCGTCATTTTTAAGTGTCTTACTTTTTAGCGTGCCACTAAGTCTCTCCACCTTTCCACTACTCTAAAGATGGTAGAGTATGTAAAAGGCCTGGGATACACCCAGAGCAGACATGACGTGTTACATTCACCTGCGAAGTTTATACCTGTCTGACTCTGAATCACTTCTGGTACCCCATATTCACAGTTTACCTCGTTCATGAGCTTCTTTGCGGTTACCTACTTGTTTGCCTTGGTAACAGGGTCAGCCTCCAACCTGCAAAGACATCAACAACAACAAGCACGTATTCATACTTCCCAACAAGTGGGAGCTGAACGTAGTCAATTTGCAATCCCTGAAATGGGTAGAGTGGTCCCGGCAAGTGTGATGTGGCAAATTTACTTCTGCCCTGACTCACCTATGGCATAGATCATGCTAAACTGGACAAATGATGCAGCAGCTACAGAGAACCCAGAAGTCGCCCATCGTCTTTCAAGCGTCGTCGTCATTGCTGGTTTACTAGGTGGGTCTTTCCGTCCATCAGCTGGGCCATCATGGGATACAGGAACTGTGGTGGGCAAGTGCTGTTGACTGTTCACCACACGCTGTCCTGTTTCTGCTGCTCCCATATTAGTCCATTTATTCTTTCCTTCCTTGCTGGCTTGTAACTGTAAAAGTCTTTAGCATATCAAAGTCCAAATTTTTGTCAATGTCCAAAGTTTTTACCACTGACTCATGCTGTCAGTATCTTTCTTCTTTCTTCCACGGCTTGAGGGCCGCTGCCTTTGCTATGCTGTCAGCAAGGGTGTCGTCTCTCGCCTCTCCAGTGTAGAAATCGGTGCGAACTCTCAACTTTGTCAGGTAGAAGTAGGGCCTCCATGCGACTGTACCGCTGCACCATTCTCAATTGGTTGTCCTGCTAAGGTAAAAACTGTCTGGCCTTCCATATTGGGCCGTAATCATGAACTATGCCAAATGCATACCAGGAGTCAGTGTAAAGGGTTGCCGTCTTACCTCTCGCCACTCTACTCGCCTCAGTGAGGGCCTTCAATTCCGCTTCTTGTACTGTGACATGCGGAGGCAGAGCTTCTGCTTCTAGGACATCTTGTTGTGTGACCACTGCATATCCGATGTGGAGTCATCAATCCTCACCCTGGTACCATCTGCAAAAAGCTCAACATATGCATTATCAACAGAGGTTCTGGTAACTGTTTGCATACCTGCAGTTTCTTACTGTATTAGTACTAAATAATCGTGCTGATGTTCTATTTCACATGGTTTGGAATCTTGTTATCTTATTCCATTTATTTATTTACTTTTTTTAAAAAAGCCCAATAGCTGATCTACAACACCTAGATCATCTACAGTTAGGGCCAGAAATATTTGGACAGTGACACAAGTTTTGTTATTTTAGCTGTTTAGAAAAACATGTTCAGAAATACAATTATATATATAATATGGGCTGAAAGTGCACACTCCCAGCTGCAATATGAGAGTTTCCACATCCAAATCGGAGAAAGGGTTTAGGAATCATAGCTCTGTAATGCATAGCCTCCTCTTTTTCAAGGGACCAAAAGTAATTGGACAATGGACTCTAAGGGCTGCAATTAACTCAGAAGGTGTCTCCCTCGTTAACCTGTAATCAATTAAGTAGTTAAAAGGTCTGGGGTTGATTCCAGGTGTGTGGTTTTGGATTTGGAAGCTGTTGCTGTGACCAGACAACATGCGGTCAAAGGAACTCTCAATTGAGGTGAAGCAGAACATCCTGAAGCTGAAAAAAAAGAAAAAATCCATCAGAGAGATAGCAGACATGCTTGGAGTAGCAAAATCAGCAGTCGGGTACATTCTGAGAAAAAAAGGAATTCACTGGTGAGCTTGGGAACTCAAAAAGGCCTGGGCGTCCACGGAAGACAACGGTGGTGGATGATCGCCGCATACTTTCTTTGGTGAAGAAGAACCCGTTCACAACATCAACTGAAGTCCAGAACACTCGCAGGGAAGTAGGTGTATCTGTCTCTAAGTCAACAGTAAAGAGAAGACTCCATGAAAGTAAATACAAAGGGTTCACATCTAGATGCAAACCATTCATCAATTCCAAAAATAGACAGGCCAGAGTTAAATTTGCCGAAAAACACCTCAAGAAGCCAGCCCAGTTCTGGAAAAGTATTCTATGGACAGATGAGACAAAGATCAACCTGTACCAGAATGATGGGAAGAAAAAAGTTTGGCGAAGAAAGGGAACGGCACATGATCCAAGGCACACCACATCCTCTGTAAAACATGGTGGAGGCAACGTGATGGCATGGGCATGCATGGCTTTCAATGGCACTGGGTCACTTGTGTTTATTGATGACATAACAGCAGACAAGAGTAGCCGGATGAATTCTGAAGTGTACCGGGATATACTTTCAGCCCAGATTCAGCCAAATGCTGCAAAGTTGATCGGACGGCGCTTCACAGTACAGATGGACAATGACCCCAAGCATACAGCCAAAGCTACCCAGGAGTTCATGAGTGCAAAAAAGTGGAACATTCTGCAATGGCCAAGTCAATCACCAGATCTTAACCCAATTGAGCATGCATTTCACTTGCTCAAATCCAGACTTCAGACGGAAAGACCCACAAACAAGCAAGACCTGAAGGCTGCGGCTGTAAAGGCCTGGCAAAGCATTAAGAAGGAGGAAACCCAGCATTTGGTGATGTCCATGGGTTCCAGACTTAAGGCAGTGATTGCCTCCAAAGGATTCGCAACAAAATATTGAAAAAAAAATATTTTGTTTGGGTTATGTTTATTTGTCCAATTACTTTTGAGCTCCTAAAATGTGGAGTGTTTGTAAAGAAATGTGTACAATTCCTACATTTTCTATCAGATATTTTTGTTCAACCCTTTAAATTAAACGTTACAATCTGCACTTGAATTCTGCTGTAGAGGCTTCATTTCAAATCCAATGCGGTGGCATGCAGAGCCCAACTCGCGAAAATTGTGTTACTGTCCAAATATTTCTGGCCCTAACTGTATGACCCAGATCACCTATGCCTCCCCCCTTTTGAACCGGAATACTCAATGGAAAAAAGAGTAATTGCGTTCAAACTAGTAAACCAAGAGGCACAAAAACAAGCACTTTGTAGGTCAAGGTGACATTGTATGCAGCGAAGTCTGAGCGAAAATATCCTTTAGATTTTTTTTCAGGTTGCAGTTAGCATTTTTTAACACAAGGGGGCGCCACACAATTCAAATTTTACGTCACCCAGTGTAATAGTATTTCAGGGAATGGCCAGCGTTTAGCTTTTACTCTCCTGTCGGAATATAATTATAGCTTCAGTGTAGACTGACACTAGAATATACAAAAGACTTAAAGAAAAACTAAAGAATACGGATGAATTAACATCCTACTCTGGGCAATTCAGTCCCTCTTTCTTCACATAAAAAGTAAAATTACTTCACCAAATTGCGTGAAAAAGTTTGCTGGGTGACTATAGGGAAATTATTTCGTCTGTAGGAGCCTTCCATAACATCATCTGTCTGAGCATCCATTGGAGAAGCAGGCAGTGGAAAACAGAGCCCCTGGGAACATGAGAGAGCGTCCCCTGTCATGTATTCCTGGCCTCTGCCCCCCATGCATCAACTCCAATCTTCCATGCACTATAAACCAGCTTAGTCATCTACTATGTCCCAAGCTGCATCTTCACAAAGGTTTGTTTCCCTGAACTTATCACACATCCAAAGTGGCCACATCTTGGAGCGTAACAAAGTCTGGTCAAACAAAACCTTACTTCAGACAATCATGATGTTAGCACTGGATACAGTGGCATTGGGGAATATAGGGCTCCCAAGTGCAGCAAAATGGCCGCCAGAGGCAGAAAGGGGCGGAGCTACAAATCTCCCAGGTGAGGCAAGATGGCTGCCGGAGGAAGGGGCGGGGCCAGGGGCAGCAGCACTCCCAGGTGAGGCAAAATGGCCGCTGGAGGAGGAAGGGGCGGGGCCAGGTCCTGTCCCGGATGGGGAGGGACCGGAAGTAACATCACACACCCTGAAAGTGAGCACATGGGGGGAAGTGCTGCAGAGTCACACTATGTGGAGTTGTAAACATTGCAAGCGCGGCCGCCATTACAGGGAGGGGCTGTAGTCAACACAAAGGCATTACATTGTTCATTAGCAATACACATACCCCACTACATGCTTTCTCCTCTTAAATCTCTTAACTACGTTATACCAAAAAAACTAGCTAAAAACACCTGTCTTTCTGCTAGGCTTCCTGCTCATCTTCTGAAAACTTTCTACAATCTATCTTACCATATTCATTTCTGCTTATCTGTCCATGACCTGACATTTCTTTCTGCAACTTTTCCTGGTCCTTTCCCATTGTTCAGTAAACTCTGCTCCCTTCCCTTCAGCAACCAAATCACAAGCTCTATGACCTTTGTCCTTGCTCACTCTATGCTACCTGCTTATTCTTTCCTATTCGAAGTTTCTGGACACAGTAGTGTTCCTCTTGTAAAATCTGCTTTCTTCAAATCCTTCCAATATAACCTCTCTTTCCCACTCAGATTACAATGCACATTAATTCTATAAAACACAAGACAACGGGAACGGAAGGGTTAATTGAGAAAAGCTTTCAGTCCACTCTCTTATCAGCAACCCTCCCCCAATAATAAACACTGCACATTCTTTCTATAATACCAAACAGACGGGATTACTGGAGAATACCCACAACGGCTCAAGGTATATATCTCATCTACCTTTATATCAACCCACCGTCTACTAGTAATCCCCAAGAGCACTCCTTGTACACGATCTAGACAGGACATTTAGCTATACACAGAGACTGACGATTATTTTCAATGACCAAAACCTCAACAATATTCTGGAGACATCAGCCGTCACACCACGGCTATATTCCCGCGTATATACCTTTTCACATATGAGAACATAACACGCTCAATCATAAGGTAAATATGCGTATCATAAATCTTCCTAACCTCACACTAGTTACCTAGGAGCAAGTGTCTGGCGCGCTCCCTCAGACTTAAAGGGGTTGTCCCGCGGCAGCAAGTGGGTCTATACACTTCTGTATGGCCATAATAATGCACTTTGTAATGTACATTGTGCATTAATTATGAGCCATACAGAAGTTATAAAAAGTTTTATACTTACCTGCTCCGTTGCTGGCGTCCTCGTTCCCATGGAGCCGACTAATTTTCGCCCTCCGATGGCCAAATTAGCCACGCTTGCGCAGTCCGGGTCTTCTGCAGTCTTCTATGGGGCCGCTCGTGTAGAATGCCGGCTCCGTGTAGCTCCGCCCCGTCACGTGCCGATTCCAGCCAATCAGGAGGCTGGAATCGGCAATGGACCGCACAGAAGCCCTGCGGTCCACGGAGACAGAGGATCCCGGCGGCCATCTTCAGCAGGTAAGTATGAAGACGCCGGACCGCCGGGATTCAGGTAAGCGCTGTGTGGGTTGTATTTTTAACCCCTGCATCGGGGTTGTCTCGCGCCGAACGGGGGGGGGGGGGAGGGTTAAAAAAAAACAAACCCGTTTCGGCGCGGGACAACCCCTTTAAACAGCCGAGTCCGCCCTTCTAACACATTAACCCTCACAGAATTAGCTTCAGGATGGGAGGGGTGGGGGCTAGGTAAACACTCAGTGTTGAACACAGATATACACATAACACTATGGCCCTTAACTCTTAGAGGCTTCTTGTGCAATTTCTATGTACTTAGCTAACATTATATCATACATTCTTCACCATCCCATTGTCTAGCAAATACCATGATTAGATTGTGTGTGTGTCCTTTAAACTCCACAGAGCTACATTCATTACAACAGCATAATACATTTGGTTTATACAAATCAATAGACATTTTATACTAATTAATTATCATGTCTACTACAAACACATATATATCTTTCATGCTTATGTGACAACATTGGATACACACAAACTGCTACGTTTTCCAGACATACCCAGACATTAACGTCACAGAGCTACGTCCATGGGAAAATAAAAAAGTGATGGGACTATGGATGTAGCGATGTAAAAATAATCATAATTTCCAACAAAAGAGCTTTTACTGTGCAAAAGTGGAAAAACCCGACCTGCAGAAAAAATATAGTGTGTCATTAAGGCCGCCTGCAGACGGACGGATTTGCATTGTGGAATCCGAAACTATGGCAAAACAGGATTTCCTCTACAGGAGCAGAAATTAATTGTGATATTCCGCTCGCAGAGGAGAAATTGCAGCATGCTGCGATTCTGTGCGGGTTCCGTGCGGACGGCTTCCACCGAAGTCAATAGAAGCTGTCCACCCTGCGACCCTTCCGCAATCATTACGGAAAGGCTGCAGGATCCTCATCATCGCCTAACGATGCCGCGGCACAATCTGTACTGCGCATGTGCGCCGGCTGGAGCATTCGCAGCACAGATTATGAAGACTTTAGGACAAGTATGCGGGGTCGCCGGCCGGGCACAGCATCGGATTCCGCTGCGGGATCCCACATGCAGAATTTGCCCTGGCCGAGTGCGGGCAGCCTTATGCTGTATGGTTAAGGGCTACCACCCACTTGCGTTTTTTTTACGCGATTGTCAATGGAACTTTTTAATGTTAAAAACGCATCACAAGTTGGTGCTTTGTGATTTTTGTGCTTTTGTGTTTTTAACATTAGAAAGTCCCATTGACAATCACGTAAAAAAAACCCGCAACAATATCGCGGCGTTAAAAAAAAAAAGCACGTGGGTGGTAGCCCTTACACTGTAAAAATAAATTTAAAAAACACTGGCAGAACTGATACGTTTTCTCTCCCTCCTCTCAAACTAATGATGAAAGTTTTACAATATATATTGTATGCACCCAAAAATGCTACCAATAAAACCTATAGTTTGCCACGCAAAAAACAAGCCCTCACACGGCCGTCGGCAGAAAAATAAATAAATGATGGCTTTTGAAAAGTGGAGATGAAAATCCCCCCAAAATTGTGTCCTCAAAGCCAAAATAGGCCGTGTCCTTAAGGGGTTAATTACAGTTGAAAAGCGCAACAAAAAATACAACATGTGAACACAGTCTAAGGCCAGGTTCACACGGCCGTGATGGGCTCGTCCGTCATGGAGCCCCCCCCCCAGAGACCCCAAACTTACCTCCGGATCCGTCGTCCCACGTCCCGCATGATGCTTCAGCGCAATAGAGCGTGTGACGTGCCGCAGCGTCATATGACATGCCCACAGCGTCACATGACGCGGCTGGCGGTAGGCGGGGCAGCGGTTTCACGCTATCTTGCGCTGTGTTACGCAGCGGAAGATAGCGCGACAGGCGGCTTCCATTGAGGGCAATGGAAGCCGTCCGCGCATACACCCGCGGCAAATAGAGCATGCCGCGGGTGAGGATGGGTCATTTTACGGTGCAGAATTTCGCACCGTAAGCATTGAGCTATTAGGTTCAATAGAACCTAATAGCAGGGGGCAACACGGCGGAAATCCGCCCGTGGGAAGGAGCCCTAAGGCTGCCTGTCCGCAGGCGTTGCGATATTGCAGCTTTGCTCTGCGCAATATTGCTGCGTTTTTGCTATCCTGTGGTGCTACAAAGCCTTAGGCTGGGTTCACATGGGGTGGATTTGTTGTTGAAATTCCATCCGGAATTTTGCTGCGGCCGCTAATCCCGTGATTGGCCAGCCATGTAGATGAGATTTCTCAGAAATCTCGTCCACACGGAACGGCAAATCCGGCACTGCGGCGCGGATTCGCTGGCCGCAGCATATTTGGTTTTTTTTACTTCTTCCGCTGCGGCTGCGTTCTCCTTTATGGGAGCGCCGGCCGCAGCGGAAGAGCAAGCGGCCAGGCCACTTCAAAACCCGCGGCTAAGTGCCACGGGTTTTGAAGCAGTGCTTCTCCCGGCGGAAATCTCACGGTTTTTTGCTGCGGTCAAACCGCGAGATTTCCGCTGGGAATCCGCCTCATGTGAACCCAGCCTTAGGCCGGCCTCACACAGGGGCTTTTTATCGCAGCACTTTCAGCGCCACGTTAATTGTGGTATAAGCTCAGACAGCCGCCCGATCGCGCCACTTTTAAGCGCCACGATTTTCGAGTGGAGTCTATCTTTGAGCGCTTAGTGCACTCCATCAATGGTGAGGAGCGCTAAAAGCCGATATCAGCCGCCACAAGTCAAATTTCGGCGCTTACTGCAACGCATGTGTGAGGGAGGCCTAAGGGGCAGATTTACAAAAGAAAATCTGACTCTGTTGCCCCCAGCAACCCCGCCCTGCGCAGCTAACAATTCATACTGCGCTCTTGAAAAATGAAAGCTGCGCGGGGCGGGGTTGCCGAGGCAACAATACAGTTCCTTTACACCCCAGGAATTTGCAATAGAGTTCGCGTTGCCAGGTTACGGGCTGCAGGAGAGAACGCGCTCTACGTCCTATCTAGCCAGCGGGCGGTGAACTCTATGGTTTGCTTAGCAACTCCCGCCTTCACAGCCCCGTGTCCTTTCCCCCGGAAGCGGAAGTGCTGAGAACAGACGTTTTTCAGGTCACGAATTAGGATCTGCGCAGTGGCGGCGTGTGATGGTGGAGAGCTGAGTATCGTGTGCAGCGGACGGACAGCGGTGAGGAGAAGCTAGTTGCCTGTGAGCGCGGTGGGGCCGGGCCGCTGAGGGGGACTTTGGCGCCATCTTGGTCTTCCAGCGCTGTGTGTGGCGGGCCGCGTTGTGCTGACATTGTTCTGTAGCGTACCCCGTACTATCTGCTGGCAATTCACACATTTTGATTAACTTTACAAAATAAACGTGTTTTAGGCAAAAAAAAAATTCTTAAAATTGCAAATATTGAAAACTTGACCTTTCTTACAAATGTAGAGAGCGGTGGCCTGGTGTCCGGCGCGGTCACATGACTGCGGTCTGGCCGCATCCAGGCTTTGTTTACATCAGCTTCACGTGATTCCTGTGTGACGCCCGAGCTGCGCCTGAAGAGAAGCCCTTGTTCGTACATTTCCCCCTTCACCCCTAGCATCAGAGCGAGGCCGTATCACAGGGTGGCGGCAGATTCCGGCGCAGACTGCGGCCATCGACCCTGCGTACCTGTATCTCGGATGGTTCGGGCGTCTCGCTGTCCGCCGCGCACTGCAGATTTTTCTTCTTTAAATGTTTATTTTTCCCACGCGTCGCCAGGCGATGACACGGGCACCTGCCACCCCTCCACCACCCCTCCCCCCTGCGGACCGTACGGCATAAATTAACTTTAATGGAAGCCGTCCGTGCGAAATCCTTGAAAAAATAGAGCATGCTGTGATTTTTTTTTTTTCTTCTTCTTCCCCCTCCCCCGTAAGCGGATATTGCTATTGGTCTCCTCGTGTCCAGGAAGAATCCGTTTCCTATAGCATGCTGTGGACGGTATAGGCTGCGGATCCGCAGAGTCCACAGCAGACGGCCTAAGGGAGCCAAAAAACCTGTTTGTTTTTGCCACCTTGTAAATGCATCGCGATCCTGCGCACACCGGCCAAGCTTACTAGTGTAACGTGTAAGTCGTCGGCGTCTCATGTGAAAAGATATAAGTCAACTTCACAGAATGTGTGATGCTACTGCCTGGAGGTGGACATGTGATCTCCTGTCACTTACTGTCACACAAGTATAATAGAGGAGCTCACAGCTCATCCTCCAGGCTGTATACCGTATTTTTCGCTTTATAAGACGCACTTTTTCCGCCTCCAAAGCGGAGGGGAAAAGTTTCTGCGTCTTATAAAGCGAATGCGCCGAAAATTCGTTCCGATCGCCATTTTTAGCACGATCGCGAATTTAACGCGCGGACGTGATTTATTTAGCGCGATCGCACGAATAAATGTGTGATCCGTTAGAAGATTTCTCTCCTCCTGTCAAAAAAAAAAATCATTCCTCACCTCCTCCCGCGTTCTGCGGCGCTGCTGCAGGCTGTCGCTCCCTCCTGGTCCCCGGCAGAGCATTGCTTTCTCGACGCAGGGCTTGAAATCATGACATCATTGAATGGCTGTGATTGGCTGACGGCGTGTTTTAGCCAATTACAGTATTAGCTTTCTGGAGACGGGGATTTCAAGCCCTGCGTCCAGAAAGCAATGCTCTGCCGGGGACCAAGAGGGGGCGACAGCCTGCAGCAGCGCCGCAGAACGCCGGGGGAGGGGAGTAATGATTTTTTTTTTCCCCCCCTATTTTCCCGCTTTAAAACGGGGGTGCAACTTATAAGGCGAAAAATACGGTACTTATGGCCGATCGCTTATCTAAGTGACTATAGCAGGTAATAACTAAACTGTTCCCCCTGTATAGCCTTAATAATACGGGACTGATGTATTGTGGGATTGATTGAAAGTGAAGGTAAAAAATCTCTTCACCAAGATGGTGTCTGATAAGGGGGCTGCAGGGAAGAGCCTGGAATACAGAGGAGACCCCAGATTGTGAAATATGCAAGCCTTCTCTGAAAGATGTTGTCTGTATTGGAGCATATGTTCTCTAACCCCTATATACTGTCAGCACTGATAGTGCCTTTCAGGATGTGTGAGCTGCCCATGCCATAGGCACTAATGCCACCCCGTACCATCAGAGATGCAGGACTGTGCGCTGATAACAAGCTGGAAGGTCTCTGTTCTTGAGTCCTCGGCATCTGTGGTTTCCGAGAAGAATCAGACCACAGAACAGTTTTGCGTTTTGCCTCAGTCTATTTTAACTGACCTTTGGCCCAGAGAAGACAATTGTTGTTTCTGGACTTTTGACATGTTGTTTTTTTTTTGTTTTTTTTTGCATGATACAACTTTAACCTGAATTTATGGCAAACTGTGATTTCTGGAAATATTCCTGAACCCATGCAGTGATTTAGCATTACAGATGGCTGAGGGCCCGTGGATATTAATGCGGGGATGGCTGAGGGCCCGTGGATATTAATGCGGGGATGGCTGAGGGCCCGTGGATATTAATGCGGGGATGGCTGAGGGCCCGTGGATATTAATGCGGGGATGGCTGAGGGCCCGTGGATATTAATGCGGGGATGGCTGAGGGCCCGTGGATATTAATGCGGGGATGGCTGAGGGCCCGTGGATATTAATGCGGGGATGGCTGAGGGCCCGTGGATATTAATGCGGGGATGGCTGAGGGCCCGTGGATATTAATGCGGGGATGGCTGAGGGCCCGTGGATATTAATGCGGGGATGGCTGAGGGCCCGTGGATATTAATGCGGGGATGGCTGAGGGCCCGTGGATATTAATGCGGGGATGGCTGAGGGCCCGTGGATATTAATGCGGGGATGGCTGAGGGCCCGTGGATATTAATGCAGGGATGGCTGAGGGCCCGTGGATATTAATGCAGGGATGGCTGAGGGCCCGTGGATATTAATGCAGGGATGGCTGAGGGCCCGTGGATATTAATGCAGGGATGGCTGAGGGCCCGTGGATATTAATGCAGGGATGGCTGAGGGCCCGTGGATATTAATGCAGGGATGGCTGAGGGCCCGTGGATATTAATGCAGGGATGGCTGAGGGCCCGTGGATATTAATGCAGGGATGGCTGAGGGCCCGTGGATATTAATGCAGGGATGGCTGAGGGCCCGTGGATATTAATGCAGGGATGGCTGAGGGCCCGTGGATATTAATGCAGGGATGGCTGAGGGCCCGTGGATATCGACCATACAATATTGAAAGCCTGCCCTGTGCTCATGAATTCCTCCAGATTCTCTGAATCTTTGGGTTTTTATGTATTGTAGATGGTGGGGTATTCAAAGTCTTTGCAGCTTTATGATGAGGAACGTTCCACAATTTTGTAGATGTGGTGGTGGTGGTGTTTTTTTTTTTTCTTTTTTTCTTCAGATTGACCCCCTTCCATTTTTTACTTCTGAGAGACTCTGCCTCTCTAACATGTTCTTTTTATACAGTCTGACTTACTAATGAAAAGCAGATGGACGATCAATTGTCTACCAGTTTTTCAGCCTTTTGTAAACCCTATCACAACTTTAGATGTGTTGCTGCCATCAGTTCCCAAATTATTATTTTTTTTTAACCCCTTGAGGCCTAAATGTGGTAACTATACAGAGCTTTATTCTTGGGCTTTAATCCCCATCCAGTAACAGAAGCATCCACATAGAAAAAGGCTTGGCAGCATAAGTAGGTGCAAGTGATGGATAAAGACTTTATTCACCCATAACTCAGGCAGGCAGCGACATTTCGGCCAAAGTGGCCTTTTTTAAGCTGAAGTATGATGCGGGATTAAAGCCTCTACTCCCGCAATCAAACAGCAGGTTGGGTCCTTGGCTGTCAAACACTGCCAAGGACCCACAGGAGTAGGAAGAAACTATTATTTTTTAACCGCTTCTGCCACCTTCTTTCCAAGCCGCACGCTAATATACTCAAAATTGAAAGCCACCTGGTGCCCTCTGTCACAGCAGAGCTTCAAGGTCCTTGCATACCCTGATTAGCTCTGTTAGCGACTATCGTCACTACAGGGGTATGACGGTAAGTGGAACTCTTAGGGCTAATGCCCACAGATGGATTTCTGCCACGTTCCCTGCGGCGGAATCTGCAGCTATTAGGTTTTGTTGAACCTAATAGCTTTTCTGCCTGTCGGTGCTCACATGTGATTCTGCTGTGGATTTCCACTACGGGAAAAAATTGCGGCATGTTCTGTTTCACCGCGGAGGTTTCCATACAATATAGTATTAATAGAGGTCACGGAAACGGGGACTTTTTGTTTATCACCGCAGTACCCCTGTGGCGTAAATCCTGGTCCGTCCGTGGGCATTAGCCCTTATGGATGCCCCAGCTACAGTGTGAAATAAAAAAAAAAAAGTGACTAATCCTCAGTGGTTTTGACGTCATGGGGGTCATAGATGGTAAAAATCAGATGAGAGCATACATACAGAAGAGAGAAAATGACCCACCACCGACGCCAACTAAAACAATCACCTCCTGCTCCTTGTAATCCGAAACTATACAGATTATATCAATATGAGGAACCCATTGCCATACTTTATTTTAGTGTAAATATACCAATTTTAGAAATAAGCTATAAATGTATCTTTTTTTTTTTTTTTTCTTCTTTTTTCTCCCAGTTGAACAAAAAAAATTAAGCCAGTGTAAAAAAAGGATGTAAAAAAAAAAATAGCCCAAAATGTTGCAGAACACAATGCAGCAAAAATGCGGTGGGTAAAGAAAAAAAAAATGGTACAACTCCCATATAGTAATATCCCTAAAGTGTCTGGTCCTTAGGGCCTCCTGTCCACGGGTGATATTTCACTGTGTTGCCCATGGCGATAATCTGCACATCGGTAACGCAATGACCGTTTTCCATAGGATAACTAATGAGACAGTGCAGCCCGATGTTCACAAGCGGAGAATTGAGGCGATTTTCCCCCTTGCATATAAAAATCGCAGTGAGAATGTTCTCCCGCGGTGGTATATCGCGGCGCCTATGGGCAACCAGCCTAAGGCCTCATGTTCACTCGCACGCACCGATACCACTGCTGAATCCCGCAGATCTATGAAGACCATGATCTGAGTTATGGTGCTCTTGGGGTGTTTCCACTTAACAGACTCCTGATTCTTGCGCTGTCAGCCCCAAAGCTGGCGTATGGACTCAAAGCTGTAAACTGTGCGCATGCGTTCCCATAGGGATCAGTGGGAGTGCGTGGGCACACGCCTGGGGCACTGAGTGCGATGCCATGGTCTGCATGCTGATAGCGGGAGGTGGGTAAGTGTGTATAACCCTGCAGCCCCTTTCTGTTTCTTACAGGTGATCGTACTACAGTGCAGACTAAACTAGCTGTAACTGCTAACACTGCCCCCCATATAGAAGAATATAACCTATCGCTGCTCCCTGTAGGTCTATTGTTGCCTCCTCGTATCATTCTATACATCTGAAGAAGTTCATTCCCCCTTGTAGTATACACAGTGCTGCTCCTTGGTATATACGTCCAGCACTAACTGCCTCCTGCCTCTACAGCTTCTGGATCCCTGCTGATTGGTTATCCTAAGCATAAGCCATCAGTATCCATGTCTGGGGAGACCCCACCCCTGGGATAGGGATGTTTGACCTCTGCTATAGGGTTTGCTGCTTTAGCATAGTGCAGCTCATGGGTTATCCCGCTGACACGGGTTACCAGGGCTGGACAGATCTCAGGTAGAGGACATGTTCAGCTTCTGAAATGCAGCAGGTTCCTAAAGTCTGCAGCATATATTTCCTTCTTCTTGTTCCTCTGTCCTCTACACCCCATCTATCGATGCCCCTGCAGTCATTCTGCCTGTCGTTCCCCACCTTAATTTGTTTGTCAGATTCTATCCAGATCTGTTCCCTGTAAGAGGGGCTTGAGGCTGACTGTTGTAGCAGCGGTCCCCTGGCCCGCATCAAGACACCCAGAGGTACCTGGGTTGGACATCATCTACTCTGCCAAATAATTGGTCAGTGTTGCATACCTAGGAATGACTTTTACCCCCGTCTTCCTGATCCATGTGGAATGGCATTCTGTGCCCGAAGTACATCTCCTCTCCTTTCACTCTACACCAGTATGGCTTATGAGAACTGCAGCCTATGGGCACGTGTAACGTACGGTCTGTGGAGTATAGAGTGAAGCTTTCATTGCATATGGTTTCTTATCTACGGTGCTTTCTGTATGGGATTGGCGCCCTCGCTCAACGCTCCACTGTTTGTATGAGGGGAAGTCAGGAATACGAAGGTTCCCTGGTTTGTACCAGCAGGCTATAACTCTGCGTACTACCTAGTCTGACATCTCAGCACTGCTTGAGAAAGTTCTGAACTTCTGTAAGGCTGTATTTACTGTATCTTTAAAAATACTGTTCTATGCAAGTGTGATGCATTTTGCAAGAAAAACAAATTGCTGTACGTGTTTTGTTTTTTTTTCCATTTTCCTCCTACATGAAAATTGCATGCCATTTCAGTATCTAAAAACATATCGCACTCATTGCATCTGAATGCAAGTGATCCTGTTTTTGTGTGGTCCCATTGAAATAATGGGCCAGAGTCCTAAAAATAACATGCTTCAATTAAAGGAAAATCACACTTCTGAATAGACCCATTGTAAATGATGGGTTCTATTTTTGTTCATCTTGTAATGCACAAAACTTGCGCAAGAAAAAACAAACCATGTAATAGCACCCTAAAGTTACAGGTTGTCTCATCCCAGTTTCTTCTGGCCCTGACTATATAGCGGAATAGTATGTCTGCATTGGAGACTCCTTAGAAACTTAATTACTGGCATCCTCAAAGCTCTTGTTGGTGGTGTAGCCTTAGAGTTGTTTGCTCTGTCTACTATTTAGACAACTAAAGGCCCTTTTACATGCTACGATTATCACTCAAAATTCCTTCAATGGCCAAAACTGAGCAAAGCCAATGATGTGGTGATTTAGACTAAACATATAGTACAAAACCTAATAGGGAACCTTATTTCTTGACTTCCCCCTCATTTCCGAAGCGCACCTGCTGTGCTGATGGTCAAAGTTTTATGTTTGGGAACCTACAAGTTCTGGTAGAAAATGATCCACAGCTGTTCAGGAAAAGAGATTTCCAAGTTATTGCCGCAGTACCGTGTTCACCTTTTATGAATTGCGTTGGTGCAAACACTTTTTGTACCGTTTCACTCACCGTATCCATCTTTCCTTGGTATCTTTTATATGTACTTGTATATTTCTTTTTGGGTCTGTGTCCTTTAACCCCGTTACATCATAAGAATATCTGAATTTTGACACGGTTATTGATTAATAATAAAAAAAAATAAAATCACATCTCCTTTCAAGCTCTACCAGACAAAAGTGAAAAGTATGAGCAGTCGTGTACAACCTTCCTGTAGACCTGTCCCTGCCTTCCATCTTCCTTTCTGTTCACTGTCTGCTTAGCAGCACATCTGTTGCTGGATCCTTACACTTGATTGTCATTCTTGGGACTGTGTGTATAAAAATGTTGACTTTTCAGTCCTGATTTTGTTCAAATTGTAACCAGATGACTGTTGTGTTGACTAAAATTACTTGTTTTTCTACAGAATTGTGTGCCGTCTTTCTACTTAACGAAGATACTTCAGTCTTCCACATTCTCAATTCTCGGAACATTCTCGTGTTTTTTTCTGTTTTTCTTCTTGTCGTGAACCAGAGCAATAGTACGACCATGTCGAAGTCCTATTCTCAATCATCTTTAGGTAGAGACTTCATGAACATCGGTTCCGGCTCTAAATTAGGTCAGCAAGGCTCTCGTACCTTACTGTCTGGTCCCTCGTCCAAAAACTTGCCATCCATATTTAGTATTGGTAACAGAGCTCCTCCTCCTCCCCCTCCTCCTTTATCTTCTCAACGTAGAGGAGACCCCAATCAGGCCAATAATATCTTGGCCAGCTTTGGTCTGTCCTCCAGGGACTTGGATGAATTAAGTCGCTATCCCGAGGAGAAGATCACTCCTGAAAGCTTGCCACAGCTTATTCAGCAGATTAAGAGGAGGAGGTCGGAAGACATGTCTATGTTGAGTTACAGAGAGCGACTTCCTCGAGAGCCATTGAGAGTATCTAGCAGTGACTGGGATGATGACGTAAGGCCTTACAGAAGAGAGAGTTTTCCTGATCGCTCATCCGGTCTCGACCATGTGGTCGATTACGACCATGGGAGCCGCTCTCGAGAGCCCACTTATCGCGACAGACTGGATTTAGATGAACGCTTAAGAGATCGGGAAAACTTTAGAGAAGACCGTTTCTTATCTGAAACTCCTTTCCGTAAGCTTAGTACAGATTATGAGCCCATGAGCTACAGCCAACCACAAGAACGATCTGTCTTTGAAAAGACGAGAGGAATGCCATCCATTAGAAACATTGATGATTTCCACGGACGATTGCCAAAAGACTTTCCCCATCTCTGTTCCCTCTGTGACATGCCACTCCATACTAAGAAGGTGAGTTCCTACCTCCAGTAGCTTATTTTGGCCATAAAACCTTAAGTCATGATAGATCTTATTCTTTGGGTTCACTCAGACCTTTTACTTTAGAAAGGTCTTAGAAATTGTATTTTCTCAAGTGGGCAGTAGTCATGCTTGGTCTGCGTAATGCGTATGTTCATCTACCAAAATCCATTTTGTCCCACTACTCTTCCCCTGGTTTTCCTTCAAATGGCATTCCCTCTCGAGTCTTAACCATATTGGCACATGCCTTTCTGTGTAACTGTTCCAAAGTATTTTAACTTTCTGATTTATTCATATTCTTAGTATATATGCTTCATTCTAAACTAAATGGTAATAACTGCACAATGCTCTTATATACTCGATCATCATCCTTGAGTACGGTAAGACCTGGGCCACATGGAAAGTATCATAGAACATGGCCAACAGTTAGAATGGTCTTGAGACAAATCCCTTGGTTCTCCGGCTCCCACGAGTCTGATATCAATATAAATGGTACCAGGACAAAATGGTAATTGATGAAGAACCTCTGGGACGCAGTAATAAGGTAGCTTACCCTATCGTTACTTTAGCCAACATTAGATGGCATACAACTTAGAGGGAAAATGTGGTGAGCGTTTCTGGTTGGGTGGTGATACTTGGGGCATTGCTGAAGATCCCTCCTGAGCTCTTGCACTTGGCCAGGCATTCTGCGCATTATTTCTCCCATTATTCATTTTACCTTATTTTTCCTCTGCTGACTGGAATCTCTTGAAACTTCATACTTGATATTACCCCAAGAATTTACTCTACAGTTGCACTAAACTGTAAACGTGGAAGTAAACTCCTTTCAATTTACACATGGACGTTCCTTACAAACCTTCTCACTTGGCCTGGATGGCAAGTCTGTAGTCATGAGGCTTTTTAAAATCCTTTTTCGATGGGCACCAGAATCTCTTAACATCGTCTCCATCACTATTCCTTACAGAATAGACTTCACCAAACGATATATTCTAGTAGAGCAAACATAAATTCTTTCACTGATCAATGGACTTCCTATTACAGAACCAGATTTCCTTCACTTCAAGGGGTTTCCCATCTCACACTTGTGTTCTACCTGCAGGTTGACTAAGAGGGGCTTCTAAAGCTCCCATTGCTTGGTAGAATGGTGGTTGCATACTGAAGTGGTGGCCATGCGTGTGTACAGCTTTCACCATTTGGGTCTGTCAGCTTGTTTGCACACTCAGTTTGGGGGCCGTTTAGACGAGCGACTTATCGTTTGTACGAGTCAACGGTGTCTGAATTCGCTTGTTCTCTCGTGTAGCATGTTTATACATCGCTGGCTCGTTCAGACGAGAAATCGGTCAGTTCGCATTCTAATTGAGAACGGCTGCAGTTTAAACTGAACGATAAGCGAACGAGCCAACGATGATGTTAATGCCTGCATATGATGAAGGAAAGTGAACGATTATCGTTTGGCGCACGTTTAGACTGAACGATTATCGTTTCCTTTTGCTCTTTTTGAACAATTTTTTTTTTTCTTTTTTTCAAACAATCCTTGTTTTAAGAGTGCCTTTAGTCTATGGCTGCCTTAAAGAGGTTGTCATGAACCTTTATCACCTGATCACAAGATAGGTGATACGTATAATCCCTGGAGGTCCCACCACTGCAACTCCCGATAATCAAGAGAACGGCGCCCCTGAGTCACTCCGCGTTTATGGAGCTGTGGTGTCCATGCCTGACCGCCACGATCTGTGGAGATGGCCTAGCAATGCGTTGGTTATCCCACTCAGTCCCATGGAAGGGAATGGAGCTGTAGTCACTCATGCACATTTGCTGCTCTAGTCTTCCTGGAGACTTGGGCACCTGGTGCTGCTTTCATGATTAGTGGGGGTCCAAGCGATCTATCCTTTATCGTGTGGGTACATGATAAGCGGTTTTTCCACCAAAAACGCTTAGGAGTTGTCCAGAATAAGAAAACAATACAACCGATGGATGCAATGTGGCTCTTAAAGGGAATAACATTACCAGACGCAACCTGCAGATGTCTGTAGCTTCTTTTAGAAGAGCTGTGCTTTTCCAATTCTGGACAACCTTTTTAACTGACTGGGCTGGTACCCCTCTTCTCCCAGTAGACGCCCCCCGGTAATCGGACACTTATGGTATATCCTATAGACACTGGAGACTAAAATGAGGGTTTTTACTTGGCCTCCAATGTCTATGCTTCTGTAATCGGAGAAAAAGGGAAAACTGGTGTAATGACCCCAACCCACTTGTTTGTTTTTGAGTGGGATTAATATTGGCCCGAGTACTGGAATACTTGTATTATGCTACTGATTGTTTCTCTTTTCTAGGGCTGGGTTGAGCATGTTGGCGGTCTAACTCATAGAAGACATCGACTGCTTCTGCTTGAAGTGTATGTCAAGTATTTCCATTTGGATTTGTTTCATTGTGAAAGATCTATTGTCAACGAGGCGACTAAAATTTTGGAGTAGGCAAAACACAATTGCCTTAACCCCTTGAGTGGCGGGTTTCCTACCACCCTGTCGTGCCCACCAGGGCAGGTTTTTTAAAATGGTCTAATCATTGAATTTCAACTAGTTTTGCAGTTGCGTCTCAAGAGCCATAACTTTTTCATTTTTCCATTGACATGGCCATATAAGGGCTTGCTTTTTGCGGGACAAGTTGTGATTTTTTTTAAACGGGGGAGGAAAAAAAGAAATGGGGAAAAAAGAAAAAAAGGGGCCATGTCATTAAGGGGTTAAATAATGTATTAACTTCCTTCTCTGGGTCATTATGACGCACACGGATACCACATGTGTGATTGTATTTTTGATTTTTTTACAAAGTAAAGGGAGACAAGTGTTTTTTAAATTTTTTTACTTTTTTTTTTTTTTTATTATTTTTAATTTATTTATTTATTTTTTTTGTCCCTTTAGGGGACTTCCACAGGGACCCATCAGGACCCCTGATCACATTCCAGGGGTCTGATGGTGACAGCCCTTTACATGCTGCAGTGACAACCATTTACATGCTGCAGTCACATAGACTGCAGCATGTAAAGGGTTAACACAGCAGAGATCGGAGGTTTTCTCTGATCTCTGCTGTAAGAGCTAGTACCTAGCTGTCCTCTCACAGCCGAGCACCAAGCTCTCCCTGTCACAGAGACCATCGGCTTGCTTCTGACAAGCCGATGGTCTCTATGGCAACCTGTAAACAAAGCAGGACATTGCCAACATGTCGGCAATATCTTCTGCTGGTTTTTCAAAGCCCTTGCTTTGTTCTGTGTGGGTCTGTGCAGGCAGAGCACACTGTCACAGCTTGTGGCATTGTGCTCTGCAGCTCCCATAGTGATACATAGCCCGGAAATCTTCCGGGCTATGTTGCTATGAGCAGTGGAGCTCGTCCCAGAAAATTTCCGGGCGTGCCACTCAAGGGGTTAAAGGGCCAAGCCAACTAAATTTTATTTATTTTTTTTAATTATGACTGGCCCCTATATGTCAGCTGGCATTATCTTGTTTAGTTGTTTTCTATTTGAAACTCCTGGCGTTCTTCTCCTCAGACAGTGACTCGTGATTATCATTTCAGGTGCATTCACATAGGCGGTTTTATCATGCGGGTTCGTGCATTGCGAGATGCACAACTTGCATGAAAATAGAACTGTTTTTTTATAATAGATGTATTCACATAAGCTTTTTTTCTTTTCTTTTTTTTAAATGATATCTTGCTTGCTGCTTGTGAATGCACTGTTGCTGTGGAGGTTTAAAGCACCTCACAGTTATAATGGAGATATTAGTTTAGCCACCTATATGTATGGTCTGTAACATAGAAATAGAATATGTATGTTAATGGAAATGCCCACTGCAGGCGGAGATGGTACTGTCTCTAGCTGCACATGTAGTTGTGGTTTGATGCATCACTGATAGTGCAGTAGAGTGAAAGAGAAGGCAGGCGCAAATCGCAGCATCAAGATGGTGTCTGAGAAGCATCAGGCAGGAGGCTGCACTGCATGGAAGTGACTGCAATATACATAAGTAGGAGACTTCCAGAGTGTGACAGGCAATCTGGTGAGGGGTGTAGTGACTGCAAAATGTGTTTTCTCTGCAGCTTTCTAGAGGCTGAAACCTTGGTCCGAAGGACCAATACATTAATGAAAGAGTTCATGTATTTATCTGCAGAGACATTTGTCCCTAAAACTTGCATGAAGTGGCATACTTAATTTTGACTTTTTTTTTTTTTTTTTCTCTTTCCAAATCTAGATATCCAGAGTGGAATGGACATGGCATGTAAGTATCAGCTGAAAATCATTGTGAAGTGTTTCAGGGAGTCAAGCGGTGTACTAAATGGCAATCATTGGCTGTCTGCATCTTCTGGTGTATGCCTGTCTTCTAATCGTCTTGCTTATTGTTATTTGTAACGGTTGTAGTATAAAAATGAATATCCATTTTGTAGGGGAGATTCGCTCATGCTGCGGCAGTCCACAAACCATGCACCAGGACTATTGGGACCACCACCACCACAGCCGCAATCCCTATTATCCATGGGCGGTGGACCCGAAGGAAGACGTGGAGGCCCAAGGGTTCACTTAGGGGGTGAGACTAACTTAACTGTTTTATGAGGGGATTTGTGGATGCAATACTCTTCGTAGACAAGCTTTTGGGTTCCCCACTGACTTTTCCTCTCACGGCCACCTTTCTGTAGTCTTGTTGATTTTGTTAATAGTTTTTGGGGGTTTTTTTGTACTTGTGGTCCCCTCCTAGTGTAGTTTCAGGAGGCACAGTAAGACCACATTTTAACAGTCACAAGACCTTTAATTTCATGCAGTTCTACTTAAATCGCCATAAGATGCTATGTAACTTCTTGCAGTCCTGAGATCACAGGTATGAAACATGTTAGAATGCAGCCACGACCAGGCTTAAAGGGGGTTGTCCTAGAAAAAACTTTTCACCAATCTGCTGGCTAGGTGATATCTGGACGCTGGGAATCCTGAGTGTTTATGAATTAAAGGGTGGTCACATGTGCCATTCATCTTTGGATTGGAACTAGAGATGAGCGAACACGTTCGGCTCCGCCCCTTTTTCGCCCGAACACCGAACTTTGCGAACACTTCAGTGTTCGGGCGAAAAAGTTCGGGGGCCGCCGTGGCAGCGCGGGGGGGTGCGGCGGGGAGTGGGGGGGAGAGGGTGAGAGAGAGGGCTCCCCCCTGTTCCCCGCTACTGCCGCCCGCGCCGCCGCGCATCTCCCCGCCCCCCGGCGGCACCCGGACACTTACGCGCGAACACTGCAGTGTTCGGCAAAGCCGGTGTCCGGGTGCGGATGTGTCCGTAACGGACACGTTCGCTCATCCCTAATTGGAACTGACGGAGATGGGTGACAGCCTGTACTTGGCTATCTCTGCCAGCTCCATAGAAATGAATGGAGCTATCGTGTACACGTGTAACTGCTGCTGTGCTCATTTGGGGTGGCTTAGGATCCCAATCACTGAAGGTCCTAGCAGTCGAATCGCTACCAGTCAGATACTTATCACCTATGTTGTGGATTGGTAATAGAATTGATTCCGCCATGACTTAAGTTTTAGATAATAAATCAGTTTGGCATAACAGGAGTGCATTATTCTGGCCACAGTTTGGGTAGAGAAATATGTCCTTGTTATGCTTGTGTAAAATTGGCCATAATGTATCCATGGGTTTCTATGGGCTGCGCATATGCCAAAACATCCCATTTAGCTCGTTTGCATCTAATTATATTGGAAACCTTAGCTTTCCTGGAAAAGGGGATCTGGCAAAAGTATGCAGTTTATTTCAAAGGTTGTGCATAGCATAGCCTCAGTTGCTTATGAGTTTACATTTAGGAAAATGGACTGCAGTTCAAAATTGAGTTTGAAGCAAGCAATGAAATGGTATGTTTTTAATGAAATTTCTGTCCTTGTATTTCAGGAATGGAAGAACGTGGTCCTGGACCAAGGCATATGCAGAACAGACCACCGGTATGTATAACATTCTTTAAAGACTTGCTGATGACCTATCCTTAAGATAGGTCATCAGTTTCTGATTGGTGAGGGGTCTGTCCCTCTGGACCTCTCCGGTTTAGCTGTTTGTAGCGCTCAGGCGAGTGCCACAGCCTCTTCACTGCATACTGGGGCAGAGTACATTCCTCTGTCCAGAGAAGAGGCAGCGGTGCTCACCCTCTACAACCAGTCCTCTTCAAAAAGCTGGGGGCCCCAAGCAGCAGATCCCGCTGATCTGATATTGATAACGTGTTCTGACGATAGGTGGTCAACATTTGTCATGGAAAACGCCTTCAACCCTTTAATGATGTGGCTCTTGTTCCATTTTTAGTTTTTTCTCCCCACTTTCAGAAAATCATTTTTGAAAATCAACTTTTTATCCATTGACCTAGCTGTCTGAGGGCTCGTTGTTGTTTTTTGTTTTTTTTTTGTTTGTTTTTCTTTTTGTGTGGGAAGAGTTGCCTTTTTCAGTGGTGCTATAGAATATACTAGGAAATAATTATTTTATTTTTAAAACCAAAAATTATTTTTGGAGATAAAAAATTTCCCGCTGCTATCTTCTGACCCGCAGAACTATTTTTTATTTTCCTACAGATGAAACCAGCCAGATATGGAACCGGGAGAGTGGTTCATATCATAAACTTTGAGCGAGGGAGGAATCTGAAGAACCAACTTCTAAAGCTGGCTGAGCCTTTTGGAGAAATCACCAACCATTTGATTTTAAACAAAATGAATGAGGTGGGTGTGACTGGCGAGCCCCCCCCAAAAAAATCTATCACTGTGTGTGTATGTATACAGTCAGTTTAAAACTTGTAAGTTCCCTTATACATCATGCAGATTTATACACAGCTATTGGGCAACATCACAGAACGCGTCGCCAGAAATCTTACAGCTACAATAATTTTGTTTATTTTCAAAAAAATACTTTTTCCTTCATCTTACAGGCATTCATTGAGATGTCCACTGCAGAAGATGCAGTGGCCGTGGTAGACTACTACACTACAAACCCAGCTATTATCATGGGGAAGCCTGTTCGCGTCCACCTGTCTCAAAAATATAAACGTATTAAGGTAAGTTCTCACTTATTTCAAATGTGTCTGTTCTGTAATCGGCTGTTTTCTTTTTGCAAAGGTTTAAAGTATTTTTCATACCAACATTAACAGATTTTTTTTTTTTTTCTTTAAGATTTTGGGAGACCTAAATAGAACTTGAATCATAAAATAATTTAAAAAAAACAAAACCTTTATATTGCACCCCATACCCATATATTTTCTGAAAGGAGACGCCAGTCACATTGTTACAATGCCACCAGCACTTTACATTCATGGACATTTTCATGCAACTTTGCATTAAATTGTAACCTTTTTAGAGAAGAAAAAAATACTACAATTTTATATTTGGCTAAAAATTAGAGATGAGCGAACATATTCGTTTCAAGTAATTACTCGATCGAGCACCGCGATTTTCGAGTACTTCAGTACTCGGGTGAAAAGATTTCGGGGGGTGGGGGGAGGCGTGGGGGTAGCAGCGGGGAACAGAGGGGAGCCCTCTCCCCCCCACTCCCCGCTGCAACCCCCCACTCACCCACGGCGCCCCCCCGAATCTTTTCGCCCGAGTACGGAAGTACTCGAAAATTGCAGTACTCGGGCGAAAAAAGGGCGTGGCAGAGTACGCTCGCTCATCTCTACTAAAAATCTGATGCCGTAGCGATGGTGAACTCCAGCACCGAAAATAAAATTAAAACTTCATGCATTTTTGGTAGACTGGTTTTAAAAACTCAGTATACAGACCATGAAAACGCTAACAATTAGACAACACTGGCCGACGCTGCTCAATAAACTGTAATGAAGTGAAACTTGCTTAAACAAGAAGTATGACAGAAGAATAGCTACAGAACCATGGGAATGCATGGTGGACAAACATGTATAAACGTTATTAAGAACACAAATCTAAGAACACTTAACATCATGGCAAGAAAAAAATGTATCACTCAGCTAATATATCTTAAGTATATACCTAAAAGCCAAACCAGTAAGTAGGGTCAGCCTGGATGGTATAAATCCTATTAGAAATATAGCATAAAAGTGCATAAATATGGAAGCAATTATTATCTCGTCCATGTGTGCTGCGAGCCGCACAAATATGAACCCCATTCTTTTGAACGGGGTCATACAGATGAACGCGGGGTTTGTTGTATTGCGATTTGTTCTTTGTTTTTTTTTTTTTTTGTTTTCTTTCCTCGCCCACGATTTTCAATGGGGCTGGTGGCAGAATCCCAGTGTGATGCAAGTTTCCCCGTTGAAAATGGGGGAGACTCAGAAAACGGCGGTCAGCCATGCCAGAGGATCATTACTTCCCCAAAGTGATGCAAGACTGTTTTGATACAAAGAAAGTCTCGCACCTGCAGGGAAATCGCACATCGGCAAGTGCGATATCTCACTCATCTGTGTGAAAAGATTTTGTACGTACCGTAAAGTCTTCCTTGTCTCATTCATTAGGGCGAAACAGCAGAGACCACCGTGAAGTCTCGCCACGCTCTCCCTGGCCTCCGTGTCCTCCCGCAGGGAGGGTGAACAGTACGGTAACTGTGCTGTTGCGCTCGACCTACAGTAGAAGTAGTAGGCACGATCATGTCCTAGTGCAGTAGATCACCAGCTGTGGGATAGGGTTCCCCACCCTGGAGCAACTCCCATCCACCGTGACTGAGTGCGGTGGGGAACACTGCTAGAGGGGGAGCCATACCAAAGAGGCTCAGCCTGCAGTAAAGAAAAAACAGCTCCAGCAGATCTTTTCTGTTGCTTCTCCACCGTACCTACAGGAACCTTAAGGCCATTCACACACAGGACTTTCAGTCCCTACAGTCCTCTGTCCCCTCTATCTCTCTCCTCTCCTGCCCCAACCTGGCTACTGCTCACTACAACACCACTCTCAAACATGCCCTGCGTGAAGCGGTGCCCCCGTGACCCGATGTAGCACGCGGCAACACTGGCTCACGCCTCCAACACGTTTCATCCAGCAGTGCTCTGGAAGTGCTAATGGCAGTGGTGGAAGTTGCAAATGTCCGCGGACTTTCTCCACTACAGATTCATGCTCAGAACCTACAACCTCGCCATCCAGCACACCAAACAAGTCTACTTCACCTGTCTCGTCTCCTTCCTATCGTACAACCCTAAACGTCTCTTTGATACTTTACACTCCCTTCTCAGCTCTAAACCGCAGCCTCCTGTGACGGATCTCAGTGCTGTAGAGTTGGCTGCCTACTTCAAAAAGAAAATTATTGACATCCGTCAGGAAAAATTGCCAATCTCAGACTAGACTTGCTTTCCTCTGCTCGCCCCATCAGCTGCGCTAGCAACCCTCTGCCCTCACACCACCTCCGATCCCTCTCCCCAGTGGTCATCTCCCATCTCGCCACTATATTCAACCTCTCTCTGGCCTCTGGCATCTTTCCCTCTTTCAAGCACGCCATCATATCCCCACTGCTAAAGAAGCAGACTCGTGACGCTGCCAACTACCGACCCATCTCTAATCTCCCCTTCATGTCCAAACTACCAGAACGCCTAGTTTACTCCTGCCTTGCAAACTATTTATCAAAGAACTCTCTCCCCGGAACCAGACTCTATCTACCCTCTCCAATCCATCCTGAATGCAGCAGCCTGTCTCGTTTTCCTGTCCAGTCGCTACTCGGACGCCTCTGCCCTGTGCCGGTCACTGCACTGGCTGCCCGTCAAATACAGAATTCAATTTAAACTCGCTACCTTCACATCCATAAAGCCCTCCACAGCGCAGCACCCCCCCATATTGCCTCACTCATCTCAATCCATCACCGAGCCCGGGCTCTCAGCTCTGCTAATGAAACTAGACTGCGCGCCCCTCTAATTCGAACTTGTCACTTCCACCTCCAGGACTTTTTCAGAGCAGCACCAGTCCTCTGGAACGCACTACCAAAGGATACCCGGGCAATCCAGGACTCGCAGAACTTCAGGCGTGCTCTAAAAGCGCACCTCTTCAGGGAGGCATACCGCATTCCCTAAACAAACCCCTCTGTACCCCCCTGATAACATGCTCCCTGACCTACTGACTGCAATCCTTGCCAGCCGCCATCAACCGGCACCTGCAGTCATACCGATTCTGCCGTCACACAGCTAAATGTCTGACCATTGTCTGTATATAGCATCCCTCACCATACTGTGCACATCTCCAGCCCCTTTACCTTTTGTATCTCCCCCCCCCCCCCCCCTCCCCTCATTACCTGTAGCATGTAAGCTTGTTAGAGCAGGACCCTCACCCCTATTGTTTCCATCAACTGATTACTATGTAACCGTGGTTCTGTAATTTTTGTACTTTTGTCTGTATTCCCCTAGCCCCCTTTACACCGGAGGTGGCTCAGCCCGCCAGCCTTCCCGTAGATACCGGGGAGCCGTGGGCTTAGTGCTATGGAGAAGGAACTGCCAGTGGCGACTCCCGACGATTTCTATGGCTGGCCATCTCTAGTAATTTAAGCCCCAGCTTTTCGGGACTAGTAGACCCCTTCTCTCCTAGGGCGGGGCTGCATGCCAGACTCTGCGGATGCTGAGGAGCAGTGGGCATAGCGGTATGGCGGCGGCGCTACCTCTGACAGACTACCGCCCATGGCCGGACATATCCAAATTATTGAGGTCCTGTCTGTTTTTGTTTTTTTTTGTATTTTTTTTTTTTACCCAGTGCACCTGTTCCTTGCTTATACCCACTGGGCGCATCAGGCTAGCCACCCCCTTAGATCCTGTTATTGGACGCTGCAAGGTCTTGCTGTGTCCTGAATGAGAACAGCAGTTTTGTTTACCATGAAATCCATCTCTCGTCACGTTCATTGGGGTACACAGCACCCACTCAGCTGGTTATTGTTTGCCACCTGGTTACAATGCCTAAATATTCATATTAAAGTAATATTAGCATGTTACCCATCCATAGCAATAGGGATACATCTGCTAAAATACAACCATCACAAAGTAGCTGCTATGAGGAAACCCCCACGTGTATATTGCTCTATGGCAACTTTATCAGGGAACCGTCTCTACTTATTCATATCAAGGTCATATTGGCATTTAGGCTTTGTAACCCGGTGGTTTGGCATTGTTACTCTCCTTTTTCTACTTTTTTGATCTTGGAATTTTTTCTTAGGGCCGATTACCTAATTCCTGGCAGTGCAGTACACCGATTCCTTCCATACATTTGCACTTCATACCATGATGTGGTGTGCTGTTATATTCCTTGTACAATTTATACCATCCAAGCTAACCTTATGAGTTTGGCGGTTGCAGGGGTGACAATTGGGGAAGGGGGGGGGGGGGGGGATGCAGGAGCTTCTCCACATGAGGTCACTAGAGGCTGTACAGGGATGAGAAGTGACGGTAATGGGCAGCGATCCTTCACACCTCTTTTCCAGTAGAGCGGGAGATGAAGCATTTCATGCTGCTCCCTGGCTTCAAAGACGTGCTGTGCTCCAGTATTTATACTGTAATCATCATCGTTTAAACGCTATGAACTTGGCTCTAGGCCTTACAACTTGGCCATGACGGGAAGTGTTTAACAGCAAGACGTTGCATAAGTCGTTGGCAATGAAGGGATTAAAGATCGGCTCTGCTTTTTATTTTTTAGTAAGTACTTTAGGAAGAAAAATTCTGGAGTGTTTTTTTTTTTTTTTTTTAAAGTTGTGTTCCTCTTTTACTCATCCTGAAAACTGTCTAAATTGCCAACTGTTACGACTCCCCTTGTCAGTGTGCCTACCTCTCAGAGCTGACTGTATGCAGGATTACACTCTACCGACAAGGGGGTGGTAACGCTCAGTTGTCAACTTTGACAGGAGGAATAACCCTGCCAAAATCTAAAGGTAAAATCTGAGATTTGTTGTTTTTTTTTTCTCTTTAGAAATCTGAAGCAAAGCCTGAAGCAAAACCTGACCCCAAAAAAACAGAAGTCAGCCGCGTGGTGCACGTTAGTAAACTACCCAGTTATGGCTACACCGATTCTGCACTGATTAATCTTGCTGAGACTTTTGGGAAAGTGAAAACCTATATTCTAATGAGAGTGAGGAATCAGGTAAGTTTACTTTAGGTCGCTGTTCAGGTGGGTTTTGGTCGACTAAGATATTGGTGTGAATATGCTGTAATTGACTTTCAGGCTTTTATTGAAATGGAGAGGTTGGAGGACGCTCAGGACATGGTGAAGCGTTGTGAGATCGTCCCTCTAATGTTCCAGGGAAAGACATTGAAAGTAGATCTCTCTGAGAGATACAAGAAGCTGGTTTTAAGGGTAAGCATTACGGCTTTTTAACTTTTTTTTTTTTTTTATAGTTAAATATCTATGCCTGAAATGTAGTATTTGTGACTGCCATTACAAAGGAACTGCAACCGGTGGTGTAGTTTTTGGCGGGCCGTTGATTTAAATGCCACAGTCAGAATTGACAGTGGAATGGTTAACGGCTGGGATCGGCATTATCTCCAACCCTGGCTGCTGCAGCTGATTCATCTGTCAAAGGCTGCTGACACCTTTGGAGCAAACGTGCATGTATGATGTCATCAAGGGCTTAAACTTGTTCTATTTGCCACTTCTTTTTAATGCATTTTATAATTTATTTTTTTTGTTTTGTTTTTTTCCCCCTTCTCTCTCCAGATCCCAAACAAACTTATTGAACAGAAAGATAAGACCCGGTAAGTGTTTACTCCACTTTATATGTAATACATTAATTTCTCTGTTTAGTTGACAGTTTTGCTGGTTTCTGATTCTACATAATGCTGCAATTGTTGAGATTTCGGCAGTTAGCACGTAAACTGAAAGGGAATTGCAGAAGAATAGTTCAGACTTGCTGAGGTTGTCTGCGCACTTCCCTGCCTGCTCCATATATTTAGTAGATTTTGCATAGCCTAGATCAGCACCTTCCTGCTATATTTCTGCACCTGGAAGGAAATGGGCGACTGCCGGACTCCTCCTATAATGGCACCTTTTATCTAGCTCTCCCTTGTTCAGCCAAGGAAGCTAGCAGAACCGTAAATTGCATAATGGACTGTTGGATGCTAAGTGTGACTGCCTGCACCTGCCAGTAGAGGGAGCTTACTGCTTAGAGATTTCTTATTAGCCCAATGAGAGCAGTATAAAGCTTTCTGCATCTAGCTCCCTCTAGTAACAGTATTTTATCATTCTCACTTCTGCACTACATGAGCTTATTTCTTTCTCTGTAGCAGGATGGATGACGGTCGTTTTCTGTATTATTATTGAATGGTTTGTCACTTTTTTGCCTTTATTTTTTTTTATTTTAGCAAGAGGGCTCATTCTCCAGACCACAAAGCAGGTGCCAAAGAGAAGCAGAGAAAGACTGAGTCAACTGAAGGTGATGATGGAGAGGGCCAGGTTTCTTCAGAAGACATAACTGGTGATGATACCGTTCACACTTCAGAGGAGGCTGATCAAAAAGATATAGTGACAGATTCTTGTGAAGCGGATCTTCTGGAGGACGAGGAGGAGGAGGAAGCCACTGCTCTCCTAGAAACCAGTAGCTCTGTGGCTGATGATGAAGTACTAGACGCAAACGAGGCAGACGCAAACGATGACGGAGAAGACCAAATGGAGGCACAGGAACCTTTGTCTCCAGCTCCCACTGCATGCTTCACTGAGGAGAAACCGAAGGTACACGAGTGCCGCAGTGTGGGGTGTAACAATAGCGACTGTTACTTCAGCAATCGGGTTATAGTAATATGGGTCTCCATGACTTTCAGATCTGTTCTTTACAATAGTGTTTAGTGTTCAAGATGTAAAGTAGGAGTGAGTTTGCAGTACCATTTCAGGCCACTGTACAATATGTGGAGCACTACTAGTTCCTGTGCAAAGCAGCTCTGCGAACAGTATATGTTCAGGGATGATGGGTGTTGGACCCTCGCAATCTGCTACAATATTGATTATACCTTTCCTATGGATAAGTCCTCGATCTAATAACAAACATGAATCCCTGTTTAGGGTGAATGCAAACGGCCGGGTCGGATCCCGCTGAGAGACTTCTCTCAGCGGGATGCGACCCGTACCCCTGCCCTGACCCATGGCTCACCTCTTCCCAACGTCTAGTCTCTGTTCTGCACATGCGCAGAGCCGGCGCGTCAGCGGTGACGTCTTTGTGCGGACCTCTACGAGGATCGCACAGAACTAGGACATGCTGCGATTTGTTTACCACGCGAGTTTTCACGCGGTCAAATTGTGGCTAAAAATTATGGGTGGAAACTTCGCATTCACCCTTTGGCCGCCTGCAGACGGCCAGGCCGAATCCCGCTGCGAGAATTCTCGCAGCGGGACCTAAGCCACGCCCCTGCAGGGACCAGCGCGTACTCCTGCTTCCGCGGCTCTGGCTGTTTGATGTGCCTGCTGCCGGGCAGCCAGCACATGCGCAAACTGGAGACGGTGGCAGGGGAGTGAGAGCATGCCGTGATTTGTTTTCTGCGCGTGATTTCGCGCAGACAAATTGCGGCCGTCTGCCTAGGATTGCGTTTTCTAACGCAATCCTATTGCAGCTTCCACAGGCGGAAATTCTGTGGGAAATCCTGCCGCGGAATTTCCGCCCGTGTGCAGGAGGCCTTAATGTAAAGAGTCTGTTAGTGTTTTGGGTTGCTAACTTAAGATTCGATTATTGGACAAGACCTTTCAGTGTGTTTTGATATAAATGAGCTTTTTCCTTTCAGGGAGCAGCCAAGTTTTCTGGGAATATAGATGATTTTGTAACTCTTGATGAGGTCGGTGATGAAGAGGATTTGGATAGGCTGAAAGCTGCTGTTGCAGAGAAGTCTGCAGAAAGGGCTAAAATGGAATGCAGTTCAGTTTTGGCTAGCACAAGTGTGGAAGAAACAGAGCAAGAAAATGAGGCCGAGCAGGAGGCAGAACAGGCAGCGGAAAAGGGGACCTGCAAAACGGCTGCCAGAAAACCTACTAAGACCACTGAAAGCACAAGTGAAATAAACCCTCTGGCAGCATTAACTAAGGATTATTTTCTTGGCCCGTATCAGTCCAATAATCCTGTTGGTAAGTATGTGTGCATAATTTTTGTTTGGACACGGGTGTCTATAGTGCCTGACTAAGGGGGCTTGGGCATTGCATTACGAAGAGGGGCACCTGTGCAAATTAATGTCTTATCACCATTTTTAAAGTTGTAAGCTGCTGAAGAATAACTCTAGCTTCCTACTTTAAAGGGGTTGTCCCGCGCCGAAACGGGTTTTTTTTTTTTTTTCAATAGCCCCCCCCGTTCGGCGCGAGACAAACCCGATGCAGGGGTTTAAAAAAAAAACAAAACAGATAGTACTTACCCGAATCCCCGCGCTCCGGTGACTTCTTACTTACCTTGCGAAGATGGCCGCCGGGATCTTCACCCACGGTGGACCGCAGGTCTTCTCCCATGGTGCACCGTGGGCTCTGTGCGTTCCATTGCCGATTCCAGCCTCCTGATTGGCTGGAATCGGCACACGTGACGGGGCGGAGCTACGAGGAGCAGCTCTCCGGCACGAGCGGCCCAATTCAGAAGGGAGAAGACCGGACTGCGCAAGCGCGTCTAATCGGGCGATTAGACGCTGAAATTAGACGGCACCATGGAGACGGGGACGCTAGCAACGGAACAGGTAAGTGAATAACTTCTGTATGGCTCATAATTAATGCATGATGTATATTACAAAGTGCATTAATATGGCCATACAGAAGTGCTGAACCCCACTTGCTTTCGCGGGACAACCCCTTTAAGTTTCTCATGTATTAACATCTGCTTTATATTGACACTTTAAGGTGTGGAGTTCGTTGTTCCCAAGACTGGCTTCTACTGCAAGTTGTGTTCATTATTCTATACCAATGAAGATGTTGCAAAGGTTACCCACTGCAGTACCTTACCTCACTACCAGAAACTGAAGGTGAGTGTTTAGGTTTCTGTGCCTTTTAACTCTTTGACTCTACATGACGTAAGCTTATGTCCTAGCAGAGGGGTACTTCACGCAACTCGCCTAATTTTGTTTCGTGATCAGAAGTGAGCCCATGTCATTCTGCAGCAGCCGCCGACGACTGACTGGTGATCTGCCTTTTGCCACAACAGCGGGGTTCGATACCAATAGTGACACCTGCTGTTAACCCCTTTACATGCTGCCATCAATGTACATTGCAACATGTAAAGGGTTCAGAAGGAGCAATGGGTTGCCATGGTAAGCGAATGTTAGATCGCTATTGTGAGTGATAAGGCACTGCAGCTCATCACACAAAAAAACAAGCCCTCATAGAGTTCAGTCCTTGGAAAAATAAAGATATAAGCTTTTCAATACAATGATGTAAAAAAATTCCCCAAAAAGTTTTTATTGTAGAAAAACCTAAAAGAGAGAGTTTGCGATCATAATCGTGCCAGCCTGCAGAAAAAATGTATCAAGTCATTTGTCATTTATGCTGTATATTTAACACTAAAAACAAAAGTCCCAATTGATGTGTTCTCTCCCTGTGCTACAAAAGTTTTCCAATATATTTTTGTGTTCATATAGTGTAACGGCCGGCGCTTGTCACTGCAGGCATGGCTCTCATTGAAATCAGTGAGCCATGCCTGCAGTTGCAAGCGCCGGCCACTACAGAGGTTCCACTTCAACCTCCTGTGTTGTTGCGGCACTGACATCATGTGCCCGCTCAGCTGATCAGTCGGGGTCCCGAGCGACAGGCCCTGGCCGATCAGCTATTGATGACTTATCCTGATAGGTCAGCAGTAGTATTTCCCTGGAAAACCCCCTTAGAGGCCCTCTCTTAATTTGATATATCAGTAGTGCCATGTAGAAAATCCTTGAGGGGTGAAGTGTTGCTTAGTTTGGTGTGGGGAGAACTTGACTGACCTGTACAGAAGTTTGACATCGGCCCCATGTGAAACACAATGGGGTAGATTCTAGTAAGCAACCCATAACCCATTAACCAACATCGCTATGCAACTTAAAGATGATATGCTAAGAAACCAATCCCTGTTCACATGGCTAGTTCATGTGAATGCCATAAAGCGGGTTTTCCCTACATGGAACCCATCTGCTCTGTCCTGAGCGGAGTGTTGCCCTTACTAGGTGGTTGCAGTTTTGGAGGCCATTGTGCGGTCCTTGTATTACAGGACAGTCCATCTTCATCATCATCCTGTAATACTTTGTTTCACTGGGGAAAATGGGCCGGCTATGGTTTCCCCATCAACATCTCCTGGCTAAATTGTGTCCCTGCATTCAGAAAGGGGTTGTGTATGTTGTCGCAATCCCTTTTAAAGGTTTGTATGAGACTTGAAGAAATTAAATGATCTCCAGGAAATGCTATGGAATAAAGGGAAATCCTACTACTCATCCCCATTAAATTCAGCTTTTGGTAGTCCCTGGTGTTTACTGTCCTCTGTGTTCACATGGCATACAGTTGTGTCAAAGGTTTTGAGACGCGCACACACTCAGGTTTTCAGTTTGCTGCTTGTGCCTTTTTTTTTTTTCTTTCGGAAACTTGCGCTGGAGATTTTCGTTTTCCTGTGCTGTTCGGTGAGTAGGAAAGGGAAATCCAAACGGATGATCTGTGCCACTTCTGGACAGACCTGAACAGCGCCGGGCGGACCCCATTGACCATAATGGGTTCCACCTGCTTTCTGCCCAGCTGCCTGGGTTTGGGAAGGTCAGTCTCAAAATTTTGCCAAGACTGCATGTTAGAATCACTGCTGGCTGCAGCGGTCATGTGGATGTACAGCGCACCACTGCTCCAGGAGAATAAGCAGACCGACAAGGACCACGGCAGAGTAAATTTAACAGGGGTGAATTCCCAGAACGAGGTTTCAAAGGCTCTCAAAGTGTATACGTTGATAGAGGAGCAATTGAAACCTGGCATTTCATATCATTTACCATGGAAGAGGGTATGAATGACTGGACTCGTGGCCATATTTGTGTTTTTCTAAATTTTTATTTTTTTTTCTTCCTTCTGTTGTAGAAAGTTCTCACCAAGCTGGCAAAGAATCCAGAGAAGAAAAACTAAATACTGCAGGAAAAAAACCCTTGTTTCAATTTGTTCTGTTTTAGTTTGCAACATGAAAAGCTAAGGCTTTATGGCAGTCTGCCAAGTAAATAGCGTGTTGGTAGCAATCAATGTCCTTTTGGCCTTTGCTCTGCAGTAGGTTTACACTGGCATCAGATGCGGGATGACATCTTGCTAAATTTCCGCCATTTGACCACCACCTTTCACGTCAAAAGCCAACCATTCGTTGTCGCATCACTGAAGCAAGATCTTGACATTGTTGCCCAGCTTGTCGGGAAGCCTTGGCATATTTGGCATGCAGCATTAGCTAAATGTTTGTCTCTTTTTAATATACATCGCCGCACTCGGTGTAAGTGGTTTTGTGTGTTTGTTTTTATTTTTTCCCCTCCTAGGTTGACCAATCCAGTTTTGATTCATCAGATAAGCACCGCTGTAAATTCTTTGTTATAGGAAAACCCAAGAGGGTCTCAAATGTGGGGCCTCTCCCTCTTAATGTGCAGTACGGCATGTTATTATGAGAACCCATGGTCCGCTTCACTGCTAAGCAGCATTTTGTTTTTACAGCAGAACTTCCTAAAGATCTGTGTGTTTAATTCCTTTTTTTGTGTTTGAAAATCTGTGAAAACTTGTATCTTACTCCTCCTGTCTTGAATTATTGGAGCTGCCTTCAAGGCGTTACTGTAAATGTTGGAATATGTGCGCATAACAGAATCCAACAGATTTTTCTGCATGGATTCTGTGGCAGAAATTTTTGGCTAAACTGCAAATTTCTATGCGTGTTTGGGAATCCATAAGCCTATTTGGCTCTGTTGGCAAAATCTAAATGTATAATTTCCAACACAAATCGGAATCCCATATCCTTTAACATAACCTTCTAAAATGATCTTTCAGTGCTGGACAGAGGTGGCCGCACCGCTGGTGTCTGACTACCTCATGCACACTTTGCTTTGGTATACATCATTAGCCCAAGACACGACATGCTGCACTGCTCATAGGCGGCCCCGACCAATGAGAGCAATGTGTGCAGTGTCTTGGGCTAATAATGCATACTAATGTACCGCGTGAATCAGGTAGTCAGACGCGGTGCAGCCATCTTTGTTTTTTTTTTTCCAGGACCAGAGTCTCTTTTGTTAGCATTTTATTTTCCTGTTTAAAAATATTCACACATGGCAGATTTGTTGCAGAAAATCTGTTCTTTACCTAAATGGGCTTGTTTCTGAAGCAGATGCATGGAGTTCAAGCCCCATCCAGAAGCTTCTAAAACCATCTTTGCTTGTGTGAATATACCCTGACAAGGGACTCAAAACGCATTTAGGTATACTCTCTAGAATGCAGTAAAACATTCATGGAATGATCAGTATTCACATGGCGCTGACTTGTAGTGCCCAGCGTAGCGGTGGCCGCAGGTAAATGGCAGATTTTATCCATGAAACTGCAGCCGTTGTGATTGTGTTTAATGGCGCTGCGATTTTTGTAAGTAAAACAGCTGTTTATCTGAAATCATGCAGCTATTAATGAAGAATATAAACCCACGCCTACCATGTTGGTGCAGTCTGTAGTTGCATGCAGCTACAGGAGTCTGTAGCATTTCATAGCGTAATGGGGGTTCTCTGGTTACTGGACATCCCGGCTTCCCCTCTGTTAAAATTAAAGTGAACTACACTTGCCCTTCCGTGGCCGCCGGGATCCAGCGTTGCGGTTCAGTTGTAGTCCTGGTGATTGCCATGACAGTTGATGTCACAGGAAATCGGTTGCCCGCTGCAGCGTCACTGTCCATTCCCCTGGCATCAATGCTCACATCCTAAGTGAAGTGACTCTGCAGTGGTCACCTGGTTTCCTGTGACTACATCTATCACAACACTCCCTATGATCACAATTGGGCTGCAGCACTGGATCCTGGTGGCTGCAGAGGGGTAAGTGTAGTACTGTGTATATTTTAATATATAAGGGGTCCTTTTGAAGCAGGGTTGTCCAGTTATCATACAATCTCTTTAATTAGCTCTTAATGTTCAAATGTAAGATTAGGTTACAGTAAAGGGTTAAGAGTCTAAAAACAATTTTTTAAATACATTTTCTTTTTCTCATGACCCTATGCCAAATGTCCATATTTCTGTAAACAGTGTTGCCCTTACTGTGAAGCTGTAGAACATTGTGATGCCATAGTGTCCCAGTTGTCATGCTTGGAATTTAGATGATGAATCTTTATGTATTTATTTAGAGAGCATTCTAAATAAAACCTTGTATTTTAAAGTGGAGATGTGTTGCGTTTTGTCTTCTGGCCATTTTATAAATCTAACCAGTTTTTCTTCTATTTTATATAAATTTATGTACAAAAGGAATAAAAATATATAAACTGAGCAAACGTTCTGGTAAAACCAGTGAAGTGCCAAAAGCAGTCCAACATTAACCTGATGTCTTTGGTAGAAGTGATTTCTACATAGCGGGTAATTTATTTGTAAGTATAGTGGAGTAATTGCCAGTGTCGCAGGAATGTAGGCGCTTTTGCGCAATGGGTGTTGCATTTTTGCGTGTTTCACTGTCCTTTTCCCCCCAGTCGTCTCCACGACAGCACCAATTGAGATTGCCTCCTCCTGGTAGGACAGGAACATACTGAGAGGTTAAATATCCAGTATGTTGTAAATTGAGAAATTGCATGTTTACCCGCAAAAATGCTTTGTTTGTCAGGGGGATAAAAAAGACATCCCCCCCCCCAGAACAAAACTGCGAAAATGCGTGGAAGGCGGGACGAGACTGCCAGCCACGTACCAGAGGCCTCTATGCAAGGCATGCGTGGCTAGGCTAGTCAGAGAGGAATCGGGGGGATTCCTGGATGACGTTAGGAAGCTGGTGAAGGAGGAGGTTCGATCAGCTCTAACGTCACTGCCGGCACCGCCAGCAAAACGCCAGAAAAAGGCGTATGTTCCCGAGGAGCCTTCTGATTCCGAGAATTCCATCGGATCAGAGCAAGAGGAACAGGCGGCCGAGGAGTCCTCAGAGGAGGAGGACTACAGGAAATATTTATTCCATTAAGACGATTTGACGGAATTAATTAAATCAGTCAGGGCTACATTAAAAATGGAACAGCCCAGAGAGCCGCGGACTCTACAGCATGAAATATTCGGTGGACTTGGGGAGAGGCGTAAACATACCTTCCCGGTCCACAAAAACATCACTAAAATAATTCAGAGAGAGTGGAGTAAACCAGACGCAGGTTCCTTCTCCGCTCGAGGCGTAAAAAGGAGATACCCCTTGGAAGAGGAAGTTTGCGCAAGCTGGGATGAAATACCTAAAGTAGACGTCCCGGTGGCCAAGGTAGCCAAGAGGACGACTCTTCCCTTTTGAGGACGCCGCACAGCTAAAAGACCCCATGGATCGCAAGGCAGAGGGACTCCTAAAGAAATCATGGGAGGCTGCGGCAAACATCCTTAGGCCAGGGATCGCAGCCACTTGCGTGGCGCGGACCCTGGGGGTATGGTTAGAGCAGCTGGAACTACACCTGACCAACAAAACACCGAGGGATCAGATCCTTAACTCCCTTCCCATCTTGCGCATGGCAACTAACTTCCTAGCGGACGCCGCGGCCGAGACCGTCAAACTCTCAGCAAAGGCCACAGCCCGCTCTAACTCAGCCAGAAGGGTGTTATGGCTGAGATCATGGTCAGGCGACCTGGCCTCAAAAAATAAATTGTGTGCCCTCCCATTCTACGGCCAATTTCTATTCGGACCGGACCTAGACAAAATTCTAGAAAAGGCGGCCGACAGGAAAAAAGGGTTCCCTGAGGAAAAGCCACAGAGAGGGAAGACCTTTTCCCGGGCTCCAATGCAGCAGCCCGAGGCCTACCGAGGCAAGGGCAAGACAGGCCACTGGAGTTACCCCAAGGGGGGCAGAGGAAGGAATATCCTCTTCAACCCCCACCAGGGGGAGCCGAAGCAGAGACCCTGACGCCATCCCCGTAGGGGCAAGGCTGGGGAGCTTTGTGGATCAATGGGCCGCAATCTGCGGAGGCCCATGGATCCCAAAGATCCTACAGTACGGATACCGGATAGAGCTAGTGTCCATCCCCAGAAGGAAATTTATTACCACGGAAGCCTCAAAAAAACAGCTACATTTACTAAGGCAAAGCGTGCGCGACTTGCAACTGTTAAACGCAATATCTCCCGTACCGCGAAACGAGGAAACCCAGGGCTATTATTCCAGGCTCTTTCTAGTAAAAAAAAACCCGGCGGGAAACACCGGACGATAATAAATCTGAAAGACCTGAACACCTGCGTCCGATACAGGAGATTCAAAATGGAAACCATCTCCTCGACAATAAAGTTGATCCCCAGAGGAGCCTACATGGCGTCCATCGACCTAAAGGACGCTTATTTTCACATTCCGATCCACAAAGAGTCTCAGAAATACCTGCGGTTCGCAGTGGACATGGGCAGAAGAATAGAGCACCACCAATTCAGATGCCTGCCCTTCGGGATATCCTCAGCCCCCAGAATCTTTACCAAGATTATGGCGGAGGTAGCCGCCCACTTGAGAGAAAAATCGATCCTAGTAGTACCCTACCTGGACGATGTTCTATTAATAGCAGAGTCCAAAAAACTCCTAACAAAACACCTGGAGACAGTGCTGGAACTTCTCCAATCGTTGGGATGGATCATAAACTGGGAAAAATCCAGCCTAGATCCCGACAAGCAGAAGACGTTTCTGGGAATAACTCTCGACTCAGAATCGCAATGCTCCTACCTACCCGAGGAGAGAATACAAAAAATCCGCAGAATAGTCAAAACGTTCCTACGAAGACGATTCTGCACAATTCGGGAGGCAATGTCTCTCCTGGGGAGCTTGACATCATGCATTCCAGGAGTAGCATGGGCCCAGGCCCACACCAGAGCTCTGCAGGCCGTAGTCCTATCCTCGTGGGACAAAAGGCAGTCCTCGTTAGGGGCAAGAATGTACATCCCAAACAGGGCGAAAACATCCCTGCGTTGGTGGACATCCCCAGAGAACCTGCGGAGAGGGGTTCACTGGCTACAAAACCCAGCCATCCACATCACAACAGACGCAAGCGCCTGTGGATGGGGAGCGCATGTGGGAAACCAATTCTTTCAGGGTCCCTGGCCTCAGAGGATAAAAGAACAGTCCTCAAATTTCAGAGAACTACAGGCAGTTTGGCAGGTTCTACAGCAGTTGGGCAACTCGCTACAGAACCAACACATAAAGATACTGTCAGACAATGTCACCGCGGTCGCTCATATACGACACCAAGGGGGCACAAGATCTCCCCCACTGCAAAGCATCACACAGAAAATCTTTCACTGGGCGGAGGGCCGCATCCTCTCGATCACGGCAACCCACTTGAAGGGGACACTAAACGAAAAAGCAGACTTCCTCAGCAGGAAGCAAATAGACCCAGGAGAGTGGTCCCTCTCCCCAGAGGCATTCAGAATCCTAACCAACCGGTGGGGGACCCCACAGTTGGACCTCTTCGCAACCAGGGAGAACAGAAAAGTAGACAACTTTTTCTCCCTCCGGCCAGGAGATCGTCCGATAGCGGTAGACGCCCTAGGCCAGGACTGGGGACAAGGGCTTGCTTATGCCTTTCCTCCCATACCACTAATCCCCAGGGTTTTACAGCACTTCAGAACCCAGGGATGCACGCTAATCCTGGTGACCCCCTTCTGGCCGAAAAGAAGCTGGTTCGGTCTTCTGACAACACTGAGCGTCCAGGACCCAGTCACCTTCCCTACCTGGACCGATCTTCTATCGCAGGGGCCACTGAACCACCCCGGCCTAGACAAACTCCATTTAACGGCATGGCTCTTGAGGAATCCTCGCTAAGAAAGAAAGGATTCTCAGAGAAAGTAGTAGAAACCCTAATGTCCAGTAGGAAAAAGACGACCCACCTGATCTACCAGAAGGTCTGGAGAAGGTTTTCCTCATGGAGACAGGGAAGGGATCGCGGGGATTCTATCCCCGACACTCCACTAATCTTAGAATTCCTGCAGGAGGGCTTAGAGATGGGCCTCTCCCCGAGCACCCTAAAAGTCCAAGTTTCAGCCCTTAGCGCCATTTGCGACACAAAATTCGCAGACGACAGATGGGTCCACAGGTTCCTAACAGCGGCAGCTAGACTACGCCCTAGGCCCATAAACCTGTTTCCAGACTGGAACCTTAATTGGGTTCTAGGGTCCATGACAGCGGTACCATTCGAACCGATCGAGGCGCTACCTATAAGAATGCTTACAATCAAGACCATCTTCCTAGTAGCCATCACCTCCGCAAGACGGGTTAGCGAACTACAGGCCTTGTCCATCCGCCACCAGTTCATGAAAATCGCAGACACCAAACTAATATTTAAAACAGACCTGGCCTTTATGCCAAAAGTAGTGTCAGATTTTCATAGGTCCCAGGATATAATAATCCCCTCATTTTTCAGTAACCCAAAAAACGAGGAGGAAAGAACCCTAAGCTGTCTGGACGTTAGGAGAGCAGTCCTAACCTACATAGATACAACGAGCCACTGGAGGCGGGACGACAACTTGTTCGTCCAGTTCAGTGGCCCAAATAAGGGTAACAAAGCAGCAAAAAGGTCCATAGCCAGGTGGATCCGCCTGGCCATCATAGAATCCTATAGGGCCCTCGGGAAGGAGATCCCGTTGGCTCTTAAAGCCCATTCCACAAGGGCAGTAGCGTCCTCATGGGCCGAACACAGTTCAGCCTCGGTCGAGCAAATTTGCAAGGCCGCAGTCTGGAAAAAAACCCACACGTTCACTAAACACTATAGGGTAAAAGTGCAGCAGGACGAGGACATGGCCTTCGGCCGCAAAGTCCTCTCGGCAGCAATCCCACCCTAATAAACTTTAGTTGGTACGTCTCAATTGGTGCTGTCGTGGAGATGACTGGGGGGAAAAGTGGATTATACCCACCTGATAATCAGGTTTCCAGTAGTCTCCACGACAGCACCCGTACCTCCCCCCCCCCCTATAAAAGTAATATAATAAATTCAAAAATAAAAAAACCCCGGTTAGGGGAAGAAATTTAAGTTTAGCTCCTGCCCCGGCAATTCGTTAGAATCCACTAAGGAAAGTGGGGAAGGGGGGGAGCTTTTAACCTCTCAGTATGTTCCTGTCCTACCAGGATGAGGCGATCTCAATTTGTGCTGTCGTGGAGACTACTGGAAACCTGATTATCAGGTGGGTATAATCCACTTTTTTTGCACATGCAGCAACAAAGCATGCTCCTTAGCATATTTAACTTGATAGACCATTGTGTTTTTTCCCGGCGTCATCCTGACGGCAGACATGGAGGTTGCACCTTGACCTCGTAGGGACAGGAAGCAAGAGACTTCAAAAGGCTCCTCCCGTCTCCCATTCACCAGTGCTTCCTGTCCCTACAGGGACATGCAAGAGGAGCTCCCTCCAGGGAGCTGCAGGATCACAGCTGGGGGAACGGTCCATAGGGCTGTTTTCCCCCCTCACCCTTTTCCAAGCAGGCTGACTGTAGGGATTGACGGTCCACAGGGCTGCTTCCCTTCTCATCTCCCTTCGGGGTGTCAGCGCGGTCCGGGAGCACGGCGGGCCACAGGTCTGACCGCCCGGGGTTCACCACCGCAACGGTCGGAGTGGCGGACCAGAGGTCCTTGAGTCCCCTCCTTCCTCTTCCAGCTCGGAGTTGTTTTTCAGCCGGGGAGAGCGGCGGGCCACAGGCTCAGATGCCTCTCTCCTCCAGGCATGCCGGCGCGGCCAATGATGCGGCGTGACACGGTGACGTCAGACGCCGTCAGCTGACCCGGAACAGTGGGAGATTTGAAAATGGAGACCCCCCGACAAGCTTCCACTGACAGCACACCTTCAGAGAAGGATTCATCTGTCTAATCTGGTTGTGTCTGCGTTTCTGCATCATGACTACAAAGGAACCAGAGATGGAAGCCCTGCAAACTGTAAGTGTTACTTGTTGCAGGAATGTTATGCTCAGGGATTTAGCATTGTGTGGGGGGTTTTCCCTTATGTGCATGCATGTATATTCTGCAGGACAGGGAATCCACTCGGTCTAAACAGGACCTAAAGGAAAAACACAGGAAAGGCGCTCTGTGTTTTAAAAAAAAAAAAAAAAAACTGGACGAGGCGTATAAAAAAGCCGCTATGCCCCGATTGTACCTCCAAGATCCTTACGGATGAACAGGCGCATTCAGGGAAGATATTAGATCCCTGGTTAGAGAGGAGGTCCGGGCATCGATTTCCAGTCTCCCCCCAGCTCAGCGGAAGGAAGGGCCGCTAAAAGGGCGAGCCACATACCGCTAACGAGCTCAGAGTCTGAGCAATCCCTGGGCGACTTGTCAGATGGCGAACTCTTTGACCGCCCCCCTGACGCCAGGGATGAGAATAAAAAGTACTATTTCTCATCTGGGGACCTGGTTGACCTGATCACAGCAGTCGGGGATACAAGGAAGGTCGAGGATGTGGTCGAGCCAAGGTCCGTACAGGACGTCGTGTCCGGCGGGCTCAGACCAAGGAACCGCACAGTGTTCCGGTTAATGATACCCTGAAGAAAGTAATCACGTATGAGTGGGCTGCGCGGACAAACACCTCTATTTGTCCCGCGTATATAAAGAGAGACTCCGCTTTGCGGAGAAAGACGTGAGCATCTACGCGCGGTCCGGGATCACGGCGGGCCACAGGTCTGACCGCCCGGGGTTCACCACCACAGCAGTCGGAGGGGCGGACCAGAGGTCCTTGGGTCCCCTCCTTCCCCTGCCACAGCTCGGCGCAGTGGTTTCAGCTGGGGAGAGCGGCGGGCCATAGGCTCAGATGCCTCTCTCCTCCAAGCATGCCGGTGCGGCCGCGCGCGGCGTCGGGCACAGGTGGCCATAAGGGCCAAAAAGACAGCCCTGCCATTCGAGGACTCATCTTAAAGACCTGATGGACAGGTTTGACGCCTTGATGAAACGGGCCTGGCAAACAACGGCCTATACGCTGAAGTCCAATATCGCAGCGACTTCTCTGGCGAGGTTGATCCTCTGATTGGGGGAACTCGATGACCAGATTAAACAGAAGGCCCCTAGAGATGTGTTACTGGAATGCATGCCTCTACTTAGATCAGCAACAGGCGGTCTGGCTGAAAAGATGGAAAGCAGATATGGCTTCCAAAGGAAGGCTGTGTAACATCTCGGTTTCATGGCCAGCACATCTTTGGCGCGGACTTGGAGGAGATCCTAAAAAGAGCTACCGACAGGACCCACAGTTTCCCGGACCAAGCAAGAACGGGATTTCCCCACAAACCTCAGCCATCCTTCAAGCCATACCGAGGCAAAGGAAAGACTGGGTGCTGGTCCTACCCCAAAGGAGGCAGGAGTAAGACAAAAACAACCCCTTCCCCTGTAGGCGAGTACCAGGTGGGGGGCAGACTATTAAGCTTTCCCGGCCCCCACGCAATCCCCCGCCGTGCAGGGTATCTTTAGAAATGAAATTTCTAAGGTGCTACAGATGGGGGCGGAAGTCCAGGTCCCCGCAGTAGAACAGGGCTTGGGGTTCTACCCACCCCTATTTCTGATCAAAAAACCGAACAGTTTCGGATGATCCTTAATCTGAAGGGCCTGAACAGGGTGATTACCTACAAAAGGTTTAAGATGGAAACCATCAGGTCTGCAGTAACTCTGATCAAAATAGGGGACTTTATGAGTACCGTCGATCTAAAGGACGCATACTACCACGTCCCAGTCCTGTCGGAACATCACAAGTACCTGCGGTTTGCCATCAGGATGGGCAGCCGTGTACACCATTTTCAATTCCAGTGCCTACCCCTCGGAATTTCAACGGCACCCAGGATATTCTCTAAAATAGCGGCAGAGATGGTGGCGCATCTCCATGTGGCAGGCATAAACATTGTCCCATACCTGGACGATTTCCTGGTAATGGCATCCGCGCCGAAGATCCTCAAAGAGGATACCAGCCAAATCATCTCCCTATTTCAGAGACTGGGGTGGATAGTTAACTTCCCTAAATCTAGTCTTCTCCCCGAGACGCGAAAAACCTCCTGGGGGTACAGATAGACTCAGTGTCTCAGATCTTGTCTTTGCCTCCACCCAGGCAGGAAAACCTTAGGCTGGCAGCACAGAAATGCGGCCAGAAGAAACAAATAACGATTAGGGACGCAACGAGGCTCCTGGGCCTCATGACCTCCTGTATCGGCATTATTCCTTGGGCCCAGGCTCACTCAAGGACGCTATAGAGAGCCACCCTGGGCGACTGGGACGGGGTAACAACCTCTCTGGACCGCAGAATGCCCGTGTCATCAGCGGTCACAAGGTCCCTCTGCTGGTGGCGGTCAACTGGCAACCTAGAGGCGGAGTCCCCATGGGTGACAGCCCTTCATCTCCGTAGTCACCAACGCAAGCCAGCCTGGCTGGGGAGCTCAAGTGGGGCAGCGTTTGCTCCAGGGCAAATGGGGTCCGACATTGCGTGCCTAGACCTCAAATTTCAGAGAGCTTAGGGCCATCTGGGAGCATGTTAAGATCTTCTCGGATAACGGGACCGCCGTTTCACTTATTCACCACCAGGGAGGCACCAGAAACTTTCACCTGCTGAAATTAACCGCCCGGATTTTCCGATGGGTCGAGTCCACGGTACAGTCCCTGACAGCGGTCCATCTCAAAGGATCCCAGATCCTGACAGCCGACTTTCTAAGTCAAAGAGGCCTAGACCCCGGGGAATGGTCTCTGAATCAAGAGGAATTTCGTCTCATTACAGAAACCTGGGGCAGTCCACAGGTGGACTTGTTTGCGAGCAGCAAAAACTCAATGTCCCGCCTATTTTTCCCTAGATTCGAGGGACAAGTCCGAGGGGTTAGACGCTTTTTCCCATAGTTGGGATTTCAGTCTGGCGTACGCCTTCCCCCTCCCCCATACCCCTGATCCCGAGAGTTCTTCAGAAGGTCCAGCAGAGCAACATCACGCTGATCCTGATCACCCAACACTGGGAAAAAAGGGCATGGTTTCCGGTGCTCCTAAAGCTCGCCATCTCGGAGCCAATCCGCCTTCCATCCAGGAAGGACCTTCTAGCGCAGGGCCCAGTTCTTTGCCCCAATTTAGAGAGACTGAACCTCGCAGTGTGGATATTGAGGAACAGACGCTAAGACAAGGTCTGTCCTCCAGAGTTATCGCGACTCTACGCCAGTCCCGAAAACCTGTAACCTCAGCTACTTATAATAAGATCGGGGAAGAAATTCTCCTCCTGGAGGGGGCTGGAGGTCTCCAATCTTGACACTTTGGTGGCGGAGATTTTGGACTTCCTCCAGATAAAAACCTGAGACCAGGAACCCTGAAAGTACAGGTAGCAGCGCTTTCAGCCATTGTAGACCAACCTTTGGCGGATCATAGACTGATCCGCAGGTTCATGAAAGCGGCAGAAAGAATGAGGTCAGTTAGCCGTAGTACAGTCCCCCCCATGGGACCTGAACCTAGTTCTCCAAAGCCTCTGCAAAGGCCCCCTCAACCTATCGATCAGATTCCAATTAGGTTCCTCATGTTTAAAACTGTGTTCCTGGTAGCTATCACAGCAGCAAGGCACGGAAGCGAGCTCCAGGCCCTATCTTGTAAGACGTCTTACCTATTAAGCCAGGACGATAGGGTCATACAAAAAACAGACCCCTGTTTTTCTTCCAAAGGTAGCCTCAAAATTCCACAGACAGCAAGAAATTATTCTCCCATCCTTCTGTCAAAATCCCCAAAACGATAGGGAAAGAGACTACCATAGCCTGGATGCAAGGAAGGCCATTCTATGCTACCCAGAGCAGACATTATCCTTTTAGGAAGGCTGACTGTCTTTTGTTCAATTTCAGGGGCCAGGCAGAGGAAGAGCGGCTTCTAGGAGACCCATTAGCCACCGGATAAAATCCACCATCCAGCAGGCCTACTCATCCTGCAACAGCGCTATCCCGGAAGGACTCAAGGCCCATTCAATCAGGGCAGTATCCTGCTCCTGGGCAGAGAGGGCTATGGCGACGCCGGACCAAATCTGTAAGGCAGCCACATGGTCCAACCTGCACACATTCGCAAAACATTACAGGCCGAATGCGGACCTCTCCTCCGATCTCTCTTTCGGGAGAAAGGTCCTGCAGGCAGTGGTCCCTCCCTAAAGAGTTAATCTGGTATACTCCATGTCTGCCGTCAGGATGACGCCGGGAAAAGGGAGTGAATTTCTTACCGAAAATTCCTTTTTCCCGAGTCATCCTGACGGCACGTATTTCCCTCCCAAAAATTCACACGTTTATATAAACGTTTATGCGGGCACGAATCTGTAGCCCAGAGGCTCCTATGTTGGACATTTCCTTTTATGCGGAAAATTTGTGCATATTATCTTGTGTTATGTCCGGGTAAGCTTACCCTCTTCTTGTTTATGTTCAAATGAAACTAACCATGTTATTTTTTTCGGAGCAAATAAATATCTTCCTTGGTTAACCACGACATGTCCATGTAAGTAAGTAAGTTAGAAGACACTGGTGAATGGGAGACGGGAGGAGCCTTTTGAAGTCTCTTGCTTCCTGTCCCTACGAGGTCAAGGTGCAACCTCCATGTCTGCCGTCAGGATGATTCGGGAAAAAGGAATTTTCGGTAAGAAATTCACTCCCTTTCTGAGCAAATCCACTGGGAAATCATTCAAAATGTGTGCGCAGAATACGCTTGTGTGAACAAACACATTGAAATCTGTGTACTAATCACACACAGCGCTGCAAATTAGCACTTGTGATACAGGCCTAAAAATAGTGCCAACAATTGGGATGTGCGTGCCGCTCGTTCTCAGGAATTGAAATGGGAGTTTTCAAAATAGGAGTGGGGAGTTAAATTGAAGTAATTCTGTGGAACGAAGGGGAAAGGGGAGGATTTTGACTCTTTAAGATAGGAGGGTGGCAAATGTCACACATGTTGGTTATTGTGCATTTCCTTCTAAAATACTGGTGAAAATATGTTCCAGACTATTCTGATTTAAAAAGTTGATTGAAAAGGGAAAATCTATATAGAGAAGTGCAGTAAATTCTAGGCTGATCAGCAAAAATTATCTCCAATGCCTTGATATGCCAACCCAAACATGAAAGACGCAGAAGGAAGTGGGGAACTAGTTGCCATTTTGGCTATTATATTCTTCGATCTATTCAAAGACTCGGCCTATTATCGCCTCCACAAAGAACAGAGCGGAGGAGAAAGAGGTACAGCAAAAAATGACCATTCAAGAGGACTGTGTGCTTACTATACAGTTCTCTATGGGTAAAGTGCTGTTAAGAAGAAGAGAGTGGTGGTTGTGGGAGATTTCCTATTGAGAGGATTAGGGGCCGCTGTCTGCAGACCTGACACTTCACGAGAGGTGTGCTGTCTTCCAGGTGCACAAATCAAAAGTGTCTGATAGGCTGTCAAGACTCTTTTTAGTCTTACAAAACACCACCCATTCCTACAAATACATGTAGGGACAAATGACACTGCAAAGAAAGACCTTGCAACTATCTGCAGAGACTTTGAACACCTTGGGAAGAAGGTGAAGGAACTAGGAGCACAGGTGGTCTTCTCATCCATCCTCCCAGTGCATGGCCATGGAATAAGATGGAACAGGATTCTAGAGGTGAACAACTGGCTACGTCGATGGTACCATCAGCAAAGATTTGGATTCCTAGACCATGGAGTGAATTACCTATATGATGGACTGCTTTCTAGAGACAGGCTGCACCTTACAAAAACAGGTAAGCATTAGAGATGAGCGAACGTACTCGGTAAGGGTGATTTCGCAATCGAGCACCGCGATTTTCGAGTACTTCACTACTCGGGTGAAAAGTACTCGGGGGCGCGGTGGAGCGGGGGGTAGCAGCGGGGAACAGGGGCGAGCCCTCTCTCTCCCTCCCTCCCCCCCCCCCCCCCCCGCTCACCCCCAGCGCACCCGAGTACTTTTCACCCGAGTAGTGAAGTACTCGAAAATCGCAGTGCTCGATTGCAAAATCGCCCTTACCAAGTACATTCGCTCATCTCTAGTAAGCATATATTTGTTGGGCGCCTTGCTTCACTCATTAGGAGAGCTTTAAACTAGAACAATGTGGGAAGGGGAAGTGAAAGGCAAGGTAAAAATATACAGCTAATTAATACATTTAAGAACCTCGCTATTAGAAGTGGAAAGAAAGAACAAAGACAAAAAAAATTCAGAAGGGAAGTAGAAGAGCAAGAGACACCGATCACAAACTAAACTGTTTTTACACAAATGCACAGAGCATGGGAAAAAAACAAACGAGGATTGGAGCTCCTATCACAGGAAAAGAAATATGATGTCATAGGCATCAGGAAAACTGGCTTGAAGGATACAATTTTATTTTCTCTTATGAAAGAGACCTACAAAAAGAGAAGCTATTGCGTTGTATGTTAGGAAAACATTCATCTCCACTGAGATTAATGCTTCGGAACATAGGAGTGCTGTAGTAACTGGGTAAGAATACAAGGCGAAAACAGAAAGGACACCATTGTAGGCATTTACTATAGACTGCCTGGACAAGCACAAGATATTGATGAACTCTTTCTTCATCAGGTGGCCAAGCTCTCAAAAAAAGCATGATATAGTGATTATGGGAGATTTTACCGATCCAGACATTTGTTGGGAATCTCAGGTAAAAGTAATGGATCCAACAAATTCTTATCCGCTCTTGCTGACAACTTTATCTTCCAAAAGGTAGAAGAGAAAACAAGGGGATCTGCAATCTTGGACCTAATTCTTACCAACAGGGAGGAAATGGTTGAGAAAGTAAGGGTGGCTGGGACCTTAGGAGGCAGTGATCATGCTATCCTTGAATTTTGGATAAAAATGGGGAATTACCTGAGAAAACTCAGACCTCAAGGTTAGATTTTAGAAAGTTAGTTTCTAATAAACTCAAAAGAGGGTAGGAAGAATCCGATGCCTGGATGTTCAATTGACAAATGTCCAAGAAGGTTGGGAAATATTGCGAAATGAGATTCTCAAAGCACAATCATTAGCAATCCCTAAAAGGAAGAATGGGAAGCATTTAAAGAGACGAGGATGGATGAACACAGGATTTGCACACATGTTAAAAAGGAAGAAAATATGTGTTTATCAAATGGAAAGAGGAGGAATATCTAAAGAAGAATATAATGTGATCTGCAGAAACTGTAGGGCAAGTGTCAGAGAAGCTAAAGCTAATAATGAATTGAGGCTTGCAACAGAGGCCAAAAGCAATTAAAGGATTGGGAGGGGGGGGGGGTCAAATGCAAAGGAAAAGTCAAAGATGCTATTGGATGCTTACAAGATGAAAATGGTGAATTGGTTAAGAATGATGAAAAGGCAGAACTTTTTAAATTCCTGGTTTGTATCGGTTTTCTCTCAAAGTAGATGGAACATCAACTGGTTTTCCCTGTGCTATTGGGGAAATAAAAGAATGCAGGCTATCTGTAAGCAGAGAGATGGCGAGGGAACACATGGCTAACTTAAATGAATTCAAGTCTCAAGATCCAGATGAATTGCATCCTAGAATACTAAAGGAAGCAGCGGAGGTAATTGCTGAGCCACTCGCCATAATCTTTGAAAATTCCTGGAGACCAGGAGAAGTCCCAGAAGATTGGAAAAGGGCAAATGTTGTCCCCATCTTCAAAAAAGGGAAGAAGGTGGATCCAGGAAACTACAGGCCTGTGAGCCTGACTTCTATACCGGGAAAGATCGTTGAACAAATTATTAAACAGCATGTAAGCAAGCACTTGGATGAAAATGGAGTAATTAACCAGAGCCAGCATGGGTTTCTAACAAGTCATGCCAGACAAATCTAAATGCCTTCTATGACAATCTAAGACTGGGTTGATCAGGGAAATGCAGTGGATATAGTATATCTTGACTTTAGTAAAGCATTTGACAAAGTATCTCATACCATACTTATTGAAAAAATGACCAAATATGGGATTCACAAGGCAACTGTTAGGTGGATTCACAACTGGCTGAGTGATCGTACTCGGAGTGGTCATCCAAGTGGAAGAGTGCACATCAAGTGGAAGAATGTATCAAGTGGGGTACCACAAGGCTCTGTCCTAGGCCCAGTGTTGGTCAACCTTTTTATAAATGATCTGGAGGAGAGAATTGATGGGGAAACTGATCAAATTTGCCGTGGACACAAAGCTAGGAGGGATAGCGAACACTAGGGAAGAGAGAATATTCAAAAGGATCGAGAAAAGCTTGCACAGTGGGCAGCGACTAACAGAATGGTATTTAACAAGGAGAAATGCAAAGTCCTACATCTGGGCAAGAAAAATTTTAAAAAGCACATACAGAATGGGAGGAATTGGGCTAAGCAGCACATGTGAAAAAGACTTTGCACAAGAAAAGACTATAAAAGCTTAAACCAAAAAACTGCAGCATGCAGAACCGTTTTCCTGGACTGGAATACCTGCGCAGAGGTGCCAGAAGTTGGTTGACGCAATGCACAGATGTCAGGGTTTTTTTTTTTATAGGAAAAAGTAGTATTTTCAATACATTTATAGAAATGAGTTATAATTTGTGCTTTAATTCCTTTTAATTTTTTTCTTCACTACTGTATATGTATCCTTGAATTGTAAATATTACTAAAAGTGATTCTAAGAAGGTCAACTAGTGATCTGGTGTCCAGGCCATGAGCATCTAAGGTTTATTCATGTGCTTGGGGAGTAAAAACTGGTCTGATCCCACAGAAGTGCCACGGTAGAAGCGTTCCTGCTGGCAATGATGGGTGTCAGAAGAAAGAGGGCATCGCAGCTACAGACCACTATTTGGTGCACAGTGTAATGCCTCATGTCCACGGCATGTGTAGATTCCACAAATTGAATTTGCCTGTGCACATTGGGCCTAATTGTTCAGTGTACACAAGACCACGGCAGGGTGATGAGCGATTAAGTTGCACCGCCTCGCAAAAAAAAAAGTCACTGGTCGATCAAAAGTTGTACTCGACAATGTCTTTTCTGAGCGACTATCTGAATGATGGCTGCCCCCGTATAAGGGGGACTTTGCTTTTGGCTCTAATATGTGTTTACATGGACTAAGTTTTCCCAACTTCTCTGGATTGAAGCCAGCTGTCTCCTGCTTTGTATTTGCTGAACTGTTATCTCCATGTTAAATATTTAACAATGATGCCATCGTGTTCCTGTGGTGCACCTTCCCTTTCCTGGTATATATCTACCTTCCAGCAGCTGCAGGGTATTCTACACGATGGGGATGTACACACTACTGCTGTCCGTGCTGGCCCTCCTAACTCCGGGTAAGAGCCGAGGAAGCATTGCATTATGGCTATAGGCGGATGGGTCTTTTATGGCATCAATGTGGATGGATAGTTAGATACTAGGGAGCTTCAATGTAATAACATATATTAAGGGAAGCTTTAAGTAAGAGGCTCCTCAAGGTAAACTACCACCCTTAGGTCGGCTCCACATGGGTCGGAGGTTCTGCACTATTTACAGTACAAGCAATGGGGGAAGATGTCTAAAATCTCCTGAAAATGGACTGGAACATTTCTGCACCAAACGGACAGCATTTTTGAAACCGCAGATTTTAAATCTATCTCGCCTATTTATGCTGCGGATTTCACCATCTAAATACAAGGGTTAACCCCTTAGTGACACAGGCTATTTTGGAAAAAGGACACCGAGTTTTGGAGGATTTTCATCTCCACTTTTCAAAAGCCCTAACTTTAAAAAAAAATATATATACTTCCATTGACACGGCCGTATAAGGGCTTGTTTTTTGCATGACGAGTTTTTATTGGTAGCATTTTTAGGTATCTATTGTACAACTTTTATTAGGTTTTTTTTTTGTTTTTTTTTGCAGGTTAGAGAATAAAAATCCCCAATTCTGCCATTTTTGTCCTATGATTAGGGTTGCAACCCGCCCGGTATTTTTGTGTGAAAGTACCCTTTAGGTTGTTTTATATAGAGGGTTTTATTTCGGGGTAGAAACGCTGCAGTTCTTGATGCAGGTTTTGGGCTGAGGCCATCAGTGGAATAAAAAGCAATGGGAAACGTAAAGAAAGGACTACAGGTACTTGTACACCTGGGTGATCTATCAGACGATTAACTGCTTGAACGAGTGAATGCAAATAGTCCTCCCATATAACCTCAGCCACCACCCGGGTGACCAGTGATAAAAAGAAAACGCAGGTAGAAGTGGCTCAGGAGAAGTCAATGGTCTTTTAGCACCACGTAATATGCAGTAACAATACACCCCTGTAAGTAAGCCCTTAGGCTGGGTTCTCACAGGGCAAAATCCCACCGGAAATCGCTGCGGCAAAACCGCAAGATTTCCTCTCAGAAAGCGCAGCTCGAAAATCTGCGGCACTTAGCTGCGGGTTTTAAAGCGGCTTGACCGTATGCTTTTCTGTTCCTGGACGGCGCTCCCATAGAAAAGAGCACAGCCGCAAAGGAAAGAAAAAATTGACATGCTGCGGCTGGAAAAAAACGCGTCACACCACTGGCTGAAGCCAGCTTTTCCGCGACAGATTGGCCGTCCCATGTGGACGAGATTTTCGACAAATCTTGTCCATATGGCTGGCTAAGCATAGGATTAGCGGCCGCAGCCAGATTTGCCGCAGCAATATCCCAGACGGAATTTCCGTGGCAAATCCACCCTGTGTGAGCTAAGCCTTAACGTTCTACCCACCTTCAACAGCTATCAGCTGAACAACCACCAATGTGCTCCTCGTGGCTGGGAGAAGTTGCTCCTGGACGATGTTTAGATCCTCTTCTTTATACGTGGTCGTGCCGTTAGGCTGTGAGTGAGCCTACTCCCATGGATGAAAAGCAACCTAACAGTCCTCTGTAGTCCGATCCCTGTACTTCTTGCAGAATGTCTGTCTGTCCTTGATGTTTTTCTTGGATAGAAGTGGCTTCTTTGCTGCCGTTCTTGACACCAAAAAAATAATTAAGGGACATAAAAAAAACCCACAAAAAATGCCCATATGCTTACTATTGTGCTAATGCAAAAGAGCGGGTAATGCACCCATTCCTCAGCATGCAGACTAATATCAAACCACTAACGACCACTTGTCTGTGTGTGGGTGCTTCTCGTGCTCTGCCACTGGTGACATCATCACTCCACCCCTGATCACATAACAGTGATGTCATCGCAGGTCCTACAGCATGTATAAAACACAGAGCCGGACCAACAGAAGAACAAAGTTGGGGCTCTTGGAAGGGTAGGACAAAAATAACAAGATGAGAATACAACTAAGTCGTTATTCTCTTAGACACAACTATGGGGTCCTGACAGAAGGCACTTACCTACCACCACCACGGAGATCCAGCGGCCGAAGGACCTATGGTGATGTCACTGCTGTTTGGTAGAAAGTACCTTATACTGGGTAAGCCGACAACCGCTACCAGGACCTGTGATGACATCACCATCATGTGCTCACCTGTGTGGGTGGAGTCAGATCATATGAGCAGGGACTGATCACTGTATCCAGGAGTCTGCTGTGCTGGTTGTCATCCCTTCCCTGCTGGATGAGCTGAAGGGATCAGGACGTAGTAGAGCTGCGTATGTGATGTCTGGGACTCAGGATGGATGTGGATGTAGCACAGCTGTGTGTGTTATGTGTGGAGGATCAGGATAGATGTAGTAGAGCTGTGCTTCTCCCAAACATACAGGAGCAATGCGGTGATGAATAATGCCTTGTCCAGCAAGATGGAGCATCTCGTCACAAGGCAAAAGTGATAAGTAAGTGGCTCTGTGAACAAAAGTTGAAACTTTCAGTCTCTGGCCAATAGATTTCCTAGATCACAATCCCATTTACAATCTGTGGTCAATCCTCAGAAAGCAGGTAGACAAAAAAAAATACAGAAATAGTGATAAATTGCAATCACTGATCAGGAAGAATGGGCTGTCATCGTTCAGGATTTGGCCAAGAAGCTGATATCCAGCGTGCCAGGGCAAATTGCAGAAGCCTTGGAAAGTAATGGTTAACACCGTAAGGCTGCTTTCACATCGGCAGTGTTACTTCCAGTATTTTGTGCCAGATCTACAATGGATGCTCTGAATGGAGGTTCCAGCGCAGATGTGAAGGCAGCCGAAATAGTGAGTCTTTGCCTAAACTTTATGTATTTTTCAAAAAAAAGTTTGAAACATTATGAAAGGCTTATAATTGTACTTCAGTAACCATAGAAATCTCTGACTACGGCCCCTGCACACGGGCGGAAATTCAGCGGCGGGATTTTTCCGCAGAATTTCCGCCCGTGCCCGCCTGCATAGGATTGCATTACAAAATGCAATCCTATGCAGACGGCTGTGAAAATACACGTGGAAGACAAATCGCGGCATGCTCTATTTCTGTGCGGGTCTCGCAGAGGCCCGCACAGAAATGTCACTCCCGGTGCTCTGGCTTTGCTCTGCGCAAGCGCCGGCTGGGCAGCAGCCGGTACATCACAGAGCCGGAGCCACGGTCCCTGCAGGGCGCGGGTCAGGTCCCCTGCGAGAATTCTCGCAGGGCATCCAACCCGGCCATCTGCAGGCGGCCTAAAAGATATAAAAACACCGAAGCAGCAAACTTTGTGAAAACCACAATTTGTGTCAGTCTCAACTTTTGGCCACGACTGTAGGGCAAATGTGTTTTGAATGTTTGCTGCCTATAGTGGAAAAAAAATTGCATGCTTTCCAAATGTTGGGAAGTCATTGCCAGAGACTTTCACAACTTCTGCTGATTGTACACTGTTGTTTGTGCTGTAAAATTGCAACATGTTCTAATCCTCTGAAAAACAAGAGTCTCTGCAGATTCATATGACAGAGCCAACAAATGGCACCTCCCTATACTACCATATTACTTAGATCATTGCTGATGAAGAGAAGTTGGGGGGCCCAAGATAAACTTTTGCACCTAGGACCATGAGCCTTTAACTACGCTCCTACTTCTAGGGAAGAATATACCTCTGGTATGACATCTGAGGGAATGTACCACAAAAACTGCTGTACACCTCCTTATAGAGTCAGAGGCACATAGAGGTGCAGTGCAATCCCATGGACCTTTATGGGTGTGGACTAAGGCTTGTTGGTTGTATGAAGCCATGAAATATACATGATGATGGGTTCACTTCTGCAAAATCCATCAATAATCTAATATGTTGTTAGCGATTTAGTCGTTCACGACCCTAAAGGCAAGCTCCCTCCATGTTTTTCGGTTTTGCACCAAGCGATGTAGGAGTCATCCATATACTCCGATCCCAAACCCGGAAAAATGGGGAGGGTTAGGGAAAGACCTGGTGACCTACCCTGTAAAACCTTTGCCTTGGAAACCCTATAATCTAATATGCAAGATCCAACCATGCCCAATCTGGTGTTCAATGGGAGATAAACCAGCTTATGCTCCGCTGATCCAAGCGTGTGTGTTTATGGCGGAGCTGCTGGCCGAAAACTTGTAAAACTGTATGTCCAGCAATAGTGACTGATGCTACTAAATTAACGTGGAGATGAGTCTGAACACCAAAGCAATGACATTTGTGCTGCTGCTAGGATCTATGGAAATCATGCAATCACTGAACTCCCACCTCCTCTTGGGGCAGGGAGGACATTATATTTTCTAAAGTCACCAGATTTTCCCAGGGTCAAAGCGGGACAGAGAGGTGGGGTAAGTGGCGGGGCTTACCACAACATGATTTCACCTCCATCATTATATAAGAGACAGGAAGCAAAAAACAGTCAAAATCCTTAGCATTGGTGCGGATTTTGACTGGAAATACTATGCAGCGCTTCACCTCACCTTCTCCAAAGGCTGACCGTTGTCAGCGCTCCCTGGCTTCCGGTTCCCAGAGGCCTGTAAGCATATATCTATATTACACTCAAGTTCGGCACTAACAACCAATCAGGTTGAATCAGACAAGCCAAACAACCAATCAGGTTGCTAAAATTGTGAATCAGAACGAATGAGGTTGCTGGAATTGCCCCATAGTGCTGAACTTGAGTGTAATATAGATATATGCGGCCTGCAATGACTTCACCTGACCAGTGGTGCCACAACTGACTAGCTCACTAGGAAGCCGGGGAGCACTGATTGTTGGAAGCCTTTGGAGGAGGTTAGGAGGAGTGCCGCATAGTATGAAATCAGCTGCGGATACGTGGCAGATTTCCAATCAAAATCTGCACCAGTGGTGCAAATTTTGACTGTTTTTGGATGCAGAAAAGCTGCATAATTTGCCACAGCATAGCTCAAGCTGAGTGGCCTCAGTAGTAATAGTGTCCCCTATATCAGTCCTAGTAGTAATAATGACCTCCACAGTGACCTCAGTAGTAATTGTGCCTCCTATATTGGCCCCAGTAGTAATAATCACCCCCACAGTGGCCTCAGTAGTAATATTATTACTACTGGGGCTGATATAGGGGACACTATTACTAATAGTGTCCCCTATATCGGCCTCAGTATGAGTAGTGATCCCCATAGTAGCCCCCCTAAAATCGATATAGTTACTTCCTCCTTGTTTTTAAAGTACTGCTGCTTCTCTGTGCTTCTGCGGGCGGAGGTGTGTGTGGCTGGATGCCGCCTCTCCTCTCCTCTCCTGCGAAACCAAGGAGGAGAGGTCAAGGGAGGAAAATCCTGGCTATACACACTGCCATCACTGTGTGCATCCCACAGCAGTGCCACTGAGTGATTACCAGTCAGGGAGTTGCGGCACCCTGGCAGGTAATCACCTTCATGGTGACCAGATGTCCTAAAAGCGGGGCGAGACAAGATTGTGGTCCCCTTCGAGGTGGGACCATCAGAGATGACCAGGCTGGATGCAGCAGATAATAAAACAAAGACCAGGAACAGGCACACCGCACTAGCAACAAAGGAACAGAAAAAAAACAGGCAGTACAGGTGGTTTGGGTCCACACAGAAAACAGTGGAGCAGCGGAGAACATAGGAACACTGACCATCAAGACAGCTAACAGTAAGCCATAAGATGACTTAGTTCATAACAGCCACCTACTTTGTGACCAGAAAATCTAGCATAAAACAGTATGGTCGAGAGCAATGCCCCCACCTACTATGTGCCACTTATAATACATGTGTAATGCCCCAATGCACTTATAGTTGGTATAGCCAGAGGCGTTTTGTTGTCACGCTGACGCCACACTCTATTTGGACCTTCCGGATGATGATGACGCAGAAACAGAGACCAGTCCAGTATAGTTTTGTAAACCGAGAGTGAGCAGTTTTACTGACTTTGGTATCGGTAAACAACAGGTTAACTTTACAACTTTACAACTGTCTGTGAAGGACTTTGTCTCAGGTGAACAAGGATGCAATATAAGACAGACAAGATCCAGTAAGATTGATTTGATTCTCTGATTTTCAACTCTCTCTCTATTATTTAGCTGAAGACTGAATTACTAGACAATTTTCCCCACCAGTGAAGTTAGATGAACAGATTGGAGTTTACTGTAACTGAAGGTATTTTTCTGAAGCAGAGAGACTAGTGACAATATGCTGATCCTGACTTTGATTTCACCGGTCAGCTGTAACACAGTTTTTGATGAAGATGCACCTCTGAAAGGGTCTTCTGGAACTCTGCTGTGGAATAACAAGGGAGCGGGTTGTTCACCACACTCTACCTTGGATGAGAATAACTCGCTGAACACTCCTCCTTGCCGACTACAGAAACTGCAACTTTCTCCTTACGCTCTCCTGGCTGAGTCTGCTAACTGCTTTACTTCACTTCCTTTTATCACCTCTCTCACTACCCACCAACTTGCATAGGGACTTGTATATTTGTTTCCCGCCCTTGGGGCTCTGCACCATTGAGATTAAACCTGATTGCCAGCCAATGTGAGGCCAGTGGTGGTACGTAGTTTCCTACAGTCATAGGTGTCACATAGCTCCTGGAACAGTTCTGACTCGAAGGCTGGTCCTCTATCAGAAAGGATTTGGTCAGGGCATTCGTAACTGAAGATGAAATGTTTCCAGACGTTAGCAGCATTGGTTCTGGCGGTGAGACATTTGACAGGGATGGCAACTGTAAATTTGGTGTAGTGATCAATTAGGGTGAGTACATAGCAATACCCGGCCTTACTATTTTCTACTTTTAAATGGTCAATGGTGAGGATTTCCAAGGGCTTGTTGGTGATGATGGGATGTAATGGGGCTCTTTGATCGTGTTGGGCTCTTCTTTTGGTTTCACAAACTGTGCATTCTTGGCACCACTTCTCTATACCATTTCTCATGCCAATCCAGTGAAAGCACTGGCAGATCACAGCTTCAGTTTTATGGACTCCAAAGTGTCCGGATTGGTCATAGTAAGAAAGTAGCACCTGATTGGCATCTCTGGGGGGAATAACTATTTGGTGCAGGCGATGTCCAGAGGCATGATCGATGGAACTTCTGTAAATGTTTTTCTCTTTTAGAAACAGTCTCTTTCTTTGTCTCCATAATCGCTGTAACTCAGGGTCCATGGATTTGCGTAATATCCTTTTCGGGGTTGCTCCTGTGAGCAAATGTTATTGCAAATCTCCAAAAATCCTACTGTCCTATTGAAGCAAGAACCATTTTTTTAACGTGTCTACAAGTTCTGATGAGCGATTAGGAGAAATGATTTGGCAATTCTGATGGGCTTGTTGTAGGGTACAGTCCGGCATTTCAACATCCTCCCATTTGTCTACTTCAGAGATATTGTCTAGTGTAGTGGGTAGCCTAGGGAGAGTGTCAGCGTGGTGTTGCTCTTCCCAGTGCAGTATTTGACCTGGAAGGTGAAGTTGGCCAGGCAGGACAGCCATCTCTGTTTTAATGCCCCTGGTTTGGCAGAGTTTAGGTGGGCAACTGGATTATTATCTGTATAGGCAGTAAAAGTGGCGGCAGCAAGGTAGTCCTTAAACTTTTCAGTCACAGCCCAGACTAGGACAAGGAGTTCCAGTTTGAAGGAGCTGTAATTGGCTATTTCGTCTGTATAGGCAGTAAAAGTGGCGGCAGCAAGGTAGTCCTTAAACTTTTCAGTCACAGCCCAGACTAGGACAAGGAGTTCCAGTTTGAAGGAGCTGTAATTGGCTATTTCGTTGTAAACCCTTTAATGAGCAGCTAGCATAAGCAACTACCCTTTCCTTGCCTTCTTGTACTTAACTAAGCACTGTGCCTAGGCCCTTGAAGCTAGCATCCATGTATAGGTTAAATGGGAGCGCATAATCGGGATAAGCAAGAATAGGGGAGTAGTTAGTTTTTCTTTTGATACCCGGAATTCCTGCTCTTGCTCTATTTCTCAATGTATGGCAACGGGACGCCTAAAAGTTTCTTTTGAGTGCCCACGCAAAACTTCTTGCAACGGGGCTGCAATCTGTGCAAATTTGGGGATGAATGTTACGAGAATTGTACAAGAAACAATCCTCCCACCATGCCATGCATAGACTTGCCAACGAAGGGGAAAAAGCCCATAGGGCATCCACATAATTGTAAATAAAATTTGTTGTCGAACCAGAAAAAATTGCGTGTTAGCAAAACAGAAGTCACCATAATAATATATTCTTTCTGACCCCAAGAATAGTTACTGAAAATGTCCAAATGATATCGGATTGCTAGAAGGGCCCTTTTGTGTGGTATGGAAGAGTATAGTGCCTGTACGTCACAGGTTATCCAATTGTGGTGCTCCTTCCATTGTAATTTATCAAGAACCTGCAGAACAAATTTAGTATCCTTGAGAAAGCCCGAAACCCAGGTGACCAATGGGTGGAGCAGGGCATCCAACCACTGAGATAATTTTTCAAAGAGGGACCCCCTGTTGGCATTAATAGGACTAAATTTGAGAGGAAAACAATCTTTGTGAATTTTGGAGAGGGCATTAAATATGGGACAAATAGGATGATCTTCCCCAAAGAATTTGCACTGTTTAGGGTTAATCACCCCAAGAGTAAGACCTCTAGCGAGTAGGTTGTCCAGATCCTTGGAATAATTTCCAGTGGGGTTCCACTGGTAGTGAAACATATATGTAAGAGAATTAGACAGCATGGACACCACCTCTCTGATGTATAATGCCTTATCTAGAACCACAATCGTGCCCCCCCATCAGCCTCTTTAATGTTAATGTTGGGATTTCGGGACAGTTCCTCAAGGGCATTTCTTTCAGCATACCATAAATTCTGTTTATTTTTGAAAGATTGTTTATCCAAATTTACTAGCTCCTCCACCTGTGCTTGAAACTGGTCCATCACATTAGCTCTGGTCTGTAAAGGGCAGAAATTAGGATTGGTGATTTGGGTGAGATGGAATATGTTGTTCAATTCCATATGTTGGTCTGCCTTCAGGTCAGTGTTCAGACTATTCAGCATACTTATGCAAAGCTGTTCTTTGGCTGAAAGATCAACTGGAATATATTCCCGACCTAAAGGATTGAGGGAATGTGGTATCATTATGGGGGAAGGAGAGTCTTTTTGATTGGATGTATATATTTAATGTTCTCTCTGTTTCTCATTTGTAGGGCTAGTATCGGCCTATCGGACCACAGCACTAGTTGGTGATAGCGTGATTTTACGTTGTGTGAGCCCCATTACCCATCATACAAGTCTTGCATGTTGGGGAAGGGGAGCCTGTTCAAGTACTGGATGCAACTTCCCTGTAGCCACAGTCAATGGAAGCAGAGTGATCTGGACAAAATCTATGAAATACCAGGTAAAAGGAGATATTACTGATGGAGAAATGTCACTGACCATCGCTGATGTGAACTTGGACGATTCGGGAGTGTACTGCTGCCACGTGAAGATTGTAAGTCTCGGGATTGATCTGAAGAGAGAGATCCATGTGGAGATACAGCATCGTAAGTAATTTTCTATATCAGTAGGCCATCCAGCTTTCCCAATACGCATCTCTGTTTGTAGCCCTTAAAATGGGCCATCCTTAAAAAGGTGTGTTGGTATGACAAGATTCCTAGACAGCTGTACTTACTGGAGACACTGGCTTAGCTATTTAGACTGGGACACAACCCCTACACAACCCCAGCATGACATGACTTATATAAAATTTCATTCTCTCCACAGCCATGATGCCAGACAATCTTGTGCAAGGGTCAGTAGATGATACATTGACTCTACCCTGCAAATATACACCTGATGATGGTCCAAGAGAGGTTTGCTGGGGAAAAGGTAGCTGTAGTATCTTCAAGTGTAATAACAAGGTTCTCAGTACTGATGGCGCCAACGTGGATTGGACTGAATCCAACAGATACCAGTTGTTGGGGAATATCACAAATGGAGATGTATCTCTAACCATCAGTGGGCTGACAAAGGACCAGGAAGGGACCTATTGCTGCCATATATGGGTCCCAGGAATATTCAACGACATTAAAAAAGACATAAAACTGGAAATACGAGATGGTAGGATTTCTTTTATTACTTTATGAGCATTGCAATATCCCATGTAGAGGGTCTTCCTCTGGTAGGGTTTTCTTTCACTTCAAGAAGACCAACTGGCTTTACATAGTCCAGTATTTCATCCCTTGGTGAAAATCAGGCTATGACCTCAACCATATAAAGAGAGCTGTTGAGCACTTTCGATGCCTAGATGTCATGTCCAGTGTCATGGGAATTTTTAATGTTTTCAAAAATCTCTCCTGGATTAACCAATCCTTTCTTCTCATAGAAAACTGGGCAGCAATGCCCAAAATTTTAATGTCAAGGTGTCTCACAACTGTCTGTAGCATCGAGGCATCTAAAGCTCGAATCACTCTATTGTCATGGCTTCTGTTCCTAATAGAGCCATGCCCAGTAGGATAGAATTGTTTTCAAACAGATCCTAACACATCCTAATAGATCCCACTGACTTATAATGGGGTCTGTTAGGTTTCCAGTAGGGTTCTGGTATTATATTGCTCGGTGTACTTAGGTTATCAATGATTTATTAGTGGATCTCAAACATCGGTGACCTCAGTTGGCTAGCATAATAGAGGGCTCTGATGCTCTCACAGAATCATTGAGTCCCTTTCATTGCATATCTAGGTACAGTGGCATGTCTAAATGAGTGGTTGTGCATTGTTCTTCAACTCATCTCAATCACTTGAGGTCTGACCATCACTGATCCCAACTCTGATGACTATTTCCATTGAAAAGTAATCAATGTTATGGTCCTGGAGAATCCCTTTAAAAAGGTTGTCCAGTTGTAAACTATTGATGGCCTATCCTTAGGATCATCAATAGTAGATCAGTGGGGGTCTGTTGCTCAGGACCCCCGCTGATCAGCTGTTTGCTGGGCTCATGTGCTCAAGCAGGAAGCAGACTGCTGTGTTCCCTCTGCAGTGTTCAGGGTTGGAATTACAGGTATAACATCCTTAATTGGGATTACCTCAATGTGAAATTTGCCTGTAATACCAAGCCGGAGCATTGCAGTGGGAACAGAGCTGTCTGCTTTTGGCACAAATCAGCTCAGTGCACGAGTACACTTGCTTGGTGAATAGCTTTTAAGTGAAGGTCCTAGACAACAGATCCCCACTGATCTACTATTGATGGCCTGTCTTGCAGATAGGTAACCAATAGTTTACAACTGGACAACCCTTTTAAGTCAGGCTTACCATTTGTTAGACCAGTTACTCATGCTTGCCACCCTCTTGCTATTCCTGGCAAATGTGGGCATTGTCCTGCTCCCTCTGTATTAATGAACTGCTGTATACTTTCTGTCAGCACTGCAGGAGGTAATACTCCACAGTGCTATTACCTGCCTATTTAGCTGAGCTGGGGATCCTTCTTCCTTGCCTGAGTGTTGGTGTGTGTTTGCTTCTGTCACTCAGCACAGGTTCTTTGTCTCTGACTAGTGTGTCTGCACCTTTCTCTGCCTTGTTTGTCTGCCCTCATTTCTGCGCCTGTTCCTATCCGTTTGTTCTCTGTCTGTCCCAACTCTGCTCCGTTTTCCAGTTACCATTCAGCCTGTTGCGCATGGTGCCTTGCACTTCTGACCACCGTGAGTCAGCTGCCAACCACACCAGGACTACTCCAAGAGGTAGGGGCCTGCTCGGCTCTCCACGGCGAAGTCCAGATCCCTGTACAGGGGTTAAAGGGTGAATACTAGGGAGCCAACAGGATAATGCCCTCAAGTTTAGCCCAAAGCCAAACCAATTGGTTGGCACAGTGCATCCACACTCACAGTGCATAACATCAATTTTCAAAAATTTTCCATTTTTTTCAAGGGAAGGTGAAAACATGGTGCAAGCCTCTAGGAAGAATTTTGCTAGTTTTGGCCAAATCCACTAGTTAAAGGCAAATCAAAATGTCCTTAGAAATGAAACAGAATGCTTTATCTACATGTCATTTTACTTTTTTACGGTACCTTTATTTCCGCAGTCACTCTTGTGAGAGGGTCATTGAAGGATACACTGGTATTACCTTGCTCCTATGACACCGACAGAGGCACATACTCAACATGCTGGGGTCACGGCCCTTGCGGACTGCTCACATGTTACAATAAGATTCTTGAAAGTGATGGTGATGATGTGATCTGGAGAGAGTCAAGAAGATACCAATTAACAGGGAACTTAGCAAAGGGGAACGTGTCTTTGACCATCGAGGAGGCCAATGCGGATGATGGTGGAGTCTACTGCTGCAGAGTTAAGGTCCCTGGAGTTTTTAACGATATAAAGAAGGAAATCCGTGTAGAGATACGTAACGGTATAGTATTTCGCATCCTTTATTTGTAGAGCACCATTATATTACTGTGTTTTGTACATAGAATAGATGCAGCAGGGTGGTAGGGCCGGCTCCAGGTTTATGTAGGCGCTTGGGCGATAGAGCCCGAGTGGGCCCCTTTGTGTCACATGTGGCAGTGAGATTCCTTGTATTGTAGATATTGCTGAATATTCCACCTATTTCTTGAATAAGTGAAAGCCATTGAAAATTTTGCAGCAGACTATATTCTGCAGAGTAGATTTATGTGAATCAGCAGTTAGGGTGGTACCATACATTTTTATGAAAAACGCCATGTTCTTTGTACCTTTTTTTCGTGAGTGTTTTTGTACTGGGCTATATAAAATTCATTTTCCAATCACTGATAGCTCCGCCCATTGGACTGTTCAGGTCTGAATCAGCAAATATATAAATGGATAAAATTCTAATTATACTGAACCTTTCCCCATAAATATATATATCACTCTGCTCAGCTCCTCCTGCTCTACAACATGATGCCTGCAGTTTGGACAACATGTTTGAGTGGACAGATTACCTTTCCGCGTTGGTCGGGATCTGACGCCGGGCTTGCAGAGTGGTATGGCCATGCGTCTGTCATGCGTATGACAGTATTTAGGAGAGCCGACCCCCCTTCCGACCCATACGTATCACAGACCAATAGGCTATTCATGTGCTTCCATGAGGCACCGCATGTATTTAGGAGAGACTCTCTGTGTACAATGGGCTGTGATCATATAATTTCTCTCCATTCTATTCACAGTTGATGTCATCTCTGGACGCGCAGGTGACTCCATTACATTACCCTGTACATACAATGTTAGTGAGGGCACATCCCCTGTGTGCTGGGGGAAAGACACTTGTCCAATATCTAGATGTACTAACAGCATTGTCTGGACCGATGGCGAAGCAGTTTCCTGGACTATGTCCGAAAAATACAAGTTGATCGGGAACATAAAAACTGGAGACGTGTCCTTGACCATCAAAAGGTTGACGAAGGAGGATGAAGGAACGTACTGCTGTCGTGTGGAGATCCCGGGACTGTTCAACGACAAGACGAAGGAAATCAGTTTGAATGTGGAAGATGGTAACTTATTCGACGATCATGAAAATAATTTTTGATTAGATCTAGAATTTATATATTCATAAGGGGATCTGGAGTGCCCAAGAACAAGGACGTATATACCATAGAGGCGCATGTCAAGCATATCTAGTGAGTGAGTCCATTAGGGCCCTTTTACATGGAACAACCTGTTGGGTGCAGATGCCCGACAGGCCATGCCAGCGATGAATGTTCCTATGATTTTATACAGGAACGAGCATCACTCAGTGAATGGAGGTGAAGCGCCCAGGGATCATTCCGACCCGTCCGCCTCCATTCATAATTAACAGGCAGTCGTTCATAAGTGAGCGACTACCTGTTTACAGGGATCGATCCGCCATTCAGTTTTCTGCATGTAGAAACTGAATGATGAAGAGAAGCAAACAAATGATTTTTCGTCTTTCAGTCGGGGTATGCATTTACACTCAGCATCTGCTGGATGCAGGAATTTGAAGGCTTTATCAGGTCCTGTCAAAGGGCCCGTACACATTGGTAGTGACAACCTACATAAGTATGGGGTCTCCACAGGTGTCATAGTGTTAGCTAACAAGGAAGGTGGAATTTAGGTCATGAAAAAGTCTGATTGGTGGTGGTCTTACTGCTGAGCCAACCACCTATCCCAAGAATGGGGGTCCCCATTCCCCGTTTTCTTGTCACTGTGGGTTGCTTCTCCCATCTGCAATGATGTCATAATGAATGGAGCTGTTGATGCAAAAGCTGAGCCAAGCGCTTCTACTCGGCTATCTCCGGCAGACCTGTTGAAAATGAATGTATCGGCACAGTGCATATTATGCTATCATTCCATTCAATCTCCTCACTGCAGTAGGTGCAGTGAGCCCACAGTAAGTAGAATGGGACCTACTTACAGCCCCCCCCTCCCCCGTTCTCAGGATCAGTGCGGTCCCAGGTGATAAGAGTTGATCTTGGCACAACACCTTTATCGCTCATGTAATTGCACTAATTGTTGGGCTACACCTGCACTGTCAGCCTAGCAATTGTTGGGAAAAAGCGAGCGCTAGTGTCAGCCGTTAGTGCTTGTCTAATAGCATCCTTAGTAGTATGCTGGTGTCAAGCAGCTGCTGAAAGCGGTCTAATTTTTATCATTGCAATAGATCTTCTATGTACAGCACAGGCAGCAGCACTCAACATGTAACCAAACTGCTATGGCACTTGATGGACATGTTCATAGCTCATCATATCTGACAGAGTGATAGATTGGAAGAGTCATTGATTTTGACTTTTTTGACCCATGGCTGTACTGAAGTTTCCACTTGCTGAAGTAGCCCACCACCATCATTGTCTTCAATGTTATGGCAGAATTTGTACATTTTGAAACTTTCCTTCATGAAATTTGACAAACAATACAAACCCATCACCGTTCTTTCATGCACTGTGTGAGCAGATTGTTTGCACAGTGGTTGACCATCAGCATGGTTTCTATCTCAGCTAGCACATAATCTACATTGGGATGATGATGTACAAGTTACTCGTCCTCTTAGTTCCAACGATAATTCTAACTAGTAGTATCAGTACTGGTATATCTCCTCCATTCCAGCATTTGCACCAGACAGAAGACCATAATAGATGACACTATTCTGCCCGGCAGAAATGCCAAAACGAATGAAACCTGTTGAAATGGAGAATAAAGCTCGCAGCTTTGGTCTACCTTTTCATAATGACAACCTATAGCTCCATCTAGGGTTTCGTCTAAATGCCCTTTTCGTCACTCCAGATGGAACCTTGGGACGAAAAATCTGAGTGCACATAGAGACTCTAGAGCAGGGGTGTTGAACTCATTTTAACCGCGGACCACATCAACCTTATGGTTGCCTTCAAAGGGCCAATAGTAATGATATAGTAGGGGCTCGTTCATATGTGTGTATTTGTACAGCATCCACAGTGCCACCTATTGAAAGGCAGCATTCCTTCGAGTCAAAGTGGGACTTTTTATACAAGTCTTGTTACAATGACTGGGAATCAAAAGCAAAGCCAGACTCCATGTACATACAGCTGTTTCCAGGTTATTGCCCATCATCAGTGTACAGTAGGAGTCTGGCTTTTGCTAGTGAGAGGCCTGGGACAGGGGTCAGAAACGCTCTTTTCTCCTTAGGGAGAGCAACTATATACTATAAACTAAGTGAGGAGACTCAAATGGCCACGCACGCTCCTCTGGGTAATATGCAAATAAGGGAGATGGAATAAATCCTCCACAGTGCCACCTATTGAAAGGCAGCATTCCTTCGAGTCAAAGTGGGTCATTGTAACAAGACTTCTATAAAAAGTCCCACTTTGACTCGAAGGAATGCTGCCTTTCAATAGGTGGCACTGTGGAGGATTTATTCCATCTCCCTTATTTGCATATTACCCAGAGGAGCGTGCGTGGCCATTTGAGTCTCCTCACTTAGTTTATAGTATATAGTTGCTCTCCCTAAGGAGAAAAGAGCGTTTCTGACCCCTTTGTACAGCATATTATGTGCGCAATTGTTTTGCGCATAATGCACAATAAATTGAACCCATTGATGTGACTCAGATGCCGGTAGCGCTGCCTGGTTAACCCTCTCAAACCCCTTAAAACACGCCTTAAAAACACGCCGACCCTGTATACTAAAGCCCCGGGGTCTGTGCGTGTGACAACTCCCTGCTATCAGCTGCAAGGGACCGCGGTGTGCGACCACAAGTCACGCAGCCGATGTTATCCAATGCATAACGGCCATCACTTAAGAGTTTTAAAAAAAAGTTACTTTCATCTCCTGTCACAGATCAGATCCGTGACGGGAGCTGAAGCTACTCACTGCTGGCCTCCGCCATGTCCCGTGACGATCTGGTCCTGAAAGGACCTACCGCTGGCTTCTGCGCATGCGTGTCAAAGGTAAAATGTCGGGCACATGCACAGAATACCGGAGAGCCTAAAAAATGTAAAATCTCACTTTCCCGGTTAGCAAAGATAGCTGAGAGCAAGGAGATGTCACCGAGGGCTCCGGTATGCGGTCCTCGGGATAACGGCGATTTATGTAAAGTTAAGAAAAAGTTTTTAAAAAGTATAAGTTTCATCTCCCCTCACGGATCGTATTCATGAGAGGCGATGAAAATATTTACCGAAGGCCCCCGGATTTGTACCCCGACAGTATCTTTATCCAAGGACCTTTCTCGACTTTTGCGCATGTGTCCATCAGCAAAATGGCGTCTGCATGCGCAAAACCCAACGATTGCCTGGGAAATTTTAAATCTCCCTGCTCCTGGCTACCAAAAGTAGCCGAGAGCCTGGAGATTTCACGGAGGACTGGGCATGCTGTCCTTAGTCTTCTGATCCATTGGATAATTAGATCCGTGAGGAGTGGTGAAATTACTTACCTATGGCCCCCAGATTTGTCCCCAGATGGGATCTTTATCTGCAGACCTTTTTGTGGCTTCTGCGCATGTGTCTGTTGCAAAATGGCGGACGCACCACAGAAGGTGGGGAGGGCCCAGGAAATTTTAAATCTACTTGCTCCTGGCGAAAAAAGGTAGCTAAGAGCCTGGAACAGTGACCGAGGGCCACAGTGAGCAGTCCCCAGTCATGTGATAAAAAGGTAGCGATCTACTTTAGGCCGGTCTCACACGATCCGATAGGAATTACCTAATCCACTTACAGAAAACAGAACACAGCAGTTTCTATTTTACCGTAGATATCCGCAACATAAAGCCCATTGTGCTCCACGGTCGCAGATATACCTGCAGCCCATACGCAGCAACATTACAGCACTTAGTGATGACGTGGGAAATCTAAACAAACAATCAAAAAAAATTCTTTATAGGAAGTACCGGTAGTTTTTTTTTGCTGTGCTATGGGGTCTGGAATTTCTTCAGTTGCTCCCTGAAATCCAACGGGTGTTCCCTCCATTATAGGCCTAGCCATGTGTCCTGTAAGTAGATTAAGGGTATTGCTAAACACAGAAGAACTAGTGCTATAAAATTTGGGGTATGTCTTCCCAGTTATCCCTGTTTGAAACAAAGGAAACTGTCATGAAAGTGACATCTATGAAAAAAATTAAATTTTATTTATTTTTCAAATGCTTTATAATAATTTTAGTAAAATACTGTGGGGTCGGAATGCTCGGTACACAACTAGATAAATGGACTCAAGGTGTCTAGATTTTAAAATTGGGTTGTGGGGGGTCACAAGAGGACCCGTCAGCTGATGCTGTCTGCTTCCCAATCTGTTAGAGTCTTGCGAGTATACTCGGAGAAGACATGAACTGACAACACAGGCAGTGTGTGATCAGAATGAATTCTAGTTTATTCAAGCAAATACATCAGATTATATAGACCATAGACCACTGTCCAGGCAGGATGTGCTTATCTCACGGTCAGCATATAATTGCAAGAATACATTCCTTCTTAATGAGCTATTGTAAAGAAAAAAAACTTAGAGACAGAACACCCTGTGAGTTTACCACAGGATGTTCTTGTAACTGCGAGAGATAAGGAAGACCTTGAACAGTTCAGAGAAATCAGTTCTCAACCACCTGTTTCCTGTCTTCCCTAACCAAAGCATATTTTGTATTTCAACTATTTATTCTTATTTTGATAGCTAAGCAACAAAATTAACCCCTTACATCTCCCCCATTTGGACATAGGGTCCACCATCATGCCAGGTACTTCACCCGAGTGGTGCCGGCTCCTGCCAGATTCCCTAGAGTCATGTGGTGGTCCCAAAGTCCATCTGGGTTAAAGGTTAGCAAAAGCCTTTTCACTACAACGTGTGGTACAAGACATGATTAACTTTAAAGCAATATATATATGACGAGCAAAATCATCACTACTTGAAGCATACTTTGTAAAATTCCCATGAACCACCCTCCTAAACCAGAGAACCAATTGGCAGGGTTCAAAGAACTAAATGTGTTACCCCACCAGCTATCTCTGGTTTCTGAGTTTTCATTTGTCCATGCAAGCAGTTCTTTCGACGGAACAGGAACAGTCAGGAAAGGAAAACTAGTGGCACCAGGTGTGTGTACAAGTCCAACAGTCTTTCACCTGTGAGGTGTTCAGTCCATCTACCAGTATTTGGTGGTGTCTAACAAAGTGGTTCTGGGCATTGTCATTTTGCACCCTCTCATAAGGGCAAAGCATGGAGTGAGGAGTCCAAAAGTCCATCAATAAACAAAATGTCCTTAATTTTCCTTCTCATGGGGGGCAAAGCAGGGCGTGAAAAGTCCCATTAGTCCCAAGACAAGCAACAGTTCCTTCAATTTTCACCGAAGTAGGTGTAATCAGCAGGACTTGATAGGGCCCCTTGAATCTTGGCCCTAGGGATTTCCGGACACGCCTCTTTACGACCACCCAGTCTCCAGGTTGTAGGGAGTGAGATCCCTTTAAGTTGTCTGGGTCTGGAATGGGAGAAAAAAGACTAGATTCTGGGTTACTGTTAGTTGGTCACACAGGTGCTTTACATATCCAGCTACTGTGTCATAGCCCTGCTGTAGGGCCTGTGGATGATACAGCCCCAATCTTGGCACAGAGCCAAACAAAACTTCTTTTAACTTAAGCGTACCATCAAAGTCCAAGGTTTTTATCAAAGTCCAAGGTTTTTATCAAAGTCCAAGGTTTTTATCAAAGTCCAAGGTTTTTATCAAAGTCCAAGGTTTTTATCAAAGTCCAAGGTTTTTATCAAAGTCCAAGGTTTTTATCAAATTCTTCTTTTCTTCTTTTCTTCCACGGCTTGAGGGCCGCTGCCTTTGCTGTGTAGACTGTGATGGCATTGACTCTTGTTCCTCTGGTGTAGGAATTGGTGTGAGCTTTCCACTTTGTCAGGTAGAAGAGGGCCTCCGTGAGACTCTGCACCGCTGCACCATTCTTAATTGGCTGTCCTGCTGAGGTAAAAAAAAACTGTCTGGCCTTCCATGTTGGGCCGTAATCATGAGCTATGCCAAATGCATACCGGGAGTCAGTGTAAATGTTTGCCGTCTTACCTTTCGCCACTCTACACGCCTCAGTGAGGGCCTTCAGTACCGCTTCTTGTGCTGAAACATGCGGGGGCATTCTGCTTTTAGGACATCTTGTTGTGTGACCACTGCAAAACCTGTTACAAACCTTCCCTCGTCATTTAGGTATCTGGATCCATCCACAAACAGCTCAAACTGGGGGTTCTGCAGGGGCTTGTCTGTGACATGCGCAAACCCAGCCGTTTCCTGGGCCATGAGGGCCACACAGTCATGCTGGTTTCCAATGTCAAATGCCTCCTGTTCGTCAGTCAGGGAGTTGTAAAACAACTTATCCCCTGTACTTACTCCCCCATTTGAATCTATGTCACCTAATGGAAGTAAGGTGGCTGGATTCAAGGTGGTGCACCTTTTGGAATGAGATGTTCGAGGAGGACTGTACTGCGAGTTCCATTTTTATCTGTCTGGCAAGAGACAGATGTCTACGGCTTACCTGAGTCAGGATACCATGTATGTCATGTGGGGTGTAGATCACCATGGTGTGATCTAGGACAACGTCAGAACTTTTGTCCAGTAGTGCTTGGACTGCTAGAACCGATCGGACGCATGATAGAGACCCTCTAGCCACCGCGTCAAGATGGGCACTGTAGTATGCTACAGGTCGCTTTTTGTCACCATGCATTTGTGTCAGTACAGCGGTGGCGTGTCCCGCCATCTCAGTGACGTATATCTGGAAAGGTTTGTCATAGTCTGGCAGCCCCAGTGCGGGTGCACTGGTTATCTGTACTTTCTCTGCGGGGTCAGGGCAAATGGCCGTGAACACAAACAGTCGTACAGAGGCTGCATGGTCATGGAGGCAGAGCGTATCCACGGCCAACAGTATGAGTCCAGTCCCAAAAAGGTACGCAACTGAGCATGGGAGGTGGGAAGTTGCATGTCACTTACCACCTTCGTGCGTTCCGGCGTCAGGTGTTTAGTACCTGGACCTAGGCAGTGGCCCAGGAACACTACGTGAGATTTGCAGAACTGTTTGTCTTTACTGGCTTTGGAGCCATTCTACTCTGATGGAGGAAACACAAAAGGCTAAGTGATGCATTGAGGCAACTATTTGGGTGAGGAGCACACAACAGTAAGTCATCAACATATTACAAGAGGGCGGTGCCCTCGGGAATTGGCCAGGCGTCTAATACCAGATCATGCATCTAGTGAACTGGTTTTGGGCTATTCCATGCCCCTTATGGCAGCACTGTCCAACAGTACTGCTTTCCTCTGAAAATAAATGCAAACAAATACTGACAGTCTGGCTGGCCCTTTAAACTCTTTCTATTAACGGGGAACAAAAGGGGGTATTGGCTGGGAAGACACATTCATTAAGGGCTTTAAGTTAACATAAAGAAGAGACAGTGTCTGCAATTGCATCTTCTTGGACATGTGCCAGGGGGTACTGACGGACCAAGGCGGCTAAGAGCTTGTTCCTCTGCGTGCGTAAGAGTGAGGACAGGGAGAGGTGTCGCTTGGTCTGCTGCCATCCGACAGAAGGTCGGGTGACTTTCAGACCCGGGGTGTATACGAGCCTCACCGGATGGGTGAAGTTTGATACAACATCCCAAGGGTCCCATCACGTCAGTTCCCAATATGCTTTCAGGACCTTCCAGCACAAGGAAGCGCGTGAGGCATCGTGGCCCTTTAAACATTACCTCAAGCGGTTCAGTTTCTGCCAGCTGAATTGGCACTCCTGAAACCCCTTGCACCGATTACCGCTAGACAATCAGGCTGGTATTCTATTTCAAATAGATCAGAACTTTATATAAAAAAAAATTTAAAAATAGCTGACCTGCAATACTTAGATCACCTACGTCTTCTCCTCCCCCCCTTTGAACTAGGGTACTTAATTGGAAGAAGAGTAGCCAGGTTCAAGGTAGTAGCAACATTGAAAAGAATGACAAGAGCACATTGTAGCTGGATTTGACGGGCCAGAAATAAGTGCTTGGGTTGCACTTGCGTGTATATGCTCCGGATGTCATGAGGGGTGAGGACCACTAGGGGTAGTTCAATACCAACTCCAAAGATTTGTCAACCATTGCCTGTACTGCTGCCACCGCACACACACACATGAGGGAGCTCCTCGAGCCACTGGACCCAGTCTCATGGAGTAGTATCCAAGTGGCCGTGGTTGTCCTCCATGCTTTTGTGTCAATACTGTTGTCACATGGCCAGAAAATTCAGTACAGAAAAGAAGAAAGGGTAAAGTGAAGGGTGAGAAATGAGCTTCAAGGGTGAGAGAGAGAGAGAAAAGAATGATTGAAAGACAGTCCTAGAGTAGTTGCATAAGAGAGGAAACAGAGTGGATCCATGGGCGGCAGTATGAAACAAGGCCCAGAAAGGGGCGGAGTTTGGCAGCAGGTGTAAGTACAGGTATGGCTGTTTGCGTGTTTCTCCTACAGAACATTCTCTCAGAGACAGTACAGTACTAACAGCATTTAGCAGTGATACAGACATTCAACCAATCACAGAACTGACATTTACCCAAAAAGCAAAAATATACCTTAAAATCCCTATATGTTTTCTATTTTTAAAACCGTATAATTCAAGTAATTCATTACAAGTTTCTTATTTTTTCAACGTCTGTCTTTCTTCTATGACCTTGAATTGTATCTCTCTATGAAACAGATTTTTGGAAAGCGGCCAGAACATTCAGACCTTGCACAACATTAATCATTAGTAAATATAAGAGGTATATTTCTTTGCACAGACTATCAAACACAGACGGCAGGGGAATAGTTAAACACATAGAAAAGACAACATGCTAAGTGCTTCTGACAGCGCAACATTTTTAACCCTTGTATTCTTAAAAGCCCCCACCGACGTGAGTGGGGTATAACTTTCTTACACTTTCTTGAAGAAGACTAAGACGTATAACAAAGATTAGATTACATAACATCAAGACATACAAGACAAACAATAATGGTTATTTGTCACATAATTGTCCACAGATTCTGCATGAACTTGCTTTATGTCCCAAAGGAACACAGACTATAAAAGAATTCCCTTTCTCTGATAACCCATTACTGCCGTATCTACACTTGCTTCTATCCATCTGTCTAACATACTTTTATCCAACCTTTGACTATCTCTGAATCTTTCCCAAACTTGTTGGTCTAAGATTCCCAAAATTCTAACCTGCTTTTCTCAACAAATTGCTAGATTCTCTCCCCACGGCTAACTTGCTTTCTCCCGTACTATTGCCAGAACTCATAGTTAAAGGTTCCCGCCTTTTTAAGTCCTATCTGTTTATATATTTTACAGGCTTGCCTACAGATGTCCTTCCCTTCCCCCAATCTTATTATCTCAATGGGTGTCAGGAAAGTCTGAGACTGGTCGGACCCCATTCTGACTATGGACTTACCTCTTGATTTACCACTATTGTCCCTACTGCCGAGTCCGCAACTGGCAGGATACTTATGTACTTTTCAGTCCCTTCTGCCTCGTCCGCAATGGGCAGGATATTTATTTAGGGCCGTCCTGCCAAGTATTGGCAGGATACTTCTCTTCTGCGAGTCCGCAACTGGCAGAAATACTTATGGACTTTTCAGTCCCTTCTGCCACGTCCGCAACGGGCAGGATATTTATTTACTACTATACTTACGGGGATAGAGGAAGGACCACAGCTTGCCTTGCTGGGCGGCTTTTAGTAATCTTATTACAAATTACAGCTAACATTATGAGTCCGGCAAAAAGCAATAATTTCTACAGCAGACAGCATGGCAATATACACACAAGGGTTCTTCCGTCTAGCACGGTTACTAAGAACACCGTAAATAACAGGCAGAAGTGTCCTATAAACATGCAGCGACTAACCTTCTGTCGACACGTGACTGAAGTCAGGGGAACCCAGAGCTGGAGTGGTAAGTCAAGGGCTTACCTTACACCGGTGTTTTGTAGATCTGGGGTCCCGTGACCTCTGGTCCGGCTGGTCGGCAGGTAGGGTCGTCAGTAGAGATGAGCGAACGTACTCGGATAAGCACTACTCGTCCGAGTAATGTGCTTAATCCGAGCACCGCTGTACTCGTCCTGAAAGATTCGGGATGCGCTGCGGAGCGGGGAGCTGCAGGGGAGAGCGGGGAGGAACGGAGGGGAGATCTTTCTCTCCTTCTCTCCCGCCCGCTCTGCCCCGCTCCCCGCTGCGACTCACCTGTCAGCAGCGGAGCGCCCCGAATCTTTCAGGACGAGCACAGCGGTACTCGGATAAGGCACATTACTCGGACGAGTAGTGCTTATCCGAGTACGTTCGCTCATCTCTAGTCGTCAGGTATCGGCTACGGGTATGGAGTTAGCTTCTGTCCCTCGTTGGAGCGCCAAGTATTGTGGGGGGTCACAAGGGGACCCATCAGCTGATGCTGTCTGCTTCCCAATCTGTTAGAGTCTTGCGAGTATACTCGGAGAAGACATGAACTGACAACACAGGCAGTGTGTGATCAGAATAAATTCTAGTTTATTCAAGCAAATACATCAGATTATATAGACCATAGACCACTGTCCAGGCAGGATGTGCTTATCTCATGGTCAGCATATAATTGCAAGAATACATTCCTTCTTAATGAGCTATTGTAAAGAAAAAAAACTTAGAGACAGAACACCCTGTGAGTTTACCACAGGATGTTCTTGTAACTGCTAGAGATAAGGAAGACCTTGAACAGTTCAGAGAAATCAGTTCTCAACCACCTGTTTCCTGTCTTCCCTAACCAAAGAATATTTTGTATTTCAACTATTTATTCTTATTTTGATAGCTTAGCAACAAAATTAACCCCTTACAGGGTCATTTGTGGAGAGTGTTCTATTGTTTTGGTAGCTTGATGGCTCTACAAGTGAGTAATGGGGCCTGGAATTAATTCAGTTGTGCCCTGAGAGCCAAAGGGTGATCCCTCCATTACAGGCCGAGCCATGTGTCCTGTAAGCAGATTAGGGCCACAATGGGTATGTTTCTGAATACAGGACAAACTGGGGGATCCATTTTGGGGCACATGTTTCATGAATATGTGTGCTGTACAAAAAAACTGTTTTCAAAATGACATAATTGTCCAGAAAAATGAAAATCATACTTTTTTCTTCCGCTTTGCTTAGATTCATTTAAACACTGTGAGGTCAAAATACACAGTACACCCCTAGATGAATTTGTTAAGGGGTCATTTGTGGGCGTTCTCCATCGTTGGCAGCTCAGGGGCTTTACAAGTGGGCAATGGGGTCTAAAACGCCTCCAAGCAAAATGTCTGTTCTGAAACACAACCGGGTGCTCCTTTCGGTTTGGGCCCCGTTGTGCATACGGATATATGATTAGGGCCACAATGGGTATGTTTCTGAACCTGGGACAAACAGGGGGATCCATTTAGGGTGCAAATCCTTTTTCATTTTCATGTGACTATTGAAAAAAAAGCCTGTATTTAAAATGACATATTTGCAAAAATATGAAATGTTATTTTTCCTCCTCTAAATTGCATTAACTCTTGAAAAAAACTGTGGGGTCAAAATACTCCCGACCCCCTCAGTGAATATAATAAGACGCGTATTTTAAAAAAAGGGGGGCATTTGTGGGGGGTATCTAGTATTCTGACACCTGTGAGCCTTTGCAGTTTTGGCTTGGTGCAGGAAAAGAAAATGTTGCTCAAAATGTTAATAATTAATCTTCATTTGTGGGTCTCCTAAATGGTTAAAAAAACTAAAGTTTTTTCAATGTGCTTCTAGAATAAAGTAAACGGATGGAAATATATATCTTATCAAAAATTCGCACAGTATGTTTGCGCATATTTGCAGTTGAAAATGTTTTTCACAATTTTTCCAATGTTGGCCCTTTTAATAAATTTACACAGGTTCTATCGGTCTATTTTTACCACTTAAATGAAGTACAACATGTGGCGAAAAAATAATGTCAGAATCACTTGGATATGCAAAAGCAGAGTTATTCTATATTAAGGCCCTTTTACACGCAATGATTATCAGCGATAATCGTTACATGTAAACATGGGCATCCGACACTTTTCATTTAAACGATAGATTTTACTTTACATAAAATCCATCGTTCAACCAATGAACACATTTCATGGTCTCCCCGCAGCCTGTTCACACTAGCCATGAGGAGAACAATGCAATCTGCTGGCAGCCAGGAGGAGAACAATGGAATGTGCAGCAGCTGTTTACACAGCTGGCTGGGTGTTTAAACACATGCTGGGCTCTGCAAACAACTCCTGCAGGTCATTTTACATGCAAATGAAGATGATAAAGTGTTAATGGCTGTTAACACTTAATGCAAATACATTGCTTAATCTTTCAATAGTTTGGCCATTTGAAAGATTATCATTGAGTGTAAAGGGACCGTTAAAGTGACACATGTCAGATTCCCTAAATTTGGCCTGATTATTAAGGTGGAAACAAGCTAATATCAAAATGTCTTTGTTTTTCTTTTCTAGATGGATTCCAAGGATTCCAAACATTCCAAACTGAAGCCTTGGGAAGGTGATAAATGTATCCAGACTCAAACATGTAGAAAAACTATTTGTATATCTGTCATTCCTCGTTCTTAAAATGGACCCGATACACAGCGAAACCTGCGCTCACAAATTCACATAAGTACATTCTTTTATTGCGAATTATAGAATGCCAGCAATCAAAACATGTTTCCAGGCATCAGTTATGGGCTACAAGTGAAAAAAAACAGTGGTGAGGGTGCAAAACTGTTCTTGTATCAGGCACCTGTGGCAAGGATTGCTTTAATGCCAATGGTCAGGTTTGCCACTGAGACTCAGGCACGCCTCAAGTTTCCTGTAGCCGCACGCTTGACCCCTGACACCATGTCAATCCTTGTGACAGGTACATAATACAAAATTTTCCTCCAGGGAACAGCCTTGCACCCTCACCATTGTTTTTTCCACCTCCATGGCATTGTAACTGATGAAGAGCCCTTGTTTCTTGAAACGTGTGTTTTTAATGCTGGTGTTCTATAATTCACCATAAACTAATCTATTTATATGAATTTGTGAGAAATAATCCCTATTGTGCCGTACACTAGGCTCGTTTTCTCTGGCCTTCCTGTCTCCAAATTTCATGCCCACCAATCTGGGTGAAACATTCGAGCTTATTGGCAGCACCGCCGCCCAGATTTAGTCTCCAGTTCTCATAACATGGGAAATAACATTTACAGGCACCTTTTTTTGGGTGTGCTTCGCCTATTATTCAGATCTTCACCTAGTCATTCTTAAAACCATTCTTGTAGAAATCTAGCACAAAAACAAGAATCCTTCATATCCTACTAAATAGGAATAGGGTGGAGCTAGCCTTGCTTGGTCTCCATTGAATAAAATCCCCCAGTTGGAAGTCTCTGCTGCTGCAAGCTGCCTCCCAGTCAATGGCAAACAGCCTATATTCTATAACCTTTGTGTTATGTATTGTTGATATCTCTGAGCCCTGGATATCAAGAGGCATGCTGTTCTCTTTTTCTCTGAAGAGGTCTATTAGCTTTCTGGGACAACCAAGTGGGTAACGTTAACCCAAATTATATAAATAGTTCCAGTTTTTCTCTTTATGTGACTTTCAGAATTTATATTGTTGCGTCTCCTAGATAACATCTAGTACCACCACTAGAGTGGGTTGGGTACATTGAACTCATGTACATGTATCACAGCTGTCTCAGAGAACGGATGGTCTTCTTGTCCATGCTGACCTATGCCCGTGTTTGGTTGATTGTGTTTTCCTATGTTTTAATATGTGAGGCTCCTAATTGTTATGTTTAACCAAATGTGTGTTATTGCATATCCCTGCAGCTTTGAATGAATTATACGGAGCCCCAAAGAAGCAAACAACTCTGTAGAGTAAAGACGGCCATTTTGTACTCAGTATACAGAAGTCTACAGCTTCATCAGCCTCGAATCCTACAGCGGATATCAGTAGCTTTACTAGCCCTATGGATCAACTTTGTTTGATTGTATGGTACTATGGAATATATGGATTATATAGATCTGTTTCTTTTTCCATTCTCCTATGAAGGTTGCTTTTTAGAACAACGTTGTATGTGTTGCGGCCTTCATGTAATTACAATAAAAAATACCGCTTACCCAGTCTCTGCTATACTTCATACTATACTCTATACTTCAAAATGCTAAAAGGGCATTTCGCCCAAACATTTTATAGACTAGATTAATTCTTTTGGTGGCACAAATAGCCCTTCATAGGCTGCTAGGGATGGTACTACCACTAATAGACAATATCTCACCAGGAGAGAGTCAAGGGGCGCACTATCAACTAACGGACAGTAGGGGGCTCATATTCTTCAGTTACCTTATAGAAACTGTTCTCACTGCTCCCAGGTGACTCGGAAGGAACACATCTCGCCCTATTTTCTACTGTCCCCCATTACTGCTTCACTCCCCTCCATGGCACATATGGAATTGGCTACTTGATGAAAGACGTATATAAGATACAGACGGTGTGCACAATACAGAAACTCATTGTGAGAGGTCTAAGTAACAGCAAATTAGGAGAAAACCTAAAACGTTTGAATCTAGTAAACACGTTGAATGTGTGTCATGAGCATGTACTTGATTGTCTACATATCTGTGCATCCTTGCATATTGTGAGCGTACGTATATGTGCATGCATGAATGTGATGATTGTATAACACACCGAGACCCTGCTGCAGCATCCTGCTCAAATGTATCTATGTCTGTAGTAGGCTAAACCGAGTGCAGACCTACAAGAGGGGCAAAGCAGTGGGAAATTAAGATGGTAGTCATGGTGGCTCTGCTGCTCCCCTAAAACGTGGTCAATCGTGATCTGGTGCGGCATGCCACATACAGTGGTAAGTTTGGCAATTCTTATTGTGTGCTTCCCGCGGAGTAAGATTGTCCATGTACGGGTAGGGACCATAATTACTATCACCATATCATGCTCCATAACCATCTTTGTACTCCGTATTACAGAAGGTCTGCAGTATGGTGACATTGCGGTCTAATGCACCATAGCTGCCACGCCACTGCGGATACACACACACCTAAGGTGCGAACATCATCTCAAGTCTCACGTAAATCTCATATAAGAACATAGTGCGTCCATTTCCGCAGGGCCCTGTCCCCCGTCACATCACGATTTACCCATCACATTACATTAACAGACATCCTATATCCTGTGAGCGTCACATCACTCTCATCATGTCACCTTCCCTGGGGAGATAGTCCATCAATCCGAACTCATCCATCTGTCATATCTGCTGTCCTTATTGTTCACACAGCTGTCGTTGGAACGGTCTTAGGTTGTTCCTGCAGCTTTCATCTTTTTTTAATTCTTTATTTAACATTTTCAGTTTCCATTGACGGTCTGCCATAAATCTACAGCAGCATACATCCAAGTTCTGATCAACTTTAACAATTATTCCAGTATGTAACTACACAGACAAGGGAGAACCAAAGTTCTGTTCAATGGTCCTGGAGATTTCCGTTTTCCCCCTGTTCTGAACACTCTATCTGTGAACAAGAACGTTTTTGCAACTGTCTTATCTTCTTTGCTTAAATACGCAATACAGAAGGGACAAACATATATGGGAACCTACATATATTAGAAATAGAAGGAAAGGAGAGGGAAGGGAAAGCAGTTGGAAAACAACATCAATTCAGGGACTTACTGCTGCCTGTACTCCTCGGTGTTCTGGAAATCTATCCAGCAGTACCAAGTCTTTCAAAATTTATCTTGCGTACCTCTGAGTGTGGCCGTGAGGTCCTCCATCTCCATAATCCAGTTTATAGAATTAAGCCACATCTTTAGGGTGGGCGGTGCTGTCTGTGTCCAAGGTCTGGGAATGCAGGATCTTGCTGCGCTAATCAGATGGCGCACCACTGACTTTTTACACGTTGATAGAGGGATGTCGCAGTGACGCAGAAGGAAAAAGACTGGCGATTTAGGTAGGGCATATTGAGCGAACTTAGAAGTAATTCTCCATACTTCTGACCAGAAGTCCGCCAGCACCGGCCAGTCCCAGAAGACATGTAACAGCGTGCCCTGTTCTATCCCACATCTCCAACATAAAGAGGGGACCGAAGGGAACATCTTGTGTAGGCGGGACGGCACCCTGTACCAACGCGAGAGGATCTTATACCCTGACTCCTGTATCTGGCTTGATATGGAGGCTGAATGCGTCACTGAGAATATTTTCTCCCTTTCCTCTAAACTGAATGTAGTATTGCGGTCCTTTTCCCATTGCTGTAGGTATCTTGGGGGCATGGTCTCCATTTGTGTGTTTAGTATACCATACATTCGTGAAAGCGTGTGCCTGGAGGGACCCTCTTCACTGCACGCCATCTCAAATTGTGTCTTGGGGCGGGAGAATAAGCTTGGGTGGGGGAGAGATCGGAGAAAGTGTCTTAATTGAATGTTTTGCCAGAATGAAAGCCTGGTTTGGCCGGTCGTTTCTCCCAGGTCCTCTCCCATCAGCCAGTGGCCCTCTCGCAGGAAATGACCTGTTCTAAATCTGCCTCCAGCAAACCATTCCCGGTATGTTTTGCTCTCGTTACCTGGAGGGAATTCCGGGTTACCTAGGATCGGATACATGGGAGAAAGTCTGGGGGAGACACCTGCCCCCTCTATGATCCTTGGTAGAATTGTCAACGTGGGGCCAATTGTAGGATGGCTTGCCAGCTCTGTGTGACTTGGTCCTGTATCCATGGAAGAACCAATAGGGACACAGGTGTTGCTATCTGTTCCAAGTCAATCCATTGTTTAAGGCCCCGATGTCTGTGCCAATCTATTATGCGCACTAGATGTGCCGCCTGGTAGTATCGAGGGAAGTTTGGTAGGCCCATACCCCCCTCTTTTTTTGGCCTGGTCAAGGTGTTGCGAGCTATGCGGGTTGGTTTAGTTGCCCAGACAAATTTGGACATAAGCAAAAGTAGTTGCTAAAGAATTGTCTGGGTACATGGATCGGCAGGGCCTGAAACATATACAGCACTCTTGGTAGGATGTTCATTTTGAATAAGGCACACCTCCCTAACCCCCAAAAAAGTCCCTTTGTCCAGGAGTTTAAATCTTGTCGAATCTTGTTAATAGGATTAGGATAATTTGCGGAATACAACCCCGCTACAGTAGATGTAAGATTGATCCCTAGGCATAGAATCTGGTCTTTCTTCCATGGGAACGAAAAAGAGTCTTTGAGCTCTCCCGCTAAGGCCTGTGGGAGCGAGATGTTCAAACCGCAGATTTCTGAGAACTGATCTTAAAATTGGATAGCGATGAATATCGATTGATTTCTGACACTAAATTGGGTAGGGAAATTCGTGGTTTGGTGATAAAAAATAAGAGGTCGTCCGCATATGCTGCGATCTTATGCTCTGTGCCTTCCAGTGCTAATCCCCCTATATTTTGGTTAGAGCGGATGTGGCCTAAGAGTGGCTCTGCAGCTCTCCTCTTTATCCACACAACGGTGCTGTCATCTACTTTGGAGACCGTGTCCCTTATGGGAAGGAAGACCCCCCCCCCCCTCCTTCCATGCGGTCTGTACTCTGTGGCTCCAGATCTTTGGGCCCTCTCATCCGGCAGTCTCATCCCCGGTATAGGGACAGTGCGCTCACTCTACTCCATAGTCGTTAGAAACGGCTGCCGCTGTGTTACTATGCCCTCTGACTTGGCTCAGCGCCGCTGCTCTGTCCTGATGGTGCAACTCTAATTTCTTATGTAGCCAAAGATGGCTGCTAGTAGTCCCGCGGGAGGGGGCGGGGCTTCGCTCGAGCAAGAGAACATTTGTTAGACCGAATAAATGTCATGAGTGAATGAATGTTCACTTGGGTGCATGCATATTTACTGAAGCCTTCACATGGGCCCCTTTACATTCACATTGCTGTGCTTGTTGCACTGCCGCATTTGTTGCCACGTTAGCTGCGGTTTGTCACAGTTACTGTCTTCATGACCTTGTCACCCATCCTTCTGCGTCTATTCCAATGGCACTTTGATACGGATCTAGTCCGTAATGTGCTAGGAACACCAAGAATAACACAGAGAAAGCTATGTACAGCACACTATACCGCTAGCACGCAGGCACATGTGGGTGGTGGGCACTGGCACTTTCTCATTTTCAAAAGTTGGGTGGATATGAAAATGTTCAAAAATATTTGCATTTAGCCCACCATTATGTTACAAAGACTCTCACCAAACACCTTGTGCTGCCCCTGCCTGGCACTATTAGTGTGCTCTATTATATGGTACAACCCTGGGGCATTCTGAGGCCCGGGCATCTGACACAGCATTATTTAGGAGCATGCCAAGGTGCAGGTATTGTAGGTCAGAATCCACTTGGTCTATTCTTGCATTGATGACTCTTCCTTTTGTTATTTTTAGCTAAAGTTCGGTGGTGGATGGGAAAAAAAAAGATAGCTTTATGCTTTTCTCACCCTTATACCGCAATGGTAATTTTACCACAAATGCTGCAGCAATACTTCCTACCTCAAAGTTACTTCCCTTCCCTTTCCTATTTCTATGCCTTCTTAACACTATAGAGCCATTGTCTGATCTTCATCCCCCACAAGACTGCGCAGAATGCATGTGTGCACAGCTTCCATTATCCTTCTCCTGTCCATTACAGGTGGGTATCTGATCAGGTTTTGCCATTTTTTCTGTTTTTGGGTACCAGAATACGATCACTTTTTTCTGGTGCCGCTATATCACATTCCATTTATTAAACCTTTGATAGTATTTGGTTGATATACCGTAGTTATTGTGGTCCATCTGGGTTAAAATGCACATTTTCTTAAGTTGACACTCAAACCAAGGTAGACGCCGGTGAACACGGCGGAGGGGGCGATCTCAATACATTAAAGTCTACGCCCCCGTATTTAGTCTAAATCACTGAAAATGGGATTCAGATTGAACCCTGGGATAGAACTGTAGACTTCCATCGCTCAAGCAGAGATGAATGCTCCACTTGAGCATTTGTGCTGACTATACTTACCTTATTGGTCTCCTAGTGAGCAATGAAAGTCTATTACTTCATCCCGTTGTTCCATTTGAATCCTGTTTCAGGGATTCAGACATAACCCCAGTATGGAACCCAGGGACGTAAAGTTTTGTGACCACTCTGGGGGCATTCTGTCTTTATATGGGATTTCATTTGCATGCTAACAGCAGCAGTGTTCATTTGTACAATATAGTAACGTCATTTCTGTGAACTATATGGCGGTATTACTAATGTGCACAGTATGGCGGTATAATCTATGTACTCTGTATAGTGTCATTGCCCATATTTTATATTTAGGACACCGAAGTGTTTTATCTAGTGTCTTTGCATCGGTCTGTATACATTGAATATTTATAATCGCACCAATGAAAAGGAGGAACATCCTCAGTATGGGACTGTGTATAACATTCTATAGCTAATGTCTGAAGTTAGGAATAAATAACTACATACATTGAAAATAGTTAATAAATAAAATATTGCAAAATAATTGAAATATTGAAATTTTACTCAATAATATAGAAATACATAAAGAATTCTTCTATATATCTCAGGAGATCAGACATTTTTTCCCTCCTTCTTACAATCCCATTCCTCACTGTTAGGGAACTGCCTGCAGCAGGAGCCTCCCCCCACAGCTCTGATTGCAATAGGAGTCCAAGAAAACAAAGCTAAGGACTAGAGATGAGCGAGCGTACTCGGAAAAGCACTACTCACTCGAGTAATTTGCTTTATACGAGTATCGCTGTGCTCGTCCCTGAAGATTCGGGTGCCGCTGCGGCTGACAGGTGAGTCGCAGCGGGGAGCAGGGGAGAGCGGGCGGGAGAGAGGGAGAGAAAGATCTTACCTCCGTTCCTCCCCGCTCTCCCCTGCAGCTCCCCGCTCCGTGCCGGCACCCGAATCTTCAGGGACGAGCACAGCGATACTCGGATAAAGCAAATTACTCGAGCGAGTAGTGCTTTTCCGAGTACGCTCGCTCATCTCTACTAAGGACCCTTTTACACCAGATGAATGATGGTCTGCTTACAAAGGCCGATTATTGTTTGATTTGTATGCCTGCAGAAACTGACCGACAAATAAATTATCATTCGTTGTTCAGTCGCTGCCTGCATTTACCGCCAACTATTATCATTCAGATTTCCAAGATCCATGCACGCATAAACTGAGGGCTCCTGCACACTTGCTCGTTTTTTTACGCCATTATCAATGGGACTTTCAAATGTTAAAAATGCATCGCAAGTTTGTGCTTTGTGATTTTTGTGCGATGGGTTTTTAACTTAAGAAAGACAATTGTGTGAAAAAAACGCAGCGATAGGCCACCTGCAGACGGGTGGATCGGATCCGGCGGCGAGGATTCTCGCCGCGGGACCCGACCCGAGCGCCTGCAGATAGCAGTGTGTCACTCACCTGCTCCTGCGGCCCCAGCTCTTTCATGTGCTGGCTGACAGTCAGCCGGCGCATGTGCAGACCGGAGCCGGCGGCAGGTGAGTGACGTTTCTGTGTGGGGCTCTGCATGCCGCGCGAGATTTCGCGTGGCTAAATCACAGCTGTCTGCATAGCATTACATTTATTAACACAATCCTATGCAGGCTTCCAAGCGGCCATATCGTGTGAAAAAAAACGCGCAAGAAAAGCGCAGTGTGTAGGAGCCCTGATAACGAACAATCAGAAATGGATTACCAAGAACTAACAAGTTTCTGTCAATAACTAAAGATAATTGCCTTACCAAACATGTACAGGACCCGACTAGAGGGACCTCCATTTTGGACTTAGTACTATCTAACAGGCCTGATAGAATATCAGGGGTGTAGGTTGGGGGGCACCGAGATAATTGTGACCATAATATAATACATTTCCACTTGTCTTTCAAAAGGGAGTTTTATCAGGGAGCTACAAAAATATTAACCCTTTGCAATCCAATTTTAGATTGAAGGTTTCCTAGGGGGCTTTCTCTTTCTGCCATTATACAATGGCGCCATCTGCTGGCTAGAGCCAGTACTGTGGTATGGGACATGCTGGAGAGGCCCCTGACAACAGAGCGGCCAGTAATATACACTAAGAATACCCTGTCGGACGTCTTCCAACATCGGAGCTGTACAGCCTTCAATCAAAATGTCGCCAGACAGTGGATTGGAAAGGGTTAAACTTTAAGGCTCAGCGATGCCCAAAATCATATTGACTAGGAAAATGTCCTCAGAAATAAGAGTACATATAAGTGTGATTGGTCTCGATAAGAGAAACCGAGTGATCTTGTAGATATGATACCTTTTAACCCTTTCCAATCCAATTATTTTTTCTCATTCATTCTCCTCAGCTACAAATAAATTGGAGCTGGTGAGAATAAATGAGAAAAAATACATTGTCCTGCACCCTCCTGAACTGACAGAGTTCAGGAGGGTGCAGGTGCTCACTGCACCGTGGGGGGACCTGCTTACCTGTCTGGCGTCTTCCATATTCTCCCTTCTGCCTCCCGGCTCGGCGATCATGTGACCGCTGGGGTCAGGTGGCACCCAACGGTCACATGATCGCCGAGCCGGGAGACAGAAGGGAGAATGCAGAAGACGCCGGACAGGTAAGCAGGCCCCCCCACGGTGCAGGCTCCCAGCTCAGCGTTCATGTGACCGCTGGGGGTCAGGTGACACCGGAGGTCACATGATCGCCGTCCGGAATCTCCGTGCATTACATAGCGCTAATTGAGCGCTATGTAATGTGTAAAGGAAAAGGCAGAAAGGGTTAAAAACGCTTTCTGCCTTCTCCTCAGGGGTCCTAGATAAGGACCAGTGCAGGAGTGTATCTGCACCCGATGTGTCTGACGATCCGGTGCAGATGCACTCCTGCACTGCAGTGTCGAGCCTGTCCTGACATTGGAGCTGTGGAGGGAAATTATGATGTCAGGACAGACATGACATTGGATTGGAAAGGGTTAATGGCTAACAAAACTACATGATGTTAACCATTAAAGGGTATCATATCTACAAGATCACTTGGTTTCTCTTACTGAGAACAATCACATTTTGCTTTACTGGCGACACCGGACCAAAGCTTTTGTTTTCAAGTACAGACAATAAATGGGAAATGTTTAAAAACATCTTAAATACTTACTGTAAGGGGTTCATACCTTACAGGAATAAAAGGGTTAGGAGTAGGAGAAAGCCAATACGGCTCAATATGTAATGTCAAGGGGCAATAAACGGCAAAAAGAAAGCATCTGAAATACCAAAACAAGAAGGCAGCGAAGAAGCACTAAAAACCTGCAAGGAGAAAAACTAATTATGTAAAAAGCAGATAGAAGCAGCACAGCTGGGGACAGAGAGACTTATTGCTAAAGAGAGTAAAACTAACCTTAAACTGTCCGTCATCTATTTATATGAGAAAAAGGATTCAGTATTAATATTTTTTCTCGTATAAATAGAAAAAAGATGAATACTGAAGTGTTGGCCCTTTATGTAGGAAAAATTGTAGATGGTGATGAGAAGAAAGCAAATCAATTACCTTGTTTTTTTTCTCCAGTGTATTCACAGAGGAAAATGAAATGTCAGATGAGATGCAGGGTGATGAAGTAAACTCTCCACTAAATGTCACCAATCTAACCTAAGAGGAAGTGCAGAGTCGCCTTAAAACAATTAAAATAGACAAATCGCCGGGTGCCGATAGCATACACCCCCGAGTTCTAAGGGAATTGCGTAATGTGATACACAGACGCTTGTTTATTGTCAACTAGCTTACCCGTCGCGCGTTGCTGTGAAGACAGACAGACATACATAGATTCGTTTTTATATATCTAGATAACAACCAATCACAGCGCAGCTTTCATGTTACCTCAGTGGTATAATATATAACAACCAATCACAGCGCAGCTTACATGTTACCTCAGCTTTATAATATATAACACCCAATCACAGCGCAGCTTACATGTTACCTCAGCTTTATAATATATAACAACCAATCACAGTGCAGCTTTCATGTTACCTCAGCAGTAAGAGAAATAACAACCAATCACAGCGCAACCTTTATTCTGCCTCAGCGATATAAAAAATAGCAACCAATCACAGCGCAGCATTCATTTTACCTTAGCGGTATAATATATAGCAACCAATCACAGCATAGCTTTCATGTTACCTCAGCAGTATAAGAAATAGCAACCAATCGCAGCACAGCTTTCATTTTACCTCAGCAGTATAATATATAGCAACCAATCACAGCACAGCTTTCATTTTACCTCAGCATTCTCAATATCCAGCAATTGTCTTGCGGAACGTTCGTCGGATGCATCATTTTGTAGTTGAACACGCATCCCATTGCTCGTAATGCCTTTTGATTTGTGCTTGAGATGGAAATCGAACGATCTTTGTCTGGGGGGCATAACTGTCGACGACGCTCGCCGGCGCGCCACCTATCGTAGGATAGATGTACTATGCCAGTAATCTTCCCAGGAGTGTACTCAGCAACTTCCCAAAGTTTCATGGTGATTGGATGAATGGTGTAGTAATGCTTAACGGACAGACAGGCATACATTCATTTTTATATATCAGAAAGTGAGAGAATTAGATTCCGTATGTAAAATTTGGACACTAATTCTTTTGCGTCCAAATTCTAATTATTCAATTAGAATTGAATAATCGAGTTGGGACACATTAACTTTTCCTATTTATGACATAATCAATGCTCATGCCAAATTTCATGTTTCTACAACATCGGGAAGTGAGAGAATTAGTGGCAATGATGGAAATCGAACGATCTACGTGGGGGGGGGCGTAACTGTCGACGACGCTCGCACGCGCCCCATTTATCATAGGATAGATGTACTATGCCAGTAATTTTCCCAGGAGTGTACTCAACAACTTTCCAAAGTTTCATGGCGATTGGATGAATGGTGTAGTAATGCATAAAGGACAAACAGACAGACATACACACACATATATTCAATTTTATATATATAGATTCAGATGCTGTGTTTGTTGCTGGAAGCAGGCGGTTCCATACAGTACTCAGTGGCCCAGCTGGAATTACATGCTGAGTCCCATTGAAGTGAATGGAAACAAAGACGACTCCTTTCTGAGGGTGAAGTCACACGAACGTATATCGGCTCGGTTTTCACGCCGAGCCGATATACGTTGTCCTCGTGTGCAGGGGGGGGAGGATGGAAGAGCCAAGTGCAGGAACTGAGCTCCCGCCCCCCTCTCTGCCTCCTCTCCGCTCCTCTGCACTATTTGCAATGGGGAAAGGTGGGACGGGGGCGGGGCTAATTATCGGAACTTAGCCCCGCCCCCGCGCCGCCTCTTCCCATTACAAATAGTGCAGAGGGGCGGAGAGGAGGCGGAGAGGGGGCCGGGAGCTCAGTTCCTGCTTCTGGCTCTTCCATCCTCCCCCCCCCCCTGCACACGAGGACAACATATATCGGCTCGGCGTGAAAACCGAGCCGATATACGTTCGTGTGACTTCACCCTGACAGCGATCGACCCTGGTGATCAACTGATTGGCAGGAATCCTAAGCAGTGGATCCCTGTCTATCTGCAATTGATGACCTATCTTGCAGATAGGTTATTAATAGTAAACAGTGGGACAATCCCTTTAAGTAAGTGATCAGTGTCTGAGGAAAGGGCAGGTATCACATTAGAATCAGTCTTAGGAGTTACCTGAATAGTGTAGAAGACATTTATTTCTGGTGTCATGAAAAGGCCCATCTACCAGATGAAACCCAAATTATGACTTGCCTCTAAACATTTTCAAAACTTTATAGTCTTAAAGTGACCCTCCAGTTTTGGGACTTAATTCTGCAATTGTGTCCGGGGACCGAAGTGGGCGAGTAGTATGTTACCTGCAGTTGTTCTTCTCTGCCATCCCTCTGATCAATGGGTTCCGAGTCCTGTTTTCGGCTGTCCAAGATATCTGACACAATGTTCACACTACTTGGGCCTCATGTCCACGGGCCCGCACGGTTACCCCATGCAGAAGCCTGCAGTGGATTCCACCTGGCCCACAGACATGAAGCCAGAAAAAAGATTATATTCACCTGTCTGGGTGCTGCAGGAATTTCCTCCGTGGCAGCCGGAACGCCGGCGATGTGCCTTTTTTTTTAACTCCTGCTTTCCTGCGGCCCGCATCTGTGCTGTTGATTTCAATGGAAGCCACAGAGCCGTCCGTACGGGAAAACCACACAAAAATGGAGCATGTGGCTGTTGTTTTCCTGTGCATGCGATCCGCACACCAGGGGAAATTGACATTCGCAGGTATTTAATTACCTGCGGGTGCCCAATGATTCCCTATGGGCGTGGATCACGCTTGCAGGAGACCTGCGCGGATTTAATAAATCTGTTTTCCCGTGGACATTGGGCCTTAATCCCCACAGTGTATTGGTAGTTGTTTGACTATTAGTGCATTATAACTGCTCTCTGATTGGTCAGAGCTGCTCATATTGATCAGCACTGGCCAATCAGAGAGCACTGCATAGTGTGCTTTAGGTAATTAGAAAAAAACTGTCGGATCAGAGGTGCAACAAAGAATAACTGCAGGTAATATATACCCTCCCTTTCCTGTCCCTGGACAGAATTTTATCCTGATATATCAGAGGGTCACTTCAACCCCTTAAGAACTAGGCTGTTTTGTACCCTAAGACACTTTTTAGGGATTTTACCCCGTGGTGGTTTAACTGCCCTTTTTTTCCCTTTAACTATCAAAATAATTTTTGCTGCCTTTTTTTCCGTGACATTTAGGGCTATTTTTTAATATCTTTTTTACTGACTTTTTTTTCCCGTTTTTTTATTTTTATCGGGCGTAAAAAGCTAAAAAAAAATTTTTTTTTACATTTCTAGTTATTTTTTTTCTATTAGTATATTTACACTAAAATAAAGTATGGGAACGGGTTCCTCATTTTGTTTCGGACGTTTTGATATATAATATGTATGGTTTTGGATACAGGAAACTTATAGCGACGGTTTTAGGTTGGCATCGGCTTTGTGTTATTATTTATCTTATGTATGTATTGTTGTTATATTCTGTAATTTTGTTTTACATCAATGGGAGCCTCAGTTACAGGGGAAAACAACCCCTGCAATGACATTGGTCACTGGCAGAGCTGGCCAGGGTCTAGTATGACCCTCCAGCTCTGATGTAGCAGGTAACCCCAGCGGTCACATGACCCCCCGGCTCCCGGAGGCATATTATCATATTATGAATTTTTGCAACACCTCGGCCGTATTCAGCAATTCCAGCAACCTGATTGGTTTTGATTCACAATTCCAGCAACCTGATTGGTTGTTTGGTTTGGCTGATTCAACCTGATTGGTTGTTTGGGTTGGCTGATTCAACCTGATTGGTTGTTAGGGCCGAGGTGTTGCAGAAATTGATAATATGCCTCCCGGAGTGAAAGTTACAGTTTACTTTCACTTTCCCCACACAGTGCTCTTTGAGCGCTATGTACTTGGGGAAGCAGAAGGCAGAAAGGGTTAAATACCCCTCCTGTCTTCTGTCACTAACAGCTGATAACCTGTTCCTGCTCTGATTAATTGCAGAGCAGGGGGCTTAAAGCGCCACTGTAATTTTACATACTGCTAGGCTTTAAGCCCAGGACCAGGCGCCGTAAATTTACAGTGCCTGGTCCTAAATGACCTCCCCTGCCTATCTGAAGATCTTGAAGTTATGAAACCTGTGGGGTGGGGGGTGAATTAGCAAGAGACCATTAATTAACCCTGGGGTATTTAATAAATTTGTGAATTTCTAGAAGCCTGCTGGAGTAATATAATAACGTATAGTCTCACATCTCATTTTTCCCCACAGCTATGGCAGCATCAGCTGAAGATGTGACAGGTCTAGTGAATCACAATTTGATCTTACCCTGCAATTATGTTGTAGATAAGTATCCAAATAATATTTGCTGGGGCCGAGGCACATGTCCATGGTCTAAGTGTAATGATATGATCATCAGTACTAATCACGCAAGCGTGACCAGCAGGAAATCTGACAGATATGAGTTACAGGGGAACCTCAGTCAGGGGGACGTGTCCCTGACCATCATTAAGGCCGCTAAGGAAGATGAAGGAATGTACTGCTGCCGTGTGGAGGTCGAAGGACTATTCAATGACCTGAAGAAGGAGTTCAAAGTGAAGATAGAAAATGGTGATATGTTTCTCATTTTTGTAGCCCTATGAAGCTATATACATATATAGATGGGGACAATATTAGGTTATTTGGAGACTTACTAAAGGTCCATAGTATTAGGACACCAATGCCATATAATATGAATATAAGATGTCTGGTCACCAGTGATGGAGTTTTGTAGTGATGTCCTGTATAACTATCAATGCTGCTCACCTTAAAATACATTTGGGATGTGAATTGATTGGCTTTTCCATCCTTAGTAGTAATGATTTTGAGTCTATAGATATACAACAGTGGCTTGGGGGCAATCAAAAACATAACTTTAATGTGCAGAATAGGTCATCAATAGTAGATCAGCGAGGGTCTGCCGCCAGGGACCTCTGCCAATCAGCTGTTCTTCGGGCCAATGTGCTTAAGCACTGAGCTGATTTTTGCAGGAAGCAGACAGCTCTGTTTTTACTGCAGTGTCCAGGCTTGGTATTGCAGGCATTAAAGTGAATGGGAACTTTGCCTGCAATACCAAGCTTAGCCACTGCAGCGGGAACGGAGTTGTCCACTTTCTGTAAAAATCAGCTCAGTGCGTGAATGCAGTGGCCTGGCAAATAACTGATAGGCAGGGATCCCTGCCGACAAACCCCTTCTGATCTACTATTGATGGCCTTTTCTGAGGATAGACCACAAATAGTTTACAACTTGACTTTATGCTTTTTGGACCCCAATGTAAAATCTGTAACAGGGACCCCCAACGTCCTTGTGCTATTTGTATTATGGGTGTCTTCTTAGGTGTGATTGCTACTTCTACACTTCCATTAGCTACATCTACTACACACGGCTTTTAATACATTATTGTTTTTGCAACAGAAGATCCAGCAACTGTTAAAACGCCAGATCACCATCCCACAAGAGGAGAGGAAAACATGTTCACCATGCGTAAGTCATTTATTTATACAGCACACAATGAAATATCTGCATCGCACCTCCCTGCACAAAGTCTCTGGGAACTTGCAGTAATTGTCAGTTCTTAAGCCGATCATAGACATACATTATAGCATATACCAAGAAAAAGAGAAAACAGCTCACCTCCTCTGATGTCCCAGCACTTTCTTCATTAACGCGGCACTCCTCTCATTACCGGCTGTATCGCTCAGTCACCGCAGTCTTCTTATAAGCAATAAATCCAAAAGAATGAGTTGGAATTCTTTACAAAAGACTGCTCTGCTTTATTTCCTTTGTGCCATGTAAAACAGGATAAATTCAGACGGAGAACACGTTTCGAACTTCACCCGGTTCTTGTCCACCTCATGAGAAGCAGGTGAGGTCGAAACGTGTTCTCCTGTTTTACATGGCAGAAAGGAAATAAAGCAGAGCAGTCCAGTTCCTCGTTCCTTTGGATTTATTGCTTATAGACATACATTAGCTGTGGAGCAAACGCACATTCACCATGCTCTTATTTCTACTACCATACCCATATACATGCATGCTTGGCTGATCCCAGCATGGATAATTAATAAAATGGGGAGAGGGGAATAACTTTTCCCCATATGTAATGGGTGGAGTTTGTAGTGTTATGTCATGGGATGATTTGTCATTATTTTCCATATTCTTCTAGTTGAAGAATGTCCTGATGATACAGATTAAGACCCTGAGTAAGAGGATCACAAACCAGGTATCATTTGAAGTTCTGTTTGGAATCACATTTCTTAAAGTGGATCCGGCAGGTTGAACACAGTATCTTATCTCCTTGTGGTCTGTTATAGAGAAGGGCAGGCTGAGTACATTGATATATAGTTTAGTGGAGAAAGATTTAGAAGAACTTGCAATATAGCAATTTATGTCCCTGCTCTATATACTGATGACTCCACTGGGTGGTCCTACTCAATGACTGATGGCTATCTCTGTATGATAATGCATCTGTCAATCATTGAGTTGCTCCACCCTCGAACTAAGCTATTACTGTAGGGGAACACTAGAGGCACCATTGCTGTAGGGGAAACACTGGAGGCACTATTGCTCTAAGGCGCAACACAAAAGGCACTATTGCTGTAGGTGGAACACTGAAGCTACGGGGGAAGTACTGATACAAGAGAACACTGCTACTATGTGGGGGCACAAAGGGATTACTACTACTTTGTGGGGCCTAAAAGGTGCCATTTTTACTGTCTGAGCTGCTATGGATGAAGTGTTTGTTTAGAGGGGGAGAGAGATGTGCCAGGAAAGTGAGGAGCCAAAGATATCTGTGTGCTAAGTTCTGCAGAGATGAGTCATAGCTAACAGAAGTTGTCATGGTGGTATATATAGACCCTGGCGAATGGGGAAGGTGGGAGTGGGGGGCAAAGTCCCAAATTTGCCATAGGGCCCATTGTGCTCTAGTTACACCCCTTCTTATACAGATATATGATTAAATTAATCGCCACAATATATTGGATCTAGAAATGTAATAGTGCACATTAACCTTAACTTAAGTGTAGCACTTTTGGTGGAGCTCTCAGTGTATTTGTGGGACCCTTTCAAAGTTTTGCTGTGTAGCCCTTTGACTTTTATGTACACGTCTGTTGACAGATCCACTTTATTTTATTAGTGAGTTGCATAAATAACAATTCCTGAAAATGATGCAATTGGAATCACTACCTATCCCTGTCCCTAGTTATGACCTCTAGGGGCGCTGTGGAAACTTTTAATACTCTGATAAGTTTTGACCATCTTTTTTTCCATATTATAAATTGATTCCTTGCACCATTGCACAGTGCTTATTGTGAACTGCAGGCCTCCCTAGTTTTAGTTGAAGTAATACTGTATATCCTTCTCTCTGCAGCATGAAATGAACAGAATTGATGTGAGATGTGGAAAAACAGAAAACTAATGTGCAATAAAAGATATATGATAAAACCTCCTGTATGATTTATTCAGTAGAGCAGGGGATAGGGTTGGGGGCATCAAGCCAACATCAACCAAAAACTGATTAGATTATACGTTAGCTGTTCAGACCAATGGCTTTCAACCGCTGGCTTTCCAGTTGTTGCAAAACTACAAGGTGTTTTACTCGAAGTGCAACCCAGTAATTTCCCAACTCTTGTGCTTGGAACAATGATATATGAAGAGTGAATATTGACGCCTTCCTTGGTTCCTGTTGAGCTCAGAGTTATCACAGCAGATGTTTAGAGTGGCCACCGCCGATCTCTAAACACTTCTGAACCCAAGGTTCCATGTTGCTGAAAAGCACACTGCAACATGCCCTCACCGATTACGGCAATTTCACATCTAATGTTATTATTTAGTAGGGCAACAGTGCAGAGTTTATTTGCAAACACTTTTCCCTTTAACTGGCCCCACGGAAAAAAGTCTACCGGTGTAAGGTCCAGTGATCTCGGTGGCCACAGATCCTTCAAGATGACCCTGTCCTGAAGAAAGAATGAATTTCTCTCATGCTCTGGTTGGACGTGTGACAAGTTGTCCGGTCTTGCTGGATGTACCATTTTGTAGCTCCTCGACATCCAGCTGGTTCACGAAGTCTCTGAATATCATCAGGAAACATTTGGTATTGATGGTATCATTGAAGAAGATAGGGCCGATTATGCAGCTTTGGGAAAATGTAGTTCTCATATTCTTGATTTACAAACAGAGTATTGGGCTTTATTGTTTAAAGCTCCATTCAATGTACGGGATCAGAGCTATAACTTGGTACTCCAAGGCTCGAATGCAAATTCTGTAACTGGGCCCCCACCTACCATTTATAGTAATAGCTTCTTCTTATTTGGATGAGGTTTTGGCAATGCGTTTATAATGGAGGCTACAATGCAGGTGTGAACAGAACCTACATTGTTTTAAAGGTGTCTGGATTTGGGCAAAATTGGGACAAAGACAGACGATGGTGTAAAATGAGGATTAGATTGGGACATCTCATCCCATGTAAGTATATGCTGCAACATCTTGCAATGGGTGATTGTAGTTGATGGCAATCTCCCACACTATAATAGCTGATGCAAGCAAAACAGGATGTGTTCTATCATAAATCTGACCATAAGGGCTCACACCCACTTGCGTTTTTTTAACCCTGCGATATTGCTGCGTTTTTTAAACGCGATTGTCAATGGGACTTTCTAATGTTAAAAACGCATCGCAAGTTGGTGCTTTGCAATTTTTGTGCGATGCGTTTTTAACATTAGAAAGTCCCATTGACAATCGCGTGAAAAAAAATGCAGCGATATTGCATGAAAAAAATGTGCAAGAAAAACGCAAGTGTGCAGGAGCCCTAAGTGAGATCTGCCAGCAATCTAAAATTTATGGGACAGTTGATGTCTACTATTGGTCAGAAGAGCAAAGACCACATAGGTTGGAGCTTTTCATTTCAGATCTTATTGCTACCCTCTGAGATAAGCATCAATAGAGGGGCCTGGAGCTGCTTCTTCATCACCCCATGTTTGGCCACTACCATTGTGGTGTGACTGTCCCATTCTTAAGTTTGGCGAGATCCCAGCTGGAGGAGCACCACTGATATGTATTTTATGATACCTTTCCTGAATGTCAGGGACATTTTCACACATTGTTGGGACCATTGCAATGGTGTCATGAATGTGCTCCTCCAACTGTTCCTCTGCCACCTGAGGGAAAGTAATGCAGCAGAATAAGTTGATGCAGTAAATTATACAGTGTCAGGCAAATCTTTGGTAATTTTTTTAAAACCCAGGATACAATGTCATCTCTTGACATCCTGGATGGCCACAGAAGCCAAACATCCTTTTTTCTCAGAAAAACAAGTAATGAAGAAGTTAGCAAGTTCCTCTTTTTAAATGAAATGTCCAATCGTAAGATTAAAAGGGCTTTAGGGACTTAAAACTAAAATTAAAAGGGCTTGAAATTATTAAAAACTAAATACTCACCCATCCCAGCAGCTCCCCATCCAGCGCTGCAGCCCCTGTGACCACCAACAGCTGCACAAGCACCCGAGTCCGCTTTATGCCGACGATTAATGAGGGTGTGAGCCGAGGCCGAGGTCCTTGGCGGGGTGAAACTGCCATGTTTGGGTGCTCTGATTTCTTTATGTGTAATACTTTCCTTGGGTTCCAGGTGCTCGCCTATGCTGAGGGTATACAAAGACTTCCCATAGCGGTGTTTTACCTGTCTGGCACAAATACACTGACTGACTAGGGTAGAAATGTGAAAATCCACCAGGAGAGGCAGCAAGTAAATGGGATCCTTCATCCAGAAAGCATACAGAGTCGGGTTAAAATAACCTCCCAATCTTTATTGTTAAAAGACTGGCATTCTACAGCGAGTAGAATGCCAGTCTTTTAACAATAAAGATTGGGAGGTTATTTTAACCCGACTCTGTATGCTTTCTGGATGAAGGATCCCATTTACTTGCTGCCTCTCCTGGTGGATTTTTTGAATTTGGAATAGCGGATCCCAGGTGTCCGGGTCCGGATTGGGGCTTGCAAGACAAGTACGTATCTTGGAGAGTACCTCTTATTACATGGTGCTGCTGTGACTTGTGTGTATACTTACTTAGGGTAGAAATGTGGGCCGAGGTCCTTGGCGGGTTGAAACTCTGCCATGTTTGGGCGCTGTGATTTCTTTATGTGTAATACCATCTTTAAGTTCCTTGGGCTCGCCTATGCTGTGGGTACACAAAGACTTCCCATAGTGGTGTTTTACCTGTCTGGCACAAATACACTGACTGACTAGGTTAGAAATGTGGGCCGAGGTCCTTGGCGGGGTGAAACTCTGCCATGTTTGGGCACTCTGATTTCTTCGCTCATCTCTAGTAACAACCTATGTTGATTGTGCTTTTGCTTTGTGTTCTTCTAACTTTGTGGAATTCTTGTCTTACATATAGGATTTAAGACCCCCTAAGCTAAAAGAAATTCTCCAAGTAGAAAACGCCATAATGTATATCATACCGGTCATTGACCTGACCTATGGAGCTCTTCAGCTGAATAGAACAAAGCAGCAAGTGATGTTCGCTTACAAAAGAGTGCATTCCGCATGAATTCTTAAAAGAACAGCTGATCAAAGTTGGACTGTACTTTGACATGTGTTTTCAAACACCTCTTTAAAATATTGTGTTCTGCTTCTGCTTGTCTCATGGAGACACATGCATGCTCCTTCTCCTACCCAGTAATAGCACAGTTGCCTTAGGTGCCGGCGAGGGAATACCCTATGGGGTGTTACCATGTATGGGGAAAGGGTGTGAACTCCTAAAAAGTGCCTGGGCTGTTCATGCCCTTCTCCCAGTGTTAGGTAAGAAAAACCTGCCCCCTGTAGAACAGATTAGTTTAGGGAAAGGGGGGTGAGGGGTGAGGGGAGAGTGAGAGGTTTGCATGGCATAGCACAATAGGACAGCAGAAGCGCTCACAAACGGTGGAAATGTTGGAGAATATATTTATGTAACACTGGAAAATAGATTATTTACATGACTTAATTACTTATATTGATAAAATTGTAAATGTATCTTTAAGTTAACATATGTTGAAATATTAAGAGTCGTTTCAGTTATAGGGTGTGGTCTTGTACAGATATTTGGGCTATACAGTCTAAGGCCTCGGTCAGGCGACCGTTTTTTGCCGCGATTTGCGGATCGCTTGACGGATGCGCACCCGTAAATCGTGTGACCGGGCCGACGATTCGCCGAAAAATCTGCAGCTAGCAGCGTTTTCGGCGAAACGGGCCCGATCAAAGAAGCGCTGTCCAACACATTGAAATTCAATGGAGCCGGCAATACAGCCGGCTCCATTGAAAGCAATGGGCTGCTGGCGACCGCTGGATGAATTTTCAGGAAGGGCTTTAAAATATAAGCCCTTCCCTGAAAAACATCCAAAAATGTGTAAAAATACAAAAAATATATATACTCACCTTGTCCATGCAGCCGGAGTTCAGCCGCAGCCGGCCGGCAGTTCTCGTGAACTGCTCTGTGTAGTATTTAAAATCCCCGCCTGCTGAATGGACTGCCTCTGATTGGTCACAGCCCTCACCAATCAGAGGCAGCTCTCACTCACCCATTCATGAATTCATGAATGGGTGAGTGAGTGCTGCCTCTGATTGGCTCAGCGCAGGGACCAATCAGGGGCAGCTCTCAGCTGTCATTCAATAGCTGAGAGCTGCCCCTGATTGGTCCTTGCGCTGAGCCAATCAGAGGCAGCACTCACTCACGCATAAAAAGCGGCCATGTGACCGATCCCATTGCGAAGCAATGGTTCTATATATGCGCAGATTGCACGAAAAAAACGCCCGTCTGACCGAGGTCTAAGATGGCATAGCCAGACAACATACTGGGATAAGAGCCATTGACGTCATAATATGTTCTCTTATCCTAAAAGGTAAACGGAGCAGAACTAATGGTATAAAACATTAATAGGAAACGCCTACCCATTAACCTTGGAAGTTGATATATATATTGTGTGCAGAAAGTGAACTCAAAATAGAAGAAGACACCTTCCAGGTCCAGATGCCACTACCTTTTAAATTCAAACAAGAGGAGGTAATGTGAAGGACGCCATTTGATTATGGACAATCATGGAATGTACTAGATAAACCACGTGACCTTGTGGTTTTAGCTATGTGCAGAGACACATATATGGAGATAAGATAAGAGTTGTAAGAATATTTACTGCGCCACTTGGAACTCTGTCAAGAAAGTCAGAATGTATGCAATGAATGCAATTTAATGCCTAAAGTAACAAATAAGATGTTGGATTGAAAGCTGTAACTTGGCAGCATTTACCTCTAATAAGCTAAGCCTAACAGGAAAACTAACCCTCACCCTAACCGGGCACGGCAGGCAAAAATACATCCAGACACTGCTAGCACCTAAAAGCATTTAGCCAATTCGGAGCTAGGGGCGTTACTCCTGTCAAACCCCTAGCTTCCGGTGGTGACATAATACAGATAGCCCCCTACTTGCGAACGTTTGAGTTACGAACTTCGCAAGATCCGAACAATCTGTCCTGCACAGTATGATGTAATGCTATGGCATTACATCATACTGGGCAGGGACCAGACAGGCTTCTATCAAGCCTGTCTGGTCAGATAGCAGAACGCTGTGCGGTTGCTAGGCAGGCGGGAGCCTTCTGAAAGGCTCTAGGGCTGCCTATACAGAGCTCCTATAAAGCCGTGCGCTTGATAGGCACTCTGCATAGGGGGCTTTCAGAAGACTCCTGGGTGCCTAGCAACCACACAGCGTCCCGCGATCTTATCGCGGATCACTGTACAGAACCCCTGAACGTCGGGTGCCGGCTGTTTCAGACAGCCGACACCCGGCGGCAGCAGTTCCAACAAACCGCGCAGCTCGTGGGAACTGTTAACACTTTAAATACCGCTGTCTATTCTGAAAGCGGCATTTAAAGTGTTAACAGTCATGATGAGTGGTGGGGCTTGTCAGAACTGCTGTCGCCAGGTGCCGACTGTAAGAACAGCGGGCACCCGACCTTGTATGGAGTGGGATCCACCCGTGATCCCCTCCATACAAGCCTTTGTTTGGACATAAGAACAAATGTACTTGCAAACAGGCTTCTGGAATGAAACCTGTTCGCAAGTAGGAGACTATCTGTACACCAGTATCCCATCAAGCTGTGGGGGCCCCTGGGCCACTTGTACTTGCAGCTGTCTCCTTCTCCACTTCTCTTATTCTTTCTTCTCCCCTTTTTCCCTTTCTTCCAGGCTGCTCTCCTCTCCTGCTATCACTGCTCCCCTCTGCAGCTGCAGGGAAGAACCTGTTTGTCAGTGTCCCCTCAAAAGATGGCGGCCGCCCAGTGTGCAGGGGGCTTCCTCACCCTGGGTCAGCAGCCCTACAGGGGTGACTCCCGGGCCACAGAGCTCTCTGTCATTGTCCCAGTCTCAAAGGGGAGGGGCAGGCAATATCACTACTGTTGTACCTTTAGAAATAGGAAAGTCAGGCTTGAAAAAGACTTAGATTAAGTCCAAACGTTGCCATTTTATGGAGCAACAAAACCTTTTTTTTATAATCTCTACACCGTTGATGCTGCCGCCTCCTTGGATACCGGTACTGTTGTACCTTGATGCCACCGGAAGCTAGGGGTTTAACAAGGCTTGCATGGAGAAACGCCTCTGTCACACCCCTAGCTCCTGATTGGCTGAAATCTCTAAGCTCCTAGCAGCAGCGTCTGTATTGATTTTTGCCTGGGCTGGAGGGTTAGGGTTCGTTTTTGTGTAAGGCTTTCATTACATGTAAGCCTAACAGCAAAAGTAACGCAAACCCTCCAGCTCAGCAAAAATCAATGCAGATGCTGCTGGTAGGACCTGTGGCTCTACTGCCGCCGCTGCCTCTCCTCCTGGCGCTGGCTGAGCCCTCAGCCAATCAGCACAGCCCTTTCAGGAGGCGGGGATTTTTAAATCCCCGCCTGCTGAAGGAGCTTAACAGCAGTGCAGGGGAGCCAGCCGGAGGACGCGTCTGAGCGCCGGAGAGGTGAGTAATTAAAAACATTTTTTTTTACCACTTATTGATGATTATCAATAATGGGTTTGTAATGTGTTTGGCTTCCTCCCCCCCCCCCCCCTCTAGCCTTGGGGAAGCTGCGTCCAGCCTGGCCAGTATGGCAAAGACAATGACATTTCCCACTGGCCCGAGTCTCAGCAGCTCCTTTGCATTCTACCTGGGCACTGGGCGGTGATACCAAATTCACAGAAAGAATTATCAGTCCTTGTTACCTGTCCCTTTTTTCCCCCATGCTCTAGTCATGTGAGCTTGTGTGTTGTGTAGGAGGTGAATGTGATGCTTGATGGTTTCTGTGAGGTTTTGCTTGTCGCACCCGATGGGTTTGTTGGTCCACTTGGGGGTCCCTCCTTCGCGTTGTTTGCAGCGATTTGAGGCGAAGAGTCACTGTGTCTCATCATGGTGTTCCTTCAGGCCGTCTCTGCCGATTCAGGCATTTTAAAGATTCTGTAGGTGCCATCCTTCTTGAAGACTTTGAGGGTCATGGGGTACTGTAGCTGGAAGCAGAATTTCTTTCTGTACAGACTGGTGCAGACATTGTTGAAGGCGAGTGTTTAATTTGCCACTCTTGCCGAGAAGTCTTCAAACAGCAATATTTTGTGGTTTCTGACATGGATTGGATGGCTTCTGGTTCTGAATGCCTTTATCAGGACTGTTTTGTTGTTGTAGTCCAAGAAGCGCATGATTATTTGGTGTGGTCTTTGTTGTGTTGGCCTTTCCTTTGAGGCCCCTTTGGCAATCGGTGGTTTCAGCCCGACACAGTGGACCCTTTCTATTCTGCAGTAGTATCCGAGGCCCAGTACCTGTGGGGGCTCCTCTTTGCAAATTTGGAAAAATCCTTTTGGCGGATTGATACAGGCAGGCTCACTAGTCTCAGATTGTTGCGCCTTGATCTGTTCTCCAGATCGTCGATTTTGTCTGCCATGCTCTGGTTGTTGATGGATTGGTCCCGCACTGTTTGTCTTAGATTTTCTATGTTTCTTTGCTGTTGTCACATTGATTGTTATGGACACTACTTCGGCAAAGCTGTGAGTGAGAGAGGCTTGCAGGGCTTGTTTTTTTTTTTTGTATGTTAGGCATCATGCATGCTGCCACTTCTGCTGGAATTTAGTGTATATCTAGATCTAGGGGGAGGTTTCTGCTCCTCTGCTGCTTGGTGTTTAGTTTGTTTGCTTGTGCCCGTTGCTTGTTTTTTCTGGGGCGCTGGGGTCTTTTTGGAGGCACTGATATTCTAGGTAAGGGTTTAGTGCTTGTGCCTCTCGTTGTTTGCTTTCGGGCACTTCTTTGTACATATTGCTCCATATGAGCTTTCCTTGAGTTTGGCCTTTTGTGTAGTCGGAGACGGTGAGCGAGGCCCCAGTGTCGGGTTCCGTCTTGCTTTTTTGGTCTCGTTGCTCGATCTTTCTCAGTTGTCTTTTGTCTTTTGGTGTCAGTCGTCTGCTTGTGTGTCGGTATTCTGTTGTTTCAGGGCTTAGCTCTGTGGGCTAGCAGTCTTGACTGTGTGGTTGGTGTTGCCTTGGCCTATCTTGGCGAGCAGGGGTGACTTGCATTAACTGTGTCGCTTATATGAAGCCGAGGAAGCATAGGGTTCATTTAGCTGTTTCCAATCATGTTACCCCCGGGTCCGGAGGTCTCGGATAGATTGAGTTAGCTTTTTTTTTTTAAAGTTTAAGTGGTTTGCGGTGAGTGTATAGTGTAGAGTTTCTGGTTTGTAGTTTCAAGCTAGAGATTTTTTGAGATTTCCATAGCTTAATTACAATGCAGGGTGCCTTTCCAGTAAATGGCCACTAGATGTCAATGTAGTGCAGGATTTAAGGCTTCTGTTCATAGCTATGCCAGTGGGGAGAGAAAGGAGGGGGGAATGGACAGCTTTACCCCTCTATGCTGGGGGTACTCCACTGGGCCTGCACATTCTTTTCCTTTGCCCTTCTCCTCCTCTCTTCTCTCCTCCCTCTCTTCTCTAAAGCTCCCCACTTTTCTCCCTCTCTCCCAGTTACAAGGTGCAGCTAACCGTGGAGGGGTAAGCACCGCATGCTGCAAGCTTTGGTGCAGGCTGTTGGGATTTGGATCCCTGGGAGCACAAGCGCCGCTGTAGTTGCCCAGAACATCATCCTGGTCCCCTCCATAAATGTCATACATGTTTGTCTTATGTTGTTGCGCTGTGCAAGGCTCGTCTTGTCATATCCAGTGTATGTGTTGCACAGCTGCTGTGTTCGAGAAGTAAACCCCAATAAAATCATTGCCTGCATGTAAATGTATCAGTCTGTCATATCATGTGGTATAAGTGAAGGAATAATTAGGAGTGAATGAGAGCGGGAAGAGTAGTGGTTTTAGCTACCATATTGTCTTCAACCTGAGTGCTACCTAACACAGAGCCACATGGAAGCACTTTCAGCTTCCTTGTGGTGAAGATGGAGGAGAAGGAGAGATATCCCGTAGCGACTGAAATCTGGATGTGAGTGGAGTGAATCCCAAAACCATAGGAGAGAGCATTCCTAAGTAATTCTGTATAGAGAGATCCATCGTAAAGGATATCAAATTACAAGTTGTTGCTGCGCAGCCTTCCGAAATTAGGATCACCGCGCAGAAGTACGCTACCTGTCACACCCACACGTCTCCAGTGTAGGGTGTTAAGGCTAATCCTTTAAGTAAATAATTGCTGCCAGAGTGTCTGTGAACTGACCCTTACCCACTTCCTCCTCCGGAATGCTCCCAGTCCAGGAGTGGTACCTGACAGATAACGCAGACTATAGGACCGGATTCATCCTGTGTATCCTCCCTGATCTCTGAGCTCTGTTCTACTTTCACTGTGAAGAATTGTACCTGCATTTCTGTGAATAATTGTTTGCCAAAGTTTATTGCAAGTAAAGTTATACCGGGCCCTAATGGTTCCTGGGGACCCGAGGTACTATGCACAAGTGTATGTGTCTTATTCTCCGCCGTGTAGCATACCGTGATAACTATTACCCCCATCTTCCTGCTTATTGGCGCTCCCTATGATAGGGGTTGTCGAAGGTGGCCTGCAATCCAGGTCTGTCCTTGGCTACGTGTCAACATTCAGGGAAGAGAGCCTGGTAAGTGCCGCCGTGACAAGCCAACACTTATCCCTCCCAGCTCTTTATGTTTGTTAAGTGTCTGGGGTACCCGACTAAGGTGTTGCACCGCTGTGTAGGAGACCCGGGGAGGGGGCCACAGGACTGCTGGTTGGGTAATGCTGGCACTGGGGATGGGGAGGGCAGTGGGTGGCTGTATCCCTACAGGGGCCTCCGGGCTAACCCCCAGTGTAGATTACTGGGGAGGAGGGTTCCTGTCGGCTGCTTCCGGGTGTCAGCACCTGGCACTTGAGCCCAGGGATCCGGAGGCTTCTGTGCGCCGCACCAGGCCCCAACTAGATCGTTTCTTTGGTTAGACCTTAAAATTTTTCTATCTGCTCCCCGTGAGCAGTGGAGCGTATTGTGGGGCTTACCGGGGGCTGCTGAAGCCTGTGGTGGGCTGGATGCCTTGGTCCTTGGATTGGTAGCAGGGGCTTCTTCAGGGACCCGCGCCTGCAGGAAAAAATGACATCCGCAGGTATTTAACTGAGCTTAGACAGAGGGGACAATTTTAAGTGAGCTTAGACAGAGGGAACAATACCCCACTTAGGCTAGACAAAGCAAAAGAAAAAGTAGCATGGCCTCCAGCCTTGATGGTGGAGTGGTGGCCGTATGACTGGACTGAGAGCCATCTTGCCTTATACAGTCCACAAGAATCTTAGTCCCACCCTTCATGAGATAGGATAACCTATCACGTACAGAGGCATAATTAGCCATGCTGATAACTGGATACGCCCCGGTGATGTAAATCCATAAAAATGGGGGTTGGAACTGTATACCAACATTCCTGGATCGTGCGTGCCTCCAAAATCCTGTTAGATGGTGTTGCCGCACTTTAAACGAAACGACTGGCAAATGCCAGTCTAACCAGCAAGTTAGGGATCTCCGTTATCGGAGCAGAGGGCCCAGGCTGGGTGGTGAGTTGAGATGAGGGAGGCGAGGTAGGGCAGCGCAGTGGTATGGAGAGCTTTATGGATGAAGGTAGTGAGTTTAAATTGAATTCTGTTGTAAATGGGCAGCCAGAGCAGTGACTGGCACAGAGCAGAGGCATCTGAGTACCAGCTCAACAGGAAGATGAGCCTGGCTGCCGCATTCAGGATGGATTGGAGAGGGTAGAGTCTGGTGTAGGGGAGGCTGATCAGCAGCGAGTGTCAGTAATCAAGTCAAAAGTGGATGAGGGCAAAAGTAAGTGTTTTTAGCGTGTCCACAGTGAGAAAAGGGTGGATTCTTGTGATGTTCTTGAGGTGCAGGTGGCATGTCCAGGCCAGAAATTGGATTTAGAGCGTAAAGGAGACATCAGAGTCGAATACAACCCCAAGGCAGCAGGAGTGCGGTCTGGGAGTTATGGTGGCACTACACACTGAGATGGAAATGTCAGGATGAGGTTGGTTAGAAGAGGACGGAAACACCAGGAGGTCACCAGAGGTTTAGTTTTAGGTAGAGAGAGGACATAGTATTAGAGACAGCGACAGACAGTCAGTGATGTTTTGGAGGAAAGGTGCAAAGATGTCATGGGAAGAGGTGTATAGCTGGGTGTCATCAGCGTAGAGGTGGTATTCGAGGCCAAATCTCCTGATGGCTTGTCCAATAGGGGCTGTGTAAATGGAGAAAAGGAGGGGGCCGAGGACCGAGCCCTGGGGAACAGCAAGGGAAAGAGGAGGGGAGGTAGAGCCAGCAAAGGAGACACTGAGAGAGCGGTCAGATAGGTAGGGGGAGAAGCAGGAGAGAGCAGTATCCTTCAGGTTGCCTGTCCACTGGCGCTTTTGCATTGGGTTCCCCGCTGCGATAATCCGGAAAGCGCAGCCCCCCTGTCTATGAGTGGAGAATCATAGCACTTCTCCACTCGCGGGTGGCAAATCACAGCATGCTGCGAATTGCCACGATTCTTTGTGGTGAGCTATCTGTCAGATAGGCTCACTGTGGAGATCCATCTGCCGGCTTCGGCTCCCAGGCAGCGGCTCTCCGCTGTGGGATTTCGCAACGCCCATGGACAGGCAGTCTTAGGCCTATGGAGCAAAGCATACTGAGGAGTAGTTTGTCGTCAACAGTGTCAAATGCTGCAGAGAGGTCGAGGAGGATCAGTAGGGAGTAATTGCACCTCGATTTGGCTGTCAGGAGGTCATTTGACACTTTTGTAAGAGCAGTTTCTGTCGAGTGTAGGGGTCGAAAGCTTGATTGTAGGGGGTCAGTAAGAGAGTTTTCTGATAAATAGCTTATAAGGTAGAAGTAAACCAGGCATTCTAATAGTTTGGAGATGAAGGAGAGATTTGAGGTGGATCGGTAGTTGGCAGCATCAGTTGAGTCAAGAGTTGGTTTCTTTAGCATGTTTGAAAGAAGAGAGAAAAATGCCAGAGGCCAGAGAGAGGTTGAGTATAGTGGTGAGATGGGAGATAACCACCGGGGAGAGGGACCGGACGAGGTGTGAGGGGAGAGGGTCGCTAGCGCAGGTGGTGGGGCGATCAGTGGAAGCACTCTGGAGACTTCTTCCTCTGTCATTGGTCTGAGTACAGACAGTGAGCAGGAGCTGACGAGACTAGGGTCAGGGCTTGTCTGACATTGGGAAGTTTCCTGCCGGATGTCATCAACTTTCTTTTTGAAGTAGGTAGCCAGCTCTTCAGCACTGAGATCGGTCATGGGGGGCTGCAGTTTAGGGCTGAGAAGGGAGTGAAAGAGCAGTTTAGGGTTGTGAGATACTGAGGGAGGAGACGAGAGAGGTGAAGTAGACTTGTTTGGCATAGTGTAGGGTTAGGTTGTAGGTTTTGAGCATGAATTTGTAATGGAGAAAGTCCGCGGATGTTTGCGACTTTCTCCATAGCCATTCAGCCCATCTAGAGCACCGCCGGAAAAAAAGGCATTTGAAGCATGAGCCAGGGTTGCCGAAGTCTGCATCAGATGTCTTGGGTCACAGGGGGCACTGCTTTATCCAAGGCCTGTTTGAGAATGGTGTTGTAATGTGCAGCAGCCAGGTTGGGGCAGGAGAGGAGAGGGATAAGGTACAGAGAGGACTGTATGTATGGTAGGTAGGAGGAACTGGGGAGATATTAGAAAGCTTGACAGAGAAAGAGAGGAGGTTGGGCCTTAACTGTAGCATCGCATCGCTGCTGCCCACGATAAAATCACACGATTTTATAGCGAGGAAGTTAATAGGACTTTCTAATGATAAAATCGCATCACATTGCACAAAAATTTGTCTTATGTGATAAACAAAGAGGCTCCATAGGGAAACATGGGCTACAAAACATAGCAAATTGTGACTGTATAGAGCACGCCACGGTGTTTCGATTCTCGCAATGAAGCCGCCTACAAAACATCACTAATGTGAAAGAACCCATTGGAAACTATGGGCTTCACATACGTGCGTTTTGCAGTGATGTCACATCGCTACAAAATCGTGCGATTTTGTAGACCGTGTGAAACCAGCCTTAGGCCTCCCTCACACAGGGCGTTTGCAGAAACGCAGCGTTTTTCAACGCTGCGTTACAGCAGATTCTTCCCCGTTTCAGCAGCGCTGGCATACTTTATGCCAGCGTTTTGGCTGCGTTTTCAGCTCGGCTGAAAACGCAGCCAAGAATGCTGAAAAGAAAAAAAAAGTAATTCTCACCTAGCCGCTGCAGTCCGGGTCGTAACTGCTGGTCTCTGCCGCTGATCCGGGCTTCCTCGGCACTTCCAAGTCTATTGCCAGAGGCCAGGTTTGAGAACCCAGCCTCCGGCAATAGAGTGCTGTGATTGGTTGTTGGTGCTTGCTCGATGCCCAATCACAGCCCTTCATTGACTGTCTCAGCCAATCAGAGCTTGCCGGCGCTGATTGGCTGAGACAGTCAATGAAGGGCTGTGATTGGGCATCGAGCGTGCCGATAACCAATCACAGCACTCTATTGCCGGAGGCGGGGATCTCAAACCTGGCCTACAGCAATAGACTTGTGAATGCAGGGGAAGCCCGGATCAGCGGCAGAGACCAGCGGCCGCGACCCGGACTGCAGCGGCTAGGTGAGTATTAACTTTCTTTTTTTCTCTCTACCTAGCTGGGGCAGATTTTCGGGGTAGGGCTTCTATTACAAGCCCTCACCCTGAAAATCGGCGAACGGTTAACGCTGCCAAAAACGCGGTACCAAGTGTTGCCGCGTTTTCAGCAGTGCTAAAACCACTGCCCATTCATTTCAATGGGCGACGCAGGGCTGAAAATGGCCCAAAATAGAACATGCATCGCTGCGTTTTCAGCCGTGTGTGCGCAGCCCCATTGAAATGAATGGGAGTGTTGTACAGCGTTTAGCGGTGGGCTGAAAAGGCAGCGCTAAACGCTGTACAAAACGCCCTGTGTGAGGGAGGCCTAAGGCTAGTTTCACACGGGCTACAAAATTGCCAGAATTTGCAGCGATGTAACATTGTTACAAAACACATGTATGTATGGCTGCATTCGCACGGGCTACAAAATCATCGCTACATAACGCATGTATGTGAAGCCCGGGGTTTCCAATAGGTTCTTTCAGGCTACAAAACATCTCATGTGAAAGATCCCATTGGAGACCCCGGGCTTCACATACATGCGTTTTGTAGCCATGATTTTGCAGCCAGTGTGGGCGACAATGTCGCATGATTTTCTCGTGTTATGTATGTGAAGCCCACGCTTTTTTTTATAGGTTCCTTCACATTTGCGATGTTTTATAGCATGCGACATTGGGAGCCAAAAACCATGCAGGTTTCGCAATATGCACACGACTTGTGAGGTTTTGTAGCCCTTGTCCTTATTTCTTGTTGTGCGCGCTGTGTGAGAGGCACGATTGATGGTAATGTAAAGCTAGTTACGGCGTATTAGGCGCGCAAAACCTGCGTGTGTGATACACATTAAAAAAAGGATGTGTGAGAGCGGCCTTAGGGCTCATTTACACGAAGGACCTAATCGTGGAAAAATTCTGGCTGCAAAAAAAAAAAATCACGGCTAACTCCACTTCTCGACCGGTAGAAATCCACCTCATGACTTAAATAGCGGCAGCCATCTTCTTTTCCGAGCGTTGGGCGCAGCTAAACTCCCTACCCTCCCTTGTTTTCCAGCTCCCATAGAAGTCTATGGACACTCCTGCATTTTGCGCACCAGAGAGGTCAGGTCCTGTATTTTTGCTCAGCTGATTTCCTATATTTTTAGTTGCAATTTTTTTCGCACAGCTAAAATTTCTTCGCCTGGACGTTTCCATTGGAAACCATTGGTCCTAATAGTCACAATTTTTTTGCGGATGTAATTTAACCGTGCAAATTCCCTGGTGTGAACGAGGCCTTAGGCTGTATTCACATGTTGTAGCCAGACCGGAACTACAGCACAAATGTAGCCGTTTGTACCGCAATGAACCCAACATGTGAACACGGCGTTAGAGCTGGATCGCTGGTAGCGGTTGCTTCCTGAAGACGTGGGGTCAGAGGGGAGGAGACATCAGCTGTCCAATAGGAGCAGAGCAAAGGAGATGATGGACAGGGAAGCTTCTAGATGGGATGAAGAGGGGGGACTTGAAACAGCCTGCAGCTGCACAATGGCGTCCAGTCAGAGAATGACGGAGCCGGGATGAAATGGCAGCATTTTGTGACAGGAAAAGCTGAAGAAAAAGAAGCGGAAATGATGAGAAGCAGAAAATCTACTAAACGGAGTGAAGTAGAAGCAGAACAGACTGTAAAACTGAGCGAATTACTTCGTGTTTCTTCCTTATGTAACATTGATGGTCAAGGCCTTAATATTTGAGGTATTTTTGGCCTTCTGACCGGATACATTTTGGTCTGTACGGGGTTCACTGCTGTAACACTTATTATGAATCAGTGTTGTATAGGCCCCCAATATGGCGCCCTCGGGCCTCACACGGGCGTATTGTCTGCGTATTACACGCGGATTCTTCATGCACTTAAAATACACAGTATATAGCAAACCTGCTGCGTGTGAGCGGCCCGGTGGATATCATGGAATCTTACGCTTTAGTAAAACCTTACCAAACGCCGCGGTGTTTATTTAACGGGGTCACCAATAATGGGGAGAGATGTAACCAATAATAACCATAAGACCGCCTGTAAACATTACCGACACAAGTAGTCAGACCAGAACTACAGCACAAATGTAGCCGTTTGTAGCGCAATGAACCCAACATGTGAACACGGCGTTATAGCTGGATCGCTGGTAGCAGTTGCTTCCTGAAGATGTGGGGTCAGAGGGGAGGAGACATCAGCTGTCCAATAGGAGCAGAGCAAAGGAGATGATGGACAGGGAAGCTTCTAGATGGGATGAAGAGGGGGGACTTGAAACAGCCTGCAGCTGCACAATGGCGTCCAGTCAGAGAATGACGGAGCCGGGATGAAATGGCAGCATTTTGTGACAGGAAAAGTTGAAGAAAAAGAAGCGGAAATGATGAGAAGCAGAAAATCTACTAAACTGAGTGAAGCAGAAGCAGAACAGACTGTAAAACTGAGCGAATTACTTCGTGTTTCTTCCTTATGTAACATTGATGGTCAAGGCCTTAATATTTGAGGTATTTTTGGCCTTCTGACCGGATACATTTTGGTCTGTACGGGGTTCACTGCTGTAACACTTATTATGAATCAGTGTTGTATAGGCCCCCAATATGGCGCCCTTGGGCCTCACACGGGCGTATTGTCCACATATTACACGCGGATTCTTCATGCACTTAAAATACACGCCGTGCGATGTGCATGCGAACGCTTTCCAAGTTTCCCATTGAAGTCAATTGGAAACACTTCTGATTCTTTATCATCCGTGAAACCCGCACAAGAGGATCGGAATTTCACAGATGAGGGGCATTTTGCCTGAAAATCACCTCACGTCTGCAGGTAAACCTCACGCTGAGATTCACGGCCCAATATCGCGCTTGCCCGCATGTAGGTAGCCTTCGTCTGATAAGGGCCCATATTATACCTGTGATTTTTCATGGCAGCGTACAGAGTCGTATTAGTCGTCCTCTAGTGATACTTGTTATTGCGGTACCATATATCACCCATGCACATTTTGCAGACCCGTTGGCTCACCCAGATTTTCCTGGCATCGCCCTACTCACAAGTACATTATAGCCTATGGGATTATGCAGAGTAACGTTTTTTTCCACACGGACCAAACTTATTACATGTACTGTTTTTGTCTTTATCAAGGTGGCTTCACGCGACCGTACGCTCAAAACCGCTTGCTGAAGAGCAGAATATTTGCGCATGAACCAGGTTTGAAGATGTACATGATCTGCCTGTTGCACGCGTGTCTGTGCATATGTACTTTTTGCGCAGGCAAGGACCGTTCACATGAGCGCGTAACACTTTACGTGTATTTACTGGCCAGACAAACCCTTTCCATGGATTTCATGGCTATTTAAAGCCTAATGAGCTTAACCCTTTCCAATCCAATGTCGGGCCTGCCCCGACATCATCATTTCCCTCCCCAGCTCCGATGTCCGGGCAGGCCCGACACTGCAGTGCAGGAGTGTATCTGCACCCGATCATCAGACACATCAATGCAGGACCACATCTGCACCCGATCCTCATCAAGGACCCCCAAGGAGAAGGCAGAAAGGATTTTTAACCCTTTCTGCCTTCTCCTTTACACATTACATAGCGCGCTCAATTAGCGCTATGTAATGTAGATCGATTCCGGCCGGCGATCATGTGACCGCCGGTGTTACCTGACCCCCAGCGGTCACATGATCGCCAATCTGGGAGGCAGAAGGGAGAATGCGGAAGTATTACTTCCGCATTCCCCCCACGGTGCAGTGAGCACCTGCGCCCTTCTAACCTCTGTCAGATCAGGAGGGTAAAGGGAAAATGTATTTTTTCTCATCCATTCTCCCCAGCTCCAATTTATTTAGAGCTGGGGAGAATGGATGAAAAAAAATAAATGGATTGAAAAGGGTTAAGAGGTCTTGTTTTCCCTGCGTTTTGCGCAGTGTCACACCCTTCCCCATGCGTATTTGCACATCTCCCATAGACTCCTATGGGACTTCTGCTGCACAAAATGCAGATAGTTTGAAACCCCTAAACACTGATCCGGGCATTGAGAATTAAACCCTGACTACTCCGGGAAAACTCCACATGCCGGGGACATAACTGCACGGCCCGGGGTGTGAAGGGGTTAAACTGAAGCAAAACTGCTGAACTTTTAGACCACACTCACATGTCCGTTTTTTACCACAATTACCAGTGTTTTGAACGCTCCCATAGCTTTCAATGGTGCCTCGCAGACGGGCTTCAACACGTGATTTTTGTGCACTGCTGGCTCTATTTTGCATGTGTGAGAGTGGCCTTATTTCCAGTTCTAAAAACAGAACCAAAGCAGATTGCAGCGTTTGTTTTTTTAAACATTGCTGTCAATGGATATTGAAGGAAACAGAAAGCTATCCATCTCCGTTTTCTGTCCGTTTACCATTTTAGTTATTTTTTTTACTGTAGCTGCTAATACAAAGGAACACCACAGATAACACAGTGATAGCGCTGAGGACAGATAATGATGTCACCGGCAGTCCTATGTAACACCCCATATAACACAGTGATAACGCTGAAGACTGATAATGATGTCACCTGCAGTCCTATATAACACCACATATAACACGCAGTGATAATGCTGAGGGCAGATAGTGATATCACCTGCAGTACTATGTAACACCACAGATAACACAGAGATAACGCTGAAGACTGATAATGATGTCACCTGCAGTCCTATATAACACCACATATAACACAGTGATAGCGCTAAGGACAGATAATGATGTCACCTGCAGTCCTATATAACACTACAGATAACACACAGTGATAATGCTGAGGACAGATAGTGATGTCACCTGCAGTACTATGTAACACTACAGATAACAGAGATAACGCTGAGGATAGATAAAGCTGTCACCGGCAGTCCTATGTAACACCACATATAACACAGTGATAGCGCTAAGGACAGATAATGATGTCACCTGCAGTCCTATATAACACCACATATAATATACAGTGATAGCGCTGGAGGACAAATAAGCCAAATTAGCCAAATACAGTCACAAGAAGCATATATTCATATTTACAAACAGAACAGATATATTTGCAAAAAATAATTGCCAAACATATATTCATATTTACAAAATTTTACAGAAACACTAAAAGAGTGAAAACCGGTCCGGCCGCATCCCCAATCACACATATCCCAAATTTACATTACAAAACATAACAAAAGCAAGAGAATCTATCACAATCCTGCAGTGCTGCATATTCCAACTTACTAAATAGAGAAAAAAACACCACACAATAGTAAAACAAGAATTTTTTTTTCTCTCTTTTTTTTCAGAACGGTGCAACGTAAGCCGGAAGATGTCCGTGCAGTGTACAAAAGTCCTTCACACACCCTCCTGTCTCCCACTCCTGGAAGAACGGCCGAAACCATCTCGTACAGGAGGATACCCACAGAGGAGTCCTCTCATTCCAGAGGTTTGCGATATTAGCTTTCAAAAAGGTATTCACGAGGAATACCACTGGGTTGACCATACGCAACCCGCCTAGTCTCCTCGTATGGTAAGTAACCTCCCTCTTGACTGGGTTCAACCTATTCCCCCATAACAGCTGGAAGAATAGGCTGTAGACCCGTGACCAAAGAGGTTCTGGCAAAATGCAGACACTTCCCAGGTACATTAACAAAGGGAGCAGGTAAGTCTTGATCCAGCAAACCCTTTCTCTCAGGGTCAAAGACCACCCTTTCCATTGATCCACCTTTTGAGCGGCATTCCTCAACCTGCCTTCTCAGTTTTCTCGGGATAATTCCCTTGGTCGAAATCGATGCCTAAAATTTTAGCGGAATCTTGGGGTTCTGGGAGAGCGTCCGGAAGATCAAAAGCAGGATCTCCCCCTCCCAGCCAGAGACTCTCACACTTTTCCCGATTGATTTTTGACCCGGAGACCTCCGAGTAGCGGACAACTTCCGACATCACCCACCCCGCCCCCTCATGAGAGGAGACAAAGATAGTAATGTCATCAGCATACGCCACTGTCCTCGAGGCCGGGTCCAGCACCCCCGGGTCCATCCTCACCCCCGCAAAGGAATTCCGGCGTTTTGGGTAACCACTTTTTGGGGGGTCCACCGCAGGGCCCTTATTGGGGCCACCCGACGCCGGATGGCCCCCCCAACCTCCCAGGATGTTTGGGATCACCCAACGCCGGGCAATCCCCTTTATCCAGGCCCACCGCAGGGCCTTTCTGGGGGCCACCTGACGCCGGATGACCCCCCACCTTCCGTGAACCTTTGGGATCACCCGATGCTGGGTGACCCCCCTTACTTAGGCCCACCGCAGGGCCTTTCTGGGGGCCACCCGATGCCGGATGACCCCCCACCTTCGCAGCTTTTTTTGACATTTTACCTGGATCATCCGACGCCGGATGACCCCCACTCTTAGGAATCTTGCTGTCAGACACCAGCTTCTGCCCGTCACCCCTCCTTTCATTATGAACCGGGGGGGGGGGGGGGGGGTTGGATCAGGATGCTTAGTACTCTCCCCCTTCCTTTGCACTGAACCCACCTTAGCAGAGTCCAGGCTGGGTTGGACTCGGGGGCTACCCATGCCGCTTTTCTTCTTTTTAGCCTGGGGGTCTCGCTCAGGAAGGTCATTGCCAAAATAGAGACCCTCCAGGCCTCCAGGCGATTCCAGTTGACTTATGTACGCCATTAGTCCCCCCCCCCCCCCCCCCCCCCCCATCCGCTGTCCTCGCCCTCTTCCCCAGAGGAGTCTGAGCTTGAAATAATAGTAGCTTGCCCGGCTGGAAGGTCACTGCACAGGGACTGCTGACTGTCCGCTATCTGCAGTCCTCCAGCAGGGACCTGCTCCATGTTGGAAACTAGGCCCTTAGCGAAGGGACCTGCACCCTTGGAGATGATCGCCCTCCTCTCAACCAGGGTGAGGATCTCGCTTTTCAATTCCTGGACAGCCTGGTTGTATTGGGCCCTCCTTGACCCACCTGAATTGTTGGCCAGGGACCTGGCTGCCTTTAACTCCTCCTGAAGCCTTCTGATGGTGCTACCGGCCTCACGGTACTCCTGGGTCCTTGAAGCGAGCCTGGCAGCAAAGACGTTAACATCCTCCCTAGGCTGCAGTGTCCCCCAGTGCTCGATGGTAAGACTGGGGGCTCCCCCAGAAGTACCTGGCCTGGCTCCAGGAGGGCCTTTGCTGGAAGTCCCAGCAGCCAAGGTCCCGGAGGGCTGCCGTCCCTCACCCTTGCTAGTCCAACGGCCACCTCGGGTGGTCTCCAGGAGGGATGCAGGAGACACATCGCTGCGTCTCCTGCTAGATCTCCTCAGCCCCTCCTGGGTAGCCGGTTGCAAAGCATCCCCATCCTCCGGCGGCTGGCTCCGGAGAGTGGGGGTAGAAGCCTTATGTAACACCACATAAAACACACTGTGATAACGCTGAGGACAGATAAAGATGTCACCTGCAGTCCTATGTAACACCACACATAAAGTGATAACGCTGAGGACAGATAATGATATCACCTGCAGTCCTATGTAACACCACAGATAAAGTGATAACGCTGAGGACAGATAAAGATGTCACCTGCAGTCCTATGTAACACCACACATAAAGTGATAACGCTGAGGACAGATAATGATATCACCTGCAGTCCTATGTAACACCACAGATAAAGTGATAACGCTGAGGACAGATAAAGATGTCACCTGCAGTCCTATGTAACAGCACATATAACACAGTGATAGCGCTGAGGACAGATAATGATGTCACCTGCAGTCCTATGTAACACCACAGAGAACACAGTGATAACGCTGAGGACAGATGATGTAGTAGAAGTGGCCTGCAGTCCTATGTAACAGCACAGATAAAACACAGTAAAATGTTCAATAACTTGTTAAATGTTCTTTTATTCTTTACAGTAGCCTTTCATATTGACTTATTATTGTTATTGGTTTTGGTATTTATTCTCTATTAAATGTGGTTTGGTGTTGTTTAGAATGTCTAGAACAAACTAATTGGTTTCACATTGATTCCTATGGAAATAATGGCCTCCAGTTTCATTGGTGTCAATTTGGCCGATTGCTTTCGGACGGATTACAAACAAAACTAGAGGTTTGACTGTAGGTCCCAGTCAGGGATGTTCAGCGTCCTGCAGCTTTAAGCCAGGGGATTCCCAGTGAGTCGTACATCTCCATAGTCAGTGCTGGTTGGCTGCGGAGGGTCACTTGACTTGTAGTTCTCCTCTGAAGGCGGAAGTGCTGTGTGCTGTGCAGGTGGGTTGCTTGCCTCTGATCCCTGTGGCTGGGGTGAAGCCTCCTAGCAGACTGCACGCTCACTGGCACATAGTGTGCGCTGATGGCAGGTTGGCACATGCTGGCAAGCACAAGGCATTGAAGCAGGTAATCCGCAGGCCTGCAGTGATGTGTGCCTCTCCGATCACTGAGCGGCAGGAGGAGATGCAAAGTTTACTAAAGTTCATCATGATGCAGAGGAAACCATCCTGTTATTCATCCAAATGAGGACAAAGTGTAATTATGACAGTCCTTTGGGATACCTATAATGTGTTGTTTAACTATTATATGCTTAGGAGGCGAGATAAGGGGCAGTTATAACAACACGGTTTTTTTTTAACCCCTTAATGACGTGGCCTTTTTTTTTTGGTCCCCCCTAATTTGTTTTTTTGCGGGATGAGTTGTATTTTTTTATTGGTACTATTTAACCCCTTCCCGCTCCAGGATGTACCGGTACGTCCTGGGAGCCTGGTACTTTCGCAACAGGACGTACCGGTACGTCCTGGGGATAGCACGAGATCACATAAGATCCAGCGCTATCCCGCAGCGGGAGCCGGTTGTCAGTCACAGCCGGCGTCCCGCTGCAGCAGCGGGGGGGGGCATCGGAGATGCGCGCCCCGCTGTTAACCCCTTCCCTGCTGCGATCCCTCTGTGTCTCCGGCCGGCTCTCGCTGTGTCATCACGAGAGCCCGGGCTGTCACCATGGCAACAGGACGCCAGACACTGGCGTCCTGTATTGCCTGTGCCTATAATCGCTGTACAAGCGATAAGGCATGGCAGAGCATTAGCTCTGCCATGCCTTATAACAGCGATCATAGGCACAGTGCTGCAAGTCCCTCAGAGGGACTCAAATAGTGTAAAGAAAAGAAAAGTGTAAAAAAGAGAAAAATGTAAAAAAAAACCCCTTTGTTTATGCTTTTTCTAATAATAGCATAAAAAAAGGGAAAAAAAATTAAAACCCCATATATTGGGTATTGACGCGTCCGTAACGACGTGTACAAAAAGCTGAACACGCTTTTTATTTTGTACGACAAAAAGCGTAAAAAAAAACGCTAAAAAACAGAGGCAAAATGCCTCACAAAAAATGCAATAAAAGTGATCAAAAAAGCCGTACATTCCCCAAAATGGTACCAATAAAAACTACAGCTCGTCTCGCAAAAAATAAGCCCTTATAGAGCTCCGTACATAGAAAAATAAAAAAGTTACAGGACTTTGAATGCAGCTATAGAGAAAAAAAAAGATTTCACAAAAAAGGGGGTTTTATTGCAAAAAAGTGTAAAAACCTAAAAAAAAATAACAATTTTGGTATCGTTGTTACCGTACCGACCCGCAGAAAAAATTTAGTGTGTCATTTATGCTGCATGATTAACGCTGTAAAAAAAGAAAAAGAAATCTATGGCAGAATTGATGCGGTTTATCTCCCTGTTATCATAAAAAAAAAAATTAAAAATTTTACGATATTGTCTATGTACCCAAAAGTGGTACCGATAAAAACTACAGATCGCCACGCAAAAAACAAGCCCTTATACGGCCGCGTCCACGGAAAAATAAAAAAGTTATGGCTTTTGAAAAATGGAGATGGAAAAATACCAAAAAATCGTTTGGTCCTCAACGCCAAAATAGGCCATGTCATTAAGGGGTTAATGTACCATATAATGTACTGAAAACTTAAAAAAAAAAGTGGAAGTAAAATAAAAAACGGAAATCCCGCCATCTTTCAGTGCGTCTTGTTTCTACGGCGCACAAACTGCAACAAACATGACATGACTTTATTCTATGGGTCAGTACAATTACAGTACAGTTTTTTTGTTTGTTTTTTATTGTACTACTTTTTTCAAAGATTTTTAATTAAAAAAAAATATTTACTGCCAACGTCTGCTTGCAATACTTTTTTTATTTTTCAGTCTACATATTTACGTAAGGGCTAATTTTTGGAGGGACATCCTGTAGTTTGTGTTGGTACCATTTTGGAATACATGCAACATTTTGATAGCTTTTTATTGCATTTTTTTTCTTGGAGACAGGGTGACCAAAAAAGCACATTTATGGTATTCTTTATCTTTTTTTTTTTCAGATGGCGTTCACCGTGCAGGGTGAATAATGCGCTACTTTGATAGATTGGACTTTTACAGACACAGCAATACCAAATATGGGTATTAGTGTATCTAGACGCTACCGAAAGTACAGGTGGAGCCAAGATACAAGGTGTTTGACAGGGGGTTGACGCCCCCTGATTGTGATTGGCTGCACGCCACTGTCCTATTTTTTTCGGACTCACAGGTCCTGCTTCTGACCCTGCGGTGACTGTAGCCGGCGTCCCAACAGCCCTGCTGTCACTGTCCCTGGCGCCCCTTTTCTGGCCTTCACAGCTTTTGTTGCTGGCCCCGCTGTCAGCTCCCCTGCTTTGTAGCGGGGCACTGTGACTGTCCCTGCTGATCCTTCCTTGCCGTGACACCTCCTGCTCTTGGAGAGAATGCAGGGCAGCCAATAAGGAACAGGGGCGACAACCCCCTATCAAATTCCTTGTATCTTGGCTCCACCAGTACGTCTGGTGGTGTCAAGATACACTAATACCCCACATATGTATATTTGTTCTATGATTTAGATTCTTCTATTATAATTATGGCAAAAGGGCTTTTTAAAAAAAACAAAAAACTTCTATTCCTTGTTTTTCATTCTTAATAATTAGTAAAACTTTATTGATCTTTACTTTTTTTCTTAGGTGCCACAGGGCACAACAACTACCGATGCTTTGATCGCAACTGCAGTATGATGCAATGCCTATGAAGCCACCACTGGCATAGCTTGATAAGCATTCTGCCAAGACAGTCCTGGGGCCTTTCAGAATGCCCCCGGCTGCCATGACACCCACACGGTTACCTGAAATCTCATCGCAGGGAGGCCATATGTGACCCCCGAACATCGTTAAAATGTTAACGGCTCCGATCAGCCGCATGGCTTATCGGAGGTATTGCCTATAAGAAACAGCTGGCGCCTGCTTTATATGAAGATAGACTGACGCGCATTCTCTCTTCATACATATCCCGACGCTGCAGGACGTAAATGTGCGCCTCCAGCGTTAAGGGATTAATAATACAGCAGTCTATTATTATATAATATAAATGACACTGTTACGATTACTCAATAATTGATATGGCAATAACAAATTTTAAATGTTTTTTCTGTGTGTGACTATTTTTGCACAATGTAACATTTTTATTTTTACACCAATAGAGCTGTTTGAGGTCTTGTTTTTTGTAGGTTGAGTTGCCGTTTCTATTGGTACCATTCTGGGGTACATTTAAGCCCTTAGTGACCACACCACAGACTTTTTGCATCTTGCTTTAGTGGGCTTTGATCCCCAGGGCCGTGAAAATGCTTGCTATGGGGATTAAAAAGTTTTTAAAAAGTTAAAGTTTCATCTTCCCTTACAGATCATATCCGTGAGGCGAGATGAAATTACCTACCTAAGGTCCCAAGATTTGTCCCCCAATCTGATTTTCATCCACGGACCTCACCCCGTCAGCAAAGTGGCAGATGCATGCGCAAAAGTCAAGAATTGTCTGGTAAATTGTAAATCTCCCTGCTCCTGGCTGCTAAAAGTAGCAAAGAGCCTGGAGATGTCACGGGGGGCTGCGGTGAGCGGTCTCCGGTCACGTGATCGCCGTTATTCAATGGATAATGGCGATCACATAAAAGTTTAAAAAAAAGTTGAAGTTTCATCTCCCCTCACTGATGTAATCAAAAGTTCTTCCTGGAGGCCTCCGCATTTAAACCCCGAAGCGATCCTCCTCCATGACACTTCCCTGACTTCTGCGTATGTGCCCGCTGGCAATATGCTGGAAACATGTAGAGGAGGCGGGGAGCCCAGGAAATTTAAAATCTCCTTACTCCCGGCTACCAAAGGTCACCGAGAGCCTGGAGCTGTGACCGGTGGCCTCGTGGAGCGGTCCCCGGTTATGTGTTAAAAAGGTAACAATCTACCTTAGCCTGGTCTCACATGACCGGATAGAAATTGCCGATTCCGAATGCGCTTCGATCAAATGCATTGGATTACACAATTCCGCTCAGTTGTGCCCTGAAATCCAACGGGTATTCCCTCCATTATAGGCCTAGCCATCTGTCTCCTATAAGTAGATTAGGGCCACAATGGGTATGTTTCTAAACACGAGACAAACAGAGGGATTCATTTTGGGGTGAAAGTCTTTATTCACACAATAGCCAAAAAAATGAAAATCATACTTTTTTTCCTTCTGCTTTGCTTAGATTCAGTCAGAATCTGTGGGGTCAAAATACTAGATGAATTCGTTAAGGGGTCTAGTTTTCAAAATGGGGTCATTTGTGGGGGTTCTCCATCGTTTTGGCGGCTCAAGGGCTCTACAAGTGGGCAATGGGGCCTAAATCATCTTCAAGCCAAATGTCTGTTCTGAAATGCACCGGCTGCTCCTTTCATTTTGGGCCCCATTGTGCATACAGACATAAGATTAGGGCCACAAGGGGTATGTTTCTGAACACGGGACAAACAGAGGGATCCATTTTGGAATGCAAATCCTCATTTTCATGTGCACTGTAGAAAAAAAACCTGTCTTTAAAATGACATATTTGCAAAAATATGAAATGTAATTTTTTCCTCCTCTAAATTGCAGTAACTCCTGAAAAAAAAACTATTGGGTCAAAATCCCCCTGACCCCCCTCAGTGAATACATTAAGGGGTGTAGTTTTTAAAATGGGGTCATTTGTGGGGACATCTATCATTCTGAGGGCTCTTTCACACGGGCATATTTTTCATCAGTATTTTGTGAGCCAAAAACAAGAATGGGTCCAAAATACGGAAGAAAATGCACATTTTTGCATTCTACTTTGTCTCTGTAAGTTCTGCTCTCGGTTTTGGCTCACAAAATACTGATGAAAAATACGCCTGTGTGAAAAAGCCCCGACACCCATGAGCCTTTGCAATCTTGGCTTGGTGTAGGAAAACAAAATGTTACTCAAAATATTGATGTTAAATTTGTATGTCTCCTAAATGGTTAAAAAAAAGCGTTTTTCAAATGTGCTTCCAGAATAAAGTAAACTGATGGAAATATTTATCTTATCAAAAATGTGTACAGTATGTCCGCACATATGGAGATATTGCAATTAAAAATTTTGAAAAAAATGACAATTTTTTTCAAAATTTCCTCAATTTTGGCGCCTTTAATAAATATGCATAAATTCAATCAGCGTTAAGGATTGTCCGGATGTCTTGGGGTAGAGCGTTTTAGAGGATCGGTGCTCCTCTGGTGAAATCCTGGAGGAGAGCATGCGAGGTTCATATTAGGAGAAGATCTAGTCTGACTGTGTTGGCAGAGCGAAATGTGCGGGCTAGGTAATGTATGGACAGCAGGGAGGTGAAATATGGTGGTGCTGCACCATGGAGAGTTCTATGGTACATGGGCAACCAGTGCAGGGACTGGCATAATGCAGAGGCATCTGAGAAGTGGCTGGATAGAAAGATGAGTCTAGCTGCAGCGTTTACAGTGGATTGGAGGGGAAAGGCCAATTTGCAGAGAATTGCAGTAACTTGAGTCTGGAGTGGATGAGGGCAACAACGAAAGTCTTTAGCGTGCCCATGGTGAGGAACGGCCAGGATTTAGCGATATTCCTGAGGTGCAAGTGGCAGTTTCGGGCCAGAGATTGGATGTGGGGGGTAAAGGAGAGGTCCGAGTCCAATGTGACTCCCTGGGCAGCGGGTGTGCTGACTGGGGGATAAGGTGGTGCCAGCTACTGATATGGAGATGTTGGCGGGAGGTTGGTTGGTTGGGTGCAGAAAGACAAGGAGGTCAGTTTTTGAAAGGTAATGTTTGAGAAAGAGGGAGGACATGGTGTTAGAGACAGCGGACAGACAGTCAGAGATGTTTTGAAGGAACGGTGCAGAGATGTCACGAAAAGAGGTATATAGCCGGGTGTCGTCAGCATAAAGGTGATATTTGAGGCCGAATCTGCGAATGGTTAGCCCGATTGGGGTTGTATATATAGAGAAGAGAAGGGGGACAAGGACCGAGCCCTGGGGGACCCCGACAGTGAGAGGAGGTTGAGCCAGCAAAAGAGACGCTGAAGGAGCAGTCAGATAGGTAGGAGGAGAGCAGTGTCCTTTAGGCCAGAGTTCCCCAACTCCAGTCCTCAGGGACCACCAACAGGTCATGTTTTCAGGATATCCTATAGTACAGCGGTCCCCAACTCCAGTCCTCAGGGACCACCAACAGGTCATGTTTTCAGGATATCCTATGGCAAGAACAGCTGTGGCAATGTCTGAGGCTCCGGCAATAATTACATCACCTGTGCAACACTGAGGAAATCCTGAAAACATGACCTGTTGGCGGTCCCTGAGGACTGGAGTTGGGTAACACTGCTATAGTAAGAACACATGTGGCAATGTCTGAGGACCGACAATAATTACATCACCTGTGCAAGACTGAGGAAATCCTGAAAACCTGACCTGTTGGTGGTCCCTGAAGACTAGAGTTGGGGAACCCTGCCTTAGGGCTTTTACGCACTAGCTTTTTTTTTTTTTTATCGCTGTGTTTTTTTTTTTTTTTTTATTGTACTCTCTAATGTTAAAATCGCATTGCACTAGTGTGTAAAGGCCCTTTAGGCTGATAGAGCGGAGTATAGCAGGGAGGTGTTTTGACAGTGTCAAATGCAGCAGAGAGGTATTACAAGCCTAAAAAATACATGGGTGATACGGAACACAAATATGCCCACGTGTATGAGCCCTAACCAATAGCAGCAGAAGCCGCCTATATATAGGGCTCATTCACAGCGGTGCATTTGATCTCCGTGTTATGCACATATTTTTTGCCTGCATACAGAGAGCCCATTAATTTGCTGTATTCAGGCATGCGTATTACAGCCCCATTGCCCATTCAATTCAGTAGGATCACGTAAATACACAATGAATACGTATGATACATGTGCGCATTTACGCCTGAGGGCAGGAGAAATCATTGGGCCCTTCTTGCGTGTTTTTTTTCTGCGTATGAAAAACACAATGACAACACAGAGTTTGTCTATGAAAACACGTATATTATGGACCAAAACTGAATCTGCCTGTGTGAACGGGTCTTTAGAAGTCAGGTTACATCCTCCTGCAGCAGGATATGTCTGTTACAAGAACACGTGAAGCATTTAGTTTCGTTTCTGATCTTGCTTACTCAGCATTCTTGGAAATGAAAACTCTGGGAGGGAACTTACAGTTTCAGCCACTATTTTTTTTTCTACAATTTTCCAGCATATTTTCTGTTGCCTTTCCTCAGTTTTCAGGATCTCTGCTTGTAGTCATTCAATAGAAATCTTCATTGTTTACTTCTTGTAAACGTCTTGGTGAAATCATGGAAAAACAGGCGCACGGCTCATTGGGTCCATGTAAGAAAACCTCCATGTGTATCGCCTCATGGGCTACAATGGGGCCGTCTGCTGTCCACGGAGTGACTGCAAGCAGCTGACAAGCGGTAATCCTGCTCTTGTATCGGCATGATCATGTAGCCATCGGTGGGTGGGCCTCCGCAGGGCGTATTGTTATCCCCTGGAGGACACAATGAAGGTCCCCTTTAAATGGCAGCAAGTAGAGAGAGCTTTATGACCATTAGGAGTTAATGCAAAAAGTAGACTGGATAATTGTTCCGTGGGGTTTCCTGGGACTAGGTTCTTGATGTTCAATCTGCAGGATTTGATTAGTGGAAGCCCACCACTGATTGCAGTCACAGAGGCGCTCAGGTGAGTCTTCAGTCCATACCGGGCACTGTGCCATATGTTGTATAGTAGCTGTGCCTGGCATTGCACAGCTCAGTCCCATTCACTTGAATGCTACTGAGCAGCTTACAGATCATGTGACCGATGGAGGTGATGTCAGAGGCATTAGAAGAGGCCAAATCGCTCACCTGATCGCTGCTGCCTCTTCAGTCAGCGGGTGGCGGCAGACTCTTGTCGATCCATTATTGATGACCCATCCTCAGGATAGTCTAGTCCCGGAAAGACCTTCAAAGTTTTTTTTTATTATAAATAATATGGATTTCCCGAAATTGCAATATGGCTTTATTCTCTTAACGATTGTCAGTGTGCCTTTTATACGGAGGCTGTTAAGGGGCACGATTTTACATTTTTCCTGCGCGTATATTCCATAAAGAAAAAAAATGATCAGTTATTCACGCCACCGGAATGACCCGAAGGATTCATTTTACAGGATATTCAGTAAGAGTAATGCCAACAATGGCTAAAATTGTATAAATGAATGAGAAATTGTGTACCCCCCCAAAGAGCGTCAACCACCCCTTTCCAAAGACATGTCATTAAGGCCCCAAACAGGCCTGGTTATCAAAGGGTTAACACTTCTAGCAAGAAAGGAAGAACTGGGAGGGCCAAAGTCAGAAAGGAAACCGAAAGTTAAATCAGTTAGAAAGCTGTAACTCCAGCTAGTCAGGGAGTGGTAGCCGGCTCAGTCTGATAGCCGGTCACAGGTTGGCCGCAGCCGCCGCCAGAAGCCTTTGCAGGTAATTATAGCATTGTTTGTTTCCTGTGCTTGATAATGATGATCAGTAAGTTAGACTGTATGCGCTGTGAAGTATTTTATTAGCCAAACGGATACATTAAAGTGTAACTGGACTTTCCAAAAACTTCTGACATGTCAAAGCCACACAGCAAAAGTTGAAATCGGTGGCGGTCCGGGTGCGAAGATCCTCTCCTGGTCGCATAACCCTTTAGAAGTCTATGTGTCCCTCTGCCGTTGCTGAGAATTCCCAGAAGGAATGATCACAGGCTAAGGAAACAGATCTGTTGTTTTACATTAAGCTAAGCTGAAAGCAGAATTAACTCTTTGAGGAGCAAGTGTGGTAAATATATCCCGGCGATAGCAGAAGTACGGCACAGGATTAAAGCTCCTGGAATGGAGCAGGAGCCGGTCGGACTTGTTTTTTGCGTGGCCACCGTATAGTTTCTGATGTTAAATGGGCAGGGCTTAGTAAGAAATCATTGGCTGCCATTGTAACCAAATGGCACCCTGCGATCTCATTAGGGCGAGAGAGGGAGCCACTTCTGGCCGACCATTTAAACGCTGCTGCCAATACTGACTGTGGCATCTAAAGAATTAATGGCCGGGATCTGAGTTCTCTCTGATCTCGGCCATTGTGGTTGAGTACTGGCTGTCTTGACAGCTGCTTTATACAGGTTGGGCTCGCTCCCTTCATACAGTGACACCTGACTAGTGCTGTACATGTACCGCTCTCATTGGTTGGGGTTGGTGTGATCAAAGTTGTGTTTTCCAGAACTAGAAAATTCTCCGTCTTATCCTTAAAGGGGTTGTCCCGCGGCAGCAAGTGGGTCTAGACACTTCTGTATGGCCATATTAATGCACTTTGTAATGTACATTGTGCATTAATTATGAGCCATACAGAAGTTATAAGAAGTTTTTCACTTACCTGCTCCGTTGCTAGCGTCCTCGTTTCCATGGAGCCGACTAATTTTCGCCGTCTAATGGCCAAATTAGCCGCGCTTGCGCAGTCCGGGTCGTCTTCTTTCCTCAATGGGGCTCCGTGTAGCTCCGCCCCGTCACGTGCCGATTCCAGCCAATCAGGAGGCTGGAATCGGCAATGGACCGCACAGAAGCCCTGCGGTCCACCGAGGGAGAGGATCCCGGCGGCCATCTTCAGCAGGTAAGTAAGAAGTCACCGGAGCGCGGGGATTCAGGTAAGCACTCTCTGGTGTTCTTTTTTAACCCCTGCATCGGGGTTGTCTCGCGCCGAACGGGGGGGGGGGGTTGAAAAAAAAAAAAGGAAAAACCGTTTCGGCGCGGGACAACCCCTTTAATATGGGCCATCAGTTTAAAGGGAAACTGCTGGGCAGCTGCGGGCAGCAGCGTATTGTGATGGATGAGCTGATATCTGCAGTCCGTCACTTCTACAGATCCGCTGAGCAGTTTTAGGGTATGATCACACAGAGCAGAAAATTCCTCAGTATTCCCACATCGAAAACCCCATGTTCGCTGCTGAACCCAGAGCGCATTGCACAGAGGCACCTGGTACTGAGCGCCCCCACTGGTGTTCATGTCATGAGATGTCACTTTTACATCACATGACCAGCAACAGCACTCAGTAGCAGTTGCCGCTGTATGCTGCATACTGCTGCAGCAGTGGGAGATGAGAGGAGCGCTGGCAGGCTGATATCGGCCGCGGACGTGCAGCTGATTTTGGAATCACAATCTGCAACAATAATTTTGCAGCTATGGAAAATCTGCAGCATTTCTGCTCCCTGTGAACATATCCTTATAACCCTTATAAAAGTTTGCAGCTCCAGGCAGTGAAGAGTCTGAATGAATTCCTTAATATTCATATATTCACTGCTCCCCCGCCCTTCTCCTCCCTGTAGATTCTGATTGACAGGTCTCTCTGTTACTAGAATTATGTATTATGTCGAGGATTTCTTAGTAGGACTGGAAAGAACAAAATATTAACCCTTTGCAATCCAATTTTGGATTAAGGGTTTCCCAGGGGGCTTTCTTTTTCTGACATTATACATTTGCGCCATCTGTTGGCTAGAGCCAGTACTGCAGTATGGGACATGCTGGAGAGGCCCCCCGACAACAGGGCAGCCAGTAATACACAGTAAGGCCTCCTTCCCACGAACGGATTTACGCCGCGTAAATCCGCGGCAAAAATCCGCTGCGTTGCACCCTGCTATTAGGTTCTATTGAACCTAATAGCACAATGCTCACGATGCGGAATTACGTACCGTGAAATCTCCCGTTCTCACCCGCAGCATGTTCTATTTGCTGCGGGTGTACGCGCTGACGGCTTCCATTGCAGTCAATGGAAGCCGTCCGTTCATGCTATCTCCCGCTGCAACCAGTGGAAGATAGCGTGAAAAAACGCTTCCCCGCCTACCGCCGCGCGTCATATGATGCGGCCGGCGCGTCACGTGACACGGCCGGCCGCGTCATGTGACGCGGTGGGCGTGTCACATGACGCGACGGCGGTGGGCGGGGAAGCGTCTTCACGCTATCTTCCGCTGGTAAGTATGGGGTCTCTGGGGGGCGCCGTGACGGGCTTCACTGCGGAATATTACGCGGCGGAGCCCGTCACGCTCGTGGGAAGGAGGCCTAAGAATACCCTGCCGGACGTCTTCCGACATCAGAGCTGTACAGCCTTCAATCAGAATGTCTTCAGACGTCAGACAGTGGATTGGAAAGGGTTAATATACGAGTTTGTGATGATAGCAAGAGGGTATACGACATCCTCCAGGAAGAAACTGGTTCTTGATACTGGATTGTACTGCTCTTCGTAGTTATGTTACGGCGCCCCCTGGTAGTGGCTTGATTTTTTTTTTTCCCTTGTATTATACCCAGTGGTGGTGAAAACATGCCACTTATAGGGGCTGCAAAATAGTGGGGTTCACTTCCCTGCCTTTGGATCCGGATGACGGCATGTGACCACTGACAATAGCTATGAGGTGGACTTTTTTAATAGAGGCTCAAAATTACACCGTGCATGCACAGAAGGGAAAGACGAATCTGCCCACAAAAGTGATCTTTGCATGCAGTAGGCCACAAACTTTTGGCCCATGCGTAACAGTTCAAAGCACTGCATGGATGGCGTGAAACGCAGCAGCGGGGTGGGCGGGATTATGCTAGAAGCTCCGGGCAGAAGAGAGGGTTTGGGCCTGCCCACCGGACCACGGATATTCGCATGCAGTGTGGGAAAGTTTAAAAGACATAGTGACATTGTCTCCCTTCAGCCTAAAATACTATGTCCAGCCGATTCAGCCTGTTTCTGCCCCCCCCCCCCCCACCCCCACCCCTGGTTGATCCAGAGGAAGGCAAAAAAAAAAAATGAGGCAGAAGCCAATTTATCCCATTGGGAGGAAAAAATTCCATCCCATCTCCATAATGGCAGTCAGAATAATCCCTGGATCAATGTTTTGATAGTTCCTACCTGACTGCAAGACCCGGATCAACAACCTGCTGGTCACCTAATGTATATATCCTGTAATATCGTAGCGCTCTAGAAAGGCATCTAGTCCCCTCTTAAACTCCTCTATCCTTTCCACAGTCTCACTGCTCTTACAGTAAAGAACCCCTCTTCTGTATTGGTAATGAACCTGCTTTCTTCTAGACGTAGCGGATGCCCTCTTGTTACCGTCGCAGTCCGGGGTATAACAGATCATGGGAGAGATCCTTGTATTGTCCCCTCATGTATTTATACATGGTTATTTGATCGACCCTTAGGCCGCCTGCAGACGGGCGGGTCGGATCCGGCGGCAAGAATTCTCGCCGCAGGACCTGACCTAAGCGCCTGCAGGGGAGGAGCGCGTACTCACCCGCGCCCGGCGGCCCCGGCTCTTTCATGTGCCGGCTGACTGGCAGCCGGCGCATGCGCAGACCGGAGCTGGCGGCCGGGTGAGTGACGTTTCTGTGCGAGGCTCTGCGAGCCCCGCACAGAAATGGGACATGTCGCGGTTTGTTTGCCGCGGCCGTCTGCATAGGAGTGCGTAGTGTAATGTACTCCTATGCAGGCTTTCAGTGGCGGAAATCCCGCCTTAATCTACTTTTTTTCAGGGTAAATAATCCTAATTTTGATGCCTCTCTGGGTATTCCAGTCCTCTCATTCCATGTATTAGTTTAGTCGCCCTTCTTTGAACCCCCTCCAGCACTGTAATATCTTTCCTGAGCACCGGTGACCAGAACTGTGCACAGTATTCCATGTGAGGCCTGACAAGTGCCTTATATAGAGGGAGGATAATGTTCTCGTCCCTCACCCCTATACCTCTTTTAATACACTTTTATTAGCCTTTGCAGCAGCTGACTGGCATTGGTTGCTCCAGTTTAGTCTACAATCCACTAGTACCTGCAGGTGTTTCTCCATCTCACTTTTCCCTAGCAGTACCCCATTTAGTGTATATTGGTGACATCCGTCTCTCCTGCCCATGTGCAGAACCTTACATTTATCAATCAGAGCAATCTCTTGCTGCAGGCGGGGATTTCCAATCCCCATCATTAGCAAAAGATCCTCTGCCATCTTGACAAGTGCCTGCCAGCCTGCACAGAGGTCCCGAGAGCGGCGCCGGAGACCCCGATGGCACCTGCATGGTGGGTATCGACTCTTTTTTTTTTTTTTTTCTTTTAACTCTTAGGTAGTGTAGCTAGGGTGTTTAGCACTGCCAAAAATGTGGTACCAAGTTGTGCCGCGTTTTGGGCAGCGCGGAAACCGCTTCCTAGTCAGTTTAGTGGAGTTGAAACTGCTGACAGGCACCCTTCAAAGTTTCCTTCATAAAAGATTCTGTTACCCCAAAACCAAGCTTTAGGCCTCCTGTCCACGGGCGTACCAGAACAACGCTGCGGGTCTCTGCAGCATTTTACTGGTGTATGTATATAACGGTTCTGAGACCGCATATGGGCAGCGGGCGTACTACACATACCCATGTATCGCACTCATGCGGTCATGCACTGTGCCGCTCTCTCTGTTTTTAATTCCCTGCCCTGTTTCATAACAGGGGTGCATATACGATTGCCACCCATATGTAATGTATTGAGTATGGACAGCGTTTCTCTATACTGCTTATGTAAGAGTACAGGGCTTACACAGCCTGGTAATCCGAGGAATAGAGATATTTCTCGCACGTATCTACACGCACATTTGCATTGATCAACGAAAGTCACCGCAGCCGTGCATCATAAGCATAATACGCCCGTGTACATGAGCCCTTAGTATCGCATACTAGTAAACCAGTGTTAGTAAATGTGCCCATTGTTCTGTATTATGTAGCTCCTAATAAACAATAAATGTGTCCAACAGGTTGAATTCTCTTTAGAAGATGAAGTGTCTGAATTGTGATCATGAACTTCCGGAAGAAACTGCCAAGTTCTGCAGTATGTGTGGGAAACCCATGCAAACACCGGCCCCCACCAATCCAGTCATGCAAGGTAAAACATTAGATGATCTCTTATTAAAGGGACTATCCATAGCGCTGAGATGTGGCATCAGAAGTGGTCAAACGGTCATTCTGCTGTTTCCTGCAGCCTTGGGAATAGTGAACGGGGCTGTCAGAAAGAGCTGAAGGTCCTCTTTGTGTGCCGGACGGTACAGATAACATTTGCGCTGTGTTTTGACTGTGGAATATAGCAACATCTGAACTGTCTTATACAAATTGTTTGTTTGCAACTTTAGACTTTTGTGCTACTTTACTTGTTTGCTGCTTTTCTATTACTAGGCTGTATTTGCAGTCATTTATACTGTATGATGTATCTGAAATACGTTTTGTTATGTAACGCACCCTGCAGATGATGCAAACAAGAATCTGAGCCCTCAAACTGAGGTGAACTTGGAGCCTGGAAAAGAACTGGTTGTAGATGAAAGCAATGTTACTAGCTGCAACCCGGCAAGAATACCCGAGGATGAGCCGATGCCACTGACGGAGGCTGCTCCAACGGGAAGGAAAAGAAAGGTGAGGAGCTTCACTTAGGGTATTTTTTTTATATATTATGGGAAAAATTTATTAAGACCCACATTTAATTAAAACAAAGAGCAGCAGTTCAGAAGCGGGAACATAAGTAGGAAAGTGACTGCAATGTATAATATCTCTATCTATATATCTATGCTGGGGTACTATAAAGACCACATGAAAAAAAGATCCTGGAAGTGCAGAGCAGAGAAACGCACAATAAAAACGTGAGTTTTGCGCTCGCATGAAAATTGCATGGAAACGGTCACCTTTTTACTGACCAAAATCATACTTGTGAATATAGCCTTAACCCTTTGCAATCCAATTTTAGATTCAGGGTTTCCTAGGGGGCTTTCTCTTTCTGCCATTATACAATGTCGCCATCTGCTGGCTAGAGCCAGTACTGCGGTATGTGATATGCTGAAGAGGCCCCCGACAACACAGGGACCAGTAATCTACAGTAAAAAAAATACCCCGCCAGACGTCTTCGGACATCAGAGCTGTACAGCCTTCAATCGGAATGTCTTTAGACGTCAGACAGTGGATTGGAAAGGGTTAATGTGAGGCATGGTGCATGGTTGCATAATGCAGACACATAAGGGCTGACTTGTTTTGATAACGAACTGTACCGCATCAGGCTAAGGTGTGTTTATGTATTTATGTGTGTGTGTATACATACATACAGGGGAGTAGCTAAAGGTTCAATGGCCCAGGTGCAAAAGTTTATCTTGGGGCCCCCAACTTCTCTTAACCCATTAATGCCGACGCATAACTTGAAGCTCCTGGGCCCCAATGCAAAACTTGTAACAGGGCCCCAACTATAATGCTTTGCTCATAGTACTGGGCTCCTCATATGGAGAGGAGAGGCCTTATGCCCCCCCCCCCCAAGGTTCCTGGGCCAAGGTGCAACTGCATTACTGCATTCCCTATAGCTACGCCCCTGGATAGAATACATAGAATCTCTGTCTACTGGAGGTTTGTTCCCAACATCTACTATTTAAGTAGAATAATTTATGACACTGCTTCAGGTTTTTTTTCGCCCACAACTGATGCCGAATTGTTCCCGCTTTGAAAAGTTCATTTTTGTTGTGGTCATAAATTAGCTGACAAAAAAGGCAGTTGAGAAGAAATAAGGGCTGAAAACCAAACCATTAGTCCAGTCGGGCCGCTCTGACATGAGGACATGACAGCTGCTCTTTAAATGAGTCAGCGGCAGGTTTAAACAATGATCTCATATGTATGAGGGTAGCCTAACCGCTGCCAGACATCTGCCGACTACCGGAAAAGTAATAAGCTATCAAGAAGTTGTATGTTTCCAAGTGGTACAAATAGAGACAATGCACACCCTGCAGAAAAATAAAGTAACGGGGGACAAAATGTGGCAATGGAAAGTAATTAAAAAAAAAGTAGAAAGTGTGAATGCTTTTCAATACATTATACGGTACCACTTAAAGATAACCCGTACTGCAAAAACAGGTCCTTATATGGCTATGGCAACATGTTAGGTTTTTTCTTTCAATTTTTTTTTTTGGTAAGGAAGCTGAAAAGCAAGGAAAGTGAAGTAGTTTGAGAAATATTAGGCAGCATTGTTGCCTTGCACCACTGGGGTCCTGGGATCCATCCCACCAAGGACAACATCTTCATGGAGTTTGTAGCTTTTCTCTGGGTGCTGCGCTTTTCCCCCCCACACTCCAAAAACATATTAATAGGTGAACTTTAGCTGTGAGCCCCAATGGGGACATCAAATGATGTACAGCGCTACGGAATAAGTATGCGCTATATACATATGTAAAATAAGTGGTCACATCCTTAAAGGATGACATAACACACATCTCCTGCCTTCTGGGTTTTAATACATAGAACGGGCCGCCTGTGACATAATGCTACAATGCGAAAGGTGGGACTTCCCATGTATCAGTTGTGTTTGTTCAGATCTCTTGAACTGTGGTGTAACTCTATATTGTTGTACAGAAAAAGAACAGAAAGAAGAAAAAGGGATCTTCCGGCAACATGGATTTTGTGTCTCTTCCTGCCACATTGGACGAACACCGAGAAGTTGACAGTCCTAGTGAGGATGAATGTAAAAGCCTTGAGGAGCCCGCTGACACGTCTTCATCTGCAGCAGCTAGACATGTTTCACATGGTGCTTTGTCTGAAATTGTCTGTGGTAACTCTGATACTATAGATGTAAAGGAATCTAAACTAATGACCAAAGAAATACAAGTATCAATGGAAATGGAACCTGGACTTGTGCTATGTAACAAGAGGGAAGGTTCAGAGGACCAAAATGGAAATCAGGAGTTTATCAGCAAGGAACTGATTGATAAAATGGCAAAAGATGCTGAATACCAAGTGGTGATGGGGGATACAGTTACCGGACAAGAGCTGAAACAAGAAGAATGTCCTAACCAGAATAAACAGGATGAAAAGCAAGATGTGGCAGAAAAAGTGACTAAAAGTCCTCATGTGATAGCAAATAGCACCACAGGCAAAGAAGACTCCGATAGGAAGGACAAGGGAAATGAGGGTAGTGGTGAGAGATCTAGGGATCGAGCAGCTGGCCCTGATGCAAGTGGGAATGCTGTGACTACAAGCGTAGAAAGATCTGAAAATAAGGACAAGGTCAGTGAAGAGCAGTCAAAAAATCTAAAAACTTCCCCGAATACATTAGGGAATGATATGAATACAAGTACAAAAGACTCTGAAAATAAGGACAAGACCATCAAGGAGGTTAAAGGAGGAAGTAATATTCTATCAAATGAATCAAAGTCCAGATTGATAGATGGGAAAAAACTTTCTGAAGTCAACAGTAACTCGGATCAACAAAATATGAATGCAACCAAACCAGATCCAAACCTAGGGGGAGCGAATAAGATTTCTAACGAGACTTCTGTTGTAGCACAAGAAGCTGATAAACTAAGTCAAAGAGAAAAAGAGCTTCCTGGTGCCGGTGACAAAGCTGACACAACTGGAAGCAATCCTGGAAACGCCTCAAGAAAAAACAAAAAGAACGCAGCAGGACAGAACATTAGGAATGAAAGTGATAATAAAACCGATGCAAATGAGCCAAAAGCCAATACACCAAATAAAGAGCATGATAAAAAAAATGAGGAAATGAAGAACAACCCTGAAACTAGCAAGATGAAAAGCGGAAAAAACAAAGATGATGATAAAGCGGAGAAAAAAACTGAGTCTAAAACTCCGACATCTCAGGTAGGTTAATAAAGAGTCCAAGATAAATGCTCCAGAATTCTGGTTCCATTCGCACAAAAAGAGGTACGTACATGCCAAGCACTAAACATATGTTTTAGACATTTGCGTTCCTAGTAGACAAGGGGGCGTGTCTTTAACAGAAAGGTGGCAAAGCATAGCAGGCAATGGGAAATGGCTTAAAATTCATTTTGTGCCAAAATTGCACTTGTCTCATCAGCAGCCGCCTAGTAGGCGCTGAGGAAGCTAATCCCAGAGAAGCCATCCACCAAGCCAACAATTTTTCAAACTTGACCATATTACCCTGTTTTTTATAGATCCCTTGTTCCATCAGGATCACTGAATCAAAGGTCCTTATTAAGTTCTTCCAGAGTGGGTGCAGCCGACCGGATCCAATGCCTCGCTATAATCTTCTGGGCGTGATATAATATTTTAGACATGGTCGATATTTTGCATTTGGTCAGTTGGTAAATTGGCTACATACCCCACTACACCCAATAACAGAACACCTAAGGACCTGTATCTGTATCCCTTTGACCCCTTAAGGACTGTCCCCCTTTTTTGTAATTTTCATTCTTTCCTTCCCCCTTTTTAAAAATCATAACTTTTATTTATTCATCAACGTGGCTGAGGGCTTATTTTTTGCTAGACGAGTTGTATTTTTCAATGATACTAATATAATGTACCATATAATCTACTGAAAAACGTATTTAAAAAAAATTCTGCCATCTTTGGGTGTGTCTTGTTTCTACGGCGTACACACTGCAACAAAAATGACCTGACAACTCTATGCTATGGCTCCGTACGAATACTACAATACCAAACTCAATGTTGCATACCAAACTCACTTTTTGCTTGCTTTTTATTACATTTTTTTCTTATGGACAGGGTGACCGAAAGAGCACAATTCTGGCGTTCCTTTATTATTTTTTGGACAACGTTCACTGTGTGGGGTAATTAATATTACCTTTAGACTGCCTGCAGACGGCCGGGTCGGATCCGGCAGTGAGAATTCTCGCCGCGGGACCCGACCCGAGCGCCTGCAGACAGCAGCGCGTACTCACCCGCGCCTCACGGCCCCGGCTCTCTCATCTGCCGGCGCATGCGCAGACCGGAGCCAGCGGCAGGTGAGTGACGTTTCTGTGCGGGGCTCTGCGAGCCCCGCACAGAAATAGAGCATGCCGCGGTTTGTCTCGCGCGGCCAAACCGCCGCCTTCTGCATAGGATTGCATTTGTTAACGCAATCCTATGCAGGCTTCCAGTGGCGGAAATCCCACCGCGGAATTTCCGCCTGTCTGCAGGCGGCCTTAGGTCAGTGATCTACTTCTGTCTCCTGCACTCTGTCTAATCTCATCATCTAGTTGCTTTGTACCACATTTACCCACATTAACACCCTTGATGTCTCTTCAAGAAATGCCTTTGCAGTATCCCACACAAATCTCGGCTCCGCAGATACCTTATTGAAGTAAAATAAAAATACTTGCACTTGGGTAAGTATATTAGCCTAATCCACCAACTTAAGCCAAAACGGATTAAAGGCCCTTTTACAGTTATCGTTAAGAGTTTTTTAAATCCCGTTGCTCCTGCGCGGTTTGGGACGATGGTCGTCTTGTGTAAATTCATGCAGAAACCTGAACGACTAGCGGCTCTGTGTAAACATCAGTCGTGTACGACTATCTGCTTACAGTGAATAGAGGCTGAACGGGGGGGAAACGCTCCCCGGCCTCCATGCTGGCTGTGCTCTGAGCGACGCCAGCAATATTCACTCCTGTGTAACAGCATAGGAGCGTCACTGGCATGCGCTGTAGGGCATTATTTGCCTGACATTTTGTCTCGTGTGAAAGGGCCCTAAGTTTCCATCTCGGGGCGCTCCTATAGGAGTCTTTAACCAATTGTACGGTAAACCCCACCAGAGAATGGGCAGACCGTAATCTTGGTAAATATTCTACTTTAACCTCATATGGAAATTGCTTTCCGAGCGCTGAGCCTATGTGAGACAGAGGCGCAGGAATACAACACAGCTGGAGTTTAAAATTTAAAGGAAATCTGCCATGTCCTGTGAACACTATAAACTTAAGGCCCTTTTACCCACAACGATTATCGGTCAAGATGGCTTTTGAGCGATAATCGTTGCATGTAAATGTGCCCAACTTTCACCTTTTTGCTGAACGATTATTTTCAGTTCGGTATGAAATCCATCGTTTGCAGAAGAGCTGATAAGAAGAACCGCACGCTGTGTTCTGCCCGGGGAGCGCTGACTACATTGTCTCAGCTGTCAGCCCCACGACAGAACAACGCAAATGTATTCAGAGAATAGACCACCCACTGTTCTCTGAATATAGCTCCCGGCGGCTCACATGCTACTAATTGGTACTAATAGGCACTAGTACCAATTAGTAGTTTATGCAAAATGATTGCTCAAAAGCCATCTTTTGAGTGATCATCTTTGTGTGTAAAAGGGTCTTAAGGGTACTTCTACACACAACGAATTCCGTTAAAAGTTCACTAGACCCACTGAAAAGTCAGCGACGTTTTTTTTTTTTTTTTTTGAAAGATGAGCGTTTAAACCTAACGATTTCCGTTTGAAATGGTCGCCTTTTCAATCACTCAGTGTGACGCTTGTTAGTGTTTCCATGTAACTGACAGGGCGATTGTTTGCGTCGCAGGGCGTTCCCATTTGTGAATGATTGGCCTTTAAGAGCCCCTGGATGGGCATAAATAACAAGGAAGGTGTGATGTTTGCCACACAGAAAAGAATCTCAGTTTTCTGGTTCTTGGTAATTGAATTAAAGAAATAAAATGGTCAGTGCTGTATGTAACACGCAATGGGAGTGCGAAACAATCACAAAAACAATGGGCAGGAAAGGCGTGTTTTCACAATGTGCCTTTTAAAAAAAATCTTTTGGTGGCAGCTTTTTATGCCATAGGAAAAAAAACCCGTCAATCGGCTATTGGAAGACTAGTGCAGAGCCCAAAGGATTGAAGACGCTGTAAGGGCACAAATAATCACTCCATATTGTGACGCTCAGGACACTTGAGCTGAGGATCCAACTAGCCAAGGGCTGAGCAGTAGGCGGGCATGTAAAATCAAGGTTCGGTGTCTTGTCCTGGCAGCTAATCGCTGTTCCTGTGCAAGAACGCCAAACGAAAACCCATCCCCATGAATCGCTTAGCGACGGAAGATTGTCATTTAAATCACGTGAAAACGAATTTCGGAACAAAAACTTATGCGGTCTGAACGCGAGCGATGAGCGAAAAGTCAGCAAAAAACGTTCAGCTGCCCACGTTTACACGTAAAGATGATCGCTAAGTTTCGGAAGTTTTTCGTTGTGTAAAAGGGCCTTTAGGTGCTTCTGGATTGGACAATTGTTGTTTGCACAGGACAGTGATGTCACCGCTAGCTTGTTGGCTGCCATGCAGCCGGTTTAGAGAGGCAGATTCACTTTTGATTCACTATTGATATTATGCGAGCTCACAGACCGTCCAGGGGTGACAGCATGGCACAGTGAGCCAGATCGGTATTAGAAGTACACCCCCGGACTCCCTGCCTGGAATCATCATAGTGCTTATAGGAGATTACTGCTTCCCTTTAATAGGTTTGTCAATAACTCCTTAGTACTTCAAAATGGTGCCAATAAGATCTACCACTCGTCCTCCAACAAACGCCCTCCTACAGCTATGACGATGGAGAAATGTAAACATTTTATTCTCTTCTCACAATGTGTTCATGATAAAATCCTCTGGCTTCTCTCTTCTTTGAGTAGTCATTACTCTCTGGCTCTCTGTCATGCTTGCACTATGTCTCCGTAGACCTATACCCATGCTATCACATGAAGGGAGCGCTCGCAGCTCTTCCTGCCCTTCGGGGTGGCGGGTCACCAGCTGCTGTATACAGTAGTCTGTCAATAACTAGTCTGTGTGAGATCGCTCTTCTCTTTCAGCACTCTTATTAGCCAGATGGCTTAAAAATAAAAATGTTGCATCATATGGGTGGGCTCCGCACATCCGGGGGTCCCGTATACAGGAACTATACCAGCGAATCTCTTGCTCTCTTGTATTTTTGTTTTCCGTGTCATTGAATGCAGAATGTTGCATTTATAAACCTTCACTGTTCAGGTTTAAAAGATTTCTTTGTATGAGAAAGTAAAATACGATGTTCTGTTCCCCGTAGCATATGCAGAGCACAGAAAAAGCGAAGAACCTCCAAAATGAAGCTAAAAGAAAGGCTCCAAGTAACGAAGTTCCAGAGAATTATACAACTGCAAGGTATGCTAAAATTGTTTCATAAAGGGGCATTGCCATAATTTCCTGGCTGAGGTGAGAAATTCATGGATGGTTTACCAACCACCTCGCCGGGTGTTACTGAAACGGCGAGGCCGCAGCCTTACACCCCGCGAGGTGGTTGGGAAACTAGACGGTTTGTCTCATCTCAGCCAGGAACTCATGAGATGCGAGGGGTCTTTATGCTCACCTGCTGCCTGGTTCCTGCGGCGTTCCTCTGTGAAGTCTGCATGCGGCCTGAAGAGTTGATTCTTCTCAGACTACTGTGTGTACTTCTATACAAGTCTATGGGAGTGCGCTCGCACAGTGGTCTGACAAGAGTCCAATCTTCTTGGACTTCGCCGAGGGACACAGTGTGTAATAAAAGGAAAAAATATATTATAATAAGAATATTAACCGGCTCTACTGCACCATTACATTGTTTATGCTGCCTTTCTGTTGAGTCCCTTTAAAGCCAGTGTGTCGTCGTTTTTCATGTTCTTAGCTTTCATATATTTTCTCTGCAGGGAGCTGGAGAATCACATTGCAGTATACTTTCATGTTATTGTGTCTAAGGATTTTGGTCTCAAAGTGAATGAAGATAAAGTAATTGTCAAAGCTGGAAATGTGAAAGGATATAAAGATTGGGGCAGTGTTGTGTGTGAAATGCACTGCACAAAGTAAGTAACCTGCTTGGTGATGATATTGTGGGTTAAAGGGCCTACTAGAGGCATAAAAGATGTGCTGTAAAATACAGATTTAGCCTAACTAGGGTTCTGCTGCTAAGTGCAATAATTTTAGCAGTAACCATAGTTTTATGGTTTTAGCACCTTCACAGATATACTGTATATTGAGACATTTGACTCGGTGTGAATGGTCCAGGGCAGATGGAATCTTGTTTTTTTTCATGATGACATCCATGCTATAAGCTGCTGTGTGATGACATTACTGTCAGATGATGGGAACCTGCTGCATCTGCCCTTTAGGCATAGGCGACTTTGGCCATGGCATGGTTTGCATGACCACAGATCATTGTGTAGGCCTGTGACCTCTCACACTCATTAAGTCAATGGGATCCCGGTGAGACTTGCAAGTTGCCGCGATCTACAAATCACAAAAACAAATCCAACCTTGGTAGTTTTTTGCGATCTGTAGGTCGTGGACAGAATTGCCATGTAGCCCTAGCCTTATTCACTCTGTAAAGAGGACCAGTCACCTCTATTGATATGACTGTTGTAGTGAATATTTGCATTGACCATGAAATAAGAATTCTGCTACATCTTTTCTCTTAATTCTGCATTTTGCTGTTTCGGTTCCTCCTGAATATCCATGTATAAATTGACAACTAGGCGTTAGGGTAAGATTACACATCACAGAGTAGATCCACACAAAAATCTTCACTCCTTGCATTGCATCACCTGGCACGTTCCAACATGGCCTCCCCCACAACAGTTGTTGTACCCCACATGTGCAACAGCTTATTTGCTGACTTTACATCGACCCGTTGATTGCCTTATCACAAGCTTGCCTACTGGCTTAACATCAGCCCTTTAAGGCTGGCCTGAATGGCTGCATAGCCTCCCCACAGGCAGTAGCTCTGATGCTCAGACAGTACTGCTAAGCTCTATGGGACTCCTTGCTTACTTCACCTTGGGAGAAGTGCTCTGATTCCACCGGCAAAAAATTTGGGCTCCCTAGCAATGCCCTATATTATGTCGATCAGCCTCAGTCCTGTGCCGACTCCCACCATGTTTGCATCTTCTCCTGAAAGATGTCTAAACCCTCCTCTGTTAGGTGTAACCCATCCTGTCGGTTCACTTCTCAGCATTTGTAGAGGTTTCTACTAAATGTTTCAGACCTCATTAGCCTCCACTCTCTTTCTGCGCCACGAAAGACTGTATAACTATTAGCCAGTAACCAATGTCTGTGCACCGATGAACTGAAGTCATGTGGTTGCTATCAGCTTGTTACCATCCATGTCAACATCCGATACGTTTGGAGGTGAATTTTTAAAAATTAAAAAAAATTTTTTCTTCTGCTTCCCACACAAAGTGATGCAGTTGCTACCATTTCAAACCTCTTTGTCCAATTGAGCAACTTTATTCCAGTAGGCACTGTCACCGAGAGGACCACAAATCATAAAACTTAGCTTTTATTAATTTCTAAATAATTAAAAGGCGTACTCTTATTTTCTCATATGTGACAAAGGTCACACAGTAATTAAAATCAGTAGGGCTCAAATGATGAGGTAAGTATTGCTTTATCACAATAAGCAATATAGTAGAACCTCTGTTCTATATTGTTGAGATACTTTTCTATCTACCACTCTCCCATCTCCTAATGTCTTTCCTATCCAGGGATGATTGGATGTCTATTGTCAATAACTTACACCACCAGCACTTGTTAGAGAGTGGTAAAGCACTTGCTGTTAGTGACTTAAGGTCAACAGTTGTCACTGATAGTTCTATATCTAGTTGTGCTCGTCTGTACAACAATATCACTATCTGTTTCAACACCTCTTATTCTATGTCTCAAGGTAGATCGGACATCTATGATTTTTCTTATTCTCAAGTAGGTCACGGTACAATGGTGTTTATTATTTGGGATCAATAACCCACTGTCCTTATTATTGTACCCGACAAGCACATTTATTTTTATTGCCACCTTTAGGTATCCTTTATAACGGTTGCTCATCAGTAATTGCTGAGGTAATGTATGTTCTTCTTAGGACGGTGTTTGGGTGACCAGTTCCTTATGTCTGTAACCCATCACATAAACTGCTCATTTCCTGTAGCTCATGCAGTTGTACACAAGAGAAGAGCGCAACCGAATGAAACCGTTAGTGGCTATCAAGGGTAAAAATAAATTTTCCCAGATGATGATGTCCTTTAAATATGTTATCTCTCATACTTATAAGTAGGCAATGTTCAGGAGATGTATCTCTGCCACTTGTATAGATAGTTAGTATAGAGAGAGCATATACAAGGTGCAGAGAGATAGTGGCTGAATTTAATAGAACAGCCTAATTTTCATTTATAAGCTATTCATCCCTTTGGGGTAAAGAGCTGGGATCGAATGCACACAGATGGTTTGGTAGTAGCCTAGAATTCGTTATAGGCTATTACCTCATTAATGCCCCTTCAGATAATAGTCTCTGTCTCTATGTATGCAGTCTGTTGTGATAGACTAACAGCTGCCAGCTAGAATGATGGTGATAGTCTCTGTTTTTTATTTTTTATATATATGGGTATGCGCTCTGCTCATTTGACAATCTGACAGCCTGAGAGGCTGGTTATGCTAGGTTAGCTCCATCCTGAGGAAACAACTGTCTCCAAGGTTGTGGAAACGCGTTGATGGAGATGGAGGGATAGGTTCCATGGGCTGATTTTTCTCCTTGAAAAACTAATCTATATGGCGGTTGTGTATCATAATGCAACCTACCCATATATATAAAAAATAAAAAACAGAGACTATCACCATCATTCTAGCTGGCAGCTGTTAGTCTATCACAACAGACTGCATACATAGAGACAGAGACTATTATCTGAAGGGGCATTGATGAGGTAATAGCCTATAACGAATTCTAGGCTACTACCAAACCATCTGTGTGCATTCGATCTCAGCTCTTTAACCCCAAAGGGATGAATAGCTTATAAATGAAAATTAGGCTGTTCTATTAAATTCAGCCACTATCTCTCTGCACCTTGTATATGCTCTCTCTATACTAACTATCTATACAAGTGGCAGAGATACATCTCCTGAACATTGCCTACTTATAAGTATGAGAGATAACATATTTAAAGGACATCATCATCTGGGATAATTTATTTTTACCCTTCATAGCCACTAACGGTTTCATTCGGTTGCACTCTTCTCTTGTGTACAACTGCATGAGCTACAGGAAATGAGCAGTTTATGTGATGGGTTACAGACATAAGGAAGTGTCATAGAGTATTAAGCGAACATAAGCTTGATACGTCGAGCTGAAAGAAAGTGCACTTTGGATTTAACACCTAATGGTGATACATTGAGGTGACTTTTGAAAGAAAAACTAGTCACCCAAACACCGTCCTAAGAAGAACATACATTACCTCAGCAATTACTGATGAGCAACCGTTATAAATGCTACCTAGAGGTGGCAATAAAAATAAATGTGCTTGTCGGGTACAATAATAAGGACAATGGGTTATTGATCCCAAATAATAAACACCATTGTACCGTGACCTACTTGAGAATAAGAAAAATCATAGATGTCCAATCTACCTTGAGACATAGAATAAGAGGTGTTGAAACAGATAGTTCTATATCTAGTTGTGCTCATCTGTACAACAATATCCCTATCAGTGACAACTGTTGACCTTAAGTCACTAACAGCAAGTGCTTTACCACTCTCCAACAAGTGCTGGTGGTGTAAGTTATTGACAATAGACATCCAATCATCCCTGGATAGGAAAGACATTAGGAGATGGGAGAGTCGTAGATAGAAAAGTATCTCAACAATATAGAACAGAGGTTCTACTATATTGCTTATTGTGATAAAGCAATACTTACCTCATCATTTGAGCCCTACTGATTTTAATTACTTTGTGTCCTTTGTCACATATGAGAAAATAAGAGTACGCCTTTTAATTATTTAGAAATTAATAAAAGCTAAGTTTTATGATTTGTGGTCCTTTCGATGACAGTTTCAAGAAATTTAAAAGGATTTAACTGCTACGGTGATTATTCCAGTAGGCAGAGTTGAATCCCCTATAGAAGCAATGGGATGAGACTGAAAGGGCGGAGACACAAATTAGATATTAGACATTGAGGGTGATCAATGAGTGGAACAGGTTACCACAGGAGGTGGGGAGATCTCCTTCAATGGAAGTGTTCAAACAAAGGCTGGACAAATATCTCTCTGGGATGATTTGGTGAATCCTGCACTGAGCAGGGGGTTGGACCAGATGACCCTGGAGGTCCCTTCCAACTCTACCAGTCTATGATTCTAGAGAAATAGGTGGAGAGAGAAGTGGAACAAACCCACAATGAAGATTGAGACTAAAGGCCTGGGAAGATACCCTAAGTGCTTAAATTGAATATGGTAGATAACAGGAGGTGCTGCCACCCAGATTAACCCTCCGATGGTGGGAGGGTATGCTATATTAGTACACATTGCAGTAGTGGGGTTGTTTTGTTTTTTTTTGTTTTTTTTTTATTTCATTTTATTTCGTATTTCCCTCACCCATTACCCCCCCCCCCCCCCCCTATTTTTGTTTGGTAACTTATGCATGTTCCATTTGCACTCACATATGTATGTTTGTGGCAACCTGTTCAGACACACAGGTGTGTATGTTTAATATTGATTGCTCATCCCTATCATTTAATATTACTACAAACTATTGTCATCCACAGATTCATTAAATTGATTCAAGTTATATGTATTTTATTATAGTCTGTAGTCTTCCCCATTTTATCAAAATTGTTTTTATTATTCTGCATGTATTACTATGTATATATTGCTGTTATTGTATCCATTCATCCACCATGTAATGTTTTTGGTTTTGATTTTGAATTTATATTCATTCATTCATTCATTCATTTATTCATTTATTTGTTTATTTTTTCTGTTCCTTTCTTTCTTTTTTTTTCCTTCACTGTACCCTTTGTTTTATATTCATACGTGTTTTGCCATTAGCCCATGTACTGTTGATCATCCCAGCACTACCGATGAAGGGGTTTCCCCGTAACGCGTTTATTATCTGGATTTTAATTTTAATATTCTAAATAAAACAAGAAGTGGGATATTCATCCAATTGTTCTGGTACTTTTATTGGAACCTCTGGAGAGTTGCGCCTACACAACAGATTTTTCTTTTAGCATATTCTAGGATTCTAGTCTTGGTTTGGCTCTCTTTAAGACTCGGCGCACAAAGATGGCGCATGATCCACCACTTTCTACAAAAACAGAATGGGACAACGCAACAACAACTAACTCATCGAAGGAAGGAGGACCCTCCATCCTCTCTACAGTTGTCCACATCCCCATACCTTTTTGGTCTGCTTTATACTTTGCCAGGAAATGCATGACCTCGGCAGGGAGCATTCCAGTGTCTCCTAGTCTGAGACCGAATTCCCCCACTTGGACCGTGCAACTTTTTTTTTTTTACATTTTTTAATCTTTTGTTTATTCTGAACCTGCTTGTATTTGTTGCGTACTGATGCCGGTGTATAGAAGCTACAATTCTGGAAGTAACATCTATTTCATTTTTATTTTTAAGAGAGTTCAAGGACTTTGGATTCTTGTATGAAGGACACACTTCTATTTCCAAGGACAATTTGAATAAAAACATCCCATACAAGTATGTTGTGCAGAGTAATGGAAAAGAAGAATATGAGCACATTAGCTGTAAAACTGAAGATACATCACACATCATCAACCGTTGTCTTTTCATTCCATTACCGTATGACTACAAAGGAGGTGAGATTATTCTAACATTAGTATCTGTATTCTTACCCTGCGATCCCGGGAGAACATTTGAAATGTGACGGGGCATGTGGAGTAATGTTTTCTGATGCGCTCCGTTTGTTCCCTTCGGCCATTGTCCTCTTCTGTCACGTGTCTGAGATACTCGGGTTGTCCAGCACTACTGGTATAATGAAATAAGCGGTACTTATCTGTTAAGTCTCCTTCTGCTCCGGTTTCAGCGCTCACCGTTGGTCTGCAATGATGTCGTGCAGCAGAGTAAGTGAAGACCAGCGCCGAGCAAATGTGTGTCAGTGCTGGAGAGGTGGGGAATCTTAACAAGTTATGCTTTTACTATTTTATGCCATTTCTTCACTGGGCCTGATTTATTATTTTTTTTAGAGCTGTGGATCCACAATAGTGCGGATTTTGAAGCGGTTTAGGATGTGGAAATGCTGTGGATTTTGCTGCAGAATTTTTCCACATGCTTTCCGCTGTGTGTGAACGTACCCTTAGTGTCCGTATAATAGAACTCATTGGAAACTTTGGCCATGGTTTCACTTTAAGTAGAATAGCTGATGTAATTAGTCTGATGTAATTAGTGTTATTTGTCCTTCCCAGACTGGCATCAGTATGATGATGTGTGCCTTAAGAAGAATGACGGCTTAATAAAAAAAATTCTGAATTATATGAAAGATGAAAACAAATCCATGTGTCATGCAAAAAGGAAGGCGGGTGAAATCATGCTCGGCAGCATTTACAGCATCCTTGCGACCTGCGATGGGATCAATCTGTCCAGCTTCTTTCAACAACTGCACCAATTTCATTATGTGGCTTCAGAGTCTCTTTTATATGGGAATAGACCAATGAAATGGAGTGGTCAGGAAAATGTCAAAGACAAGGTATTTATAGTTGTCATTGATCTTATCTATCGCATATCATTAAATGCTGTGCAGTGACAAACTAAAGCCCCATTTACACACACAGATGATCGCTCACAATTTGTCAGAAACTGACTGTTTTGAGCAATCATTTTTCATTAGCTACTAATTGGCTAATCAGCCCATTAGTAGCTAACTAGCTTCATTTGCATGTACTTAGAGAACAGTGGGTGGCCTGTTCTCTAAATACATCACTAGGGTTCTTCAGTGGGACAGCTGCTGAAAGAATCTAACCTGCTTAGAACTCAGTGTGCGGTCCTTCTTATCGGTCCTGATGGATTTTAAGCTGAGCTGAACTCAACGGTGGACGAAAAGTACACGGTAAGCGCGCGATGGGCGCACATTTGCAAGCAATGATTATCACTCAAAAGATGGCTTTTGAGCGATAATCGTTGTATGTAAAAGGGCCTTTACAATGCTATTCACTGCTCGTTGTTCTGCACCTTCTGGCCTCAGCTAAAGGTCACCGATAATCATATTTAGCAGTGTTGGCTATGGAAAGAGCATAGAGGGTTTGGTGTCCATAAAAAAAAATGACCACAGTTCTGACCAGTTTATTCTTCCTCTTAATATTTTTTTAATCATCTGTACATGTATCTGTAAAATTAATGTTTTTGTGGGATGATGATGATTTCTGCCTTGCAGATGCAACATTTAATGATGAATTTGCTCAATAAAATCTGTGACCCCTTCACTAACAAAGATACGCAGCAGGAAACGGATCCACGGCTGAGCAGAATAATCGCCGGATTAATTTGTGTTCAGATTGTTTCGAGATTTGGCATTCATGTTGATAAACAGCATTTAATAAAAATCTGCCATGTCCTGTGTTTGGATGAAATGCCAAGAGAAAAACTGATCGGTGAACTTCAGAATGCCAAGACTCTGTTCACTAACCTCCCGGAGTAAGTTCTTGTTTCTTGAGCTGTTTAGTGACGAGCTACGTATATATGTATATATGTCCATAAGGGTGACTACCCACTACAGTTTTTTTTTCACTGCGAAATTCACAGCGTTTTTTTTTCTGCAGGGGTCTATGGGACTTGTAATGTTAAAATTGCAATCGCGCAAAATCGCGATTTCACGGTAAATTGCGATTTTTAACATTACAAGTCCCAAAGACCCCTGCAGAAAAGAAAACGCTACGAATTTCGCAGTGAAAAAAACTGTAGTGGGTAGTTGCCCTAATACTGCAAAGATTCCCTGTGTCAGGGTAACATCGCTTACAGCATCATTCAGGCCCACGCCAATGCCCCATTGTCGGCGGTAAAGAAAAAACACCACACACGGAGGTTGTGTATAGTTCCTCACACGGGGAGTAACTGCGCACTTTATTGTAGGTTACATGATGTATCTTTCAGCCCCCCCCTGTCTTTCCTTCTCTGTCTGTGCCCCTGAGCAAAGAGTGAAGTCCGAGAACGACCGCACCCATCTCTGCAAAATAACTGACTGTTATCTCTCTGTGAATATGAAACACAGACTGAACAAAGCTGTTTTAGTTTAAAGGGGTTGTCCCGCGGCAGCAAGTGAAGTTAAACACTTCTGTATGGCCATATAAATGCACTTTGTAATATACATCGTGCATTAAATATTGTCCATGCAGAAGTTATATACTTACCCCCCCCCCCCCACCCCGGTGTTGGCGTCCCCGTCTCCATGGTGCCGACCAAAGCCTTCTTCTGCCTCGATTAGACGCGCTTGCGCAGTCTGCCTCTTCTGTCCCGTTGAAAGGGCTGCTCCGGCGTGCTCGCGCCGCACAGCTCTTCTGCGCATGCGCAGACCAGCTGTGCGGCGCGAGCACGCCTGAGTGGCCCCTTCAACGGGACAGAAGAGGCAGACTGCGCAAGCGCGTCTAATCGAGGCAGAAGAAGGCTTCGGTCGGCACCATGGAGACGGGGACGCCAACACCGGGGGGGTGTACTTAACTTTCCCTGACTGTCCCTTTATTCCTCTTCTTCCACCCATCCCTCCTTCACAATTGCAGCTGCCGTCTTTTCCCACATTTTCAGCACTTTGTAGTAAACCTTTGTCTTTCAAGGCGCCATTCTTGGTCCTAAGAACCTCCTCCCAGTCACCATACTGTAATCTACCATGCGGGTCCATGTAACACATTTTCATAAGGGTTTTCTTACATTTTACAAACTGGGACCCTTCTCTCTCCGCCACCAATTCATCCGCCCGATGGCGGCCCTTAAGGGGCTCCGTCCTTTTAAACACAGACTTAAACATATTAAAATAACACTAAAACTACACATCTCACAGAGTACTTCCCTCTAGCCCAAATTATCTGCTCTCTGCAGCGAAGTAACCGAAGGTCCCTGCTCCTGTGAGACTAATAACATCTGCAGATATTCTAAAACAATTCTCGTTACTGCTAAAGCACAGCAGGCTTCAGAGTACAGCAAAAACTAAAAACCATAAGCCAAACTCTAGTGGGTGATTGATGCGCTTATTACGGTCGGTGGTCCGTGGCGGCAACCCTAAAGCCCACAAGTTACCGTGTAGAACCCAACCTATCCGGTCACTGAGCACAGATAGTCCCTCCTGCTGTAAGACTCTAAGCGTAAAACTCAACATAAGAAAATATGCTGGTTTTACCTTGAGTTCTGTGAGTTGATCAGGCTCGGTTGCAGCAGGACGGCTTCTCTGTGGCGTGGATCCGGGCCAGCCGGATTGTATGGCTTCGGGTTTTTGCCGCCCCCACATTGGGCGCCAGTTGTCAGCGTAATACCGCTTACAGCATCAATCAGGCCCACCCCAATGCCCCGTTGCTGGCGGTAAAGAAAAAAACCGCGGTCTTCGTATACAGTTCTCCTTCGCCTTCACTTAGCCCCTGGACATATCTCTCTCGGCCTTGCAAAGACTTGGCATACCATCTAATCAAGCTTCAGTAAGGTCCATATTAATTTTTTATTTTTTTTTTGCATTATAGCATTGCATAGAATTAGCAGATGTATAAAACGAAAGACATATAACAAAATATATACATATCCGTATTTTCTACCTACATACATATGTATTTCCCTCTCACGTGCAGCTGCGGACAATAGTAAATGAGGAATATAACACCTAGGCTGGATTTATACAGGCGATTAATGCCGTAATTCTGTGCAATGGCGAGACACACAGAACTCGCACATTGTTTTTTTTTCAATCTTTTTCAGCGGTGCGATTCACATGAGCGATTCCTTTTCTTTCTTGCTCTCACTGATGCTGTGATTTTTGTTTTACACTATGTCTCTAATTTCGCACGAGGCTCACGCTCACAGATGTTTGATATCGTCACGTTCATATTGATCGATGTAAAAAGTTAGCACGGTGTTTAACCAGTTCCCTGACTCCGTGGTCAGGCTTGCGTTCGGGAGAAACCTTTTAAATTTGTCTCCAACGTGTGCCTGACGATGCGCGAGAGCGGCTCGGGGCCCCATTGAAATCAATGGGCGATGATTGTTATCCGCTGCCACTGCTATAACAGCAGTGGCAGAGGATTCCTTCATCCCCGCTGCAGTCCCCTCATCGCTGAACATTGTGACAGTGCTGTCACAGTGTTCACTGAGGAGGGGACACCTGGCAGTGATGATTTTTGGGGAAAAAGGGGGGCTTGAAATGCCCTTCCCCGAAAATCCTCCCAAAAGTCTGTAAAAAAATAAAAAAACATATATACTTACCGGTCCGGCGGGTCTTGCCTCGTGTCTCCCCGGCTTTGTACTGAAGATCTTTCAGCCGATGGGGATTTAAAATTCGCCGCCGCCTGAAAGAGCTGTCTCTGAATGGCTGAGTGCTCAGCCAATCACAGGCAGCCATCCCTTGAGTGACAGCTGAGCGCTGCCTGTGATTGGTCACAGTGCTTAGCCAATCACAGGCAGTGCTTGGTCCATTAATTGAAATTTATGAATGTGTGTGTGTGTGTGTGTGTGTGTGTGTGTAATATATTATATACACGCACATAATTTATATATAAATATACACATACACACAGCATCTAGTCCCCTCTTAAACTCCTCCATGGATTTTGCCATATATAGCATGTATGTGTGTGCATCCTATTGCATCATTTCTCCTAAACTACACTGAATATTTTTAAAAGCATTAAACTCCCAAGTACAGAAAGAAATCATAGACTTTAAATTGCTAATAAAAAATGATGTTTTTTTAACCCGTAAATAACGAGGAAATGCGTCACTTAAGTAGTTAACCCACGCAGTGCATGCCATGAAAAAAATATGCAAAAAAACTCTTTTGCCTGACAAAAAAAACTGAATAGAAAGCGATCAAAAAGTGGTATCAATGTAATCCTTCTGCCCCCCCCCCTCCTGAATTAATATAACTTTATACCATATGGTGAACTTTGTGGAAAAACAAAATGCCTGAATTGCAGATTTTGGTAACCTTGCCTCTAGAAAAAATTATAATATTGATCCTATGCTGAACATAAGGGTTTAATGACTGCTACTTGAATAGAATCCTTCATAAGAGCACACTTTTGCAAATCCGATGTTCTTAATCTGATTTACCTTCCCAAGGGCTTTATTAGTTGCATTAGTCCTTGATATAAAATACATCTAATCCCTGGACTGGCTGGGGCTTTGCTAAATCAAGAGAGTGGTCCAAATAGTAGAGAAGGAGAAAACAAAAAATAGCAAAAATAGTAGCCGTTCATAGTTTAAAGATCACTAGCTGGACGCGGAAGAAAAGAGGGCGCCATCACCAGCCACCACCAGAGTCCTGAGTAGACGGGGTCAAAAACCCTAAAGTGACTGCAAAAAGAACCTGCAGCAAGACTTGGCGGCAGCAGCAGCGCCGAGGTTACTGTCTGCACAGTTAGGCGTGTACTAATGCTGAAGGTCTCCATGGCTGCTCTGTACTCTGCTGCCCAGCATCCACTGTACATCCTCTTCATGGGATTTATCAAGATGCTCAGACAAGCCAATTAGATTCCAGCTCTCCTTTTTTTTATACCTTTTTAGTCTAGTCCTTTCCTATCTCAACCATTCTACTACATTTGAACATCTCATTTTTTTTCTGTGTGTTGTGTATAACAGTGTTTCCCACCTCCAGTCCTCAGCGCCCCCAACAGGTCATGTTTTCAGGATATCCTATAGTAAGAACACCTGTGGCAATGTCTGAGGTACCGATAATAATTACATCACCTGTGCAACACTGAGGAAAGCCTGAAAACATGACCTGTTGGGGGACCCTGAGGACTGGAGTTGGGGAACACTGGTCTATAGTACATCAAGCATTGAGTGCACTCCTACTTCATAGTAAAAGTAACTTCCTTGCAGGGAGACAGGGAATTATTTTCTACTAGAGGATTTGCTTCTGATAACTTCCCCTTCCTCCTCTCTGCTCACTTAAATACTCTGATTGCTGCACTTTCATTTACTTTTGCATTGCAGAACACATGAATCACTGCGGCGGCTGTGCCAGCGATGTATTGATGAACATGTAGAAGAGTGGATATGGGTCCTACCAGTCCTGCATACATTTTCTCATGTATCCAACACATCTATGTTAAATCAAGAAGATGTCTGGGCTGGTCTTGAAGGCCTAGAATATGATAAAAGAGATAAAAGGTAAGGATTAAAAAATAAAAGTTTATTATATATTGTACTTAAAACTACAAAAACAGCCATTTCCCAATATGCACTTGCTACTTCGGCCACTCTCACACGTGCGATTTTACCGCGGCATTCTGAACGCTGCGGTAATCGTGGTACAAGACTCCCATTGATTTATATGGGGCCTCGCAGGCCTGCGCTTGAACTAGTCGCGTTTTTCGAGTGCTGTCAGCCCTATTATGACGCGTCTTCATGCTTTTTAACTCTCCTCATCACTGTGAACGCTGTGACGTGTGTTTGAAAACGTCGATAAAAATCACAGCAACACGCCACAATCAAAATCGCAGCGTTTTGCTGATGCCGTGTGAGAGAGTGGTTTTAAAGGTACAGTTGATCTCCAGATAGCTTCATTGGACTGCAGGACATCTAGATGCCTCATGTCTATAAAGGGCGTAGTCCTGGTCTAATCGGCAAGATCCCACTTGTAAATGGTGCATTTGTGTTAAATGGCACACCTGAAACTTGTGTGCATGTGCGTCCTCTGGCCGCCCGCACTTCGGGATGCGCTGGGGCTGTATTTGTGATACCTGCTTTGGTGAGACAACCCCTGTGACTGCTACAAACCTATGTAATGCATCCTGCCTTCAAACAAGGGCTGGGACTGAAATTTCGCAGCTGCACAATGACCTCTTGCAGTAATGGTTCTAGCCTCCCCTCCCATCTCGGCAGGATTGACGTCCCACTTCCTGAGATTCATCAGTCTAGTTGAGCTTCAGGGTTTCGTGCTGCCTGTAGTTTGGAGTCTCATGCCAGGTTCCTTTTTTTTAAATTCTAGTTTTTCATTTACACACAGTAAATATTGTCATTGCTTGTGGGCGAAAAATGCTTGCAGCCAAAACTTTACCCACCAACAGTAGATGATTGCCACACAATCTTGCCAGCATTTGAGTCAAATGTATGCATTTACTGCAATGTAGTCTAATTATGCAAATGTCTTAGGCCTCTTTCACATGGGCTACAAAATCAAAATGTATGTGAAGCTCATGGTTTCCAATGGGTTCTTTTAGGCTACAAAACATCGCTCGTGTGAAAAAACCCATTGGAAACCATGGGCTTCAGGCTGCCTCCACACGGAAAATCGCAGCGCTATCTCATCACTGGTCCATGCAATAGCACTACGTTTTCTTGTGCTGATAACTCGATTTCCCTCCGACACCATGACAGCATACGCTGGAGGTTGCTGACCTGAAGGGACAGGGAGAGGCAGAGCATAAAAGAAACCTCCTCTCCAGTGTTTTCCTGTCCCTCCAGGACAGCGGAGGCAAAGTACCAGCGTATGCTGTCACACGCCGCAGGTTCCGACTTACCGATGGCGGCGGGCGGCATCTCTTTTGGCAGCCCAGGTTAGCCCAGTGGGAAGGACCTCACCTGGGTGCTAACTGGGGACTGCGTGGGCCTGGGTCAAAGTACGGGCTTTCCTCTGGGTCTCCAGGCTTCACGATGACGCCAAACGCCCTGCAAAGGGGCGGGGTGTCGGACAGAGCGCATGGAGGGGGCGTGGCCTAGCGTGGTTTGGCGCCAGATTCAAAGCTAAAAGACCTCCTGCACTAGGAGAAGGCGGCTGGTGCGTACTATACGTTGGGAATCGCTCCTAAGGACAGGATTTGATCCCACAAGCGCAGGATGCTGGCCAGGGAGGACCCCGACAATCTCCAAACTGTAATTGGTCCGGTGGGCCAACTGCACAACACCTGCATGTCATTTCAGGACAGGGATACTCAAAAACCTAGGGAGGCTAGGAGGAGAAGTAAAAAGTGTCCAGTATGCTTAGCAAAACTTGCCGACTCCTATACTAAAACATTATGCGCTTCCTGTTCAGCGAAAATTCTGCAGGAAGAAAAATCTTCCCTTATGTCTGAAATCCAGTCGGTCGTCCGGGAAGAAGTACAGTCCTCCCTCTCGGACCTCCAACCAGGGCCCTCAGGGGACTCGAGAAGGTCCGCTATGTCTATGTCAGAGTCCGACTCTGACATGGCGGAAGAATTTGATTTTGAAGATCTTGGGGAAGTGTCGCAGGGGGAGAAAAAATATCTTTTTTCCGCCACTAACATGGATCAACTACTAAAAGCAGTTCGCAGAACCATGCAAGTGAAGGAAGAAGTTCAGCAACCTCGCACACGCAGCATGACATGTTTGCGGGTCTGCTTCCACAACGTAAATCTACATTCCCTGTAAACGCCACACTTAAGAAATTGATACTGAATGAGTGGAACTGTGCGGATCAAGCTGCGTTATTTCAAACGAATTTAAGGAGCGTCTTTTATTTGCGGACGACGAGGTGGCTATCTTTGACAAGACGCCAAAGGTTGACACAGCTATCTCTTTGGTGTCTAAGAGAACTGTGCTACGCTTTGAGTATACGTCCCACTTAAAGGACTCTATGGACAACAAAGTGGACCTGACCATGCGTAAGGCTTAGTCTATGTCCAGTCTGATTATGAAGTCTAACATCGCGGCCACTTCGGTGGCTCGCTCCATGGCGGTTTGGCTAGATCAGCTTGCGTCTTTGATTGACCAGAAAGCCTCCAGAGAAGAGATTGCGGGTGGCATCCCTCTGCTCGAGATGGTCACGGATTCCTGGTGGATGCTTCTTATGGAGACGGTCCGCTTTGGAGCCCGTATGGCAGCCCTATCCAACATGGCCAGAAGGGCAGTTTGGGTGAAGGAGTGGTTGGGAGACATAACCTCCAAAACGCGGGTTCCACGCGTCAGCTATTTAAGGACCTGGATTGGATCATTAAAGGGGTTGTCTCATGGCGAAAGCGGAAATTTTTTTTTTTCACTTACCCCCGCATTCTGCCCTGTTAAAAAGAAAGCATAGGTTAGTTTTTAAAAAAGCACATTGCGCTTACCTGCATCAGCGTTCTGCAGCTTCTTCTTTTCTTCTTTTAAAGATGGCGCCGCTGGTCTTCTCCCATGGTGCACCGCGGGTCTTCTCCCATGGTGCACCGTGGATTTTCTTCTCCTTCCTTGCGTTCCATTGCCGATTCCAGCCTCCTGATTGGCTGGAATCGGCACACGTGACGGGGCGGAGCTACGATGACGACGCGGTGAGCAGCTCTCCAGCACGAGCGGCCCCATTCACCAGGCAGAAGACCGCACAGCGCAAGCGCGTCTAAAAACGCAAGAAGACATCAGAATTAGACGGATCCATGGTGACGTGGACACTAGCAACGGAGCAGGTAAGTGAATAACTTCTGTATGGCTCATATTTAATGCATGATGTATATTACAAAGTGCATTAATATGGCCATACAGAAGTGTATAACCCCACTTGCTGCCGCGAGAAAACCCCTTTAATGATCTGAAATCCAACATGGAACCGAAAACCCGGAAAAAAATTCTTGAGAGTTGAGAATCCAGATGCTCGCAAAAGGTTGTCTGAGGACAACCACCAGCAGAGTGAAGATCTAGCCCTAGCGGAACTGTTTTGTCAAGTGAGGACTGTGACTTGTCCCTTCCTCCCCTAAGGAAACAGCTCATTTTAGAGGAATGGTCTGCTCTATATAAAAAAATCTAGAGTATCAATAAGAGAGGTGATGCAGATCTTGGGGCTAATGACTTCATGCATTGCTGTGGTTCCCTGGGCCCAGTTCCACAGCCGTGATCTCCAGGCACTTATCCTCCAGAATTGGGACAATTGTATTTTTTTTTTTTTTACGTTTTCTGCATCTAGGGTTTTTACAGTAGGATTTACTACTGTCAATGTTGCATCGCACCACACAAAAAACCGCATTATCGTGCAATGCGATGCAACACAAAGGAAGGCTCCGTATGGAAACATGAGCTACAAAACCTCGCAAATCGCTGCTGTATAGAGCATTTGGCATGTAGTCTAACAGTGTCGCAGGCTACAAAACATTGCTCATGTAGAAGAACACATAGGAAAGCATGGGCTCCACATACATGCCACTTGTAGCACTATTGCATAGCGAGAAAATCGCACAATAAGGTCGCCCATGTGGATGCGGCCTCACATACATTCATTTTGTAGCGATGATTTTGTAGCCCGTGTAAAAGAGGCCTTAATTCTTAATGAGATTCAACATGTGTGGGACCTCCCAATCAGCTGCAGTGACTTCTGGGGGTTTACTAACAATGAGGGTAACTGTGTAGTGGAAGTCCTACGGTTAGGGCTACACAGTATCATTGGCTGCGACATACTATCGCACAACTAAAGATCGCAATATCGCCAGGCAACACCGATACCTAATATAAGTCAATGCAGTCGTGTCGCAACCCGCAAGTTACTGCTGCTGACAATCGCAACAAATGGTCTCTTGCTATTGTAGGTCAAGCTGACTCTGGAGTCGCAACACAAACACCTTCACTCCTATTAGTAGGTCACTCAGCAGGGCCCGTAGTGCGATCTTCTATGGTGTGTAATGGCCAAAGTTATCATGTAGCCCTAGTCTTAAAATGACGCACCCGTGTTGGGAGATACTTTGACTAATTCAGGCCATCTTCTTTCTTAAGTTCCAAAGATGTTCTTAAAAAGATGATTAAAAGGAAGTATTTACTTCAGTCACACCCAGCGGTGATCCAATCGTGGCTGTGTTTAATACCACTTGACCAGCTGGTGCCATTTTTAGAAGAATGTCCAGTACCAATTGTGGCTGTTTTCAAGGCGTGTTACTTCAAAATTCAAAGTGGTGGTTATTCAGTAACAGAGGTTAGTATATCACTCATCGTTATGTAAATGTTATTTAGTTACTATTTAATGGCTGGGCTACTATTACAGTTTTATTTATTATTACAGTTGAAATCAAAATGATTCAACCACCATTGCAAGTTAGGTTTATTTGCAGAACTTGCAAACTTTCAGCTGTTTGCAAAAGACAATCAAACTGGAACAAATTAAAAAGCTCAACACAACTAATATAACAAGTTGTTTCTCCAAATCAAACACACAGTGCCACTCTTGGGCCCAATGTCCACGGACAACTTTGAATTGCGGGGCACCCGCACGGACGTTCGGCAATTCAAGCTGCCCATAGGTAGACATGGGCACGCGCAGCTGATTGTAAGCATGTGGATTTGATTTGTGGACCTTTTTGCTCCATTTTGCTGCAGTTCCTGCGCGGGCGGCTTCCATTGATCCGCAGCCCATACACAATTCTATTGCAGAGGGGCCGCGGGAAAGCAGGAGATTTAAAAAAAGAAAATCTCTACTGCGCAAGTGCGCTGGTGCACCTGCACGCATCAGCAAGAAGACCCGCACAGGTACGCAGGATTGCTGGCCGCCAGCAGAGTCACGCTCTGCTGCGTGTTTCCACATGCCGATTCCAACCTGTCTGTGGACATTGGGCTTTAAAGGGGTTCTGTCATTTAAAAAAGAAAAATTCTATACTTGCCTATCCCTACCCCGTCAGTCTACTTACCAGATCTTCACCTCACCTATCTTTTCCTGTCTGCTGTAGTCCGGGGGTCACTTCACCTCCAGCTGGCTGATTCCTCTCCTTCCTGTAAGGTTGCGTACATTGGCTGTCAGTCTCCTTCCTGCCAGCCAATGTACGTTATGTCACAGCTCACAGGCCAGCAGGAAGAGTGCTATTTTAGAGACTGTTCATGAGAGCTGTCTCTGAAGTAGATCAGAATTCCTTCCTAGGCAGTGAACGCTACAGCACAGGGAAGTGACCTTCACTGACCCGTCCGGAAGAGAATGCGAAGAATGCAGCCTTCATAACCAGCCAGCCGGCGTGCTGTGAGCTCACGTGGGGCACTGCAGAAGCTCAACCAGGAAAATATGTGGTAAGGAGACTGACAGAAAAGAAATAGGTGAGTATAGTATTTTTGTTTTTTGTTTTTTTTTATGACAAAATCTCTTTAATGACTAATGTAGAATCAGAATTCAGCCAACTGATTAGAATCCCACCAAAAAGCAGACATTCAAAAACCAGGTCTTGTCAGAATAATAAGATGATTATTGATTAACGAATGACATGCCAGATTTTTCTGCCTGTATAAAATGTTCAAACGAGGGAACTCTGTCATCGTTCGCATGATTCAATGTTCCCTGTAAGAGCGGACCTGGACTGTAATTGTTGATTGCATGTTAGAAATACGGCTAATTCAAGAAAGGGGTCCAAAAAGTTAAAAGAATAAATAATTGCATTGTGCAAACCGGGAAAAGGATGCAAAGGCACTGAATGTTAGAAGCCGTTCCCAGTTCAAAGTTAACCCTTTCCAATCTACTGTCTGACGTCTTAAGACATTTTGAATTAGGGCTGTACAGCTCCGATGTTGGGAGACGTCCGTCGGGGTTCTCTTACTGTATATTGCCAGCCTCTCTGCTGTCGGAGCCCATCCAACGCGTCACCTCATGCAGTACTGGCTTTAGCCAGCAGATAGCGCTGTTGTATAATGGCAGAAAAAGAGTAAGCCCCCTAAAAACCAGGATACAAATTAGATTGGAAAGGGTTAAAGGAATAGTGGCCACACTAGCTGGATGTAATCAAATGGTTTAACCATTAAAGGGATCTTCTGGTCTTAGATACGGTAAATCAAATTAAAGCGCAGTGTGAATGAGAAATTGTACAACTTTCTGGTATATTTTGAGCTTCATTTTCTTACCAATGAATTAGAATAAAGTTTATATTTAACCAGAAAACCTGCTCCTAGTTGGTCCTCATCCTGCTTAGAAGTGGATCCACTGTATAGTCTGGGCAGTACTCTGGATACAATAAATGTTGCACTTCAATGGAGACCTAAATGCAATCTGAAGCTAGCTTAACTTCATTGTTCTTGTTTCTTTTTCAGAAAGTCGAAGAGGTTTTAAGAAAAATACTCCAGATTATAGAAAAACAAGGAAAGTAAGTCGGTACAGTTGGCATTAATAAAAAATAAAAAAAAATGAGGAAACCACTTGGACCTTTTTAATGGGTATTCCCATTGCAGCCATGTACAGAGTATCCATAGGATATGCCATAAATGCCTGATTGGCGCAGACACCCTCTCTGCAGGTCACAGCTGTCTATGGAATGAGATGCCCCCAATTGTATCCCACTCACTCTGTCCTGCTGACCACCCTGGCTCTGGGAAATAGGTTCACAAAAACCCCTGTGCTCTGCTGCTACCGTCACTCTCATAGAAGTGAGCAGGAGCTATGTAAGCCATGGACCACAGCAAGCTAGCCTGGGTGTAGCAGTAAGTAAATTTGGTTGGGGGTCTCTGATTCTATAGATAGAATGAGAGAGCCATCTCTGGAACTCTAATCCATCAGACATTTATGATATCACCTGTGAATTTGCCTAAAATGTCTGCAATGAGAATACTCCTCTGTTGGCTATATTCACATGGGCCAGCGTGATATTGGGAATATTCTTCATTCGGATGCAAGGCAATTTTCATTCAAAAAGCGACTCGTATCGCTTCTGTGAAATTGCGACCCTCAGGCGCATGTATCGCATGCATAGGGAACGCAAATGTATCCAATTGATTTCAAAGGGGAACATTGCATCACAGCCACATGCGAGTGCTGTGCAATGTCTTTTGAGATTCCATTGAAAACAATGGGCGAAGCGTTCCGTGGGATCGACCATGCTGCGATTTTTATCCTTGCAGCATCACTCTTGCAGTGCACAAAACTCTCGGAAGATTCTCCCCCATGTGAATAAGCCCTTTAGGGTAAGTTCACATTTAGCAGAATTGGTGCAGAAATTCTGCATCAAATTCCATGTCCAAAGCCCGCATCATTGGTGCGGATTTTGATGTTGATTCACAGCAGACTTCACCGCTTCAATTAAAAGGGTCAAATCTGCTACGTATCTGCACCAATTACGTGACGTGTGAATTAGTGTCTCCTCCCTTTCAGTTTCATCCCATAGCTTCTAGTCTTTCCTTGTGCAGATGAGAATAGGGCTGATCCCTCTGCGCTGTGACAGCCCTTCAGATATTTGTAGACAGCTATTAAGTCTCCTCTCAGCCTTCTTTTTCGCAAGCTAAACATTCCCAGATCCTTTAACCGTTCCTCATAGGACATGATTTGCAGACCGCTCACCATCTTGGTAACTCTTCTCTGAACTTGTTCCAGTTTGTTGTTCTTTTTTAAAGTGGGGTGCCAAGAACTGGACACAGTATTCCAGATGAGGTCTGACTAAGGAAGAGTAGAGGGGATAATGACCTCACGTGATCTAGACTCTATGCTTCTCATAATACATCCCAGAATTGTCTTTGACTTTTTGTCTGCTGCATCACATTGTTGACTCATGTTCATTCTATGATCTATTAGTATACCCAAGTCTTTTTCACATGTGCTGCTTAGCCCAATTCCCCCCATTCTGTATGTGCTTGATACTACAATACTGTGGTCATTTATTTTTTCTTTATAATGGATCTAGCATATGAGAGATTGATGGAGTGAAAAAAAATCCAGTTCTCACCTTGTTAGGAATTTATACAGAGGAATGTGCTCTATATTTATGTTTTTTGTTGTTTTTTTGCGACCCTCTGGAGGCCCTTGGAGATGGATTCATTCCAGAAGTGTTGTAAAGCCAGTCTTGACCTGCACCGCATTATCCTTGGTCATGGATTGCTGAAGAGGCGTCCGGAGTTAGTAGCCCTGTCTGCAGAGATTATTTTATCTATACTGAGATTCGCAGGTTTGTCGGTAAGTGTGGTTTGTTGGGGCATTTCATGTCTAAGTGACAAGTCTTTTGCTTACACTATTTGAATTAATGAACTGTTTTGCTGTACTTCTTTTCCTATGGTGCCTTAGAACGGAAGCGATGGAAAGGAATCCTTGCAACCTGAAATAGAAAAATGGTTGGACGACACAATATTGCTAACGAAGAAATGGCTTGAAGATATGTATGGGCACAAATTTAGCTTTCTATTTTCTGATGAACTACAGGTAACCTCTTTTAATGTTCTTGTTTTTGATTTCTATATTTTGGTGTTGGGTACAGATGAACGCCCCGACTCATTACAAATGATGTCCAGCCAATTAGACAAAATAATCTAATGTCCAGCTGTATAGCTCCGGTGATTATCAGGGCCCTGTGGGTCATTCATAGGCTTTTTACAAGAGTGCTATTATTTTCAGTTTTGATGGGTTTTTTTTTTGTTTATTTTTTCTAGCTATCATGTTTCCCCGAAAATAAGACAGTGTCTTATATTAATTTTTGTTCAAAAAGGTTTAACTTTTTTACATGTATAGCTGCCTGGACACTATTTAAATTGACTTTTTAAATTAACTGTTAGTAGGGCTTAATTTTGGAGTAGGGCTTATATTTCAAGCATCCTCAAAAAGCCTGAAAAAACATTTTGCATCCTCAAAAATTCTGGAAAATCATGCAATGTCTTATTTTCAGGGAAACGGGGGTATATATTTTATTGTCATGTTCTAATAAATTGCATGAGAAAGTTGAATAAAAAAGCCACCTGTAAAACTTTTTTTTTTTCCCACAAGCAACAAAAATCCCTATTCCCCACAATGGTGTCTTGCTTCCTTGCTTCTTATCACCATTCGCCTGCTATGATTCCAGAGGAACATGGTAAAACTGTACTAAAAGGATCTGAAGCACATGATGAGATTCTTGCAAGGAGCATTCAGTATAATAAAGCCAGGGGTTAGTGAAGGAGATTCCTAAATTACTATATATACTGTGAAAATGTAAGAAAAAGACCTATAAGGAATGTCAGAAGATAGATATACAGGAAGCTTTATTAAGGAAACCTTAAAGGGGTTGTCCCGCGGCAGCAAGTGGGGGTATACACTTCTGTATGGCCATATTAATGCACTTTGTAATGTACATTGTGCATTAATTATGAGCCATACAGAAGTTATCAAAAGTTATTCACTTACCTGCTCCGTTGCTAGCGTCCCCGTCTCCATGGTTGCCGTCTAATTTTCGCCGTCTAATGGCCAAATTAGACGCGCTTGCGCAGTCCGGGTCTTCTCCTCTTCTCAATGGGGCTCTGTGTAGCTCCGCCCCGTCACGTGCCGATTCCAGCCAATCAGGAGGCTGGAATCGGCAATGGACCGCACAGAAGCCCTGCGGTCCACGGAGGGAGAAGATGCCGGTGGCCATCTTCACCGGGTAAGTAAGAAGTCACCGGAGTGCGGGGATTCAGGTAAGCGCTGTCCGGTGTTCTTTTTTAACCCCTGCATCGGGGTTGTCTCGCGCCGAACGGGGGGGGGGGTTGAAAAAAAAAAACCCAGTTTCGGTGCGGGACAACCCCTTTAAAGTCAGAAACTACACCTCACTAGAAATACATGTGTGTATATAAGTACATAGCAGCCAAGAAGGTAAAGTACAGGCTAAGGGCTTATTCAGACGACTGACCGTATATCGGCCGCATATTCACGCTGGCCGATATACAGCGTCCCTCTCTGCAGGGGGAGGAGGATGGAAGAGTCGGGAGCAGTGCTCTGAGCTCCTGCCCCCTCTCTACCAACTCTCCACCCCCTCTCCGCCCCTCTGCACTATTTGCAATGAGAGGAGGCGGGATGGGGGCGGAGCTAATTCCCAAAACTTCCAGCATCCTCCTCCTCATTGCCTACCAGAATATTTCTATACGTGTTAGGGGATTCTGGATATTTAGTGGCCTGGCCAGGGTCTCTTACGGGGGTGAGGAGGAAGGGGGGGAGGGTCCCATCTTTCACGGAGTTACCACCCAAAACACAGTGTGCAGAGTAATGTAGAAATATCCCACAAGATTTATAAGTAAATTCAGGATCTGTCAAGTTGAGAGGGCAGAATATAATTCACCCATGGGTTCCAGACTCTCCGAAAAGCCTCGTGGCGGTCTAACTATATTGAAGTTAGTTTTTTATTTAGGAGATACCAATTTAATTTTCGTTTTACCTCAAACAAATCCAGAGAAGCCTTTCACCAGGAGCGGGCTATTGTTTACATGGTGGCAAAAAAAAAGAAACTGGCAGTCCTGGACTGGCAGAGCAGGGAGACGGGCACCGCTACCCCTGCTGCTGATGGTGTGCAGCTGGCTTTGGTTTGTGGTGTTATATTGGCAGAGCAGGGGGTAGGAAGGTGCCGTCAGAGGCTGAGGGAGGGCGCTGTGCTGCTCTCAGCAGTCAGATCGGGTCTCTCGCCTGTGTTTTGTTGTGGCAAGATGGCGGACGTTGTTGTTGTGGTTTTCTGCACCTAATCCACCACTCAGGTCCTGCTGGCATCGGGATCCATCAGGCAGCGTGGACTAACTGTCAGCAGGTGGAGGAGTCGCGCTCTATCCTCCTCCATCGGTATGTCCAGGGATCTGAAGCGGGTGGACCGCCTGGATGTACAGTAGGAAAGCCCGTGGCGTCAGGTGGGAGGCAGGCCGCCGCTCCCTGCAGTCACCTGTGACCGATAGCACATAGGAATGAAAGTATTTAATAGGCCAGTATATGCTGCAGATATATATATATTATATGGTGGTCTATTACTATCCACATGATCCATGCTCTCCCATATTCAGATAGCGGTCAGGCCATGGCTATGGTGATAACTGGATGTGTTGTTCAGCAGGTCAGTAATGGAGGGGATCATCAGATGGTGAACAAATAATAAACGGGCCGCGCATCCCGATAGAGACATATATATATAAAAATGTCTGTCTGTCCTTTATGCATTACTGCACCGATCGCCATGACACTTTGGGCAGTTGCTGAGTCACTCCTGGGAAGGTTTCTGGCGCAAACGATGCATCCGCCGAACGTTTTGCCAAACAATTGCTGGATATTGGGAATGATGAGGTAACATGAAAGCTGCGCTGTGATTGGTTGTTATATATTGTACCGCTGGGGGGACATGAAAGCTGTGCTGTGATTGGTTGCTATATATTATAATGCTGAGGTAACATGAAAGCTGTGCTGTGATTGGTTGTTATATATTATAATGCTGAGGTAACATGAAAGCTGCGCTGTGATTGGTTGTTATATATTATAATGCTGAGGTAACATGAAAGCTGTGCTGTGATTGGTTGCTATATATTATGCTGAGGTAACATGAAAGCTGTGCTGTGATTGGTTGTTATATATTATACTGCTAAGGTAACATGAAAGCTGCGCTGTGATTGGTTGTTATATATTATACTGCTGAGGTAACATGAAAGCTGTGCTGTGATTGGTTGTTATATATTATACTGCTGAGGTAACATGAAAGCTGCGCTGTGATTGGTTGCTATTTCTTATACTGCTGAGGTAAAATGAAAGCTGTGCTGTGATTGGTTGTTATATATTATACTGCTGAGGTAAAATGAAAGCTGCGCTGTGATTGGTTGCTATTTCTTATACTGCTGAGGTAAAATGAAAGCTGTGCTGTGATTGGTTGTTATATATTATACTGCTGAGGTAAAATGAAAGCTGGGCTGTGATTGGTTGCTATTTCCTATAGTGCTGAGGTAACATAAAAGGTTTGCTGTGATTTAGTTGCTATATCTTATACTGCTGAGGTAAAATGAATGCTGCACTGGGATTGGTTACTATTCCTTATACTGCTGAGGTAAAATGAAAGTTGGTCTGTGATTGGTTGCTATTCCTTATACTGCTAAGGTAACATGAAAGCTGCGCTATGATTGGTTGCTATTTCTTATACCTCTGAGGTAACATGAAAGCTGCGCTGTGATTGGTTGCTATTTCTTATACCTCTGAGGTAACATGAAAGCTGCGCTGTGATTGGTTGCTATTTCTTATACCTCTGAGGTAACATGAAAGCTGCGCTGTGATTGCTTGCTATTTCTTATACCTCTGAGGTAAAATGAAAGCTGGGCTGTGATTGGTTGCTATTTCTTATCTCGCTGAGGTAACAAGAAAGCTGCGCTGTGATTGGCTGCTATTTCTTATACTGCTGAGGTAAAATGAAAGCCGCGCTGTGATTGGTTGCTATTCCTTATACTGCTGAGGTAAAATGAAAGCTGCACTGTGATTGGTTGCTATTCCTTATACTGCTGAGGTAAAATGAAAGCTGCGCTGTGATTGGTTGCTATTCCTTATACTGCTGAGGTAAAATGAAAGCTGCACTGGGATTGGTTGCTATTTCTTATACTGCTGAGGTAAAATGAAAGCTGCACTGGGATTGGTTGCTATTTCTTATACTGCTGAGGTATACTGAAACCTGTGCTATGATTCGTTGCTATTTCTTATAGTGCTGAGGTAACATAAAAGGCTTGCTGTGATTGGTTGCTATTCCTTATGCTGCTGAGGGAACATAAAAGCTGTGCTGTGATTGTTGAACTTTCTTATACTGCTGAGGTAACATGAAAGCTGCGCCGTGATTTTTTGCTATTTCTTAGGCCTCCTTCCCACGGCCAGATTTCCGCCGCGTTGCCGGCAGCTATTAGGTTCTATTGAACTTAATAGCTCAATGCTCATGGTGCGGAATTCCATTGCGGAATTCTGGACCGTGAAATCTCCCGTCCTCACCCGCGGCATGCTGTATTTGCTGCGGGTGTACACACGGCCGGCTTCCATTGCAGTCAATGGAAGCCGTCCGCTCACGCTATCTTCCGCTGTAGCACAGCGGAAGATAGCGTGAAATTGCCGCCCCGCCCTCTGCCGCCGTGTCATATGACGCGGCCGGCGCGTCATATGACACGGCCGGCCGCGTCATGTGACGCTGTGGGCGTGTTTTGTGACGTGGCCGGCGTGTCACATGACGCTGCGCCGCATCACGCCGAAGAGTCATGCGGGACCCAAGACGCCGGATCCGCTGGTAAGTATGGGGTCTCTGGGGGGCGCTGTGATGGGCTTCGCCGCGGAATATTCCGGAATATTCCGCGGCGGAGCCCGTCACTGCTGTGTGCAGCCGGCCTTATACTGGTAAGGTAACATGAAAGTTGTGCTGTGATTGGTTGCTATATATTATACTGCTGAGGTAAAATGAACGCTGCGCGGTGATTGGTTGCTATTTCTTATATTGCTGAGGCAGAATAAAAGCTGCGCTGTGATTGGTTGCTATTTCTTGTACTGCTGAGGTAACATGAAAGCTGCGCTGTGATTCGTTGTTATATATTATACCTCTGTGGTAACAGGAAAACTGTGCTGTGATTGGATTGAACAGTGTTGTGTGCATTGGGTCTGCGCAGGTGCCAGACAAGGTGTATGAACAGTCCTGTTCTGTTTTGCATGCAATCCCTAGTGTGTTTGGTGTGAACAGCGACATGTTCAGTGTTTGTGTAGGTTTCCAGACATCAGTCCTGTTCTGTGAGTTGGTGTAAGCTGCATCCTGTCATGCTTTGGATCGATTGCCATCCAGGGATAGGTAGGTCTCTAGGTTCGAGCGCAGGGACGTCCTTATTGGGATGATCACCCTGCTTCCGGGCAGGTTTCACATGGTGGTTGTCCTGTTAGAGTAGGGATATGTTGTGTCTGCCTGTGAGACCAGTTTGCTATCCTACCTTGGAGTTCAGTATGCATTTTGTGTGTGCTTATGGCGTTTTGTGTGAACTGTTAAAGTTTTATATTTCAAAGGTATCCAATTCCTAGTTATTGCTTATGGTAAGAGCATTTTTGATTTATAATAGGACTGGATTGGATTCTGAGCCTATTTTTCCTTCTTTTTGCCCTTTTAGTTTATACGACCTTAATTAACGGATCACGCTAACTAAAAATTCAACAATTTATTGGAAAAAAATTAAATGAAAGTAAATATAAAGGCCATCTAATACTGATAAACTGCAAACAAACAATGTTACCACATAGAGATAGAATTCCATAAACAGTTAGTATTGATGATGATGAAGATAAATGTATCTTCAAAATATAAATATGTCAGAATTATAAACCACACAGAATGAAAAATCTGTCCAACACCACCTAATAGTCTATTAGTCTATAACGAGACTCCCGTGTAACATTCTCTTTCTGTTTGTACTGGGAGCACTGGCCAAGCATGCAGAGTCTGCACTCCATTCATTTCAAAGGGGCTTGTGGAAATATCTGAGCGGGTGCTACTTGGGTATCTCCACAGCTCCGTTGCAAATAAATGGAGTGCTGGTGCAGGATTTATGCGGTGCTGTGCGGTTTTATATATGTTGGGTGGGCTCTCCAACATACACAAGACCACAATGGCATTTGAGAAAGATATGGAATTACATGGGAAGAAAGCATTGTCCAGTGTGGAGATGGAAAAATGTCAATATGACAAACAACACTTAAGCACTGGCTGCAGTTTATGTAGTACTATGTTGCCGAATTTCAAGAAACTGCTGACTGAGCGCCTTGAAGGAGTTTACAGCAGTAAAATCACAGAATACTTGCTCTTTTCCATGCTCCCCGAATGCTGCCATCCTACTGACTCTAGTTCCTGCTGAACTTTACTTCTGGGAGGGGAGTGATGACGACTGAATGCTGGGACACATAAACGCTGGGAGCCAGTGATTGGCTGTAGCCGTCACATGGTCTTCTTGGCGGAGACGTCATCACTGACTCCCTTCACCCAGTAATGAAAACCAGCAGGGACAAGAGAGCTGGTAAGATCGTTCATGGTGTGCAGAACATCGATTAAAAATGAGAAGATTGAGATGGATATTATATTAACCCTTTGCAGACACAATATAGTTTCTGTGATGTTTTTTTTTCCTTGGATAATATTACAAATTGTTACTTTACATCCAGGATGCCATAACAGGGACCTATGTTTGTAAATTGTCATTATTTTATTTATTTTTTTGGTTCCATGAATTGAACCGGCTTAAATTAATTTACCAAATGAGTTACATTTTTTTTCTAGGCGTGGAATGCGATTATTAAGGCTGGTGAAAATGCAACTCAGAAGTGGAAAGACTCTCTTCTATCACTATTCTGCAGAAAAATTAAGCAGGTAGCTAATAAAATGCTTTAAATGCTGTGGGGTGGACACATTTCTGTCATGTTTTTATTGATCAGCAAGTGCAGTATTTTTTATTTTGACCGTTTAACGACCTCTGACAGATTTATCAGTCATTTTTATACGCGTTTTTTCCTGGGAGTCTGGGCTTTAATCTACATGGCTGTAAAAACTCGACTACCCTGTAGACTAAAGCTGCGGGGTCCGTGACGCTGACAGCTCCCTGCTATTGTGCTGGAGAGGCGGACTGAGTTGACAAAATGCAGCTAAAGGAGCTGGTCCAGCCTTTAATAGACCACTCAGCTACTTGGGAAATTTCAAACATCAGTTACAGAGGTATTCTTATATCCATGTTTATGAAAAAGCCGTTTGGGAAAGTGTGCAAGTGAACTATTGCAGCATTGGTATTGTTTCACTGTGGAAAACACTGGTGAAAGGTTCCCTTTAAAAGCTATGGTCAATGCTGATGGCGGCATTCCATTCACTCCAGTTGGACTGCCAGTGGTTCCATTGAAATTAATGACTGAAGGAGTTCCTGCGCAACCACCACTAGGATTTGTTGAGGCAGCATTCTTAATATCCATCTCTCAAAATGGGGCCCCATGTGCCATTTCTCCACATTCCTATTCATTCCCATGTGCACCCCTGTGCAGTGTTCTCCAGGTTCTTTACCCTTCCTTCCTAGCCTCAGCCTCCATCCCTATTCAATGCTGGGACCTGTGGTATCGCATGTGTGGTTTTCACTGAGCTTTACTAGGCCATCTGCTCTGGTCGGGATAAGCTCTGCCTGGTAGATAGCTTCTCTTATTTCTGCCCGCTTTACAGAACCTCAATTTGCAGGCCTATCGCAGTCACATCATGTCTGACCCTAGGGCAGAAGGCTTCAGACAGCCCAGAGCCACACACTTCATGTGCTCGCACTGTAATATCAAATTTTCATGTGGACAGTCTGAACTATTCTGCACTAAGTGCCATCCACCGTCACAGGCTACCAGCGATCCATCTGCCCCCCCACCCTAATCCAGTCAGCTACCAAACCGAAATAGGCACACTCCGTAATGGGCTGTCCTGGGTTTTACTTAAGCATCTAAGCCAATCATTGGTGTGCCAAACAAGTTGTGCCAAGTCTTGCAACAGTGCTCTGAATCGTCATGCACATCCTGCTCCGGGAAGTCTTCCTCAAATTCGGACATGGAAGAGCAACAGTCATCCAAGCTATCCTCTCTAGTCGATGGCTTAATAGTCTTCATGAAGGATACTCTTCAGGTTAAAGATCCAGGCCTACTTTCCAAAGTGTTTTACAAAAGTGTTTTCCTCTCACAAGTAATTTGAAGATGTCCTGACTGGGGAATGGAATCTCCCTGAAAAGCGTTTTAATATTATGTAACCTTTCCTGGAGTCTATTAAAAAAAAATGTTCCTTCAAATCCCTCTGTCTCGCTTTTTCCTGGTGTCTCCAACCACAGACCTCAAAGTTCTCTTTCATACAGTCCCCTGTATGAAGAGCGACCCCCCCCCCACCACCACAGTTAGTCAGAAGCACCTGCCTAACGCACATCTCAGGCTATTTTCAGATCCTTTTCTCAGACTATGCCATAGTTTGTCAATCGTTCTCTGGACCGTTTCTTAAGGTCCAGACTTCTGATGACTCCTTCTTAGATTGATGCTTTGGATCAGGCGGTATGCCATCTCTTCACCTAGGATGTCGTCATTCCGGTTCTCCCACAGAGCGTTTAATAAGGTTTTATTAAAAAAATTTTGTGGTACCCAAGGACTGATTCGTCCATTCTGTTATGCATTTGAAAAAAACTGAATGAATATGTAAAGGTCTGGCATTTCCACATGGAGTCGCTGAAGTCTGTAATTGCGTCCATGGAATAAAGGGAATTGCTGTTGTCTATTGGCATTAAGGGTGCATTTGCCCATCTGAAAAGTGCATTAGTGTTTTCTGTGCTTTACCGTTTGATTGGAATGCTTCTAGTTTATGGCTCTCCCATTCGGGTTAACCACAACTCCCTGAATGTTCACGAAAGTCCTGGCTTCAGTGGCTTGGAGTGGAGGTCTCAACGACATCCTGTTGAAGGGGCTTTTCCACTTGCCCATTCTGGAGAGTTTCTACATCATTTTAAACACTCTGTACCGTTTCAAGTGGAATATCAACCCTCCAAAAGTTTCCCCTCTTCCCATCTCAGCGTCTGGAATTTATGGGCCTTGACTTCGACACGGTATGTGCCTGTGTTTTGCTTTCATCACAGAAACTTCATCTTTTCAAGAAACTTCATCTCTTCCAGGTGCAGGTGCGCTCCTTGCAGACAACATTGCATGAGAGTCCTGGGGTTGATGATCTCTTTATTCGAGGTGATTCCCTTTTGGCAAATTTCATGCCTGACCTCTCTAATGGACAATCCTTTTATTGATGGGACAAATCCACACGCTTACTCAATAGAAAAATCAGTCTACCTCTGGTGCTTCAGCACTCCCTGCCATGGTGGCTGGATTCCCCTCAAATTCATCAGAGGTAATCCTTTCTGACACTTCAATAGTTGGTGCTCACCACGGATGCCAGTCTGCTTGGATGGAGAGATGCGCTGTGAGGTTTTCTAGTACAAGGAACATGGAGAGTATGGGAGTTGTCACTCCTGATAAATGTGTTGAAGCTTTGGGCCACACTGCTGTTGCCCCCGTCATTTCGCACTTCAACTTACAGGTTTTCCAGTCCATATTCAGAGTGACAACACGTCGGCAGTCTTGTATATAAATCATCAGGGCAGGACCCGCAATACAAATCTCAGTGCCTCATATACCAGACATGAACAACTGGATAGCCGATTTTCTGAGCAGAGAGACCGTTAACCGGGAAGAATGGAAATGCCATCCCGATGTGTTTCAAGACCTTTGCCACAGATGGGGGTCATGAAAAGTCGACATGATGGTATCCAGAATCAACATGAAGCCTCCAACCTTCATGCCATGGTCGCAACACCCCCAGGCTCGAGTGGTGTATGCCCTTCTAACTCTGTGAACAGGCTTAAAGATTCCCTACATATTTCCCCCATTCCTACTCATCCCTAGACTCCTCAAAAATATCAAACTAGAAGGTTTTTCCAGTGGTCCTTGTTGCTGTTGTCTGGTCTCAACGTGCCAGGTATGCGGATCTGGTTGATCTACCCGTGGATTTTCCATAGCGCCTGCCCCTTCGAGACGTTCTTCTCTTACAGGTATCCCTGTTTCACCTGAGTTCAGCCACTCTTTGTTTAACGGCGTGATGGTTGAAACCATGATTTGGAGGACCCGTGGTTTTACAGAACCCGTCATTGAGACTACTGAAGGCTAGGAGGCGGCTTGCAAGGTGGCATTTTTGTTGGCTGTCACCTCCATTCACAGAGTCTCTGAACTCGCAGCCATGTGGACCAAGCCTCCCTTTACCAAACTACATCATAACAAAGTGGTCCTCTGTTCTTCGCTTTCCTTCCTGCTGTAGGTGGTATCGCTCTTCCGCATCAATGTGGACACTGTTCATAAGTTGGATTTAGTTTGCGCTCTGCGAATTTACTTAAACATCTGCATTCAGGCGCTCCCACTCTTCTTGTGATTCCCAATGGTCTGAGACTGGGCCTTGTAGCTTCCAAAGCTGCTGTTTTGCGTTGGATCATGTCAGTTGTGGTAGAGGCATACCATGCAAAGAGCTGGGAAACTTCCTTCTGCATTCCTGCACATTCAACTCAGGCTGTCGAAGCTTCTACTATTCAAATCTGCAAGGCCGCCATGTGGGACTCTTTTTTGCAGTTGTTTTGCAATGTTTACATATTTGCATCCACCGACAACTCTCTCTGTTGGCACGTTTTCCAGACAGCTATATAACTGACTGCATTATTTCTTACCTAGTTTTTCTATCTTTGGGGACTGCTTTAGAGCGTCTCATGGTCTTCAGCTGTGTCTCTCAATGACATGGATGAGAAAACAATTTTTTTATTTTTATTTTTTAAACTAACTGTAAAATCTTTCTAGTCCTGTTCATCGGTGGACACAGCATCCCCCACTTTGGTTCTCTCCAAGACCATTGTTCTCGTTGGAACGTTTTATAGAGGTCTACTATTTACATTTTTCACTGTTTTCATCCCACTCGACCTCTGCTGTTTGCATACAAACTGGTTAGCTTGGTGCCTGCAGGAGGTTTTCTATTTTTCACATATAGGGAGCCGCACTTGCTCTTACAACAGTAATTTTTCATTATGCTGATTACATGGACTACAATGCAGTTTTTCATTGGTTATGGTAATTTGTTTTCATGTTACTTTACTCTTACAGGAGGAGCCTATCAATCAGATTGTGATCTACTGCAAAGACCAGCATCTCTTTAAAGACATCCACCCGTCCATAAGTAAATGCTTTGAGGACTGTGCAATTGAAGCAGTGCATTTTGCTTGTCAGGTACAGTTGGACATTTTTGTTAATGGAAAAAAGTTACAAATAAGCAGTAAAACTCGCAGAAATCTGCAGATCCTATTTTATCCACCGATCAGATTTCATGCATGACAATACAATATGTGAAATCAGCGAGAATTTCACCAAGAAATGCTGCAGATTTTAAAGTTTTTACAGAACTGCATTTACTGAACTTTTGGCTGGGTTTCAATTTCCATTTTAGCCTGAGGAACGATCGATAGATGATCCGAAAGCTCGCTATAACATCATGTATTTTTGTTAGCCATTAATAGATATCATATTTACAAGATTACTTGGTTTTTCTCGCTGAGAATAATCACGCTTCACACATTTTTAAGCACCTTGCAAGTAGTTTACAAAAGAAAGGTGTTAGAGATGAACGAGCACCAACATGCTCGGGTGCTCGTTGCTTGAGTCGAACTTTTCGTAATGCTCGAGAGCTCGTTTCGAGTAACGAACCCCGTTGAAGTCAATGGGAGACTCGAGCATTTTTCAAGCTGACCGATGCTCCGCATAGGGGAGGTTGTGTGAATCACCTGAAAACATCAGAAAGTGATGGAAACACCACAGCAACGGATAGGGAACATCAGGGGCAGCATGCATGGGTGCATCTAAGGCTCCCAGGTCCCACTATTACGCCAAATTGTGGGCAAGAGCCTGGTGTTTAAAGCCTAACAATTTAGTTGGATCAGACCATAATCAGCAAGGCACACACACTGGCACATCTTAGCGAAGCACCACACTAGGTGCAACCAAGGCCAATCCCCGCCTGTGGGTGACACCACTGCCTCTTCTCCTGTGTTACATGCTGGCATTGCTGTCCAATCCCCCACACAAGCCTGCGTCCACAGCGTACTCCAATTTTTTCCAGCGCAGCGTTCAGCTGTCCTCATGCCACATGCTCACTTGATAGCCACACAACCCTCATGTCAATTTATAAGTGCGTATTGGATGAAGAGGAACAGGAGACACACACTGCAGAGGGTTGTCAGGGCCTGGCAGCGCCCCTCTTTAAAATTGTGGGCGATAGCCCAAAATGCTGATGAGAATTGCTGATAAATTAACGTACGATTATAATTCTAATCTCATGCCACCTCCGTCACAAAATTTCATGAGCCACAAACATGGCCATAAAGCAGACTCAGATGCCAGTACTTCTACACATCTCCACAATTCAGCAACACATACTAACAGGAAAGATTAGTTTGAAGCAGGAGGTGTCGCAAAAGTAGCCACCACAGGTATACAGTTACGCTTCCTGTAAACGCTCCAATCCAGTATCTCGGATAACTGTGGTAACATGAGAGCTAATACATGGCGACCAGCGCTGACCCCCAGGCATTCGTGCGTTTATCAGGCCTAAACCAATCCGGCTGTTTACCACTTAGAGCATTATATGTCCGTGAACATCCAAAAACAGACAGTGTACAATGAGTTGTCTTGTTATACAGCGAGGATGCTTGCGAATGCTTTGTGCGCACTACTGGTCCCAGACAGCCAAACTGATGATGCACACAATGAGAGGAGTTGTAGTCCTAGAAAGGACTGTTGGGTTACAATTATTCCAATCCCGTGCCACCTCCGTCACAAAATTGTCAGGAGCCATAAAGCAGACTCGGATGCTAGTACTTCTAAGCATCTGCACAATTCAACAACCCATTCTAAAACAAAAGATTGGTTTGAAGCAGAAGGTGTCGCAAAACTAGCCATTATAGGTATACAGTGAACCTGTGAAAGTCTCATTAAATCATTTACGCCTCCTTTGATTGCTCCAATCCAGTATCTCAGATAACCAGAGATAATACCAGAGATAATACATGTCGACCAGCGCTGACCCCTAGGGATGCATGCGTCTATCAGACCCAAACCAAACCGTCTGTTTACCACACTGGGAATTTTACATCCGCTTTAATCCAAAAATATGCAGTGTACAATGAGTTCTGTCTTGCTATACAGTGCTCCGCCCCGTCACGTGTGCCGATTCCAGCCAATCAGGAGGCTGGAATCGGCAATGGAACGCACAGAGCCCATGGTGCACCATGGGAGAAGACCCACGGTGCACCATGGGAGAAAACCGCAGTGCATCCCTGGGAAAGGACCGGTGGCCATCTTGGGAGAAGATTTTTTAAAGTCCTTATTTCGTCGGATCGGTAAGTAGCAAGCGGCTTAAAAACCGCTTTACTTTGCTATTTTATGCCAGGGGGGTGACAGGGGGAATGGGGTAAGGTAAAATTTTGAGGTTTGCCGCGAGATAACCCCTTTAAAGATAGAGCTCACACTTACTTAATTTGCTAACATAGCCTGGAGGCAGGCCTCCGAAAAAATTAATTGTTACAGAGCCTTTTGGCCCTCTGAAAAATTCGATGTTCAGTGTGCTGACATGCTGGTGGAGGAGGAGGAAGATCAGAGAGGGATAGACCAATCTACTTCTCCCCTTTTTTGGGGTGATAGAGGGTGCATGGTTTTCCTGTTCCAGCTTAAAGAATCCTTATGTTCCGCTGCTTTCCACTGGTGAAAAAGTCAGGGGAAATTCAGGCTTTGTTCATCTTTATGAGTATAAGCCTATCGGTGCTGTCAGTTGACAGACGGGTACGCTTATCCATGATGATCCCCCCCCAGCAGCACTAAACACCCTCTTTGATAAGACGCTAGCGGCAGGGCAGGCCAGCACCTTCAAGGCGTACACATGTCCAGCTTTGACACCCAATAGTTGTATGGAGCAGAGGCATCACGGAGGACATTGGTACGGTGTGCTATGTACTCCCTCACCATCTTTTTACAGTGTTCCCTACTACTCAGCCTAGACTGGGGAGTGGTAACACAGTCTGGCTGGGGAGCATTAAAACTTTACCTAAGTTTAATTCTTAACAAGCAAGTAAAAGCTATAACTAGGGGTAGATTATACAATTCGATTGTCTTCACTGTTGTTTTCCCATCTTTCTTTTATAGTCGGACAATACAATTCTCACTCGAATGGAGAGATATAACTTAGAAAATTTTGGAAGATTGGTGTCTAGTGTTATACTGCAGTCTTGGCCAAAAGATAACGATGGAAACTGTATTAAGGACGATGACAGAATCTTACAGCATTTGTTACAATGGGGGGATGCAACATATATATTCAAACTTTATGGTAAGTTTTTTGTGTCTTTTTTTTTCTTTATCTTTCTTTTTTTAATGCTGATTTTTCAACATGATGTGCTCCATTGTTTAGCGGCATTTTGGCCGTGCACTCCTCACCATCTGTAAGGCGGATGAAAATCCTAGCTTTGTATATTAGGGTAAATGCCATACCTGCTAATGTTTAACACTAGTGATGAGCGAGCATACTCGCTAAGGGCAATTGCTCGAGCGAGCATTGCCCTTAGCGAGTACCTGCCCGCTCGAGAGAAAAGGTTCGGGTGTCGGCAGCAGGCAGGGAGCTGCGGGGGAGAGCGGAGAGGAACAGAGGGGAGATCTCTCTCTCCCTCTCTCCTCCCCGCTCTCCCCTGCTGACTGCCGCAACTCACTAAGGTACTCACTAAGGGTGAGTATGCTCGCTCATCACTATTCAACACGCAACTGCTTAATCTGATTGTTAGAACGGGCGCTGTTGGGCCCAAGCAACACCCCCTCCATGGACATTGTGTGCATGATCTCGATCCCAACCTGATGGCCCCTTTAAGGTTTACAACGCTGTTTAACAACGCTTTTCAATTCCTAACAGATCAACTACACAGTTATGCTTGGTAGAAACGACGATTATTATAGCGATACTGCGCTTTTCTTATTACCCTCCTTATTTCCCTATGATTTATCAGCAGATGTAATAGAAACTCTTTGAAAACTTTGGTAACAGTAATTAACCACAACATGAAGTTTCATTGTTCTAAAAACATTTATTTAATATATGCAGCATAATATCTTACTACAATTGTTGGGAATAGTTATTATTCTTCAATAAACCGAGTTTAAAAAAGATTAAAGGGGTGGTCTCGCGAAACCAAGTGGGGTTATACACTTCCGTATGGCCATATTAATGCACTTTGTAATGTACATCGTGCATTAAATATGAGCCATACAGAAGTTATTCCACTTACCTGCTCCGTTGCTAGCGTCCTCGTCTCCATGGTTCCGTCTAAATTCGCTGGCAGCTTGCTTTTTTAGACGCGCTTGCGCAGTCCGGTCTTCTCCATTCAGCACGAGCCGCTTCAGTGTGCTCCCCGCTACAGCTCTTCTGCGCATGCGCAGACGAGCTGTCACTGCTCGGGAGCGCGCTGCAGCGGCCATTCTGTACCTTCCTCTGTTAGAGGAAGGTGCAGAAACTGGAGCTGCCCAGCGGAGAAGCCCAGCCCAGCCCAGCAGCCCCGAGAAGCCTCCCAGGTAAGTGATTTGTTGGGGGGGGGGGGGGCTGTCGCTGCGCCGGGGGGGGGGGCTGTCGCTGCGCCGGGGGGGGGCTGTCGCTGCGCCGGGGGGGGCTGTCGCTAGGCCGGGGGGCTGTCGCTAGGCCGGGGGGCTGTCGCTGCGATGGGGGGGCTGTCGCTAGGCCGGGGGGGGGCTGTCGCTGCGATGGGGGGGCTGTCGCTAGGCCGGGGGGGGGGGCTGCCGCTAGGCCGGGGGGGCTGTCGCTGCGATGGGGGGGCTGTCGCTAGGCCGGGGGGGGCTGTCGCTGCGATGGGGGGGCTGTCGCTGCGATGGGGGGGCTGTCGCTAGGCCGGGGGGGGCTGTCGCTGCGATGGGGGGGCTGTCGCTGCGATGGGGGGGCTGTCGCTGCGATGGGGGGGCTGTCGCTGCGATGGGGGGGCTGTCGCTAGGCCGGGGGGGGCTGCCGCTAGGCCGGGGGAACTAGCGCTGGGCTCCGGGGCCTTCACCTGGGCTGAGGGTCTAGCGCTGGGGAGCCGGGGGCTAGCGCCGGTTACCTGCTGCCTGGCGGTGGGCGTCTGGTCGGCGGCTGCGGGGCGTCTGGTCGGCGGCTGCGATGCGTCCGGTTGCCATGGAGACACAGCTGGCGGCGTCTCGGGAGCGCGCACGTCGGGCTGCAGCGAGCGACGGGGAAAGAGCCGGCGGCCATCTTGAGGAAACTTTTATAAGTTGCTGAAACGCTGGAACGGTAAGTACGAACCAGCTAGAAATGTCATTTACAGGGGGGCTTAGTAATGTGTACTTAATGGGGGGGACTGGGCAAAAAAAAAATTTAACTGCTTCCTTGAGACATCTCCTTTAAGATGAAAAAGGTAACCAATTAGATGTTGGCTTATAATGGCCAATCAGAATAGAGGCTTTGAATATTTTTTTGGGAAGTTAGTGGCGTTAGAACTATTTTACTGTAGTTGTCCATTACAACCACTTATAGCGCAGCTTTCATTAGACCCACAGCAGAATGCAAAAAATAGTTTCATATGTTCCTCCCTGCCATAAACACCCACCAACGTGCAGTACACTGTATATTGGTTACATTTGAGCAAAATGAAATTGAAGTTTCTTTCAAATTTGAAAAGGTACCGCATTGTTACCCTCCACCTTGAAAGGTTATCATCTAGGCCAGAGGTTCCCCAAGTTTTTTTTCCTCATAGATTACTTGCCAATTTTAATTTTTTTGTGTTTTCCATAGACCCTCTGCCTGCCTAAGGTCGGCTGTACACAACCGGTCAGATTCCACCTGCAGGAGCCCTCAGCGGAATCCGACCCTGTGCCCATAAGGCATCCGCGCGTACCTGTCATTTCTTGTTCTTTTCTGTACAGTGGATGATCCGCTCGGCTCGCCGTTGGACATGCACAGTACAGATTGTTTTTAAAACGCTGCTTCTCCCGCATCACTACCTAGCTTAAAAGTCCATTGCAGAAGGGCCACAGGTCGGACGTCTTTCATTGATTTCAATGAAAGCCGTCTACGCAGAATTCACTTAAAAATAGAAAATGCTGCGTTTTCTTTTCCCCTTTCCGCGAATGGACAATCGCAATTTTTTCCGCTCATGTACAGGTAAAAGCATTTATCAATAGCATGTTAAGGACATCCGCTTCAGATTCCATAATGCAAATCTGGCCGTGTGCAGCTGCCTTATACTGAGTTTTCCTTAACTTACGGACACAGCACTGCTCACTTAGATTGGGGTTTTTGTAGAGGGAACCATTGTAAAAAAAAAAAAAAGAAAAACCTGTACAATTTTTATTCAGATCTTTATTAAAAAAACACAAAATACAAGTAAATATTTGGATTTGGGGCAAAACAAATCAGAACCTAGTAAACTTCTTACATAAAATTACTCCAGAAATAATGCGGTTAGTGGGCGGCACGAGCCGGATGCTCTGATAGCAATTGGTCAATATTTGGCTTCAGATTAGTGAGGTTTAGTCTCTTATCTCCACCCCCAGTGATTTGCAATCGATTTCTTTTTTTTTTCGTAAGAAGATTGGTGACCGCGCTAAAACCCCTTTCCATAAGGTATGAAGATGGAAAAGCTATCAAATACTTTCTTGAGTAGTCCCATAATGCAAGATAAGCAGCAGGTCCGCGTGATGCATCGCTGCCAGTATGACAACTTGTAAGAACTTGCACATGAACTTAGCAGACCACAAAGCAGATGGGTATAGTTCGCACAAAACCTCTTGGGCTCTGGTGGGTCACATGAAAACCAAGCGGAGTAGAGACTTTATAGGTGAATTAGCTCCTGCACAGGTGTGTTTTGTCTATCGCCAGAGACCAAAAGGTTCTGCGCGAGCTTTCTTTTTTTATGAAATATCAGAGAGGTAAGTAACTCCAATGTCTAAGTATTATGTACACACAATCTGTGTAAGGTGTATCATGCCATTTATAGAACGCCTAAATGTTAATGATGCAGTCAGCTCATGGGGGGGTCCTATTTGCAGTCTGCTCTTGTGGACCCCCATTTACATTTCATGCACACCCAATTTTTTGTTTCTTGCTGACATGGACCCTCAGCAAGGCAAAATTGACCCCTGGGGATCCATATAGACCACTTTGGCTACATCCTACCCTGTTTGATAGTGGTCTAGACTAGTAGTTCCCAATCTATGGTTATTAGAACCATCCAGAGACCTTAAGCAATGAAGTTTCACTGATCAACTGTGATTCAGTTACCCGAGGTGCTCATCAGTAAGAGATTGCAAGCTTTTGAAGAGGCCTAGTTTCAAAAACCGGAAGCTGACCTTGCTTAAATTGCTCCATGAGTGTAGGATGGTGTAGGTGTAAAGTCAAAAAGAAGCCATTGCTTTCAAAAGCTCAAAGGAAATTAAGCCAACGGTTTCCCCAACAATGGGAAAGTATCATTGGGGGACACAGCAAGACCTTGGGTTTAACTTCTGACACTAGGAGGTGACACTAAGCATAAAAGTGTTATCTTCTCCTACTAGCTATACTCCTCCTGCAAGCACCAAGCTAGCTCAATTTTAGTATCTGTAGGAGGTAGACCTCTTCAATCAAGGTCTTCAGGACTACAGAATGTGGGCACACAAGGCAGGCAGATTGCTAACTGTTCCCCACGAGGAGGACAGACTGCAACTGTCTTTCCTCCTTCAAGAAGAAAAGGTGGCATGATCATGCCTTTGTGCACTAGATCGCTGCCCGCTAGCCATAGGGTTCCCCATCCCGGAGCAACTCCCCCCTCTTTGCAGGTTGCAGAGTAAATGAGGTTCACTGCTGGAAATGAGGGAGCATTCCCCAGCATCAGGACACTCGACAGAGTAGGTAAGTTAATAGGGGAGTATCTCTTCCCTTGCTGCCCTGCCCCTGTAACCGGATCCCCCCCCCCCCGTGTCACTATGTCTGCCATGCTGTGTGTTTGCCCATGCTGTATGTTGTTGCATGCTGTGTATTTGCACCATGCTGTATATTTGCCACTGTGCGGTGTTTTGCCGCCATGTGGCATCTGTAGTTTCTGCCATGTGGTGTGTATTTTGCAACCATGTGGGTGGCGTCTGTATTTTTGCCGGCATGCGGTCTGTGTACTTATTTGTCACCATGTGGTTTGCTTACTTTACCATTATGCGGCCTATCTATTTTGCCTCTATGCGGCTCGTGTTACTTTATTTGCCGCCGTGCAGCTTTTTTTTTTTTCTGCCATGTGGCTTGTTTGCTTTGCCGCCATACGTCTGGCTCATTTTGTTGCCATGCGGCTTGAGGAACTGGCCACCATGCGGTTTGTATCTGATCCCGATGGGTGGGAATCGCAACGGGGGCATGTGCCTGCTGTATTGGATCGCCGTGTGGCTGTACTGTATGCAACCGGAGTTTAGCACATGCATAGAACTCTAAGAATCAGATTCTGGTGCTGCGTGCCGACTTCCGAGGGGGGCACCACTTGATCAGCAGAGCGGGTGAGTATAAAAAATACATCACACGTTGTTTATGGTGCTGTGGGGACGCAACATGTTCCCTTTAATTTATTACATCAATTACTTATTACATAATTAATTATTAACAACATTTATGTAAATTAAAAAAATACATAGTTTTCAAAAAGTAGAGCAAATCTCCTAAATTGATCTAAAACAACATGAAAAATGTTAAATTTGCTTCCAAAATAAACAAGTGGATCTCTATAGAGGAAATAAGCACAATATGGACCTGTCTGACATACTGCAGTTGTAAATATGAAGACATTTTTTAAATACATTTTCCCTTTTGGTGTTTTTAATATATGCAAATCACCGCTCCATACACTAAGGGAACTCAGGGGGGGCCCAGGTCTTGTGATCCCAGGGGGTCCTAGCAATCAGACGGTTATCCCACATCTTGTGGATATCTGATAAGTTTATGACTGGAAAACCAATTTTAAGGGGGAAAAAAAATTGGCATTATATCTTTTCATATTTTTTATTCTAGGAACCGACTCCAGAATCATTGAGCATATCAGCGAGGATATTCAGGAGTTGGTGGCTATCTCCGAATCCGTGTTTCTGGAAGCCAGAAAGTGTGTCATTGATGGAACGGCGCTGGTTAAACATTTGGAGTACATTCTGAATAGCAAAAAAAAGTTTTTGGATATTTGTAGACTTAGTAAGTAATTTTGATTCCAACTAATATATTTATTGAAGACTGATGGCAACATAATGTAACTGATTTATCTTTGCTTTTTAGAAATAGAAAAAAGAGAGAACATCCGGCTGCAGGAAATAGAAGAAGTCCTGAAGTGGAGGGAAAGAGAGTTAAACACTATAAAGGCAGAGCGTGAGTGGGTGGACAGTCTCCTCAAAATGATCCAGAGGATTGCTCTGCGTGTGAGAGGTACGACTTACTGAATGCTTGTTTTACTTCAAAGGACAGGACCACAAATGAGGCCCTGGGCAAAAAAACTTTGAACCTCCCCTCCCCCGCCATGCCTTTCACTTGCTGTTTTCATACAATTCTTGTAACTTCCAAGATTTCCAAATGATCGATTCATGTTGCTTGCACCAAATTCTGACCTTTTCAGGAGCGTGGTGCAAAAGGAATCTGCATTCATTTGACCAGGTGATGGTTTTCCGTTGGTCGTCCAGTTTTTGTGCTCTTCTGCCCTTTGCATTCTCACTCTTTCTGTTTCTCCTATCGATATTACTCAAATTACTTGTATGCTGTTACAGCCGATCGGTGCTGAGGAACAAGAAGTTGTGACCTTGTACACTGTAACTGGAGCATCAGTTTTATTTGGCTGCAGTTTACTAGACTGTACATTACCTGCTCATGATAACAATTCTTGAAATCGTTCTCTGACCCCTTTCGTTGTTGAGTCCCTTTAAGGCAGATGTTTGCCCTCGATCACACCATTTTTTTGACACTCTTATAGAACAAAACCCCACAAGATTGACAGATTTTTAACCCCTGAACACTCCATGACGTACATTTAAGTCATAAAGGTTTGTATGGAGGGGGGTTGGGAGTTGATCCCACTCCATGCAATGCAGGTGATGGCTGTTTCTTACAGCTAACACCCGCCTGCAACAGCTTCGATCAGCACACCGCTAATCGCAGCTGTTAACCTTTTAAATGCCCTGATCAGTGTTCGGCGGTACTGAACAACCCCTCATGATGGGATTGCCAGGTGCCGTTTAGTTGCCACGGCTGCCAGGGCCTCCTGAAAGTCCCCAGGGTTGCAACTGCAGATTGCCTTTCAAGTCATACCTGTGACACAGGGTGTACACTGTTAACCCTTTCCAATCCAATTTGTATTTTTGTTTTCCTAGGGGGCTTACTCTTTTTCTGCCGTTATACAATAGCGCTATCTGCTGGCTAAAGCCAGTACTGCATGAGGTGACATGTTGGATAGGTTCCGACAGCAGAGAGGCTGGCAATATACAGTAAGAGAATCCCGATGGAAGTCTTCCAACATCGGAGCTGTACAGCCTTAAATCATAATGTCTTTAGACATCAGAGAGTGGATTGGAAAGGGTTAAGACAAGACACACGCACACACGCCCCAAAAGATGGCAGAATTTTTTTTCCCGTTTCACTCTACTTAGACTGTTTTAAAAGTTTTTCCCCTCGTCATCCTGACAGCATACACATGGAGGTTGCCTGCTGGACACCTGTTGGGACAGGAAGCGGAAACTACAAAAGGCAACTCCCACCACCGGCTCACCAGTGTCTTCCTGTCCCTACAGGACAGTCCAAGCGGGCCTCCAGGTGTATCCTGGAGGTGAATGAAGAAAGAAGACTCCCATGCAGCCTGTCCGCCCGTGGGGGAACGACTCTCTGTTCGGGCTGGCAGGGCTTGCGCGGGTGAGACCCTACGAGGGGACCCTCACCCGCAGGATCTACCCAGCAATGTTCCCCCAGTGGGAAAATCCTCCCCCGGTACGCTGCCCAGTGGGGTTGTCGTACCGGTAGGAAGCAGCCCCGGTACCTGCAGGCTCGGATGCCGGTGTCTCCAGGGATCCACGTCTATAGAGGTATGCCAGCAGCGCTCGGAAAAAAAAAAAAAAAAAGTGCTCGCTTCGGCAGCACATATACTAAAATTGGAACGATACAGAGAAGATTAGCATGGCCCCTGCGCAAGGATGACATGCAAATTCGTGAAGCGTTCCATATAGCGCCATGTGTGTCTCCTAGGCGGTGGGTCCGGTCGGCGTCCCCACGTGTGTGTGGGTCGGCGTGCGTCCCCACGAGTGTGCTGGTTGGCGGTGTCCCAGTGTATGCGGTGTATCCCCCGGGTCCGGCGCGGCGGTGTGACGTCAGCGCGGCCGCATCACGGGGGGCGGGGCCTCACTTAAAGGGGGCGTGTCGGCACCAAATTTGAAAGGACTGGATTCCTCTGCATCTCTCCTGGCTGCACCTTACTGAAGATGTCAGCCAGAGAGGACACTGAAAGCAGCCTGCTGGTGAGTAGACTGCTTTGGGAGTACCGGGGAGGGAGGATTGAGACATCAGGATCTGGTGCTGGAAGTCCTTTTTGCTGTCTCCGTCTCTTAGGACAGAGATGCACAAAAGGTTAAAGAGGCCAAAAAGCGAGTGCGCAAATGTCCAGTTGGCTTGCGGCGGCTAGAAGAGGGCCACACCAAGCCACTATGCGCGGACCCTACGGAGAAGGTGATCCGCAAAGAGGGCTCCTCGGGCATGTCGGACATCCGATCCATGATCCGCGAGGAGCTTGAAGCCTCGCTCTCCTCTCTTTCTCTGCCGCCCCCCACGGAAAGGGTAAGGCGGGCACGAATGGAAGAGTCAGACTCTGAGGAGGTCCTAGAAGATTCTCCTTCAGAATCCATGCCACCCATGAAGGATACAAGGAAGTATTTCTTTTCATCGGCGGACTTGGGTCAGCTGTTAACTGCAGTCCGGTGCACCATGCAGGTGGAGGAAGAGGTGCCGCAGCAGCCATCCTTTCAGGATTGCCTGTTCCGGGGACTCCTACCACAGCCAAAACCGTCATTTCCAGTTAATGACACTTTAAAACAGCTGATCCTGACAGAGTGGAAACAGGCAGATCAGAAATTCTTCCTGTCCAAGGAATTCAAGGATCGGATGGTCTTCACACCAGAAGATATCGAGTTCCTAGAAACCGTCCCTAAGGGGGATCTGGCGGTTGCCAGGGTCTCAAAAAGCAGCCCTCCCCTTTGAGGACATTTCCCAACTGCGGGATCCACTAGACACCAGAGTGGATTCTGCGATGGAAAAGGCCTGGGAGACCACGGCCCTGACCGTCAAAGCCAACATCACGGCCACATCTGTGGCAAGATCTATGTCAGTCTGGTTAGACCAACTCCAGACGCTGATTTCTCAGAGGGGCTCTAGGGAGGACATCTCCAGCTGCCTTCCCCTCCTCCAGAGGCAAACGGCTTCCTGGCAGACGCCTCTATGGAGTCAGTGAGGTTCAGGGCCCGTTCAGCAGCCCTCTCGAACACAGCAGGAGGGTTGTCTGGGTTAAGGCCTGGACAGGAGATAACGCCTCCAAGAATAGACTCTGTTCCCTGCCCTCCCAAGGACACAGAATCTTCGGGCCTTCCTTGGATACTCTCCTAGAGAAGGCATCGGATAAGAGCCAGGGACTACCATCGGAGAAATCGTTTAAGCGGCTTCCTCCTCCTACCCTCCTCCTTTTGTTCCCTCTAGAGCATACAAGGGGAAAGGGAAAACCGGACGCTGGTCCTATCCCAAAGGCGGAAAGGGTGAGAATCTGCCTTCCCAGATCCTACAAGTAGGGGGTAGACTGAAAGGGTTTACCCTTAGATGGAACGAGGCGACCTCCAATCCCTGGGCCTTACGCCTAGTCTCGGATGGCTACAAAATTGAAATTTCCTCCCCGGAGGTTCATAGTCACCCCCTGCCAGTCACCTGCGTCTGCTCAGGCCCTCCAATTGGGGGTGCAAGAGCTGTTGTCCCTAGGGGCCATCACTCGGGTTCCCGCAGAAGGACTATTCAAGGGGTGCTACTCCCCCTTGTTCCTAATCAAAAAAAACAACAAAAAAAACAATGGATCCTATAGAACTATAATTAATCTGAAATTCCTGAATAAATCTATCACGTATCAAAGATTTAAAATGGAATCGGTGCGGTCAGCAATCCCCTTAATTGCGCCAGATAGTGTCATGGCCACCGTGGACTTAAAGGACACATATTACCATGTCCGTCTACACATAGATTCCCAGCGGTTTCTGCGGTTTGCCCTGGTGATAGATGGCTCTGTCTCTCACTTTCAATTTACGTGCCTGCCGTTCGGGATTTCCTCCGCACCCCGGGTGTTCTCCAAACTGGTGTTTAGAGATGGTGGCGGCACTGACAAGGTGTTGATTGTCCCATACCTCGACGATTTCCTGATCATAACAGGATCGGCTTCAGAACTCCAGTTCCAGGTCAACCTCACACTCCATCTGTTCGAGTCATTAGGCTGGATCATCAACTCCTCTAAATCCAGTCTTCTGCCTGAGCAGAAAGAAGAAAAAAAAATAAAAAATTTCTGGGAGTGATTCTGGACTCACACCATCAGTGCTCATCCCTTCCCCTAGAAAGGCAAAAAACGAACCAGGATGAGTGTCGGGCACTTTCTCTAACCACTAAAGTCTCCCTTAGGAGGGGCATGAGGGTCCTCGGCCTCATGACCTCTTGCATCAGGTAGTCCCTTGGGCCCAGTTACATTGTAGAACCGTCCAAGACTTTATCCTAAACAACTGGGATAAATCCCCCGCCTCCCTGGATCGGAAAGTTGTCCTTACCTACAAGATAAAATCCTCCTTGGAATGGTGGATGTCTATCTCTAACCTTGCCAGAGCCACGGCTTGATACCCCCGCATCCCCAGTATCCATCTTTACTGACGCAAGTGCAACTGGTTGGGGGGCCCACTTAGGCCGTCTTTACGTCCAAGGGGGCCGGAATCGGGAAGAAGCTGCTCAATCCTCCAACTACAAAGAACTTTGCGCTGTCTGGAAGGCCATTCGGGGCCTCGAGACAGAGATCAGGGGTAGACACATTAAGATCTTTTCGGATAACATAACAACTGTGTCCCTCATCCGCCACCAGGGATCCACGCGGAACCCCCGACTCCAAGACCTGGCGGCAAAAGTTCTCGGGTTGATAGAGCAGCGGACGCCTTCCGTCACAGCGTACCACGTAAGGGGCCCAGAGAACTCCATGGCGGACCATCTCAGCCGCAGGAAGATAGACCCCGGGGAGTGGACTCTACATCCACACGCGTTCCAGCTAAATTTAGAGAGATGGGGGACACCCAAGGTGGGCTTGTTCACCTCTCGGGAGAACACCAAGTGTCCCCGGTTTTTCTCCATGGGAGCAGACGGGGGCTCCCTGGGAATAGATGCACTATCCCAGGCCTGGGATTGGGACCTTGCATACGCCTTCCCACGTATCCCCCTGATTCCTCGAGTCCTAAGGAAAATTCAGGAGTCCCCAGGCTCCGTTATCCTGGTGGCCCCATTCTGGCCCAAGAGACCCTGGTTCCCGCTCCTGGCCGCTCTCTCGACACAGGATCGCCTCTACATCTGCCGCAGAGAGACGACCTCCTTCAGCAGGGTCCCCTGATATGCCCAAAGGTCCGACAGTTCAGACTGGCGGCCTGGAAGTTGAGCGGGTAAAATACCTGAGCCAGGGCCTATCAGAGGGGGTGACCACTACGTTATGTGAGAGCCTCAAAAAATCCACCTGAAAAATATACTCCAGGGTGTGGGATACCTTCTCTAGGTGGTGGGGGCATAGTATACATGACCTCCAACAGCCCGACATTAACAAAATATTGGAGTTCCTACAGGATGGTTTGGACATGGGGCTAAGACCTGGTACCCTTAAGGTCCAGGTGGCTGCCCTTGGGGCCTTCTTCGACTTCCCCTTAGGCGACCATAGGCTAATTAAGAAATATCTGAAAGGGGCAGTCAGACTCCATCCCTTTATAAGAGAAACCATGCCCCCATTGGACCTGAACCTTGTTTTGCAGGCCCTCTGCGCACACCCCTTTGAGCCCCTGGAAGATCTATCAGTAAAGATCCTCCCCCACAAAGTTGCCTTTTTAGTGGCCATCACATCCGCCAGACGGATCGGGGAGATCCAATCCCTCTCGATTAGGACCCCATACATGACCACCTTCCCAGATAAAATAGAGTTCAGGTCTGACCCCTTCTTTCAACCAAAAGTTCTCACAGACTTTCACAGAGAACAGCGTATAGTACTTCCCTCCTTCTGCCAGGAACCCCGTAATACCACGGAACAGAGGTTCCACAATTTAGATGTTAGGCGAGCAGTCCTGAAGTATTTGGAATTCACACATTCCTTCAGGAAGTCTAACAACCTCTTCATTCAATTTCAAGGTCCACGCAGAGGAGGGGCCGCTACTAAGGACTCCTTAGCGCGTTGGGTCAGGAGGGCCATAGAAGAGGCGTACAGATCCCAGGGGATCCCACTCCCGGGCGACGTTAGAGCCCATTCCACTAGGGCGGTCGCCTGTTCCTGGGCGGAGAGAGCCCAGGCGACAACCGACCAGATCTGCAGAGCCGCCACGGGTCGAGCACACATACTTTCGTTAAACACTATCGCCTGGATTTGGGGGCCAACCGGGATATGGCCTTTGAGCGGAAGGTGCTACAGGCAGTGGTCCCTCCCTAAAGCCCTTGGTCGTTGGTATTCCTCCATGTGTATGCTGTCAGGATGACGAGGGGAAGACAGGAATTAGGTCCTACCTGTTAATTCCTTTTCTTGAAGTCATCCTGACAGCATAGGGGCTTTTCCCTCCCCTTCGGTTATATTTTACATGAAGTAACGTATTGTACTATGATTTCCATATTAGAAATGATTGGTTAAGCAAAGCCGGGTCACTGTAGTTATTTGGTACACACTGGTGAGCCGGTGGTGGGAGTTGCCTTTTGTAGTTTCCGCTTCCTGTCCCAACAGGTGTCCAGCAGGCAACCTCCATGTGTATGCTGTCAGGATGACTTCAAGAAAAGGAATTAACAGGTAGGACCTAATTCCTGTCTTTTGGTACATTATATAGTATCATTAAAAAATACAAATTGTCCTGCAAAAAACAAGCCCTCAGACAGCTCGTTGATGGATAAATAAGAGTTATAATTTCTTTAAAGTGGTGATGAAAAATAGAAGAAAGCTTAGTCTTTAAAGGGGTTGTCCCGCGGGAGCAAGTGGTGTTATACACTTCTGTATGGCCATATTAATGCACTTTGTAATGTACATCGTGCATTAAATATGAGCTATACAGAAGTTATACACTTACCCCCTCCGGTGCTGGCGTCCTCGTCTCCATGGCGCCGACTAAAGCTGCCTTCTCCTTCCATTAGACGCTCTTGCGCTGTCTGGTCTTCTGCTCTGTTGAATGGGGCCGCTCCGGCGTGCTTGCGCCGGAGAGCTGGTCTGCTCATGCGCAGAAGACCTATGTGGCGCGAGCACGCCAGAGCGGCCCCATTCAACAGAGCAGAAGACCGGACAGCGCAAGAGCGTCTAATGGAAGGAGAAGGCAGCTTTAGTCGGCGCCATGGAGACGAGGACGCCAGCACCGGAGGGGGTAAGTGTATAACTTCTGTATAGCTCATATTTAATGCACGATGTACATTACAAAGTGCATTAATATGGCCATACAGAAGTGCTTACCCCCACTTGCTGCCGCGGGACAACCCCTTTAAGTGGTTAAATTCTGGACTCCAGCCAGACTAGTATTAATACCTTTATTTGAAGTTGCACATTTGCTATATATAAGAATTTCCCCCTTTTATTAGAGACCCCGTCCCTTTCACAATTGGAGTTTCTCTGTATTGAAATTATCCCTGTGACCCCGGAGTGCCACATAAAATCACGTGACAAGTTTTCCGTGGATCAGTTTCAGTGGGAATCCACATAAAAATGGGAAAATCCAGCGATCTGAGTGACTTGCAAGGCGGCCTGGTCATCAGTGCTAGACTAGCCGATGCCGGGATTTCATACACTACCGACCTTGTGGGGTTTTCTCGTGTAACAGTGTGGAAAGTATAGCAAGAGTGGTGCGATGGAGAAAAAGCCTCCTGCAAAAGGTGATCCTGTGAATGTAAACCACTCGTCACCAAAAGGAGTCAGAGGAGAATGTCAAGAATAATCTGCACTTGTTATTTGACTGAGCATATGTCCTATGTCATGTACAGATGTAGCGGTGCCATGCTTGATCAATGGCGTGCTAGGTTTCCTGCATAGATTGACACTGCCGCTGTGCTATTAAATACACACTACGCCAGTACATTGCAGTGCCAATCCAATGCGAGATGCATTAGTCCTGGAACATCTGTAAGTCTGTTACTAAATTAATGCCATGGATCACATGATGTGAAAAATATGTTAAATGACTTGCAACAAATATTAGTCCTGTTCACGTAACCCATTGGGTGACCCATGTCTGTTGTGCTGGTGTAAGTAAGCTAGCTGAATAATATTGTTGAATACGTGTTTTGTTAGAAAATTGTTTTTTCGTCTTCTAATTTTTATATACAAAAAATACTGGAATAGCCCTTTAATTCAAAAGGCAATAAGGTTCACACCACCTCAGGGACTAGATTAGAGCAACATTTCCCACAATGATATATATCCTATCACAGAGAAAGCTACTTGGATGATGAAACTTCTACACTGTGTTCCAAATTATTAGGCAAAGTAAAAATCTGATTTCGGTAAATGGCGGTGCATTGATTGGCTGAGCAGCACACGAAGAACCAATCACAGCCATCGCTTTGGGGAGGCGAGATTTATGAATTGGCTGAGCGGCGTTCGTGTCTGCATCTCTAGTGGCGAGAGTGGTGTTTGCTGCGGAGTGAGAAAAAGCCGCCAGAGATGGTGAGACCCCACCAAAATGAACGCCGCTAAGTCAATTCAAATATCCCGCCTCCACAACGCAATGACTGTTTATTGGCTGATTAGCGCTCTAAGAACTAATCACACTGCATTGAGCACTGCATTAATTGTCTGGCAGTGCTCAAGAACCAATCAGAGCCATCGCTACCTGTAGACAGGATTCATGAATCTCAGAACCAGGAAGCGATCTTCTGTTGGCAGCTGAGGACTGCAACCAAGCGCGCCAGAGCCCTGGTGACCAGTAGGAGGACACGGACCGCGGGTGCTAGGTAAGTATAATACGATATCCCCCGAAAATAAGGCCTATTGCCTCTTTTGAGGCAAAAATTAATATAATACAGGATCTTCTTTTCGGGGAAACACGGTATGAAACGTAATTTTAATGTTACATGTAATTAATATAGAATCTGGTATTCTTGTCTGTAGTTTATTGTCTCACAGTGGGATAGGCTTTAGCTTATGATAATGAAGCCGTTCTTCTCGATTCCTTTAATTGCAGTAAATGTTTCTGAAGTTCAGAGGAGGCATTCACAACCTCTGGGACAGCAAAAGCTGAATGACTTAATATCTGTGAAGCTTCTTGGTAACGATGTTCAAGGAGACTCTGCTTCCTACTATAAACTGTCATCTGACCTGATGGACATGGCCCGCAGAGTACACATGTTCAAGAACAGTCATGTTTTCCTCACTTGCTGGGAGCAACAAGATAACTTATTTGCAGACTACCTCCAAGATGTAGAGAGTGACGAAAGTTCAGATGAAGAAGATCCTAAAATAACATTGGAGGAATTGGTGGCTAGACTCTTTACTCCCTCGCTTGAGCATTGCAAAATAATTTACAATGATTTAAAGGCCGGGAACGTCACATTTGAAGTCGTTGACACATTTTTGAATGACTTCAAAAATAAATACAACAAGTTGAAAGATGAATTTAAAGGCTTGTGTCACTCGATAGCTGAGGACCGTGGTGGATGGATCTCTCAACGTGTGAAGCAGATAGAGCAATATCACCAGCTTGACTTGGCTTTCCGTTCAGCAAAGGTCATCTATGACGTGAAAACTTTATTAAATCTCTCTGGGAATTTCCAAACCTTGAAGACGCTGCTGGAATTTGTAAGTACTCTGAAAGCATCACTTCTAGAGATGAGCGAGCATACTCGTCCGAGCTTGATGCTCGTTCGAGTATTAGGGTGCTCGAGATGCTCGTTACTCAAGACGAGCACCACGCGGTACTCGTCTCGATTAAACGAGCACTGACCATTGAATTCAATGGAGCCGGCAATACAGCCGGCTCCATTGAAAGCAATGGGCTGCCGGCGAGCGCGGGAGGAATTTTCGGGAAGGGCTTAAAAATATAAGCCCTTCCCTGAAATTCATCCAGAAATGTGTAAAAAGTTAAAAAAAAAAAAAGCAAAACTCACCTTGTCCCGGCAGACGGAATTCAGCCGCGGCCGGCCGGCAGTTCTCCTGAACTGCTGTGAGTAGTATTCAGCAGCCGGCGATTTAAAATCTCATGAATGGGTGAGTGAGAGCTGCCTCTGATTGGTGAGGCTGTGACCAATCAGAGGCAGCTCATTCAGCAGGCGGGATTTTAAATCCCCACCTGCTGAATACTACAGAAAGCAGTTCAGGAGAACTGCCGGTCAGACGCGGCTGAACTCCGGCTGCAGCGGAAAGGTGAGTATAAATTTTTTTTTATTTTTACACATTTTAGGATGATTTTCAGGTAAGGGCTTATATTTTTAAGCCCTTCCCGAAAATTCATCCTGCGCTCGCCGACAGCCCATTGCTTTCAATGGAGCCGGCTGTATTGCCGGCTCCATTGAATTCAATGGGCTAACATCGTTCTTCTCTGCCACAGCTGTTACAGCTGTGGCAGAGGAGAACAATCTTTAGGCTGACAGTGCGGGGGGGGGGGGGGGGGGGGTCTCACTCTTGCCACTATTGTGGCTTAATAGTGAGACCTCGGAGCCCGAAATGCAGCCCTGCATGTTGCTCCTCGCCTGCCCTATCCATTTCTGTGTTTTTTACATGACTTTGGTGATTTGCTAAGATTTTCACAAATGAAAACTTTAGCGGAGCACCAGTCATATACAAAAATGCTCGTTGACTTCAATAGGGTTCGTTACTCGAAACGAACTCTCGAGCATCACTGAAAGTTCGACTCGACTAACGAGCACTCGAGCATTTTGGTGCTCGCTCATCTCTAATCACTTCCTTGAGGCACTTGTAAGTAATTTTTTCTATTAAGTTGAATTGTTTATCTTTATCTATAAATTAGTTATTGAGGCCAAAACTGACATACAAAAGTTGCAAAGCTTGGTGCAAGCGTAACTTTTGGACCCTGGTTAGTAGGATCTATCAGGTGCTGGTGCTATCCATCACCGTCTCAATTATCAACAAAAACAACAACACTGATGCTTAGAGCCTTTGTACGCGAGCCAATCATCATTCAGAATCTCGCTGAATCGTTAATTGTATTTGCATGCAGCGAATGAATGGCGAGCAATAATTCATTCAGTTTTTATGCGTGCATAATCTCAACGTCTACCCACTTTCTGTGGGTAATGGTTGGCGGGCAGAATGATTCCCAGCCCGCTCCGCCTCCATTCACTAAGCGATGATCGCTCCTATGTAACAGCACAGGACCAATTATTGCTGAGGCTACTTTCGGACGCATATCCTTCACTTATTTACATGGGCATTTTACACTTCCCTGTGCTGTCCATATTTTCAACATATTCAGCATACTGACCGGCTTTTTCCCCCCCAGTTTTAATCCATAAAACCACATGCACGTTTTTTTTTTATTTTTTTTAAGTGCATTCCATTATTATTTTTTTTTTTTTTATGAAACCATGTGCAGTTTTTCACAATATGCCCTTTTTTAAAAAACAGTAGTTTTTTTTTAATGCAGTTTTTGCTTGCAGTTGAAAACAAATGTGAATATTTATATATATTGAAATCAATGGGCGCCCCAAAAAACAGGGAGCGAACACACTGATATCGGTGTGCACTCCGGTTTTCACTGATCATTGTTAAACAATTTTTATATTTTTTTTATCTTTTCTCCTTAGGGAGAGCACCTAGACAGTGAGTGAGGAGACTCAAAAGGCCATTCATGCGGCTCTGGGTCATATGCAAAATACGGGAGATGGAATAATACCTCCACAGTGCCACCTATTGGAAGGCAGCCTTCCTTCAAGCCAAAGTAAGACCCATTATGCAAGCCTTGTGACAATGACTGGGAATTAAAAGCAAAGTCAGAAGTCTGTCTTTGCTTATGATTCCCAGTCATTGTTACAAGGCTTGTATAAAGAGTCTAACATTGGCTTGAAGGAATGCTGCCTTCCAGTAGGTGGCACTGTGGAGGTATTATTCAATCTCCCTTATTTTATATATATTTTTTTATGAGACCAATCACATTTTGATGTAAAAAACAGACCTGCAAAGTAAAATAGGTGCGCCTTTCACATGCCAAATTCAGTAAGACTAATTACTAGAGATGAGCGAGTATACTCGCTAAAGGCAATTGGTCGAGCGAGCATTGCCTTTAGCGAGTATCTCCCCGCTCGAGACGGAAGGTTCGGGTGCCGGCAGCGAGCAGGGAGCTGCGGGGGAGAGCGGGGCGGAACGGAGGGGAGATCTCTCTCTCCCTCTCCCTCCCCGCTCCCTCCTGCTGACTGCCGCTACTCACCGCTCCCCCGCGCCGGCACCCGAACCTTCCGTCTCGAGCGGGGAGATACTCGCTAAAGGCAATGCTAGCTCGAGCAATTGCCTTTAGCGAGTATACTCCCTCATCTCTACTAATTACTCTAAAATGTGGTAAGCGTAGACATAATGAGAAACATTTTTTAGGAAAAGAATATTGACCAGATTTTTGAATGGTTCTGTAGATTTCTGAGTCTTGGCATTTTAAGCAGGCCACTTAGAAGATCTCCCCACCTCAGTCATTAGTAAACCGCATACAATATTTTACAGTATATAATATGTTTTAGCTTGATTTTTGTTTTTTGTTTGCTCTTTAGGCCAGTAACTTTGAGAACTATAAACAAAAGCCGCTTTCTTGCATTAGCGATGAAGTGATGAAAACAAGAAAACTTCTGTCAGAAATAAAAGATGAACATATCGAATGCCTTCAGGAAGTTCTATCAGGAAAGGACTTTTTGCTCTGGGTGAAGGAAGCATTGGAAGGTACCCTACATGATTTTGTTTGGTAGTGATCTAGTGATGCATTGTGTGGTTGACTGTCGGCCACGGGGCTTTTTTAAACTGTATTATTTTTTTATTCGACTTTAGATGTCAATGAATTGAAAGTGTTTGTTGACTTGGCCTCCATCTCTGCTGGTGAGAATGATATGGACGTAGATCGCGTTGCCTGTTTCCATGATGCAGTTCTGGGTTATTCATCTTTATTGTATGAACTGGGTTCACATTCTGGCTTTGATGACTTGATGGCATGTTTGCAAAAACTGTGGAAAGCTTTGCAAAGTGACCGAAACCTCCCCAAAAAGTTGGTAAGTGTATCAGAAACATTTATAGAATACTGTGCTGAAGTCTGAAGGACAAGAAACCAAGTAGTACGTCAGATGTGGGAAAAGTTTTTGCTTGGTTAGTAACCGTTTAAAGGGTCACTGTCATTCCGTAAAACTTTAGACATGTAATAGTAACATGTTTTAATCAGTGAGGGTCTTGGTGCTAAGACCTCAACTGATTGCTGGAATACAGGAGCAGAAGTACTCAGCTGAATTCTACTCAGCCATCCCAGAAGTGACCAAAAAAAGTAATTCTATTCGAAAAGGGGCACAGAAGTCAGCATAGTGGTTCAGAGCCCATAGGGGTTCATTACCAATGTTCCATTAAGGCCCATTTAGACGGGTCGAATGTCAGGCAAACGATGCCCGACACTTGTCTCTGCACATACTAGCTCCCGTGTTGCTGCACAGGAGCTAGTATCTCTGGCTCACAGCAGGGAAGGGTGGGGGAGATTTCTCTCCTCTAGCTCCCCTGCCCCTCTCTAGCATAGCGGCTGTTCAATTCTGAACGGCTGCTATTTACACTGAGCGATCAGCTCATCGTCCATCGTTTATGCAGCATAAATGATGAGTGATGAGCTGATCGCTCAGTGTAAATTGCAGCCGTCAGTACTGAACAGCCGCTATGTTAAGGCAATTGAGATGGGCGGGGGAGAGTGAGGAGTGAAATCTCCTGCAGCCTCCCCGCTCCCCTGCTGGCCGCTCCTGTGAGCGAGCTAGCGCTTCTAGCTGCTGTATAACAGCACGGGAGCGAGGCCATACAGGGACGACTGTCTGGCATCGTTTGCCCAACATTCTTCCTGTGGAAATGGGCCTTTAATCAATGTGACATTAAAAAGAATGGAAGCGTTGAACAGTGTTGAGCACCGCGCTAAACACTGTATACTAAAGGTCTGTGTGAGGGGGGCCTTAGACCAGTCAGGATACAGACATTAATTCCTTATCTGTCTTAAGGCCCATTTACACGGGATGATTATCGTTCACAAACCTTGAATGACTGCTATTTACACTAAAAGGCTCGTCGTTCAGTTTTCTGCATGCATTTACACAGGACGATTAGCATCTAAATTTCCGCGCTTCCCTGGTAATTTGAACGATCCTGAACAAAAATCCTCCCATGTAAAAGGGTCATTAGAGAGAAAATTGCTCAGCACCTTGACCCGCTACTGATCACAATGTCTGGTTGGTTACAAGCTTTTGGAATTGACAGATTGCCAGATACACCCTCACAAAAAAGTTCCCTCCAAAAATGTTTAATTCTGTTCCGTCCACCTGCAAAACTGAGCATGGTATGCCAGTGATTGGTCGGACCTAGGGGGGGGGGGGGGAAATCATACGGAAAGTAAAATTTATTGGTATTGTGCAATGACTTGTTACTTTATATAGATAGTAGCTGATCGCTTGAGTTCCCTGCAGGAGACCCCTATTGAGAGAAGTGGGTTCAGCTTTTCACGGCCCTCTTCTAACAGACGGGGTTAATATAGAGTTAAATACCGGCTTTAATGCTTTAATTTCATTTGTTTAGAGAGACTCTGCTCGTCATATAGAGTGGCTGAAGACTGTGAAAGAGAGTCACGGATCGGTGGAACTGTCCTCATTGTCTTTGGCGACTACGATAAATAAAAGTGGGGTGTACATAATCCAAGCACCCAACGACAACAAAAAGGTGAATAATCTATAAAAAGGTTTTGAATTTTTTTTATTTTCTTGGTTACACTTTTGTTGTCTGCGCATGACTTAATCTATGCAATTATAACAATCACACGGTTAACCCCTTAGTGACCAAGCCTGTTTGTGCCTTAATAACCAGGCCACATTTTTTACTTTAACATAGAATAACTCCATAAAGGTTTTGCATATCCAAGTAATTCTGACATTGTTTTTTTTTGACAGATTGTACCTCATTTAGGTGATAAACATTTGTGTATATTTATTAAAAGTGCCAAAATTGGGAAACTTTTGAAAAAACTGTCATTTTTTTCACATTTTCAATTGCAATAGATCAAATATGTGCAAACATACTGTACAAAGTTTTGATAATATGTTTATTTCCATCTGTTTACTTTATTCTGGAAGCATATTTGAAAAACTTTGGTTTTTTTAACCATTTAGAAGTACAAATTTAACATTAATTATTTAAATTTTGAGAAACATTTTGTTTTCCTACCCAAAGCCAAGACTGCACAGACTCATATATCTCAGAATGGTAGATAACCCCCACAAATGACCCCATTAAAAAAATATACCCCTTAATGTAATCACTGAGAGATGTCATGAGTATTTTGACCCCACAGATTTTTTTCAGGCGTTAAGGGAATTTAGGGGAGAAAAAAAATTTCATACTTTTGCAAATATGTTAATTTATAGGCAGTTTTTTTTTTGTTTTTATTTTTTACTCTAGTGCACATGAAAATGAAGATGTGCACCCCAAAATGGATACCCCTGTTTGTCTTTGTTTTCAGAAACCTACCCATTGTACCCACAATCTTACTGGACACATGGCTAGGCCTGTAATAGAGGGAACTCTTGGATTTCAGGGCACAACTGAATTAATTCCCGGCCCCATTGCTCACTTGTGTATAGGAATAACAGAGGGTATCCATATAACAGTAAAGCCAGTATTTGGTAGAAATGCCAAACAAATCAGTATTGTGTATCACTCCGCCATATATTGAGTTACAGCACAAAAGGATGGAGTGAGAATTACATACTATATCTTTTTTTATTATATAAAACACACAATACATTATAAGTATCCTGTATATTAGGAACAACACATTCAAAAATGTTTTAAATAATCAATCATAGGTGCTATCACAATAATCATATAAAATGTAAAGTAGAGAATAGAGGCTGCATGCAATATATATATTTAAACAAAGTATGGATGTATAAATGTGAAAAATGCTATAAAAACATAGCAATGAACCTCTCTATAGAGACTCCTGAAGAACTAGTAATAACATGGTTGCATACCAGCAATGAGTATATCAAAGGCATGAAAAATACCCACCCACGATACAGAAACTCTGTCATTCATAGGGGGGATCATACTCAGTATAGATGGAGGAGGTGAAGGCTACATACAGTCTGTTAACAAAGTGCAAGCGCATAGATATACAAATGATGGAGAACTATTGCAAATTTTGGCAGTAAACCTCTCTCTAAAAAAAAAAAAACCTCCTAAAGAGTATATTATGATTGTGTCAACTATGAATATGTCAGAAGCCTACAGGGAGCCCACCTATAATGCACAAAACACCCCAACGTGCCTTTCAACCTCTCTGTCAAGGGGTCATGTCTCCATCACTTTCCACCCCCTCCTAAATAGTCCTGTAATGGTGAATGAGTGGTAACTGCAACCCCTAATGAGTCATGCATTTGTGTGAGGTTTTCAATTTTTTTTCACAATTATGTCACTTTCAGGGCAGTTTTCTTTGTTTCAAGTAGGGAAAACTGGTGAGATGCACCCCAAATTTTATAGCACTAGTTCTTCTGTGTTCAGCAATCCCCCATTGTAGCCTCATTCTGTTCATGGACATATGGCTAGGTCTATTATGCAGGGAACACCCTTTGGCTTTTAAGGCATAACTAAAAAGTTCCGGCCCCCATTGCTCACTTGTATAGAAAAAAAGTTTTAAAAAATGTACTTACTAAAAAGAATCCCTCACCCCCTTTTTTGTATTCCCTAAATCTTAAGTACTGGTTGTGATGGGCACGTGGGGCAATAAAACCGGGTATCCCTCCTTACTGCAAACCAGACACTTTTTTGGGGGGTATTTCTTGACCTCAATGGCAAGGATGGGGTGTAGAAAGTGGCACTCTGTGAGGCTTTGCACTTCATCAGACTTGTAACACAGAACGCACTCAATAAGCCGCCCCTGGAACTGCAGAAAAGTGAACATCCCCTGAGACTTCTTGTGAATTACGTAGGCATTACAGGTAGCGAACTAAATAAATCGCTATCTTTATATACCATGGGATACCGTCAATCATGTGACCGAAGACCAATCGCCAGGGCCTCTGGTTACTGCTCCAGTCTCTCTGCTTCCTTTGGTAGAATTTAAATTTCCCGGACCTCTCCGCTTCTGCGCATGCGTCCATGTTCTTGCCGACAGGTGCATGTGCAGAAGCCGGGGAAGATCCATGGAGGATGATCGCATTGGGGGGCAAATCTGCATGTCTCTGGTAAGAGGTTTCATCTCCCCATACCAATCAAATCGTTGAGGGGAGATGAAACTTTAAAGGGATTTTCCAGGGAAAATAAGCAAATACTATTGATGACCTAGCCTCAGGATAGGCCATCAATAGTTGATTGGCTGGGGTCTGTCGCTCGGGACCCTGACTAATCAGCTGATTGTGCGCCTGCTGACAGGGCCACAATTGCACAGGGGTTGGAGTAGAAGCAGCGGAAGGGTCTACTCTGATCTCTCATTGAAATCAAAGCGAGCCATGACGACCACTACACAGAGGTTGGTCAGAGACTTCTGCTCTGACCCCATGAGATTATGGCGCAGTCAGCGGGCGCACAGCGGGATCAGCTGATCTGTTGGGGGCTCAAGTGACACACACCAGCTGATCAACTATTGATGACCTGTCCTGAGGATAGGTTATCAATAGTATTTTTAGTATTTTTCCTGGAAAACCCCTTTTAACTTTTTAAACTTTTTTAAATTAACTTTTATGTTAATTTAAAAAGTTTTTAATTAACTCTAACAGCGATCACGTGACCGGGAACCGCTTACCGTGGCTGCTTTAGGCTCTCTACTACTTTTGGTTGCCGGGAGCAAGGAGATTTTAAGTTTCCCAGGCCCTCCTCAACTTCTACACTTGTCTGCCATTTTGCTGGGGGAAGCATGCACAGAAGCCATGGAAGGTCTGTGGAGAATGATTGCATTGGGGAGAATCACAGAGGCCTTATGTAATAGGTTTCATCTCCCCTCACAGATCCGACTTTTTAAACCTTTTTTTTTTTAACTTTCATATGATCATCGTTATCCATTGGATGAGAGAGATCATGTAAACCGTGATCCTTGGTTTATCTACCTCTGGTAGCCGGGAGCAAGGAGATTTTAAATTTCCTCGGCCCTCACGGCTTCTGCGTCATCCAATGGATAATGGCGATCATATAAAACGGGATCCCAGGTTTATCCACCTTTGGTAGCCGGGAGCAAGTAGATTTTAAATTTCCCGGGCCCTCCAGGCTTCTGCGCATGAACGGCACCAATTTGCAGGCGGCACGCATGCACAGAATTTGGAGAAGGTCTCTGCAGGACCAGATAGTCGGGTAACATCATGGAGGTCAGAGGTGAGTAATTTCATTTCACAGATCAGATCAGTGCATTTGTTTTACATTTATTCACTTGGCAGGGTTTAGCTTTGAGGCATCCTCACTTTTCAGAGTGACAATCTAGCAACAGGTCAGTTCTACATTTAATCCAATTCAGTTTTGGATTTCTATTACTATATACATCATATTGTATATTATTCCAATGATGCCATGTGATTGCACAGGTTACCCCGGACAGTGTGATACAGTTGAATCTCCGAGGAGGAGGAGATGGCAGCATAAATGACCGCTCTTACACACTGGAGGAGTTGAAGGAATTGCTGAATAAACTTATGCTTATGTCTGCAAAGGGAGACCAGAGCAATGAGGAGGTTGAAAAGTTTTCAGAGGTAAGATTAAAAAAAAACAAAAACAGTGGTCTGTAAAGGGTCTGTATAATTATAAAATGGTGCAGAACCAGGAGTGAGGAGGTGCTGACTGTAGATTTTCCAAAAATCATGTCCAAACACCTATAGAACTACTGCAAGGTGTGGAGTCACCCAAAGCATCGTTGTAGGTTTTGAAGTAATACGTATAAATAAGTCTTGTTATTTGTATAGCGCCAACTTATTCCACAGCGCTTTCAGGTAATTTATTACTCCTCAGCAAGCTGGGTATTCGTTTTACCGACCTCGGAAGGATGGAAGGCTGAGTCAACCTTTGTGCTGGATGCCTGAACCAAGTTGAGATTGAACCTGCATCCTTCAGGTTGTGAGCGAGAGCTTAGGACTGCATTTCTGCTGCCTTAACACTCTGTACCACACATATATTTTATTCTGAAACACCGTGGCATTGAAGAATAACCATGATTTTGAAGTTTGGCTCTCTTCTGAAGTTTAAGTTATTGGGCTGGGTGAGTCGGGCTCTTCTTGTCCACATCTTGTAGACTGAATGCTCTCTCGCTATGCACACAAGGGGAGAGAGCAGTCACTCTGCAGGATGTTGGCGGGAGAGGGCGGCATGGCCCGCCTCCGTGACTCCAAGCTAAGATCTGCCTCAAACTACAAAGTGTCTTTTTCCTGAAACTCCACAATGAGCATACCTGCCCGGGCTTATGCTGCTTCGGGCAGCACGATCCGGGTGACTGAATTCCTTTAAGCATGTAATTTGCAGAGCTAATTGTATTTTTCAGTGGCATTGATTCCAAGGTGCTATACAAATGACATGTTGTGCTAGGGCAGCAATTTTACAGTCTGAGTGGCAAGAAGGAGACATGGGAACAGGACAGCACAACTTGCAGAAAACCGGTGTGGAGTTTGTAGAAGGCGGAGTTTAGGGAGAGGGATTTGGAGAAGGATGCGGTATAGAAGAAGAATTTTGAGAGGGAGACGCAGAAGAACATTGACAATGGAAGAAAGAGTCACGTTGAGGGAGATGAGAAACTAGTACTTTTAAAACCCTGGGTCTAGAATTTGGGTGGTTTAAAATACAACTAGGCCAAAATCATCACAATTAGACAAAATGACTGATGTGTAATTAGTATAAATTAATGGCTATGCTGGATGCAAAATGGCAAGTAAAAAATGACGTGTAATTCATAAGAAATGTGGGATTTTTGGGTGATAAACTGTCTAAGTAAACAGAAAAACATCACTGACCTCTACACAGTCAAGTCACATTATATGGCCATCTCCTACGTTTGACGTCTGCAGCGTGTAACCTATGACGAGAGTGATGTGTCTGGGCTGCTTGGTCGGTGTATATGGTGTACGGTGGGCGGTCTGCTCACATATCACTTGCTGTTGTCATGGGTAAAAGAGGCTGTTTACCAGAGTTGCGAAAAGAGTTGATTATTAGCTTTCAGGCCAAGGGTGACTGTATTTCTCAATCCGCTCAGTTTGTAAACTGTTCGCATGCTGCTGTTATGAAAGTGTATCGTGAGCGGACAAACTGCACCATTGGGAATAACCGATGTGGAAACTTCGGAGCACCATGTGCCACTGACGTGAAAGGTGGACGTCCACTGCAACTGTGCGTGAGGGCCGGCGGATACGCTACAGTGGAGCAGCTCACCATGAAAATGTTGTTTTGAATCCATCCCGCGTACACCCATACATGGTGTTTGTCTTTCTTGGGGCAGATAGGATCTTTGAGCAGGACAATGCGACGTGAAAATGGTAGAAATACCCAATAGTGGTTGGAAGAGCACGGCCAAGACTTCCCAGTACTTCCCTGGCCCTCTAATTCTCCAGCCTTGAACCCAGTCGAGCATCTGTGGGACCACCTTGATTGTCGTGCTCGATCTATGATTCCTCCCCTATGCACCCTTCAGCATCTGAGGGATGCAGTGCAGTCAGCATGGCCCCAGATACCTGAGACCACCTACCTGAACCTTATTGGGTCACTCCCAGCCCGTCTAGCTGCTGTCCGTGCGGCACACGGCGGTTACTCTGGATATTAGCTGGTGGTTATAATAATGTGACTCTACTCTTTAATAGAAGTGTTAGGACGCGGGAGTTGTTCAAACTAAAAGGGGGGCAAAATTTTCAGGTTTTTTTCCAGTTTCTTCTCCTCTCTCATTCTGATTCTTCTCTCTACTTCTTCCACTATCAGTTGCTTCGGTCTCTCCAGTCATCCTTCAAACTCATTTCCTCTTCTCCAGATTCTTCCTCCTTTGTTTTTTCACAACTATGAAGAATATTATTATTTTTTTTTCTACAAGTTGAGCTCCCTGCTCTGTGACTGATTGGTAAGTAGTTGCCTAGCCTCTGCCCCTTCCTTTTCATGCAGTCCTCTCTCCTCCTTCCCAGAGTGCGTGTTATAGTGTGTGGGTACACACATTATATTGGGTTTACTCACCATTTGGCCAGAATGCCTGAATCATCCTGACAGTAGAGAGTCGGGCATTCAGAAACTGCACCCTGCAGATTGGACCACACTGGGTGTAATATAGCATGAAAAGTCATGACTAGTAAGTGCAGGACAGTGAACAACTGGCAGAATACTGTATGCTCCCTGCCTAAAAGTGAATTGAAAACAGGGCAACAGAAAAATGGGTCTGAACACCTGAAAATCGGAACTTACAGACATGAAGCAAGGTGCAAAATGGCAAGTAAAAAATGAGCGCATAATGAGAACCTGTTGTATTTTAGAAAACCTGTTGAAACCTTCGGTACTCCACACCTTAATATTAGCTGCAGCAGCAGATCTGTTTGAGTCTTTTGTTTCTGCCTAACTCCAGCAGCTCTCCTCCTTTCCCACTCCTCTCCATAGCCTTCTATAGGCAGCTCCCACCTCCACTGCCTGTAGTTCGTTTCAGTGTGCCTGTTACTAGAGAGGGACTTCACGTGAAAATGGGCAGTGAACAGCACATTAGAAGGAAAGGAAGGCGCCCTGTGTTTAGCAACTTTAGGGGGATTCTTCAGCACAAAAGCTGCCTTTTAGGTACATAAAGTGATTTGCACTTTTGCTCGACTTCCCATTGGTTATCACATAAGCCAAAGTTTATTCAAAGGTCGGCACCGACTGTATTTGAAGCAAACCTATAGTAAAGTGAAGTAGAAGTACTCTCAACCCTATTAACATTTTTCTGATTTGAAATGTTTTCCTATTTTTACCAGATCTTCTCCAATGTGCAGAGGCTTGCCAGATCATTCATTGACCTCTATTTGGCTGGAAACCTTTTGTTTAGAACTTGGAAGGCAGAAATTTACTGTTCAGATGAAGCACCAATTGGTATTTTCATGAACTTTGATGTTAATGACAGTATTGAGCTGGAAGGAGAAGGAGTTCTTACCGGGCTACTTCCAGATATCTGCCGAACAATGGAGAATTTCTTGGACCAGTGGCTGGAATTCCTGAACGAGAAGAGGTCTCGGCGTTACTACCTGAACTATTACACAGCAGAGCAGCTGGTTTTCCTATGCCAACAATTTCAGAAGAGGGACATCAGTGAGGAGGCGCTTGTAATGTTGTCTTTTATTAAACCCCAGTGTCAAAAAATTGACACAACGATGGCCTGTTATACAGAGACTGGATCTACGGACTTTTCTTCTGGGAGCCGTCCAAACAGGATGAGTTTTGCATTTAAACTTGGAGCATGTACCAGCGTATTGGAGAAACTTAGGGTAGTTTGGGAACATTCTATGGCACATATGAATTCCCTGTTCCCGGGGTGTTTAGATTTAGATGCCCTAGGTATGTGCTTGGCCTCTTTAGCAAAACAAAATAAAAAATGGGTTTTGCGCAAGTTCCATCCCAGTTTGTCTGAAGGTCGCCCCAATTTGGTTTTATGTCCCTCATCCCAGATCTTGTCCTGTGCTCTGGCAATTTATATGCAAAGCCTTAGTGAGCCGCTGCCTTCCTATGATGAAGTGTTGCTGTGTACACCTCAGACTTCATTCGAAGAAGTCGCCTTGTTTTTCAGAAGATGTCTAACATCGGGTTACAAAGGCAAGAAGATTTACAGTTTAATCTATGCAGATAAGCTGAACTACGATACGGCATACAAATCAGAGCAGCTATTCCAGCAGCTGCAGGCGCGAAGTAATGATGACTACTACCTAGTGATCATATGTAATTCTGATCGAGAACATTGCTACATTCCTTCTGTCTTCAGCCAACATAAAGTGCATATGATTCCTCAGAGTCCCCTTGATGAGTTGCAGCGTTACCTACGTACTCATTTGGCTGCGGACCGTGCAGATGTTTCAGCTGCTCACGTATTTCAGAATGGACTCAATGCTGGCATTGTGTCCTCACAACAAGCGGGAGTAGGTAAGTAGGATTTAGGTTAGATTTCTCTGTACTGTTGGGTGGTTTTCTTTCATAATTACTTATGAATTACTATCTTATTGGAAGGCAGCTTTCCGGTAAGTGAATTTGACCAAAATACAACCATCTACAGGCAGCTGGTTTGTGGTTTTAGCCCCTCATCACTATACAGTAAGTTTCTGGCTGGCTGGGTGAGAGGCTTGTAATATGGTTTGGGTTGCATAGTTTCTTCTTGTGGAGACTAGCAGCTAGGTGTGAGGAGACATAAGGCCATGCGGTGGAAAGCTGTACCCTTCCCGACGCACATCATGGGCCTCTCAGCCAGCCAGAAACCTGCTGTACACTGCCAAGGGGCAAAAACACAGAAACTGGAGAAGACTCTGAGTTGACTTCTATTCCCAGTCTTGTTACAAGGCCTTTTAGACAGTCTGACATTGATTTGTAGAGAAATTGCCTTCCAATAGGTGGTGCTGCAGATGCATTATACCATCTCTCATTTGCATACCAAATTTTCCAGAGGAGCATTGCATGACCTACAAGTCTCCTCATGCTTACTTGGTGGTCTCCACAAAGAGAAACTGGTCCCCTCCCAATAGTTAGCAGCCAATCTTTGACATTTTAGCACTGCAACTTTCCATTTACTAATGCCTCATCAGAAAGCTGACATCTGACACTGTAAATAGAAGAAATATTTTTATTGATATCTAGTGATGCTTGTGTGCACTAGAAAGGTCATTTCTGAGTAATATCTAATATGATAACTTTCCATTTGGTCCAGGAAAATCGCTCTATGTGAAAAGGTTGTACCAAAAGCTTGTGTCGAGCTTCAAGGGGCAAATGCCAGTTCTTAAAATAATCCGGGTTATAAACCCTGAAGTGGATGAAAATAAAGTATTGAACACCTTGCTTCCATTTCTTGATGGCAAGCTGAAGAATTGCCCTATAATATTCCATATTGATATTACGTCTTCTGTAAGTATGATGGTATCTTCAACCTCGCAGGAATATAGCTTTGATGCTTATGTTCTCCAGGTCCACTGATGAAACTTGTCGAAGGTGACTCTACAGTTGATTGGTTGTCTTTGAGAACACAGAAGATAATGTAATGTCAAGTCCCAAAAATTCCTGAGACTGTATCATATTAATGTATTAAAACTACTGGTAGATGATTTCCTTTTCCTATAATATACTCCTCTCTCTCCCTCCTCTCTCTCCCTCCTCCTCATAACTCTGCCTCCTCAGATTGGCTGCTGTATATATACACACAATAAATGATTATAAACTTCAGGTCACTAAACTTTCAGAGGATTATCAGGCAATGACCACAAATATGCTGACAGGAGTGACAGGAGTGATTTCAGTGACCGTGCTGGAGATTGCTGAGCGCTGTCATTGAAAATAAGAGTATGGTAGCAAAACTCTATTTCTGTATGCTCTGTTTCACAAGCCTTTCATGGAACTTTACATTGTGCCGAGTTACCCTGGGAGAGAAGTTCAGCCGAAGAGAGAAGTAGAGCTCGATCTGATAATTCTTCTTTTATATGGGCAGCCAGAACCTTACAAAGAGCTGCCACCGGGGCATCATTTTTCCAATTCAATTCAGAGCCCAAAGGTACTAAATTGTATGTTGTTTTGGACCACAGTTGTAGCCTAGATGAGGTAGGTGATGCTAGCTTGGTCCAGGAACTGCAAAAACTTTCTTAAAAGTAGACTGGAACAATTCAAGATTAGGCATCGTCGATTCATTTCACTCTGGCCAACTTCACCTCCCGACAGAGAAATAATGTAAGTAATCTTTTCTCGGTCTGCAGAACAATATCGGCTAGAACTCTTACGTGAAGAGTGTACTGATTAAGAAAACCCCTGTAGTTCTTGGTGTGACCATCATTTTGAAAAAGGTTAGGCATATGAAAACCTAGATTGCTTAAGACTGGTGTGTAAGATCCTGGAAAATCAGGTCCTGGTAGGAACGCTGCTGAACAAGTTTAATAGTCAGCTCATCGACGTTGCAAGGGGATCATCAATTGAGTTCACAACCTGAGCAGATAATAACAGGTTGGCTGGTGATGTGGACTCATTAGGTTGCTAATGGATTTGACTTTGGGTTAAAGGGGTTGTCTCGCGGCAGCAAGTGGGGTTATACACTTCTGTATGGCCATATTAATGCACTTTGTAATATACATCGTGCATTAAATATGAGCCATACAGAAGTTATTCACTTACCTGCTCCGTTGCTAGCGTCCCCGTCTCCATGGCTCCGTCTAATTTCGCTTTCTTCTGGCGTTTTTAGACGCGCTTGCGCTGTGCGGTCTTCTCCCTGGTGAATGGGGCCGCTCGTGCCGGAGAGCTGGTCATCGTAGCTCCGCCCCGTCACGTGTGCCGATTCCAGCCAATCAGGAGGCTGGAATCGGCAATGGACCGCACAGTGCATCGTGGGTAAAGATCCCGGCGGCCATCTTGGTGAAGGAAGAAGGAAGACGTCACAGAGCGGGGATTCGGGTAAGTAATATGTTTTTTTTTTTTTAACATATCCCTTGGGTTGTCCTGCACCGAACGGGGGACCTATGGAAAAAAAAAACCGTTTCAGCGCGAGACAACCCCTTTAAAGCAGAGAAAAAAATTAGTTATAACTGTAAAAATGGAACTAAATGGACCTCATTGCTCAGGTCCAGAGTACAGGGAGAAAGCCCCAAATAAAGCCTGTGAAGAAAGATGTCTAGCAAGGTTTGGGAGCTTGGGCTGCACTTTCAGCAACCTGGAACTTGTGCATGCGTGCGATCTGCAGGCAGGACGGCCCTGGGCCAGAAGAGAGCAGCGGCTAAAAGCAGAATACCGGCTACCAGGAGACGTGAACCAGCAGATTGTTACAATGTACAGATTCATTTAGCTAGAGTCAAATAATTTATAATACTTGATAAATTATTACAGAGGATGTGCCCAGGATTCGTAGTCTCTCACATATATATTTTTTTATGTTGCAGGTGAACAAGGGGATTTCAGAATTCCTGTTTAAGCTTTTTGTCCTGCAATATCTGATGGATTCAGAGGGAAGAATATGGAAGCGCTTGCCGAATCACCTGTACATTGTAGAGATAGTGGAATCTGCAAACACGATGTTCGCAAAGCAGTTACAATCTGTAAGATGTCACTATGAGTTTCTTCCTTACTCATTTATTGGTTTATTACTTAAAGGGGTGTATGAGGTTGGGAAAACATGGCCGTTTTCTTTTACAAACTTCAGATTCCCTTAAGGCCGGCTTCACATGGGTGAGATTTTCGTGTTGTGAGACGCACTAATATGAACCCTGTTTTATTGAATAGGATCATACACCTGACCGATTTCTTGCAGGTGTCGTCATTGAAAACAAGGGGAGACGCTGCGATCTGCTGCAGCAGCTGACAGCTACTTCCCCGAAGTGATGCGATGTGGTTTTTATATACAAACGCCTTATATCCGCGAGGAAAATGCATGTTTGCAAGTGCAATATCGCACTCACCCGTGTGAAGTAAGCCTCAGTGACCACATCAGCAGTCAAATAGGCATCACTTTTATCGATGTTGCATCAGGCACAGCAACTCTATAACTCAGCAGGAAATGGAGTGCAGCCTTGTTTGCAGTGATTGCATCCTTAAAGTTATTTCATTTTCTTACATACAGTTTTAATTGATACCAGTCTTCTGTACCCTTCTGGTTGAATGCTAGTGCTGACCTATGCTGTCTGGTAAGGCACTTTTACACAGGTAAATGATTATGAATAGAGAGGAGCGAGCATTGTCCTTAGCGAGTACCTGCCTGCTTGGAAGAAAAGATTCGGGTGGCGGGGGAGAGCAGGGGGGAACGGAGGGGAGATCTCTCTCTTCCTCTCTTCCCCTCGCTCCCCCCTGCTCACTCCAGCAACTCACTGCTCACCGGCGTCGGCACCCGAATCTTTTCTTCCAAGCGGGCAGGTACTCGCTAAGGACAATGCTCGCTCGAGCAATTGTCCTTAGTGAGTATGCTCGCTCATCTCTAATTATGAATGAGCATTCAGTGATTGAGCAAACAATCTTTGGCTAGTCTCCTCCGTGCAACCAACAAAAAGCATGGTTCTCGAAAGCACATCTCCCTGTGTGAATTGGAGATGTGCTCCCAACACTGATGGAAACACCAATAAATGAAGGTTTAGTCTTCCCTGATCTGTGGTCTTACTTTGATAAGTTGTGATAAGTGAGTTGCAGTTTTAAAATATTATTTTTACCCTAAATTTTTAGGTTTGATACAAAGGATTAGAGATTTAAATTCTGTCTTGATTAAACACCTATTTTAAAGATGGCAGAAGATTTAGTTGTGCATATTTGATGACTTTTAAAACTGCGACCTTTTGGTTTTTATTCACCTTTTTTTTTCTTTTTAACTTTTTAGCAATTACAGATTTTGAAATGGATTTATTATCTGCTCATAATCAGAAATATGTTATTGCATTACTGTTTAAAGTCCTTTTTAATTTTAAGAGAAATAACGTCCTTATTTTGCATTTTTCTTAACGATGCATGTTTTTGTCTGCAGGCTCCTCAAGCAGGACAGACCACGTTTATTGACTTCTTTCCTAAAATATCATGCTGTTCACCAAAAGAAGTTCTAAGAAAATACACAGAAGTTGTAGCAGATGACTGTGGGGATCCCGGAATGGATGTTCAGGAATTCTGTAGTGAATGCTTCCAGAGACCGTACCAGTATTTAACCCGATTTGATAATGGCCAGAATCTGGATACATTTTCATACATAGATGGCAGTGTAGAAGGGGATCCAGCAAAGTGTCTGCAGATATTCCTTTTACATTGTGGAGTTATTGATCCTTCCTGGGCTGAACTTAGAAACTTTGCCTGGTTTTTAAATCTCCAACTTAAAGATTGTGAATCTTCAGTTTTTTGTGATTTTCAGCATGTTGGAGATCTATTGCCAGGATTTAAACGGTTTGTGGTCAACTTTATGATAATCATGGCAAAAGACTTTGCTACACCATCTTTGGATATTGCAGATCAAAGTCCAGGAAGGCAATCCATTAACCTTCCCGGACTTAAGGAAAAAGACCTGGTTCCCTTTTTGTTGCGTAAAAAGTGGGAGTCTGAAGCTCATCCCTATATCTTCTTTAATAACGATCACGTGTCCATGACGTTTATTGGATTCCACTTAGAACCAAATAATGCTGGGGGTGTAGATGCCATCAATCCTAGAGATGATACTATAATTCAGCAAAATGTTATGACTATGCAGCTTTATGAAGGATTGCGGCATCAAAGAGTGCCATTCAATACTGACTTTGACAAACTACCCAGGGATGAGAAAATAAGCAGATTATGTAGCGTCCTCGGGATCGAATGGCCATTTGATCCTGATGAAACGTATGAACTTACTACAGACAACATCCTTAAGATTTTGGCAATTAAGATGAGATTCAGATGTGGAATTCCTGTTGTCATCATGGGAGAAACGGGTTGTGGAAAAACACGGCTGATTAAGTTCTTATGCCATTTGTGCCAGGGATTTGTAGATACAGAAAATATGAAGCTTGTTAAAGTTCATGGAGGCACGACGGCTGAGATGATTTACCAAAAAATACTGGATGCACAGGAAATTGCACATTCTAACAAAGCCGATGGATGTGATACGGTGTTGTTTTTTGATGAAGCTAACACAACTGAGGCCATTAGTAGCATCAAAGAGGCTCTATGTGATAACACTGTGGATGGGGAGCCGTTAGAAGAGCATTCAGGATTACACATAATTGCAGCCTGCAACCCGTATCGGAAGCACACGGCTGAAATGATCGGTCGCTTAGAATCCGCTGGTCTGGGTTACAGAGTGACTGCAGATGAGACCAAGGAAAGGCTAGGGTCCATCCCGTTAAGGCAGCTTGTATACCGTGTGCATGCCCTGCCTCCTAGCTTGATGCCACTCGTATGGGACTTTGGACAATTGAATAATGAAACCGAACAAAAATACATACAGCAAATTGTTCAACGTTTGGCAAAAGAGATTCAGCTTTCTACCAGTGATGTACGGTTGCTAACCGTTGTGCTCTCGGCTTCTCAGACTTACATGAGGTTGAAGAATGATGAATGCAGCTTTGTCAGCCTAAGAGATGTTGAGCGTTGTGTAGAGGTCTTCAAGTGGTTTTACAACCATCACGAAAAGTTGCTGAAGAATCAGAAACAGATGTTAAAGGGTAAAGGAAACACCACTTCTCAGAAAGATAAAGTCTCCTGGTCTCTAGTGCTAGCTGCTGGTGTATGCTATCATGCATCGCTAGAAACTAAGGAATCCTACAGAGTGGCCATATGTAAACATTTCCTGCCGCCTTACAGAGATCAAGCTGCTATTTTACGGGAGATAAGTGGTATTCAGGATCTCTTTTTATCAGGTGTACAGATAAGGAACACCATTGCACGAAACCTTGCTTTGAAGGAGAACTTATTTATGATGGTCATCTGTATTGAACTTAAAATCCCATTATTTCTTGTCGGTAAACCTGGAAGTTCAAAGTCACTTGCAAAGACCATTGTTGCAGATGCCATGCAAGGTCAGGCAGCTCATACAGAACTGTACAAAGACCTTAAACAGATCCACTTGGTATCTTTTCAATGTAGCCCTCACTCCACTCCCGAAGGCATAATTGGCACATTTAAGCACTGCTCTCGCTTCCAGGAAGGGAAAAATTTAAAGGAGTATGTGTCTGTGGTCGTACTGGATGAAATAGGTCTTGCTGAAGACTCAGCCAAAATGCCTTTAAAGACGCTTCATCCTTTGCTGGAAGATGGTTGCATTGATGATTACCCATTGCCACATAAAAAGGTTGGATTTATTGGCATTTCTAACTGGGCTTTAGATCCTGCAAAAATGAACAGAGGGATTTTTGTATCTCGTGGTGATCCAAGTAAGGAAGAACTTATTGAAAGTGCACAAGGAATCTGTTCATCTGACAACCTCACCCTTAAGAAGGTGTCTAACTATTTCCAATGCTTTGCAGATGCTTATCAGCAAGTTTGTGAGACTCAAAAAGAACAGAAAAAAGAATTCTTTGGTTTACGTGACTTTTATAGTCTGATAAAAATGGTATTTGCTTTTACCAAACAGTCTCGTGAAAACTTGACGGAGCGAGACCTTGCCCGGGCTGTCCTTCGAAATTTCAGTGGAAAAGATGATTTAAAAGCCTTGGACATTTTTATAGCAGATGAAGGTAAAACTCTTGGGGAGAGATACAATACAATAGATCTGGTGATGGAAAATATTAAAAGTGACAGCGAGGACTGTGAATCCCGTTACCTCTTAATATTGACCAAAAACTATGCAGCGTTACAGATACTACAGCAAGCATTTCTTCAGGAGAACCAACAGCCCGAAATCATATTTGGATCCAGCTTTCCAAAAGACCAAGAGTATACTCAGATTTGCCGAAATATAAACCGTGTTAAGATCTGTATGGAAACCGGCCAGATGGTCATTCTCCTTAATCTCCAAAACTTGTATGAAAGCCTCTACGATGCATTAAATCAATATTATGTTTATCTGGCTGGCCAGAAGTATGTAGACTTGGGTCTTGGTACTCATCGTGTAAAGTGCAGAGTTCATCCAAAATTCAGACTGATAGTCATTGAAGAAAAAGATGTTGTCTACAAAGACTTTCCAATCCCACTGATCAACAGACTGGAAAAACATTATCTGGATATAAGCACGTTTTTGAAAAAAGAACAAAAACTCATTGTTGAAGAAGTTGAGGTTTGGGTGAAAGATTTCACTATTGCTAATGTAAACTGCCTCCTGGTAAAAGATAATGACTACAGCCCGTCTGATGTCTTTATTGGCTACCACTCGGACACATGTGCCTCAGTTGTCCTTCAGGTATTAGAGAATACGAATCCAACTCAGCCTGATCCTGAAGATATAAAAAATGTCAAGCAGAAGGCAAAAAATGTTTTGCTTAAATGTGCTACGCCGGATTCTGTCATCAGATTAGGTAGACCAGAATTAATTGACGAGTATTTCAAGAGACAACATCATGGCTCCTTACTGGACCTCCTCTGTTCGCACACAACGTCTGCATATGACAGCCCCAGCATTTTCACGGAGGTAATATTTCTTTTACTTTACGATCCTGTCCTCACTATTACTGTCGGCTTGCTATGTTCTGCTTGAGCAATAAGATGTTTTTATACATCGGCTAACTTGCATATGTTTTGTCCCCTTGGGCTAAGTTCACATCAGCATCAGGGTGTCTGTTCTCTGGCAGAAAGCATCCGTCATATAACGGAAATGAACAGCACTTAAAGGGGTTGTCCCGCGACAGCAAGTTGGTTTGTGCACTTCTGTATGGCCATATTAATGCACTTTGTAATATACATCGTGCATTAAATATGAGCCATACAGAAGTTATTCACTTACCTGCTCGTTGCTAGCGTCCCCGTCGCCATGGTGCCGTCTAACTTCAGCGTCTAATCACTCGATTAGACGCGCTTACGCAGATGGGTCTTTTCCCTTCGGCTCGGCAGCAGTGGCGTTCTGGCTCCGCCCCTTGTACGCATCATCGCGTAGCTCCGCCCCGTCACATGTGCCGATTCCAGCCAATCAGGAGACTGGAATCGGCACATGTGACGGGGGCGGAGCTACGCGATGATGCGTAAAAGGGGAGGAGCCAGAACACCGCTGCTGTCGAGCCGAAGGGAAAAGACCCATCTGCGGAAGCGCGTCTAATCGGGCGATTAGACGCCGAAGTTCGACGGCACCATGGCGACGGGGACGCTAGCAACGAGCAGGTAAGTGAATAACTTCTGTATGGCTCATATTTAATGCACGATGTATATTACAAAGTGAAGTGCATAACCCCACTTGCTGCCGCGGGACAACCCCTTTAACGGACACCATTGATTATAATGTCGTTCATTTGGTTTTTGTCACGCTGTCTGGCATATTCCTGGGCAAAAAAGGGCAGCATGCTGCCCTGTTTTGTTTAAGGTTTTAAAGGAACTCACTAATGAGCCCCAAACGCTTATGTGAAAATTGGCTTGGTGGTTACCCATACACCTCTTTACAGTAGTCACTGTGGGGGGGGGGGGGGGGTATTAAACTCTCCAATGCATTGTCTGACAGCCAGGTTTCCGCTCTAACCACCTGGATAGGAGAAACTTCAGATTCTGGTGGTTGAACCACTTGGATGCAGCAATCAATAGCAACTGTGGCATCTAAGTAGTTTCCAAGGGAGAGGGGGTTGTCACTTATAGTCAGGATTAAATGGCCTAGTTGTCTGCATATTAATGCCATGATGCACAACACTAGATAAGTAGTGCAGTGTATTATTCTAGAGATCACATATTTAAGTCCCCTTGTGGGACTAAAAAACGTAGTTTAAAAATGTTAAGTAAAGTGTTAATTAAAAATGCCACATTCATAATGACCCACACTGTAAAGTGATTGGCATATTAACCTCTTCCTGATGTGTGTCATTGTATACAGTAGACTCGGGAGCCATATTTGACAGCTGACACCCACCTGCAACACCCACGTGGGAAATACAACTTGTCCTGCAGAAAACAAGCCCTCCTATACTTAGCTATGTCACAATAAAAGTTAAAAATTTACGATTCTTTTGAAAGTGAGAAGGGAAAAAACGAGAATTAAAAAAAAAACATGAAAGGGCAAAAGGGGGTAAAAAAAAATTGCTGTTAAGAAAAAAAGGAAAAACAAACAAATAACAAGCCCCCCTACAGCTCTGTTAATTGAAAAGAAAAAATATGCATCTTTGACTGCAGTGACACAAAAAGAAATCATTTTTAAAGAGTGTTTTATTGTGCAATAATAGAAAAACCTAAGAACATCAGACACTTGGTATCCCCATAATTGTACCGCCCCAAGGAATACATTTATGTTACCTATACTGCATGGTGAGCGGCTTAAGAATAGAAACAAAATGTGTAAAATTCCGGTTTTGGTCGACCTCTCTTGCAAAAAAACTAAATAAAAAGTGATCAAAAAGTTGCATGTAGATGAAATATTACCAATGAAAACTGCAACTTGTCCCATAAATAACAAGCCTTCATGCAGCTCCAGAAAAATAAGGCCACTTTCACACGGGCGAGAAAATCGTGAAAAAACGCTGAATTATGAAACCCATACTTTTCATTGATGCTAGAAAAAAAACCCTGCAGTATGCCCTATCTTTCTGCAATTAGCGTTTTTTGGTATTTTTTTTCTACCCTCCATGTTTCCCTATGGGAGTCGCCTTTTTATCACATCGCACAAACTTTTGATTCTCGTGCAATACATTTTGAACATTAGAAACTGCTATTAACCTGATAAATCGCAGGCAGCAGCCATGCGATGTCCGATTTTTCACAAGAAAAAACTTCACTGTTGCACAAAAATCTCAGGAACAAAGACGCAATTTTGCTGCAATTTTCTCGCCGCGAAATTGCAATTGCCCATGTGAAAGAGGCCTAGGGGTACCTTCACACGTGTGACAAAATCGCGTGTTTTTTGAGTGATGCGAGAGTGAGTGAAAATGCAGAATTATGAAACTCCTGCTTTTCAATAGTTTCATTCTCATCTGCGATGTTTTCACGCATGCGAGATTCGTAAATTCGAAATGAAAGATTAAGTGATGTAAATCACAGCATGACTTTACCTCCCCCCCCCCCCCCCTTTTTTTTTTAAATCATCCATGTTTCAATATGGAGAATTCATTGTATCGCATCGCAATGCACGAATCTGCGATCTTTGTGCAATGCGTTTTTAACATTAGAAACTCCTATTGTCTATCGCGAGAAAAACGTGCGAGAAATTCGCAAGCGGCAGCAATGTTTTTGTAAACCTGTTTTGCAACGGGAGCAAAATTGCGACATTGCTGTTATTTTCTTGCAGCGATATCGCGATCACCAGTGTGAAGGGGCCATAAGTGTTATGGGCTGTTGAATACAATAATAGGAAGTAAGTTGGATAAAACATAACAAAAACTACTGTATAGAAATTTTGTTAGCGCCATAATCGTATCAACTCAGGTGATAAACTCAGTTATACTGAGTATTAAATGCTATTGGAAATGTTTTGATTTTTCTCTTTTTTCAGCACTTCACCCCCCCCCCCCCATCCCTTTTTCATTAAAACCAAAATGCGGCGCTCACTAAAGGGTTAAGATAAGGCAGTACTTGGCAGCTGATGTCCAGCCATTACTGCGCTGGCTTTGAGTCTTGCTAGTTCTGGAAGGTCTTCTTTATGTCTGTGATTTTTGCTTCCCCTGATAGAATTGTTTTTGGCTGTTGCCGTCTACCAGAGCCGTAAAGTCCGACTTTTTCTGTTTAGATCACAACATTTTCTCGCCTACTTACCTCCGCTGACAAAAAGGTGTTAGAAGTTGAGTTACAGACCGGCATCAGCCGCATTGAAATTTTGTCTCTCCAGCAGTTTGACACAGAATTTTCATTCTTGAGAAAAATTCGGTAAGTTTTATAGGTAATTAGTTAATTGGCCTCGTTATTAAAGACACAACATTTTAAAATAATTTTTGACCCACTGCAGTACTTGTCATGGCCTGCAGGATATCCCTGTATGACTACGGATAGGCTCACATCTGCATGTGTATTTGTGTCTCTGTCCCGCTTTAAAAAATGAAAGTAATGGCAATAATGGACCCCTCTGGCCGTAGTGAGGTCTGTCTGGTTTCTGCCACTGTGCTGTCCATCATTTTACAGATTTTAGTTTGTAATCATTTTTTATTTTGCCTTCTGATTTTTGATGGATTTATTACTTTTTCTTCCAAATTAGGGGTTTTCTAGAATCTTCATCTGGCAATATAATACTGATAATACAAACTGATTTTGAAGAAGGGTCCCAGGGAGCAAATCTTGTCGCATCAGCAAAGTAAGTTGATACAATTTGTGCCTCCTGTTATGGTTTCTTTCCATCACTGAGAAATATTAAATGGATTATCCGAGCCTTTGGATAATTAACAAGGCTGATGCCGATTTTGAATTGGTGAAATTCTCATGGATCATAACAAAGGATTAAAGGGCATCTGCTGGCGTGCTTGCAGCTATTAATCCAGTACTACAACAGAGATGCTGACATGGAAGATCTGCTATACATACCTCCTCCGCAGCTCGAAAAAACCCTGTTTTCAGATTGCCATGTGCCGTAGGTAAGTCACCCTGGATGGATCTGATGAGCTGTTCACTGGTGGATAGCAGTCCTGGGCTTTCTGTAGTAAGTGATCGCCAATCCCTCTCCCTAGCTCTTGATTGGCAGCCAGCATCATTCTTTAGCTATCAGGGGGAGCAAGTTGATGACCACTTGCAAGAAGCCCAAGATCTAGCAGTGACCTACTCATTGGACAAGTCTGATGTGATTTACCTACAGCATGTAACCCCCCCCCCCCCCACACACACACACCTTCGTGATCCAAAAGAAGGCAAAAAGCCCCAATGAGGCAGAAGCATGCATTTGTATAAAAAAGAGGATTTGGGGGCTCCTGAGATTCAGAGGAGGTATGTATAGCTCATCTACTATGTCAGCATCCCCGTTGTGCCACTGGTGTCGTAGCTGCAGGGACGCTGACAGATGTGCTTTAACTGCTGTGATTAAAATGCTTAAAGGGGTTCTGTCATTAAAAAAAATTAAAAAAATCTATAATCAAGATCTTCACCTCACCTATCTTCTCCTTTCTCCTGCAGTCCCCTTTCCCCGGGTCACCTCACCTTCAGCTGGCTGATTCCTCTCCTTCCTGTGGTGTTACGTACATTCACAGGCAGTCTTCTTCCTGCCGGCCAATGTACCTTACGTCACAGTTCAGAGCCTAGCACAGAGTGCCGATCTACTTCAGAGACTGCGCATGTGCACTGTCTCGGCAATAGATCAGAATTCCTTCCTAGGCAGTGAACGCTACAGCACAGGAACGTCACCTTCACTGACCCAGCTGGAAGAGAATGCCAGGAATGCAGCCTTCACAACAAGCCAGCTGGAGTGCAGTGAGGTGACCTGGGGGCACTGCAGAAGTTCAACCAGGAGAAGATGGGGTAAGGAAACTGACAGAGAAGAAATAGGTGAGTATAGAATTTTTTTTTTTTTAATGACAAAAACCCCTTTAAGCTCAGTTTGGGCAAATATATACAACCTGGATGACTCCTTTTCAGTGTGGGCTTTTTTCATGTGTTTCTCTATATAGCAGTTAGATGAACGAACATGGATTCAGATCTTCTCACCCCCATTTCTCTTTGTTGCTTGTATTTTTTTTTTTCTTTTCTTTGTTTCTCTAGCAATCCATATAATTTGATAAAAATGGTCCCTTTTGTAACACTATTCTGGTTGTCCGGCACATTGTTCATGGCCATTTCCAAGCTGTAAAAGAGAACTGGAGTAGTTAATGAAGGCTCCTGTATAGAGACAGTAGCTCCCATAGCCTTTATTATTAGTAGCTGCTAGACCGCCCCACCGTCCTTTAGTCCTAACCCCATGCAAAAATTATGCAAGAGTGCAGGTAAAGAATCTACTTTCCTATCAATTCGTACTGAATGTGGTATTCTAGTGAGATAAAATTATTCCATGCCCACAGGATAAGGGGATAATTAGCTGTTCAGTGCAGGTTCTACTGCTGGTACCCCCATCAGTAGCCAGGACAGGCGTACTATCTTCGTGGAGAGACTGGCAAAGTGAATGGAGTGGCAGTGTGCATGGTCTGCTACAGCTCCGATAATTTCAGTGAAAACGCTGGAAACTGCCTCATGCTTGAACTCTATTTTCCACTGTAACGAATGGAGCGGTGGCCGGCCATGCGTGCTGCCACTACATTCATTTTGCCAGTCTCTCGGGAAATATGGTACACCAGTTCTGGCGATCGGTTGGGGGTCCCAGTGGTAGAGAATATCAAAGTTTTTAAAGGAGTATTCTGGTAACATTAAGAAAAAATACTTGGTCACTAACTGCACCTTGACCCTTATAGGCTTAGGAATGTTGTAACTAAGTACTATTATGTCATTAGATTACTTCTATAGTGTCACTGAATAAAAGCCAGTATACCCAGGCCAACATTACTAATAATAATGCTATATAAGGGTGAAATAATACCACAACATGATCACATAGTGATGGAATAATACCTTCATAGTGTTACTAAGCAAAATACTACACAAAGACCAATCCCCACCATACAGTGACCATATAGCGGTACAGATGTTGCTATTGATATATCCCCACTGTTAGGCTACGCAAATTGCCTGCAAATTTCTATGTTAAAAGGGTTGGAACTGTAGATAGCAGCTTTATAGAGGCGCTCTGCAGACTGTATAATTGGTTATAGTATCCAATGATTACAGGTGTAGTCGGGTGACTCTGGTTTCAGTCACTCACCTTTTCTTCATTTCTCAATCAGACTGCAATAAAGATTTCTCTTGGCCACAACTTGTCTCTGCAGAATTTGACATGCAGATATCTTTAGATCCCTGCTTTTTCCAACCTCCATCCTACATTTTCCATACCTCTACACAATTGCCCCAATTAGTAATAAGGTGCCCCACAGTGCCGCTTTTAGTGTCCTCCACACAGTAAAAGAGGCCCCTTTTTTGCTTTATTCATGGCCCCATTCACTAATAATGCCGTTGTTATGGCCCTACTTAATTATGCCTCCTTCATGGCCCTACTCAATAATGCCTCCCTCATGGCCCCATTCACTAATAATGCCGTTGTTATGGCCCTACTTAATTATGCCTCCTTCATGGCCCTACTCAATAATGCCTCCCTCATGGCCCCATTCACTAATAATGCCTCCCTCATGGCCCCATTCACTAATAATGCCGTTGTTATGGCCTTACTCAATAATGCCTCCTTCATGGCATCATTCACTAATAATGCCATTGTTATGGCCCTACTTAATTATGCCTCCTTCATGGCCCTACTCAATAATGCCTCCCTCATGGCCCCATTCACTAATAATGCCGTTGTTATGGCCCTACTCAATAATGCCTCCTTCATTTGTCCGCAGGACTAATAATGCTGTTATGGCACTACTCAATAATGCCCCCTTCATGGCCCCATTCACTAATAATGCCATTGTTGTGGCCCTACTCAATGCCTCCTTCACGGCCCCACTCACTAATAATGCCGCCGTTTTTGGCACTACTCAATAAGGCCTCCTACATGGCCCTGTTCACTAATAATGCCGTTGTTAGGGCCCTACTCAATAATGCCTCCTTCATGGCCCCATTCGCTAATAATGCCGTTGCTATGGGCCTACTCAATATTGCCTCCCTCATCCCTCCACTCACTAATAATGCCATTGTTTTGGCCCTACTCAATAATGCCTCCTTTATGGCCCCGTTTACGAATAATGCTGTTGTTTTGGCCCTACTCAATAATACCTCCTTCATGGCTCCACTCACTAATAATGCTGTTGTTTTGGCCCTACTCAAGAATGCCTTCCTCTTGGCCCCTCTCACTAATAATGCTGATGTTATGACCCTGCATATTAATAATGCTTTGAGCTGTAAAATAAAAGAAAAACTCTCCTTTCTCGCTTCCCTCGGCTCTTCAGTCTCTCTCCTTCCCTCTTGACCTCACCGGTGTCTGCTTGCCTCCCGACAGGCGGTCATGTGCTGTGTAAGCACATGGCTGCTGCATCCAGTTACTGGCTTCAGCCTTATGTTGAGGCCAGAAATTGGTCACAACAGACAGTATGTGATCGGCTGTCTGGAAGTTAGTAACTGCAGCTTGGACCCCAATGAAACTTCCACACCATAGCAACTGTTATGGCTACAACGATGGTAGTTACGCCCCTGAATTACGTGATTTGTTCATATTCTGTTTTTGATTCCTTCTCCTTAGATACTCTGCTGTGAATGAAATCAACAAGTTAAATCTCCATGGAAAATGCGTTTTCATCTACTTTATAACCAAACTACCAAGAATCAAAGGTGGAACATCGTATGTGGGCTTCCGGGGAGGTAAGACGCAGCTAATAGGATTTTCATAAAATAACTTCCTAAAATGTTCAAGTGTGTAGTTAGGTGGGGAATGGTAACTGGTGGTCCCCTGGATGGCAAAGGGTGGGGCAGGGTATTTACATAATGGGCTAAGGCAGTGAATTTTTGCTGATTAAGGTACATGGATGACAATCAGCCAAATAATTGCTCAGAAAAGTCGTTGAAGCGTGCGATTAACAGGGACACTTTACATGGAGTGATTCTTGTTCATTAGTTGTTGAGATATCATTTATTGGGGAATCTCCCATGCAAAATCGATGACAAGTCATTCAAATATGAAGGACTTTCAGTTTACACCACTTTTTGATAAGCTGAAACAAAACTACTTGTGACTAGTGAGAAAATTATCGTTCGTCACCCTGTTGGTGGCTGTTTCTGCACTTTTTCAAGCGGCTATTTGGCTGATGGTCATACCATGTAAAGGTACCTTTTAACTCTTGCTCTTAAGGGTTGAGCTCTGGGCAACCCCAACGTTCTTACATAATAATAAGTTTGCTCTTCATTTAAAGTGACTGAATGTGATTATCGTGTTTCTCTGTTAGGTCTGTGGCAGTCCATACATATTGATGATTTGAGGAAATCTAAAGGTATGGTGACTGATGTAACAGCACTTCTGAAGTTTACCATTAGCCAGTTGTTCAGTACTGCAGGTAAGTGTGCCAAGGCTGCTTGTAATAAATAATTAACTTGTCAATAACCGTGTCCCACGTGCTAGATGGCCTATTACTTATGTCCCTTTTACACGGGCTGACATTCGGGTAAACGACTGCACTAGCGCTGACGTCCCGGTCAAGCTCGTTAGCGCTCGTGTAGAGCGTTTAGACTGACAGACTCCACCGCTGGATCGTTGGCTTCTCGCTTACCTTCTATGTGAAGTGCTGACGGGAGCATTTAGACAGAACAACAAGCCTAAAAGTCAGCAACAAGCAAAAGTCAGCTTAACAACCTATGAGCGAAAAGTGAGCGATTTTTGGGCATCTACACCTCACGATTAACGTTCAAATTCATTCGTTAGAACTCTGGCAAGAACTGTTACAGGTCCCTCGCCCTCACCAATCAGCTGTTCGTACGGGCGGCTCTCCTTCCCTGCTATGGAGCGGCCCGGCCGGCAGCTGTGTGAGAAGGATCACACGTCCCCATCACACAAAGCTCCTTTTGAGGATTTCTGAAACCCTGCACCTCAGTTTACTCAACACAACAATTATTGCAGCCCAATATACCTCACTAGAAAATTATTTAAAAAAATGATATTTAAGAAAACCATTTTGACCAAGAAAGAGGTAGATAAAATACATTCCTTTTTACTTATGTGACTACATTTCATTTCCTTTTAGATTTCATCACCAAATCAATGCAATATGGAAGCAAACTTTTCCGTTGCCCCTTTCTTTCCTCAGAGTTTGCCCAATGTTTCCCAGTGACAAATAGCTTTATTTAATGTAAAACTAATGGGGCAGTTCAAAATATATAGTTTTCCCATTTTCCTTCTCTAATACCTAGATGCGTCTTATCATCAGGTGCGTCTTATAAAGCGAAAAATACGGTATATCATTTTGTGGGAAAAGATTTGGTAAAACATGTATTTTATACATTTGAACCTCTCCACATTCTGAGCTGAGCAGTCCAGTGGGCGGTCCTATCAGTGATTCACATCTGTGTTGTGGTTTTCTTTAATAACACTGCTCAACAGCATTTTTGCATCTGGTGTGTGATACATCAATTCTTATGGATTTTTGGGTGTAGAATCCGAATTTACCTTTAAAAATGATGTATCATGTAAGGTTTTTATGTAATTTTAGAATTTCTCAATTTAAAAAAAAAAGGTTTTTGTGTTTGTGCTCATTTTCTGGTGAATTGTTTATATAAAATTAAATCTGAGACTAAGCTAAACTCTTTATTTGAATGTAATACACAGTGGATGAAGCTCTAAAAATGGTCATTAGATGGGAGAACAATGTAATTGAGCAGGAAGGTTACCGACATGAGCCTATCTGTACTGCTGTTTAGTGTTTGTTGTAATCTGCATGAAGCCATTCTTACCTCAGCAGATCGGTATTTTTTGAGTTTTATTCACAAATACATTACCAGAAAAACATTACTGAGTTCTGGGTGTTATTTTTTTTTTATTTAAAACCAGACAATATTTGGCAGTACTGTTTTATTGTCTATGTAATAGTGCTGTGTATCTCAGAAGTGTGATGTGATAGATAGAATCTGATTCTTCCACTGAATTCAGCACCCCAAAATTAGTTGAACCAACCTGTTTCCAAACCAGATACAGAAAAAAATGTTGATTTGTTGAGCAGTGTAATAGAAACCACAATGGGAGCGCTAGATGCATCACACGACACATGATATTTACTTAGGCCTCATGTCCACGGGCAAATTAACAATTTAAATCCACAGCGTTTTTCCTACACGTGGATCCGCGGCCCATAGGGATGCATTAGACACCCGCAGGTAGTTAAATACCTGTGGATGTCATTTTTTCCTGCAGGCGCTGGTCCCGCGTGCAGGAAAAAATCCGGACATGCTCCATTTAGGTGTGGGTCTCCCACGGGGACGGCTCCCGCAGGCTTCTATTGGAGCCTATGGAAGCCGTCCGGATCCGCAGGAGACCCGCGCCTGAATTAAACTCACCTGCTCCGGGCGATACAGGTCTTCCTTCCTTCCTTCGCGGCCGGAAACATCTTTCTTCGGCCCGGCGGATGTGCCCGGCGCATGCGCCCGGGACGCAGCCGGTGTGCCGAGCACATGCGCCGGGCCGAAGAAAGAAGATCCGGCCGCGAAGAAGGAAAGACAGGCACGGGCCGCAGCAGGTGAGTTTATTCTTATTTTCAGCCCTCATGTCCGCCGGGCAGGAGGAACCCGCTACGGATTCTCCATGGAGAATCCGTAGCGGGCCTGATTTTCCCTGTCGACATGAGGCCTTAGTATTGGGTCTGTGGGCCCTCTCCAATTGTTTGTTGTCTTGGCATGAGGACAGTGGTAAGATTGGCAATGCAAGATGATGGATTAAACTAGATGAATGTTTCAAACTTAAATAGGTTTTACCACAATTACCTTTTTCCCACGTACATAGATCAGGCAGTAAATGCCTGATCACTGGCTGTCCAACCGCTGGGACCCCCAGTGATCCTAAAATCGCACACCACAAATGCCACATGTAAATTGGCAAAAAAACTGCATTTGTGGTTCCAACCATTAACTGCATCAAAGCTAACCGTTCGCACTTTGCGGAGCTGGTCGAAATATTCCTGAAAATACAATTACGTTTCTGTTATTTGACGCAAATTCATAATTTTTAAAAAACCTTTAATTTCTCAGCAAAAGCATCTGCAAGGGACGAGGAAAATACAAATGTTACCGAAGAAACAGCGATGGAAGTAGAAGCCTCTGTATCTGATGACCATGAACGATATGCAAGCAATACAGAGGATGTCCATGTGATGGGAACGGATCAAGAGGTGAATAATAATAATCGGTATTTATATAGCGCTAACCTCTTCTGCAGCGCTTACATTACAGGGGAAATAAAAGAAGACCGTGGGAACATGAAGTAATCAATTGATGGAGACAGTAGGAGTGAGGGTCCTGCTCCAACGAGCTTACATACTACAGATAATGGGGGGATACAGAAGGTAAAGCGGCTGGAGATGTGCGCGGTATGGGGAGGTGGAGAGTGAGGGATGCTATATACACACAGACAATGGTCAGGCCGTATAGTGGTGGAATAGGGATGACTGCAGGGGGGCATAACGGCTAACAGGAATTGCAGTCGATAGGACAAGGAGCATGTTATCAGGCGGAGTACGGCGGGGTTCGGTTTAGGGGATATGGTATGCCTCCCTGAAGAGGTGTGTATTTAGAGCACGCCTGACAGTGATTGCCCGGATAGCTTTTAGTAGTGCGTTCCAGAGGACTGGTGCTGCTCTGGAGAAGTCTTGGAGGCGGGAATGAGAGGTTCGAATTAAAGGGGCACTCAGTCTGATTTCATTAGCAGAGCGGAGGACGCGGGCTGAGTGGTAAATTGAGATGAGGGAAGCAATGTGAGGCAGGGCGGTGCTATGGAGCGTTTTGTGGATGTGAATAAAACAGAGACCAAAGCTGAAATAAACAGACTGCATAAAACTGATTGATTTCATCGGCTTCTTTTGAGAATGTAGAAATAATTTCAGATCTCTTCAGTGGAATCCTATTACGTTAACCCCCTAATAGTCGCATTAAATTTGGAAAAATACCCCTGAAAATCTTTGTATTGTAGATATTGAATTTGTCATGTACGACATCTTGTATTTTGTTTTTATAGGAACCATTTTTTTGGTACATATAATGTATTAAATACATTTTATTCATGTTTTGCTGCAAGGCAATGGAGAAAAAAAGCAATTTTACCATTAATTTGGGGGATTTAATTTTATGATGTTCAGTATGTGGTACAGATATTATGTTAACTTTACTCTATGGGGCAGTACGATAATGAAGTCACCAAATTTACAAAGGTTTTATTATATTTTGCTATATTTGCACAATACAAATACTTTTTGTATTTTGTATACTTTTTTGTTTCTGGATGTATACGAGTCTTCTTTTTTTTTTTTTTAATTCCTGTTTTGCCCAAGCAAGATAAACAGAATGCAGCTTTTTGGGCTTTTCAATTTTTTTAAAATTGAATTTACCATATTGGATAAATGTATTATTTTATAGCATGTGATGTTATGACTGTGGTGATATGAATTATGGTTACCTGCACACAGGTGGATTTGCATTGTGCAATCCAGAGCGGGCATCTGCCTCCAGATTCTGCAGCAAATACTGCCCATAGCATGCAATGGAAAAGTTATTCTTCATGCACACAAGTGGAAACCAATTGCGATTTCTTCTAGCTGATGAAAGATCGCACCATGCTTCATTTTTGCACGGATTCCGCACGGACTGCTTCCATTGAAGTCAATAGAAGCTGTCCAGTCCACGGGCCTTCCGCAATTGACATTGCGGAAAGGTCGCAGATTCTGTGTCGTCGAAAGCAGGACTTTAAAAAAAAGTTGTACTGCGCATAGCCGACGGCGAGCCGTGCAGACCATCTGCAGTACAGATTGAAGAAAAGAGAGCACGTACGCGCGGATGATGCTGTGACATGTGGCCTATGTGTAGTTTTTTTGTTCTTTTGATTTTTTTCAATACTTGAAGCCTTGTGAGAGTAAAAAAAAAAACAACTTTTCTGTAAAAACGTTTAGATCTAAGAACTTAAAGGGTTGTCTCACCAAAACCTATCTTCGTTGGTCCCATTGATGTGATGGGAGAAGAGGTGCATATGTGTGTCCTCCAATGCCAACACTTTGGGAGGTTCAGTGGCTGCATTCTCGGGATCACTGGGGGTCCTAGCAGTCAGACACCCCACCAGTCTGCTTTCCACAGGATAGAGGATGACTTGCTCTGGTGGGACCAATCTTGAATTAGATCTAGTTAACCACTTGTATTCATTAATGTTATAATTATAACTAATAGATCTTACCTCGATGGTAAACCTTCCCATGTATTTGCAGATGCTGGATACCACTACTCTCATCAGAAGCTGTGTCCAGAATGCTATAGGTTTGTTAAGAGATGAGGAAAGTATCAATAGTCGCAGCACCCGACGGATTGAAATCCTGATAAACCTGCTGAGTGCAGAGAATGAACTGAACGGTAGGGTCACCGGCTCGCATAGAACTCTTTTACAAGTAAATGACTTTTTTTTTACTAATGTTATGCATGTATCATAAGGAATGCAGTCAGCCCCACAATCGTTTCTGTGGCAGAATGCTGAATGTGACATTAAAACCAAATGGTGCAAAGGCTCACAAAAGTTCTGTGTTCCTTAAACTCAGTGAATTAGCTTGAATTTTGATTTAAAGGGGTTGTCCAGCCATGCAGGGTGAATTTTTTTTTTTTTATAAAAATGATGCTTTCCTTTTACTAAGCATTGTAACACCCAGCATACAGGGGCTCAAACCAGCAGGCATATCAGCTGTAATGTCTGTTTCTTACTTTGATATCTGATATTCAATGCAGCTTTCAAAGATGGCGCCGTTGTGCTGCCTATATGTAGAGAGCACAGGACCCACCATTCACAATAGTCACAGCTCACCTCCTCCCCTCCCTGCAGAGACAGGATTATACTGAGTTGACACCTATATGTAGAGAACACAGGACCCACCATTAATAGTCACAGCTCACCTCCTCCCCTCTCTGCACATTCAGGATTACACTGAGAGGAGACACCTATATGTAGAGAACACAGGAGCCACCGTTCACAATAATCACAGCTCACCTCCTCCCCTCCCGACACAGGCAGAATTACACTGAGAGGAGACCCCTATATGTAGAGAACACAGGAGCCACCGTTCACAATAGTCACAGCTCACCTCCTGCCCTCCCTGCACAGGCAGGATTACACTGGGTGGGTGGCTGGTGGCTGGCTGGGCTGGTCGGTTGCAGCACCAGTAATACTAATAATAAGTACACCAACACCCTTTCCCCTGGCAGGTACACCAACAATACTTCCCCCAGGCGCGACAAATGACAGGTAGATTGACAGCATATCCCCAACCCCCCCACCCCCACCCCACCAGGTCAGAGTTCATTTTTAACAGAAAATTTCCTATATAGCCTGCAACGGAGCAAACTGGTGATAAATGCAGGATGGACGTCCTATAGTGACCAGATATAGTGTTATTGCTCATGTATTGTACAAACACTACTGCTTTTTCTGAAAAGTCACCTGAAAAGCGGGTACGTTTTAACTTTATCATATTTGTTTCTTTTTTTCCAGGCTCCTTTTTAAAATATCTGAAACTTCGTCTGCATAACATGTTGAAGACGCAAGAAGAGGAGTCACTTCATCCTGCAGACTGGGTTGTACGAGAGGCTGCAAATCTAGATTCACTGCAGGAAGCTGGGACTTTCAGGTACTGTACTACACAATTCTGAGTGTGAAACTACCCTAAAGTATTCCAATAAAGGATAACATCTAATTAAAGATTTTTTTTCTTGTCCATGTCATTGGGGAACACAGCAAGACCCTGGGTATAGCTGCTGCCACTAGGAGGCGACACTAAGCACAAAAAGGGTCATTCCTACCAGCTATACCCTCCTGCAGGCACTGAGATAATGCAGACCTTCCTTAGCAGGTCCATTTTTATTTTTTTGTCGCATTTTTTTTTCGTGGACTAGGAATACAGGGTGGAATTATCTATCTTTTTCCCCACCGAGGAGGGAATATAGTGGAGGCACAGCGGTTCACTAAATCCCGTGGCCTGCCAGCCATAGCGTCACCCAGTGGCCAGTTTCCCGGTTATCCCTCCCTCTCCAAGGGGGTGACTCTGCTGGGGCTGAAGGGGTGACTCTGCTGGGCTTGGAGGGACCTATCTGCATTCCAAAGATGTACGACCAGAAAGGTAAATATACAGAACTCCTTTCCCTCTTTACAGTAGATTCGTCATCTATGTGCTGGACTTTGGGCCACGGTCCCCTTTGCCTTTAGTCTTTAATTTAAGAAGTAATGTTTGCTGCTAATGGACTTCCGCACCGCAGAGAGCATCTGCCGTCTCAGCTCCATTCCCATACAGCGAATAGGGAGTTACTACTAGCCTCTCTATTGGTCATATCTATGAGAATGGCGTGCAGCAACTAAGTTGTTGCTCCTTGGGTGGGAATAACCATATGATGGGCAAAATTTTAATTTGACACATTATGTAACTGTGGAAATTGGCATTTGCTCCATCCTCCTCTTCCAAAGAGGATGTAGTTCTACTGCTAGAATCCCTATCTACCATAATGATCGGGCAGACTCATTTTTTTCCCTTTCGCAGAACGCAAAATTTTATCATGCTGGTTTCCAAGATGAGTAAGTAGTGATTGTAGGTACTGGGCAGCCATATTAACTCCTCCATTTGAAGTAATGGTATTCCTGCTAGACTCTTGCCATATTACCTTTTTCTGTAGATACAATGTACTTCTGCTACTGTGTTATGCATTAAATTCAAGTGGCTGGCAGCGTCACTCCGTCCTCCATGGGTGGAAAGAGGGTATTACTGCTAGACTGGTGTCGGACATGAGTGTAAGGCTGCCTCGGTTTTACCTCCTTAGGAAGAACAAACCTTTCCTTGAGGAGTAACCAGTTAACTACTAGATTCTGTATCTGATTTGATCACATAGTGACAAGAAGTACCAACCAACCATATTACCCCTTTCATTGAGAAGTACGAGGATGCAGCATATGATATGATTAAGTGGCAATTGTATGCATCAGCCATCCAAAATACACCTTCCGTAGTGTGAAGAACTGTACTACTAGATTTTTCTATACTCTTACGCAGTTTGGGAGCATCCGACCGTATTGTTGCCTGCGTCATTGTAGAATTCTCTTGGGTTACTTGCAAGCACCCTCTTCACTTCCGTAGGTAATTGCATGCGCACAGTCTATCTAACTCAGTGATTGCAAATATTAGTCAGCCATATCTACCATGATCACATGGACATAATGAACATCAGGCGGCTCTGTTTCTCTTTCCTTACAAGAAGCAATGGCAGTACCGCCATCTTTCTGACATGTTACCTCATTAGCCCCATGCTTTAGGGAGGAATTGTCTGAGTAGCAACATACACAGTAGCTATGAGGCATCTGCTTGCTCTCTACCTTCTAAAGCTAGAGCCTGGTTGATTGCAGAATACCTCTATTAACAATCTTGTGTGTGTGTGTGTGTGTGTGATCTGTGTGAATCAGGATGTAGCAGAGCTGTGTGTGATGTGTGGTGTCAGGATGATTGTAAATGGATGTAAATGTAGCAGAGCTGTGTATGTGATGTGTGTGTAATGTGTGGGAATCAAGATGGATGTAGTAGAGCTGTGTGTGTGATGTGTGGGGATCATAATGAATGTAGAAAAGCTGTGTTTGTAATGTGTGGGGACAGGATGGATATAGTAGAGCTGTATATGTGAGGTGTGGTAATTAGTGAATGTAGAATGTAGCAGAGCTGTGTGTGTAATGTGTGGGAAACCAGATGGATGTACTACAGCTGTGTAGTAGAGGATGTACTACAGGATGTAGTAGAGCTGTGTGTGTAATGTGCTGTGTATGTGATGTGTGGGGTCAGGATGGATGTAGTAGAGCTCTGTGTGTGATGTGTGAGGATCATTATGAATGTACAATGTAGGAGAGCTGTGTGTGTGATGTGTGGGAATCAAGATGGATGTACTACAGCTGTGTGTGGCATATAGTAGAGCTGTGTGTGTAATGTGTTGTATGTGTAGTCAGGATGGATGTAGTGGAGCTGTGTGTGTGATGTGTGGGGATCATAATGGATGTACCATGTAGCACAGCTGTGTGGCGCATTGTGCCACCAAAAACACTGGTGCTATAATTTCCTAATAATTACTAGTAGTTCTCCTATAGAGAAGCAATTGTCTATTGCTATTCTCTGACTGAAAAGCCTGCACCTTCAGAGAAATATGCCTGTGTGAGATGCTATAGGAAAGCATAGTTCCCTAGCCAAACTGATCCATTGTGGATGGAGGCAAACATACATGGAGCTAAAAAACGAAAAGAGACCCTGTAATTGTCAATATGTGCTTACATTTTGGCAGATGAGGACCCTCTATGCAGGGCTTTTTTGTCCACAGATTCATTCTGGATCCCTGCTGGGGGCTCCGAGTGCAGATATGAATGTGTCCTAAACAATTTCTGCAATCATTAAAGTCGCACATTTCTCCCTGCCATTTTGAACAAAGATGTGGGTGAGGACAATGCAAGATCTCATACTAGATTACCCTTTTTTCCTAATGGGTAGGATGGTCATTGCTGGCAGTTATGCGAGAGTCAAGAATTAACTTTTTACCTCTTCTATGGGAGTAACTAGTGTAGAGGTGCACTACAGAGATTGGCCTGTAGGGGCAACAGACAGGAAGTCTGGTGCATGAGACAAGGGAAACACTCACAGATGTGGTCAGGAAGGAGGATATAGGTGTGCATCCCTGCTTACAGTCAGGGGTGAAGTGGGCTGCACGCCATAGAGAGGTCCAGTGAGAGGGACCTGGGCTGAAAGCAAGAGGTGTGGAGAGAGACCTGGACAGCAAAGAGACTATTCATGTGCCTCAGGAAAGTTGGGTGAAGCATTCCTTAGGAATGAACTGAGGAGAACTGTATGAAGTTGCCCTGGAGAGTGGGTGAGACATACAGTTGAACTGTCTATTAAAAACCCTGAAGTAAAAGGGCATTTGATAAAGTGCTGTGCTAGAGCAAGCAGATATTGCTGTGAAGGTGGAAATAAATAGAAATTTGGAGTTTAACCCATTAGTGTCTACCTGTGATTTGAGCAAATGATCCCGGGTTGCTACACTAGGCACTACAAAATATCATCATGGCTAGTAGCCTAGGTGCATCTCTTCGTATCTTAAGTCTTTACACTTAGTCGTCTTACACGGTGTCAACGGTCACAATGTTGTTAATGTGCAAAAATAAATCCTTTCTAGTTTTTGTTCATTGTCGCTGTGTGGTTGGGGCATATTTTTTGAATTATTATCCTCTCTAGTGCCCCCCCCCCTTTTTTTTTTCTCAAGAAGTCTTCATACGGCATGCAGGTCTTGGACAACTTGGCTTTGTCCATATAGGATATTCTTCCAATTCTTCTCTCTGTCTCCCCTTTTTGGAGCATTGCTGACCCTGAAGAGGAGAGACTAGTGTATTCTGGGCCTCATTCTCTTGAGCTGTTCACTCTCCCATGAAACTACTGTCCTTTCCTAAGGGAAATCTGGCCATTCTTTTATCGCTATGGTACCGATTCCTCAAGCATCTTTCCTCGTGATCATCAACCTGGAACTTCGGACCTTCCTTGTGTCTCTCAGGCACCAGATCTGCTCCACTCTGGCTCACTCTAAGGAGAACCTTCATCGCCGCAGCCATGTCTGGGACATCTAGGAAAATATGGCAGACTGAGTCCCACGTTACAGCTATCCTGGCATTCTACATTCCTCTGGAAGATCTGTCGCTTGAACGCGTCTGCAGGAAGAAATGGGCGGGCCACCCTCACCTTTTCTTTTTCCCACCCCTTGGGCACTGCTCTAGAATGTCCCAAGGTCTTGCTGTGTCCCTCAGTAACACGGACGAGAATTTTGTTACTTACCGTAAAATCCATTTTTGGTCATGTTCATTGGGGGACACAGCACCCACTCAATTATTTGTTGTTCATTAGCTCCGGGGATTTTCGCCAGAACGGATCTTCAATCTGACCTAGTTATTTCCTAGGGCTATCAGCTTCTTGTCTTGGTCTGTATTTTTTGACTTCCTGTGGTAATTTATTATCTCCTACTGCTTACATATAAACTGATTTAGTTCAATGCCTGCAGGAGGAGTATAGCTGGTGGGAGGGACTAACTTTTTGTGCTTTGTGTTGCCTCCTAATCGCAGCAGCTATGCACAAGGTCTTACTGTGTCCCCCAATGAACATGACTAGATTTTACGATAAGTAACAAAAATCCAGTTTTTTTTCGAGTTATTAGAAGAGTATATGGAATACATTGAATTTATGTGTATTTTACAAATGTATATTAATGATTGGTTACTGGACAGTAGGACCCACTGCAGCGATGGGTCCCAGCGGAGTGGTTAGTGTACTTCACTTTATCTATATACTAGCTGATATACCCGGCTTCACCCGAGTAATTTGGTCCATGTTTTTACGGAAAATGTTAGGAAGTGGTGGTTACTTCAGAGAAACTGAGGAATATGTATACACATAGAGGAGCATTAGATTCTCCTCAGACTGCGTGTACTGATGTCCCTCTACAGAATGTGCCACCCCTCCCACTCTCCTCACTTTTTACCCTTAAAGGGAAAGCCCCTTTTTATTCCAATTTACCCTTAGACTGGAGGTTGTAGCCCCTTCTTAGCTCTAAAGGCTCCATCCCTGCAGTCCATGGCCACTTCCCTATGTACTTTCAGTATATACACACAGAAGTCAGTTAGATTCTCCTCAGTACATACACATAGAGGTGAGGTAGATTCTCCTCAGTATATACACATGGAGGTGAGGTAGATTCTCCTCAGTATATACACATAGAGGTGAGGTAGATTCTTCTCAGTATATACACTAGAGGTGAGGTAGATTTTCCTCAGTATATACTCATACAGGTGAAGTAGATTTGCCTCAATAAATATACATATAGAGGTGAGGTAGATTCTCCTCAGTATATACACATAAAGGTCAGGTAGATTCTTCTCAGTATATACACTAGAGGTGAGGTAGATTTTCCTCAGTATATACTCATACAGGTGAAGTAGATTTTCCTCAGTAAATATACATATAGGTCAATTATATTGTCCTAAGTATAAACACATAAAGGGGAGGTAGATTCCCCTCAGTATATGCACCCAGATGTGAGGTAGATTCCCCTCAGTATATGCACACAGAGGTCAGGTAGATTCTCCTCAGTATATACACACAGAGGTCAGTTAGATTCTCCTCGGTATACAAATTGCTTCCCTAGGCTTTATGGTTTCTGAATAAAGAACTATGTCATGTGTTGTGGATTTTCATTTTCACGATTGGAATTGAATATTGAAGTTGTGATCCTTTTACTTTTCCTATTTAGGACGTAAAGAATGGTAGTGGGAAACTTCACGTTTGTGTGATACAGATGTGTGATATTAGTTACATTACATAGGGTTCATTTACTTAGCATTGAATTGAAGGGGTCGCAACTTGATTATTCAATGCTAAGTGCAAAAGTAAGTGACCCCCGATGTAATGTAACTAATAACACACATCTGACACAATCTCTGTCCTCTGTTCATGCACAGATATGAAAATTGTCACGACTATAATAGGAAAAGTAAAGGGGTCACAACTTCAGTACCCAGTTCTAAGTGTTAACTGTGCAAAAATCCACAATACATGAGTTCTTTCCTCAGAAACCATAAAACCTACTGAAATGATTTATATACTGAGGAGAATCTACCTCACCTCTACGTGCATATACTGAGGAGAATCCGCCTCACCTCTATGTGTATATACTGAGGAGAATCTGCATCACATCTGTGTATATACTGAGGAGAATCTGTCTCACCTCTGTGTGTATATACTGAGGAGAATCTACCTCACCTCTATGTGTATATACTGAGGAGAATCTACCTCACCTCTGTGTGTATATACTGAGGAGAATCCGCCTCACCTCTATGTGTATATACTGAGGAGAATCTGCATCACATCTGTGTATATACTGAGGAGAATCTGTCTCACCTCTGTGTATATACTCAGGAGAATCGGTCTCACCTATATGTGTATACACTGAGGCGAATCTGCCTCCCATCTATGTGTATATACTGAGGAGAATATAACTGACCTCTTTCTTTATATACTGAGGAGCATATAACTGACCTCTGTCTTTATATACTGAGCAGAATATAACTGACCTCTGTGTATCTACTAAGGAGATTCTACCTCACCTCTATGTGTATCTACTGAGGAGAATCTGCCTCACCTCTTTGTGTATATACTGAGGAGAATGTACCTCACCTCCTGTCTTTATATACTGAGGAGAATGAACCTACCTCACCTCTATGTATATATATTGAGAAGAATCTACCTTTCCTATGTGTGTATATATTGAGGAGAATCTAACTGACCTCTGTGTATATACTGAGAACATCTACTTCTATTCTCCTAAGTATATACACCTCTATGTGTATATACTGAGGAGAATATAACTGACTTCTGTCTTTATATACTGAAGAGAAACTAGTCGACCTCTGTGTATATACTGAGGAGAATCTACCTGACCTCTATGTATGTACTGAGGAGAAACTACATGACCTCTATGTGTATATACTAAAGAGATTCTACCTGATCTCTATGTGCATATACTGAGGAGATTCTACATCACCTCTATATGTATATACTGAGGATAATCTTCCTAACCTCTATGTGTATATTTTGAGGAAAATCTACCTCACCTCTACATGTATATACTGAAATGCTGTAAAGTACATAAGGAAGCCGCCATGGACTGCAGGGATGGAACCTTTAAGGCTAAGAGAGGGGCTACAACCTCCAGTCTGGGAATGAATTCGAATAAATAGAGGAGTAACCCCTAAGTGTATAAAGTGGGGGGGGGGAGAACATTCTGTAGACGGACATCGGTACATGCAGTCTGAGGAGAATCTAATGCTCCTTTATGTGTATACATATTTTATTCCTCGGTTCCTCTGAAGTAACCACGACTTCATAAAATTTTCCAAGCAATCAACACACAAACACCTGGACCAAATAAACTCTGGCGAAGCCGGATATATCAGCTTAGTTATTTTAATATAGGGGGTTGTAATGAAGCGGAGTTGTTCAGTAACCAAACAACCCCTTTAATCTTGATTTCTGGGTATTCTCTTGGGCCAAGAAAGAGGATGTTCTTTCTGCTGGAGCAGCGTTTTACTACTGTTACTTTTATATGTAGACAAACCCTCTGGAAACGTGTTCAGAAGGCAGTGACGCCATTTTTATCGCACATTTTATCCATCATTGACTGCAATGGCAACCTGGAAATTCTTGTGAACAACCACATGGAGGACTGTATAAAATCCCTCTGGATGTTCTTTTTTTCTGATGAAAAACTCCTGCCGGTTTCCAGCAACTTCAGGTACAATATTCATGCATTTACTGTTTTATTATGCTTAGTTGTATTCAGCTTCATAAATTTGTTGTATAGATTTATTTGTATTGTGCAGTTTTTACCGTCTACTTTTAAATCGAACCTCCGTGCCCTTATCTTCCCTTATGGCGATACTTCTGCAGATCTGCCTGTTCCTGGGGGACTTCTGCGGTCTTCCAAGATGACTACACCGGTGCACACTGTGCACTTAGTAATACATCAGCGGTCTGACCTGAGCAGCATGCAGTGTCTTACTGCCAGGGCACAGTGTGTGTCCGGTAATCTTAGACAATGTCAGCGGGGCCCCAGGAATGACTAGACCCACGGCAGTGATATCACTGGCCATCGTCATGTACTAATGTTGTCCTCAAGACCGGAGGGTTGGTCCAAGTTACTTTAAAAACTGCATTATGTTTACTCATATAAGGGGATCTGTCTCATCACAGAGAAACCCTTTAATCTGAGGACTGAGAAGCAGGTAAACTACTCAAGGATGGTCCCCCTGTAGGAGAAATGTGGCCACCTCTTTAGATTGATGGGCATAGAGTATATGTAATACTGTACATGGACTGCTCAAGTCTGCCAAAGAAGTAGATGGCATTTATCAAAGGCTCTTTTCTCTGGCTTCTAAAGGGATACTGATCATGGGACCCCTTCTGTATGGCCACTTTATTATAGTCACCAGCCCTTTCTTGTATGGAAATTAGACCCATGATTTCGTGGATCAGTTTCTATGTGATTCCACATTAGTATGTACTTACATGGACGATATTCTCATGCAAGTCTTTTGCATTGCAAGATGCACAGTCATAGAGCCCCAATGTTTGCAATGGATCTATTTACATGGGCAGTTTTTCAATCGCATCATATTCTTTTTTTCGTACAATTGTACAGGGTGGTCCAAAGGTATGGAGACCCCTGAATAAATGGAAAATGGTAGTTGGGAACACCACTCTGTGTAGCATGTTGCTAAGGGAAAGGTGACAAATCTGTGAGGGGTGGTGTCCAACACCGTGGCTATTTTGAAAGCCACCATCTTGAAGCCAAGTTTATATTGTCAAATGAGATAAGCTGCATGTGACATACATATCTGATAAAGACTTTGATGAGGGATCCAAATCCGCTTAAATGTCATGTACCTTTATTCCTGACAAAGTTATTAATTTTTCTGTGATGTGGAACGCAACGGCGATCCAGTACAAGATATGCTTGATGTGCGCCCCGTTATTTTGAATCGCCAAGGCTATTCGCTTCTCCCATTCACGATGCACTGAAAGCTACAGCTTGTGCAGGCGTCCAAGATCCGCTGTTGCATGTGCGCCATACTTTGGATTTTCACTGCCTAAATCCTGGACTTAACCCGACAGGTAAAAGTCCCAGGGGGTGAGATTCGGTGAGTGCCAGGGCCACTCCAGATGGCCATGACACCAAATCCACTTCCCTGGAAACTGATGATCCGAAAACTCACGGACATGGTGTCCACAAAGTGGGAGGTGGGCACGGGAATGTGCCAGCTTCGTTGCACAGTAATGGGAACACCATGAAACGTAACAATCGCAGATACTTGCACAGAAGGTCGACCACTCTTTATCTACATGAAGAATTACTGACATAATTTAGGAGGCCAGCCACTGCTGTTCCAAGTCTTCCGCAGGTCCAGATAGCAGCTCTTAGGGGATCGCATAGAAATGGTTCTATAACTATTTTGTGATTCTCTTAATTATTTTTCTCATCTCTAGTGAAACCTGCAATAAGTAGTTTAGGCAGGAAAACAAACTAGTTTAGCTTAATTAAAGCAGATCTGCATGGAAGCGGCAGCAACCTATCCAAATTGGAAGATATAAATGTTGAATAACGTTTTTAAATATGTTCCAGTGGGGATTGCTCTGCCCCCTTGTTGTATTCCTAAAACCCTTCAGTGTGACAGCTATACAGTAATAGGGGATAGACCTCTGATCGCCGCTGCCTGTAATATGTCATTGTGTGCATGGAAGTAAACCTTTTCATTCATATACAGGTCACAGACAGAAATGATTCTGGTGAAGAATACCATGAATATTGCTGCTTTTGGGGAGAATCATTTGCCTTTCAGCTGGAGAGTAAAAGACTATCTGGAAGAGATTTGGGCTCAGGCTCGTCACATTGAATGCCCTGAAGGTACCGCTTGTCCTGCACTGTGAATATGCTTGTGTTGGTGAAATTCACGGACTTACAAGGTTTTCTGGGTGGGATGCAGACACAAGTATTTCTATTGATTTTTTTTTTTGCAACGGCCACCAGATTGCTTACATTTTCCTTTTGCTATGGAAATGTTGAAGCGGCAGCATGAAATGCGTCAGTGCTGCAATTTTAAAATGAATTAGAACTTCCTATAACATTAAATATAGAGAGAGCTTCTCCCGTCACCGGCAGATATTGTGTAGACCGTGGTATAGTTTATACTTCTGTGACATTTGTGACTGGCCCTGTCACTGCATTGTCATTTTTAGGGGACAAAAATCCCCCTACATACAGCAGACATGCTGGAAATACTGCCAGACTTTATCTTCGACATTCCCATTGAAACAAATGGGACACTCAGGACCACCGTTCACATTATTGTTGAGGGTCCCAACAGTAGGACCCCAATGATCAGATACTTACCCTCTATGTTGTGGTTAGATATTTTCATGGAATACCCCTTTTAATCAATATAGGTATATAAAGGGATACTCCCAAGATAGACTTTTATCAGCTGTCCAGTGAGGCGGGTGCTGCAAGCTCTTAGCAATAAGGCAAGGGGGGACACTGAACCCCAATTCTCTGCATCGGTGGGGGTCTCTACCATGGGAATAGTCCTTTAATTAACCTAAATCTACCTGGCTCCTAAATGTTTGCGTTTAGGAGCCAATGGCTGGAAAACACTATGAAGAAGTGTCCAATCTCTCTAAAGCCAGTAAACAAACAATTGTTGCGTGTTGCCGGAGATTCAGATACAAATCAACCAGTAGCAACCTCTCATCCATGAGCAAAGCTGACGATTCACAGCAGCTGATTCAGTATTGGACACATTATTGTGATGAAATGTAGCATTTATCATATGCCAGAACAATCTCCCAGAATATACACCAAGCCAATAGCCCAGGCTTAGGCAACTGTATGCCATAAAATTAAAGGGCGTGTCAAGGACTGAACCATGATGACCTATCCTCACGATGGGTAATCAATAGTTGATCGGCTTGGTTCTGCCCCTTGGGACCCCTGGCGATCAGCTGTTACCCAGCCCGTTGCCTGTGTGGGTGGAGCTGGAAGCTAACTGCTTTATTCACCATTGCAACAGCCCAGGTTGGTAATGCTGGCACAGCTCCTATTGGCTTCAATAACTGCAATACCAATCTGGGCCACTGCACTGTGGATGGAGCTGTCCGTTTCTAGCTCTGTCCACACTGACAGTGAGCCAGATAACAGTTGATCGCCTTGGATCCTGAGTGGCGGCAAATCACCGCTGTGCACCCTGAAGGAGATGATCCAGAGCATAATATGTATGCATCTCATGAGTACCTGATCAGAGCTTGTAATGACGGACTAACCAAGTAATTGCAATGATGTACTTGAAATGTCTTTACACTTTAAATAACTTTATCTACCTTGTTTTTAGGTCATGAAATGAAATTAGTGAATATCTTCTCACAGACTCCATTGGGGAATTATATTTCCTTGAAAGAAGTAAGTGAACAGCAGAGTCTGTTCTGGAATTATCAGCGAGACTTCCTCCTTATGTCCATGACGATATCCTGTCCCGAAGAGCTGAAGGTGAGCAGCTGCTACACAATAAGGGTTATCCCACCCAAGCAAGTTATCTCCACTAAGCGGAGTAGTGAGTAACCTACTGATTGGTGGGGGTCCGACCACTGGCACCCCTGTGATCCTGAAATGGACGTTGAGAGCACCCCTGAATGAACAGAGTGACGATTGGACACTGCTTCTCCATTCACTTCAGTAGGACTGCTGAAGAAGACGGAGCCGAAGCAATCCCATTGAAATGAATGCATGCATGCGCATCTGCCACTCCCTTCGTTCAGGAATGATCCTGATGGCTGCTGTTGGGCTTGGCGAGGGTTCCAGTGGATGGATCTCCACTTTAGGGGTTAACTTACTGCTATCTTGTGGGTAGAGGATAAGTTATGTTAATGGATCAACCGTTCTAATATTACGCCTCTGACCACATTCCATGTGCATCCTATGTGTTGCAGGTAATGCAGTTTGCTCTTCTGAGTTGTATTGAGGAAGTGGGAGTTAATAAAAGTAATGGGCCGCTGACTCTTCCATGGACGCATATTGCATACAATACATTCCAGCACAGACTGCAGAACCTGAGCAGGATTTTGGCTCTCAGTCCTTCTGCACTTACGTCACTTGTGGAAGAAATTGAAAAACGCAATCCAATGATTAGAGATCAGATGGTAAGTATTGGGGTTTCTGAACAAAGGGCATTGCATTGTCGATCTGAAGCCAGATTACTTTATTTGACCCTGGTCCATCTAGCAGTGAGGTTTAGTGGGGCCACCATATAGTTGTTGTAAAAGGCTACTGGGGTTGCAGTTTTGACAGAAGTGATGGTCTGCTGTACTGGCCTTCCTCTGGCTTATTTTTAATAAACTACTGGATTCAGGAGTCAATAATTAAAACCCATGTTGCTGTGTACTTTGGCGCTCCCCAATGGTTAGGGATGGGCATCATCTTGTTCTGTGTAGAATAGTTATTTTAGGCTGCAGTAGGAGTTTTTAAGTGGGCGTTGTTGATACCTTAAAACTAGAGATGAGCGAACGTGTTCGGCTCCGCCCCTTTTCGCCCGGACACCGAACTTCGCGAGGAATTCCGTGTTCGGGCGAAAAAAGTTCGGGGGTCGCCGTGGCAGCGCGGGGGGTTGCGGCGGGGAGTGGGGGGGAGAGGGAAAGAGAGAGGGCTCCCCCCTGTTCCCCGCTGCTGCCGCCCGCGCCGCCGCGCCTCTCCCCGCCCCCCGGCGCCCCCCGAATACTTACGCGCGAACACGGAAGTCCTCGGAAAAGCCGGTGTTCGGGTGCGTAAGTGTTCGTTAAGAACATGTTCGCTCATCTCTACTTAAAACTAAGACTTTGTTATTCAGTTTGCTAAATGATCTGTTACATTGGGTTTCCTCTGGAGATTATGTCACCATTATGATGGAACCTGCGGGTGGACTGAACCATTCACTGGCATTATTGGAATGGACTCCACTTCGGTGTCCATTATATTCATATTCCTGGTTATTTATACTTCAAACCTTTGTATGTCCCCGATTTTGTGTTATATCTCTAGGTTCTTGATGTCTTTGCTGCTATTGCATGTATGGAGATGTTAAGAGACAATGTGACAGACCTAAGCCCACAAGACTGGATGCGCCAAGTGAAAAATATACAGATGCCCATTGAACTTATATGTTCTGAAGAATATTTAAAGGGACGCAGCTCGTTGTGTAAACCTGGAATTGACCAAATCAGGTATATTTCTCCATAGTGTAAAGCTATATATGTGTGTTCAAGGAAGGGGGAAGGATTTTTATGTGATTTCATGCTATCTTATTTGCTTAAAGAGTACCTGCACTTTAACTTCAGAGCGCATCTGCTCCATCAGCCATTTTCGGCTCCTTTCCGGCAGCCAAAGATGGCCTCGTATAGCATTATATGGGGCCGTCTTCAGCTTCGAAAAGGAGCTGAAAACGCCAGCTGAGCAGGAGCTCTCCGAAGTGAAAGTGCAGGTATTCTTTAATTATAGGTTGTCCCACTCCTATGATTGGATTGACCTGTCCCGAGGCTAGGTCATCAATAGGTGATCGGCAGAGGTCCATCATTCTGGATACTCACTCCTCGCTGGAGCCGGTCTAATGTACAGAGCTGATTTGTTGCCACAGCATTGTGCAGTGACTTTGTGTGACTCATTTACTTCAATAGGACTCCTCATGCAGTACCAACCCCAGCCACTACACAATATACGGAGCAACAACGCAGCTCTGCACATTAGAACATGGACCTTGACGACCAGTCTATCAGTTGGGGACTCCCGGCGATAGGCCCTTGCCAATCTGCTTATTGATGGCCTTTCCTGAAGGATAGCTTATCAATCTTGGAAATGGGGCAATCCCTTTCAGAGCTAGATCACAAAACGGTACCGTGACCTGTACTGTAGGACTAAGCTGCATTTACTGATCACAATTTATATCCACAAACATTAGGGAAAATTGCTACAAGCATTTGATGGACATTTAGAATGTAATATTGCAATTACTCGAAATATTCTGCCAGTTGTGGTTTTTTTTTCTTCAAATTGGTGACCTTTCCTCAGGAAGAGAGTCCTGCTGTGTGCGAGCGCCAACCTCACTGGGCGCCCGATAAATATCAAACCCCACTCCCCGTTCCCCGACCTGCTGATGTGTTTTAGAAATTACAACTGGACAAACCCCATTAAGGATTAAACTGTGAATAACTTATCTGTAGACTAGGCCACCAATAGTAGAACGGCAGAAGTCTGTCACCTGGGATCCATGCCGATCAGCTCTTCATCAGGCCGACACACTAGTGCACAGAGTTGATTTCTGCAGGAGGCAAATGGCTCCAATTTCACTGCAGTAGTAAGGCTTGGTATTACAGGATATATATATATATATAATATATATATATATATATACACATACACACACGCGCACACAAGTGTTTGCCTAGGCTGATGTAAGAAACATTATATACACAGTAGAATACATATATTATTACTATAACAGTAGGAACTCTGTTTAATGTATAAGCCTAACCATTTATTCATCCATGCTGATGACAGGTCAGACTGGAATTGTGTTTTCTCCATGGCACTTTTTATGGAACATTTGCTAGTAGATGAGGATCTTCAGGATCCGGAGATGAGGCGCATTCTGATAGGACATACACACTTTCTTGGACGGGTAAAACTTATTTTCTTTCTTAGAACTATAATTAAATATTGCCATGACACATGATGTACTTCTATGTCTGCATTGTTTTTACTGAATAAGGTTTTCTAGGAACAGTTTAAAGTAAAAATGTAAAACCTCTCACAGCATTGTGAAACGATTCTGTTTACAGTCGGCACTGTTGGCAGTTTTGGCAGATTTGACGGCAACCATAGACCATTTTATCCGTTAGTGGGGTCTGTTGAGCACCTGTGGGATATGCTGTGTGATGTATTTGGCAGAGCGCAGTGGTTTCTGTTAAAACAGAGACCTCAATGGTAGTGTGTTCTCCATCCTGGGCGCCATTCAGATGACGGTATTTCTTCAGTATTTTGCATTCGCATTTGTGAGCTAAAATTAGGAAAAGATCCAAACTACAGAAGAGATGCAAATCTATCCATTAGGGAGTGTTTACACATCACTGATTTGTTGCAGATTTTGTTGTAGATCTGCACCAAAATCTGTGACAAAATCTACAGCAAATCAGCAATGTGTGAACGCCCCCTTAGGGTATGTTTACATGGGGGGGTAATTCTGCAGATTTTGACTTGAAATCAACTGTGTACCTGTAGTGCGCCCCTCACCCCCAAAGTCCTTGCTGTGTCAGCGCGCCCCGACACCTGGCAGCCTGTAGTGAGCGCAGTGCTGCTGATCAGCGGAGCTGTGCATACTAATGGATACCGGTGAAAGGCTGAGCTGATAGAGCAAAGAATTGGGAAGTGAGAGGAGCACAGTCTCTGCAAAAATCAGTTGCAGATATGCAGTTTATTTTGAGTTAAAACCTATACTGAGTGAATGTACCCTTAAGGCCTCTTGTCCACAGGTGGATCGAATTCCACATGCGGGAGCCCGCAGAAGAATCTGACCCTGCCCGTGTCTGAAGACACTGTGGATCTTCTGCTTACCCATCCAGGTCTTCGATTATCTTCACTGCGGATGTCTGCGAAAGCGCTGGCCGGCGCACTGCTGCAGTTATGTAGTAGAGTTTTTTTTTGTTTTTTTTGTAACTCCTGCTTCCCGCGAAATGTGCGGCCCATCCGCAATTCAATTGCTGGTGGGCTGTGGATCGGATGGCTTCCATTTATTTTAATGGAAGCCATCCGTGCGAGAACCGCAGTGAAATGGAGCATGCGGCGATTTTGTTTCCCGGATCAAAAGGGCCGCAAAACAAATCCACATGCTTCAATTCATGTGCGGATGCCCATGCTTCTCTATAGGCGGCTTGATTCCGCAAATCAGATCCGCCCTTGGACACTGGGCCTTTATACTTTTTTTTTCCCGATAGAGTTTACTCCTGATTTTTGCTTTACAAATGCCAATGCAAAATGCTGGCTGCCAAATGGGACCTTATTTATACTTGGCTGTATTATTTATTTTTCATTGTCTGCCATCAAGAAACAGGGGGCGCCATCGTTACAAGCCTTGGTTTCTGTTGGAACCATTTCCATGCGCTTGGCTGAAGGACATTTGATGTCACGGCACCCATTACGTGTACTGCTTTTCACACCCACTACCATTGCCTCTGTTTTCAATGTTGTCATCTACGACAAAACTGTATGGCTACGGAGAGGACCAGGGTTGTCTTCAGTGACGGATCCAGGTTTAGTTTGGGCACTGATGACGGCTGTGTTCGTGTCTGGAAACCACGGGATGAGCGCCTCAATCCTGCCTTTGCTCTTTGGAATGCCACACTGCCCCCTGCTGGTGTGATGATCTGGAGGGCCATTGCATACAACAGTCAGTCCCCCAGTAGTGGTACGACGGACAATGACAGCTCATCAATATGTTCAGGACATCCTGCAGCCATGTGTGTTCCTCTCATGGTGGCTTCCATGCAGGATAATGCTCGGCCGCACACACAAGGGGTCACAGGAAGCCCCCACAACATTGTCACACTTCTATGGCAGCCCGCTCATCATATTTATCACAAATAGAACTTATGTGTGACCATCTGGGACATCAACTTTGACAACCTCAGTGTTTGCACAATTTGGAGGCTCAGTTACAGCAAATGTGCAGCGATATGCTGCAGGATACCACACAGAACCTGTATGCCTCCATGCCTACCGGTATCACATCTTGTATCCAAGCTAGAGGCAGTACAACAGGGTACTAGAGCCTCCATGCCCACCTGTATCACATCTTGTATCCAAGCTAGAGGTGGTACAACAGGGTATTAGAAGCTCCATGCCGCCCCCCCCGTATCCCATCTTGTATCCAAGCTAGAGGCAGTACAACAGGGTACTAGAGCCTCCATGCCCCCTGTATCCCATCTTGTATCCAAGCTAGAGGCAGTACAACAGGGTACTAGAGCCTCCATGCCCCCTGTATCCCATCTTGTATCCAAGCTAGAGGCAGTACAACAGGGTACTAGAGCCTCCATGCCCACCCGTGTCACATCTTGTAGCCAAGCTAGAGGCGGTACTACAGTGTACTAGAACCTCCATGCTTCCCCTTATCACTTCTTCTTGTATCCAAGCTGGAGGTGGTACAACAGGGTATTAGAGTCTCCCTACAAGGGGTCTGTTTTCCACAATAAATTCTCCTTTTGCTCTGATATTGTCATCACTTTTATCAACGTTACAATCACACAGACAAAAGTTTCATTCGATTCTACCAACTCCTAAGTGCATCGATCCTGTTTGTGTGAATGAACTAGTCACCACAAACCAGGACACCAGCGCCCCAAACTCAGCAGTATGTTGTGGGCTTCATTATAAGTTTAGCATCTTCTAAAAAGTGAATTAAACGTGCCGTTGCTTTTCTGTTGTGTATAATGCAAAAGAAGCAAACACGAGGATGCAGAAGCGACCTGCAAGTTCTAAGATAGACGTAGGCACATTCAACTACAACTAAACTTTTATCAAAACTGCTGACGTGAAAAGTTTTAAAAGGAGGGGTCTGATTGCTGAAAGCCCTCCCAGTTGCTGATACTAATAGACATAAGTACTCATCTGTTTTATTTTTTAAACTCGTTTTATTAAGAATAACAGAACATATCAAATGATATTACTCATTGACAAACCTGAGTGTAACCTGGCTCACGTCTACAAATCCGTTACAATGACTTAAACTAATATACATTGTATGGCATAGCGTATTTGAAAAGATTTGCAGAGTTCAGGATATTATCTTCATACCTTTGAAGGGCTTTGGTCCACCAATTGCTGAAATACATTTTGCGTGTGGGTTGTGGCTGATGAACCACGCCTAATTCATCAGATTTTATAGAATTTATCTGAGTACTTTCTATTTTAGTATACCCTTTTTTTTTAATGGGAGAATAGAAGTGACTGGATTACACCATTGGGGGAGCGTCGGGGGGTCTCCTATCCATCCAGCGCAATGTTACAGCCTTATGGGCCAGAAACTGCATCTCCCCGTTCAGCTTTTTTAATCTCTGCTCTGCGCCATGTATGGGCTCAGAAAAAAGTTTGAGTCTGCAGACGAAGTACAACTGAAGAGGCGCAGCACTTGGCTGAGCACTTCTGTTCCTTTATTTTAGCAATCATGATGGAACTTGGCAGCAGAACACCGACAATAATCAGAAGGTTTTGAAGAGTTTAGTTACCCTTTAAATTTCTCCCAGTTTTTCTGGTAAACTGCTGCTATAATGCTTCTGGGGGGGGGGGGGGGGGGAGGGGGGTTGGAGGGGCATCTGAATTAGTTCACCTTGTTGTGGCTTTCACAGTTTCATGAAAATTTGCACTAAGAACATCTTATTTATAGTACATAAGTAAATGCAGCAATAAGGATGTAGTATTTCAATATCATGTGTATGTATATAGCTTGTGTGTGTATGTATATATATTTACGCACAAACACACACACTATATAATCACTGTACTTTCAACAAACTTTGCATAGATCTATAATACCAGGAAATATAAGACTCTCTTTCTAATATGTCTTATCAGAGAAAAGGTCTTCTTTCTCCACTTGTCAGGCTCCCTCTCTCCTTCCTAAACTGTTCACTCTGAAATACTAGTAATCCATCTTGGTAGACAAGATGGATAAACAACTCACTGATGGATCAGACTACTGTCCACAAACATGAGGCTGAGAGAAAGAAACGAAGAGAGACACAGAGATGCTGCTGCAGTTAATAGTGTTTCACTCTCTCACTGCTACTGGAATAATATCTACACTGCTCAGTACTACTCTATAATGTCAACCATGTTGTTGCTGATTCTCTGCGTATGTGAGATGGCTACATAGGAGCAGAATCTCCATTACTTTGTGTATGGAGACATCATAGCAGCTAGGTGTTGTCCACTAACTCAGGGAAAACTGAGAATTAGAGATGTAGTCTGCAGAGGTGCTAAATGTCATATACAAGTCATATAATGCCCAGAAATAATCCTGCTCATCATGTAAAGTCTTTTTCCGCACAGCTGGATAACAGTATTGAGCTCAATATGTAACCATCACAGAAGAGAGTCAATATAATCCCTGGAAATAAAACTTTTGCATTCACATACACTTGGGGTGCCAGAAGATGTAATATGTTTGCGCCTTCGCCATCTATATGTCTGTCTATACATGTATATGGTCTGACGAGTGTAAACTAACATGATCATCATGTCCTTCTACTCAGTGCCTGGAAAATTTCAAAGATATAAAGTCTCACAAACCGTTCATGGCCGTGGTGGATGTTCTCCATAAGTGTAGATATGAAGTTTCCAAATCTGTTTCAAGGTATTTCACTGGAAAAATACATTATGCTACTTCCAATATGCCCCCGCTATAGCTTACGTGTTTCCCCATTGTGCTTTAACATGTTTAGTTAAAGTTACTCTTAACCCCTTCATCCCCAGTGGGACACACAGGAAACCCGTTATTATTATTTAAAATTTGAGTTGAAAGCCTGTAAATTTTGTTGATCATTTTTTATAGGAATAACACAGAAAAAAAATAGTTTTTTCGTGTTATTTACCCCCCAAACCAAGTCCTCTAATTCTGCCCTGCATAGCGATGTCAAATATCTGTAAATTGTCCACCCTATAATGTCGCTATAGCATTAAGAACAAAGGCCCAGTTTTAGTTTTGCACATTTCCCTGCAGTTGGTATTGAGGCGCTAGTTGTTTCACATTACGTTCGGTGAAACCATTGCTGGTTCCATCCTGGGTTCTGTCCTCCATGCAGAAATCTGCATGGGGATGGAAAACCAAATTCACAGGGGCAGGAGAAGTCTATATAACAACAAAGCTAGCCGTTCACAGATGGAGACTAAAATAAGATACTTTATTAATAATTATTACAATTCTGGGCTGGCAGACAAACAAACAATAACAACAAGAAAAAACTACTGAACTGTGCTGGGATTACAGCCTTTAGGCCTCCTTCCCACGAACGGATTTCCGCTGCGTAATTCGCGGCGAAAATCCGCTGCGTTGCACGCAGCTATTAGGTTCTATTGAACCTAATAGCTCCATGCTCACGATGCGTAATTCCACCGCGGAATTACGCACCGCGATTTCTCCCGTCCTCACCCGCAGCATGCTCTATTTTCTGCGGGTGAGGACGGGCTGTACGCACTGACGGCTTCCATTGCAGTCAATGGAAGCCGTCCATTCACGCTATCTCCCGCTGTAACCAGCGGGAGATAGCGTGAAAAAACGCTTTCCCGCCCACCGCCGAGCGTCATATGACGCCAAATGACGCGGTCCGGCCGCGTCACGTGACACGGCTGGTGACGCGAGAGCGGTGGGCGGTGACGAGCGGTGACGAGCGGTGACGCGGCGGTGGTGGGCGGGGAAGCGATTTCACGCTATCTCCCGCAGGTAAGTATAGGGGCTCTGGGGGGCGCCGTGACGGGCTTCACAGCGGAATATTACGCTGCGGAGCCCGTCACGCTCGTGGGAAGGAGGCCTTAGTATATAAGGGGACAATCAATGTATAGTGTCCCAAAATAGTGTAATAAAGCGTGACACCGCAATGGTTACAGCACCTTCACATTTGGTGGTCCAGTGTGTTATAACAAACAGGGATATACTTATACGTATTACCCATTGGACGATGTCTGCAAGAGATTCTAGCAGACTAGGCTTTGCCTACAGCGGGATCTATTTAAGCATATTAGCCGTTACGTGATGTCCCCAAAATACTCTTGCATAAGTTATGCAGACTAAACTTTGTCATATGAGGATACGATAGATATCCCTTCACGGCTCTGATCCAAACTAATAAAAGAGGATGTCAGATGAATGTCGTTAGCGTCGACTCAATATTTTTATAATGAGGCAATCGTTTTTTAATGTAAAATGGAAAACTGTCTTCTCCCCCTGCGTGGGGTCTTGGCGGCAGAGTGTTGCCATCTTACTAGATAAATCTCAATAAATTCTTTTGAAACATAAGAAAGAATATTTTTGCAACAGAAATCGTGTGGAATTCCATGCTTAACACCTCACTGACGCCCCATACATCTTTTGACAGCGGTCATTAACAGGCTTTATTCTGATGCGCCGTCAAAAGAAGCCATCAGGAGCCTGGCACGGGTCTTCCATGCCAGGGAGTGTGACTCTCTGCTGTTAGTGGGTGCCACGCTGTTATCCAAAAGAGGGGACTGAAGAAACCACGGATCCCGCTGTTTAACTCCTTACACCTCTGGGTCAGCTTCATAGGCTTCTCTAAAACATTGCTATACTGAAGTATAGTATTGTATTAGAATGATAAAATATTGTGATATTAAAGTCCTCCTGTGGAACGAAAATAAAAATTTTAGGTATAAAAAAAAAATAATTAAAAAAAGCCCACCTTTCCTCCTATTTATGTAAAAAAAAAAGTAAAGATCACACGTGGTATCGCTGCTCTCAGAATGACGCAGAGGAAAAAGTTACTGCATTCTTTAACCCGCACATTGCACGTCATAAAAATGCGAAATACATGGTGAAAATAGCTAATTTTGCCTCCCTCACAGTATCGTAGTTTGCAAGGCCAAATAAAAAGACGTCCATCCAGTTCAACCAATTATTTTACAGAAAATGGAACAGAAAGTGATCTAGGCGTTGTATGGATCATCAAATGGTACCATTAAAAAGCACTGCTCGTCCCGCAAAGAAGAAAATAACGTTTTCACAGCACCGTTGATAAAAAATAAAAATGTAAGGGGTCTTTGAATGCAGCAATAATCCCCCCCCAAAAAAAATATATATAAAATTGCGGTAATAAAAAAGAAACCCTGTATCAATTTGATATTCCCATAATCCTACCGACCTGTAGGATGAATTTAACATATTATTTATACTGCGCAGTGAACGCCGTTAAAAATAAACATGCCAGAAGTGCGGATTTTGTTGGTTTCGCCTCTAGAGAAAAAAAATAGAATACAAAGCAATCAAAGTGTTAATTTTTATCCAATATTTGGAAACCTATAAGACTACCGGTAGATCTTATCCTGCAAAAAACAAGCCCCTAGTCCGGCTTCAGACGGGCAAGAATATCGTGCTAGATTTGTTCGTTGTGAGACACACGAATATGAACCTCATTAATTTGACCGACACGTCGTATATTTGGTGTTCTCTCAACGCATCTCCCATTGTGTTCTAATGGAGCCGGCAGCAGCATCGCGCCGTGTTCTAGGAGCACGCAGTGCGATGCCAGGTTTCCCCATTGAAAACCATGGGGAAACTCTGCGATCCTCCGCTATGGCCGTTAGCCTCGGCAGAGAGTCGCCACTACGACGAAGTGATGCGAGGCGGTTCTGACATAAAAGTACCTCGCATCCATGGGGAATTCACATGTTGGTGAATCATTCACAACCTGATATCGCGCTCGCCTGTGTGAAGTTAGCCTTATAGAGCTTCATTGATGTAAAAATGTTATCGCTCTTGGAATACCGCGACACAAAAGCAAATCTTTTTATAAAAAGGTGTTTTTGTATACAAAAATTGCAAAACATAATAAAAGCTGTATAAACTCATAAAAATGAAATCCAAAAAAACAAATTACTTTTTTTTTCCCATTCCCCCTAAAAAAACAATAATGATTATACTGTACATTTTATATGTACCCAAAAATGAGGCCATTAAAAAATACAACTTGCCCTGCAAAAAAAACAACCCCTCATATGGCTGTTTAATGGAAAAAATACAAAGCGATGCCTCTGGCGATATGACAATGGGAAAAAATAAAAAAAATTGTTATTAAGGTGCAAGCAGGTTGAAGTGATGGGATTGGTTGTTTTGTCTTCATTCGTCTTCATTGGTTGTTTTGTCTTCGTCTTCATTGGTTGTTTTGTTTTCATTCGTCATCTTTGGTTGTTTTGTCTTCATTCGTCTTCATTGGTTGTTTTGTCTTCATTTGTCTTCATTGGTTGTTTTGTCTTCATTCGTCTTCATTGGTTGTTTTGTCTTCCTGCATTCTCCCCCGCTCCTTCACTACTTCTTCACATATCTTTATAGGTTTGGAATGCAAATTTGTGCTGTTTGCCAGGGTGATCCGCATGAGCCGGTGTGCCTTCCCTGTGACCACATTTACTGCAGGTCTTGTTTGAGTGAGTGTTTAAAGACTGGCAATAAGAAGTGTCCCTTGTGTGCGGCAGCCATACCCGACACCTTCACCCTCGAGGTCTCCAGAGAAGTCAGGTAACTGTGTGCTCCATTCATTGGTGAAGTCAACGCTTACTACAAAATGTCATTTACAATCTAGAACTGAAGTATGTGAAAAGTTGGGTCCATTTACTTTTATCGCACAGATTGTCACTCATCCCCTCTATTGTGGCACGTTCTTATAATACCGGTATCAGCGGCCTCTGAGCTGAAATCTCCCAGAATGCCCTGTTTGTTCAGCTTCTGCACATCATTTACACTTGTGATTTGCTTTCTGGGGACTCTTCACTGCTTTGATGCATGGCAGCTTGGTTGATCTTTTACAAATAAACATTCATATACTTGCACTTTCCCTTGCAGACTGTTTATGGCTATCTTAACCCTTTAATGGCTCCTTCACATGGGCATACTGTTATTTTCTGTGCGTAACACGCAGTGAATGGAGGCAATGAAAGTTGCAATACGCAGCCCCGCATTGCACAGAGCGGGGAATTGAAACAAAAAAAGGTCACACTGCATGTCCGTGACATCAGGATCCCGGGCATCCGCAGTGCCTATCGCAGCCCATACGCGATCTCTCTCGGCTTTTTGCCTCAAAGTGAAAGGTCTGCGATGAGTGTAACGCTGTGAGACTCAATTAAAGGGGCTGCAGCACTCTTCTGAGCACTGTGGCTGCTTTACTTTTTTTTACTATTTATGACCTATCCTAAGGACAGATCATCAATAGCGGATCGATGAGGATACGCCACTCGGGATGCCTGCAGATTTTTTAGCCCCCTGTCAGTGCAGTGCGGCTTGATGTCTGCATTGGTGGTCAGGGTCGGCAGGTCATAATTAGTGAAAAGTGGCAAATCCCCTTTAAATGTTTACATCCTGAGAATAGGCCATCAATATCTAAAACCTACATATCCAAGACAGTCTTGCAATAAATATGGATTATTGTAGCAACAGAAGACTAGCCAATATTACAATGTTAGATAATTACTATAAAATCAAATTTCTGATGTATAAAAATGATTGTTTGGTAACTTTTCTGTATTTTTTGAAGGGATTCCATTGAGAAAAATATTCAGTTTCGGAAACGATGTAATGGATTCTTTGTTGATATTATATGTACAATGTGCTTCAAAGACAATGCTCCCCCGGACGGGGAGGTCATCAGGCATCTTCTGTCTTTACTCTTTGGTAATATAGGTAAGTGTTTTTCTTTTTCCTGTCTGTATCATTTGGGGACCCAGCTTTGACCGCAGGTATACCTACTGCCACTAGGAGGCAGGTACTAAACAGAAAAAAGCGTTAGCTCCACCTACTAGCTATATTACCCATGCAGACACCAAGCTGGTCGGTTTTATCTTGGTGTTCGTAGGAGGCTGACATCTTCACTTTCTGGTTTTCAAGTACTGTTTGATTCAGGAAATAGAGGGACGCAGGACTTTCCCTGTTACCCTGCAATGAAGGGCGAACAGAACAGAAATAACCGTCCTGTTGTCTGCCCTGACCTCAGAAGAAAAGGAAGCAAGTTCAAGCATTGTTCCAGCCATAGTGCCCCCCCACCTCCTTCCCTGCTTGTTTTTACCTGAGCACGCCCTTCCTCGCTAATAACAGGTGATAGTCAGAGGAGGAACACTATAGACTCTGCTGGATCTCTGGACACCGAAGTTCATTGAGAGGGGTATTTTGTGTACTACAGTGCCTGCAGGGGTATTATAGCTAGTGGGAGGAGCTAACCCTTTTTCTGTTTAGTGTCCGCCTCCTAGTGGCAGTGCCTATAACTACGGTCAAAGCTTTTTACCCCAATGAATGAGACAAGAAAAATTTTACAGTGAGTACAACATTCTTGTTTTGTTTTTGGCTCTCATTAATGCAGAATGTGATATTTTTTTTCTGCTATAACAAAAAACATTTTTGCCTTTTCAGAGCTCGGTCAATATACAAGATCTCTGTCCCCTTTTGAGGACGCAGTTGACAAAACCCCAGTTCTTCGCTCGGTCATACTGAAGTTGCTTTTGAAATACAGGTAAATAATGCAGTAAATGTTGAATTCTCATTTTTATTTAAGGGAATTTTACCCAATCATTGGGCCGTTTTGAAGGTGTCGCTGATCACCCAACAAGCATGCTCCCGTTCATTTGGGCGATTGCCTCTTTTATTCCACACACAAAATCATTTTGTGCAGCACAACTCTCTTAGTGAACAGCACATGGGCAGCTGACAGTGATGAAACTCTGTGGGGGCAAACCCTGGCATGGCCGATGGTTCGTCCCCTTAAAGAGTGTGATCTGGTGCATGTAACGTTCCAGTAGGTGAGCGCCAATCTCATCGTTTTCACTAGAAAAAAATTAGATGGTGTAAAAGGACCTTTGGTCATCACACAATTTGTTGAGTGTCATGTGTCTTCTATATATTCTAGGTCTCCAAACTCTCTATTTCAGTTTTACAGATATAATACGGTATGCCGAAGAGTATTTCAGCAAGGTGGAGAGAAACAACCTTCTTACTGTGCTGGACAACACAGAAGTCTACCTGCTGTTTGTAAACTGTCTTGAGGTAAGCTACATATGGCAGACTGAGTTGTGGGGTTGGTGATGGAAGTGTCAGTCCCTCTTAAAAACTACTTAGATGCCAGAGCTGCAATTTATCATGGAATTTGGGGGCTTAAGATGAGATCCTGGTCTTTCAGCAGAGTGTAAGCTATACAGCGGAAACCCCCTGCATATGGGAAAGATATCGGGCAAGGACTAAAGAGGCTAAGGGCCCTGGTACACGGGATGACTTTTTGGGTGCAGATGCCCGACAGGTCATCTCAGCAATGATCATTCCTGTTCTTTTATGCAGGTACAAGCATTGCTGACTGAATGGAGGCGGAGTGGACCAGGGATCGTTCCGGCCCTCCTGTCTCCATTCACAGTAAACAGGATACGGGACTTTGAACGATTTATCGGCCCATGTATACGGGCCCTAAGAATCCCCGTACACATGGGCTGACGACTGTCTAATATGTATGGGGTTGGCTCCATTTTCTCCTCACTGATGGTATTGGGAGAACGAAGGATCAGGGACACTGAATTTCAACACCCAATCCTTTTGTTCCTGGGAGATCCACAGGTGTCTGCCTGTAACTTACCTCCATAAACACACAGACTTTCGGCCAACTCGAATATTTTTGTCTCTGGGGAAAACTGCTCCTTCTGACAGTTGTTAAGTGTGTATGGGCAGCTTAAAGACTCTAAGGTTTTTATGCATTTTGATCTTTTATGATCATTTTACCATCAATTATTAAAATAATTGACTGTTGATATAATTCATGCACGGCCTCCTTGAAATGACACATTCAGATCTACCTTCATATAGTGAATGAAGCAAATCGCTGATTGTTTTATTATTTAGTCCTTTTATTGCTTCTATAATGTAGGACTCCTTGTTTGAGAAAGCACAAAGAATCCAATGTGCCCCTCTTAACAAAGAGAAGTACCTTAAGGAGGAAGGCTCTTTCCTGGAACAACACGCTCGGGGCAGAAAAACAGAAGCGCAGACGGTGCAGTTCCTTCAGGATGTGGCAAGAGTTCGGCTGGCACTAAACACAGCAGCAGAAATGTTCTCTGTCAAAGGTAAATAGTAAATGTGAATGTGTAGATGTGAAGCCATGTATAAACGGAATGCTCGCAGCTCCTGAGCGGCGGGCGGCCTTCCCTCTTCTCTCCTGCACTTTCTTATCAGCCCATTTACGACCAAAACAAAGATAAACTTTGAGAGCAACTTCTACTGCGACTGAACAAATATCGTTCAGAAAATGGTTACGTTGAAACGCAGCCAACGACGAACGACAGTCATGCGCCTCTCAAATGTCAATTTCAGTTGACATACAAAATCAGCGCCGGCTCGTGCACGTGTCGTGCAGTTTAACCCCTTAGTTACCAAGCTTCTTTACGCCTTAATAACCAACTTATTTTTCTTTTTTTTTTTTATTAGCGCAATCCCAGAGCCGTAACTTAATCAAGCCCATATGAAGGCTTGATTTTTGTGAGATGGAACAATACCTCCGCAGTGCCACCTATTGGAAGGCAGCATTCTATTATTCCATCTCCCTTATTTGCATATTACCCAGAGGAGCATGAATGGCCTTTTGCGTTTCCTCAGAAACCGTCTAGGTGCTCTCCTTAAGGTGAAAAGATTGGGGGATGGGGGAATTCTGCCTTTTGTTTTTTTCTTTTAGGTTCTTTTTTACGGCATTCATTGTGCCAAAAAAAATTATATGACAACATTATTTTCCAGGTCATCTTGATTTCTGCAATAACAAGCCTATACAGTTTTGTGGGTTTTTCTTATTTTTTTTTTTGGTTTTGCCATTTCTGTACACAAAAATAAAATGTTTTAAGATTTACTTTTGTGTTGCTGCATTACGAGAGGCGTAGACTTTTTATACTTTTATATTGACTGAGCTCTAGAAGGGCTTGTATTTTGCAGGATGAACTCTAGTCTTCATTTATCCAATTTTTGGAAACCTATAACCTTTTTTTTTTTTTTTTTTTTGAAGCAAGACTAACAAAATCTGTAATTCTAGCATGTTTTTTTTTCATTTTTATTTTTAACAGTGTTCACTGTGCACCATAAATGGTATGTTAAATAAATTCTTCTGGCCAGTACAATTATGTCAATACCAAATTGATATATAGGGTTTTGGGGGGGTTTTTGCAACTTTTTTACCCTTTATTTTTTTATAATGTGTATTTTGTTTATTGCTGCTTTCAAAGACCCCTAACATTAATCTTTTTTGCCAACGATGCTGTGGAAGTGTTTTGTTTTGCAGGATGAGTTGTACCATGAGTTGATCCATGCCGTGTTTTGGTCACTTTCTATTCCGTTCTCAGGGTACCCATGTTCACATCTGGTGGAATGTGTAAAAATTGCTTGTTTCTAGCAAACTACTAATGCTTTCTATAATGGGGTTTGCTGTAATGACCTCTTACGGTGTCCGGAGATTGCTTTAGTTTCTATTATTCCTGGGTTCCTTTCATCTCTGAAGAACGGGTCTTTTACATTTTTTTCTTCAAGTGACTCGCCTGGTCATCTCATGTCATTGGAAATCCTTCCTAGTTCGTAGTCTATAGGAGTGTCAACCTTTCCTGAGATTCATAGATTAGAAGAATTTATAGCTCAAAAACACTGACAAATTTCTACAGCTCTCGTCCCCCTGGATAATGTTTCAGGATATTCTGGAACTTGGCTATGTGGTCTGTGATTCATGTTTAGGTGCAGTTTCATCACCGCCTTCCTTCCTTTCTTCTCTTCCCTTCCCTTCCAGTCCCTTCCTTTCCCTTTTTGTTTTCTCCGCTCCCTCTTTTCTAACATAGTAAATATGTTGTCCAGTCTGGTTGAGTTTTTCATGGTTGACGGGTCCGATTTTACAATCTATCAAGTGCAAATCAATATTGTTACTTTTGTCTGTTATGGTTTATTGTCTCTTCTTAATAAAAGTGATTAAACCACAAAAATCAAACTACGATCTGCTTGTTTAAGCAGACAGTCATTCATCCATGAACGGCTGCCTGTTTACTCTGAATGGAGGCGGGCGGCCGGAAGAGATCTCTGGCCGCTCCACCACTATTCACTGAATGTTATATCCTTTGTGAAAGCGCAGGAGAGACAATCGCTGGAATGACTATCACTGGAATTGTCCTATGTGAAAGGATCCTTAGACTGCAGTGTCTATATACAGTGATATGTAGAAACTGCAGAAGACAAACGGTGTAAAACTTTTAATTGAACCGTATTGCAAAAACACCCAGAGCTGCAAATAGAAATGCTTCTTGAAAAGGAAAGGATTTGTGTTCAGCGTCTTGCATTACACTTTTTTACACCTCTGTTCATGCAGAATGATTAGTTTGGCTGCTTTATGTCCCAGTCATGTGTTGTCAGACTGTTGTACAGATTACACTCTTTTGGATGTTGATTCTATTTCCTTGACAATAACTTAATATGATTTGATTCAGTGGTCCCCAATGAGAATTACTTGGAGTGTGTGAAGAAGTTATGCTCCTCTTCTGGCAATGACTGGTATAGAATTTATTTAATTCGAAAACTGGCAAATCTGGATGGTATAGACGCTGTTCAGAGGCATTTTAAAGATCCTAAATTTGGTTGGCTTTTCCCTAAAGTAATGCTACAGAACAAGGTAAATCTACTTATCGATTTCATGTCTTTCTCTCTTTCTGAATCACTGTCCCTTTGCCAATAATAGCCACTTCAGTTAAACGTTGTTTCCTCTGGGTACAATTTGCATACATGGCAGATACATACTTACCAATGCATTCGGTCCGCTACGCCAACATGACCTGCACCGTAACTGGCTGCATCCTCCAGCGGACCCGAAGTCCCTTTCTCCGTTCCTTCCTATGAGACTGACTTTGTGGCTGTCTTAGAAATGAATAGAATAAGACAACTTCTGGTCCACAGAGCAAGGACCAGTTGAATCCTGGGAATGAAAAACCAAACTTTCTCATGGGGGGAGATCCTGTGGATAAGGTTTAACTTTCAATTTTGGGAATGGGGTTGTCAAGGAATTTAAAAAATAGCCACTGTCCGTGTAGTCTGTGAGAAACCCGTCCTAGAATATCACTAGGATGGGTTGATGGCAGCTCTAAACTCGGAGGCTGTTGATGGGGAGGAGGAATGGACTTGTCTTTAGGCCTGACAGGAACAGTGTGGTGTCGGGCTGCACCCACACCCATGTGTCCACCATGAGCTGCAATAAACCCTTCCTAGTTACATTCTAGCTTTCTCACAGGCTACAGGGACAGAGGTAATTTTCTTTTAATTCCTGCACAACGCCTTTGATGCCCAAAAGGGCCATGTGCTTAAGAAGTTAAATGGAACCTGTCACCCTAAATCACTAAACCCTGTCATGTGCAGGTTGTAGTCCTTACTATTCATCGCATATGAAGGACAGTACCTCTGTAATTAGAAGGATTTCACCCTACTCTATGTAAAAGCCTGAGATCTGTCCATTGGGATCATAGTTATGAGGTTCTGATTCAACCTCACCTCCGGGTCCCACCTGGTTCCTTAAGGTGGTAAAGGCTTCAGGACACAATCTCTATTTGCCCTGTCTATAATCCGGTACCAAGAATTTCCAGAATATTCACTTGTATACGCATAAATCCCACACATGACTCTCTCTGATGGTTTTATTGCAGGAAGCTCAAACAAGTCAAATCGATCAGTTCCTGGTGTGTGGCAACAGCTACAAAGTTCTCCGAGATGGTATTGGTAGAGCAATGATAGAGGGCAAGGAAGAACAGTTTGTAAAAGCCTTAAAGGTAACCAAAAACTGCACCATGTACACTATTTATAAACTTAAGTATAGACCTTTTCTAAAATACTTCTTTTTTTTGTTCTCATTAGATTAAAAAGGTTTTCAAAAGCCCCATCTACATGGGATGAATGTCGGGCAAACAATGCCAATGACACTTGTCCCTGTGTGTACTCTCTCCCGTGCTGGTGCACAGGAGCAAGTATCGCTGGCTCTCTGACAGAGTGGCCAGCAGGGGGTCGGGGTGGCAGCAGATTTCTCTCTTCGCTCTCCCCCACCCTTCTACATTCACTTTAGCAGCGGCTGTTCAGTACTGAACAGCTGCTGTTTACACTCATTGTTCAGGATTTTATGCAGCTTAAATGATGGACGAGGAGCTGATCGTTCAGTGTAAAAAGCAGCCACTCAGTACTGAATGACCACTGTTAAAGTGAATGGAGAGGGGCGGGGGAGAGCGGGAAAGGAAATCTCCAGTCTCCCCACTGCGAGCCAATGATACTCGCTCCTGTGCAACAGCACAGAAGCGAGTACATGTGGGAACGAGTATCGGGCATGATTTGCTAGATAGTCATCCTGTGTAAATGGGACTTTACTGTACAAAATTGCAGGCCTGTCCTTAGGATAGACCTTCAATATCAGGTCAGCGATGGACCACTTCATTGTTTGCTTTTGGTAGCGGCTGTGCCTGTTGTTGTGCCAGTGCTGCTCTGAGCAAGAGTACCAGACACAGCCGCTAACAGTACAGAGCTGGTAAATAATGAAGAGGATCAGCATATGAGTACAGAACCATCTAGAACATGGTTGTGAAAAGCATTATTGTAGTTCCTTTTACTTTGCCTTCTAAATGTAAAAAAAAAAGTCTCAAGAAGCAAAGTTCCTAGAAGTTTCTTTGTGTTAAAGGTAACCTGTCATTTTCTTTGAGCCCCACAAACTATATTATGGGGCTCAAAGGTGATGGAACGGTGAGTCCACGGTGCTGCGTTTTATACTCGCCGGGCGCCCCATTCCTCCGCTATGTCCCCGCTAAGTTGCCACGCACACAGCATGACTCTTTTCAGCTAGCTTTGTGTGGGCACTCCATTCATCTTTATGGGAGAGGGCACGCAGATAACCGACTGAAGAGTCACTCTGTGTGCGCATGGCGAATAAACAGGGGCACAGCGCTAATGAGCATGAAAGACCGCTTCCCGTTCCATTGCCTTGGAGCCCCATAACATAGTATATAGGCTCAAAGATTATGACAGATTTGCTTTAATGGATGGAAAGGAATGTTCACAGACTAAAGGCGATCTGGGACTTCAGTGTCTATGTGTGTGGTAGCGCAGCATTTTAGGATGGTTTCATAAAAGAATGAGGGCTGTCACGTTGATAAGTTAACTAAAAGTTAAGCTGTTTACACATAAATCATAAAATGTGATCTTCATTGTTAACTTTCACTAATCTAAGACCGCAGCATTGCCAGAAAGTAATCATCTTCTTCTTTTCTAAGGAGTGTAACATTCCCAACCATGAACTGGTTGTCTACATACTTCTTGCTATATTCCGTGAAGTAACTTTATATTATGGAGTCCAAAATAATCCAGATCATCAGACAGCGCCTGTAAGTGTTTCACTAATGTTGTTGGAGGGGTTTTCCAGGACTAGAGTATTAACCCCTTAACGTCATGTGACGTAAGGTTACATCATGACAGCGGGGTACTTAATACAACCTTACGTCATGTGGATAGCTCGAGATCAGAAGAGATCCTGTGAGTGTTACTGACAGTCGGCCTCCCGCTCCAACAGCGGATGTGCATAAGGACAGCGACCCCACTGTTAACCCCTTACATGCCACAATCTATGTAGATCGTGGCATCTAAAGGGCTCACAGAGAGAGCGTGCTCTTTTTGTAATGTCATTGGACCCCCGCGATATAATTGCGGAGGGCCGACGAGTTGCAATGGCAACAGCATGCCAGCTGCAGGGGTCCTGCTTTGCCATTGCTTATAAACGTTAAGTGATAAGACTTTATCATAGCGATCATAAAAGCTATGGCTCAGGTTCCCTACAGGGATATTAAAAGTGTAAAGAAATGTTAAAAAAACAACCCCCCCACTTTTTTGTGCCTTTTTCCCTATTAGTATAAAAAAAATTAAAATCCCACATATTTGGTATCGTCGTATCTGTAACGACTCGATCAATAAATTGAACATACTTTTTATCCTGCACGGCAAAAAGCGTAAAAAAAAACCCCTAAAAAATGGAGGCAAAATGCTTTTCTTATTTGTTTTGCTGCCTAAAAAACACAATAAAAGTGATCAAAAAAGCCTTATGTACCCCAAAATTGTACCAAAAAAAACTTAAGCTTGTCACACAAAAAAACAAGTTGTCACGGAGCTGCGTTCGTGGAAAAATAAAAAAGCTATAGGACTTTGAATGTAGCAATTTAGCAAAAAAAAAATTCCCCAAAAATGTTATTGTGGAAAAACCTAAACAAAAATAAGAATTTTGGCATTGTTGTAATTGTACCGACCCGCAGAAAAAAAATATATTGTGTAATCTATGCAGCATGATTAATGCTGTAAAAAAAAAAAACTAATAAAAAAACAATGGCGGAATTGATGTTTTCTTTGCCTAATATCATTAAAAAAATCAATAAAAGTTTTACAATATAGCCTATGTACCCAGAAATGGCACCAATAGAAACTACAGTTCGCCACACAAAAAACAAGCCCTTATACGGCCACGTCTATGGAAAAATAAAGTTATGGCTTTTGAAAAGTGGAGATGAAAATCCCTCCCCAAATCATTGCGTCCTTATGCCCTAAATAGGCCGTGTCCTTAAGGGGTTAATGTAGTTTCCTCTGCTTTGGTCATCAATAGTGATGAGCAAACATTTGAAAAGTTAATTTTGCCTAAACTTTTGCAAAAGGTCCGGTTCTGACTGAATTAGTTCAAACTGAACTGGAAGTTCACTAAAACCCCTAGAACTGGGGTATAACACTGTCAAAGAACCCCCTATAACACGCAGTGTCATACAGGGCTTTTAGACCTGGTTTCCATTGGTCAAGTAACTTGGGGTCAGTACTTGACTTGTCGTCACATTTGCATGCTTGTGTTAATTTGACAACTTTCCCTAGTGACCTTGGCTCAGAAAAAAATTCCCTCTTTCCGCTGCTGTTCTACTTGCCTATCCACTGTCCTGGACACTTTCCTATCTGTTTACACAGGGAGAGTTCACGGTGAGCTCCTAGTTCGTGGGGAAGGAGTGGGTGAGCAGCGATGCTGTCTGCTTTACCATTCGACTCTCCCCACTGCTCGCCTGTTTACTCTACTGTCCCCTCAACCAGTTTGTTTACAGTGGTTGAGTGGTCATACTTTTACTAATTTACCTGCCTACTCAACCATCTACTTGATCAATGTAAACCAGGCTTTAGACCGTTTTATACACCATGTTCAGGACTAGTCTTAAGTGAATCAAAAAAGTAGAACCCTGTTTCAGATAGAACTTTGCCAAAAGTTCCGTTCAGCATGAACCCAAACCAAGATTTTAGCAAAGTCTGACCCAAACTCAGGTGTGGTCTACCGGCTAGAACCCCTCCAATCAGCTGTTGGAAGAGGCTGTAGTGCTCACTTGAGTGCCGTAGCCTCTTCTCAGACCAATGATGCTGTGTTCATTCATTATATTGCCTTTCAAAGGCTTAGTTACGTTCAAGTGAATGACATCAAGCTGCTATACCAGACACAGCCATTATGAAATGTATGGCACTGTGCCTGGTATGCAGTGAAGAGGCCATAGCCTATTCAAACTGCTGATCCTTGGGCATCCCAAGGGTCAGCCCTCTATGATTTAATAGTGATGACCTGAGGATGGGTCATCAGTATCCAACTCTCGCAAAGCCCCTTAAAAGTCACCAATATATTTGCTATATCTGTAGATGTCTGGTATTGAGTTCATCTGTAAAGTATATATTAACTGATTATGTTCAAAATAGGAACATAAAGCCATGAAGACTTTCATCAAGAACCTCGATGTTCTTCAAGAAGAAACAACTCGCCGCTTTGTGAAGACCTTGCTCAACAACAATCGGCCAGCACTACATGTTGGTCCTGGTATTCGAGGCTCACAAGTCACAGTTTATGGACTGGTCGTACATATGGCTGCTGTACTACTAAATGAGAACAATCGCCTTAATTTACCACTCAGAAACTTGTCTTTTTTCCCATCAAGAATGCAGGTATTGGAGTGTTGCAGAATGCTTTGGACATCCCTTCCTAAATAGTGATACATAATTAAGGGATGTTTTTTCATGTAATTATCTCTAGAATTCTTATTTGCCAACAATGCCAGAAGACGTGATGGTCTACGCCAGAAACGCCATGCGTGAGCCGTTGCAATGGTTCTGTAAGTGGAATTAATTCGGTAGTATTTCAGGGGTACTTGGTATGTGAGAGTGAATCTTCCTCATAATGTTTAAACGAGTTCTTCAGGATTAAAATTATCCCCTATGCACTGGATAATTTTCAGATTGGATGGGGGTCCATCTGCTAGGAACCTCACTGATCCTGAGAACAGAGATTCCCAAGGTTCCCACATGAATGAAGCAGTAGTTATGCATGGTCAGTCCATTCATTTCAATAGCTGCTCTTGAACACCATCCCCGACCAATCCACTGAAATGAATAGAGTGGCGATGCACATAGGGGTGTGGGGACCTTCGGAATCCCCGTTCTTGGAATCGGTAGGAGTCCCAGTGGTTGGACTCCCAGCGATCTGAAAGTTGTCACCTATTCTGTGGATAGCAGATAACTTTTCATCCTGGCACAACCTTTTAAAGAACTACAACAAGTGTGTAGAGCTGATTAATTCTATTACCTCTTGATAAATGTGAGTAATGTTAGCCTGTGTGTCTCGTTTCCCATAGGTTGTCCTAATGGCCATTATTGTGCAGTTGGTGAGGTGAGTTTTAATAGCTACTCCATTGTTAAAGTGGGGATTGCTTATTTTAAACGCACCATAGTAACAATTATAGTGTAAAAAATGTATAAAGTTGTTTTGTATTTTTTCTTTTATATTGTAGAACAGGCCCGGTTTTTTTTTTCCATCCGAATAAGATCACATCCCACCCCCCAATTACATAGTCTATTGTGACCCCTTTAATTTGGTTTATTAAGAGTATTCTGGCAATGGGATGCTTTTTTCAGTTTTTAACGCATCCACTGGATACGTGAAAACTGATAGGTCATGGGGGTCAGACTGTTGGGACCCCCACTGATCCAGAAAATGTGGGACACGTGTCTCCGCTATTTCACCGTTCAAGATATGTTGTCCGATTTATGTAGTGTAGTGGGAAATGGAGCTCCTGGTCGCACATGCACAGCGGCAACTCCATTCCTCCCAATAGTGCAGGCAGGTAGCTGAACGCTGTGCTCGACTTGGCTATTGTCTGCCCATTTAAATGAATTGGACATTGCCGCTCCATTCATATCAACGGGGCCAACAGAAATACCTGAGCGCTGTGTTCAACTATCTCTGTCTTCTCCATAATCTCAGTGGGGCAGACAGATTGCCATGCACAGAGCTTGTAATGAGTCGCTTATTAATAGCCTCATGTCTCCAGAGCATCGCTCACAGTGCGGCCGCAGATGGAGGTCCACACGACGAGACTTGATCAGCACCTCCACTGCATGCAGCACAAGAAAGTGCTGTGTAATTCAGCAGAGGCCACTGATGGACAGTTATGGTCACGTGCCACTCAGGGGTTGTATTTAGGATGGCAACTTTGTACAGGCAGTGCTTCTCACGGGCATTGGCGCTTTTCTGAAGATATGAGGCTATTAAGTTACATGGTTTCCGGCCTGTCTTTAAAATTCTATATTAGTGCCCAACCCCTTTTAAGGCTGAGCCATGTGCACCGAGCACGTATGGTAGTGAGAGCCAAAGTCTCAGCATGCTGCCATAGAGATTCCCCCGGTGCCGTATGTATGGATATACAAAATATGGATATATTCTCCCCTACAAGCAATGGTTCTAGGATAGAGTACCTCTTGCCAGATTTTATTTATTCTCTTTTGTGGTAAGGTTTACACACCGTTGACCGTTTAATCCCACATTTCCAGGAGAAACAGAGGAATAAAGTACCTCCTGATTTATTGTTTTATGGGGGATGCAAGGACTGAGTAACCACAGGCATCGGGGCGCCAACAGACCCTCTTCCATCACAGGATTGCTTATTCTGTTGCTTACATTGTGAATACTTTCATGTGCGCTCCAATTTTTTTTTTCAGTGCGGTCAGCCGATGCAAGAGAGTCGATGTGTGGACTGCGGAGCTCCCGTTGGAGGGCAAAATCATTTACCTCGTCCAGATTTCCAGAGAATTCAGTACGCTTTTTCTTTTTCCAATAGAATTACAAGGACTATCTTTTACAAATATCACTTTTATTGTGTTTCATTAAAAGCGTTGTGTCAAGATGTGCAACACCCCTGAGAATGTGGGGTTCAGGGCAATCAGCCTGTACTGGTAAAAAGCGCGGACAGGGGAAATGTAGTGTTACAGAACGGCCATTCACATGAATGTCCCTTCTCTAATAACGGGATGATGGAAGGTCCGCCAGGATGGGAGCCACTCAGAGACAAATTAGTTGTAACGATGTGAGCATCCCTGTTAGAATAGTTTTTGCCTGTGTGAGGGTGCTAGCAGTAGTAACCCCAGGTATAATGGTGGTACCAGTAATGACATGGGAATAGTAGAATCTCAGCACAAATCGCACTGCAGTACCAGTCCTATCCTGCAGGAATAAGGAAAGGCAGCAATACATAACAAAACTGCCCATTGGAAGTCAGATTCAGGGAGATAAGGAATGGTAAGAATAGCTGAAGGAAGCAAATGCATAACTAAGACTTTGGTGGTGGTGGTCCATTAATATATGAACATTATAATATTGTCTTTCTGTGGACGCCATAACTGAATTATTAATCATTGTTGGCAGTAGGCATGTCTTATATGGGGTATTGTGTATTTCACACCTCTTTTCGTGCTTTGTGACAGGCCGAATAGCTTCACATGACTTGTACCTAATTTGCTTTACATGACTGATTACAGTAGGTTCAGCAGTAGAGAGAGGTGTGTGATTACAGTAGATTGTCCGCTCAGCACCATGTAACATGGGGGAATGGTCACTTTTTTTAGCATCTACGTTGGGGAAGTTTTCATGTATGTTTTTCCACTACACATAAACAGGCAGGACACGGATCGGACACAGACTGGACACGTCTTGGGATCTCCAGAACGACAAGGAACAGTTATAGCTCCGGACCGAGATCTGCCGGCGCCTGCGTTCATTTTACTGAGGCTGGTGACACATATGGCTATGTTCCTGGGGTCAGAAGAGGACTTGCAGGTACTTATCGGAAAGTTGGCTCTGTGTGCTCTACCAGAGAGAGCGTCATATATCGCGGTGTGTATATTTGTAAAGGAGGCCGGATATGTTTCCCTGACCTAGCGGCATGTAGAGACAAATCTCATCCGCTGTTTTCTTCTGTAACAGAGTCTGATGCTCATTGTGAAGCCGCCTCCTCCAGATGTTAGAAGTTTCCTTTTCCGTCACATAGAAAAAGATCTAGAATATCTGAAGAACACTCTTGGTAAAAGTGCAGATGACACCACGACCATCGTACATTTGGTACTTTGTCAGATGCTGAATCCTGACCAGCGTGGGCAGTGTAAGTAGATGCTCTGCTGTATCTTACATTTGTTTAGCACAGAGTTTCTCAACTCCAGTCCTCAGGACCCAACAGTTCATGTTTTCAGGATATCCTGTGGTAAGAAGACCGGTGGCAATGTCTGAGGCACTGACTATAATTACATCACATGTGCAGCACTGAGGAAATCCTGAAAACATGTCCTGTTGGAGGTCCCGGAGGACTGGAGTTGGGAAACACTGGTCTAACACTCTAGAAAATGTTTGTAAATCTTGCTTTTTATTTGGCATTCTTTGTGGCCCTAAGAAGTAGTGTTTAGATGCTTGTTTGAGGGTTCTGCTGAACCTTTTCTGGTCCAAAGACTGCATGGTCAGATTGAGTTTTACTGCGGCCCTTGAGATTGGTTCAAAAGGGTATTCCCAATTATGACATATTAGTATATGTCATAAATGATCGACAGTTGCTGGTACCATTTCTGGAACTGCCAGCCAGTAAAGTATATGGTTGAGGCCTCCGACACAGTAGTGTATTTGCTCCATGTGCTTTCATGGACAGCTTATAAACCGATTATAGCCTATAGGGGTTTGCACACTGCCGATGGTCCATGAGAAGAAACTCATCTCATATCCTATTCTTGTCTATGTAGCGGATGAGAATTATGACACACAAGCGCTTGTCGATGTTCAGGCCGTCCGTATATCAGACAGGTGTCAGTGCAGTGCCAATGCAAGTTGTGCCCAAGCATCTTAGGTGCAACTCTAACACACAAGAAGTGTGTGGGAGGCCTAAAGAATACATTCTTGTAACCAGATGGGTGTGATAGATGAGATTCGTAACCCGTAGGCTTATTTAACATTGAGTTCTGTTTTTTTTCTGCATGGCACGAGAATGTATGTTTATTCAATCGTAAGAAATTGGAGTCCTTAATGACATATTTTGGCAGAAACTAAAGAATTTTTATTTTGCCGCCCCCCCCCCCTCCTTTAACCCTCTAGTGATCAAGCCAATTTGCCTCCTTTTTTATGGGACCAGTTGTATTTTTGTGTACATATAATGTATTGTATAATTTTTATTAAAAAAATCTAGGAGGAATTGAGGGAAAAAAGAAAATCTGCCATTTCCTTTTTGAAATCCATTTTTACAGCGTTCAGTGCGCAAAATAAAGAATATGCCAACGTTATTCTCTGGGCCAGCACAAATCTGGAGATGCCAAGTTTCTTTGTGTTTTTTTTTGTCTTTTGCTATTTTTATACATCAAAAACCCTATTTGTTTGTTTAACGATCTGCTTGTGTGTTGCCGTATTCCAAGAGCCAGAGCATTTTAATTTTTCCATCATAGGAACTCTATAAGTCCTTGTCTTTTGCAGAATGAACTGAAGTCTTCATTTATCCAATTTTTGGGAACATAAAATTTTGGCTGCATTTTCAAATCTGCAATGCTGGCATGTTTTTTATTCGTATTTTTAACAGCGTTGACCATGCAGTATAAATAATATATAAATGGTAAATTAATTCTGCAGGCCGGTACGAGTATGCCAACATCAAACTTTCATATATATATATATATATATATATATATATATATATATATATATATATATATATATATAATTTATTTTTTTGTATTGCTGCTTTCAAAGACCCCTAACATTTGGTGCTGTGACAGGGTCTTTTTTGGGGTTTTTTCTGCATGCCAAGTTGCACTCTTCAATAGCACCATTTGTTGATCCATGCAAGGTTTTTATCTATTTCTATGGCGAGATTGGCAAAATGAGCTATTTTCGCCAGATCTCTTGTATTCTCTTTGTCATGAAGTGCGCTGCGTGGGTTAAATAATGTACTAACTTTATTCTCTGGGTCATTACGAATGTATTAATTAAGAATTTTTTATATACACATAGTAAAGCGAGAAAGGTGGGGTGTTGACGTTTTTATTACTAATTTTTTAACTTTTTATTGTTGCCCCACTAGCGGACTCGAATCCCACCATATTTTATCACCTTATCATAGAATACTAGACTATATTGGAAAAGCCTATGCAGCTCAGCCAGGAGGCTTCTGTAGCGGGCAGACCCAGAGGTAATATTGAAGCCTGTGGGTGCCATAGCAACCCCTCAGGCCCCTGCCATCTCATCCCGTGGGTCTGATGGGTGAAAGAGGGACCCCCCGCTTTCTGTCAGCAGTTTACATGCAGCGTGTAAAGGGTTAATGTGCCAATACAAATTGTTTGTGTGGACGAATACCAGCTGTAATGTAATATAAGGAAGACAAGTGTCTAAAGAGGATGTCTAACGTGACCAGCAGGTTGTGCAAGAACGGTCGTGTAGCTTTAATACATTTGACACAATTTGCAGCATTTTTCTCCTACGCATAAATTTCAGCATCCGACAACGTCTAATAAGTCTCCATTGATGCCCCCAGGGCCTGTACAATCTGATGAAGTTTGGTCAAGAAAAGAAATGAGAAACAGTTGGGAGAAGCACTTTGCATCAATTGTCATTGGACCTGTGATAAAGGTAAAAGTCCTCAACCTTTCCAGTATGGTAATGCTAGCCATACACAGGCTGAAGCATATGGCGAGTACAGATGTAGCAAAGTGTAAAGGGATTTTACTGCAAGAAGCGGACAGCGCCGTACATTGTGCAGTGCCCCGTCTTGGTACTGCAGGCTGAGTCCTATTGAAGTAAATGAAGCTCAGCCTGTAGTACCTACGCAGGTGGCCGCGCAAGATATGAAGTTGTCTGCTGCTTGCAGCAAAACGGCTAGATGTGTGACAACCCCTTTATGGGTCCTTTTACATGGGATGTGTCCCAGCAATAATCGCTACTATGCTTTCACATCGGAGCGAGGAGTGGTCCATGAATGGAGGTGGAGCAGGCTGGAGATCACTCGGGTTGCACACAGGATGCCGTTGTTAAGTGACCCATGACCTGTTTGCACAGGCCAATCGTCGCCTGAGTTATATGACTACAGAAAGTGAACAATTAACATATTTCCGTTTTGTCATTCGGTCACTGCTGGCATTTACAAGTGACAATTACACTGGGGAACAAAAAACTTTTTTTTTCATGGTGCCTAGAATTTTAGACCTTTTTTGGGTCTTTTTGTGCCGCTAATTCCAAAAATCCCATCCATTTCGTTCTAGGAGCTTTAGTTTTTGATATATTCCTGATGCTATTATCTATTTTTGCTATGTTTACTTTATTTTCCCGCCAGTATTTGCTTAGGCTAAATGCCCACGGGCGGATATTCCACAGCAAGATTTCACACACAATTTCCGCCGTTGCACTCTGACATAGGAATGCATGGGTTTATGTAATCCTTTACAGACAGCCGCAGCTTTGATCGCGGGAAAGTCGCGCAATAACAAATTTGTGGGTTGTCCTATTTCCGTGCGAGCCTTGCAGAGGCTTGCACTGCCGCGTCAACGCTGACACGCTGGCTCTGCACTGCGGCTGTGCGCCACCAGGCACATCCGTAGAGCACAGTGAAGACACCCGACAGGTAAGCTGCGAGTCACTGCAAGGGCACAGGGTCGCATCCCACTGCAATAATCTCGCAGTCGGAAACCGACCCGGCCATCTGCATTCACCCTTACTATTAGTACATATCATACATATTGCAACCGCTGCACAGCAAACTTGGGTTGATGAAACAATGTGTAAAGACATGGAAGAGAAATGGTTCACCAAATGGGAACACCAAAAATAGTGTCTCCAGTGTTATTGTTCGGATCCCTGCAATGAACGATTATTGTAAATCAGTGTAAAATGTAACCTAAAGGCCATTTAGACACAACAATTATTGCTCAAAAGATGTCGCTCAAGCGACTTTTGAGCAATAATCGGTGTTGTTTGCAGTCCAAGATGATCGCTCAAGATAAGCGATCACCTTGTGCTGCCAGCAGAGGATGCAGAAGACAAGCGGGTGTCCCCCCTTGTCTTCTGCATCCAGCTGTTTTCTGCACGGAGCGCTCAGCTGTATAGCATCCATGCGCTTCGTGCAGAGGGTGCAGAAGACAAGCAGGGTGTCCCCGCTTGTCTTCTGCATCCAGTTGTTTTCTACACGGAGCGCACAGCTGTTATACAGCCGAGCGCTCCGTGCCAGCTTTGGAGAACACAGCTGGACCGCTGTGTTCTTCATACCTAGCTGTCATCACTGAGCAGGATACAGCTGAAACAATAGTATCAGCTGTATCCCGCTGTGAATCCCTGATAAGGCTCATCGTTGTCTTTTAGCACACTGAAAGAAAACTATCAGCGACGGCTTAACAAAAACTAACAATGTCAGTGCAGGTACACACAACTATTATCGCTCAAAAGATGGTTTTTGAGCGATAATCGTTGTGTCTAAATGGGCCTTAACCCAACGCTGATGACTTGCTGCAGCAACACAACGAAAGCTATTGAAAAGGCAAAGAAAAAGTTAGCATAAATATTCTCTTATTCAGAAGACGATCATGAAGCCGATGTATGATAAAAAGGACAAGCTGCTCTATATTCAATCTGTGCCATTACCTGTCCACATTAAAGGACAGCCAGAGGACCGGTTTCAGCCCTTAAACAGAGCCGTGACCACCTAACTGGGTGCTAAAAGTGCTTCCCTCTTATAGAAAGTATGCTTGTCATCAGAACCAACAGCTGAACATTAACACCTAGAGTGCTGGACTCAATTAATAAACTGCAATGTATAGAGTATGTATAATCATGCTATTAACCCCTTGAGTGGCACGCCCGGAAGTTTTCCGGGATGAGCTCCTCTGCCCATAGTGACATAGCCCGGAAGATTTCCGGGCTATGTATCACTATGGGAGCTGCAGAGCACAATGCCACAAGCTGTGACAGTGTGCTCTGCCTGCACAGACCCACACAGAGCAGTGCAAGGGCTTTGAAAAACCAGCAGAAGATATTGCCGATGTGCCGGCAATCTGCTTTGTTTACAGGTTGCCATAGAGACCATCGGCTTGTCAGAAGCAAGCCGATGGTCTCTGTGGCAGGGAGATCTTGGTGCTTGTCTGTCAGAGGACAGCTAGGTACTAGCTCTTACAGCACAGATCAGAGAAAACCTCCGATCTCTGCTGTGTTAACCCTTTACATGCTGCAGTCTATGTGACTGCAGCATGTAAAGGGCTGTCACTGCAGCATGTAAAGGGCTGTCCCCATCGGACCCCCGGAATGTGATCAGGGGGTCCTGATGGGTCCCTGTGGAAGTCCCCTAAAGGGACAAAAAATTAAAATTAAAAAAAAAATTAAAAAAAAAAAAGTTACCAATTATAAAAAAAAATAATAAAAACACTTGTCTCCCTTTACTTTGTAAAAAATCAAAAATACAATCACACATGTGGTATCCATATGTCGTAATGACCCAGAGAAGGAAGTTAATACATTATTTAACCCCTTAATGACATGACCCCTTTTTTTCTTTTTTCCCCATTTCTTTTTTTCCTCCCCCCTGTTTAAAAAATCACAACTTGTCCCGCAAAAAACAAGCCCTTATATGGCCATGTCAATGGAAAAATGAAAAAGTTATGGCTCTTGAGACGCAACTGCAAAATTAGTTGAAATTCAATGATTAGACCATTTTAAAAAACCTGCCCTGGTGGGCACGACAGGGTGGTAGGAAACCCGCCACTCAAGGGGTTAAACAGCCAATTCATATTCCTATTAGTTATGCATATAAATATATTATATATATAAACAAAAGTATACAATATATAAATATACTTATTACTGAAAAAGGTTAGACAGATATTTATCTCATGTGATCCTGTTTGTGATCCGACACAATAAATCGCTTTAACCCCTTAATGACGCGGCCTATTTTGGCGTTGAGGACCAAGCGATTTTTTTTTTTTGGTATTTTTCCATCTCCATTTTTCAAAAGTCATAACTTTTTTATTTTTCCGTGGACGCGGCAGTATAAGGGCTTGTTTTTTGCGTGGCTATCTGTAGTTTTTATCGGTGCCACTTTTGGGTACATAGACTATATCGTAAAATTTTTATTTTTTATTTTAATGATAGCAGGGAGAGAAAACGCATCAATTCTGCCATAGATTTTTTATTTTTTTTTTTTTTTTTTTACAGCGTTAATCATGCAGCATAAATGACACACTAAATTTTTTCTGCGGGTCGGTACGGTAACAACGATACCAAAATTGTTATTTTTTTTTTAGGTTTTTACACTTTTTTGCAATAAAACACCATTTTTTTTGGAAATCTTTTTTTTTTCTCTATAGCTGCATTCAAAGTCCTTTAACTTTTATTTTTATATGTACAGAGCTCTATGAGGGCTTATTTTTTGCGAGACGAGCTGTAGTTTTTATTGGTACCATTTTGGGGAATGTACGGCTTTTTTGATCACTTTTATTGCCTTTTTTGTGAGGCAAAATGCTAAAAATTAGCATTTTGCCTTTGTTTTTTAGCGTTTTTTTAAACGCTTTTTATCGTACAAAATAAAAAGCATGTTCAACTTTTTGTATACGTCGTTACGGACGTGTCAATACCCAATATGTGGGGTTTTAATTTTTTTTTCCCCCTTTTTTTATGCTAATATTAGAAAAAGCATAAAAAGGGTTTTTTTTTACATTTTTTTTTTTTTACATTTTTCTTTTTTTTACACTTTTCTTTTCTTTTTTTTAATACTATTTGAGTCCCTCTGAGGGACTTACAGCACTGTACCGATGATCGCTGTTATAAGGCATGGCAGAGCTACTACTCTGCCATGCCTTATTGCTTGTACAGCGATTATAGGCACAGGCAATACAGGACGCCGGTGTCTGGCGTCCTGTTGCCATGGTGACAGGCCGGGCTCTCGCGATGACATCGCGAGAGCCGACCGGAGACACAGAGGGATCGCGATCCCTCTGTGAACTCTTTCCCTGCCGCGATCTACTTAGATCGCGGCAGGGAAGGGGTTAACAGCGGGGGGCGCATCTCCGATTTCCCCCCGCTGTTGCAGCGGGACGCCGGCTGTGACTGACAGCCGGGTCCCGCTGCGGGATAGCGTGAGATCTTATGTGATCCCGCGCTATCTCCAGGACGTACCGGTACGTCCTGTTGTGGGAAGGGGTTAATGTACCTCACTTATCAAAATTATGCAGATCAATAAATAGCAATATGCTATATTAATAGACGTATAGCAGGTCTGATTTTACATTAAGCCCTTCGGGAAAACGAGTCCGAAGGGTTATGATTAGAGATGAGCGAGCGTACTCGGCCACGCCCCTTTTTCGCCCGAGCGCCGCGATTTTTGAGTACTTCCGTACTCGGGCGAAAAGATTTGGGGGGCGCCGTGGGTGAGTGGGGGGTTGCAGCGGGGAGTGGGTGGGAGAGGGAGAGAGAGAGGGCTCCCCCCTGTTCCCCGCTGCTACCCCCCACTCTGCCATGCCTCCCCCCGGCGCCCCCGTATCTTTTCACCCGAGTACGGAAGTACTGGAAAATCGCGGTGCTCGATCGAGTAATTACTCGAAACTAGTAGGTTCGCTCATCTCTAGTCATGATCCAGAAAGCTTCTCTTTAAAATTTGATTTTGATCTACATCTAATTTTCTGTGGTTTTTAACCTTTTCGATACCATAGAACGAGAAAGTTTCTGTCCTTCCCTGATGTGTTTGGATAAAGTGTCGTCCCGCCTCTGAGCAACTCACACTACCATTTTTAATCTGTCTCAGGTCTTGACTTATACTAGTTTTTATTTTGTGCATAGTACAACCTACATATTTTACATTACATTTGTTACATGCAATAACATAAATTATATTTTTTGAATTGCAATTTATATCATTTTTTATGCAGTATTTCTTAGAATTCTGACTATCATAAAAATATGTACCGTATTTTTTGTGCTTTATTGCATACACCGCACCTTGGCAGGCCACATCTATAAAAACTCTTATGCTGGGTCCAAAGCCCCCGATTTTTTTGTGGGTTTTGAAATAAACTTGGAGATTAAAAATTACCCAGATATTTGTTTTTTCGAGGTATGCATAGCACTCCTTTACTCAGAAGTTTATTTAATGAATTCTCCTGTTGCAGGATAGGCAGATAATCAAAAAAATAAATCCCTGATTTTGTAAAAGTCCCTACTATAAGGGGTAGAGAATGCTATTTGATCAACATCTGACTCTTTTTTTTTTTTTTTCTCTCCCTGTTTTTATCTAAAAAATCATTGTGGGTATATTTATTAGCTTTTACTCAATAATGAATCAGTATAACCCCGTTTTTTAAGGTTGTCAAAAATTAAATCTGTTATTACTTTAAATTCCTCATTATTGGAGCAAGCCCGTTTTGCCCTAACTATTTCTCCATAAGGTATGGCATTTTTCACGTGTCTAGGGTGGGCACTGCTCGCGTGTAGAATTGTGGGTTTATTGTAGAACGATGATTCTATGCATGCTAAATCTGAATTCCCTCTAAGGGTGCATTCACACGACCGTATATCGGCTGGGTTTTCACGCCGGCCGATATACAGCGTCTCTCTCTGCAGGGGGGGGAGGCTGGAAGAGCCGGGAGCAGTGCTCTGAGCTCCCACCCCCTCTTCGCCTCCTCTCCACCCCCTCCCCACCCCTCTGCACTATTTGCAATTAACTCCACCCCCGTCTCACCTCTCCTCATTGAAAATAGTGCACGGGGGTGGAGAAGAGGAAGAGAAGGGACGGGAGCTCAGAGCACTGCCCCCGGCTCTTCCAGCCTCCTCCCCCTGCAGAGAGAGACACCGTATATCGGCTGGGCATGAAAACCCAGCCGATATACGGTCGTCTGAATGCACCCTAAGAGTGAGATCCAAGAAAGAAATCGTGTCCTTATGATGACTGACAGTGAAGCTCAGGTTGCATTCGTTCAGATTAATATAATGCGTGAAATCTGACAATTTTTTTGTTACCTCACTGTCACTATCACTACCATCATCCCAGATGACGACCATGTCTTCAATGTATCATGCATACCACACCACATGGATAAAGAAAGGATTACAGTCAGAATACATGAAAAGCATTTCCCACCAGCTCATCATAAGAATAGCGATGGCTGGGGAGAACTTCGACCCCATAAGGGCTCCTGAAATCTGAAGATAATACTCTGATCATCAAAAACAAAAAAATTATGAATAAATAAAAATTTAATACATCTGAGGATAAACTCCTTCAATTCAACTGACTATTGGCTATATGTATTTAAATGATAACGGACTGCTTGTATAGCCACGTGGTGTGGTATGCACGAATACAAATTGACCACATCACACGTGACCCATCGGTAACTAGGCTTCCAAATCACCTTTTCGATAAATTGCGAAACACTTTTGCTATCTCTAAGATAGCCCGGTATCCTACTGACTAGAGGTTGCAGGGATCGATCCATCCACGAGCTCAAAGGCTCACAGGGTGAATCAATCCCTGCAACGATAGGACAAAGAGGAGGGGGAAATTTCCTCTTGTGAATCTTAGGGAGACCATGAAAAACTGGAATGGAGGGATTCCTTGGACAGAGATAATCAACCTCTCTCTCTCTTAGGATCCCAATGTCCATTCCATCTCTTAATAATTTAGACAAGTTACTCAAACAGTCTTTTATGGGATTAGATTTCAGTTTCTGATATGTGGTATTATCATCCAAAATATTTTTTATCAACCTTGAATGAAGGTCAGAATCAAGGATACCGATGTTACCACCCTTGTCCGATTTTTTTTATTTATTTTTTTATCGTTACCCTAAGTTCTTATTTTGTGATAGATTTCTCAGCTCTCTTCTTTCGTTATGAGACAAATTATTCTTCACCTGAATTACATGTTTCTTTTTCTCATATAGTTTAGTAAGGTCCCGTTCAAGAACAAATTGGGAATCATCCATCGCCTTGACTCTCGAACTCATCGGATAGAATGTTGGGTTCCTGATGGGAAACTTTGTCTTATCAATTAATTCATCATCTTTCCGTTCTTCTGAACTTTCTTGTTCTAGTTGGTTTCAATTAATTAGAGCTATGGTGTCTTTGAAACCTCTTTCTATAAATTCACTTTCCTCTCTCCCGTCACATCAAGAGTATTTTTTTCTGGTGATATTTTCCGAAGTTAAACTTTGCTACATCTTTACCTTAAGCCTTTTCGGAAGTACTTTGTATGGGCATACAGTCAGCCATTGACTCGCATTGTAGGGAAAACCTATATACCCCAGGGAATTTTTTTAAATTTTTTTTTTATTGTTCCTTTGTTTTGGAAAGCATAGTAGACACATACCAGCCCAGCATATGCCGTGGGTGCACTCTTTGGGCATATGGTGGGAGCACGCTCTCTTTGGGCATATGGTGGGAGCACGCTCTCTTTGGGCATATGGTGGGAGCACGCTCTCTTTGGACATGTGGTGGGAGCACTCTCTTTGGACATATGGTGGGTGCACTCTTTGGGCATATGGTGGGCGCGCGCTCTCTTTGGACATATGGTGGGCGTGCGCTCTCTTTGGACATATGGTGGGCGCACGCTCTTTGGGCATATGGTGGGTGCACGCTCTTTGGGCATATGGTAGGAGCATGCTCTTTGGGCATATGGTGGGAGCATGCTCTTTGGGCATATGGTGGGAGCACGCTCTTTGGGCATATGGTGGGAGCACGCTCTTTGGGCATATGGTGGGCACGCAGGAGCCTATGACATTTACCCTGTGAGGCCACAGTGAGTACTCTAATCAATAAGGAGGGATCCCAAAAAGGCCGTCCTTCTATTACCTGCATAGCATAACAGTTTTTTGTTTTTTTTTCATATGTTGCCACTTCATGAATAATTTATCTTTCTGTGATTTATCATTATCACTTTATTTTTTGTGTGACTTACCTTTTATATCTTTTGAGTGATTTTAATTGTTTTTAATACATGCAGAGTCTAGATAAAGATCTCGTGACCGTGAACCAGTACATTAGCAGAGATGAGCGAATAAGCTCCAACCCCGTAGTAAGGGTTGTGTATGGTGACCCCTTAATAAGCGGAGAAAAACTGGAATTGCCACAGAACAGTCATGTACATTGTTCCAAAATATGGAGTTGCAGAGAAAGGATCTCCATAGAGTATTTAATGCACATCATCCAGCAGAAAGATGACAAGGATGATCTGCCACTACTATGGAAGTTCTTGGAGAAGGTACGTTTTGTGTTGATGGACTCCTTGTAAACGATTGGTCAGACTTATCACCTTATTGTTTGTTTTAAGTTAATTGCAGTTTCTGAATGGATAGGAGCTCAAACATGTGCTGCCACCTTTAGCGTTCACATATTTACAAGTAATACTGTTTTTCATTCAATGATATACATCTAAGGCCACCTGCAGATGGGCGGGTCGGATCTGGCGGCGAGGATTCTCGGCGCGGGACCCGACCCGAGCGCCTGCAGGGACCAGCGCGTACTAGCCCGCGGCTCTGGCTGTTTGATGTGCCGGGCAGCCGGTGCATGCGCAGACCGGAGCCGGCGGCGGGTTAGTGACATTTCTGTGCGGGGCTCTGCGAGCCCCAAACAGAAGTGGAACATGCCGCGGTTTGTTTGCCACGCGAGATTTCGCGCGGCCAAACCGCCTCCGTCTGCATAGGATTGCGCTTGTTAACGCAATCCTATGCTGGCTTCCAGTGGCGGAAATCCCATGGAAAATCCTGCCGCGGAATTTTCGCTCGTGTGCAGGCGCCCTATAAGTTCCAATACAGTACTAAGGCTAGCTTCTGATGACCTGTCCTTAGGTTAGTTCATCAATAGTAGATTTATAGGGGTCTGCTGTCCAAGATGTCAGCACTTAACCATTTCCCTGGATCAGTGTCTTTGTATACGGAGCTGTTTTGCTGCCAGAAGCAGAGAGCTCCATATATTGTACAGTGTTGATACTGCAGCCTGAGTCTCATTGAAGTGAGTGGGACTCGGCCTGCACATGGATATAGCTCTTTTCAATTAGTGGAAACAAGATGTAACATATATTTCTTTTGCCATATTTGCCACAGATCTGATGTGAATTCCATCCAGATTGAGAAATAACTCTGTGGCAAAAATTGGCTGCGTGAACATGGCCTAAGCAAAACGTAAAAAAAAGGCTTTGGTACGGTGTTGGCCAGTAGAGCAGAGTGTGATTATTCTCAGTAAGAGAAATCAAGTAATCTTGTAGATATGATAGCTTTGAATGGCTAACAAAAATACATGATGTAATAGCGAGCTTTCGAACCTACGCAGGGTCCTTCCTCAGGCTTAACCCCTTCCCGCCCCAGGACGTACTGGTACGTCCTGGGAGCCTGGTACTTCCCGCAACAGGACGTACTAGTACCTCCTGGGGATAGCGCGAGATCATATATGTGATCCCGCAACGGGAGCCGGCTGTCAGTCACAGCCGGGTCCCGCTGCAACAGGGGGGCATTGGAGATGCGCCCCCTGCTGTTAATCCCTTCCCTGCCGCGATGTAAGTAGATCACGGCAGGGAAAGAGTTCACAGAGGGACCGCACTCCCTCTGTGTCTCCGGCCGGTTCTCGCAATGTCATCGCTAGAGCCCGGCCTGTCACCATGGCAACAGGACGCCAGGCACTGGCGTCCTGTATTGCCTATGCCTATGATCGCTGTATGATCGCTGCCTTATGACAGCGATCATAGGCACAGTGCTGCAAGTCCCTCAGAGGGACTCAAATTGTGTAAAAAAAGAAAATAAAAATGTAAAAAAACCCCTTTTTTTAATGCTTTTTCTAATATTAGCATAAAAAAAGGTTAAAAAAAATTAAAACCCCACATATTGGGTATTGACGCGTCCGTAGCGATGTGTACAAAAAGTTGAACACGCTTTTTATTTTGTACGGCAAAAGGCGTAACAAAAAACGCTAAAAAACAAAGGCAAAATGCTAATTTTTAGCATTTTGCCTCCCAAAAAATGCAATAAAAGTTATCAAAAAAGCTGTACATTCCCCAAAATGGAACCAACAAAAACTACAGCTCATCTCGCAAAAAATAAGCCCTCATGGAGCTCCGTACATAGAAAAATAAAAAAGTTACAGGACTTTGAATGCAGCTATAGAGGAAAAAAAAGATTTCCAAAAAAAAGGGTTTTTATTGCAAAAAGGTGTAAAAACGTAAAAAAATATAAGAATTTTGGTATCGTTGTTACCGTACCGACCCGCAGAAAAAATTTAGTGTGTCATTTATGCTGCATGATTAACGCTGTAAAAAAAAAAATCTATGGCAGAATTTATGCGTTTTCTCTCCCTGTTATCATAAAAAAAATAATAGAATATATCGTAAAACTTTTATGTACCCAAAAGTGGCACCGATAAAAACTACAGTTCACCACGCAAAAAACAAGCCCTTATAAGGCCGCGTCGACGGAAAAATAAAAATGTTATGGCTTTTGAAAAATGGAGATGGAAAAATGCCAAAAATCACTTGGTCCTCAACGCCAAAATAGGCCATGTCATTAAAGGGTTAATGGAATAAATCTAAAGACGTATTTAATACATACATATGATCACAAGTTCCTGCCCTCACATGTGATCATGTGTATTTATTAAATTCGTCTTTAGATCTGTTCCATTATGCCTGACAAAGAACCCTGAGTAGGTTGGAAAGCTCGCTATAACATCATGTATTTTTGTTAGCCATTAAAAGGTATCATATCTACAAGGTTACTTGATTTCTCTTACTGAGAACAATCACAACACAAATGGCAGGCTGCTGTCGCACATGGGGTTCAGTCTAAACACTTCTCACATTTTTGGCTTCATCAGTTTATGGCTTCTGTTCCGTCGTCTCTTCAGCTGACATATCACCGCGTTGCTTTGTCTATTCTATGAGCAGCCCTGTGGCATATGATATAACATAATCCACTGCTGAATGTTCTCATAGGAAGCTGAACTAAAGATGGTGCGGTTCCTACCAGGAATCCTGAGTCTTCAGAAAGAGCTGGTAAAGAGTTTCCAGAACTGCAGAGATATCAAGCATGAAACCATACAAGACTTCTTGGACTCCATACCCTCTGGTACGTTTCTCCCTGTTTCTTATTTCTTCCGACGTCTACCATCACAGTAGTGTTGGGACACCCCTATATACACATACTGTATACTGTGGGCGCGGACACCATTTATCTAATGAGCATGGCTATATCCATGATGGCTTTGGACATTACTGTGGAGAGAATTTGTTTTTTCAAGAAGAAGACTATCAGATTCCGTGTAGTAATCTGAGCCCAGGAGAAATTCAAATCAAACCACTTATGTGGTATCAAATAATTTCTGCTTTATTCTGAGGTGGACAAAGCATATATAGCCTAAATGACATCATAGCAAAACGTATATACCTTCAAGATGGATAGAATATATGATAGGCTTAAGATAAAAAATGATTAACATAAGTTACACCTTCTAGGGTGTATCTATTACATACAATGAGACCACTATGAATTCAGGAGAAAGGAATGCATGTAATACTTTACAGACTTACCCCCTGTAGTGTGTAGCTTCCTGTCTATAGATATGCATACATGGGGGGTCTAGTAGACTATCATCTTTCCTGAGAAGACATGGAGGCCTAAAGAAGGGTTATATTTTAACCCTTTCACTACTCATACCAGTATCATGCTCTACAATGCAATATAGAATAATTAACTGATACATTGATCTACAATTTTCTTAACAATTACATCATTGCAGGGTTGCAAGCCATACAGAAATTCCTGCACCGTCTGTAGAAATGGCACACTTTTTTCCCCCAGTGTCCGTAAAAAAAATGGATTTTGTCAATGTTTTTTTTTTTTGGTATTTGAGAAAGGTATTATGACTGCAATGATCATCATGTTACAACTCACAGTAAATGCTGGTAATGAGTTTGTGTCCATATCTGACCTATAGGCACTTATGTTTATCATTCAGTATGGTTTTCCAATGTGTTCATAAAAGTTCTTGGCCGTCCATGATTTTTGGATACTTTGTCCAGAAAAAAAGAAAAACTCAGGATGGGTGACCCTGCACATTAGTCGTAATCCAAATATTATTTTGTTTCACCATACAGCGGGTGCGCAACATTTAATGAAGGAGCGGGTAGAAGATTTTCTCTTAACATGGAATAATTTGCGGTATTCCCTTCAAACTAATGGTAAGTGACTTGAAACAATAAATCTACTTATAACTACTGTATATACTCGAGTATAAGCAGAGTCTTTCAGCAATTTTTTTCATGTTGAAAAAGCACCCTCAGCATATACTCGAGTCAGGGAAGGGTTAAAAAACCCAAAAAACTCCATACTTACCTCCCTGGCGGAGTCTGTGTCCCCGGCGGCGGTGCAGCAATCTGAAAGAATCCTTCCCGCTGTCATTCCCCACTGTCAGCGCTGTGATTGGCTGTGAATAATCGAGCACCGGCTGTGATTGGCCAGCGCTTGATCCAATCACAGCACTTCCTTCCACAGTGCTGACAGCAAGGGATTTGAAAGCCGAGCAGGGAGATAACAGCGGGGAGAATTCTAAAGCAGTGGCAAGCTGCTTTAGAATTCTCCCCGCTGTCATCTCCCTCCTCGGCTTTCAAATCCCCCGCCATCAGCGCCGTGAATGATCAAGCACTGGCTGTGATTCACAGTGTATCGCAGCTCGGACGGCAGGGAATGACAGAGCCGAGCAGAGAGGACAGCAGGGAGAATAATAGCAGCTTGCGGCACCGCCGCCAGGAACACAGCTGCCGGCTGGGAGGTGAGTATGGAGTTTTTTTTGTTTACCCAGCATATACTTGAGTGATCGGCTGCTTGGGACCCTGGCCGATCAGCTGGTTGAGCGTTTTCTAGGAGCACTACAATATACGGGGATTGGAGCGTCAACCACTACAATGGGGTCAGAGCAGCAGCTTGTGTTTCAAGCCCTGTGTATTGTGAAGGTGACAGCGGACACCCAATCAGCTGATTGGCTGGAGTCCTGATTGGTCGATAGGTCATCAATAGTATTTCCTTGGAAAACCCCTTTAACCTGGAAAAGTCAGCTTCAGCTTATGTAGTTGTCTCACTGAGGGTCTGGGCAGTATGGACCCCTGGAGAAGGTAGCCACCAATCTGTTATCACTAGCCTTATAAGTAGTGTTCTGGAGTCCTTTTACATAACTTGATCTGAGCCGGGTAACGAGCATCGATGCCAATGTCATCATGTCCCTAATACAATATCTTTGTTGGCAGCACATTCCCAGTACGTTACATGGGCTGATCGGGCAAACAAATATTCCCATCCTATCGTGATCATCCGCATGTAAAAGGGCCTTTACTCGGGCAAAGTCCTAATGTGCAAACCTTGGGAATAGACAGACTGAATTACTGGGGCTCTGGTCAGTTAGAAATATTTTCCATAATGAAACTGTCTTATTGTTCCTGTTTTAGGTGAAATAAAACTACCGGATGACATATGTGACAGCGTCCTCACCAAGACTAGTAAATTCGCCTATCTTCTTCCCCGTCGGCAAGGAGATGGCTTATGCGCCACCGCACTCATCAGCTACCTCATTACTCTGCACAACAGTTTTATATATGCTCTGGCCAAACACACCAAGAATGACCAGAAGTAGGTTACATCGTTCTATTCTATGTGCGTTCTGCTGGTGAGCGGAGGCCAAACATCTAATTGTTGTAATCCTTGTGCTCAGGTATTCCATCACATCCTCTGAAGTAACCAATCTGCATGTCATCAACTATGAAATGGAAAAAGATTTAGTCCCCATAATCCTGTCCAACTGCCAGTACACCCTGGAGAGCGGCAAAGAGACCTTGCAAGAATTTGATCTCGGAAAGATACAACATCAAATTGCCTGCCGTTTTTTTCAAGGCAAACCTCTTATCAGGATGGTTGTAAGTAGCAGGATGAGTATCTGTGGGGTATCATCACACGTTTGGCCTTATGAACTTTATTCTGAATCCATTCTACACTGATGAAAACTTTCATCTACACTGCTCAAAAAAATGAAGGGAACACTTAAAGGGGTTGTCCCGCGCCGAAACGTTTTTTTTTTCTTTTCAATAGCCCCCCCGTTCGGCGCGAGACAAACCCGATGCAGGGGTTAAAAAAGAAAACCGGAGAATGCTTACCTGAATCCCCGCGCTCCGGTGACTTCTTACTTACCTGGTGAAGATGGCCGCCGGGATCTTCACCCTCGGTGGACCGCAGGGCTTCTGTGCGGTCCATTGCCGATTCCAGCCTCCTGATTGGCTGGAATCGGCACGTGACGGGGCGGAGCTACAAGGAGGCGCTCTCCGGCACGAGCGGCCCCATTCAGAAAAGAAGAAGACCGGACTGCGCAAGCGCGTCTAATCCGGCGATTAGACGCTGAAAATTAGACGGCACCATGGAGACGAGGACGCTAGCAACGGGACAGGTAAGTGAATAACTTCTGTATGGCTCATAATTAATGCACAATGTACATTACAAAGTGCATTAATATGGCCATACAGAAGTGTATACCCCAACTTTGTTTCGCGGGACAACCCCTTTAAATCACACATTGAGTCTTAATGAATGAAAGTTGAACATTTCCTCTCATCTGTGAAGAGAACAAGCCGTCAACGACGGACCTGCCAGTTCTGGTATTCACTGGAGAACACCAACCAAGCTTCATGATTCTGGCCAGTGACTGCAGGTCCTACTATAGAACGTCGGTCCCTCATGCCACCCACATGGCGTCTGTTCCGGACAGTCTGGTCAGTACATACAGACCAATAGCCCTGGAGGTCATTTTGTAGGGCTCTGGCAGCGCTCCTCCTGTCCTGATGCCCTTCTACGGCCCTGTCCAGCTCTCCGGATGTAACGGCCTGTGTCTTGGTACCTACGGCATCCTCTTGGGATCTTTCTGGGAGACACGTTAAACCTCCAACCTAGAGGAGTAGAGCTACTTGTACAATCTGATTGGGCTACAGGTAGCACCTCGTGCTTCTATTAGTGACAAGGAAACCAGCACAATGCAGAACTAGAGAGGAACTAGAGAGGTCAATAAGGAGAAGGAAGTGTTTCAATTCCCTTTATGAAGTTTCTCGTTGCCCCTCCGGCGCTCCTGTTGTTACTTTCATTTGCAACAAAGCAGGTGACATGGATTCACAATCACTTCTGCTTCCTGAATGGATGGATTGATGTCCCTGAAGTGTAAGTGACTCGGTGTTATGCTGAGATGCTAAAGTGTTCCCTTAATTGTTTGAGCAGTGTATTTGAATACTTCATCAATTGTGGGTTGGGTAAAACCTAACAACGCAATTAATAGATGTAAATAATGTTTTTTTCTGTCCAGCTTACTGTACTCAGGAGAATTGTTATATTGTGTAGGACCTCCTTTAGCCCATCAAAGTGCAGCAACTATATGTGGTGTTGATTCCATAAGTGGGCAGAAAACGTCTGGAGAGATGTTGAGCCATGCCATCTAGATAGCCACCCACAGCTCCATGGTATTTGTAGGTGCAGGATCTCGCGTGCAAATGAATCTCCCCCATTACATCCCATAAATGCTTGATTGGGCTCATGTTGTGGCGAATGTGCCGGCCTCCCCATTTGTAGGAACTCTGTATAATACTCCTTGAACCAATTCTGCACAACTTGGGCCTGGTAGGACACAGAAGACAAAGGTAGAGCTAACCCTAAGTCCAATTGCGTGGGGTGTCTCAAGTAGCCAGAAGTGAGTTCATAGTGTTGGGGTTTAAAGAAGAAGTGCTTCCAGTCCAGACAAAGCGCCCATCCTTCAGGAGAGGGCTTATAAGTATACTGGAGAGGAAAAAGTCTGCTAGCAACACATACTCCATTAAAACAGAGGATAGGCTAAATAGGATTAGCCTAAACTTCTCTTTTATTGGGTAAAGCCAAGCAAAGCGTGTGTTTCAGAGTTGAAAAAAAAAAACCCTCTTCCTCCACTACATGGGAGGGGGGGGGGGGCATGCTGCTTCTTTTAAAATGAAGGTGTCAGCTGTGTGTCCGTAAAAATAGAGTTGGACTGTGTTGTAAGAAAATAGTTGGATTGTCACGCAGTTGACACCTTCATTCCAGCAGTGTGCCCCCCAGTGTAGCTGAGGAAGTGGGCTTTTTTTTTTTTTACCCCAAAACGTGTCTCTTGCTGGGCTTTATCCAATAAAAAAGAAGCTTGGACTAATCCTATTTAGCCCACCATCTGTTTTAAGGGAGTTTGCGTCGCTACTAGACTTTCTTTTTTCCTGTCTGAACTTGGGCCTCATGTCATGGTGCATTATCCTGCTGACATATCCCATCATTGTTGGGGGTCCATTAAGACCATGAAGCTCTGCAAATATCACCAAGCAGTGAAACGTAGCGGAAACCAGTCAATGACGTGTGTTAGTGGACCAGTGGACCCAACCCAAGAGAACACTCCACACAAATACAGACCCACCACCAACCCGCCCCCCCCTAAACAATATTGCAATGGGAAACTCAATCTATAGCAGAATTTCTCTTTACTATGCTAGAATATTATATATAACATTACTATTTTCTGTTTTCGTATAAGAGCCCAACGCTGTTAAATCATGGGGACAGCCAGTGCTGTAGTATAAAGCATGTATATCTTGGGGATTAAATAATCCAGGAGAAAAAGACCACCAAGGAATTGTGTATTTGCATAAATATACCACATAACACAAACCTCTTGTCTTCTTATTTCCTGACACTTTAAGGGCCTACCAACAATTTTATCTACCCAAGATCGGAACTATGAAAACCTATTCATGGATGTACGGAAAAAGCTGGAACAGGTAGCTTGCAAGTAATAAGACCAGTAATGATGTATTAACATTATTAAAGCTACCTCCAAAAATAATGGATTTGTTTTCATAGATTCCATTACCAAACTCCGCAATAGCTTTCATAAGCAAAGACCTAAATACCTTCAGCGATGTCTGTGAGGCCATAAACCTGGTCGATATCATGCTGGGATTCTTATCAATGTCTGGAGGAGATCCAGAACTTTCCATTACAACGTACATTGAGAACGTCTTACAGATGAAAGACCAGAGCAGCGTTCATGTCCTTGAGGTAAGTAACCAACGCTAGGGAGTCTTCTGTGTATATATGTATGGAAACCTATGTTGTGTTCCAAAAATCAAGCTGGGGTTTAAAATGATTGCTTTTGGAATGAAACACAACAGACGCAGGAAAGAGGTGCCAAACAAAAGGCGAACTCTCCAATTTGTGTCGTAAAAGTCATGGTGGGGTATCAGAAGATTAAATGTTGCTGTACAGAACACTGTACATCTCAATACACATGAAGTAAATTAAAAACCAACTCAAATAGGTTTTTGCTCATGTTTATGGAAGTTATATGTGGGCGGTGTTGGTGGCTTAACAAGCATCTAAGGGCTTGAAAACAATGGAAGCCATCCGATCCGTGGCACACCGCAGCTGACACTGTGGACGTGCCGTGAATCCCGCGGAAAAGCAGGAGATTGAAAAAAAAATGTACTGTGCATGTCCGACAGCGAGCCATGAGGACTATGCACAGTACAGCGAACCCGGACATGGGGGGATCCATGCTGTTATGGGAATAATACCATATTCTGGATGAGTTCACTGTCTGCTCCAAATAAATTATAAGGAGAAGTAGGATGCATCCATTGTAACGGAGTCTGACTCCATGTTGGTCAATCATCAGTACACTTCTGATTTATTAGCATCAAAGTGGAAATGACACACCAATACACATGTACGCCCCCAACATCATAACAACTCATGATTGGTTCAGTATGTTGCTACTAAACTCGTAATTCCTAAGAAACTCAACTAGCATGGACTTTATCAATATCCCTGCCTGGCCCAAGAAATCCAAGAAAAGAGATAAGAAGCAGCCTCCCCTCATGAAGGTCGGCATCCCGGGTCTTTCTTGTAAGAAACACATCTGAAGACAGTGCTGTGGCTTGAGAGCTGTGTGTAGGAGTGTGTTGGAGATACCGCACAAGAGTCCCACTCACACTAGTGTACAATATTGAACCAGTTACCATTTAACTGCTAGCTATTTCCTAGGAAGGTAGGAATGTGTATATGTGTATGCATACATACATATATATACATACACACACAATAGAATACATATATTATTACTATAATAGCGCAGATGCCACTGCCGGCAAAACAGGTAAATAGGGCTCACTGGCTGCGGCTGGGCTGGATTCCATGTAGGATTCCCTGTACGGAATCCGACCCGCCGGTGAACATTAGGCTTTAGGGTATGTTCACAGCGAAGTCTGATGCAAACTTTTCTGTTTAAATCTCACCTCTAAAAACCACAGCTGAGCTGCGGATTTTTACCATGGCAATGCAGTTGTATGGCCGTGGATCACACTGATTCACCCCTTTCTAATGAGCAAATCCACGTGAAGAGACATGTCACTACTTTTATTCTGCAATCAAATTTAAAATTTGTATGAGGAAAAATCAATGTGTTGCTTATTCTGCGTCAAATTAGCATCCGCTTTTCCGCAGTGTGAACAGGACCTAAGTGGTATTCTACATTTTGACACAATTCAAGAACCTCGGGAGCGAAATCAGGAGTGACAGATTCAGCAATTTACCTGATTTGCTGTTTCAAGTGTTGAATGTTTTGGACATGAGCACCGTAGTTTGCTTCATATACCCCAGATCCATAGGTGCGGGAGCCATTGCTGCTATCTGCTCCTATGGAAATGTCTCACCAAGAAACTCTGTAACAATCCTGGCATAGTGAGGAGAAGCACTTGCTGAAGGATCATATTCCCATTAAATTAGGGGAATGAAAACCGTTCAAACAGGTCGAGGTAATTCTGTGATATCACAGCGCCTTTTACAAAGAAAAATGGGCGAATCACGTCATCTCTGACAAGAGCACGCCATACGTCAAGTATAGGGCTACTACAGACATGTTCAACACAGTCATGGGGGCATTCATTAGCCCATGTTCTTAAGTTGTGCCAGCCATGCTATGCTTATAGCCTGTGCTATTAAAGGAACACTCCAGTTAAAAAAATCTAGCATTACATACTGTTTATACTGTACTAGCTGATATACCTGGCTTCGCCCGAGTTAATCTGGTACGGGTGTTTACCTGTTTGCACAGAAAATTTTATGAAGTAGTGGTTACTTCAGAGGAACCGAGGAATAAAATATGTATACACATAAAGGAGCGTTAGATTCTCCTCAGGCTGCATGTACCAATGTACCTCTGCAGAATGTGCCCCTCCTCCCACTCGACTAATTTTTTTTTTCCCTTTAAAGTTAACGCCCCTTTTTATTTATACTTTCCCCCAGACTGGAGATTGCAGCCCCTTCTTAGCCTTAAAGGCTCCATGCCTGCAGTTCATGGCCACTTCCTTATGTACTTTACAGCCTTTCAGTATATACACACAGAGGTCAGTTAGATTCTCCTCAGTGTATATATACGCAGAAATCCGTTATATTCTTCTCAGTATGTATACCTAAAGGTGAGGTAGATTCTCCTTAGTATATACACATAGAGGGGAGGTAGATTCTCCTCAGTATATACACATAGAGGGGAGGTAGATTCTCCTCAGTATATACACATAGAGGGGAGGTAGATTCTCCTCAGTGTATACACATAGAGGGGAGGTAGATTCTCCTCAGTGTATACACATAGAGGGGAGGTAGATTCTCCTCAGTGTATACACATAGAGGGGAGGTAGATTCTCCTCAGTGTATACACATAGAGGGGAGGTAGATTCTCCTCGATATATATACACATAGAGGGGAGGTAGATTCTCCTCGATATATATACACATAGAGGGGAGGTAGATTCTCCTCGATATATATACACATAGAGGGGAGGTAGATTCTCCTCGATATATATACACATAGAGGGGAGGTAGATTCTCCTCGATATATATACACATAGAGGGGAGGTAGATTCTCCTCGATATATATACACATAGAGGGGAGGTAGATTCTCCTCGATATATATACACATAGAGGGGAGGTAGATTCTCCTCGATATATATACACATAGAGGGGAGGTAGATTCTCCTCGATATATATACACATAGAGGGGAGGTAGATTCTCCTCGATATATATACACATAGAGGGGAGGTAGATTCTCCTCGATATATATACACATAGAGGGGAGGTAGATTCTCCTCGATATATATACACATAGAGGGGAGGTAGATTCTCCTCGATATATATACACATAGAGGGGAGGTAGATTCTCCTCGATATATATACACATAGAGGGGAGGTAGATTCTCCTCGATATATATACACATAGAGGGGAGGTAGATTCTCCTCGATATATATACACATAGAGGGGAGGTAGATTCTCCTCGATATATATACACATAGAGGGGAGGTAGATTCTCCTCAGTATATACACGTAGAGGGGAGGTAGATTCTCCTCAGTATATACACGTAGAGGGGAGGTAGATTCTCCTCAATATATACACGTAGAGGGGAGGTAGATTCTCCTCAGTATATACACGTAGAGGGGAGGTAGATTCTCCTCAGTATATACACGTAGAGGGGAGGTAGATTCTCCTCAGTATATACACGTAGAGGGGAGGTAGATTCTCCTCAGTATATACACGTAGAGGGGAGGTAGATTCTCCCCAGTATATACACGTAGAGGGGAGGTGTAGATTCTCCTCAGTATATACACGTAGAGGGGAGGTAGATTCTCCTCAGTATATACACGTAGAGGGGAGGTAGATTCTCCTCAGTATATACACGTAGAGGGGAGGTAGATTCTCCTCAGTATATACACGTAGAGGGGAGGTAGATTCTCCTCAGTATATACACGTAGAGGGGAGGTAGATTCTCCTCAGTATATACACGTAGAGGGGGGGGGTAGATTCTCCTCAGTATATACACGAAGAGGGGAGGTAGATTCTTCTCAGTATATACACGAAGAGGGGAGGTAGATTCTCCTCAGTATATACACGTAGAGGGGAGGTAGATGCTCCTCAGTATATACACACAGAGGGGAGGGAGATGCTCCTCAGTATATACACACAGAGGGGAGGGAGATTCTCCTCAGTATATACATATAGAGGCGAGGGAGATTCTCCTCAGTATATACACAGAGAGGTGAGGTAGATTCTCCTCAGTGTATACACAGAGAGGTGAGGTAGATTCTCCTCAGTATATACACATAGAGGTGAGGTAGATTCTCCTCAGTATATACACATAGAGGGGAGGTAGATTCTCCTCAGTGTATACACAGAGAGGTGAGGTAGATTCTCCTCAGTACATACACATAGAGGTGAGATAGATTTTCCTTGTTATATACACATAAAGGTGAGGTAGATTCTCCTCAGTATATACACACATAAAGGCGAGGTAGATTCTGCTCAGTATATACACAGAGAGGTGAGGTAGATTTTCCTCAGTATATACACATAGAGGTGAGGTAGATTCTCCTCAGTATATACACATAGAGGTGAGGTAGATTCTCCTCAGTGTATACACATAGAGGTGAGGTAGATTCTCCTCAGTGTATACACATAGAGGTGAGGTAGATTCTCCTCAGTGTATACACATAGAGGTGAGGTAGATTCTCCTCAGTGTATACACATAGAGGTGAGGTAGATTCTCCTCAGTGTATACACATAGAGGTGAGGTAGATTCTCCTCAGTATATACACAGATAGGTGAGGTAGATTCTCCTCAGTATATACACATAGAGGTCAGGTAGATTCTCCTCGGTATACAAATCATCTCCCTAGGTTTTGTAATGTAATAGTATTACATCATACCGCATATGTCATGCCACACCACAGGCATAGCTTGATAGGCAATCTGCAATGGCAGCCCTGGGGGCTTTCAGAAGACCACCAGCTGCTATGGCAACCAAATGGCACCACACGATCTCATCGCAGAGGGCTGTTTAGGACCCCTGAATTTTGATCGGGGCATTTACATCTTGCTTTCAAAGTTTCACCACAGCCCCCCCCCCCCCATTCCCCCCGTGGGATCAAACACTGAAAACTCCTGATGTAACTCTACTTCCCGTGTCTAAGAACCTAATGAGAATTTAGGTGAAGCCGTTCTTACAGTACATGCACATAGTGTATGAAATGCAGAAATTCTGCCATATGGATGTATTCACACATGGCAGATTTTCGTGTGGATCTGCATCATTTGGTGGGGATCTTGATGTGGATTTGCAGCAGATTTCATTTTTTCAATTAAGGGGCGAGGTCTGCTGTGAATCCGCATCGTCATCAGCACCGAGTGATGGGGATTTTGGAGCCGATTTTCACGTCAACCACATGTGAACACAACCTAATTCAGTTCCAGCGAAGCAGATGAGATTTTCACAAGTCTCGTCTACACGCTGGATTCTCTCTGTGTGTAAACTTGCACGCAGAACGCGTTTTGAAATCTGTAGCAGGTCCATTGTTTCTGCGGCTTTTCAGTGCGCATTTCACCCTTTGCTATACATCAGCGAAAAACTGCTGCAAATGCACAACAAAATTAGCATGTAACACGTTTTCCGCAGCGATGTCTGCCCCTCGGGTAAACACATAAGTATAACTTCGTTTGAGTGATAATGAAAAAGTGTACAATTTTCATATTCCTGTAATCTTTCGCATTGTTTGCAGGCATTAAAACGCTGTTACCTGAAGAACACCGTCGCTCTCTGGCAATTACTCACCACGCTGAAGTCGGAACATCTTCTGCGTCTTAAAAGAGTAAGATATAACTTTGTCTTAAGAATGTTTTAGCACTTCTGTGCATCTTGATGAATGTAGGAGCCTAAAACATCCCTAATACTGTGTTTTTTGGTTTTTTTTTCAGGACCCTTTTGTTGATGTAGACCGAGCTTATAAGAGGAGATTGGACAAGGAAGGGCGGCAACAACTCCATGTTTTCCTGGAGCAAAATGGAACAAATGTCTTTTTGTTCGAATTGCATGAGATGATCACCATAAAACTCATTACTCCGCACAGCACTGATTATTTCAAACCCTCCTGGACGTAAGTGACATTAATGTTCATTGCTTTATATTAATCATTTTATATAATGTACTTTGTACGCAAGTACATTATCCTGTGTACTAAAAGTATGGAGGCTGCTGTTAGAGCCGTGCCCAAGTATGCTCTTTGTTGTACAAGACCCTAAAGGTGAGCTCCCTCCATGTTTTTCGGTTTTGCGTCTTTCAGTGGTGTGATCTCCATGCCAATATCATCTCTGACAGTATCAGCCATCGTGTTCTTTGCCAGCCGGGTCTTCTGTTTGCCACTGATCTGTCCAAGCATTATAGATTTTTCCAGCAACTCTGCTAGAAAATGGCCAAAATCCGTGAGCCTGAGCCCGGCCATCTTGCTCTCTAGTGATTATATCCGCAACAGGAATTGTGAAGGAAAGTGGAAATACTCAAAAATCGTATAATTTTTTATGATCGTTCTGACCTGCAGAAAATAAGTTATCATCGTGCATAGTGAACACTGTAAAAAAAAAAAAGTAAATGGCAAAATTCCTGTGTGTTTTTCACCATGCTCTCCAAAAAAGTAAGTTTATATGTACCATAAAATAGTATGGGTAAAAACGACCGCTCGCCACGTAACGCGTACCCTCATGATTATGTCCAGGGAAAATGTAAAAAGTTGTGGCTTTTGAAAAATGGAGATGAAAATTCCAAATATCCTTACATCCTTAGCTCCAAAATAGGCTTCTTCCTTAAGGGATTAAACCTGATTTTGTTTATAAATCATAATCTTAACATTAATGTAGAGAAGGGCTTTTTGACATTCAACCCCCCCCCCCCCCCCACACACACACACACCCCACCACCACCACCACCGTCACCGTCTGAAAGGTCTTGTGGTGTGCCTGGACTATTCTAGCAGCAGCCTAAGGTCTCCTCTGTAAACGTAGAGCTCCTTGCAGCAGCACCAGTAGTAATAATCACATCTCTGCTCCCATTTCATTGTGTTTCACCCCTGAAATTCTTGATTGCAGCCTCAGAGAAGTGCTGGGACCCCTTCTTGATGCCAAAAATGTCTCCTTCCCTGAAATGGACAATGACTTTCCGGAGCAGATTGCACTCGCCCATTGCATCGACGCGTGGAAGATCGCTGCCTCTAAGAAGTGGGATCACCTATAACGTTGCCTGCTGCTCCCCCGGACTGACACTCCCTACTTCTGCCGCACACTCAGGCTTTTGTACTTTTTTTTTTACTGATGAATATTTTATATGGGACCATGGCAGATATTGTCAGAAATGACAGGGATCAACGATATATAGTAGGCATATAACCAGGGAACCACAATAAAGTGCACAACCGATCATGTATATACCTGTATCCTGTACATACCTTCCCGCTATCACGTGTACAGTTCATGATGAGCAGCGTGCTGTAAGTGATAACGGACATACTGTGCCTTACGGAGCAATTACATGGAATACATTGAAGAAACATCTTTTAAAAGGGTTGTGTCAAGATGGCATCCTCTGTTCATGTGTCCTATTAGGGAGTATGAATGTCATACAGTGGGGTCCCCAGATCGTGAACCCCTCTATATCCCAGAAAAAATCCCATTCTTGTGGACCTTCTACCACCCTGGTATTATAAGCCAGTCATTCATCTGAATGGCCAGCTGTTTGTTTAAAGTGGAGCTGAGGGCGACCAGTTTCCAAGGATTTGAGCATCTTGGCACGACCCCCTTGACAGCATTTCATAGTATGACGTAAAATAACTTTGTAAGTAGTTTGCAGTGATCATGACTTCTCTATTCATACCCATGGCTGCTCCCAACATGTGGCTGGCTGCACTCTGAAGCAAGCAGTGCTATGTCTCCAGGGTCCTACAATGTGTCACTATTAGCTGAACTAACAGCACAATGCTCAATTACACTTAGTTTTGATTGGGAAATGTATAACTTTACACGAGTCCAAAACAATTCATGCAACATACAGAAGAGACAATAGCATAGTACTCCATACAGACATGGACCGCAGCTGGTAATCCAAGCACAGGGACTGCCGTAGCGAACAGGAAGTACTTGGCACATTTTGTTTTTCTTCAGCCAAGTAAATTAGCACTTAGTCTTAAATAATCCGACTTCTGGAAGTCCGTATACTTGTGAGCTGTTCTGTTATCAGCTGTTACATGTACTAATAATATGTCCTTGTTGGCTTTACCTCTGCCAGGTGAGTTTATTGGCCTATACAAGGCAGCTAACTCGATTGCTTAAACTGGTTGACTTACAGAAATAACTGGTATACTTGGCACATAAAAATACCAACTGTGACAAATATGCCATTAAAAATTGCTCCATGGTTAGTTAGCGATGGGCGTTTGTGTCTCATTTAGGCCTTAGTCACACGGGCGTTTTTTCACGCGATTTGCGCATCGCATGACGGATGCGCATGCGCAAATCGCGTGACCGGCGCCGAAAAATCGGCCCAAAAATCGCCCGAAAATCTGCTCCTAGCCGCGTTTCATTAGAAACGGGCCGGAGCTGTCCAGCGCATTGCATTCAATGGAGACGGCAATACAGCCGGCTCCATTGAATGCAAGCGCTGCGGGCGAGTGTGGGATGAATTGTCGGGAAGGGGTTAAATATATAACCCTTTCCTGCAATGCATCCTGAAAAGTGAAAAAATAAAAAAAATGTATGTACTTACCTGATCCCGGCAGCTGGAGATCCCGGCGGCCGTCCTGCAGCGGGTGTGAAGGGGGTGTGACTCAGGCTTGCCCCTGATTGGCTCAGCGCTGAGCCAATCAGAAGCAAGTCTCAGTCACACCCATTCATGAATGGGTGTGACTGAGATCAGCCTCTGATTGGCTCAGGCTGAGCCAATCAGGGGCAAGCCTGAGTCACACCCCCTTCACACCCACTGCAGGACCGCCGCGGGGATCTCAGGCTGTCGGGAGCAGGTGAGTACATCCTTTTTTTTTATTTTTTCACTTTTCAGGATGCATTGCAGGAAAGGGGTTATATATTTAACCCCTTCCCGACAATTAACCCCGCGCACGCCGGCATCCCATTGCTTTCAATGGAGCGGCTGTATTGCCGCTCAATTGAATTCAATGGGCAAACATCGTTCTTCTCTGCCACAGCTGTTCCAGCTGTGGCAGAGAAGAATGATTTGTCTTCTATATGTTCTCATTGGGGTCGGCGCTGCTGCCGCCGGCCCCATTGAGCGCATATAGAGAAGAGAACAGGAATCGCAGATCGCAGATAGGTGCGATCTGCGATTTCTGTTCTCTAATTTATCGGACGAGCGCATAAAAAGCGCTCATGTGTCCGATACCATTGCAAAGCAATGGTTTTAAAAAATCGCCGGACGCATGCGCATATCGCGGCAATAAACGCCCGTGTGACTGAGCCCTTACAGTGAAATGTATTTGTATGTTAGCTGTGCACAGAGATCTTGAAATCCACCTGCGGATATTAAAGGCCAGAAGTTACAGTGTGTTGGATAATCTGGTACATAAAACATATCATCTAAGGCGCCATGCCAGAACGCCTGCACTGTTTTGTCCGGGGCTTTTCTGCTAGATCTGCATCAGAAGCTCCAAACAGAACCGCCAATGCAGATGTGAATGGACCCTAATCCCGCACCGTGTCAGCAGAGATCTAAATCAGCAATTATTGGCAGCCAGAACCGATCCTTTAGTGTAACGTCTTGGTAAACGCATGCGGATGACACCCTGCCCACTTGCAATAACACTAGCAGAATCTTCTACCCATTGGCATCCATGGGTGGGCAGGGCTTCTGGCCGCATCCGATTAAGGCTAGCTGCAAACAAACAGATTTGCATTGAGCAAGTACCGTTCGTCACATGCTATGTCAAAGTGCTTTTTCCTGCACACTCGCGGAAACCAATTACAATTTCTCTGGAGCGAAGGAAACATCACAGCACGTTCTATTTTAGTGCGGATTCCGCACTGACAGCTTCTATTGAAGTCAATGGAAGCCGTCCGACCCATGGCCCATCCACAATTAACATTCCAGATAGGTCGCGGGTATCTGAACCATCATCGCGTAGCTGCGTCATGGGAAAAAAACATTAAAAAAATCTGCACTGCATATGTCTGACAGCGGCCCACTACAGCCATCCGCAGTACAGATAAAGAAGGAAAGTGACTGACAGGTACACGCGGACGCCGGCTGCGGTCAGGGACGGATTTCACTGTGGGCTCCTGCATGCGGAGTCCGACCGGTTTATGTGCAGCCCACCTTACTGCAACATGGGACCATAACCTAAAACTAACTAACTGGCTGGCTTAAAGCGACCCTCCCATCCCCGGGTTAAAATTTTCCAAGGTTCAGAGCGGATGAGTTACTTTCTGTGCAGATCTGACTTTTCTATGGGTTCCTTAGCAATTATCCAATACGGCCACACCACTTCTCAGAATACTTGATGATTACTGCGCATCAATAGTTAGTTAATCAATGTTTTCTACTTTCAGATTGAGTGCTGGTCATTGGAAGCTGCATGCATTGTCTTAGGCCACTTTTACACACTGCATTGGCAAAGGCTACGATCAAAACTGATTTTTACTGCTGTTTTCAAACATATGTCACAGAGTTCACAGAGCTTTTTAATGCACCCTATCATTGTGATGGGTGTTGAGGTACTTTAAATACGCAAAAATGCACCAAAATGGAGCAGACAGCATTCGAGAATCGCAGCGTTAGAAATTGCCATGTTCGAGCACAGGTCTACCAATGGGAGCGTTGTACTGCGATTACCGCAGCGGGCAAAATGCCGCAGTAAAAAGGCCATGTAAATACAGAGCATAATTATGTGTGCAAAAATACAGAAAGGACTATTGTCCCGAAGGGACAAAAGGTTTTAATAAAGATTTATGGAAAACCCTGAGAACTCTCCATGTAGCTGGCAAACCCAGTTCATAGGTGATAGGATTCATTACACGTGTGATGACATAGGGCCCAACGTTACGCGGCGCCAGCTTCAAGAACGGAACCTTTAATTTGAGATTTCTAGAAGACAGGTATACCTTCTGTCCCATCCTGTAAGGTTCAGATACTGACAGACTCCTCCCACTACGCAACTGCATACAAGCTCCCGTTGCTTCCAAGTTTTTCTGTACCTCTTTCTATACTCCCTGCAGTGTATCTGTTGCGACATCAGCTGCAGGACAGTCAGATGGAGTAGGGATCGCTGTAAGGAAGCGAGGATGCTGCCTGTATACACAAAAGAATGGAGATACCCCAGTGGAAGAACAAGTGTGGTTGTTAAGCGCAAACTCTGCCAACGGCAGGAACTCTGCTCACTGATGAGCCTTTTCGCTAGCAAAGAACCGCAAATATCACACTAAATCTGACCATTAGTTTGCCGGTTGAATGCTGACAAGAAGGAAATAGACGTTCCCAGGTTTCTGCAGAAGGCTCGCCAAAACTGTGCAACAAACTGAACCCCATGATCAGATACAATGTTTTCAGGAACCCCATGTAGGCGAATGATTTCTTTTACAAAAATCTTGGCAAAATCTATTGCCGAAGGTAGCTTCTTTAATGCCACAAAATGTGCCATCTTTGAGAACCAGTCGACAACTTCTGGGATTCCGGTAGATGGGTGATAAAATCTACCGATAACTGCGACCATGGACGAGAAGGTACCGGTAACTGTCTCAGAGGACCCTCCAGAGGACGCCGACTACGTTTATTGTTTGCACAGACAGAGCATCCCTTAACAAAGTCGCGGATCTCCTGAGACATGCCTGGCCACCAGAAGTGTCTAGAACAAAGATTCAGAGTCCCCTGCACCTCCGGATGGCCTGTGAAAACAGACAAGTGAGATTCTTCAATGACTCTGAGATGTAAGGTCTCAGGCACAAACCATCTGCGTACCGTTACCGCCGAAGGAGTGTCCTGCTGAGAGTTCTGTAGTTGATGGACGAGGTTAGATTCTACAGCTGCCAACACCACCCCAGGTGCCAAGATATTCTCAAGAGTCATGGTCTCACTTTCCGGCGACCCGAAACTCCGTGACAGGGGTGTGCCTTCACATTCTTCTCTCCCGGAATATGTCATGACGAAATTAAACCTGGCGAAAAAACAACGCTCACCTGGCTTGACTAGCAGTGAGTCTTTTAGCATTGGCGAGGTCTACTACGTTTTTATGATCCGTATACACGGTAATGGGATATCTAGCCCCTTCAAAATAGTGTCACCACTCTTCTAGAGCCCACTTAATTGCCAGTAATTCACGGTTACCCATGTCGTAGCTATGTTCTGCCAAACTGAACTTCCGTGAAAAGAACGCACAGGGACTATACCCGGATCTCCCACTGACTTCCTGAGACAATACAGCTCCTGCCCCCACCTCAGACGCATCTACCTCAATAAAAGTCCAGTTTGGAAAACCAGTGGGCCCCTACTACCTGATTCAACAAGTCTGGAATCAGGGGCAAGGAGTACTGGTTCTTAAGTGTGATTTTATTCAAAGCCCAATAATCCACACTAGGCCTCAATGTCCCATCCTTCTTCTCAACAAAGAAGAGACCTACCCCGGCAGGGGAACTGGATGGCCGGATATGTCGCTTGGCCAGAGACTCCGAGATGTAGGACTTAAGGGCTTCGTGCTCACGTCCCGACAAATTGAAAATGGCTCCCTTAGGGATGGGACTGTCGGGAATCAGATCAATACCAAGTGATTATGACAGGACGACCCCCAATGTGTCAATTCCCGGGTGGACCAATCAAATTGGGGGTTGTGCAGTGCCAAGCAGGGTATACCAAGCACCACATCAACAGACATCTTTTCCATAACCAGGAAAGACAGATTCTCAGAAAGAACTCCCACAGTAAACTGTAGAATGGGAGTCCTCCATTGGACAACACCTGCAGACAGAGGGGTAGAATCAATACTGATGAAGCATATAGGGGGCTTCAGCAAGGAAAATTCAGTCATCAGAGGTCTGACAAAATTTACATTAATCAGATTGGCGGCAGCACGCGAATCAATAAAGGCTTGACCGGACCGAATACAATTCCGGAAGCCAACCTGACAATGCACCAACAACTTAGGGAGTACCTGTGATCCTAGGCGATCCTCCCGACAATCGCCTAGGATCTGTAGTTTTCCCGCCTGTTCAGACTGATGTTGCCTCTGCTTCTGTGGACAGGCTGCTACCCGATGTCCGGCTTCCCCACAGCAGAGGCAAAGACGGTGAGTCATCCGGAACAGTCGCCGTTCCCCGGGATTAGCTGGTCCACTTCCATAGGCTCGGCCCCAGGAGTTGGCATGGGAGAAGTAGGAGCGGGTCTGCAGGACGCCCTAGTTTTACAGGCCTGATGTTCCTTTTCTTTAGATCTCAGTCTCCTGTCAGCCCTTACTGCAAATTTCATCGCCTCATTAAGTGTTACGGGAGCGGGATGGAAAATAATTAGATCCTTGACAGCATCAGAAAGACCCAGCAAAAACACATCTTTGAGGGCACCATCGTTCCAGGAGGTTTCACCGGCATACTGTCTAAACTTAGAGCAATAGTTTTTAGCACACTGCTGTCCCTGACTCAAAGCTATGAGGTGAGATACTGCTAACCCCAGTCCGCCTCATCAAAAATACCTCCTAGTTCCCGAAAAAACGAATCAACAGACCGCAGGCAAGCCGAACTCTTGGGTAAGGAGTAGGCCCATGTTTGGGCGACCCCGCAGTAGAGACCTAATCAATCCCACCTTTTGGGACTCTGAGCCGGAGGATCCGGGCCGCATCCATAAATATAGTCAACATGCCTGCTGAAAAACAAAAAACTTGCTTCTCTCCCCGGAAAACACCTCAGGGAGAGGACACTTGGGCTTAGGGATAGACAGGGCAACAGGAACCTGCGCCAAAACCCACTGCTCCTGGGCCACCATACGACCGGACATGTCTTGAAGTACACCCACTCGATCCTGAAACTGACTTGCAAGGACACTCCTGGTCTCCATTGGAGAGCAAAAACAAAAACCCACTGGGCAATTTTAAGGGTCAGTTATTATATTATGGTATCCTACCCATTGATACGCCAGACTGGGTTGCCCTATACCTGTCCCTGCCTACTTGCCTCCACTCCTGGCTAACCTCAGGCGGGCAACTGGGCGGCGATCCCTGCTCTCACTAGGGACCGAGAGGGGGGACTGGCGTACCAAGATGGAACAGGGTAGAATACTGATAGGAAGGGCAGATGAAGAAAACCAACAGGAAATACACGCAGACCGAGGCAGATGGGATAACCTGGCAGATAAAGAAAAGCTGACAAACAGGAAAATGATGGAGGCAGGATGCAAGCACACTGAACAGAAACCAATAACTGACAGTGACTGGACCTCACTGCCAGCCTTATCAACAGAAGCCTCCGCCCAGAGGCGGAGAGAGGGAGGCAACACCTCCAAGCAGAATGCCATAAACAGGGGCTTGTGCATAGAGATGCACTCACAGGCGCGTGCGCACGCACGTTGCCGACCGGACCCACGAGCGCGCACCGCGACCACCAGCCACCCCTGCCCCCGGCAGCCAGACAACCAGCCAGGGGGATGCACCACGACCGTGGGACCCAGCGCCCCGCCACCCCGGGATGACCTGCAGCTGCCGCATGGTAACAGTAAGGGCAAAACTTATACCAGGGAGAGGCTGCCCACTTGCTAAACATGCAAGATAAATTTCTTTGCAAGGGTTAACCTGCCTAAGGAAAAACTGTCAGAGCAGTAGGTATGTTTTAAAGTGACCCTCCAGCTTTGGGACAGAATTCTGTGCCATCTGTGTCATCCACCAATTCCTGATCTTCAGACTACCTAAGCCTCATAGTGCATTATTGGTAGTGTTAGACTATCAATGCACTATTACGTTCTCTGTGATTGGCCAGAGCTACTCATGTGAACAGCACTGACCAGTCAGAGAGCAGTGCATTAGGTACTTAGAAAATTGCAGCCATCTTGGATTGCTGAATACAGGACCCCCAACTGACTGATCAGACGATCGTCAGAGACCAGCTGCCTGTAATATACCCCCTTACCCTCCTATCCTCGTGCAGAATTTTGTCCGGAAACTGGAAAGTCGCTTTAAAGAGAACCTATCACCTTAAATAAAGTTATGGTGCTGTTAGCCGAGGTGACAATGAGCCAAGTGATGTATTTTTTATATTCGCCTACTTTCCCTATCCTGCCCTGTCACCTGCTGAAGTCCATGTGCCGCACAAATCATGACTCTGATTGCTGTGCACGCACTTGCATACAAGCCTATCTGAAGAAAGTCCATCTGATTTGCATGTGGAATGCAGACTTCAGCGAGTAACGGCAGGAGCAGGTCAATGATTTTAAAAAATACATCCCCAGCTCCCTGTCCCTCCCATAACTTAGTTTATGGCGCTGCAGGGAGATGACCGTTTCCCTTTAATGCATCGTGGCATGGATTCTACCCCTTGTGCTAGGTATGATAAATGAAGTTTTAGGATATAGTCTATGTACCCAAAAATGGGACCAATAAAAACTACAGTTCGCCACGCAAACAACAAGCCCTTATATGGCCAAGTCGACAGAAAAATAAAAAAGTTATGGCTTTTGGAAAATGGAGATTAAAATCCACCAAAAATCGATGCGTCCTTAAGCCCAAAATAGGCCATGTCCTTAAGGGGTTAAAAAGCTAAAGTTTCATCTCCCCTTACAGATCATATCCGTGAGGAGAGATGAAATTCCATAACTGAGGTCCCCAGATTTATCCCCCAAAAAGATTTTTATCCAGCTTCGACACATGCCCCCGTCAGCAAAGTGGCGAACGCATGCGCAAAAGTCAAGAATTGTCTGGTAAATTTAAAATCTCCCTGCTCCTGACTTCCAAAAGTAGCAAAAAACCTAGAGATGTCACAGCGGACCACGGTGAACGGTTCCTGCTCACGTGATCACCGTTATTGAATGGATAATGGCGATCACATTAAAGTAAAAAAAAAATGTTGAAGTTTCATCTCCCCTCACTGAAGCGATCGAAAGTTCTTACCGGAGGCCTCCGCATTTGAACCCTTAAGCGATCCTCCTCCATTATAGGCCTAGCCATGTGTCCTGTAAGTAGATTAGGGCCACAATGGGTATGTTTCTGAACACAGGACAAACAGGGGTAACCATTTTGGGGTGAAAGTCTTCATTCATATGTGTGCTGTACAAAAAAAACAGTTTTTAAAATGACACAATAGTAGAGATGAGCGAGCGTACTCGTCCGAGCTTGATCCTCGTTCGAGTATTAGGGTACTCGAGATGCTCGTTACTCGAGACGAGCACCACGCGATGTTCGAGTCACTTTCATTTTCTTCCCTGAGAAATTTGTGCGCTTTTCTGGCCAATAGAAAGACAGGGAAGGCATTACAACTTCCTCCTGTGATGTTCCAGCCCTATACCACCCCCCTGCAGTGAGTGGCTGGGGAGATCAGGTGACACCCGAGTATTAAAATGTGTCCCGCCCGCGGCTCGCCACAGATGCATGCTAACAGAGATCAGGGAAAGTGCTGTCTTGCTGTAGCTGCTATAGGGAGAGTGTTAGGTGTTATATTCGTTTTCAAGAACCCCAATGGTCCTTCTTAGGGCCACATCTGACCGTGTGCAGTACTGCTTTTAGCAGTGTTGCACAATTTGTTTTTTTGTATATTGGGCGTGCAGACCATAGCGTCCTCAGTCTGCAGTCATTTTACAGAGTATAGGGGCAGTACTGGTGAGGCAGGGACAGTGGTACAGGGAAATTTTTCAAAAAAATTGGGGAAAAATACTATATTTGGGCTGCCTGTGACCGTCTTCAGTTTCCTGCGTGTCTGCTGGGGGTAGTAGTCGCTAATTAATACCCAGCTAAGCGTTATAGCAGGCTTGCGCATAATTGTTTCCTGGCTCTGCTGTGCGCTCCGTTACATGATCGCCATCATCCCGCCAGAGGGAAAGAGTATACATATATACGCTGCATACGGTGTCTGTCTGGTTTTACACCTCACCATTTAAAAAAATTGAAGCAAAATATTTAAGGCCTACCACTGGCCTTTGGCCACTTGACTGGTTTTGCGCTGTGAATTACACTAGCTCAGTCATACGCACCTAGGTCTCACTACAGACTTGCGCATAATTGTTTCCTGGCTCTGCTGTGCATTCCGTAAGCGAAGTCAGCCTCCAACCACAGGCCAATAAGCGGCACATTTAATTACAGCGTTCTGTTTCTGCTCTACTTGTAATACACCATGCTGAGGGGTAGGGGTAGGCCTAGAGGAAGTGGACGCGGAGGCCCAAGTCAGGGTGTGGGCACAGGCCGAGCTCCTGGTCCAGGTGTATCGCAGCCGACTGCTGCGGGATTAGGAGAGAGGCAAGTTTCTGGGGTCCCCAGATTCATCTCACAATTAATGGGTCCACGTGGTAGACCTTTATTAGAAACTGAGCAGTGTGAGCAGGTCCTGTCGTGGATGGCAGAAAGTGCATCCAGCAATGTATCGACCACCCAGTCTTCTATGCCGTCCACTGCTGCAACTCTGAATCCTCTGGCTGCTGCTCCTCCTTCCTCCCAGCCTCCTCACTCCATTAAAATGACACATTCTGAGGAGCAGGCAGACTCCCAGGAACTGTTCTCGAGCCCCTGCCCAGATTGGGCAGCAATGGTTCCTCTCCCACCGGAGGAGTTTGTCATGACCGATGCCCAACCTTTGAAAGTTCCCGGGGTCCGGGGGATGAGGCTGGGTACTTCCGGCAACTGTCTCTAGAGCTTTCAGTGGGTGAGGAGGACGATGACGATGAGACACAGTTGTCTATCAGTGAGGTAGTAGTAAGGGCAGTAAGTCCGAGGGAAGAGCGCACAGAGGATTCGGAGGAAGAGCAGCTGGACGATGAGGTGACTGACCCCACCTGGTTTGCTAAGCCTACTGAGGACAGGTCTTCAGAGGGGGAGGCAAGTGCAGCAGCAGGGCAGGTTGGAAGAGGCAGTGCGGTAGCCAGAGGCAGGGCCAGACCGAATAATCCACCAACTGTTTCCCAAAGCGCCCCCTCGCGCCATGCCACCCTGCAGAGGCCGAGGTGCTCAAAGGTGTGGCAGTTTTTCACTGAGAGTGCAGACGACCGACGAACTGTGGTCTGCAAGGTTTGTCGCGCCAAGATCAGCCGGGGAGCCACCACCACCAGCATGCACAGGCATATGATGGCCAAGCACCCCACAAGGTGGGACGAAGGCCGTTCACCGCCTCCGGTTTGCACCACTGCCTCTCCCCCTGTGCCCCAACCTGCCACTGAGATCCAACCCCCCTCTCAGGACACAGGCACGACCGTCTCCTGGCCTACACCCACACCCTCACCTCCGCTGTCCTCGGCCCCATCCAGCAATGTCTCTCAGCGCAGCGTCCAGCCGTCGCTAGCGCAACTGTTTGAGCGCAAGCGCATGTACGCCGCCACGCACCCGCACGCTCAAGCGTTAAACGTGCACATTGCCAAATTGATCAGCCTGGAGATGCTGCCGTATAGGCTTGTGGAAATGGAGGCTTTCAAAAACATGATGGCGGCGGTGGCCCCGCACTACTCGGTTTCCAGTCGCCACTACTTTTCCCGATGTGCCGTCCCAGCCATGCACGACCACGTCTCCCGCAACATTGTACGCGCCCTCACCAACGCGGTTACTGCCAAGGTCCACTTAACAACGGACACGTGGACAAGCACAGGCGGGCAGGGCCACTATATCTCCCTGACGGCACATTGGGTGAATTTAGTGGAGGCTGGAACCGAGTCAGAGCCTGGGACCGCTCACGTCCTACCCACCCCCAGAATTGCAGGCCCCAGCTCGGTGCTGGTATCTGCGGCAGTGTATGCTTCCTCCACTAAACCACCCTCCTCCTCCTACACAACCTCTGTCTCGCAATCAAGATGTGTCATGCCTGGCCCATGTCTTTAATTTGGTGGTTCAGCAGTTTCTGAAAAGCTACCCACGCTTGTCAGACCTGCTCGGAAAGGTGCGCCGACTCAGCGCACATTTCTGCAAGTCCAAGACGGACGCTGCCACCCTGCGGACCCTGCAACATCGGTTTAATCTGCCAGTGCACCGACTGCTGTGCGACTTGCCCACACGGTGGAACTCTACACTCCACATGTTGGCCAGGCTCTATGAGCAGTGTAGAGCTATAGTGAAATACCAACTCCAACATGGGTGGCGTAGTGGGAGTCAGCCTCCTCAATTCTTTACAGAAGAGTGGGCCTGGTTGGCAGACATCTGCCAGGTCCTTGGAAACTTTGAGGAGTCTACCTAGATGGTGAGCGGGGATGCTGCAATCATTAGCGTCACCCTTCCTCTGCTATGCCTCTTGAGAAGTTCCCTGCAAAGCATAAAGGCAGACGCTTTGCGCTCGGAAACGGAGCCGGGGGAAGACAGTATGTCGCTGGATACTAAGAGCACCCTCATGTCTATATCTCAGCGCGTTGAGGAGGAGGAGGAGGAGGGGGAGGAGCATGAGGAGGAGGGGGAAGAGACAGCTTGGCCCACTGCTGAGGGTACCCATGCTGCTTGCCTGTCATCCTTTCAGCGTGTATGGCCTGAGGAGGAGGATCCTGAAAGTGATCTTCCTAGTGAGGACAGCCATGTGTTGCGTACAGGTACCCTGGCACACATGGCTGTCTTCATGTTAGGATGCCTTTCTCGTGACCCTTGCGTTGCACGCATTCTGGCCACTACGGATTACTGGGTGTACACACTGCTCGACCCACGGTATAAGGAGAACCTTTCCACTCTCATACCCGAAGAGGAAAGGGGTTCGAGAGTGATGCTATACCACAGGACCCTGGCAGACAAACAGATGGTAAAATTCCCATCCGACAGCGCTAGTGGCAGAAGGCGCAGTTCCGAGGGCCAGGTAGCAGGGGAGGCACGGAGATCAGGCAGCATGTACAGCGCAGGCAGGGGAACACTCTCCAAGGCCTTTGCCAGCTTTCTGGCTCCCCAGCAAGACTGTGTCACCACTCCCCAGTCAAGGCTGAGTTGGCGGGAGCACTGTAAAAGGATGGTGAGGGAGTACGTAGCCGATCGCACGACCGTCCACCGTGACGCCTCTGCTCCCTACAACTACTGGGTGTCGAAGCTGGACACGTGGCCTGAACTCGCGCTGTATACCCTGGAGGTGCTTGCTTGTCCTGTGGCTAGCGTCTTGTCAGAGAGGGTGTTTAGTGCGGCTGGGGGAATCATCGCGGATAAGCGTACCCGCCTGTCAACCGACAGTGCCAACAGGCTTACACTCATAAAGATGAACAAAGCCTGGATTTCCCCAGACTTCTCTTCTCCACCAGCGGACAGCAGGGTACCTAAACAATGCATAGGCTGCACCCGCGGATGGAAGCATCGTTCTCTATCACCATGAAAAACTACTACTGAAATAGAACTAATACTGTGCTCCCCCTATACTGCTGCTAGTGATATGTTACTGGGGCCTGTCTAGACTGCTACTACTACTGAAATGGAAGTAATACTGTGCTCCTCCTATACTGCTGCTAGTGATATGTTACTGAGGCCTGTCTAGACTGCAACTACTACTGAAATGGAAGTAATACTGTGCTCCCCCTATACTGCTGCTAGTGATATGTTACTGGGGCCTGTCAAGACTGCAACTACTACTGAAATGGAACTAATACTGTGCTCCCCCTATACTGCTGCTAGTGATATGTTACTGGGGCCTGTCTAGACTGCTACTACTACTGAAATGGAAGTAATACTGTGCTCCCCCTATACTGCTGCTAGTGATATGTTACTGAGGCCTGTCTAGACTGCAACTACTACTGAAATGGAACTAATACTGTGCTCCCCCTATACTGCTGCTAGTGATATGTTACTGGGGCCTGTCTAGACTGCAACTACTACTGAAATGGAACTAATACTGTGCTCCCCCTATACTGCTGCTAGTGATATGTTACTGGGGTCTGTAACTAATGCTACCGCTGAAATGTTACTAATTCTGGGCTCTGACTATACCGCTGCTAATGCTATGTCACTGTGGTGTGGAAACGGAGGCTGCCCAAAGACATGATGGTGGCGAGGCCATTTCCCACCAACGCGGTTACTGTTAACGTACATATTACCAGTCTGACTGGGGCATGCACTGTGGGCCGAAGCCCACCTGTATTGTATGTGACGTTAGCTCTGCTGAGCAGGACTCTGCAATGGGATACATTTATGTACCGCCGATGGGTTCCAGGGAGCCACCCATGCTGTGGGTCCACAGGGACTTCACATTAGGGATTTGTACCTGCCAGTGTCTATGTATTAAAAACCCCGGTCAGACTGGGGCATGCAGTGTGGGCCGAAGCCCACCTGCACTTAATCTAACGTTACCTCAGCTGTGCTGGGCAATGCAATGGGATTTATTTATGTACCGCCGGTGGCTTCCTGGGACCCACCTATGCTGTCGGTCCACATGGAGTTGTAACTGCATGTGTCTACTTATAAAGAACCCCAGTCTGACTGGGTCATGCAGTGTGGGCCGAAGCCCACCTGCATGTAATCTGACGTTAGCTTTGCTGTCCAGGGCACTGCAATGGGATATATTTATGTACCGCCGGTGGCTTCCTGGGACCCACCCATGCTGTCGGTCCACACGGAGTTGTAACTGCATGTGTCCACTTCTAAAGAACCCCAGTCTTACTGGGGCATGCAGTGTGGGCCGAAGCCCACCTGCATTAAACCTGACGTTACCTCAGCTGTGCTGGGCACTGCAATGGGATTTATTTATGTACCGCCGGTGGGTTCCAGGGAGCCACCCATGCTGTGGGTCCACACGGACTTCACAATAGGGAGTTGTACCTGCCTGTGTCTATGAATTAAAAACCCCGGTCAGGTTGCGGCATGCATTGTAGGCCGAAGCCCACCTGCATGTAATCTGACGTTAGCTTTGCTGTCCAGGGCACTGCAATGGGATATATTTATGTACCGCCGGTGGCTTCCTGGGACCCACCCATGCTGTCGGTCCACATGGAGTTGTAACTGCATGTGTCCACTTCTAAAGAACCCCAGTCTGACTGGGGCATGCAGTGTGGGCCGAAGCCCACCTGCATTAAACCTGACGTTACCTCAGCTGTGCTGGGTACTGCAATGGGATTTATTTATGTACCGCCGGTGGGTTCCAGGGAGCCACCCATCCTGTGGGTCCACAGGGACTTCACAATAGGGAGTTGTACCTGCCTGTGTCTACTTATAAAAAATCCCAGTGTGACTGGGGCATGCAGTGTGGGCCGAAGCCCACCTGCATTTAATCTGACGTTAGTTCTGCTGTCCAGGGCACTGCAATGGGATACATTTATGTACAGCCGGTGGGTTCCAGGGAGCCACCTATGCTGTGGGTGCACACGGAATTCCCATTGCAGAGTTGTACCTGCCTGTGACTATTTATAAAAAACCCTGGTCTGACTGGGGCATGCAGACACCTTGACAGAATGAATAGTGTGTGGCACATGGGTTCCCCATTGCTATGCCCACGTGTGCTGCTCCTGATGGAGGTGGCACAGGATTGGATTTCTCATTGCTTCTGTACAGCATTATGGGCTATCGCCCCGCCCCTTTTAAAGAGGGTCGCTGCCTGGCCGTGCCAACCCTCTGCAGTGTGTGCCTGCGGTTCCTCCTCATGGCAGACGCACTTATAAATAGACATGAGGGTGGTGTGGCTATGAGGCCAGCGTGTGGCATGAGGGCAGTTGAAGGCTGCGCAGGGACACTTTGGTGTGCGCTGCGGACGCAGGGTCGTGCGAGGGGGGGGGGAGCGGTTTGGGCAGCATGTAACCCAGGAGAAGTGGCAACGGAGTGTCATGCGGGTAGTGATTGTGCTTTGTTGGAGGTAGTGTGGTGCTTAGCTAAGGTATGCATTGCTAATGAGGGTTTTTCACAAGTAAAAATTGTTGGGGGGGGGGGCACTCTTGCCGGTATTGTGGCTTAATAGTGGGACCTGGGAACTTGAGATGCAGCCCAACATGTAGCCCCTCGCCTGCCCTATCCGTTGCTGTGTCGTTCCGATCACTTTCTTGAATTTCCCAGATTTTCACAAATGAAAACCTTAGCGAGCATCGGCGATATACAAAAATGCTCGGGTCGCCCATTGACTTCAATCGGGTTCGTTACTCGAAACGAACCCTCAAGCATCGCGAAAAGTTCGTCTCGAGTAACGAGCACCCGAGCATTTTGGTGCTCGCTCATCTCTAATCCCTTCCTCTTATAATATATAGGGTTATTATTAATATTCCCTGCATACAATTTATACTTTTTCTATTGCTTTCTCCGTTTGGGGCAGAGTGTTGCCATCTTACTAGTTAAATCTCAATAAATTCTTTTGAAACATAAAAAATATGTCTTTAACCCCTTCCCTCCCCATGACATAAGGGTACATCATGGAGCATCGGGGTATGTATGAAGAGAGGTCGCGGGCGTAAGCTGTTTATTATAGCTGACACCCGCGGGCAAAAGCCGTGATCGGCCATATGACCGATCGCGGCCATTAACCTTTTAAATACCCCCCGAACTATGTTTGGGGGTCCCGTACAGACACCTCCCCCCCCCCCCCCCCCGCGCGCGCGGTGGGATCAGGGGGCCTTGAAGCCATTCCCGTGGCAATTCAAATGGCAGTATGACATAATGCTATAGCATTACGTCACACTGCAGGAGCGATCAAAAGCATCGCTGGTTGTAGAGACCCAGGGGGACTTGATTGTAAAGTAAAAAAAATATATAGTTTTATTAATTGTAAAAAAAAAAAAAAGTTATAAAAGTTTAAATCACCCCCCTTTTGCCATATCTATTATTAACAAATCTAAATCATAAAATAAAATATGTTTTTGGTATCGCCACGTCTGTAAATGTCCAATCTATCAAAGTAGTGCATTATTTTTCCCGCACGGTGAACATCGTCCGAAAAAAAAAAAGAACGCCAGAAATGCACTTTTTTAGTTACCCTGTCTCCCAGAAAAAATGCAATAAATAGCGATCAAAAAGTCGTATGTATTCCAAATTGATACTATCGGAAACTACAGGACATCCGACCAAAAACGAGCCCTTGCTCAACTTCATCGACGGAAAAATAAAAAAGTTATTGCGCACACAAAATGACCGCAGAAAATAATTGAAAAAAATTAAATGTCTTTGAAAAAAAAAGAGTAGTATAGTGAAAAAAAACCTATACAAGTTTGGTATCGTAGTAATCATACCAACCCATAGAATAAAGTTATCATGTCGCTTTTGTTGCAGTTTGTGCGCTGTAGAAACAAGACGCACTGAAAGACGATCGATGGCTAAATAAAGGAGTTACGATTTTTTCGAAGGGGGAAGGAAAAAACGAAAATGGAAAAAGAAAAATGGTCCGCGTCATTAAGGGGTTAAAATAAGATATTTGCAAGAATATGACATTTTATTTTTTCTCCTCTAAATTGCATTAACTCCTGAAAAAAACCTGTGGGGTCAAAATACTCCTGACCCCCCTCAGTGAATACATTAAGAGGTGTAGTTTATGTAGTTTTGAGTAACAAACCCCATTGAAGTCAATGGGAGACTCAAGCATTTTTCAAGGTGCCCGATGCTCTGCATTGTTTTCAATGGAGCCGTAGCTGCTGGCATCTCCATTGAAAACAATGGTCTGCCGACACCTCTGAATTGTTTTTCATGGAAGGGCTTTACATATAAGCCCTTCCCTGAAAAACAATAATTTTAGTGTTAAAAAAAAAACAAAACAACTTACTGTTACCATGAGGCCGGTCAGGGACCCCGGGTGGCCGTGGCGCGGTTTGCCGCTGCGTTCTGGGATGACGTTGTGCCCACGATCGGCTCGGCTAGCAGAGGCGCCGTGCTCCGGTGTGCGGGCACGGCATGTGGCACACGCACACACGGCCGCGCGCATGTGCCTGCTTTTTGAGAGGCGCGCGCGCGCTCTAGCTCTGTAAGTTATACTGGCTGCCTGGGAGCTCCGGTCAGCCGGCTTGATTGGTCTCTGCCCTAGGGGTGGAGACTCCTGAATATAGTCTGGCAGCTGCTGATCGGAGTTGCCAGTTATTGGTTCCGTCCTCTGTGTGTTTGACCTCGATCCTGCTCCAGTGGAAGTTACCCTGTCCCCATCCAGCTCTGCCTGTGTTCTGTGGTTTCCTTTTGTTTTGGTTATTCCATCTGCCTAGCCTGTCAGTACTAGTGAGTAGTCACCTACATAGGTACGGCGGTTCCTTCCTGTCCTGCCCCTAGGAAGCATAGGGTCAGAGTTGGCGGCCTGGACGTGTCCACCTTTGGGGCTATCTCCAAGAAGGGACATTGGCGTGGGTGAAGGTCAGGGAGCCCCGCACTGTGCATACCTGTGCACCCCACTAGTACTGTAACATAATAACTGGCCCCAAAAATATTTTCCTGCGGTTTTTTTGTGGTAGGATTCACTGTGTGAATGGAGTCCTACAATACGATTACCGGTCAGATTCATGACCTGGCCGGGATGGTTCAGGACCTGTCGGGGCGTCTCAGGCATCATGAGCAGTGGTTAGTTGTGCCCGCTGATCCAGTACCAGAACCTAAATGCACATTACCCGAGGAGTTCTTGGGGAACCAGAAAAAAATGTTGTCTTCCGGGAGGCTTGTAAGTTGTTTTTTCGCTTGCGGCCTCGTTACTCTGGGTCCGAGCCCCAACGGGTGGGGATTGTTATGTCGTTGCTCAGAGAAGAGCCTCAGTCATGGGCCTATTCTTTACCGGCTGATTCCGCTTGTCTGCAGTTGGTAGACTCTTTTTTTCCATGAGCTCGGGAATATTTTTGATGAACCCAATCATGCAGGTTATGCAGTCAGTAAGTTGCTGGCCCTACGCCAGGGGGGCCAGTCGGCAGAAGAATATTGCTCTAGTTTTGTTAAGGACCGTTACACATGACCGGTCACATTAACCTTTCAAGCCTTGGGTTCCAAATCAGTTCATACCTGGATGCATCAGAGAGGCCAAAGAAACTATATGATTTATAGTAATTAGCTCTCACAGATATGTAGAGATGGGCCGCGGCAGTATATACAGCCCACTCTGCTTAAGGCGCGTACACACACTGAATCTTTATTGAATGAGTATATTTCTTAATACAGGAAAGCAATACGTCATTAGTCACGAGGTTAATCTTATTGGGTTAGAAAAAACATCAAGAATTGTTGAACAATCAGCGCAGTGAGAATAAATATGTGAAATGTCCTTCAAATGATTATTCTCTCTTGTGAGTTTGGATGATCGCAGCGTCTTATCAGCACGATTTGCTCTTTTCCAAAGCTCAGGACATGGGGGAGGTTTTTCTGATAGCGGCTGTACCAGGCAAATGTTCTCGGATGAATAGAAAGAAAAAAACAAATCATTAGACAATGCACCGAATACCCTGCTGTAAAGTTATTTTTGCAAATGTATTGTTTCACTACACACAAGCTTATTTACATCTTATAATGCTCCATTTTGTATCTAGCGGCCATTTTGAGACAGATTCTTCCATTTTATGGACCTGTACCTTCTCAAATCCCCCTAGAAACTGTCTCAAAATAAACAATACCTTATAACTTCTACTGGGCGGGGTAAGGTTTGCTTTCCCTATCTCTAGCTCATGATCTATGCCCTACCTATCATTGTTGGTCAGCTGTCCAAGGGCTAATCCCTTCCCCGACAACTAATCCTAACTAACTAAACACGAAGACCTAGTAGACACAGAAGGGATCTACAACACACATGCTATTCTATTCTAATGGCTGGGAAACTAGAGTGGTCACCCCTGTTTCTGCTGAGACAGATCCACAAGGGGACAAATCGCTCTGTTGTATCATAGGCATATCGCCTGGGGTCTCTACATTTACGTATACGGGGGCGACAGGTACCATCTGATCTGTAAGCTTAGCACAGGAGCGTTTTATGCAGGGTACAATACAGACAGAAAATAGCAGGAGTATGATAAGAGTAACCAGAATCCCTATACCTATCTGCATCAAGAATTGTTTCCATTGTCCGGTCCATACAAACCACTCATCCCAGGGGTTAGTTATCCCAGAATTACGCTTCAGCTCTTCTGACAATGTGGCCAATTTCTTTATTGCGATAGTCACTTTACCTGAGGGCCCTGTGTTATCTGGAATATATGTACAGCAAGTCTCACCAATCATTTTACAAACACCACCTTTCTCGGCTAGCATCATATCCAGAGCCATTCTGTTCTGGAAAGTCATGATGGCTGTGAGGCCTAATTGATCAGCAAGCCCCTAAAGTGCATCTCTTGTATAGCTCACGAACCCCTGCTGGTTGTAATATATATACAAACATTCTTATTGATGGTTACTATTCCAAACAGGGACTCAAATCCGACCTTAACTTGATCCCTGGCTTTAAACTCATCTGGCACCCCCTCTTGGCACTCTGATTGCATCTATATATATACACATGTGGATCAAACCTGCCACCTGGTTTCAGATTGTGACGCTCGTCTGTAGGACCTGAGAGAGAAACAGAGACCACAGGATGCATTATTGACAATTCCTTGGAGAGACCTATGACAAAATTAACAAGAGAATCATTTCCCAAACTTGGCTACTGTGGCATGTATCCTCCGGAAAAAAAGAAAAACTAATGGAAGACACTCAATTCAAGATTTGCCCGTTTCCCACTACTCTGTGGACGGTAGGGTGTGTGAAAAGCCTGGAATATACCCAAAGCAGACATGATGTATTGCATTATTTCACCTGTGACATTTGTACCTTTGTTTGACTCAATCACTTCCGGTACCCCGTATCTGCGGATTACCTCATTCATGAGCTTCTGTGCGGTTACCTGCTTATTTACTTTGGTAACAGGGTAGGTCTCCAACCTGAAAAGAAATCAACAACAACAAGCACATATTCATGCTTCCCAACAAGTGGGAGCTGAGTGTAGCCAATTTGCAATCCCTGAAATGGGTAGAGTGGCCTAGGCAAGTGTTATGTGGCAAATTTACTTCTGCCCTGTTGCTTACGGCAAAGATCATGCAAAATTGGACAAATGATACAGCAGCTACAGAAAACCCAGGAGCCACCCGTCCTTGCTCAAGCGTTGACATCATTGCTGCTTTGAACGGGGTGTTGGATGAGGCAAGCATCGCCACCATGCTGAAGGAGGTGCTAGAAGGCCTGGAGTACCTGCATAAGAACGGCCAGATCCACAGGGATGTTAAGGCTGGAAACATCCCCCTGGGTGAAGACGGCTCAGTGCAGATCGCAGATTTTGGCGTCAGCGCGTTTCTAGCCACAGGAGGCGACATCATCAGGAATAAAGTCAGAAAGACCCTTTTGGGCACGCTATGCCGGACGGCACCGGAGGTGACGGAGCAGGCCAGAGGACATGACCTCAAGGCGGACATCTGGACCCCCGGTAGGTGTGTCTTTCCGTGCATCAGCTGGGCCATCATGGGGCACAGGGACCGTGGTAGGCAAGTTCTGTTGACTGTCCGCCATACGCCGTCCCATATTTAGCCCATTTGTCTTTTTCTTGCTTGCTGGCTTGTAACTGTAAAGTCTTTAGCATATCAAAGTCCAAGTTCATATCAAAGTAATCAAAGTCCAAGGTTTATATCAAAGTCCAAAATTATTGTTAGATTCTTCTTTTCTTCTTTTCTTCCACGGCTTAAGGGCCGCTGCCTTTGCTGTGTGATCTGTGATGGCGTTGCCTCTTGTTTCTCTGCTGTAGGAATTGGTGTGAGCTTTCCACTTTGTCACCGCTGCACCATTCTTAACAAGCTGTCTGGCCTTCCATGTTAGGCCGTAGTCATGAGCTATGCCAAATGCATACCGGGAGTCAGTGTAAATGTTTGCCATCTTACCTTCTGCCACTCCACACGCCTCAGTGAGGGCCTGTAATTCCGCTTCCTGTCCTGGGACATGCGGAGACACTCTGCTTTTAGGACATCTTGTTGCGTGACCACTGCATATCCAGCGTGGAGTCGTCAATTACCCTGGTACCATCTACAAAAACAACTCAGAATATACATTATTAACAAGGGCTTTCAGTTAACATTTATTATGGCCACCTATTCTGGCAACATGATGGCTTCCATTAGTAAACTTACAGCTTTTCTATTCTTGATGGAGGAAACACAAAAGGCTTAGTGACACATTGAGGTAACTATTTGGGTCAGGAGTACATAAAAAAAAGTAAATCATCAACATATTACAAGAGGGTTGTGCCCTCGGGAATTGACCAGGCATCTAATATCAGCTTCATGCATCTGGTAAACTGGTTTTGGGCTATTCTGTGCCCCTTATGGCAGCACTGTCCAACAGTACTGCTTTCCTCTGAAAATGAATGCAAACAAATGCTGGCAGTCTGGCTGGCCCTTTAAAACTCTTTCTGTTAATGGGGAACAAAAGGGGTATTGGCTGGGAAGACACATTTCTTAAGGGCTTTAAGTTAACATAAAGAAGAGACAGTGTCTGCAATTGCATCTTCCTGGACATGTGCCAGGGGGTACTGACGGACCAAGGGGGCTAAGAGCTTGGTCCTCTGCGTACGTAAGAGTGAGGACGGGTAGAGGTGTCGCTTGGTCTGCTGCCATCCGACATAAAGTCGGGTGACTTTCAGACCCGGGGTGTATACGAGCCTCACCGGACAGGTGAAGTTTGATACAACCTCCCAAGGGTCCCATCACGCAATTCTCAATATGCTTTCAGGACCTTCCAGCATAAGGAAGCGCGTGAGGCATCGTGACCCTTTAAACATTACCTCAAGCGGTTCAGTTTCTGCCAGCTGAATTGGCACTTCTGAAGCCCTTTTCACAAATTACCGCTAAACAATCAGATTGGTATTCTATTTCAAATAGATCAGAACCTTATTGTAAAAAGGAAAAAGAAAAAATTAAAAATTTAAAAATAGCTGACCTGCAATACCTAGATCACCTATATCTTCTCTCCCCCCCCTTTGAACTAGGGTACTTAATTGGGAGAGTAACCGAGTTCAAGGTAGTAGCAACAGTGAGAAGAATGACAAGAGCACATTGTAGCTGGATTTGATGGGCTAGAAATAAGTGCTTGGGTTGCACTTGCGTGTATACGCTCCGGATGTCATGGGGGGGGGTTAGTTCAATACCAACTCCGAAGATTTGTTAACCCTTGCCTGTACTGTTGCCACCGCACAAACACATGAGGGAGCTGCTTCAGAGGTGAGAGAGAAAAGAATAATTGAAAGACAGTCATAGAGTGGTTGCATAAGAGTGGATTCATGGGCAGCAGTATGAAACAAGGCCCAGAAAGGTGCGGAGTTTGGCAACACATGTAGGTACAGGTATGGCCTGGAGAACAGCCTTTTGTTCCTCTGTCAGATGTCCAGTTCCTTGGCCTGACCAATGACCCAGGAGAACAACCTTTATTTTGCAGGACTGGAGCTTGTCATTTCTGCAAGAAAAATTAACAGTGAAATTGTGGCCTGTTGGCAGGCTTCCAAATCATCAGCACACAGTGCGCTACATCACACAGCGCTGACAGCACACAGCGCCTACATGTGGTAGGTGCCTGGCTGACCCTTCAGTGTCTTTTCTGGACTGGAAAAAGAGGGGTGTTTGTTGGAGCAGTTAGTTTACAAAACTCTTCTGAACCGGCACCTGAGGTCTCAACCCGTACTGATCCATCTGGTGAGAATTTGATGGATGCAGATAAGGCCTGTAAGATATCAGTGCCAATAACAGAGACATAAATTACATCAGGGCAGAATATTCTACAAACATCTATCCACATTGAAAATTTACAGTCTGCATATGCAGGGGGGAGGAGGGGAAATTGTATCCCCAGTCAATATCTGCATCGTCTGAACACGGGTCATTAACTCTCATCCATCCATGCGGTCAAGTCTGCCTCTCTCATTCAAATGCCTATGATTCACCACACACACAATGTTTGTGCCGTTAGAGTTCAGGAAATTGTGGATACATTGCACTAGGATGCACACCGTTCACACCAGGAGATAACGCGTATGATGCAACTGTCCTCATCTTGCAAACAAATGCATTCAATCACTACCACCTCTCCCTGGAAGCAGTCAAACTTTAACTGTCTGTAATACTAGAGATGTACAACAGATTCCACAACACTAATATTTCCCATAAAAGGAGCACACGTCTAGCAATTATGCACACGTCCTACCAAAGCAAACTTCTCTAATCTTTGGCCTTGAGAGTTAGATGAAGAAAACCAAAGGGAAGGGGGGGGAGGGGGGGAGATTGAAGACGGGGGAGAACCTGCTTCGGTCTAGCTGCGGCTTCTAATAGATCAAGCATTAACCCTCTATGTACTCCTATATATATATTTATATATCTATATATATTATCACATATTGACCCTCTCCTTCGTTCTGTAAGCTTTCCTACTGCCGTCTGCGATCCTAGCACCTATAGTGACCTTCCTTCTCAGCAGTATCTGACTTATGAGGAATGGACAACACGTACAGCAATGACACAATGTTATGACATTAATCGGGAGAAGGCTATTTGCAGGCGGGATGAGGGGACTTAAATGTTTCTATGCAAAATTCAGAAAAGGCACTCGTCATTGCAGTTCAAAGAATTGGTATGCCAGGTAAAAACATACATAGATGGGAGGTCAGAGGCCAGCTCATTTCTGCTGCGGAGCTAAGATGACGTCTGAGCGGCAGCTGAAGGTATTGTTGCAACAGATGCTAAAATGGCCGCTGGGCCATGGCTGGCACTGAAATGGCCACCGAAGGCGTGGCCTAACTGGGCGATGGTGACGGGAGGGTCCAGGAATATTACATACTAGACACGTATCAAGATATATCGACTGGTATTGGCCCCAATAACGACACGGCCATCTAGGGGCAGGACAAAAGGGAGAAAAACATCGTCCATGACACGGCCGGGGCGGTGCCCTCAGATGGTAAAGAAGGACTGGCCTTCCTTTGTCTTCAACTCAAAGCATATGAATAATCGCCATCTTGAATCTGCAACTTTCTTACTTCAACCTTACGTTACTTACTGAAACATCTTTCTCTGCAAACTTGAGCAAACATCTATTAACTACAATTCCTTCATTATCAGCTAACACACTTTCCAAGCCTTCTCCGACAGCCCCCACCTTTGTAAAACGGCTGTCCGCTCTCTGTGAATATGAACTATTCCCTGCATTTAGACTCATAAATAACACATATGCTGGCACCTTCTGATAACGCCACATGTTCTGCATTTTTCAACTCCTCTGTATATACTACCAACTGGACAGGATCCAAAAGACCATCATCTACAGTCTTCTTCTTAACAATTTAAACATCGTATATCACAACGGCCTAATTATAAGTATGTATAACTGCCTGAGACCCTGGTATGCCTGTAGCCTTATGCTCAATCATGTAATGTAAGAACTCTAACGTCTGACGCCCTTTCACATAACTTCTTAACTTTTTGCCTGCTCTACATGACACCAAGTAGACAGAATCAAACAGACCACTGTCAGGTACCTTAATTTAAACATGTTCCGAAACTAAACTCTGAGCCGTCTCTCAACCGGGAGTCCAAAGCCATATGCTCAATCACGTGATCGTACTTGTCACGTCCGATGCCGTCTGCTCAATCACTCCCTGAGAAGTATGCTCAATAAACTAAACCTCGAAGCCGTCTCTCAACCGGGATCTGATGTCCCTGAGAAGTATGCTCGATAAACTAAACCCTCGAAGCCGTCTCTCAACCAGGATCTGAAGTCCCTGAGAAGTATGCTCGATAATACAATTTATAATGTCCTAACAGATTCTGTCCCCTGGTGTCATAGACCACCCAAGACCTGAGGTAAACTTCTTTACCGATGACAACTATGATGTCAAACATCAAACATCCGACTGACCTAGGAGTCTGTCAATCAACTGAGCCAAAACAGACCAACGGCAGACATCATATGATAAATATGACACTTACCGGGCTGTGTGTGAGGTTGATCAGTCCTCTGGTTTGGCACAGTGGATATATGTTCTCCCAGTCCGATGTCGTCGTCCGATGAGTGACACAAGAGTCAAGGGTAAATCCTGCCGACTACGCCAACTGTTAAGGACCGTTACACATGACCGGTCACATTAACCTTTCAAGCCTTGGGTTCCAAATCAGTTCATACCTGGATGCATCAGAGAGGCCAAAGAAACTATATGATTTATAGTAATTAGCTCTCACAGATATGTAGAGATGGGCCGCGGCAGTATATACAGCCCACTCTGCTTAAGGCGCGTACACACACTGAATCTTTATTGAATGAGTATATTTCTTAATACAGGAAAGCAATACGTCATTAGTCACGAGGTTAATCTTATTGGGTTAGAAAAAACATCAAGAATTGTTGAACAATCAGCGCAGTGAGAATAAATATGTGAAATGTCCTTCAAATGATTATTCTCTCTTGTGAGTTTGGATGATCGCAGCGTCTTATCAGCACGATTTGCTCTTTTCCAAAGCTCAGGACATGGGGGAGGTTTTTCTGATAGCGGCTGTACCAGGCAAATGTTCTCGGATGAATAGAAAGAAAAAAACAAATCATTAGACAATGCACCGAATACCCTGCTGTAAAGTTATTTTTGCAAATTTATTGTTTCACTACACACAAGCTTATTTACATCTTATAATGCTCCATTTTGTATCTAGCGGCCATTTTGAGACAGATTCTTCCATTTTATGGACCTGTACCTTCTCAGTTTCAGGCAGTATTCTGGTGAATCTGCATGGAACGACTGTACGCTCAAAGATTTATTTTTGGTAGGCCTGTCTGACGCAGTAAAAGATTTATTGCTGTCATATCCGTCACCATCTACCTTGTATCAGGCTATGGAATTGGCAGTCAGAGCTGATCATAGGCTCAGGTCTAGAAGGGAAGCTAAGCTAGAGACCCTTCAAGAATGCGTACAGCCTGTACCCCATTGTCAACCCCCCGGAGATGATGGTATGGAAGTGGACCGATTGAGTCCTGGAGAGTGGAGGCGCTTCTGGGTTTCTGGGTCATCGCAGCGCATCCTGCCAGGAAAGGCTGCTACGGAAGAAGCAGAAGAACTTCAGCTCCTAGGTGACTGTCAGGAGGGTCATCTAGGAGGTCAGATTCTCCCTATATTACTGGTGCCTTGTAGTGTGTCTTACAAGGCTTTTCACAGGGTGGGACAGGCATTTATAGATTCTGGGTCGGCCGCGAACCTTATCCATTTACAGTTCGTAAGACCACTGTTGTCAAGTTTTACCACATTAGGTTTGCCGATCCACTTTACCAGTATTAATGCAACCCCTCTGTCCTCTGGGATAGTGTGTTGGAGGACACAAGAACTTCAGTTCATGGTGGGCACATTACATTTGGAGGTTATTTCCTTTCTGGTTATGGAGAAGATGTCCGTGGATATCGTTCTGGGATTGTCGTGGCGAAGGACGTAAAATCCTCAGTTCATTGGACTACACTGGAGCTAGTTCGGTGGGGAGGGTCCTGTCAGGATCATCTAATGCCTGTTACATTGTGCTCCACTGATACTGTTAGTTTTCCAGACTATTAACGGGAGTTGCAAGATGTGTTCTCTAAGAGGCTTTCTGAGGTATTGCCCCCACACCGCAAATGGGATTATAGGATTGATCTTGTCCCGGATAGTCCCATCCCTAAGGGGGCCATATTTTAATCTGTCGGGTCGGGAGCATGTGGCTCTTAAATCCTATATTTCAGAGGCTTTAGCCAAGGAACATATCAGACCATCAAAGTCACCAGCTGGAGCAGTCCTATTTTTTGTTGAAAAGAAAGATGGGTCTTTGCGGCCTTGTGTTGACTATTGGGCTTTAAACAAGATCACCATAAAGAATCAGTGCTCGCTCCCTCTGATCCCTGATCTGTTGAATCAGGTGGTGGGAGCACGCTGGTTCTCAAAGCTTGACCTTCAGGGGGCTTATAATCTTATACGTATTAAGGCTGGTGACGAGTGGAAAACCGCATTCAACACCCTGTTGGGTTATGCAATGCCCCTGCGGTTTTTCAGGGGTTTATGAATGCGGTCTTCCACGATTACCTAGGGGTTTTTATGGTTGTCTATTTGGACGACATTTTTGAGATTTGGATTGGGACACACATGTCAGACATCGCCATTTGGTGTTAGAGTGGCTATGGGAGTACCAATTGTATGTTAAATTGGAGAAGTGCTCATTCGGGGTCAAATGCATGTCATTCCTTGGGTATATCATCACTCCAACTGAGTCAGACAAGGTTGCTGCAATCACACAATGGGTTAAACCAGATAATTTGAAGGCTCTTCAAATTAGAAGGCTTTTTTGAGTTTGTCAACTTTTATAGAAAATGTATCAGAAATTTTTCAGTGATTGCACAACCGCTGACTGATCTCACTAAAAAAGGAGCGGACGTGACATTGTGGTCTCCGGAAGCTTCAGAGGCGTTTGAGCAACTTTTCAGGGCTTTTTCCACCACGCCGGTACTTGCTTAGCCGGACCCTCAGAAGCCCTTTTTCATGGAGTTTGGCGCTTCTGAGGTTGGGGTGGGTACAGTCCCCTTCCAGGAATTAATGTTGGAACAGGGAATTGTTGGCAATAAAATGGGCATTTGAGGCATGGCGTCATCTTCTGGAGGGGGCCCGACACCAGGTGACAGTCTTCACTGATCATAAGAATTTAGTGTATCTTGAGAATGCTAAGCGCCTCAATGCGTGGCAAGCCGGGTGGGCACTTTTCATCTCGAGATTCAATTTTACAGTCATCTACCTGCCAGGAGATAAAAATGGTAAAGCTGACGCCCTCTCCCGCAGTTTGGGGACTCCGGAGGTTGGGGACTCTTCTCTGAAAGGCATCCTCCCTCCCGGTGTCATGGTGGCAGCCCTGACACAGAACCTTCCGGCTCAGCTTCAGGAATATCAACAAGAAGCTCCGGAGAGGGTTCCAGCAGCGAAGTTATTTGTACCGATGTCTCTGCCTTTGTTGGTTCTGGGGCAGTCTCATTCCTCCATTTTTGCAGGGCATCCAGGGTCCAGGGGACTCTTGAGCTATGTTCTCGATTCTACTTGTAGCCCAGCATGGCACAGAAGGTCCGGGAGTTTGTAAATCGTTGTTCAGCTTGTGCACATGGCAAAAGTCGCCGTAAGAGCCTTGAGGGATCGTTAAGGCCGTTGCCAGCACCTGGTAGGCAATGGTTACACGTGTCCATGGATTTTGTCACTGACCTGGCTCTGTCACAAAGTTGTTACACCATTTTGGTAGTTGTTGACAGGTTCTCGAAAATGGCCCATTTTGTTGCTCTGAAAAAATTACCGTCTGCCACTGAATTAGTGAAGATTTTCATTAGAGAGATTATAAAACTGCACGGAATACCGGTCAATATAGTTTTGGATTGGGGGGGCAATTCGTGGCCCAATTTTGGAGGGCCTTCTGAAAACTTGGGAACATCTCTGTCTTTCTCATCAGCGTTTCATCCACAGACAAATGGGCAAACGGAATGTAAAAATCAAGAAGTAGTACAATACTTGCATCTTTTTGTGGGCAAGAGAGTCAGTTGGTGGGTAGAGTTTATACATTTGCCATAACTAATCGTATCAGTTCTGCGACGGGGGTGTCACCTTTCTTCTGTGTGTTTGGTCGGCATCCCTGGTTCCTGACTTCCATTGCAGTACCTACAGTTTGTCCCGCGGTTGATGTTGTTACTAGTGAGTTGCGGGTGGTCTGGAATGGTGTACACAAGAACCTGGAGGAAGCAAGTGGTCATATGCAACTACGTAGTTGTAAAAGGTCGGCTGTTTCGGAGCCATTTGAGGTCGGTCAGAAGGTCTATCTGGCCACGAAGGTCTATCTGTCCACGAAGAATTTAAAATTGAAGCTCCCCTCGGTAAAGCTTGTGCCTTGTTTTATCGGTCCCTTTGCCATAACGCGAGTCATTAATCCTTTAGCTTATGAGTTGGATTTACCGTGTTCCTGGAGGGTATATAGGGTGTTTCATAAATCCCTTTTAAAGTAGTTTATCCCTCTGGTTGCTCAGTCAATCACAATCAGCTCTTTCAGCAGGCGGGGATTTTAACAGAGCCAGGGACAGCGTGGATAAGATGCGGCTTAGCCTTGGCAGCTGAAGGGAGGTGAGTATCAATTTTTTTTTTTACACTAATTTTCATGGTTTTTCAGAAAAAGGGCTTATATTTAAAGCGCTTGCCTGAAATCCATTGACGGTGCCAGCAGCAGGATCCTTCAGCTGCGGTAGGGAATTGAAGAATTTCTCTGCTGCATCTGTTACATCTACATGCGGCAGATGTGTTCTTCATCCCCGCGGGGGACATGGCAGCGATGGAGGGGTAATTTTTTTTAAATTTTTTTTTACACTAAAATTATTGTTTTTCAGGGAAGGGCTTATATATAAAGCCCTTCCATGAAAAACAATTAGGGGTGTCGGCAGACCATTGTTTTCAATGGAGCCGCGGGCGGCAGCAGCAGGTGGGGAGGAGAGAGACAATATTTTCTCGAGCACCGCGTGGTGCTCGGCTCCAGTAACGAGTACTTCGAGTATGCTAATGCTCGGACAACCATCAAGCTCGTACGAGCATGCTCGCTCATCTCTAGTGTGGACCATCCGCAGAATGGAACAGAGGAAGAAATGATAGGTACGCGCAGATGCCGGCTAGGCACAGGGTTGGATTCTGCTGTGGGCTCCCGGAATCCGACTCGGTCGTGTGCAGCCAGTCTAAGGCTGTCTGCCTGACCAATTGTTCCTAGGATTGATGAATACGGCTTGTGTTATCAGCAGCACAGCCCTTGTTTACATGTGCTGTAGTAAAATTATGATATTTATGTCTGCAGGAAAAATTTCATCAATGACTAAAGGTGCATTTACACTGCAAAGATGATTGCTCAAAAGATTGCTTTTAAGCGATCATTTTGCATTAGCTACTACTTGGCACTAATGCCTATTAGTACCAAGTACCAGCATGTGAGCTGCTGGGTGCTGTAGTCAGAGATCAGACCAGCTGCTGTTCATTGATTACATTGATTGCCTTCGATCTGCCGGCAGGGCTGACAGCTGAGAACAGCTCTCCGTGGGCAGCACACAGCGTGCGTCCTGCTTATCAGCTGTTCTGCCGAATGATGGTTTTCAAGCAGAACTGAAAATCATCGTTCAGCCGAAAACTGAAAGATGGGCACATTTACACCCAACGAATATCGCTCAAAAGATGGCTTTTGAGCGATAATCATTGTCTAAATGGGCCTTAATAAATGAGCGTTATGTCATGTGCTGTTCGATCACTGGATATGTTTACACAGCGCTCTAATCAGGGATAATCTTTCCTGCGATTATTCATCCATGTAAATGGGCTTTAAGGCTAAATGCACACAGCCGAGCGCGATATCGCTCTCGCTAACATGTGATTTACCTGCGGATGTGAGGTGTTTTTATGTTGCCTCACAACACTTTGGGGAAGTAGCCGGCGGCGGAGGATCGCAGAGTGTCTCCCATGTGTTCACATCAAGCGTCACATCACATCACGTGCACCTAGCAAATATCACTCAATCCCATTGAATTTGACGGGCAGGTTCAGTCCGTAATATAGACCAAAATAGGACATATGATCTTTTTTTTCCCTTTTTACGCATGTGAAAAAAGGCCTTTATGAATACCCCATTGCAAATCAATGGAGTTTAAGCAGTCTGTCTTATTATAATCTTTATTTGTATAGTGACAACTTATTCTGCAGCGCTTTTGGAGTATGTGGAGCTCAGTCAGGACGGGGAGGGGTGGGGTAGTACAGGGGGGGTATGGGGGCAGGGAGTGTACATTATAGGAGTAGTCTCAGGGTGGGGAATAGATCAGCAGAGTTGTTATGCTTCTTTTAATTGGTGAGTCATTAGGGTACATCTGAAATTGCGTTAAAGTGTTAACGGGTCCTTAGGAGTAAGGTTACATCCTGCTGCAGCTGGTTTTGTCTGTTACAGGAACATGTGAAGCATTCAGTTTCGTTTCTTATCTTTAGATCTTCCTTGCTCAGTATTCCCAGAAATAAAAATCTTAGAGGGAACTTACAGTTTCAGCCACCATTTTTTTTTTAATGTAATTTTTTTCATACAATTTATCCAGCATATTTTCTATTGCCTTTCCTCAGTTTTCAGGATCTCTGCTTGTTGTCATTCAATAAAAATCTTCATTGTTTACTTATTTGTAAACATCTTGGTCAAATCATGGAAAAACAGGCGCACGGCTCATTGGGTCCATGTAAGAAAACCTCCATGTGTATCGCCTCATGGGCTATAAAGGTTCTGTCTGCTGTCCACGGAGTGAGTGCAAACAGCTGACAAGCGGTAATCCTGCCCTTCTATCAGCATGATCATGTAACCATTGGTGGGTGGGCCTCCGCAGGGCGTATTGTTATGCCTTGGATACAAATTTCTCCAGCAGGGTGTGTGGTATTCTGTTGCTTTCAAAATATATTATGGCGTATTATCCACATCAGGAAGAACTCAGACTGACTCATTTATCAGTAGGAACTCTTAAGCAGCTCTCTGGAGTTACAATCCCAGAGCCCTAATCTATTAAAATGCATAATACCTGCACTTTATGGGCGTACACCATATTACATAGTGGTATATTCTTCTTGCTATTCGTTGAGTAATATGGAATCTCCCCCCCACCTCCTCTGGCCCTGTGTACAAACTAGCCTTTGTCCCCTCAACATGCGATCAGGCAAAGACCAGTTCCTTTGTCTCAGAAGTTGAGGAGAGGGGGAAGGGCTGGAGAGAAACCCAAGATAGATATACTTTCAGTTTCACTGCATACCTATGTAATTTATCCCTAGAGAGGCTGCATTGGAACTTTACATTGGGCTAATGTTATAGCACACCATAATGAAATGATACCACTATCAGCCTCCACAGACTCAAATCACTGTAGCTGTGTAATACATCTAGTTTATACAAATCAATAGACATTTTATGCTAATTAATCAGCATTTCTACTACAGTTATCCCCTGGAGGACACAGTGAAGGTCCCTTTAAAATGGCATCAAGTTGAGAGATCTTTAAGACCATTAGGAATTAATACAAAAAGTCAACTGGATAATTGTTCAGTGTGGCTTTCTGGGACTACGTTCTTGATGTTCACCGGACAGGTGAAGTTTGATACAACCTCCCAAGGGTCCCATCACGCAATTCTCAATATGCTTTCAGGACCTTCCAGCATAAGGAAGCGCGTGAGGCATCGTGACCCTTTAAACATTACCTCAAGCGGTTCAGTTTCTGCCAGCTGAATTGGCACTTCTGAAGCCCTTTTCACAAATTACCGCTAAACAATCAGATTGGTATTCTATTTCAAATAGATCAGAACCTTATTGTAAAAAGGAAAAAGAAAAAATTAAAAATTTAAAAATAGCTGACCTGCAATACCTAGATCACCTATATCTTCTCTCCCCCCCCTTTGAACTAGGGTACTTAATTGGGAGAGTAACCGAGTTCAAGGTAGTAGCAACAGTGAGAAGAATGACAAGAGCACATTGTAGCTGGATTTGATGGGCTAGAAATAAGTGCTTGGGTTGCACTTGCGTGTATACGCTCCGGATGTCATGGGGGGGGGTTAGTTCAATACCAACTCCGAAGATTTGTTAACCCTTGCCTGTACTGTTGCCACCGCACAAACACATGAGGGAGCTGCTTCAGAGGTGAGAGAGAAAAGAATAATTGAAAGACAGTCATAGAGTGGTTGCATAAGAGTGGATTCATGGGCAGCAGTATGAAACAAGGCCCAGAAAGGTGCGGAGTTTGGCAACACATGTAGGTACAGGTATGGCCTGGAGAACAGCCTTTTGTTCCTCTGTCAGATGTCCAGTTCCTTGGCCTGACCAATGACCCAGGAGAACAACCTTTATTTTGCAGGACTGGAGCTTGTCATTTCTGCAAGAAAAATTAACAGTGAAATTGTGGCCTGTTGGCAGGCTTCCAAATCATCAGCACACAGTGCGCTACATCACACAGCGCTGACAGCACACAGCGCCTACATGTGGTAGGTGCCTGGCTGACCCTTCAGTGTCTTTTCTGGACTGGAAAAAGAGGGGTGTTTGTTGGAGCAGTTAGTTTACAAAACTCTTCTGAACCGGCACCTGAGGTCTCAACCCGTACTGATCCATCTGGTGAGAATTTGATGGATGCAGATAAGGCCTGTAAGATATCAGTGCCAATAACAGAGACATAAATTACATCAGGGCAGAATATTCTACAAACATCTATCCACATTGAAAATTTACAGTCTGCATATGCAGGGGGGAGGAGGGGAAATTGTATCCCCAGTCAATATCTGCATCGTCTGAACACGGGTCATTAACTCTCATCCATCCATGCGGTCAAGTCTGCCTCTCTCATTCAAATGCCTATGATTCACCACACACACAATGTTTGTGCCGTTAGAGTTCAGGAAATTGTGGATACATTGCACTAGGATGCACACCGTTCACACCAGGAGATAACGCGTATGATGCAACTGTCCTCATCTTGCAAACAAATGCATTCAATCACTACCACCTCTCCCTGGAAGCAGTCAAACTTTAACTGTCTGTAATACTAGAGATGTACAACAGATTCCACAACACTAATATTTCCCATAAAAGGAGCACACGTCTAGCAATTATGCACACGTCCTACCAAAGCAAACTTCTCTAATCTTTGGCCTTGAGAGTTAGATGAAGAAAACCAAAGGGAAGGGGGGGGAGGGGGGGAGATTGAAGACGGGGGAGAACCTGCTTCGGTCTAGCTGCGGCTTCTAATAGATCAAGCATTAACCCTCTATGTACTCCTATATATATATTTATATATCTATATATATTATCACATATTGACCCTCTCCTTCGTTCTGTAAGCTTTCCTACTGCCGTCTGCGATCCTAGCACCTATAGTGACCTTCCTTCTCAGCAGTATCTGACTTATGAGGAATGGACAACACGTACAGCAATGACACAATGTTATGACATTAATCCCCTCATCCCGCCAGGCAAATGTTCTCGGATGAATAGAAAGAAAAAAACAAATCATTAGACAATGCACCGAATACCCTGCTGTAAAGTTATTTTTGCAAATTTATTGTTTCACTACACACAAGCTTATTTACATCTTATAATGCTCCATTTTGTATCTAGCGGCCATTTTGAGACAGATTCTTCCATTTTATGGACCTGTACCTTCTCAGTTTCAGGCAGTATTCTGGTGAATCTGCATGGAACGACTGTACGCTCAAAGATTTATTTTTGGTAGGCCTGTCTGACGCAGTAAAAGATTTATTGCTGTCATATCCGTCACCATCTACCTTGTATCAGGCTATGGAATTGGCAGTCAGAGCTGATCATAGGCTCAGGTCTAGAAGGGAAGCTAAGCTAGAGACCCTTCAAGAATGCGTACAGCCTGTACCCCATTGTCAACCCCCCGGAGATGATGGTATGGAAGTGGACCGATTGAGTCCTGGAGAGTGGAGGCGCTTCTGGGTTTCTGGGTCATCGCAGCGCATCCTGCCAGGAAAGGCTGCTACGGAAGAAGCAGAAGAACTTCAGCTCCTAGGTGACTGTCAGGAGGGTCATCTAGGAGGTCAGATTCTCCCTATATTACTGGTGCCTTGTAGTGTGTCTTACAAGGCTTTTCACAGGGTGGGACAGGCATTTATAGATTCTGGGTCGGCCGCGAACCTTATCCATTTACAGTTCGTAAGACCACTGTTGTCAAGTTTTACCACATTAGGTTTGCCGATCCACTTTACCAGTATTAATGCAACCCCTCTGTCCTCTGGGATAGTGTGTTGGAGGACACAAGAACTTCAGTTCATGGTGGGCACATTACATTTGGAGGTTATTTCCTTTCTGGTTATGGAGAAGATGTCCGTGGATATCGTTCTGGGATTGTCGTGGCGAAGGACGTAAAATCCTCAGTTCATTGGACTACACTGGAGCTAGTTCGGTGGGGAGGGTCCTGTCAGGATCATCTAATGCCTGTTACATTGTGCTCCACTGATACTGTTAGTTTTCCAGACTATTAACGGGAGTTGCAAGATGTGTTCTCTAAGAGGCTTTCTGAGGTATTGCCCCCACACCGCAAATGGGATTATAGGATTGATCTTGTCCCGGATAGTCCCATCCCTAAGGGGGCCATATTTTAATCTGTCGGGTCGGGAGCATGTGGCTCTTAAATCCTATATTTCAGAGGCTTTAGCCAAGGAACATATCAGACCATCAAAGTCACCAGCTGGAGCAGTCCTATTTTTTGTTGAAAAGAAAGATGGGTCTTTGCGGCCTTGTGTTGACTATTGGGCTTTAAACAAGATCACCATAAAGAATCAGTGCTCGCTCCCTCTGATCCCTGATCTGTTGAATCAGGTGGTGGGAGCACGCTGGTTCTCAAAGCTTGACCTTCAGGGGGCTTATAATCTTATACGTATTAAGGCTGGTGACGAGTGGAAAACCGCATTCAACACCCTGTTGGGTTATGCAACGCCCCTGCGGTTTTTCAGGGGTTTATGAATGCGGTCTTCCACGATTACCTAGGGGTTTTTATGGTTGTCTATTTGGACGACATTTTTGAGATTTGGATTGGGACACACATGTCAGACATCGCCATTTGGTGTTAGAGTGGCTATGGGAGTACCAATTGTATGTTAAATTGGAGAAGTGCTCATTCGGGGTCAAATGCATGTCATTCCTTGGGTATATCATCACTCCAACTGAGTCAGACAAGGTTGCTGCAATCACACAATGGGTTAAACCAGATAATTTGAAGGCTCTTCAAATTAGAAGGCTTTTTTGAGTTTGTCAACTTTTATAGAAAATGTATCAGAAATTTTTCAGTGATTGCACAACCGCTGACTGATCTCACTAAAAAAGGAGCGGACGTGACATTGTGGTCTCCGGAAGCTTCAGAGGCGTTTGAGCAACTTTTCAGGGCTTTTTCCACCACGCCGGTACTTGCTTAGCCGGACCCTCAGAAGCCCTTTTTCATGGAGTTTGGCGCTTCTGAGGTTGGGGTGGGTACAGTCCCCTTCCAGGAATTAATGTTGGAACAGGGAATTGTTGGCAATAAAATGGGCATTTGAGGCATGGCGTCATCTTCTGGAGGGGGCCCGACACCAGGTGACAGTCTTCACTGATCATAAGAATTTAGTGTATCTTGAGAATGCTAAGCGCCTCAATGCGTGGCAAGCCGGGTGGGCACTTTTCATCTCGAGATTCAATTTTACAGTCATCTACCTGCCAGGAGATAAAAATGGTAAAGCTGACGCCCTCTCCCGCAGTTTGGGGACTCCGGAGGTTGGGGACTCTTCTCTGAAAGGCATCCTCCCTCCCGGTGTCATGGTGGCAGCCCTGACACAGAACCTTCCGGCTCAGCTTCAGGAATATCAACAAGAAGCTCCGGAGAGGGTTCCAGCAGCGAAGTTATTTGTACCGATGTCTCTGCCTTTGTTGGTTCTGGGGCAGTCTCATTCCTCCATTTTTGCAGGGCATCCAGGGTCCAGGGGACTCTTGAGCTATGTTCTCGATTCTACTTGTAGCCCAGCATGGCACAGAAGGTCCGGGAGTTTGTAAATCGTTGTTCAGCTTGTGCACATGGCAAAAGTCGCCGTAAGAGCCTTGAGGGATCGTTAAGGCCGTTGCCAGCACCTGGTAGGCAATGGTTACACGTGTCCATGGATTTTGTCACTGACCTGGCTCTGTCACAAAGTTGTTACACCATTTTGGTAGTTGTTGACAGGTTCTCGAAAATGGCCCATTTTGTTGCTCTGAAAAAATTACCGTCTGCCACTGAATTAGTGAAGATTTTCATTAGAGAGATTATAAAACTGCACGGAATACCGGTCAATATAGTTTTGGATTGGGGGGGCAATTCGTGGCCCAATTTTGGAGGGCCTTCTGAAAACTTGGGAACATCTCTGTCTTTCTCATCAGCGTTTCATCCACAGACAAATGGGCAAACGGAATGTAAAAATCAAGAAGTAGTACAATACTTGCATCTTTTTGTGGGCAAGAGAGTCAGTTGGTGGGTAGAGTTTATACATTTGCCATAACTAATCGTATCAGTTCTGCGACGGGGGTGTCACCTTTCTTCTGTGTGTTTGGTCGGCATCCCTGGTTCCTGACTTCCATTGCAGTACCTACAGTTTGTCCCGCGGTTGATGTTGTTACTAGTGAGTTGCGGGTGGTCTGGAATGGTGTACACAAGAACCTGGAGGAAGCAAGTGGTCATATGCAACTACGTAGTTGTAAAAGGTCGGCTGTTTCGGAGCCATTTGAGGTCGGTCAGAAGGTCTATCTGGCCACGAAGGTCTATCTGTCCACGAAGAATTTAAAATTGAAGCTCCCCTCGGTAAAGCTTGTGCCTTGTTTTATCGGTCCCTTTGCCATAACGCGAGTCATTAATCCTTTAGCTTATGAGTTGGATTTACCGTGTTCCTGGAGGGTATATAGGGTGTTTCATAAATCCCTTTTAAAGTAGTTTATCCCTCTGGTTGCTCAGTCAATCACAATCAGCTCTTTCAGCAGGCGGGGATTTTAACAGAGCCAGGGACAGCGTGGATAAGATGCGGCTTAGCCTTGGCAGCTGAAGGGAGGTGAGTATCAATTTTTTTTTTTACACTAATTTTCATGGTTTTTCAGAAAAAGGGCTTATATTTAAAGCGCTTGCCTGAAATCCATTGACGGTGCCAGCAGCAGGATCCTTCAGCTGCGGTAGGGAATTGAAGAATTTCTCTGCTGCATCTGTTACATCTACATGCGGCAGATGTGTTCTTCATCCCCGCGGGGGACATGGCAGCGATGGAGGGGTAATTTTTTTTAAATTTTTTTTTACACTAAAATTATTGTTTTTCAGGGAAGGGCTTATATATAAAGCCCTTCCATGAAAAACAATTAGGGGTGTCGGCAGACCATTGTTTTCAATGGAGCCGCGGGCGGCAGCAGCAGGTGGGGAGGAGAGAGACAATATTTTCTCGAGCACCGCGTGGTGCTCGGCTCCAGTAACGAGTACTTCGAGTATGCTAATGCTCGGACAACCATCAAGCTCGTACGAGCATGCTCGCTCATCTCTAGTGTGGACCATCCGCAGAATGGAACAGAGGAAGAAATGATAGGTACGCGCAGATGCCGGCTAGGCACAGGGTTGGATTCTGCTGTGGGCTCCCGGAATCCGACTCGGTCGTGTGCAGCCAGTCTAAGGCTGTCTGCCTGACCAATTGTTCCTAGGATTGATGAATACGGCTTGTGTTATCAGCAGCACAGCCCTTGTTTACATGTGCTGTAGTAAAATTATGATATTTATGTCTGCAGGAAAAATTTCATCAATGACTAAAGGTGCATTTACACTGCAAAGATGATTGCTCAAAAGATTGCTTTTAAGCGATCATTTTGCATTAGCTACTACTTGGCACTAATGCCTATTAGTACCAAGTACCAGCATGTGAGCTGCTGGGTGCTGTAGTCAGAGATCAGACCAGCTGCTGTTCATTGATTACATTGATTGCCTTCGATCTGCCGGCAGGGCTGACAGCTGAGAACAGCTCTCCGTGGGCAGCACACAGCGTGCGTCCTGCTTATCAGCTGTTCTGCCGAATGATGGTTTTCAAGCAGAACTGAAAATCATCGTTCAGCCGAAAACTGAAAGATGGGCACATTTACACCCAACGAATATCGCTCAAAAGATGGCTTTTGAGCGATAATCATTGTCTAAATGGGCCTTAATAAATGAGCGTTATGTCATGTGCTGTTCGATCACTGGATATGTTTACACAGCGCTCTAATCAGGGATAATCTTTCCTGCGATTATTCATCCATGTAAATGGGCTTTAAGGCTAAATGCACACAGCCGAGCGCGATATCGCTCTCGCTAACATGTGATTTACCTGCGGATGTGAGGTGTTTTTATGTTGCCTCACAACACTTTGGGGAAGTAGCCGGCGGCGGAGGATCGCAGAGTGTCTCCCATGTGTTCACATCAAGCGTCACATCACATCACGTGCACCTAGCAAATATCACTCAATCCCATTGAATTTGACGGGCAGGTTCAGTCCGTAATATAGACCAAAATAGGACATATGATCTTTTTTTTCCCTTTTTACGCATGTGAAAAAAGGCCTTTATGAATACCCCATTGCAAATCAATGGAGTTTAAGCAGTCTGTCTTATTATAATCTTTATTTGTATAGTGACAACTTATTCTGCAGCGCTTTTGGAGTATGTGGAGCTCAGTCAGGACGGGGAGGGGTGGGGTAGTACAGGGGGGGTATGGGGGCAGGGAGTGTACATTATAGGAGTAGTCTCAGGGTGGGGAATAGATCAGCAGAGTTGTTATGCTTCTTTTAATTGGTGAGTCATTAGGGTACATCTGAAATTGCGTTAAAGTGTTAACGGGTCCTTAGGAGTAAGGTTACATCCTGCTGCAGCTGGTTTTGTCTGTTACAGGAACATGTGAAGCATTCAGTTTCGTTTCTTATCTTTAGATCTTCCTTGCTCAGTATTCCCAGAAATAAAAATCTTAGAGGGAACTTACAGTTTCAGCCACCATTTTTTTTTTAATGTAATTTTTTTCATACAATTTATCCAGCATATTTTCTATTGCCTTTCCTCAGTTTTCAGGATCTCTGCTTGTTGTCATTCAATAAAAATCTTCATTGTTTACTTATTTGTAAACATCTTGGTCAAATCATGGAAAAACAGGCGCACGGCTCATTGGGTCCATGTAAGAAAACCTCCATGTGTATCGCCTCATGGGCTATAAAGGTTCTGTCTGCTGTCCACGGAGTGAGTGCAAACAGCTGACAAGCGGTAATCCTGCCCTTCTATCAGCATGATCATGTAACCATTGGTGGGTGGGCCTCCGCAGGGCGTATTGTTATGCCTTGGATACAAATTTCTCCAGCAGGGTGTGTGGTATTCTGTTGCTTTCAAAATATATTATGGCGTATTATCCACATCAGGAAGAACTCAGACTGACTCATTTATCAGTAGGAACTCTTAAGCAGCTCTCTGGAGTTACAATCCCAGAGCCCTAATCTATTAAAATGCATAATACCTGCACTTTATGGGCGTACACCATATTACATAGTGGTATATTCTTCTTGCTATTCGTTGAGTAATATGGAATCTCCCCCCCACCTCCTCTGGCCCTGTGTACAAACTAGCCTTTGTCCCCTCAACATGCGATCAGGCAAAGACCAGTTCCTTTGTCTCAGAAGTTGAGGAGAGGGGGAAGGGCTGGAGAGAAACCCAAGATAGATATACTTTCAGTTTCACTGCATACCTATGTAATTTATCCCTAGAGAGGCTGCATTGGAACTTTACATTGGGCTAATGTTATAGCACACCATAATGAAATGATACCACTATCAGCCTCCACAGACTCAAATCACTGTAGCTGTGTAATACATCTAGTTTATACAAATCAATAGACATTTTATGCTAATTAATCAGCATTTCTACTACAGTTATCCCCTGGAGGACACAGTGAAGGTCCCTTTAAAATGGCATCAAGTTGAGAGATCTTTAAGACCATTAGGAATTAATACAAAAAGTCAACTGGATAATTGTTCAGTGTGGCTTTCTGGGACTACGTTCTTGATGTTCACCGGACAGGTGAAGTTTGATACAACCTCCCAAGGGTCCCATCACGCAATTCTCAATATGCTTTCAGGACCTTCCAGCATAAGGAAGCGCGTGAGGCATCGTGACCCTTTAAACATTACCTCAAGCGGTTCAGTTTCTGCCAGCTGAATTGGCACTTCTGAAGCCCTTTTCACAAATTACCGCTAAACAATCAGATTGGTATTCTATTTCAAATAGATCAGAACCTTATTGTAAAAAGGAAAAAGAAAAAATTAAAAATTTAAAAATAGCTGACCTGCAATACCTAGATCACCTATATCTTCTCTCCCCCCCCTTTGAACTAGGGTACTTAATTGGGAGAGTAACCGAGTTCAAGGTAGTAGCAACAGTGAGAAGAATGACAAGAGCACATTGTAGCTGGATTTGATGGGCTAGAAATAAGTGCTTGGGTTGCACTTGCGTGTATACGCTCCGGATGTCATGGGGGGGGGTTAGTTCAATACCAACTCCGAAGATTTGTTAACCCTTGCCTGTACTGTTGCCACCGCACAAACACATGAGGGAGCTGCTTCAGAGGTGAGAGAGAAAAGAATAATTGAAAGACAGTCATAGAGTGGTTGCATAAGAGTGGATTCATGGGCAGCAGTATGAAACAAGGCCCAGAAAGGTGCGGAGTTTGGCAACACATGTAGGTACAGGTATGGCCTGGAGAACAGCCTTTTGTTCCTCTGTCAGATGTCCAGTTCCTTGGCCTGACCAATGACCCAGGAGAACAACCTTTATTTTGCAGGACTGGAGCTTGTCATTTCTGCAAGAAAAATTAACAGTGAAATTGTGGCCTGTTGGCAGGCTTCCAAATCATCAGCACACAGTGCGCTACATCACACAGCGCTGACAGCACACAGCGCCTACATGTGGTAGGTGCCTGGCTGACCCTTCAGTGTCTTTTCTGGACTGGAAAAAGAGGGGTGTTTGTTGGAGCAGTTAGTTTACAAAACTCTTCTGAACCGGCACCTGAGGTCTCAACCCGTACTGATCCATCTGGTGAGAATTTGATGGATGCAGATAAGGCCTGTAAGATATCAGTGCCAATAACAGAGACATAAATTACATCAGGGCAGAATATTCTACAAACATCTATCCACATTGAAAATTTACAGTCTGCATATGCAGGGGGGAGGAGGGGAAATTGTATCCCCAGTCAATATCTGCATCGTCTGAACACGGGTCATTAACTCTCATCCATCCATGCGGTCAAGTCTGCCTCTCTCATTCAAATGCCTATGATTCACCACACACACAATGTTTGTGCCGTTAGAGTTCAGGAAATTGTGGATACATTGCACTAGGATGCACACCGTTCACACCAGGAGATAACGCGTATGATGCAACTGTCCTCATCTTGCAAACAAATGCATTCAATCACTACCACCTCTCCCTGGAAGCAGTCAAACTTTAACTGTCTGTAATACTAGAGATGTACAACAGATTCCACAACACTAATATTTCCCATAAAAGGAGCACACGTCTAGCAATTATGCACACGTCCTACCAAAGCAAACTTCTCTAATCTTTGGCCTTGAGAGTTAGATGAAGAAAACCAAAGGGAAGGGGGGGGAGGGGGGGAGATTGAAGACGGGGGAGAACCTGCTTCGGTCTAGCTGCGGCTTCTAATAGATCAAGCATTAACCCTCTATGTACTCCTATATATATATTTATATATCTATATATATTATCACATATTGACCCTCTCCTTCGTTCTGTAAGCTTTCCTACTGCCGTCTGCGATCCTAGCACCTATAGTGACCTTCCTTCTCAGCAGTATCTGACTTATGAGGAATGGACAACACGTACAGCAATGACACAATGTTATGACATTAATCCCCTCATCCCGCCAGGCAAATGTTCTCGGATGAATAGAAAGAAAAAAACAAATCATTAGACAATGCACCGAATACCCTGCTGTAAAGTTATTTTTGCAAATTTATTGTTTCACTACACACAAGCTTATTTACATCTTATAATGCTCCATTTTGTATCTAGCGGCCATTTTGAGACAGATTCTTCCATTTTATGGACCTGTACCTTCTCAGTTTCAGGCAGTATTCTGGTGAATCTGCATGGAACGACTGTACGCTCAAAGATTTATTTTTGGTAGGCCTGTCTGACGCAGTAAAAGATTTATTGCTGTCATATCCGTCACCATCTACCTTGTATCAGGCTATGGAATTGGCAGTCAGAGCTGATCATAGGCTCAGGTCTAGAAGGGAAGCTAAGCTAGAGACCCTTCAAGAATGCGTACAGCCTGTACCCCATTGTCAACCCCCCGGAGATGATGGTATGGAAGTGGACCGATTGAGTCCTGGAGAGTGGAGGCGCTTCTGGGTTTCTGGGTCATCGCAGCGCATCCTGCCAGGAAAGGCTGCTACGGAAGAAGCAGAAGAACTTCAGCTCCTAGGTGACTGTCAGGAGGGTCATCTAGGAGGTCAGATTCTCCCTATATTACTGGTGCCTTGTAGTGTGTCTTACAAGGCTTTTCACAGGGTGGGACAGGCATTTATAGATTCTGGGTCGGCCGCGAACCTTATCCATTTACAGTTCGTAAGACCACTGTTGTCAAGTTTTACCACATTAGGTTTGCCGATCCACTTTACCAGTATTAATGCAACCCCTCTGTCCTCTGGGATAGTGTGTTGGAGGACACAAGAACTTCAGTTCATGGTGGGCACATTACATTTGGAGGTTATTTCCTTTCTGGTTATGGAGAAGATGTCCGTGGATATCGTTCTGGGATTGTCGTGGCGAAGGACGTAAAATCCTCAGTTCATTGGACTACACTGGAGCTAGTTCGGTGGGGAGGGTCCTGTCAGGATCATCTAATGCCTGTTACATTGTGCTCCACTGATACTGTTAGTTTTCCAGACTATTAACGGGAGTTGCAAGATGTGTTCTCTAAGAGGCTTTCTGAGGTATTGCCCCCACACCGCAAATGGGATTATAGGATTGATCTTGTCCCGGATAGTCCCATCCCTAAGGGGGCCATATTTTAATCTGTCGGGTCGGGAGCATGTGGCTCTTAAAGCCTATATTTCAGAGGCTTTAGCCAAGGAACATATCAGACCATCAAAGTCACCAGCTGGAGCAGTCCTATTTTTTGTTGAAAAGAAAGATGGGTCTTTGCGGCCTTGTGTTGACTATTGGGCTTTAAACAAGATCACCATAAAGAATCAGTGCTCGCTCCCTCTGATCCCTGATCTGTTGAATCAGGTGGTGGGAGCACGCTGGTTCTCAAAGCTTGACCTTCAGGGGGCTTATAATCTTATACGTATTAAGGCTGGTGACGAGTGGAAAACCGCATTCAACACCCTGTTGGGTTATGCAACGCCCCTGCGGTTTTTCAGGGGTTTATGAATGCGGTCTTCCACGATTACCTAGGGGTTTTTATGGTTGTCTATTTGGACGACATTTTTGAGATTTGGATTGGGACACACATGTCAGACATCGCCATTTGGTGTTAGAGTGGCTATGGGAGTACCAATTGTATGTTAAATTGGAGAAGTGCTCATTCGGGGTCAAATGCATGTCATTCCTTGGGTATATCATCACTCCAACTGAGTCAGACAAGGTTGCTGCAATCACACAATGGGTTAAACCAGATAATTTGAAGGCTCTTCAAATTAGAAGGCTTTTTTGAGTTTGTCAACTTTTATAGAAAATGTATCAGAAATTTTTCAGTGATTGCACAACCGCTGACTGATCTCACTAAAAAAGGAGCGGACGTGACATTGTGGTCTCCGGAAGCTTCAGAGGCGTTTGAGCAACTTTTCAGGGCTTTTTCCACCACGCCGGTACTTGCTTAGCCGGACCCTCAGAAGCCCTTTTTCATGGAGTTTGGCGCTTCTGAGGTTGGGGTGGGTACAGTCCCCTTCCAGGAATTAATGTTGGAACAGGGAATTGTTGGCAATAAAATGGGCATTTGAGGCATGGCGTCATCTTCTGGAGGGGGCCCGACACCAGGTGACAGTCTTCACTGATCATAAGAATTTAGTGTATCTTGAGAATGCTAAGCGCCTCAATGCGTGGCAAGCCGGGTGGGCACTTTTCATCTCGAGATTCAATTTTACAGTCATCTACCTGCCAGGAGATAAAAATGGTAAAGCTGACGCCCTCTCCCGCAGTTTGGGGACTCCGGAGGTTGGGGACTCTTCTCTGAAAGGCATCCTCCCTCCCGGTGTCATGGTGGCAGCCCTGACACAGAACCTTCCGGCTCAGCTTCAGGAATATCAACAAGAAGCTCCGGAGAGGGTTCCAGCAGCGAAGTTATTTGTACCGATGTCTCTGCCTTTGTTGGTTCTGGGGCAGTCTCATTCCTCCATTTTTGCAGGGCATCCAGGGTCCAGGGGACTCTTGAGCTATGTTCTCGATTCTACTTGTAGCCCAGCATGGCACAGAAGGTCCGGGAGTTTGTAAATCGTTGTTCAGCTTGTGCACATGGCAAAAGTCGCCGTAAGAGCCTTGAGGGATCGTTAAGGCCGTTGCCAGCACCTGGTAGGCAATGGTTACACGTGTCCATGGATTTTGTCACTGACCTGGCTCTGTCACAAAGTTGTTACACCATTTTGGTAGTTGTTGACAGGTTCTCGAAAATGGCCCATTTTGTTGCTCTGAAAAAATTACCGTCTGCCACTGAATTAGTGAAGATTTTCATTAGAGAGATTATAAAACTGCACGGAATACCGGTCAATATAGTTTTGGATTGGGGGGGCAATTCGTGGCCCAATTTTGGAGGGCCTTCTGAAAACTTGGGAACATCTCTGTCTTTCTCATCAGCGTTTCATCCACAGACAAATGGGCAAACGGAATGTAAAAATCAAGAAGTAGTACAATACTTGCATCTTTTTGTGGGCAAGAGAGTCAGTTGGTGGGTAGAGTTTATACATTTGCCATAACTAATCGTATCAGTTCTGCGACGGGGGTGTCACCTTTCTTCTGTGTGTTTGGTCGGCATCCCTGGTTCCTGACTTCCATTGCAGTACCTACAGTTTGTCCCGCGGTTGATGTTGTTACTAGTGAGTTGCGGGTGGTCTGGAATGGTGTACACAAGAACCTGGAGGAAGCAAGTGGTCATATGCAACTACGTAGTTGTAAAAGGTCGGCTGTTTCGGAGCCATTTGAGGTCGGTCAGAAGGTCTATCTGGCCACGAAGGTCTATCTGTCCACGAAGAATTTAAAATTGAAGCTCCCCTCGGTAAAGCTTGTGCCTTGTTTTATCGGTCCCTTTGCCATAACGCGAGTCATTAATCCTTTAGCTTATGAGTTGGATTTACCGTGTTCCTGGAGGGTATATAGGGTGTTTCATAAATCCCTTTTAAAGTAGTTTATCCCTCTGGTTGCTCAGTCAATCACAATCAGCTCTTTCAGCAGGCGGGGATTTTAACAGAGCCAGGGACAGCGTGGATAAGATGCGGCTTAGCCTTGGCAGCTGAAGGGAGGTGAGTATCAATTTTTTTTTTTACACTAATTTTCATGGTTTTTCAGAAAAAGGGCTTATATTTAAAGCGCTTGCCTGAAATCCATTGACGGTGCCAGCAGCAGGATCCTTCAGCTGCGGTAGGGAATTGAAGAATTTCTCTGCTGCATCTGTTACATCTACATGCGGCAGATGTGTTCTTCATCCCCGCGGGGGACATGGCAGCGATGGAGGGGTAATTTTTTTTAAATTTTTTTTTACACTAAAATTATTGTTTTTCAGGGAAGGGCTTATATATAAAGCCCTTCCATGAAAAACAATTAGGGGTGTCGGCAGACCATTGTTTTCAATGGAGCCGCGGGCGGCAGCAGCAGGTGGGGAGGAGAGAGACAATATTTTCTCGAGCACCGCGTGGTGCTCGGCTCCAGTAACGAGTACTTCGAGTATGCTAATGCTCGGACAACCATCAAGCTCGTACGAGCATGCTCGCTCATCTCTAGTGTGGACCATCCGCAGAATGGAACAGAGGAAGAAATGATAGGTACGCGCAGATGCCGGCTAGGCACAGGGTTGGATTCTGCTGTGGGCTCCCGGAATCCGACTCGGTCGTGTGCAGCCAGTCTAAGGCTGTCTGCCTGACCAATTGTTCCTAGGATTGATGAATACGGCTTGTGTTATCAGCAGCACAGCCCTTGTTTACATGTGCTGTAGTAAAATTATGATATTTATGTCTGCAGGAAAAATTTCATCAATGACTAAAGGTGCATTTACACTGCAAAGATGATTGCTCAAAAGATTGCTTTTAAGCGATCATTTTGCATTAGCTACTACTTGGCACTAATGCCTATTAGTACCAAGTACCAGCATGTGAGCTGCTGGGTGCTGTAGTCAGAGATCAGACCAGCTGCTGTTCATTGATTACATTGATTGCCTTCGATCTGCCGGCAGGGCTGACAGCTGAGAACAGCTCTCCGTGGGCAGCACACAGCGTGCGTCCTGCTTATCAGCTGTTCTGCCGAATGATGGTTTTCAAGCAGAACTGAAAATCATCGTTCAGCCGAAAACTGAAAGATGGGCACATTTACACCCAACGAATATCGCTCAAAAGATGGCTTTTGAGCGATAATCATTGTCTAAATGGGCCTTAATAAATGAGCGTTATGTCATGTGCTGTTCGATCACTGGATATGTTTACACAGCGCTCTAATCAGGGATAATCTTTCCTGCGATTATTCATCCATGTAAATGGGCTTTAAGGCTAAATGCACACAGCCGAGCGCGATATCGCTCTCGCTAACATGTGATTTACCTGCGGATGTGAGGTGTTTTTATGTTGCCTCACAACACTTTGGGGAAGTAGCCGGCGGCGGAGGATCGCAGAGTGTCTCCCATGTGTTCACATCAAGCGTCACATCACATCACGTGCACCTAGCAAATATCACTCAATCCCATTGAATTTGACGGGCAGGTTCAGTCCGTAATATAGACCAAAATAGGACATATGATCTTTTTTTTCCCTTTTTACGCATGTGAAAAAAGGCCTTTATGAATACCCCATTGCAAATCAATGGAGTTTAAGCAGTCTGTCTTATTATAATCTTTATTTGTATAGTGACAACTTATTCTGCAGCGCTTTTGGAGTATGTGGAGCTCAGTCAGGACGGGGAGGGGTGGGGTAGTACAGGGGGGGTATGGGGGCAGGGAGTGTACATTATAGGAGTAGTCTCAGGGTGGGGAATAGATCAGCAGAGTTGTTATGCTTCTTTTAATTGGTGAGTCATTAGGGTACATCTGAAATTGCGTTAAAGTGTTAACGGGTCCTTAGGAGTAAGGTTACATCCTGCTGCAGCTGGTTTTGTCTGTTACAGGAACATGTGAAGCATTCAGTTTCGTTTCTTATCTTTAGATCTTCCTTGCTCAGTATTCCCAGAAATAAAAATCTTAGAGGGAACTTACAGTTTCAGCCACCATTTTTTTTTTAATGTAATTTTTTTCATACAATTTATCCAGCATATTTTCTATTGCCTTTCCTCAGTTTTCAGGATCTCTGCTTGTTGTCATTCAATAAAAATCTTCATTGTTTACTTATTTGTAAACATCTTGGTCAAATCATGGAAAAACAGGCGCACGGCTCATTGGGTCCATGTAAGAAAACCTCCATGTGTATCGCCTCATGGGCTATAAAGGTTCTGTCTGCTGTCCACGGAGTGAGTGCAAACAGCTGACAAGCGGTAATCCTGCCCTTCTATCAGCATGATCATGTAACCATTGGTGGGTGGGCCTCCGCAGGGCGTATTGTTATGCCTTGGATACAAATTTCTCCAGCAGGGTGTGTGGTATTCTGTTGCTTTCAAAATATATTATGGCGTATTATCCACATCAGGAAGAACTCAGACTGACTCATTTATCAGTAGGAACTCTTAAGCAGCTCTCTGGAGTTACAATCCCAGAGCCCTAATCTATTAAAATGCATAATACCTGCACTTTATGGGCGTACACCATATTACATAGTGGTATATTCTTCTTGCTATTCGTTGAGTAATATGGAATCTCCCCCCCACCTCCTCTGGCCCTGTGTACAAACTAGCCTTTGTCCCCTCAACATGCGATCAGGCAAAGACCAGTTCCTTTGTCTCAGAAGTTGAGGAGAGGGGGAAGGGCTGGAGAGAAACCCAAGATAGATATACTTTCAGTTTCACTGCATACCTATGTAATTTATCCCTAGAGAGGCTGCATTGGAACTTTACATTGGGCTAATGTTATAGCACACCATAATGAAATGATACCACTATCAGCCTCCACAGACTCAAATCACTGTAGCTGTGTAATACATCTAGTTTATACAAATCAATAGACATTTTATGCTAATTAATCAGCATTTCTACTACAGTTATCCCCTGGAGGACACAGTGAAGGTCCCTTTAAAATGGCATCAAGTTGAGAGATCTTTAAGACCATTAGGAATTAATACAAAAAGTAGACTGGATAATTGTTCAGTGTGGTTTTCTGGAACTACGTTCTTGATGTTCTATCTGTAGGATTTGATTAGTGGAAGCCTACCACTGATTGCAGTGACAGAGGCCCACAGGTGAGTCTTCAGTCCATACCGGGCACAGTGCCATATGTTGTATAGCGGCTGTGCCTGGCATTTCACAGCTCAGTCCCATTCACTTGCATGCTACTGAGCAGCTTATAGGACATGTGACTGAAGGATGACATGTCAGAGGCATTAGAAGAGACCAAATCGCTCACCTGATCGCTGCTGCATCTTCAGTCAGCGGGTGGTGGCAGACTCTTGCTGATCAATTTGATGACCCATCCTCAGGATAGTGTAGTCCCAGAAATACCCTCAAAGTTTTTTTTATTATAAATAATGTGCATTTGCCAAAATAGCAATATGGCTTTATTCTCTTAACGATTGTCAGTATGCCTTTTATACGGCGGCTGTTAATGGGCATGATTTTAAATTTCTCCTGCGCGTATATTCCATAAAGAAAAAAAATGATCAGTTATTCACGCCACCGGAATGACCCGAAGGATTCATTTGACAGTGTATTCAGTGTAAGAATAATGCCAAAAATGGCTAAAATTGCATAAATGAATGAGTAATTTGTCCCCCCGCCCATAGAGCATCAACCACCCCTTTCCAACGACATGTCATTAAGGCCCCAAACAGGCCTAGTTATCAAAGGGTTAACACTTCCAGCAACTGGGAGGGCCAAAGTCAGAAAGTAAACCGAAAGTTAAATCAGTTAGAAAGTTAGTAGCCGACTCAGTCTGCTGAGTCTGATAGCCGGTGTAAGGAGAATTTATGTGTTTATCAAAGAGAAGATGATCCCAGATCTCATGCAGAAGTCTGGACCCAGGAGAAATACAAATCACACCAGCCTGTGCGGTATCAGATGATTTCTAATTTATTCTAAGGTGTATACAGCTTATGTACCATAAATGACATCACAGGAAAAGTATATACCGCCAAGATTAATAAGAATTCATAATTGGCTAAAACAAAAATGATTAGCATAAGTTACACCTCTTAAGGCGTTACTATAACTTACAATGAAACCGTTAGGAATTCAATGAAAAGGAATGCAAGGGGGGTCTAGGAGACTCTTATTTCTTGTCTGCCCCATCAGTACCATGCACTGCATAGGTGGTCTAGGAGACTGTCTTATCTCCTGTCTGTCTCATCAGTAAACATGCATGGCTATAGAAAGGTTTTGTTTAACCCCTTCACTACTTATACTAGCATCATGCTATATATTTCTAGTCTACAATGCAATAAAAGAACAATTAACTGATACATTGATCTACAATTTTCTTAACATTCCCCACTTGAGATCATTACATCAACACAGTTTAATAGTAGGATTAAGTCTCAAATACATGTATAAAATGACTCTACCACAGACCCCTGGCTTCCTCAGGCCCAAAGCTTTATTACCAGAAGGTCTTAGTTCACACTTCAAGACTAAGTATGTAATTATTTCATATAAAAGTATTACATTGATGCATATATATCTATATAAAGTTCTTCCACCAATTGTATCCACAATTAGGCCCGCCCCCAAGAGACTCTTGGCCTTGATTTATTATTATCCAATTGATGCTTCTTTCTTCATATAAAAATTATTGTCCATCGTGATATAAAATCTTACTTATCGATCAGTTACTTGTCAATCAGTTATTTAGAGCAATCCTCCGGTACAGTCAGAACACACTGGAATCAAAATGTCACACTTCGAAATCATCAAAGCAAAATAACGCTTTCTTCATAGAACTTTTACCCATCACTTGTCACACAGAGCTGGTCACCTGACCCAGTAAGTCATCATGTTCTCCGTCATCTTGTATATTTTGGAACATAGTTTTAGTGATGGAAGTGTTAATCAGGTTTTGTAACAGTCCTCGAATGCAGGAAATACAGCAGCAACCGCAGAGTACTAGAATGGAGGCAAATACTGACTCAAAGACTAGTGTGGATTATATGACTTGTGACCAGTGTCCGAACAAGTTTTCAACCAGTCCCTGAATGGATCGTCTATGCCAGAATTATCCGCTAGTTCATTTTATGATGCATTTAACCCTTTCAGTGCTCAGGTATCATCTGGTGCTGTGTTATTAGGAATAATAGTACAACAATATCCTCCAATCATTTTACAAACTCCTCCTTTTTCTGCTAGTAACATATAACAAGAGCCATTCTATTTTGCCATGCTATAAGTGAGGTATATCCTAGTTGTTCCTCTAGGGCCCTGATTGCATCTTTTGTATAATTAATATATCTCTGTTGGTTATAGTATGTGTAATTAATCCAGTCTACATTTTTATTCACTGTTGCCCACCATGCAAGAAGAGACTCAAACCCTCTGCAGCCATTTGACTTCTCGCCCTATACTCGTCCGGTACCCCCCTTGGGACCCCGATGGGGTCAAAGGAACCTTTGGGAGAGGCGTTCCTAGTTCTCCGGACACGGCCCTTGCTGTTGCCCTCGGGGGTCATGAGGTGCACTGGCATTATCCCGTTAGGGGCTGTACCTGGCACCTGTTTTAAACGCCTGTGCCCACACAACCACCACACGTCTGCGCGTGCTCTCTGTAGCTCAGGCCATATCCCAGAAAACAGCGTGCCCTTAACAGTTCTCCTCTCCGCACAGCATCCCTCAGGTAGTCTCCCGTAGTCTGCCTTGGTCCCATTACCAGGTAGCGCGAAGCAAGTATAACCCCAGGATCGGAGACTACAGTAGGTATTTGGTTCCCACCCACAGGTGAAAACAGCAAACTCAATGTATAACATGGATCAGTTATCTGTGGAGTGTAGGTACAGTTAAGAAGCTTAATCACACATTTTATGTTCATCACAGCTTGAAGACTTGTCATTAACTTTTATCTGTTGTTCGGTCAAGTCTTTCTATCTCATATAATTATTAACATATTCTCTATACACAATGTTTACTGCATAACATAAAGATTCACACAACTACTACTACTCCAATCATCTGCAGAGTGGCTTGGTCCTCCAACCTTAACCCCCTCAGGAATTTCTCTTATCAAGGAGAGGTGATGGAGTAAGATAAACAAAGTTTTAACTGCTTCTAGACTCCTACAGCAAACTGCAGTACCCTTGGAATATTTTTCCCTTAATAGGAACACTCAGGTCTCACATTATCAACAACTTAATTATTTTTTTTTTTCTCTTACATGATTTTATCACATTGAAAATACCAGTTAACAATCAAACTCACTGCAAACCAATCACAGAACTAATATGTACACAAATAACAGCAAGAATGTACGTTCCCTATTCACACAAGTTTATACTAAACTTCATTCCTGATCATCTTCATTACAAGTCTATTCATTTCAAGCAAGCAGAGCATCGCTCTCAGACTACTACCATAGAGAGTCAATCACACACTCCCCCTCCCTTCTTCTCACTGAACTCTAAAACTGAAAGGTGGGGGTGAAAGTGAAACAAGCATTCCAATGTAACAGATGATTTAACCATTTGTGAGCTAACCCCACTACACAGAGCCAGCACTCAAGCCATTGTCTGTCAACTTCATTTAATACAACTGTAAACTTTCATTCCTCCACTGTCTCATCCCAGGACTATCTGCTTCATGTAATCATCCCTTCTGTCCTGCTGCCTACAATCCCTGATCCTTGTCAGCACTACCGTCACCCATAGCAGCCTGTCCCCTGACACTTATCTGAAGGAGAACATACATATTCCTCTGCTACGACTAAATATCCCACAGTATCATACTGACCCTATCTTATAGCACACACCTAAAATAGACAACATATCATCAAGACAGAGGACAGTGATGGAGGGTTCTGACTATTCCTATGCAATTCAGAGAAGGCACTAATCACTGGTGTTGTGTACTACAAGTGCCAGCATTGGGATTCTAGGTAAAAGGTACATCTATGGGAGGTGAGAAGCCAAGATGGTGCCTGGCGGCGGCCGAAGGTGTTACAGCCGGTACTAAAATGGCTGCAGGCCATGACTAGCACTAAGATGGCCACCAGGGACGTGGCCTGACTAGTCAAGCCAGGCAAGCATCTAGCCACGCCTTATTCCTTTGTGTGCAATGCCAACAAGTCCCTCATCTGACACATCTATAATAATCTTTATGTGTATAGCGCGAACATATTTCGCAGCGCTTACATAGACAGGGGGAATACAGAAAGACAAAAGTACAAAAATTACAGAACCACAGTTACATAGTAATCAGTTGATGGAAACAATAGGGTTGAGGGTCCTGCTCCAACGAGCTTACATACTACAAGTAATGGGGTGATACAGAAGGTAAAGGGCTGGAGATGTGCACAGTATGGCGAGGTGGAGAGCGAGGGATGGTATACACATAAACAATGGTCAGACATTCAGCCATGTGCCAGCAGAATTGGTATGACTGCAGGAGCGGTTTATGACGGCTAGCAGGGATTGCAGTCAATAAGGGAACATATTCTACAGTATGTTGCTCGTCACTCCTTTTATAAAAGTTACATTCAGAGCTCTCCCAGCATCCTCCCATTGTGTGGGATCGGGTAATATGATGATCACCTTTGAAACTTTCAGGGCTGTCATCAATAGCATTCTCCAGACTCACCAATACACCAAAAAGAAATGCTATTCCTGTCATTTTTGTCCTTACCGAGGAGGCCCTTGGGGAAGGGGTGTGGATTTCTTCACCGGGTTAAGACAGAGACCACCTAATGTCCCCCCCCCTTGTAGCGGGCTAAAGCAGACCCCCTCAACACACTGTCCCTGCTCTGCCTGTGTTACCTTATTACAGGTAAATTGGTGAATCCAAGTCTGCCATTCAGCAATCTTTATTGCAGTAAGAGTGGTCAGCAGTATCTGGTAAGTACAAGTGGTACCTGGTAAGGTCTTTCTCACTTTGGGGTCTTCCAGTTCTTTTTCTTTATCCCCTTGATGAGGACCCAATTACCTGGTATTATTTCCCTTAGTAATGCTTTAGTCACTGTGGCTGCATCCGACTGACCTGTGGGAAACACTTCTATCCACTTGGCTAAAGCATCCATTATAACTAGGCAGTATTTCTTACGTTCACATTTGCATAATTCTATGTAATCCATACAAATGTGTTGGAAGGGATACTGAGGTGTAGGACAGCACCCCTCCTTGGTCTTATATTCCCTTGTGCATTGTGTTTAGCACAACTAATACAAGACAAAAAAAATGTTTTGAGTAGTTTGTAAACCCATAGGCTGTGAATACTTTCCATAGGAGTGTTACCGCCCCCCCCCCTGTTGAGACATGACACAGGCCATGGCTCAAAACTGCTGCACATCTGAAGAACGATTTAGGTAAGATAGTTTTGTTTTTTTTTCTGCGGAGATGTACAACCTCTCTACAAAGAGAGTTTATTCAGCATCTACAAGAGATACATCCTGCAGATCTGGTCTGGGTAACACTTCATGTGCCATCTCTCCTAGACAGTTTTATGGAGGACCATCTGAAGAAATAGGCAGTAAGGTAGATGGATCGAGCGTAGTACATCCCTCAGTTGTCAGGTGTGGCTGTGAGAGCAGTAGTGTCATTCAGGATGGATGTCTACAAGGACTAAGATATGAGTATGACTAACTGCGTGCGGTATTTTCAGTGTGAGTGGGGGAATAGCACTATAGTAGCAGAAGGTCTGACTGCTTCAGCTGCCGCTACTACAGCTTGTACACAGGGTGGGAGCGCTCGGCCAATGGATCTAGTCTGCAAGAGTATTATGCCAGTGGTCTGTTTCCCACCGTGTTCCTGAGTTAACACAGAGGTCATATATCCTTCCCCTGAGTCAACAGTTAGCCCAAAGGGCTTGTCAACAGTCAGTACAAAGGGCCCCCAAGACTGATGTGCCCACCAGAGTCTGTTTTAACCTGACATAGGCTTCCTCAGAGGGCGCATCCCACTGGATCCTGTCAGCTGCAGCCAGAGGTTCATCATAGATGAGTCTGGTAAGCGCTGTCAGAGATGAATAATTTGGGATCCAAGCTCTGCAGAAGTTTGTCATTCCCAAAAAGGACATAATTTGCTCCTAGTTTTGGGACCTCCAGAATTGCTTGCCTACCTTCATCTGACAGGTTATACCCCAAATATTTAACCGTTTGCTGACTGTATTGGAGTTTCTACCTGTTTACTTTATGGCCTTGCTCATAAAGAAACCTCAAGGGTGCGACGGTGTCCCCCCACAATTCTCTCCACTGTCTGCTGCTGGCTACCAACATACAGTAGTAGCTGACTACCTCTAGGAGGCTGGAACTGGGCTAAGTTTGCTGACATAGCCTGGGAGAAAATTGTTGGAGATTCACAGAAGCCCTGAGGTACTTTGTTGAAGGTATACCTAATTTTATCATAATATCTCATCAATTTTACCGGAAATATTCGAGACTATATAATCTGGCATTTCACAGGCTTATTTGTCTCTAGGTCTGTTATAACTGGTTCAGTGAGGGATTCCCTGTGGGTCCAGCCATTAACCACTCTTACCATGATATGACTATTACTACATTTTACATTGGGTACATATTGGGATTTATTAATGCCCTGGTGGCTCCAGAGCCCACCAGGAAATTAATCACCCACCCATTCACCTGGAGATCTATCTCAGGCAGTAGAAATTGCCAAGAGATCCTCCAAGTGTTGTACATCCCCCCCAGTCATTTTTCCCCAAGGTGCCTGAGAACATTGTTTATCAGGGCATTCTCGGGCAAAATCACCAGACTTCCCATAATTCAAACACACATTTAAATCCTCGAGCTGCATCCCACCTCTGCTTCTTCCTCTGCCTCTACTTCCACGTCTTCTCGCTGTCTAATGACCTCTCTGATTTAAAAAAATTACAGACTACTCGCTCACCCAGAATCACCAATTGTACTGGATTATATTTTTCTCCAGCAGGTTTCAGGGTAATCTGTAGCTTTCTAATTGTATAGTGTGCACACATAATGAAAGAAACCAATCGGACACAAGTTATCAGCCTTGAATCTCAACCAGCTCTCTGGAGTTACAATCCCAGAGCCCTAATTTATTGGAACACATAATACCTGCCCTTTATGGGCGTTTAACAGATTAAATCAGTAACGTATACATATTCTTATTCGCTGGGTCATATAGAATTCCCCGCCCCCCTCCCCACCTTTCTCTCAAGTCCAGTGTATGTGTGGACTTTGTCTTCCCAGCATGCGGTCAGTTAAAGTAATTCTTTGTTGGAGAAGTTGAAGGTGGGGGCAAGGTGGGAGCAGAATGTCCAAAATGGATACAAATAAAACACACAGTATAGGAATGTGATTTAACTCTTAGAGGCTGCAGTGGAACTTTATATTGGGCTAAAGTTATAAAACACACATCTTTCACCATGCCATTGTCCAGCAATTACCATAATGTAATTATGCAGCCATTAGCCTCTACAGAGTTAAATCACTACAGCTGCGTAATACTTCTAGTTTATTACAAATCAATAGACATTTTACACTAACTAATCTTCATGTCTACTACAATCCCCCCTTAAAATGTCTATCCTCTAACCCTTCCTGGTCAAATTTTCACAGTTCTCTGCGCGTGAGCCTTTAACTGGAGCGCGTTGAAGGTTCGATTTAGGGTCTTCAAGGGGGTGTAGGACTTGTCTACTCCTTCTGGGGATACATCCAGCATACTCATTGTGGGGTCGGCTTTTTTTCCAGCGGCAGTTTCACAGTTCCTCCTGACACATGGGATAATACAGCAGACTAGAACGGAAAAGATAATCAGTTCACATACAACAGCGATGCCCATCTGAGCCAGGATCCTTTGCCACCGCTCATCCATGGAAAGTATTGGTCCCAAAGGCTAGCTCTTTTTAGCTAGTGCAGTCAGCTTTCTTAATGGCAACTGCGTCTTTACCCGTGAGTCACGTGTTGTCTGGGATGTAGGTACAGTTTCCCCTATCATCTTACAGACACCCCCCTTTTTAGCTAAAATCATTTCTAAGCCTATTCTATTTTGAAAAGTCATAGCCGAGGTAGGTCCTATTGGTCGACTAGTCCCTATAAGGCATCTCTAATGTAATTTATAAACCGCTGCTAATTATAATAAACATAATTAATCCATTCAACATTTTATTTACCATAATGATCAGAAAAAATGGGCTCGAATCCAGCTTTAACTTGGTCTCTAATTTTTAAAACTCGTCAGGTACCCCCCTTGGCTGTCCTATGACGTCAATGTACACGTGTAGGTCAAAACTGCCACCAGGCGTCTCTCTTCTCGCTCTAGGGTAATGTTACAAAACTAGTAGTGTGCACAGGTACGCACGGCGTGGGACTCCCTGACCTTCACCCACACCAATGTCCCTTCCTGGAGATAGCCCTGAAGGTGGACAGGTCCAGGCCGCCAACACTGACCCTACACTGCCTAGTGACAAGACTGGAAGGAACCGCCATACCTATGCAGAAAACAAGGATAGACCAACATGACAAGAAAACCACAAGACACAGGCTGAGTTGGATTAAGATAAAGTAACTATTGGGGGTAACCTCATTATCCTTAACGCTGTCTGACAGGATGTGGAGGAGCATAAGGGCTTTGCTAAGGCACACTCCCCTGCCCAATACCTTCCAGGCGGGTCCTCAACCTCATGTCTCCACAAAGCCAGTCGTAAGGACTGGACCTGGTTCTGCGTCCATTCCCCTCCTATCGTACTGTAGGAGAAGCAATGCCCGTTAGTGAGTTCCCCAAAAATCTCCCTCCACCCTGCCCATTTGCATGGCAGGTGTAGTTTCCAGGGTAGTCAGTAATACTCTCTCTGGTGCAAGGCACTTACGTAGTTATAGAGTATTCCTTTTTCCACTTCTCACATGTAGTGTAATTAGTGGAAAAGTTCATGAAGAGACTAAGGAACCACTCTTCAGCATCTACAGGGAGATTTAGGGGGACCATCCCCGAGTGTTGCTCTTGTTAGCATTGTACCTCATCAACTCCAACCAAAGATTCTGGTCAGAGTAGCCAGTCTCTACTGTCAAGCTGTCCTCAAAGGTAGGGTCGGCTACAATCATCATTTTCTTTAAGGTCTTTATCTTACGGCGGAGGGGGTTAATTATGGGCACGGGACTAAGTGAAGGCTCCCTAAGGGATCTGTCCTCCCGTACTGGTATGTCCCCAAACTGTAAGTCCCCCGGGCTTGGATTTTCTATGGTCAATGTAAGAACCATATTAAAACCAAGCAACATACTAAGTTCAGCCTTCCAATTCCCGCTGTCCTTATTATTCTTAAGGCTAATTAGGGATTTCCCGCTCTTATCTTTCTTATTTAGGGCATTTTGCGGTTTATAGGACCAGTCTGTTCCTGTGTTCCATCCCACTGATCCCCAATAACGGCAGTCTTCTCCCCAGACATTATCAGTAGCGCAAACATATTGTATTCCCCGGGTATATAAGTCATATAACCAGCTGGACTGAGCTAAATCTGGTCCGCGGTGGGATTTTGCGCCTAGACACGGGACCACAGTACAATAGTTGAAGGAATATGCGGCCACTTGAGTGTTGGACGAGTTATACCAGAAGGTAACCATACCCTCATATTCTCCCGACTAAAGATTCCAGTTGCCACCCTCCTCTCTCTTTAGCCCTAACCACAGTAATGTCATCGGCACAACTAAGACTGGTCTCCCAGATCTGAGGCTTTCTTACAGTATGAAGCGTGGATCCATGTAAGTCTTTCGGCTAGTTTCACAGCTGTGGCAGTAGTCAGAAGCACCTGGTAGGGACCATTAAATCGGGGCTCAAAAGGGTGCTTCCTGAGGAACTGCTTGACACACACCCAATCCCCAGGCTGCAAGATATGTGTCCCAGTGTCTGCCTCTGAGTCTGGAAGAGAACACCTGTGCATAGGCTTTGGTTAGTGCTTTAACAACGGAAATCACATACTTAGTCAACACATCAGATTGTAATTGTAACTACTGAGGATAGTAATGACCCAGCCTTGGGGCTAGCCCAAACAATCTCGTAGGAAGATAATGCATGTCTCCCCCCCCCCCCCCCCCCCGGGTTCATATCTAACACTGAATAGGGCTATTGGATGACAGTCTTTCCAAAGTAGCCCCATTTTCGGCGTCATTTTAAGTATCTTGCTTTTTAGCGAGCCACTAAGTCTCTCCACCTTTCCACTACTCTAAGGGTGGTAGAGTGTGTAAAAGGCCTGGGATACACCTAGAGCAGACATGACGTGTTGCATTCACTTGCGAAGTCTATACCTCTGTCTGACTCTGAATCACTTCTGGTACCCCCATATTCACAGTTTACCTCGTTCATGAGCTTCTTTGCGGTTACCTACTTGTTTGCCTTGGTAACAGAGTGGGCCTCCAACCTGCAAAGACATCATCAACAACAAGCACATATTCATACTTCCCAACAAGCGGGAGCTGAATGTAGTCAATTTGCAATCCCTGAAATGGGTAGAGTGGTCTAGGCAAGTGTCTTTTGGGCACCTTTTCCCTTCTGTCCTGACTCACCTATGGCATAGATCATGCTAAACTGGACAAATGATGCAGCAGCTACAGGGAACCCAGGAGTCGCCCGTCCTCGTTCAAGCATCATCGTCATTGCTGCTTTACTAGGTACATCTTTCCGTGCATCAGCTGGGCCATCATGGGATACAGAAATTGTGGTAGGCAAGTACTGTTGACTGTTCACCATACACGGTCCTGCTTCTGTTGCTTCCATTTTTTGTCCATTTATCCTTGTTGGCTTGTAACTGTAAAGTCCTTAGCATATCAAAGTCCAAATTTTGTCAATGTCCAAGTTTTTACCTCTGACTCATGCTGTCAGTATCTTTTCTTCTTTCTTCCACGGCTTGAGGGCTGCTGCCTTTGCTGTGCTGTCGGCGAGGGTGTCGTCTCTCGCTTCTCCATTATAGGAATCGGTGTGAGCTCTCTACTGCCAGATAGTAGTAGAGCCTCCATGAGACTCTGCACCACTGCACCATTCTTAACTGGTTGTCCTGCTAAGGTAAAAAACTGTCTGGCCTTCCATATTGGGCCATAATTATGAGCTGTGCCAAATGCATACCAGGAGTCAGTGTAAAGGGTTGCCGTCTTACCTTTCGCCACTCTACACGACTCAGTGAGGGCCTTCAGTTCCGCTTCTTGTGCTAAGACATGTGGAGGCAGAGCTTCTGCTTCTAGGACATCTTGTTGTATGACCACTGCATATCTGATGTGGAGTCATCAATCCTCACCCTGGTACCATCTGCAAAAAGCTCAACATATGCATTGTCAACAGAGGTTCCAGTAACTGTTTGCATACCTGCAGTTTCTTACTGTATCAGTAATAAATAATCATGTTCATGTTCTATTTCACATGGATCAGAATCTTATAGCACAAAATCATTTATTTCCTTTTTATTTTATTAAAAAAAACAATAGCTGATCTACAACACCTAGATCACCTATGACCTAGATCACCTATGCCTCCCCCCTTTTGAACCGGAATACTCAATTGAAAAAGAAGTAGTCGGGTTCAAACTAGTACAACGTTGAAAAAGGAAACCAAGAGGCACAAAAACAAGCACTTTGTAGGTCAAGGTGACATTGTATGCAGCAAAGTCTGAGCGAAAATATCCTTCTGATTTTTTTTTTTCCCAAGTCACAGTTAACATTTCTAACACAAGGGGGCGCAACACAAGCAAAATTAACAGCCACCCAGTCGCAATGGTATCAGGGAATTGCACTGTTTAACTTTGACCATCCTGTCTGAATAAAATTATAGCTTCAGTGGAGACTGACACTAGAATATACAAAGACATAAGGAAAAACTAAAAAGAATGAGGATGAATTGACATCCTACTCTGAGCAATTAAGTCCCTCTTTCTCACATAAAAACCAAGACTACTTTGGCAAATTGCGTGAAAAAGTTTGCTGGGTGACTGTTGGGAAGTTATTCCATCTGTAGGAGCCTTCCTTAACATCATGTGTCTGAACATCCACTGGAGAAGCAGACAGCGGAAAACAGAGCCCCTGGGAACACACCATGAGAGGGCGTCCCCTGCTCATGCGTCCCTGGCCTCTGTCCTCCATGCATCAACTCCAATTTTCCATACACTATAAACCAGTTTAGTCATCTACTATGTCCTAAGCTGCATCTTTGCAAAGAGCAAAGGTTTGTTTCCCTGAACTTATCACACATCCAAGGTGGCCACATTTTGGAGTGTAACAAAGTCTGGTCAAACAAGACCTTACTTCAGACAATCATGATGTTAGCACTGGCTACAGTGGCATTGGGGAATGTAGGCCTCCCGAGTGCAGCAAGATGGCTGCCAGAGGCAGAAAGGGGCGGGGCTACAAATCACCCAGATGAGGCAAGATGGCTGCTGTAGGAGGAAGGGGCAGGGCTTAGTCCTGTCCGGATTGGAGTGGCCGGAAGTAACGTCACACACCCTGAAAGTGAGCACATGGGGGGAAGTAATTTCAGAATGGGGGGGAAGGGCTCACCACACTTGCTGCAGAGTCACACTATGTGGGATTTTAAACATTGCAAGTGCGGCCGCCATTATAGGGATGGGCTATAGTTAACAGAAAGGCATTACATTGTTCATGATACAGGCAATACACATCCCCCACTACACTCTCTCCTCCCCCACCCAATTCTGCTCATGAATCCTTTTCCTACATTATACCATCTCCTAGCAATCTAAAGCACCTTTCTGTCTGCTAGGGCCCTCTGCTTATCTTCTGAAAACTTTTCTGCGGTCTGTCTACAACCCAACATTCCTTTCTTTTACCAAATAAGTTACATGTTCTATGCTTCTTATCTTTGCTTGCCTTTTTTTCTGCCATTCTCTAAACAACCTGGATCTATGCCCAACCTTCTCAATCTGCTCAACTCTATTCTACCTACTAAGTCTATCCTATCCGAAGTTTCTGGACACAATAGTGTCCCCCTTGTAAAATCTGCCTTCTTCAAATCACAATGCACATTAACACTATAAACACAAAACAAAAGGAACAGACGGGTTTACTGAGGAATGCTCAGTGGCTTAAAGTATACATCTCACTTATCTGTGCATCAACCTACTCTCTATCATTAAAATCTCCAGTAACAAACACTGCACATTCTTTAAACAAGACCTTTGACTACACACAAAGACTGACGATTATATTCAGTGACCAAGACCTCAATAGTGTCTGGAGTACCCAGCCGACACACAACACGGCTATAATCCCCGCGTATCCCTTTCCACAAATGAGAACATAACATGCTCGATCATACAAGTGCATACGCCTATTTTAAATTTTCTTGGCCTCGCTCTCCAAGTGTATTAGAGCAAACCGTGCACTATTACATAGGAGAGTGCATCCCGGGCACGCTCCCTCAAGGCTTATACAGCCAAGTCCGCCCTTCTGACACATTAACCCTCACAGAATCTGTCTCTAGGTCTTGTATACACAATCTTTAACGGTCTCAGACACAACATTCACAGCATACAGAATACCCCTAGACAGGTTACACGGTGGTATTTCTCGAGTAGACAGAACTATATTACCTGCCTGTCAGTGATTTGTCACTTTGTAGAGATATGCAGATAAACAGACAGAAGTCATCTCACACAGGTAGATTAACATAAAGCAATCTTACCGTGTTCCGTAGATTTCCAGGCCCCTGAGTTCTGCGTGTTATCTGCCAGTCTCTGTACTGTTCCAGAATAAAAAAATCACAGACTACTCACTCACCCAGGATCACCAATTGTACTGAATTATATTTTTCTCCAGCAGGTTTCAGGGTAATCTGTAGCTTCCTAATTGTATAGTGTGCACACATAATGAAAGAAACCAATCGGACACAAGTTATCAGCCTTGAATCTCAACCAGCTCTCTGGAGTTACAATCCCAGAGCCCTAATTTATTGGAACACATAATACCTGCCCCTTATGGGCGTTTAACAGATTACATCAGTAACGTATACATATTTTTATTCGCTGGGTCATATAGAATTCCCCGCCCCCCTCCCCACATTTCTCTCTAGTCCAGTGTATGTGTGGACTTTGTCCTCCCAGCATGCGGTCAGTTAAAGTAGTTCTTTGTTGGAGAAGTTGAAGGTGGGGGGAAGGTAGGTGGAGAACGCCCAAAATGGATACAAGTGAAACACACAGTATAGGAATGTGATTTAACTCTTAGAGGCTGCAGTGGAATTTTATATTGGGCTAAAGTTATAAAACACACATCTTTCACCATGCCATTGTTCAGCAATTACCATAATGAAATTATGCAGTCATTAGCCTCTACAGAGTTAAATCACTACAGCTGCGTAATACTTCTAGTTTATTACAAATCAATAGACATTTTACGTTAACTAATCTTCATGTCTACTACACTTCTTATCCCTGTCAGGGACTTCCTGTCGTTGGCAACAACAAAGACATACACAGGCGAATGCCTTACAGTTTATATTTCCCATTGTTAGTAATTATGTTCTTCTTGCTGATTTACAAGACAAAGAACATAAAACAAGCCTCTGGCCACTAAAATAAATAGTGAAATCGCAGGGGTTCCTTACCAGAATCAGTGCTTCGCTATATACACGAAGACTCCTTTTTGCTTTATCGAGTAGGGCCTGTGAACATTGAACACAATAAGGGGCTTGTCCAAAAACAGCCTGCACAGCAAGGTTAGTCCTTAATGTGTCCTAGAGGTCAGTGCCCACGTATCAGATCCGCTTATCTCAATCACTCACACATTCGCTTCATGCAGACAACAATACAAATATTACAATATGTTAGTAGGCGGCCGCTCTCTTTATATTCTTAGTTACTCTATAACACAATATCAAAGAAAAAGTATTAGAAAGATAAGTAAAGTTCCTGGACACCCCTGTGTCCCATGACCTCATCTAAACGCTTCTTTTTACATGCCGCATGGAGTAATTCTTTCCTGTAGCCTTCTCACAATGGCTATGGTCTCACATAGACTACTGCTATTGCCGCTTGGCAACCCATTTGTCTATACTTCCTTTCATTTACAATACACATTGCACATAGACTACTGCTATTGTCCCTTGACAACCCATTCGTCTATACTTGCTCCTCATTTACAATACACATTGTAAATTTTACTAACACTAAAGTATACAGAAGAAGAAGAGGAGAGAAGAAAAGTTTAACCATTGTTATACTTAACCATTTTCAATCCAATTTGTATCCTGGTTTTCCTAGGGGGCTTACTCTTTTTCTGCCGTTATATAATGGCGCTATATGCTGGCTAAAGCCAGTACTGCATGAGGTGACACGTTGGATAGGCTCTGACAGCAGAGAGGCTGGCAATATACAGTAAGAGAACCCTGATGGACGTCTTTCAACATCGGAGCTGTACAGCCTTAAATCATAATGTCTTTAGATGTCAGACAGTAGATTGGAAAGGGTTAATACACGTTATCTGGGGGGCTTCAAAATTCTCAGGCTAGTTCGGAAAAACGTCACTGTTTCAGACAGGATGCCCAACTGGCCTCTAATGACATCTAAGCAAGACGGAGGTCTTTTAATTATCGGAGAGTACTTCAGAGCCACCTTTTCACAGCCAGGCTGTCCTTTCCCTCTGCAGTGAATCTTTCCGGCTCGAAGGATCAAAAATGTAAGGAGAATTTATATGTTTATCAAAGAGAAGATGATCCCAGATCTTGTGCAGAAGTCTGGACCCAGGAGAAATACAAATCACACCAGCCTGTGCGGTATCAGATGATTTCTAATTTATTCTAAGGTGTATACAGCTTATGTACCATAAATGACATCACAAGAAAAGTATATACCTCCAAGATTAATAGGAATACATAATAGGCTAAAACAAAAATGATTAACATAAGTTACACCTCTTAAGGCGTTACTATAACATACAATGAAACTGTTATGAATTCAATGAAAAGGAATGCAAGGGGGGTCTAGGAGACTCTTATTTCTTGTCTGCCCCATCAGTACCATGCACTGCATAGGTGGTCTAGGAGACTGTCTTATCTCCTGTCTGTCCCATCAGTAAACATGCATAGCTAACCCCTTCACTACTTATACTAGCATCATGCTATACATTTCTAGTAACATAGTTCGTAAGGCCAAATGAAGACAATGTCCATCTAGTCCAGCCTGTTTATCCTCCTGTGTTGCTGTTGATCCAGATGAAGGCAAAAAAAACCAAGAGCAGAAGCCAATTAGCCCTTTTGGGGAAAAAATTCCTTCCCGACTCCCTAATGGCAATCAGACTGTTCCCTGGATCAACCCCTAATAGTTCCTACCTGCCTGTAAACCCGGATTAACGATTAACCTAAGATTTATAACCTATAATATCCTTCCTCTCCAGGAAGACATCAAGTCCCCTTTTAAACTCTTCTATGGATTTTACCATCAGCACTTCCTTAGGCAGAGAGTTCCACAGTCTAACTGCTCTTACAGTAAAGAACCCTTTTCTATGTTGGTGATGAAACCTGCTTCCCTTTAAACGTAGCGGATGCCCTCTTGTTACCGTCGTAGTCCTGTGTATAAACAGATCCTGGGAGAGATCCTTGTATTGTCCCCTCATGTATTTATACATAGTTATTTGGTCGCCCCTTAGCCTTCTTTTTTCTAGAGTAAATAATCCCAATTTTGATAGCCTCTCTGGGTATTCTAGTCCCGTCATTCCATGTATTAGTTTAGTCGCTCTTCTTTGAACCCCCTCCAGTACTGTAACATCTTTCCTGAGCACCGGTGACCAGAACTGTGCGCAGTATTCCACGTGGGGCCTGACCAGTGCCTTATATAATGGAAGGATAATGTTCTCATCCTTCAACCCTATACCTCTTTTAATACACCCCAAGACTTTATTTGCCTTTGCAGCAGCTGACTGGCATTGGGTACTCCAGTTTAGTCTACAATCCACTAGTACCCCCAGGTCTTTTTCCATATCACTTTTCCCTAGCAGTACCCCATTAAGTGTATATTGGTAATATCCGTTTTTGCTACCCATGTGCATAACCTTACATTAGTCTACAATGCAATAAAAGAACAATTAACTGAGACAATTTTCTTAACAGCTGGTCACAGGTTGTCCGCACCTAGCCCCTCCATAGGAGGTCGCAGCCGTCACCGCCAGAAGCCTTTGCAGGTAATTATAGTATTGTTTGTTTCTTGTGCTTGATAATGATGATCAGTAAGTTATACTGTATACGCTGTGAAGTATTTTATTAGTCCAACAGATGCACTAAAGTGTAACTGGACTTTCCAAAAACTTTTGACATGTCAAAGCGACACAGCAAAAGTTTAAATCGGTGGCGGTCCGGGTGCTAAGATCCTCTCCTGGTTGCATAACCCTATAGAAGCCTATGCATCCCTCTGCCGTTGCTAAGAATTTCCAGAAGGAATGATCACAGGCTAAGGAAAGGGATCTGTTGCTTTACATTAAGCTAAGTTGAAAGCAGAATTAACTCTTTGAGGAGCAAGTGCGGTAAATATATCCCAGCCATAGCAGAATCACGGCACGTATGATACACAAGCGTATTTATGCCTGAGAGCAGGAGAAATCATTGGGGCCTTCTTGCATGTTTTTTTCGCATATGTAAAACACAATGAAAACGCAGACTTTCAGTCTATGAAAACACATAATTCATGGACCAGAACAGAATCCACCCATGTGAACGGGTCTTTAGGAGTAAGGTTACGTCCTGCTGCAGCTGGTTTTGTCTGTTACAAGAACGTGTGAAGCATTCAGTTTCGTTTCTGATCTTTAGATCTTGCTTACTCAGTATTCCCGGATATGAAAAATCTTAGAGGGAACTTACAGTTTCACACACTATTTTTTTTAATGTAATTTTTTTCATACCATTTTTCCAGCATATTTTCTATTGCTTTTCCTCAGTTTTCAGGATCTCTGCTTGTTGTCATTCAATAGAAATCTTTATTGTTTACTTACTTGTAAACATCTTGGTCAAATCATGGAAAAACAGGTGTACAGCTCACAGGGTTCATGTAAGAAAACCTCCATGTGTATTGCCTCATGGGCTACAAAGGGGCTGTCTGCTGTCCACGGAGTGAGTACAAACAGCTGACAAGCGGTAATCCTGCTCTTGTATCAGCATGATCATGTACCATTGGTGGGTGGGCCTCCGCAGGGCATATTGTTATGCCCTGGATAAAAATTTCTCCAGCAGGGTGTAAGGTATTCTGTTGCTTCCTATTTATATAGTATGGCGTAATGTGCACATCAGAAAGAACTCCTTTATCAGTAGGAACTCTTAAAGGGGTGGTCTCGCGAAACCAAGTGGGGTTATACACTTCCGTATGGCCATATTAATGCACTTTGTAATGTACATTGTGCATTAAATATGAGCCATACAGAAGTTATTCCACTTACCTGCTCCGTTGCTAGCGTCCTCGTCTCCATGGTTCCGTCTAAATTCGCTGGCAGCTTGCTTTTTTAGACGCGCTTGCGCAGTCCGGTCTTCTCCATTCAGCACGAGCCGCTTCAGTGTGCTCCCCGCTACAGCTCTTCTGCGCATGCGCAGACGAGCTGTCACTGCTCGGGAGCGCGCTGAAGCGGCCATTCTGCACCATCCTCTGTTAGAGGAAGGTGCAGAAACTGGAGCTGCCCAGCGGAGAAGCCCAGCCCAGCCCAGCAGCCCCGAGAAGCCTCCCAGGTAAGTGATGGGTCGGGGGGGGGCTGCCGCTGCGCCGGGCTGCGCTGCCGCTGCGCCGGGGGGGCTGTCGCTAGGCCGGGGGGGGGGCTGCCGCTGTGATGGGGGGGCTGTCGCTAGGCCGGGGGGGCTGCCGCTGCGCCGGGCTGCGCCGGGGGGGCTGTCGCTAGGCCGGGGGGGGGCTGCCGCTGTGATGGGGGGGCTGTCGCTAGGCCGGGGGAACTAGCGCTGGGCTCCGGAACCTAGCGCTGGGCTCCGGGGCCTTCACCTGGGCTGAGGGTCTAGCGCTGGGGAGCCGGGGGCTAGCGCCGGTTACCTGCTGTCTGGTCGGCGGCTGCGGGGCGTCTGGTCGGCGGCTGCGATGCGTCCGGTTGCCATGGAGACACAGCTGGCGGCGTCTCGGGAGCGCGCACGTCGGGCTGCAGCGAGCGACGGGGAAAGAGCCGGCGGCCATCTTGAGGAAACTTTTATAAGTTGCTGAAACGCTGGAACGGTAAGTACGAACCAGCTAGAAATGTCATTTACAGGGGGGCTTTGTAATGTATGTTTAATGGGGGGGACTGGGCAAAAAAAAAAATTAACTGCTTCCTCGAGACATCTCCTTTAAGCAGCTCTCTGGAGTTACAATCCCAGAGCCCTAATCTATTAAAACGCATAATACCTGCCCTTTATGGGCGTATAACATATTACATAGTGGTATATTCCTCTTGCTATTCGTTGAGCTATATGGAATCTCCTCCGCCCCCCTGCCTCCTCTGGCCCGTGTACAAACTAGCCTTTGTCCCCTCAAGATGTGATCAGGCAAAGACCAGTTCCTTTGTCTCAGAAGTTGAGGAGAGGGAGAAGGGCTGGAGAGAAACCCAAGATAGATATACTTTCAGTTTCACTGCATACCTATGTAATTTATCCCTAGAGAGGCTGCATTGGAACTTTACATTGGGCTAATGTTATAGCACACCATAATGAAATGATACCACTCTCAGCCTCCACAGACTCAAATCACTGTAGCTGTGTAATACATCTAATTTATAAAAATCAATAGACATTTTATGCTAATTAATCAGCATTTCTACTACAGTTATCCCCTGGAGGACACAGTGAAGGTCCCTTTAAAATGGCAGCAAGTTGAGAGATCTTTAAGACCATTAGGAATTAATACAAAAAGTCAACTGGATAATTGTTCAGTGTGGCTTTCTGGGACTACGTTCTTGATGTTCTATCTGCAGGATTTAATTAGTGGAAGCCCACCACTGGTTGCAGTGACAGGCGCGCTCAGGTGAGTCTTTAGTCCATACCGGGCACAGTGCCATATGTTGTATAGTAGCTGTGCCTGGCATTGCACAGCTCAGTCCCATTCACTTGAATGTTACTGAGCAGCTTATAGGACATGTGACTGAGAGACCAAATCACTCACCTGATCACTGCTGCTCTTCAGTCAGCGGGTGGTGGCAGACTCTTGTCGATTAATTAATGATGACCCATCCTCAGGATAGTTTAGTCGCGGAAAGACCCTTAAAATTGTTTTATTATAAATAATGTGCATTTGCCAAAATTGCAATATGGCTTTACTCTCGATTGTAAGTATGCCTTTTTTTACGGCGGCTGTTAACCCCTTGAGTGGCGGGTTTCCTACCCCCCTGTCGTGCCCATCAGGGCAGGTTTTTTAAAATGGGCTATTCATTTAATTTTAACTAATTTTGCAGTCGCGTTCCAAGAGCCATAACTTTTTCATTTTTCCATTGAGACGGCCATGTGAGGGCTTGTTTTTTGCTGGAGAAGTTGTACTTTTTGATGGCATCATTTTTGGGTATATATAATGTATTGCATAACTTTTGTGAAAAAATTTGTAGGGAGATTAGGGAAAACAAGTAATACAAGTTAAATCACCCACCTTTTGCCATATCTATAATAGAAAAATCTAAATCATAAAAGAAAAATACATATTTGGTATCGCTGCGTCCGTAAATGTCTGATCTATCAAAATAGTGCATTATTTAATCCAACGCTGAACGTAATCCAAAAAAAAAAAAAAAAAGAACCCCAGAAATGCACTTTCAATCACCCTGTCTCCCAGAAAAAATGCAATAAAAAGCGATCATAAAGTCGTATGTATTCCAAAATGGTACTATCGTTAACTACAGGACGTCCCGCAAAAAATGAGCCCTTGCTCAAGTACGTCGATGGAAAAATAAAGGAGTTATGATTTTTTAAACGGGGGGAGGAAAAAAAGAAATGGGGAAAGGAGAAAAAAAGGGACCGTTTCATTAAAGGAGATGTCTTGAGGAAGCAGTGAATTTTTTTTTTTGCCCAGTTCCCCTAATTAAGCATACATTACTAAGCCCCCCTGTAAATGACTTTTCTAGCTGGTTTCTACTTACAGTTCCAGCGTTTCAGCAACTTATAAAAAGTTTCCCCAAGATGGCCGCCGGCTTTTCTCCCTTCGCTTGCTGTAGCCCGACGTGCGCGCTCCCGAGATGCTACCAGCTGTGTCTCCCTGACAACCAGATGCCCCGCAGCCGCCGACCGGACCCCTGGATTGAACACGGCCGACCAGTCACCCACCGCCAGGCAGCAGGTAACCGGCGCAGCCCCCCCCCCGGCACAGCGTCAGCCCCCCCATCGCAGCGACAGCCCCCCCCCGTCACAGTGGCAGCCCCCCCATCGCAGCGGCAGCCCCCCATCGCAGCGACAGCCCCCCCGGCACAGCGGCAGCCCCCCCATCGCAGCGACAGGCCCCCCATCGCAGCGGCAGCCCCCCCGGCACAGCGACAGCCCCCCCATCGCAGCGACAGTCCCCCCCATCGCAGCGACAGTCCCCCCCATCGCAGCGACAGTCCCCCCCATCGCAGCGACAGCCCCCCCATTGTAGAGACAGCCCCCCCATCGCAGCGACAGCCCCCCCAGCACAGCGACAGCCCCCCATCGCAGCGACAGTCCCCCCGGCACAGCGACAGCCCCCCCCCCGACACAGCGACAGCCCCCCCATCGCAGCGACAGCCCCCCATCGCAGCGACAGTCCCCCCATCGCAGCGACAGTCCCCCCATCGCAGCGACAGCCCCCCCCCGGCACAGCGACAGCCCCCCCCCGGCACAGTGACAGCCCCCCCATCGCAGCGACAGCCCCCCCGGCACAGCGACAGCCCCCCCGACACAGTGACAGCCCCCCCATCGCAGCGACAGTCCCCCCGGCACAGCGACAGCCCCCCCGACACAGTGACAGCCCCCCCCATCGCAGCGGCAGCCCCCCCGGCCCATCACTTACCTGGGCGGCAGGACGGCGAGACAGCTGGGCGGCTTCTTGGGACAGCTCGGCGGCTCTGCACCTTCCTCTAACAGAGGATGGTACAGAATGGCCGCTCCAGCGCGCTCCCGAGCAGTGACAGCTCGTCTGCGCATGCGCAGAAGAGCTGTAGCGGGGAGCACACTGAAGCGGCTCGTGCTGAAAGGAGAAGAACGGACTGCGCAAGCGCGTCTAAAAAAGCAAGCTGCCAGCGAATTTAGACGGAACCATGGAGACGAGGACGCTAGCAACGGAGCAGGTAAGTGAATAACTTCTGTATGGCTCATATTTAATGCACGATGTATATTACAAAGTGCATTAATATGGCCATACAGAAGTGTATAACCCCACTTGCTTTCGCGAGACAACCCCTTTAAGGGTTTAAATAATGTACTAACTTCCTTCTCTGGGTCATTACAACGCAGGGATACCACATGTGTAATTTTATTTTTAATTTTTCACAAAGTAAAGGGAGACAAGTGTTTTTAATTTTATTTATTTTATTTTATAAATAATTTTTAACTTTTTTTTTTTTTTTTAACTTTTTATTTTTATTTTTGTCCCTTTAGTGGACTTCCACAGAGACCCATCAGGACTCCCTGATCACATTCTGGGGCGAAGAGGGGGTCCGATGGTGACAGCCCTTTACATGCTGCAGTGACAGCCCTTACATGCTGCAGTCACATAGACTGCAGCATGTGAAGGGTTAACACAGCAGAGATCAGAGGTTTTCTCTGATCTCTGCTGTAAGAGCTGGTGCCTAGCTGTCCTCTGGCAGCCAAGCACGAGCTCTCCCTGCCACAGAGACCATCGGCTTGCTTCTGACAAGCCGATGGTCTCTATAGCAACCTGTAAACAAAGTAGGACATTAGAAGCGGAGATTGCCGGCATATCGGCAGTATCTTCTGCTTCTGTCATAGCTCTTGCTTTGTTTTCTGTGGGACTGTGCAGGCAGAGCACACTGTCACAGCTTGTGGCATTGTGCTCTGCAGCTCCCATAGCGATACATAGCCCGGAAACCTTCCGGGCTATATCGCTATGAGCAGTGGAGCTCCTCCCGGAAAATTTCCGGGCGTGCCACTCAAGGGGTTAATGGGCATGATTTTAAATTTTTCCTGCGCATATATTCCATAAAGAAAAAAAATGATCAGTTATTCACGCCACCGGAATGACCCGAAGGATTCATTTTACAGGATATTCAGTGTAAGAATAATGCCAAAATGGCTAAAATTGTATAAATGAATGAGAAATTGTGTACCCCTCAAAGAGCGTCAACCACCCCTTTCCAAAGACATGTCATTAACCTCTTAGTGACCAAGCCTGTTTGCGCCTTAATGACCAGGCCAAATTTTGCAAATCTGACATGTGTCACTTTAACATGGAAAAACACCAGAAAGGTTTTACATATCCAAGCGATTCTGACCTTGTTTTTTCGCCACATGCTGTACTTCATTTAGGCGGAAAAAAAGACCGATAGAATTTGTGTTTATTTATTAAAAGCACCAAAATTGGGAAAATTTTGAAAAAATCATCATTTTTTCACATTTCCAACTGCAATATCTCAAATATGTGCAAACATAATATAAAAATTTTTGCTAAGATATATATTTCCATCCATTTACTTTATTTTGGGTGCACATTGGAAAAACTTTCGTTTTTTTTTTTTTAACCATTTAGGAGACGTACAAATTTAACATTACTTTTCAGCATTTTGAGGAACACTTTGTTTTCCTACGCCAAGCCAAGATTGGAAAGGCTAATAGGAGTCAAAATGATAGAAACCCCCACAAATGACCCCATTTTAAAAACTACACACCTTAACATATTCATTGGGGGTGTCATTAGTATTTTAACCCCACAGTTTTTTTTAGGAGTCAATGCAATTTAGAGGAGAAAAACTAAAATTTCATATTTTTGCAAATATGTCATTTTAAAGACAGGACTTTTTTCTATAGTACACATGAAAATGAGGATTTGCACCCCAGAATGGATACCCCTGTTTGTCCTGTGCTCAGAAACATACCCATTGTGGCCCTAGTATTATGTCTGGATGCACAATGGGGCCCAAAATGAAAGGAGCAACTGGTGGCTTTCGGAACAGAAATTTTGCTTGAAGGAGATTTAAGCCCTATTGCCCACTTGTAGAGCCATTGAGTGACCTAAACTATGGAGAACCCCCACAAGTGACCCCATTTTGAAAAGTAGACCCCTTAATGAATTTATCTAGGGGTACGATGACTTTTTGACTTCAGTTTTTGAATGAATTTAAGCCAAGCCGAAGGAAAAAAATTACGACTTTCATTTTTTTGGTAATTCTGTCATTTCAAAAGCAGTTTTTTTTGTACAGCACATATATGAATGAAGACTTGCACCCCAAAATGGGTACCCCTGTTTGTCCTGTGCTCAGAAACATACCCATTGTGGCCCTAGTATTACGTCTGTATGCACAATGGGGCCCAAAATAAAAGGAGCAACCGGTGGCTTTCGGAACAGAAATTTTGCTTGAAGGAGATTTAGTCCCCATTGCCCACTTGTAGAGCCATTGAGTGACCAAAACGATGGAGAACCCCCACAAGTGACCCCATTTTGAAAAGTAGACCCCTTTCGAATTTATCTAGGGGTACGATGACTTTTTGACTTCACAGATTTTGAACGAATCTAAGCGAAGCAGAAGGCAAAATTATGATTTTCATTTTTTTGGCAATTGTGTCAATTTTAAAACAGATTTTTTTGTACAGTGTACATAGGAATGAAGACGTTTACCCCAAAATGGATACCCCCGTTTGTCCCTTGTTCAGAAATATACCCATTGTGGCCCTAATCTACTTAAAGGAAACATGGCTAGGCCTATAGTGGAAGGAGCACCCGTTGGATTTCAGTGTACATCGGAATAAATTCCAGGCCCCATTGCCCACTTGTAGAGCCATTGAGCAGCCAAAACGATAGAGAACCCCCACAAATGACCCCATTTTGAAAACTAAACCCCTTAGCAAATTCATCTAGGGGTGTACTGCATTTGACCCCACAGTATTTGAATGAATCTAAGCAAAGCAGAAGGAAAAAATTACGATTTTCATTTTTTTTGTCAATTTTGTCAATTTAAAAACTGTTTTTTTTTGTACAGTGTAAAAAAAATTGACTTCCTAAAAATAATCCCCCCCGCCATCCCCATTTTTTGGCATTCCCTAATTATTAGATAAAGGTAATAACATAAACTGCGTTTTATGTCTGAAGACAGGGGAAATTACGGAGGCTGGTTGGGTTAGGCACATGGGGCAAGAAAACCGGGTATCCCCCCTCCTCTCATGCTTTTTGGGGGGTATTTTGTGATCTCAACGGCGGGGATGGGGTGTAAAAAGTAGCATTCCGTGAGTCTTCGTAAGCTTGCGGAGGTGCAGCGGTCTCACACAGAAGACGCTCAACAAGCTGCTCCTGTAACTGCAGGAAGGCAAGCGTTCCCGGGGCTTCTTGTAAAATTTGTATCACAGGTAGCGGTCTGAATAACGCCGGGCTCACACGGACGTAGGAGGAATCCACTTGCGGAGGCCCGCAGCGGATCCCATCTGTGAACCTGGCTGTGACCCTGCGTACGACCACGTAATGTACTGCGCATAGCTGCCTACTCACACAGGCGGTCATGCGCAGTACACCTTTTTTTTGTTTGTATTTCCCGCACCGTCGCTTAGCGATGATGTGGGTACCCGCAGCCCGCATACAAGGTAGTTGCGTATGGGCAGCCGGTATATCCGCGACCATGGAGCACAATAGGCTCTATGTTGCGGATAGCCGCGGTAAAATAGAACCTGCTGCGTTCTCTTTTCTCCGAGTGGATTAGGCAATTCCAACCCACTAATGTGAGCGGAATTGTGTAATCCAATGCGATTGATCTGCGTAATACCGCGGATCAGACGCATGCGGAATCCGTAATTCCTATCCGGTCATGTGAGAGCGACCTATGTTAGATCGCTGCTTTTTTATTAAATGACCGGGGACCGCTCAACGAGGCCACCCGTCACTGCTCCAGGCTCTCGGCGACCGTTGGTCGCCGAGAGCAAGGAGATTTTACGTTTCCTGGGCTCCCCGACTCCTGCGCATGTGTCTGGTATTTTGCCGGCGGTCACATGTGCAGAATCTGGGTAAGTTCACGGATGAGGATCGCGTCGGGGTGCAAATACGGAGGCCTCCGGTAAAAAGTTTCATCTCCTCTCACCGATCGCATCAGTGAGGGGAGATGAAACTAACTTTTTTTTACTTTTACGTGATCACCATTATCCATTGGATGACGGCGAACACGTGACCAGGAACCACTCACCGCAGCCCCCTGTGAAATTTCCAGCCTCTTGGCTAAGTTTTGTAGCCAGGAGCAGGGAGATTTTATGTTATCCTGGCAATCCACAGCTTTTGCACATGCGTCCGCCGCTGTGGTAAGGTCCGCGGATAAATCCGGAGGCCTTAGGTACGTAATTTCATCCTCCCTCACGAATATGATCTGTGAGTGGAGGTGAAATGTAAGCGTTTTAAACTTTTTTTTTTACTTTTGAAACTTTTTTTTTTACTTTTTAAACTTTTTAAAAAACTTTTTTACACTTTTTTTACTTTAAATGATCACTGCTATCCATTTGATAACAGTGATCATCTCTGCAGGGACATCCCTCTGCTCCGAGCTACACATGGCAGCCAGGAGCAGAGGGATTTCCCGGGGCCTGAGCCTCTCTGTGCACGCGCCCGATGTCAATCATCGGGCACGCATGCGCAGAAGGGGACTCAGGTCCTGGAAGACCGGGACACCGCTGAGGACCAGGGGTGAGTATTTTCCCCTCCCCTCATGGATCTGATCCATGAGGGGAGGTGAAATTAAGCTTATTTTAACTTTTTTTAAAACTTTTTTGCGATCGCCGCTATCCACTGGATAGCGGCGATCGCAGGCCTGGGGACTGCTCGCCGTGGTCCCCGGGGACATCCCCTGGTTCCCGGCTACCTTCAGGAGCTGGGAACCAGGAGATTTTAAACTCCCCGGGGCTCCCATTCTTCTGCGCATGCGCTTGACGTCATTCGTCTGGTGCGCATGCGCAAAAGAGCCACGCCGGGTCCCGGAGGACCCATTCTCCGCGGCAGACATCGGGGATGCCGGGTAAGTACTTTCAGCTGCCCTGATGGATCCGATCCATCAGGGCAGCTTAATCTTTAACTTTTTTTTACACTTTATTGCAATCGGCGCTATCCATTGGATAGCGCCGATCGCAATGCCACAGGGGGGGATCCCCGCAGCCCAGGATGACAGCTCCATGCTGTCGGCTACCTGCGGGCACCGACAGCATGGAGCTGTCATGTCCATAGCCCACGGGGCTTTATTTTCTGTAGGACGCATGTTTTTACATCCTCAGAGAATAAAGCCCACTTGAGCAGGATGTAAAAAGACTATGGGCTGGTCGTTAAGGGGTTAAGGTCCCAAACAGGCCTGGTTATCAAAGGGTTAACACTTCTAGCAAGATAGGAAGAACTGGGAGGGCCAAAGTCAGAAAGGAAACCAAAAGTTAAATCAGTTAGAAAGCTGTAAGTCCAGCTAGTCAGAGAGAGGTAGCCGACTCAGTCTGCTCAGTCTGATAGCCGTCACAGGTTGTCCGCACCTAGCCCCTCCGTAGGAGGTCGCAGCCGCCGCCAGAAGCCTTTGCAGGTAATTATAGCATTGTTTGTTTCTTGTGCTTGATAATGATGATCAGTAAGTTAGACTGTATGCGCTGTGAAGTATTTTACTAGTCCAACAGATGCATTAAAGTGTAACTGGACTTTCCAAAAACTTCTGACATGTCAAAGCGGCACAGCAAAAGTTTAAATCAGTGGCGGTCCAGGTGCGAAGATCCTCTCCTGGTCGTATATCCCTATAGAAGTCTATGCATCCCTCTGCCGTTGCTAAGAATTTCCAGAAGGAATGATCACAGGCTAAGGAAACATCTGTTGTTTTACATTAAGCTAAGCTGAAAGCTGAATTAACTCCTTGAGGAGCAACTGCGGTAAATATATCTCTGCCATAGCAGAATCACGGCACGTATGATACACGAGCGTATTTATGCCTGAGAGCAGGAGAAATCATTGTTCCCTTCTTGTGTGTTTTTTTTTTTGCTAATGAAAAACACAATGAAAACGCACAGTTTCAATCTATGAAAATGCATGATTCATGGACCAGAACGGAATTCACCCATGTGAGAGGGTCTTTAGGAGTTAGGTTACATCCTGCTGCAGCTGGTTTTGTATTTTACAAGAACGTGTGAAGCATTCAGTTTAATTTCTGATCTTGCTTGCTCAGTATTCCCGGAAATGAAAAATCTTAGAGGGAACTTACAGTTTTAGCCACTATTTTTTTTATTGTAATTTTTTTAATACAATTTTCCAGCATATTTTCTGTTGCCTTTCCTCAGTTTTCAGGATCTCTGCTTGTTGTCATTCAATAGAAATCTTTATTGTTTACTTACTTGTAAACATATTGGTCAAATGATGAAAAAACAGGTGCACAGCTCATTGGGTCCATGTAAGAAAATCTCCATGTGTATTGCCTCATGGGCTATAAAGGGTCTGTCTGCTGTCCACGGAGTGAGTGCAAACAGCTGACAAGCGGTAATCCTGCTCTTGTATCGGCATGATCATGTAACCATTGGTGGGTGGGCATCCGCAGGGCGTATTGTTATGCCCTGGATACAAATTTCTTCAGCAGGGTATGAGGTATTCTGTTGCTTCCTAATTATATAGTATGGCGTAATGTGCAAATCAGAAAGAACTCAGACTGACTCATTTATCAGTAGGAACTCTTAAACAGCTCTCTGGAGTTACAATCCCAGAGCCCTAATCTATTAAAACGCATAATACCTGCCCTTTATGGGCGTATAACATATTACATAGTGGTATATTTTTCTTGCTATTCGTTGAACTATATGGAATCCCCTCCGCCCCCCTGCCTCCTCTAGCCCCGTTTAAAAACTAGCCTTTGTCCTCTCAAGATGTGATCAGGCAAAGACCAGTTCCTTTGTCTCAGAAGTTGAGGAGAGGGGGAAGGGCTGGAGAGAAACCCATGATGGATATACTTTCAGTTTCACTGCATACCTATGTAATTTAACCATAGAGAGGCTGCATTGAAACTTTACATTGGGCTAATGTTATAGCACACCATAATGAAATGATACCACTATCAGCCTCCACAGACTCAAATCACTGCAGCTGTGTAATACATCTAGTTTATACAAAACAATAGTGATTTTATGCTAATTAATCAGCATTTTTACTACAGTTATCCCTGGAGGACACAATGAAGGTCCCTTTAAAATGGCAGGAAGTTAAGAGATCTTTAAGACTATTGGGAATTAATACAAAAAGTAGACTCGATGATTGTTCAGTGGGGTCCAGGTGCTAAGATCCTCTTCTGGTCGTATAACCCTATAGAAGCCTATGCGTCCCTCTGCCGTTGCTAAGAATTCCTAGAAGGAATGATCACAGACTAAGGAAAGGGATCTGTTGTTTTACATGAAGCTAATTTGAAGTCAGAATTAACCCTTTGAGGAGCAAGTGCGGTAAATATATCCCTGCCATAGCAGAAGTACTGCACGGGATTAAAGCTCCTGCACTTGAGTATGAGACGGTCAGGTCCTTGGCCAACAGGCAGGCTATTTACGGCACTGTCTTGGGGCTTTATTTTGCGGGGCCACTGTACAGTTTCTAATGTAAATAAGGGAGATGGAATAAAACCTCTACAGTGCCACCTTTTGGAAGGCAGCATTCCTTCAAGCCAAAGTTAGACTTTTTTTACAAGCCTTGTAACAATGACCGGGAATTATAGGCAAAGCCAGACTCCATGTACATACAGCTGTTTCAGGGTTTCTGCCCTTCATTAGTGAAGGTCTCACCTGCTCCCGCACTCCGGCTCTGTGATGTGCCAGCTGGCACTACGGACAATTCTGTGTGGGCCTCTGCTAGACCCTCACAGAAATAGAACATGCTGCGATTTGTTTTCCGCATGTGATTTCACGTGGATAAATCGTGTCCGTCTGCCTAGGATTGCGTTTTCTAATGCAATCCTATGGCAGTGGCCACGGGCTTAAATTCTGTGGGAAATCCCGCCGCGAAATTTCCGCCCGTCTGAAGGGGGCCTTTGGGTATGATCACTCAGAGCAGAAAATTCCTCAGCATTCCCGCATCGAAAACTCAATGTTTGCTGCTTAACCCAGAGAGCATTGCACAGAGGCACCTGGTACTGAGAGCCCCCACCAGTGTTCATGTCATGAGATGTGACTTTTGCATCACATGACCAGCAAATGCGCTTGGTAGCAGTTGCCGGTGTGTGCTGCGCTCTGCTGCAGCAGTGGGAGATGAGAGGAGCGCTCGCAGGCTGATATCAGCCGCGGACGGGCAGCTGATTCTGAATCAAAACCGCAACAATAATTTTGCAGCTGTGGAAAATCTGCAGCATTTCTGCTCCCTGTGAACATACCCTTATAACCCTTATAAAAGTTTGCAGCTCCAGGCAGTGAAAAGTCTGATGGAACTCATTAATATTCATATATTCACTGCTGCCCGCCTTTCTCCACCCTCTAGATGCTGATTGACAGGTCTCTCCGTTACCAGAATTATGTATTATGTGGAGGATTTCTGAATAGGACTGGAAAGAACAAAATATTAATAATATACGAGTTTGTGATGAAAGCAAGAGGGTTTACGACAACATCCAGGAAGAAACTGGTTCTTGATACTCGATTGTACTGCTCTTACGTAGTTATGTGATGGCGCCCCCTGGTAGTGGTTTGATTTTTTTTCTTGGATTATACTCAGTGTTGGTGAAAACATGCCACTTCTAGGGGCTGCAAAACAGTGGGATTCAGTCCCCTGCCTTTGGATCCAGATAATGGAATGTGACCACTGACAATAGATATGAGGGGGACTTTTTGAGAGAGGTTCGAAATTACATCGTGCATGCGCAGACGGGAAAGACTTATCTGCCCACAAAAGTGATTTTTGCATGCACTGGGCCACAAACTTTTGGCCCATGTGTAACAGTTCAAAGCACTGCATGGATGGGGTGAAATGCGCAGCAGGGTGGGCGGGATTATGCTACAAAATTCGGGAGAGGGTCTGGGTCTGCCCACCGGACCTGACCATGGATATTAGCATGCAGCGTGGGAAAGTTTAAAAGACATTGTCTCCTTTCAGCCTAACATACTATGATACTATGTCCATCCAGTTCACCCTGTTTCTACCCCACCTGGTTGATCCAGAGGAAGGCAAAAAACCCTAATGAGGCAGAAGCCAATTTTGCCCATTGGGAGGAAAAAATTCCTTCCCGACTCCATAATGGCAGTCAGAATAATCCCTGGATCAATGTTTTGATAGTTCCTACCTGACTGCAAGACCCGGATCAACAACCTGCTGGTCGGTCACCTAATGTATATATCCTGTAATATCATAGTGCTCTAGAAAGGCATCTAGTCCCCTCTTAAACTCCTCTATCCTCTCCACAGTCTCACTGCTCTTACAGTAAAGAACCCCCGTCTGTGTTGGTGTTGAAACCTACTTTCTTCTAGACGTATCGGATGCCCTCTTGTTATCGTCGCAGTCCTGGGTGTAACAGTCCTGGGTGTAAACAGATCATGGGAGAGATCCTTGTATTGTCCCCTCATGTACTTATACATGGTTATTTGATCGCCCCTTAATCTACTTTTTTCCAGGGTAAATAATCCCAATTTTGATAGCCTCTCTGGGTATTCCAGTCCTCCCATTCCGTTTATTAGTTTAGTTTAGTCACTGTTCTTTGAACCCCCTCAAGCACTGCTACATCTTTCCTGAGCACGGGGGCCAGAACTGTACACAGTATTCCATGTGAGGCCTGACAAGTGCCTAATATAGTGCAAGAATAATTTTCTCATCCCTCGCTCCTATACCTCTTTTAATGTACCCCAAGACTTTATTTGGTTTTGCAGCAGCTCACTAGCATTGATTACTCCAGTTAAATCTACAGTCCACTAGTACCCCCAGGTCTTTTTCCATATCACTTTTCCCTAGCAGTACCCCATTTCTCCTGCCGTTTCTCCTGCCCATGTGCAGAACCTTACATTTATCAATCAGAGCAATCTCTTGCTGGAGGTGGGGATTTCCAATCCCCATCATTAGCAAAAGATTCTCTGCCGGCTGGACAAGTGCCTGGCAGCCTGCACGGAGGTCTGGAGTGCGGCGCAGGAGACCCCGATGGCACCTGCATGGTGAGTATTGATATTTTTTTTTACCTCTCAGGTAGTGTAGCTGGGGTGTTTAGTGCTGCCAAAAATATGATACCAAGCTGTGCCACGTTTTGGGCAGCACGGAAACCGCTGCCCATTCATTTCAATGGGCAACGGAGGGCCGAAAACGGCCAAAGATGGATCATGCATCACTGTCAAAGCGCAGCGTTGGAAATGCCGCCCCCTTAAAATAAATGGGAGCATTGTAGAGCATTTAGCGCAATGCTGTGGGAGGCCTTACTCTTTTTGCCCCCCACCCCCAAGTTCCTAGTTTAAACACTCCTCCAACCTAGCAATCTTCTCTCCCAGGACTGCTGCCCACTCCCCATTGAAATGCCGCCCATCCCTACGGTAGAGCCTGTAGCCAACAGCAAAGTCAGCCCGTTCTCCAGGTACCCGAACACTTTCTTCCGACACCAACTCCGGAGCCACTTAGTGATGGCAAACTCCATAGAGGAGGGGACTAGATGTCTTTCTAGAGCGCTATGATATTACAGGATATAGACATTAGGTGACCAGTGGGGTTGTTGATCCGGGTCTTACAGTCAGGTAGGAACTATAAAAGGTTGATCCAGGGATTAGTCTGACTGCCATTATGGAGTCGGGAAGGAATTTTTCCCCCGAATGAGCTAATTAGCTTCTGCCTCACTGGATTTTTTTGCCTTCCTCTGGATCAACAGGGGAGGGGGGATTGAAACAGGCTAAACTGGATGGATATTGACTTCATTCAGCCTAACATACTATGTTACCTCCCTAATAACCCGCTGCCTCTCTGGTGTGGCTCGTTCTCTGCAGGTGTGGTTTGGAATGGAAAATGATAGTTTTTTTTGGCAAGAGCTGTGATTCAGTAGTCTGCCTCTCTAGTCAGTTTAGTGGAGTTGAAACTGCTGACCGGCACCCTTTAATGTTTCCTTCATAAAAAGGTTCTGTTACCCCAAAACCAAGCTTTAGGCTTCCTTTTCACAGGCTCATCAGAAAAACGCTGTGGGTCTCTGCAACATTTTACCAGTGTATGTATATAGCGGTTCTGCCGGGTGAGACCGTATATGGGCAGTGGGCGTACTACATATATCCACATATCGCACTCATGCGGTCATGCACTGTGCAGCTCTGTTTTTAATTACCCGCTCTGTTTCATAGCAGGGGTGCATATACAATTGCCACCCATATGGAATGTATTGAGTATGGACAGCGTTTGCCTACACTGCTTATATAAGAGTATAGGGCTTACACATCCTGGTACGCCGAGGAATAGAGATATTTCTGGCATGTATCACGTGCTCATTTACATGGATCAATGAAAGTCACCATGCATTACGCAGCCGTGCATCACACGCATAAACGCCGTGAAAAACCGCCATGTACATGAGCCCTTAGGCTGCCTGCAGACGGGCGGAAATTCCGAGGCGGGATATCCCATTGAATTTCCACCGCTGGAAGCCTGCATGGGATTGCATTAACAAACGCAATCCTATGCAGATGGCTGCGGTTTGGCCACGCGAAATCTCGCGCAGGAAACAAACCGCGGCAGGTTCTATTTCTGTGCGGGGCTCGCAGAGCCCCCCACAGAAACGTCACTCACCCGCTGCCGACTCCGGTCTGCACATGCGCCTGCTGACCGTCAGCTGGCACATGAAAGATCCGGAGCTGCGGGGCGCGGGTGAGTACACGCAGGCGCTCGGGTTGGGTCCTGCGGAGAGAATTCTTGCAGCCGAATCCTACCCGGCTGTCTGCAGGCGGCCTTAGTATCGCACACTAGTAAACCAGTGTTAGTAAATGTGCCCATTGTTCTGTATTATGTAGCTCCTATTAAACAATAAATGTGTCCAACAGGTTGAATTCTCTTTAGAAGATGAAGTGTCTGAATTGTGGTCATGAACCTCCACAAGAAGCCGCCAAGTTCTGCAGTATGTGTGGGAAACCCATGCAAACACCGACCCCCACCAATCCAGTCATGCAAGGTAAAACATTAGATGATCTCTTATTAAAGGGACTATCCATAGCGCTGAGATGTGGCATCAGAAGTGGCCAAACGGTCATTCTGCTGTTTCCTGCAGCCTTGGGAATAGTGAACGGGGCTGTCAGAAAGAGCTGAAGGTCCTCTTTGTGTGCCGGACGGTACAGATAACATTTGCGCTGTGTTTTGACTGTGGAATATAGCAACATCTGAACTGTCTTATACAAATTGTTTGTTTGCAACTTTAGACTTTTGTGCTACTTTACTTGTTTGCTGCTTTTCTATTACTATGCTGTATTTGCAGTAATTTATACTGTATGATGTATCTGAAATACGTTTTGTTATGTAACGCACCCTGCAGATGATGCAAACAAGAATCTGAGCCCTCAAACTGAGGTGAACTTGGAGCCTGGAAAAGAACTGGTTGTAGATGAAAGCAATATTACTAGCTGCAACCCGGCAAGAATACCAGAGGATGAGCCGATGCCACTGAGGGAGGCTGCTCCAGCGGGAAGGGAAGGAAAGGTGAGGAGCTTCACTTAGGCCCTTATATCCACTAGAAAAATACAATCCGCACAGATTCCTACAGATTCCACGCGGATTTGCTTTAAATGGTATTTTTTTTTCATGCGGATATCCGCACCTATTGATAGCAATGTGGCCGATCCGCCCGGAATCCGCACTAAAATGGAGCATGCTGCGTTTTTTTTTTCCGTGCACGAAAAATGCAAATCAATTAAAATGCCATCCGCGGGTGCAAAATTCAATTTAATTAACCTGCTGATGGCCAATGATTTCCTATGGGCAAAATTTTAGCCCCTATAGTTACGCCCCTGGATAGAATACATAGAATCTCTGCGTCTACTGGAGGTTTGTTCCCAACATCTACTATTTAAGTAGAATAATTTATGACACTGCTTCAGGTTTTTTTTCGCCCGCAACTGATGCCGAATTGTTCCCGCTTTAAAAAGTTCATTTTTGTTGTGGTCATAAATTAGCTGACAAAAAAGGCAGTTGAGCAGAAATGAGGGCTGAAAACCAAACCATTAGTCCAGTCGGGCCGCTCTGACATGAGGACATGACAGGTCCTCTGTAAATGAGTCAGAGGCAGGTTTAAACAATGATCTCGTATGTATGAGGGTAGCCTAACCGCTGCCAGACATCTGCCGACTACCGGAAAAAGTAATAAGCTATCAAGAAGTTGTATGTTTCCAAGTGGTACAAATAAAGACAATGCACACCCTGCAAAAAAATGCTATCTACAGAAAAATAAAGTTACGGGGTCAGAATGTGGAAATGGAGAGTAATTTAACGCCTTCCCGCCCCATGACGTAAGGGTACGTCATTGGAGCTGGGTACTTCCCGCAAAATGACGTACCCTTACGTCATAGGGAAAGCGCGAGATCATAGCTGATTTCGCGCTATCCCGCAGCAGGAGTTGGCTGCGACATCCCGCTGCGACGGCGGGGGGCATCAGAGTAGTGCCCACCCGCTGTTAACCCTTTACCTGCCACAATCTAAGTAGATCGCGGCAGGAAAGGGTTCACAGAGGGAGCGCGCTCCCTCTGTGACAACCAGTCGGCTTTCGCGATATCATCGCGAGAGCCCGTCTGGTTGCTATGGCAACAGGACAACGGATACCGGCCATAGCCTAAAATTGCTGTAATAAGCGATAAGTGCTGTGATGAAAGTCCCTCAGAGGGACATAGATGTTGTAAAAAAAAGAGAAAAATAAAGATCAAAAAATAAAAATGTTAAAAAAAAGTTAAAAAACCCTTTTTTTATGCTTTTTCTTATATTGGCATAAAAAAACCCAAATCCAACATATTTGGTATTGACACATTTGTAACGACGCGTACAATACATTGAACATGCTTCTTATCTTGCACGGCAAAAAGCGTTAAAAAAACGCTAAAAAACTGAGGCAAAATGCTAATTTTTAGCATTTTGCATCCCAAAAAACACAATAAAAGTAATTTAAAAAAAAACGTATGTACCCCACAATGGTAACAATTAAACTACAGCTTGTCGCAAAAATTAAGCCCTCAAAGAGCTCTGTCCATGGAAAAATAAAAAAAGTTACAGGACTTTGAATGCAGTGAGTTTAGAAAAAAAAAAAAATTTCCAAAAAAGGGCTTTTATTGTGGAAAAGTGAAAAACCTAAAAAACATATAACAATTTTGGTATCGTTGTAACCATACCGTCCGGCAGAAAAAGATGTAGTGTGTCATTTATGCTGCATAATTAACGCTCTAAAAAAGCCCCAAAAATCTATGACAGAATTTTCTCTCCCTATGATCATAAAAAAAATAATAAAAGTTTTACAATGTAGTCTATGTACGCCACGCAAAAAACAAGCCCTTATACGGCCGCGTCGACGGAAAAATAAAAAGGTTATGGCTGTTGAAAAATGGAAATGAAAAAATACCAAAAATCGTTTGGTCCTCAACGCCAAAATAGCCCATGTCATTAAGTGGTTAAAAACAAGTAGAAATTAAAAAATGTGAACACTTTTCAATACATTATACAGTACCACTTCAAGATAACTCATGCTGCAAAAAACAATTTTTTTGGTAAGGAGGCTGGAAAGCTAGGAAAGTGAAGTAGTTTGTGAAATATTAGGCAGCAATGTTGCCTTGCACCACTGGGGTCCTGGGATCCATCCCATCAAGGACAACATCTTCATGGAGTTTGTAGCTTTTCTCTGGGTGCTGCGCTTTCCCCCCCCCACACTCCAAAAACATATTAATAGGTGAAATTTAGCTGTGAGCCCCAATGGGGACATCAAATGATGTACAGCGCTATGGAATAAGTATGCGCTATATACATATGTAAAATAAGAAGTCAATGTTGGAGATACAACAGCTTCAGCTTGTCATGTATATTGCTGGAAGGACTGCAGTTTACTAACAGGACAGTAGATGGCGCTGTCACTAGTACTTATACAAAGTCTTTCTGGTGTTGAATTGTTTTTGCTGTACTGCTGTATACTCTCTGGTTACTCCTCCTCCTTCTTCCTCTCTGTGTACAGTCCACCATGTTATGTTTTATCTCTCTGTCAATCCACACATGTGGTTCCAGTAAAGACAAGTTGTTCCTCCACAATGTCTGCTTAAAGTGATTCCGCCGCATCCAGCACTCAAACTCTGCAACAGGTTATGGGCCCAGTGACCGGATAAAGCCCAGGACGGGGGACAGTGCGGCCAAGTGAGGAGATTGATACAAGGAAGCTTCCAGAGACATCTCCCAAATACAAATAAGATTCTGTGATATAAAGGAGTGAAATGGCCAGCAGCTCAGAGCTTAAAGGGGTTGTCCCGCGGCAGCAAGTGGGGTTATACACTTCTGTATGGCCATATTAATGCACTTTGTAATATACATCGTGCATTAATTATGAGCCATACAGAAGTTATTCACTTACCTGCTCCGTTGCTGGCGTCCTCGTCGCCATGGTGCCGTCTAGTTTCAGCGTCTAATCGCCGGATTAGACGCGCTTGCGCAGATGGGTCTTTTCCCTTCGGCTCTGTCCGGCAGCAGCGGCGTTCTGGCTCCGCCCCCTTGTACGCGTCATCGCGTAGCTCCGCCCCATCACATGTGCCAATTCCAGCCAATCAGGAGGCTGGAATCAGGAGGCTGGAATCGGCACATGTAACGGGGGCGGAGCTACGCGATGACGCGTACAAGGGGCGGAGCCAGAACGCCGCTGCTGCCGGACAGAGCCGAAGGGAAAAGACCCATCTGCGCAAGCGCGTCTAATCGGGCGATTAGACGCTGAAACTAGACGGCACCATGGCAACGGGGACGCTAGCAACGGAGCAGGTAAGTGAATAACTTCTGTATGGCTCATAATTAATGCACGATGTACATTACAAAGTGCATTAATATGGCCATACAGAAGTGTATAGACCCACTTGCTGCCGCGAGACAACCCCTTTAAGCTCACAGTGGCCAAGCTGAACAATGACAATTATCAGCTATGGAAGTTTAAGTTGGAGATGCTATTATCCAGAGATGACTTGTGAGAGGTCATCACTACAGAGAGGCCACAGGACAATGACCGGAACTAGGGCAAGAAAAACAGACAGGCACGGGCCACCACAAGCTTACTAGTGGAAGATGATCAGCTTATATACATACACAATGAGAGTACAGCGAGAGGCATGTGGGATGTACTGAAGAGACTGCATGAGAGTACAGCGAGAGGCATGTGGGATGTACTGAAGAGACTGCATGAGAGCACAGCGAGAGGCATGTGGGATGTACTGAAGAGACTGCATGGGAGTACAGCGAGAGGCATGTGGGATGTACTGAAGAGACTGCATGAGAGCACAGCGAGAGGCATGTGGGATGTACTGAAGAGACTGCATGAGAGTACAGCGAGAGGCATGTGGGATGTACTGAAGAGACTGCATGAGAGCACAGCGAGAGGCATGTGGGATGTACTGAAGAGACTGCATGGGAGTACAGCGAGAGGCATGTGGGATGTACTGAAGAGACTGCATGAGAGTACAGCGAGAGGCATGTGGGATGTACTGAAGAGACTGCATGAGAGCACAGCGAGAGGCACGTGGGATGTACTGAAGAGACTGCATGAGAGTACAGCGAGAGGCATGTGGGATGTACTGAAGAGACTGCATGAGAGTACAGCGAGAGGCATGTGGGATGTACTGAAGAGACTGCATGAGAGCACAGCGAGAGGCACGTGGGATGTACTGAAGAGACTGCATGAGAGATCCAGTCTGAACAGAAAGTTGTTTCTGATGAGAAAACTTTAGACTATGAGGTATAGCAGAGAAAAGGATATGCAGGAGCGCATAAATACCATGCTGGAGGTGATCGCACAACTCAGATCAGTTGGTGAGGAAATGACAGACAGCCATATTGCTGTGTATGTGTCAGATAAACTGCACTGCACTGATCAGTGCGCTGGAGACAAGACCTGAGACAGATCTGACACTGGCATTTTTTAAGACCAGGCTCATAGACGAGTATCAGAGAAGATAGGAACTTGCACATGAATCCACAGAAACCGACACCAGAACAGCTCTTAAAGCTACAGACACAAGGTCACACAGGAAGGAAACCGGGGTGTGTTTCAGATGTCACAAACAGGGACACCTACAGAAAGAATGCACTATATGGAAAGCAGAGCAAATGAAACAACGGTCCCTCCCGGACTAAACAAAAGGCCAAAGCCACAACCTCGGATCAATGTGAAGAAAACTGGAGTGGCCCATTTAAAGTGACAGGCAATCATAAATCGCAAGGCTGGTGCATTGACTCTAGGGCAACTAGCCACATGACGAGCGATAGAAGTTTTTCACAGAACTTGATCTAAATAACAAAGAGACTATTTATCTTGCAGATGAAAGTAAAATATGTGCATAAGGATATGGGCATGGAACCCTAGTGTGCCCCAATGATGCAGGACACAACTTAGCCATAACAGTTAAATATGTGCTATATGTTCCCAATCTAGAAGGAGGACTCTTATCTGTAAAGTGTCAGACCGCTAAAGGAATCACCATAGGATTCCAAGCTGACAAGTGTTCTATTCTAGAGGGCAAGCTGGAAGATCATCTGTATCACCTCAACACAGTGAAGGAACAGGCGAACTTATGCACACATAGGCACAATGACTGTATACACATGTGGCACAGGGGTTTAGGTCACAGACATTCAGAATGCATACAGGAACTACAGAAAAGGAACCGGACAAAGGATCTAATAGTATCCCCCTGTGCAGTTACTGTAAAGTGGGAGTGTTGCATCAAAGCTAAGGCTACCAGATCAACACTTCCTAAAGCAAGTCAGAATAGATCTTCAAGACCGCTTGGCCTAATTCATAGTGATGTATGTGGTCCCCTAAACCCACCTACACCCGGGGGCAACAGGTACATAGAGACTTTCATAGACGACTATTCAAGATACACAGTCACCTACTTAATGGATCACAAGAGTGAAGTTCTGGACAAACTACAGGACTATGTATTTAAGACGAGCAATAAATTCCAGAGGTAACCTCAAACACTTCGAAGTGATAACAGAGGCGAATTTACAGGACATAAAATACAGGAGTACTTAAAGCAGAATGGAATAGAGCATCAAAAGACTGTCCCATACACACCGGAGCAAAACGGAGTAGCTGAAAGGAAGAACAGAACTCTTGAAATGATCAGATGTATGCTGACAGACTCTGGATTGCCACAAAAATACTGAGGTGAGGCAGCTATGACAGCCACTTATTTGCAGAACAGACTTTTTTCTACAACGGTGGAGAAAACCTCATATGAACTATGGCCCAACAAGAAGCCAAGTGTAAAGCACCTAAGAGTTTTCGGTTGCGAAGCGTTTATCTACCTCCCGGAAGAAAAACACCAAACTCCAAAATAGAGCAGTAGAAGGTGTATTTGTTGGATACAGTGATCATGTCAAGGGTTACAGAATCCTAAATCCCAAGACGGACAAGATCACCATTAGCAACAGCATAACTTTTGATGAAGATGTAAAATATGATGTCATGACAACAGTGGGAGTAAGGACAGAAGAGAAAAACGACACTGATTAACCCATCTCTGAAACTTCTGAGCAAACAATCGAACTGACTGTGAACTAAGGTTGGGGCATTGACACAAAAATATCTATAGTCGATAGTATCAACTGTCGCTGAACAAACTCAATTATTGTAAAATATCGGTGGAAAACTATCGATATTTCGATATATCGACTCTTTTAAATGCTGTATAAAAATAAAACCGGTCTGGGGTTAATAAAGCAACAATCAACAAAAAAATTATAGTTTTCTTTAAAACTTTAAACTGTTTAATTTTTTATTAACTTATAACTATTAATAACATGAAAATATATTAAAGTTACAAATAAAAATAAAAAATTACAGATGAAACATATAATTTAAATTAGGTATATGGAAAGAAGTTTCACGGGATGTGAGCATGATCTCTGTGTGTGTGTTTGTGGGGCTGCGTGCCCTGCATTTTTTCAAGTTGCCGCTGAGGGACCAACGGTCTCCATGGCAACTTGCAAACAATGCCGGGCCTGGGACACGAACGCAGTGCCCCAAATGCAATTGTAGATGGGTCTCCTATCTTTTCTATGGGCACTGCGCTCGCGTTAGATGCTAAACGCACGATGTGTCGCATCTTCTTTTCTGGACAGACCCCTTGGGCGTCCAGCGCAGCACTCCATCTGCATGTGGAAATGCTTTCATTTAGATAGCCTTTCCCACAGCCATCGCGTTAGACACAATTGTTCAGAGCCTGCGTCTAACGCGATGAACAAAAGCATGTGGAGAAGAGGCCTAAGACCCCACTTTTTCTGAGAGTCGTTTTGTCTGGAGCAAACCTTATTGGTGACAAAGAGTCACCTGACACTTTCCAAAAGTTTCTAGAACTTGTTTATAAGTTCATTAGTGCCGCGAGCAAAACTACATCCTGTACAACACAAAGGAAAGGGCAGAATTTAAAGAATGAAAATATGGTCACTAAACCACAAGACACGTTTCTTCTTTAGAAAAATCGATATTATATTGCCTTAAACTATCAATGTTACCGATATATTGGACATAGCAATATCGATGAAAAGTATTGCCAAAGCATCAGCGATATATCGATATCGACAAACACTGAGAAGTTGACAGTCCTAGTGAGGATGAATGTAAAAGCCTTGAGGAGCCGGCTGACACATCTTCATCTGCAGCAGCTAGACATGTTTCACATGGTGCTTTGTCTGAAATTGTCTGTGGTAACTCTGATACTATAGATGTAAAGGGATCTAAACTAATGACCAAAGAAATACAAGTATCAATGGAAATGGAACCCGGACTTGTGCTATGTAACAAGAGGGAAGGTTCGCAGGACCAAAATGGAAATCAAGAGTTTATCAGCAAGGAACTGATTGATAAAATGGCAAAAGATGGTGAATACCAAGTGGTGATGGGTGATACAGTTACCGGACAAGAGCTGAAACAAGAAGAATGTCAGAATAAACAGGATGAAAAGCAAGATATGGCAGAAAAAGTGACTAAAAGTCCTCATGGGATAGCAAATAGCACCACAGGCAAGGAAGACTCTGAAAGGAAGGACAAGGGAAATGAGGTCAGTGGTGAGATATCTAGGGATCGAACAGCTGGCCCTGATGCAAGTGGGAATGCTGTGACTACAAGCATAGAAAGATCTGAAAATAAGGACAAGGTCAGTGAAGAGCAGTCAAAAAATCTAAAAACTTCCCCGAATACATTAGGGAATGATATGAATACAAGTATAAAAGACTCCGAAAATAAGGACAAGACCATCAATGAGGTTAAAGGAGGAAGTAATATTCTATCAAATGAATCAAAGTCCAGATTGACAGATGGGAAAGATCTTTCTGAAGTCAACAGTAACTCGGATCAACAAAATATGAATGCAACCAAACCAGGTCCAAACCTAGGGGGAGCGAATAAGATTTCTAACGAGACGTCTGTTGTAGCAGAAGAAGCTGATAAACTAAGTCAAAAAGAAAAAGAGCTTCCTGGTGCCGGTGACAAAGCTGACACAACTGGAAGCAATCCTAGAAACGCTTCAAGAAAAAAACAAAAAGAACGCAGCAGGACAGAACATTAGGAATGAAAGTGATAATAAAACCGATGCAAATGAGCCAAAAGCCAAAACACCAAATAAAGAGCATGATAAAAAAAAATGAGGATACGAAGAACAACCCTGAAACTAGCAAAATGAAAAGCAGAAAAAACAAAGATGATGATAAAGCGGAGAAATCTAAAAATCCGACATCTCAGGTAGGTTTATAAAGAGTCTAAGATAAATGCTCCAGAATTCTGGTTACATTCGCACAAAAAGAGGTACGTACATGCCAAGCACTAAACTCATGTTTTAGACGTTTGCGTTCCTAGTAGACAAGGGGTGTGTGCTTAGCAAAAAGGTGGCAAAGCATAGTAGGCAATGGGAAATGGCTTAAAATTCATTGTGTGCCAAAATTGCACTAAAATTTTGGCAAAAAACATTGCAGCACACTAAACTAACAATGGCGGAGTTGTCATTCATTTATTTATTTTTCACCAAACAAGTTTTTTTTTTTACTTGATTTTTCTTTGCAATAAAACACAGTAGAAGTAAACAAAAACTACCATCCTTGGAAACACCCCTCCACCCACCTACCAGAACCTTCAGACCCCTTCTTCCCAATTCATTCAGCCAGTGCTGTCTATGACACCTTGGGACAAAAGAGCCATCTGCAAATACCATCCAACTGGAACTGCCCTAGACTAACTCGATTCTGGATTCAAGTATATAATTTGATATTTTCCATCACAAATGTAAATCTCCGTAGAGGCACTTTTGGGAAGGCAGATACCTGATATACCCAAACGTATGTCCCTGTGGATCTCCCTGTGCTTCTTATCTGCCTGAGTGGCTATTGCGTGCTCCTGGAGGAAGGCCTCGGTTGGCATTGACCTCATTAAGGTTAAATTGTCATGGATAATGACCTACAAGAAATTGGCTTCCCTCCTGATGGACCAGGAGGAACTTTTCAATCGTACTTGGGCATCCTGGTATCAATATTCCCTAACTATTGGGATCTTGAACCCCACCGCCTTAGCCTAGACCAACCCCCATGACCTTAGTCAGACCTTGTGTTACCTCTACGCCTCCTGTTTAACAGAAGCAGCTAAAGAAAAAAACATGAGATTGGAAGAATTTCATAGGCCAGGCAGACATGAAGACGCCCAACTTTAAACCATCCCCCCCCCCCCCCACAACCCTCATGTCTTGACCCCAACAACCCCCCCACCCCTTATTTTTTTATTGTTGTTGTTGTTGTTTATGCTTCGGCAGTTGTGAATGATTGGCCTTTAAGAACCGGTGGATGGGCATAAATAACAAGGAAGATGTGATGTTTGCTACACAGAAAAGAATCTTGGTTTTCTGGTTCTTAGTAATTGAATTAAAGAAATACAATGGTCAGTGCTGGATGTGTCACAAAATGGGAGTGTGAAACAATCGCACAAACAATGGGCAGGAAAGGCGTGTTTTCGCAATGTGCCTTTTAAAAAAAGTTTTTTTGGTGGCAGCTATTTATGCCATAGAAAAAAAAATGCGTCAATTGTGGCAATCGGCTATTGGAAGACTAGTGCAGAGGCCAAAGGATTGAAGACGCTGTAAGGGCACAAATAATCACTCCATATTGTGACGCTCAGGACACTTGAGCTGAGGATCCAACTGGCCAAGGGCTGAGCAGTAGGCGGGCATGTAAAATCAAGGTTCGGTGTCTTGTCCCGGCAGCTAATCGCTGTTCCTGTGCAAGAACGCCCCGCCAAACAAAAACTTATCCCCATGAATCGCTTAGCGACGGAAGATTGTCATTTAAATCACGTGAAAACGAATTTCGTAACGAAAACTTATGCGGTCTGAACGCGAGCGATGAGCGAAAAGTCAGCGAAAAACGTTCAGCTGCCCACGTTTACACATAAAGATGATCGCTAACTGCCGGTAGTTTGGGGCAAAATTTGTTGTGTGTAAAGGGGCCTTTAAGTGCTTCTAGACTGGACAATTGTTGTTTGCACGGGACAGCAATGAACGTCAAGTGAGAAGTAAAAGATTCTCTTTCATCATTGGATCGCGTTTAGACAGAACAATTATTGTTTGTTTACTTTCATTAGTTTGACCGAACACCAACGTCCAGGGGTGACAGCATGGCACCGTGAGCCAGATCGGTATTAGAAGTACACCCCGGACTCCCTGCCTGGAATCATCATAGTGCTTATAGGAGATTACCGCTTCCCTTTAATAGGTTTGTCAATAACTCCTTAGTACTTCAAAATGGTGCCAATAAGATCTACCACTCACCCTGCAACAAACGCCCTCCTACAGCTATGACGATGGAGAAATGTAAACATTTTATTCTCTTCTCAGAATAAAACTGCTTACATGATAAAATCCTCTGATGGCTTCTCTCTTCTTTGAGTAGTCATTACTCTCTGGCTCTCTCTCATGCTTGCACTATGTCTCCGTAGACCTCTACCCATGCTATCACATGAAGGGAGCGCTCGCAGCTCTTCCTGCCCTTCGGGGTGGCGGGTCACCAGCTGCTGTATACAGCAGTCTGTCAATAACTAGTCTGTGGACACTGGACTCTTTCAGCACTCCTATTAGCCAAATTACTTTAAAAAAAAGAAATATGTTGTGTCGTATGGGTGGGCTCTGCACATCCGGGGGTCCTGTATACATGAACTATACCAGCGAATCTCTTGCTCTATTGTATTTCTTTTTTTCCGTGTCATTGAATGCAGAATGTTGCATTTATAAACCTTCACTGTTCAGGTTTGAAAGATTTCTATGGTATGAGAAAGTAAAATACGATGTTCTGTTCCCCGTAGCATATGCAGAGCACGGAAAAAGCGAAGAACCTCCAAAATAAAGCTAAAAGAAAGGCTCCAAGTAACGAAGTTCCAGAGAATTATACAACTGCAAGGTATGTTAAACTTGTTTCTCTAAGGGGCATTGCCATCATTTCCCGGCTGAGATGAGAAACCCATGGATGGTTTACCAACCACCTAAGCGGGTGTTACTGAAACGGCGAGGCCGCAGCCTTACACCCCGCGAGGTGGTTGGGAAACTAGACGGTTTCTCTCATCTCAGCCAGGAACTTATGCGATGCGAGGGGTTTTTATGCCTGGTTCCCGCGGCGTCCCTCTGTGAAGTCTGAAGAGTTGATTCTTCTCAGACTACTGTGTGTATTTCTATACAAGTCTATGGGAGTGCGCTCGCACAGTGGTCTGACGAGTCCAATCTTCAGGCCGTGCTTGGACTTCACCGAGGGACACAGTGTGTAATAAAAGAAAAAAAAAATATATTACTATAAAAATATTAACCCGGCTCTACAGCACCATTACTTTGTTTATGCTGCCATTCTGTTGAGCCCCTTTAGGGCTAATGCCCACGGATGGATTTCTGCCACCTAAAAAAACGCAGCAGAAATCCACGCCGTTATCCTGCATCTATTAAGTTCTATTAAAGCTAATAGCTCAATGTTTACGCTGCGGAATTCCACAGCGTGAAAGAAATCGCGGCATATTCTAATCGCCGCGAAAAAAACGTGTGGCCGGCTTCCATTGTAGACCATGCATGCTATCCGTCACGCAATACTTCAGCTTTGAGCACAGTGGAAATATCGCATGATTACGTGTCACAGCCCACCGCCGGCGCGTCATGCGCTGTACTGTCCTTTTGCGCCGTCTCGCTGGACAGGACTTGCACAGAGAGGTGAGTATGGGGTCTTTGGGGGGCGCCATGTCGGACTCCGCTGCGATATTCTGCTGGCGTGTCCGCCACGGCCGTGGGCATGAGGGCTTAAATCCAGTGTGTTTTTTTTTTCATGTTCTTAGCTTTCATTTATTTTCTCTGCAGGGAGCTGGAGAATCACATTGCAGTATACTTTCATGTTATTGTGTCTAAGGATTTTGGTCTCAATATGAATGAAGATAAAGTAATTGTCAAAGCTGAAAATGTGAAAGGATATAAAGATTGGGGCAGTGTTGTGTGTGAAATGCACTGCACAAAGTAAGTAACCTGCTTGGTGATGATATTGTGGGTTAAAGGGGTTAAAGTATAAGCATAAATCACCTACTAGAGGCATAAAGGATGTGCTGTAAAGTATAGATTTTGCCTAACTAGGGCTCTGCTGATCGTGCTGCTAATTGCAATAATTGTAGCACTAACCATAGTTTTATGGTTTTAACACCTTTACAGATACTTGTTACGATCGTGTGGGCAAACTAAGCACAGGGCCCACACGATCATGACCAAGAAGGACGGATACACACAGGTTTCTGACAAACTGGCCCTATGCTACAGGGAAGATGACATGGCCCTACCTAAGCGGGGACATCGCCCCAATAATGGGCAGCCCAGCGGTCTTCGGAACTGGGCCCTAGCTGATCCTAGGAACCACGCCACAAAACAGGAGACATACACATGCCACATAACAGGGACAGAACAACAGGACACACAGAGCAGAGAACACAGCATACAGCAGCCAAAATGCAAACACTAATAGCAGATGATAAGCTATATATAAATACCAAATATTAGTTGCCATTTTGTCCAAAACATGGAAGCTAGCGGGCCACTTCACGGCTCCTGGCTATACCGCTAGTCCCTACACTAACCAGGAGTCTAGCAGCACCAGACACCGTTCACACAGCAAACTGCAACAGGACAGGACGCAGATCACAGGCCACACAACAAGCTGACACAAAACTGACAGAATATAAACGTACAAACAGACATGAACCAGCAAGATCACACAGCAAGCTTGCAACAGGACAGAACAGAGCACAGATCACACAACAAGCTTGCAGCAGGACAGAAAAGAGCACAGGTCACAGATCACACAGCAAGCTTGCAACAGAACAGAACACACTTCACACACCAATCTGCAACAGGACAGACAACCAGGGCATGGACTCTACCGGCACAGACTCTAAGCAGACTAGAACATATAGTGGAAACCACGAAGACTCCACCCAGAGATCACATGAACACAGATGAAACTCACAGCAAGTCTATGTGTCCTCTTACAGGGGGGATAGACCGTCAGCCACTGAGCTGACATAGGGATCCACCAACTGACACACACAGTGAGACATAAGACGTTTGGAGGCCACACCTGTGAGGGGAAGGGAAAAGAGGAGATGCATGTGCTGCAGACCAGGACTACAGGTGTCCAAACTGTCTTTGGGAAGCAGAGACACACAACAGACCTACATGCAAACACAGATCTGAGTGGGAACAAAACAGATACATCCAAACAGTACAAGACTGACAATAGCTGGGTTTATATGTGCTGAAGGCTAAAGGGGATTGGCTGCTGGAGAATACCACACCCAGCCAGCTCAATTAACCCTCAACCACCTGTGGAGCCGTGCTGCTAGGAACCTTAGCACTACAGATTCCAGTAGCACACATAACAATATTCTGTATTGAGAGATTTGACTGGGTGTAAACGGTCCAGGGCAGATAGAATCTTGTTTCTTTTCATGATGACATCCATGCTATAAGCTGCTGTGTGACAGTACTGTCAGATGATGGGAACCTGCTGCATCTGCCCTTTAGGCTAGGCGACTTAGGCCATGACATGGTTTGCATGGCCAAAGATCAGCCATGTGACCTCTCACACTCATTAACCCCTTAACGACCAGCCCATAGTCTTTTTACGTCCTGCTCAAGTGGGCTTTATTCTCTGAGGACGTAAAAACATGCGTCCTGCAGAGAATAAAGCCCCGTGGGCTATGGACGTGACAGCTCCATGCTGTCGGTGCCCGCAGGTAGCCGACAGCATGGAGCTGTCATCCTGGGCTACGGGGACCCCCCCCCCCCCGGCATTGCGATCGGCGCTATCCAATGGATAGCGCCGATCGCAATAAAGTGTAAAAAAAAGTTTAAAAAGTTAAAGATTCAGCTGCCCTGATGGATCTGATCCATCAGGGCAGCTGAAAGTACTTACCCGGCATCCCCGATGTCTGCCGCGGAGAATGGGTCCTCCGGGACCCGGCGCGGCTCTTTTGCGCATGCGCGCCAGACGAATGACGTCACGCGCATGCGCAGAAGAATGGGAGCCCCGGGGAGTTTAAAATCTCCTAGTTCCAGGCTCCTGAAGGTAGCCGTGAACGAGGGGATGTCCCCGGGGACCGCGGCGAGCGGTCCCCAGACCCGCGATCGCCGCTATCCAGTTAAAATAAGCTTAATTTCACCTCCAGCGGATAGCGGCGATCGTGAAAAAGTTTTTACAAAAGTAAAAATAAGGTTAATTTCACCTCCCCTCATGGATCGGATCCTTGAGGGGAGGTGAAAATACTCACCCCCGGTCCTCAGTGGTGTCCCGGTCTTCCGGGACCTGAGTTCCCTTCTGCGCATGCACGCCCGATGATTGACATTGGGCGCATGTACAGAGGGGCTCAGGCCCCGGGAAATTTAAAATCCCTCTGCTTCTGGCTGCCATGTGTAGCTCGGAGCAGAGCGATGTCCCTGCAGAGATGATCACTGTTATCCAATGGATAGCAGTGATCATTTAAAGTAAAAAAAAAAAGTGTAAAAAAGTTTTTAAAAAAGTTTAAAAAGTAAAAAAAAAATTTTAAGAAGTAAAATAAAAGTTTAAAACGCTTACATTTCATCTCCCCTCACGGATGAAATTACGTACCTAAGGCCCCCGGATTTATCCGCGGACCTTACCACAGCTTCTGCGCACGCGGCCATCGCCAAAGCGGCGGACGCATGCGCAAAAGCTGTGGATTGCCAGGATAACATAAAATCTCCCTGCTCCTGGCTACAAAACTTAGCCGAGAGCCTGGAGATTTCACGGAGAGCCTCGGTGAGCGGTTCCTGATCACGTGTTCGCCGTTATCCAATGGATCACTGTGTGAGTAGGCAGTTATGCGCAGTACATTACACGGCCGTACGCAGGGTCACAGCCAGGCTCACAGCTGGGATCTGCTGCGGGCCTCCGCACGCGGATTCCACCTACGTCCGTGTGAGCCTGGCGTTATTCAGACCGCTACGTGTAATACGCAATTTACAAAAAGCCCCAGGAACGCTCGCCTTCCTGCAGTTCCAGGAGCAGCTTGTTGAGCGTCTTCTGTGTGAGACCGCCGCACCTCCGCAAGCATACGAAGACTCACGGAACGCCACTTTTTACACCCCATCCCTGCTGCTGAGGTCACGAAATACCCCCCAAAAAGCATGAGAGGAGGGGGATACCGGTTTTCTTGCCCCATGTGCCTAACCCAACCAGCCTCCGTAATTTCCCCTGTCTTCGGACATAAAACGCAGTTTTTATTACCTTTATCTAATATTTAGGGAGTGCCAAAAAATGGGAATGGCGGCGGGGGGGGGGGGGGGGGATTATTTTTAAGAAGTCAATTTTTTTTCCGTATAAGTGGGCAATGGGGCCTTGAATTTATTCAGTTCTGCCCTGAAATCCAGCCGGCATTCCCTCCATTACAGGCCTTGCCATGTGTCCTATAAGTAGATTAGGGCCACAATGGGTATGTTTCTGAACACGGGACAAACGGGGGTATCCATTTTGGGGTAAATGTCTTCATTCCTATGTACACTGTACAAAAAAAGCAGTTTTTAAATTGACAAAATTGCCAAAAAAAATGAAAATCGTAATTTTTTCCTTCTGCTTTGCTTAGATTCATTCAAATACTGTGGGGTCAGAATACGCAGTATACCCCTAGATGAATTTGTTAAGGGGTCTAGTTTTCAAAATGAGGTCATTTGTGGGTGTTCTCTATTGTTTTGGCCTCTCAATGGCTCTACAAGTAGGCAATGGGGCCTGGAATTTATTCCGTTGTACACTGAAATTCAACGGGTGCTCCTTCCATTATAGGCCTAGCCATGTTTCCTTTAAGTAGATTAGAGCCACAATGGGTATGTTTCTGAACACGGGACAAATGGGGGTATCAATTTTGGGGTGAACATCTTCATTTCTATGTACACTGTACAAAAAAACTGTTTTTAAATTGACACAATTGCCAAAAAAATGAAAATCATAATTTTTTCCTTCTGCTTGGCTTAGATTTATTCAAAAACTGTGAAGTCAAAAAAGTCATCGTACCCCTAGATAAATTCATTAAGGGGTCTAATTTTCAAAATGGAGTCACTTGTGGGTGTTCTCCATCGTTTTGGTCACTCAATGGCTCTACAAGTGGGCAATGGGGACTAAATCTCCTTCAAGTTAAATTTCTGTTCCGAAAGCCACCAGTTGCTCCTTTCATTTTGGGCCCCATTGTGCATACAGACGTAATACTAGGGCCACAATGGGTATGTTTCTGAGCACAGGACAAACAGGGGTACCCATTTTGGGGTGCAAGTCTTCATTCATATATGTGCTGTACAAAAAAAACTGCTTTTGAAATGACAGAATTACCAAAAAAATGAAAATCGTAATTTTTTTCCTTCGGCTTGGCTTAGATTCATTCAAAAATTGTGAAGCCAAAAAAGTCATCATACCCCTAGATAAATTCGTTAGGGGGTATACTTTTCAAAATGGGGTCACTTGTGGGGGTTCTCCATCGTTTTGGTCACTCAATGGCTCTACAAGTGGGCAATGGGGACTAAATCTCTTTCAAGCAAAATTTCTGTTCCGAAAGCCACCGGTCACTCCTTTCATTTTGGGCCCCATTGTGCATCCAGACATAAGATTAGGGCCACAATGGGTATGTTTCTGAGCACAGGACAAACAGGGGTATCCATTTTGGGGTGCAAGTCTTCATTCATATATGTGCTGTACAAAAAAACTGCTTTTAAAATGACAGAATTACCAAAAAAATGAAAATCGTAATTTTTTTCCTTCGGCTTGGCTTAGATTCATTCAAAAACTGTGAAGTCAAAAAAGTAATCGTACCCCTAGATAAATTTGTTAAGGGGTCTACTTTTCAAAATGGTGGTCACTTGTGGGGATTCTCCATCGTTTCGGTCACTCAATGGCTCTACAAGTGTGCAATAGGGCTTAAATCTCCTTCAAGAAAAATTTCTGTTCCGAAAACCACCGGTTGCTCCTTTCATTTTGGGCCCCATTGTGCATCCAGACATAATAGTAGGGCCACAATGGGTATGTTTCTGAGCATGGGACAAACAGGGGTATCCATTCTGGGGTGCAAATCCTCATTTTCATGTGTACTATAGAAAAAAGTCCTGTCTTTAAAATTACATATTTGCAAAAATATGACATTTTAGTTTTCCTCCTCTAAATTGCATTGACTCCTAAAAAAATCCTGTGGGGTTAAAATACTCCTGACCCCCTCAGTGAATATGTTAAGGGGTGTAGTTTTTAAAATGGGGTCCTTTGTGGGGGTATCTATCATTTTGACTCCTATGAGCCTTTCCAATCTTGGCTTGGTGTAGGAAAACAAAGTGTTCCTCAAAATGCTGAAAAGTAATGTTAAATTTTTACGTCTCCTAAATGGTTAAAAAAAAAAAAAAGTTTTTCCAATGTGCGCCCAAAATAAAGTAAATGGATGGAAATATATATCTTAGCAAAAATTTCTATATTATGTTTGCACATATTTGAGATATTGCAGTTGGAAATGTGAAAAAATGACGATTTTTGTTTTAAATTTTCCCAATTTTGGCGCTTTTAATAAATAAACACAAATTCTATCGGTCTTTTTTTCCGCCTAAATGAAGTACAACATGTGGCGAAAAAACAATGTCAGAGTCGCTTGGATATGCAAAACCTTTCTGGTGTTTTTCCATGTTAAAGTGACACGTGTCAGATTTGCAAAATTTGGCCTGTTCATTAAGGCGCAAACAGGCTTGGTCACTAAGAGGTTAAGTCAATGGGATCCCGGTGAGACTTGCAAGTTGCCGTGATCTACAAATCACAAAAAAATCCAACCTTAGTAGTTTTTTGCGATCTGTAGCTCGTGGACAGAATTGCCATGTAGCCCTAGCCTTATTCACTCTGTAAAGAGGACCAGTCGCCTCTATTGATATGACTGTTGTAATGAATATTTGCATTGCCCATGAAATAAGAATTCTTATACATCTTTTCTCTTAACTCTGCGTTTTTCTGTTTCGGTTCCTCCTCCTGAAAATTGACAACTGGGTGTTAGGGTAAGCTTACACATAACAGATTAGGTCCACACAAAAATCTTCACTCATTGTTTTGCATCACCTGGCACGTTCCAACATTGCCTCCCCCACAACAGTTGTTGTACCCCACATGTGCAACAGCTTATCTGCTGACTTAACATCGACCCGTTGATTGCCTTATCACAAGCTTGCCTACTGGCTTAACATCAGCCCTTTAAGGCTGGCCTGAATGGCTGCATAGCCTCCCCACAGGCAGTAGCTCTGATGCTCAGACAGTACTGCTAAGCCTTGTGGGACTCCTTGCTTACTTCATCTTGGGAGAAGTGCTCTGATTCCACTAGTGCAAAATTTGGGCTCCCTAGCACGGCCTGTTTTATGTCGATCAACCTCAATCCTGTGCCAACTCCCACCATGTTTGCAATTCTCCTAAAAGATGTCTAAACTCTCCTCTGTTAGGTGTAACCCATCATGTCGGTTCACTCCTCAGCATTTGTAGAGGTTTCTACTAAATGTTTCAGACCTCATTAGCCTCCACTCTCTTCTCTGCGCCACGAAAGACTGTGTAACTATTAGCCAGTAACCAAGGTCTGTGCACCGATGAACTGAAGTCATGTGGTTGCTATCAGCTTGTCACCATCCATGTCAACATCCGATACGTTTGGAGGTGAATTTTTATTTTTTTTTTCCTTCTGCTTCCCACACAAAGTGATATAGTTGCAACTAGAGATGAGCGAGCACCAAAATGCTCGGGTGCTCGTTACTCGGGACGAACTTTTCACGATGCTCGAGGGTTCGTTTCGAATAACGAACCCCATTGAAGTCAATGGGCGACCTGAGCATTTTTGTATTTCGCCGATGCTCGCTAAGGTTTTCATGTGTGAAAATCTGGGCAATTCAAGAAAGTGATGGGAACGACACAGCAACGGATAGGGCAGGCGAGGGGCTACGTGTTGGGCTGCATCTCAAGTTCCCAGGTCCCACTATTAAGCCACAAAAGCGGCAAGAGTGGGCCCCCCCCCCTCCCAAAAACTTTTACTTCTGAAAAGCCCTCATTAGCATGGCATACCTTTGCTAAGCACCACACTAGCTACAACAAAGCACAATCACTGCCTGGATGACACTCCGCTGCCACTTCTCCTGGGTTACATGCTGCCCAACCCCCCCCCCCCCCCCCCCGCACGACGCAGTGTCCACAGCGCACAACAAACTGTCCCTGCGCAGCCTTCAGCTGCCCTCATGCCACACCACCCTCATGTCTATTTATAAGTGCGTCTGCCATGAGGAGGAACCGCAGGCACACACTGCAGAGGGGTTGGCACGGCTAGGCAGCGACCCTCTTTAAAAGTGGTGGGGCGATAGCCCACAATGCTGTACAGAAGCAATGAGAAATAGAATCCTGTGCCACCGCCATCAGGAGCTGCACACGTGGGCATAGCAATGGGGAACCTATGTGCCACACACTATTCATTCTGTCAAGGTGTCTGCATGCCCCAGTCAGACTGGTAATATGTACCTTAACAGTAACCGCGTTGGTGGTAATGTGGTGGTGACTGCGGACCTAGTAGCGCGGTTTTATTTTGTTGGTTTTCGGAATGTGGCCCGGATTAAGTGGGCCGTGGCGGGGGGATGTTTTTGAGGCACTATGTGTCCTCTCCACGTGTCCGTGGTTATATGCACCTTAACAGTAACCGCGTTGGTGGTAATGTGGTGGTGACTGCGGACCTAGTAGCGCGGTTTTATTTTGTTGGTTTTCGGAATGTGGCCAGGATTAAGTGGGCCGTGGCGGGGGGATGGTGGGGGGGCTCTCTTGTAGTGTCGGTAAAGGTGAAATTCTTGGACTGCCACCAGACGAACCAATGCAAAGGCATTTGCCAAGAATGTTTTCCCTGTTGGAGGAGGAGGGGGATGTTTTTGAGGCACTACGTGTCCTCTCCACGTGTCCGTGGTTATATGCACCTTAACAGTAACCGCGTTGGTGGGAAATGGCCTCGCCGCCATCATGTCTTTGGGAAGCCTCTGTTTCCACACCCCAGAGACATACCATTAGCAGCGGTATAGGCAGAGCCCATAATTCGTAACATTTCAGCCGTAGCATTAGGACAGGCCCCACTAACATATCACTAGCAGCATTATAGGAGGAGCGCAGTCTTCGTTCCATGTCAGCAATAGTAGCACTCAAGACAGGCCCCAGTAACAATTCCGAAGCAGCAGTATAGCGGGAGCGCAGTCTTCGTTCCATGTCAGTAATAGTAGCACTCAAGACAGGCCCCAGTAACAATTCCGAAGCAGCAGTATAGCGGGAGCGCAGTCTTCGTTCCATGTCAGCAATAGTAGCACTCAAGACAGGCCCCAGTAACAATTCCGAAGCAGCAGTATAGCGGGAGCGCAGTCTTCGTTCCATGTCAGCAATAGTAGCACTCAAGACAGGCCCCAGTAACAATTCCGAAGCAGCAGTATAGTGGGAGCGCAGTCTTCGTTCCATGTCAGCAATAGTAGCACTCAAGACAGGCCCCAGTAACAATTCCGAAGCAGCAGTATAGTGGGAGCGCAGTCTTCGTTCCATGTCAGTAATAGTAGCACTCAAGACAGGCCCCAGTAACAATTTCGAAGCAGCAGTATAGTGGGAGCGCAGTCTTAGTTCCATTTCAGTAGCTGCAGTATAGCCAAGGCCCAAGTTACATTTATGTAGCTAAAGTGTAGGCCAACCCCACACACACTTCTGTACCATGAGTGCAGGCGAAGAACATACAAATTGCTATGATTACACTGTAGGTGAGGGCCCCAAAAAATTGGTGTACCAACAGTACTAATGTACCTCAGTAAAAATTGGCCATGCCCAACCAAGATGGCAGGTGAAACCCATTAATCGCTTTGGTTAATGTGGCTTAAGTGGTAACTAGGCCTGGAGGCAGCCCAGTTTAACGAAAAATTGGTTCAAGTTAAAGTTTCAACGCTTTTAAGAGCATTGAAACATATAAAAATTGTTTAGAAAAATTAGATGAGTGAGCCTTGTGGCCCTAAGAAAAATTGCCCGTTCAGCGTGATTACGTGAGGTTTCAGGAGGAGGAGCAGGAGGAGGAGGAGGAATATTAGACACAGATTGATGAAGCAGAAATGTCCCCGTTTTGGATGGTGAGAGAGAACGTAGCTTCCATCCGCGGGTGCAGCCTACGTATTGCTTACGTATCGCTGCTGTCCGCTGGTGGAGAAGAGAAGTCTGGGGAAATCCAGGCTTTGTTCATCTTGATGAGTGTAAGCCTGTCGGCACTGTCGGTTGACAGGCGGCAACGCTTATCTGTGATGATTCCCCCAGCCGCACTAAACACCCTTTCCGACAAGACGCTAGCCGCAGGACAAGCAAGCACCTCCAGGGCATACAGCGCTAGTTCAGGCCACGTGTCCAGCTTCGACACCCAGTAGTTGTAGGTGGCAGAGGCATCACGGAGGACGGTCGTGCGATCCGCTACGTACTCCCTCACCATCCTTTTACAGTGCTCCCGCCGACTTAGCCTTGACTGGGGAGCGGTGACACAGTCTTGCTGGGGAGCCATAAAGCTGTCCAGGCCCTTAAAGACTGTTGCACTGCCTGGGCTGTACATGCTGCTCGATCTCCGCACCTCCCCTGCTACCTGGCCCTCGGAACTGCGCCTTCTGCCACTTGCGCTGTCGGATGGGAATTTTACCATCAGCTTGTCCGCCAGGGTCCTGTGGTATAGCAACACTCTTGAACCCCTTTCCTCTTCGGGAATGAGACTGGGAAGGTTCTCCTTATAGCGTGGGTCGAGCAGTGTGTACACCCAGTAATCCGTAGTGGCCAGAATGCGTGCAACGCGAGGGTCACGAGAAAGGCATCCTAACATGAAGTCAGCCATGTGTGCCAGGGTACCCGTACGCAACACATGGCTGTCTTCACTAGGAAGATCACTTTCAGGATCCTCCTCCTCCTCCTCCTCCTCCTCAGGCCATACACGCTGAAAGGATGACAGGCAAGCAGCAGGGGCACCGTCAGCAGTGGGCCAAGCTGTCTCTTCCCCCTCCTCCTCATCCTCCTCATGCTCCTCCTCCTCCTGAATGCGCTGAGATATAGACAGGAGGGTGCTCTGACTATGCAGCGACATACTGTCTTCCCCCGCCTCCGATTCCGAGCGCAAAGCGGCTGCCTTTATGGTTTGCAGGGAACTTCTCAAGATGCATAGCAGAGGAATGGTGACGCTAATGATTGCAGCATCGCCGCTCACCACCTGGGTAGACTGCTCAAAGTTTCGAAGGACCTGGCAGATGTCTGCCAACCAGGCCCACTCTTCTGAAAATAATTGAGGAGGCTGACTCCCACTGCGCCGCCCATGTTGGAGTTGGTATTCCACGATAGCTCTACGCTGCTCATAGAGCCTGGCCAACATGTGGAGCGTAGAGTTCCACCGTGTGGGCACGTCGCACATCAGTCGGTGCACTGGCAGATTAAAGCGATGTTGCAGGGTGCGCAGGGTGGCAGCGTCCGTGTGGGACTTGCGGAAATGTGCGCAGAGCCGGCGCACCTTTACGAGCAGGTCTGACAAGCGTGGGTAGCTTTTCAGAAAGCGCTGAACCACCAAATTAAAGACGTGGGCCAGGCATGGCATGTGCGTGAGGCTGCCGAGCTGCAGAGCCGCCACCAGGTTACGGCCGTTGTCACACACGACCATGCCCGGTTGGAGGCTCAGCGGCGCAAGCCAGCGGTCGGTCTGCTCTGTCAGACCCTGCAGCAGTTCGTGGGCCGTGTGCCTCCTATCTCCTAAGCTGAGTAGTTTCAGCACGGCCTGCTGACGCTTGCCCACCGCTGTGCTGCCACGCTGCGCGACACCGACTGCTGGCGACGTCCTGCTGCTGCTGACACATCTAGATTGCGAGACAGAGGTTGAGGAGGAGGAGGAGGAGGAGGAGGGTGCTTCAGTGGAGGAAGCATACACCGCCGAACATACCACCACCGAGCTGTGGCCCGCAATTCTGGGGGTGGGTAGGACGTGAGCGGTCCCAGGCTCTGACTCTGTCCCAGCCTCCACTAAATTCACCCAATGTGCCGTCAGGGAGATGTAGTGGCCCTGCCCGCCTGTGCTTGTCCACGTGTCCGTAGTTAAGTGGACCTTGCCACTAACCGCATTAGTGAGGGCGCGTACAATGTTGCGGGAGACGTGGTCGTGCAGGGCTGGGACGGCACATCGGGAAAAGTAGTGGCGACTGGGAACTGAGTAGCGCGGGGCCGCCACCGCCATCATAGCTTTGAAAGCCTCCGTTTCCACAACCCTATACGGCAGCATCTCAAGGCTGATAAATTTGGCTATGTGGACGGTTAACGATTGAGCGTGCGGGTGCGTGGCTGCGTACTTGCGCTTGCGCTCCAACACTTGCGCTAGCGACGGCTGGACTGTGCGGTGCGAGACATTGCTGGATGGGGCCGAGGACAGCGGAGGTGAGGGTGTGGGTGAAGGCCATGAGACGGTAGTGCCTGTGTCCTGAGAGGGGGGTTGTATCTCAGTGGCAGGTTGGAGCACAGGGGGAGAGGCAGCGGTGCAAACCGGAGGCGGTGAACGGCCTTCATCCCACCTTGTGGGGTGCTTGGCCATCATATGTCTGCGCATGCTGGTGGTGGTGAGGCTGTTGGTGGTGGCTCCCCGGCTGATCTTGGCGCGACAAAGGTTGCACACCACTGTTCGTCGGTCGTCAGGCGTCTCTGTGAAAAACTGCCAGACCTTAGAGCACCTCGGCCTCTGCAGGGTGGCATGGCGCGAGGGTGCGCTTTGGGAAACAGTTGGTGGATTATTCGGTCTGGCCCTGCCTCTACCCCTGGCCACCGCACTGCCTCTTGCAACCTGCCCTGATGCTGCCCGTGCCTCCCCCTCTGAAGACCTGTCCTGTGTAGGCGTTACACACCAGGTGGGGTCAGTCACCTCATCGTCCTGCTGCTCTTCCTCCGAATCCTCTGTGCGCTCCTCCCTCGGACTTACTGCCCTTACTACTACCTCACTGCAAGACAACTGTGTCTCATCGTCATCGTCCTCCTCACCCACAGAAAGTTCTTGAGACAGTTGGTGGAAGTCCCCAGCCTCATCCCCCGGACCCCGGGAACTTTCCAATGGTTGTGCATCAGTGACGATAAACTCCTCTGGTGGGAGAGGAACCACTGCTGCCCAATCTGAGCAGGGGCCCGAGAACAGTTCCTGGGAGTCTTCCCGCTCCTGAGCATGTGTCATTGTAGTGGAGTGAGGAGGCTGGGAGGAAGGAGGAGCAGCAGACAGAGGATTCGGATTTGCAGCAGTGGACGGCGCAGAACTGTGGCTGGACGATAGGTTGCTCGAAGCACTTTCTGCCATCCAGGACAGGACCTGCTCACACTGCTCATTTTCTAATAAAGGTCTCCCGCGTGGACCTATTAATTGGGCGATGAATGTGGGGACGCCAGAAACGTGCCTCTCTCCTAATCGCGCAGCAGTCGGCTGCGACACACCTGGATCAGGAGCTCGGCCTGTGCCCACACCCTCACTTGGCCCTCCGCGTCCTCGGCCGCGTCCACGTCCTCTAGGCCTACCCCTACCCCTCAGCATGCTGTATTACCAGTGATTGGATTTCACAGGCAGGAAATTAATTGGCGCAAGCCTGCAGGCCAAATATAATTTTTTAACTTTTTTTTAAAAAGGAAAGGCCCACTGCCTCTAGTGAATGAATAATAAGTTTAATAACTGTGTTGCGGCCCTGCAAAAGTGTCACGGAACTTTACTGTTGCAGAGTTATTAACTGTGGCAGAGCAGGTATTTCCCAGGCAGGAAAGAAATTGGCGCAAGGCTGCACTCAACCGTAGCTGGTTGCGTCTGATTTTTTTACGTTCTCCACGCAGCACACACGTATCCAGAGCCCTGATGGCTGTCAGAGGCAGGGCAAATATACTTTTTTCCCTTTTGTTTAAAAGGAAAGGCCCGCTGTGCCTATTCAATGACTAATAACTGTGTTGTGGCCCTGCCTACACAATTCTGTGCCTGTAGTATCAATGCAGGGTGCAATGCTCTGCACCGCCGATTTTGAGAAAAAAGAAAAAAAGCAACACAGCTAACAGCAGCCTGCATAGTACTCCACACAGTTAAATGTGGCCCTAGAAAGGACCGTTGAGGTTCTTGAAGGCTACACTCACTCCTAACACTCTCCCTGCCTAAGCACCACTTCTGTCCCTAATGTCAGGTGCAATGCTCTGCACCGCCGATTTTGAGAAGAAAAAAAAATGTCTCCACTGCTAACAGCAGCCTGCACACACGTAGATGTGGCCCTAAGAAGGACCGTTGGGGTTCTTGAAGCCTACACTCACTACAAACACTCTCCCTACAGCAACTCCAATAGAACAGCACTGTCCCTCAGCTAACTCACAAGGCATGTGTGGCGAGCCGCGGGAGGGGCCGATTTTTATACTCGGGTGACATCTGATCTTCCCAGCCACTCACAGCAGGGGGGTGGTATAGGGCTTGAACGTCACAGGGGGAAGTTGTAATGCCTTCCCTGTCTTTCAATTGGTCAGAAAAGCGCGCTAACGTCTCAGAGAGGAAACTGAAAGTAACCCGAACACCGCGTGGTGCTCGTTACGAGTAACGAGCATCCCGAACACCCTAATATTCGCACGAATATCAAGCTCGGACGAGTACGTTCGCTCATCTCTAGTTGCAACCATTTCAAACCTCTTCGTCCAACTGAGCAACTTTATTCCAGAGTTGAATCCCTTATAGAAGCAATGGGGTGAAACTGGAAGGGAGGAGACACAAATTAGATATTAGACAGTGAGTGGAACAGATTACCACGGGAGGTGGTGAGTTCTCCTTCAATGGAAGTATTCAAACAAAGGCTGGACAAATATCTGTCTGGGATGATTTAGTAATCCTGCACTGAGCAGGGGGTATGACCAAATGACCCTGGAGGTCCCTTCCAACTCTACCATTCTAGGATTCCAGTCTTGGTTTGGCTCTCTTTAGGACCCAGCGCACAAAGATGATGCATGATCCACACCACTTTCTGCAAAAACAGGATGGAAAAACGCAACAACAACTAACCTCATCGAAGGAAGTAGAACCCTCCATTCTCTCTAGGGTTGTCCACATCTCCACCCCTTTCTGGTCAGATTTATACCTTGCCAGCAAATGCATGACCTCAGCAGACTGATTTCCCCGGCTTGGGCGTGCAACTCTTATTTATTTTTTTGCTTATTCTGAACCTCTTTGAGGATGCAGGGAAAAATACCTACTTGTATTTGTTGCGTACTGATGCCGGTGTATAGAAGCTACAATTCTGGAAGTAACATCTATTTCATTTTTATTTTTAAGAGAGTTCAAGGACTTTGGATTCTTGTATGAAGGACACACTTCTATTTCCAAGGACAATTTGAATAAAAACATCCCATACAAGTATGTTGTGCAGAGTAATGGAAAAGAAGAATATGAGCACATTAGCTGTAAAACTGAAGATGGAGCTTACATCAACCGTTGTCTTTTCATTCCATTACTGTATGACTACAAAGGAGGTGAGATTATTCTAACATTAGTATCTGTATTCTTACCCTGCGGTCCCGGGAGAACATTTGAAATGTGACGGGGCATGTGGAGTAATGTTTTCTGATGCGCTCCGTTTGTTCCCTTCGGCCATTGTCCTCTTCTGTCACGTGTCTGAGATACTCGGGTTGTCCAGCACTACTGGTATAATGAAATAAGCGGTACTTATCTGTTAAGGCCTCCTTCCCACGAGCGTGACGGGCTCCGCAGCGTAATATTCCGCTGTGAAGCCCGTCACGGCGCCCCCCAGAGCCCCTATACTTACCTGCGGGAGATAGCGTGAAATCGCTTCCCCGCCCACCACCGCCGCGTCACCGCTCGTCACCGCTCGTCACCGCCCACCGCTCTCGCGTCACCAGCCGTGTCACGTGACGCGGCCGGACCGCGTCATTTGGCGTCATATGACGCTCGGCGGTGGGCGGGAAAGCGTTTTTTCACGCTATCTCCCGCTGGTTACAGCGGGAGATAGCGTGAATGGACGGCTTCCATTGACTGCAATGGAAGCCGTCAGTGCGTACAGCCCGTCCTCACCCGCAGAAAATAGAGCATGCTGCGGGTGAGGACGGGAGAAATCGCGGTGCGTAATTCCGCGGTGGAATTACGCATCGTGAGCATGGAGCTATTAGGTTCAATAGAACCTAATAGCTGCGTGCAACGCAGCGGATTTTCGCCGCGAATTACGCGGCGGAAATCCGTTCGTGGGAAGGAGGCCTAAGTCTCCTTCTGCTCCGGTTTCAGCGCTCACTGTTGGTCTGCAATGATGTCGTGCAGCAGAGTAAGTGAAGACCAGCGCCGAGCAAATGTGTGTCAGTGCTGGAGAGGTGGGGAATCTTAACAAGTTATGCTTTTACTATTTTATGCCGTTTCTTCACTGGGCCTGATTTATTATTTTTTTTAGAGCTGTGGATGCGCAATAGTGCGGATTTTAAAGCGGTTTAGGATGTGGAAATGCTGCCGATTTTGCTGCAGAATTTTTCCACATGCTTTCCGCTATGTGTGAACGTATTCTTAGTGTCCCTATAATAGAACTCATTGTAAACGTTGGCCATGGTTTCACTTTAGGTAGAATAGCTGATGTAATTAGTCTGATGTAATTTGTGTTATTTGTCCTTCCCAGACTGGCATCAGTATGATGATGTGTGCCTTAAGAAGAATGACGGCTTAATACAAAAATTTCTGAATTATTTAAAAGATGAAAACAAATCCATCTGTGATACAAAAAGGAAGGCGGGTGAAATCATGCTCGGCAGCATTTACAGCATCCTTGCGACCTGCGATGGGATCAATCTGTCCAGCTTCTTTCAACAACTGAAGCAATTTCATTTTGTGGCTTCAGAGTCTCTTTTATATGGGAATAGACCAATGAAATGGAGCGGTCAGGAAAATGTCAAAGACAAGGTATTTATAGTTGTCATTATTCTTATCTATCGCATATCATTAAATGCCGTGCAGTGACAAACTAAAGCCCTATTTACACACACAGATGATCGATCACAATTTGTCCGAAACTGACTGTTTTGAAGCGATCATTTTTCATTAGCTACTAATGGGCTAAGCAGCCCTTTAGTAGCTAACTAGCTTCATTTGCATGTATTTAGAGAACAGTGGGTGGTCTGTTCTCTAAATACATCACTAGCGTTCTTCAGTTGGACAGCTGCTGAAAGAATCTTATCAGCGCTGCCTGCGAAGAACTCAGTGTGCGGTCCTTCTTATCGGTCCTGATGGATTTTAGGCTGAGCTGAACTCAACGGTGGACGAAAAGTACACGGTAAGCGCGCGATGGGCGCACATTTACAAGCAATGATTATCACTCAAAAGATGGCTTTTGAGCGATAATCGTTGTGTGTAAAAGGGCCTTTACAATGCTCTGCGCCTTCCGCCATCAGCTAAAGGTCACCAATAATGTTCATAGTTAGCAGTGTTGGCTATGGAAAGAGCATAGAGGGTTTGGTGTCCAAAGAAAAAAAAAATGACCACAGTTCTGACCAGTTTATTCTTCCTCTTAATATTTTTTTAATCATCTGTACATGTATCTGTATAATTAATGTTTTTGTGGGATGATGATGATTTCTGCCTTGCAGATGCAACATTTAATGATGAATTTGCTCAATAAAATCTGTGACCCCTTCACTAATGAAGATACGCAGCAGGAAACGGATCCACGGCTGAGCAGAATAATCGCCGGATTAATTTGTGTTCAGATTGTTTCGACATTTGGCATTCATGTTGATAAACAGCATTTAATAAAAATCTGCCATGTCCTGTGTTTGGATGAAATGCCAAGAGAAAAACTGATCGGTGAACTTCAGAATGCCAAGACTCTGTTCACTAAGCTCCCGGAGTAAGTTCTTGTTTCTTGAGCTGTTTAGTGACGAGCTACGTATATATGTCCATAAGGCTTCTTTCACACGAGCACATATTGTCCGGTCGTTTTCATAGCCCAACGATATACACTACGTTGTAATTGAAAGATTTGGTGAACGGGTGCACAAATCAAACGTTTGTGTCCCCGTTTATATGGCCTGGTGAGCCCGGCGCAAATGTGCCCAGCTCACCACGCTATCGCCCACTTCCCCTCCCTCCCGGCCTTTTTAACGCCTCACAAATACGCTCATGTGATCTGATGCATTGGAATCCAATGCATCAGATCACAGCGCATATCGGCCGGCCGATATGCGCTCATGTGAAAGAAGCCTAAAACTGCAAAGTTTCCCTGCAGCTGCGGACAAAAGTAAATAAGGAATGTAGCACTTAGGCTGTATTTACACAGGCGATAATGCTGGAATTCTGTGGAATGGCGAGACACACAGAACTCGCACATTAAAAAAAATCTCCTTCAGCGGTGCGATTCACATGAGCGATTCCTTTTCTTTCTTGCTCTCACTGATGCTGTGATTTTTGTTTTACACTATGTCTCTAATTTCGCATGAGGCTCACGCTCACAGAGGTTTGATATCGTCACGTTCATATTGATTGATGTAAAAAATTAACCCACACAGCGCATGCCGTGAAAAAATTTAAAAAACATATTTTGCCTCACAGAAAAAACTAAATAGAAAGCGCACAAAAATTGGTATCGTACTGAGGCCCCCGAATTAATATAACTTTATACCATATGCTAAACATAAGATGGGGCCGTTAATAAGGGTTTAATGACTGCTACTTAGAATCCCTTATAAGAGCACACTTTTGCAAATCAGGTGTTTTCAATCTGATTCACCTTATCAAGGGCTTTATTAGTTGCATTAAGGCCCATTTAGACACAACGATTATCGCTTGAAATTTGCTCAAAAGACACCTTTTGAGTGATAATCGTTGTGTGCATTTACATGGCAAGATGATCACTCAAAATTCACTCAAACAGCAGTTTGTGTGACAGCTTTGAGCGTTCACTTTGCATAAATGTGTAAATGAAGGCTCATGCTGTATGCAGAAGACAAGCAGCTCCATGAACACAGCTGGAGTTCTTCATACTAGGGCTGTGTTCTCTGAGCGGGATACCAGCTGAAACAATAGTATCAGCGGTATCCTGCTGAGAACTCGGTGTGCAGCTGAAAGAATGTTGAACGACTTTTGCACGAAAACTGCACGATGTCAGTGCAGTTAGACCCAACGATTCTCGCTCAAAAGATGGCTTTGAGTGATTTTCGAGCGACAATTGTTGGGTCTAAATGGGCCTTTTGAGCTTAATATAAAATACATCTAATCCCTGGACTGCCTAGAGCTTTGCTAAAACAAGAGAGTAGACAGGGGGTCATAAACCCTGAAGTGACTGCAAAAAGAACCTGCAGCAAGACTTGGTGGCAGCAGCGCTCGGCTTTCTGTCTGCACAGTTAGGCGCGTACTAATGCTGCTCCGTACTCTGCTGCCCGGCATCCACTGTACATCCCCTTCATGGGATTTATCAAGATGCTCAGACAAGCCAGTTGGATTCCAGCTCTCCTTTTTATACCTTTTTAGTATAGTCCTTTCCTATCTCAACCATTCTACTACCTTTTGAACATCTCATTTTTTTTCCTGTGTGTTGTGTATAACGGTGTTTCCCACCTCCAGTCCTCAGGGACCACCAACAGGTCATGTTTTCAGGATATCCTACAGTAAGAACACCTGTGGCAATGTCTGAGGACCGACAGTAATTACATCACCTGTGCAACACTGAGGAGATCCTGAGGACTGGAGTTGGGGAACACTGGTCCATAGTACATTAAGCACTCCTACTTCATTGTAAAAGTAACTTCCTTGCAGGGAATTATTTTCTACTAGAGGATTTGTCTCTGATAACTTCATCTTCTTCCTCTCTGCTCCCTTAAATACTCTGATTGCTGCACTTTCATTTACTTTTGCATTGCAGAACACGTGAATCACTGCAGCGGCTGTGCCAGCGATGTATTGATGAACATGTAGAAGAGTGGATATGGGTCCTACCAGTCCAGCATACATTTTCTCATGTATCCAACACATCTATGTCAAATCAAGAAGATGTCTGGGCTGGTTTTGAAGGCCTAGAATATGATAAAGGAGATAAAAGGTAAGGATATATAAAAAAAAATGTTTGTAATATAATATACTTAAAACTACAAAAACAGCCATTCGTGGATATATAGAGCATGTAATCTCACAATGTCGCAGGCTACAAAACATCACTCGTGGAAGAACACTTAGGAAAGCATGGGCTCCACATACATGCGACTTGTAGCACTGTCGCAAAGCAAGAAAATCGCACAATAAAGTCACCTGTGTGGATGCGGCTTCACATACATGCGTTTTGTAGCGATGATTTTGTAGCCCGTGTGAAAGAGGCCTTAATTCTTAATGAGATTCAACATGTGTGGGACCTCCCAATCAGCTGCAGTGACTTCTGGGGGTTTACTAACAATGAGGGTAACTGTGTAGGGGAAGTCCTACGGTTAGGGCTACATAGTATCATTGGCTGCGACATACTATCGCACAACCAAAGATCGCAATATCGCCAGGCAACATCGACACCTAATATAAGTCAATGCAGTCGTGTCGCAACCCGCAAGTTACTGCTGCTGACAATCGCAACAAATGGTCTCTTGCTATTGTAGGTCAAGCTGACTTTGGAGTCTCAACACAACTACATTCACTCCTATTAGTAGGTCACTCAGCAGGGCCGTAGTGTGATCTTCTATGGTGTGTCATGGCCAAAGTTATCACGTAGCCCTAGTCTTAAAATGACGCACCCGTGTTGGGAGATACTTTGACTAATTCAGGCCATCTTCTTTCTTAAGTTCCAAAGATGTTCTTAAAAAGATGATTAAAAGGAAGTATTTACTTCAGTCACACCCAGCGGTGATCCAATCGTGGCTGTGTTTAATACCACTTGACCAGCTGGTGCCATTTTTAGAAGAATGTCCAGTACCAGATCTGGCTGTTTTCAAGGCGTGTTACTTCAAAATTCAAAGTGGTGGTTATTCAGTAACAGAGGTTAGTATATCACTCATCGTTATGTAAATGTTATTTAGTTACTATTTAATGGTTGGGTTACTATTACAGTTTTATTTGTTTCAAAATGAGTACCACATGATGTGTTTTGTTAATGACGCATACGGCTGCAATCAAAATGATTCAACCACCATTGCAAGTTAGGTTTATTTGCAGAACTTGCAAACTTTCAGCTGTTTGCAAAAGACAATCAAACGGGAACGATTTAAAAAGCTCAACAAAACTTATATAACAAGTTGTTTCTCCAAATCAAACACACAGTGCCACTCTTGGGCCCAATGTCCACAGACAACTTTGAATTCCGGGCACCCGCGCAGACAAGCCGCAATTCAAGCTGCTCATAGGGAGACATGGGCGCCCGCAGCTGAATTTAAGCATGCGGATTTGATTTGCGGACCTTTTTGCTCCATTTTCTGTGGCTCCTGCACGGACGGCTTCCATTAAAGTCAATAGAAGCCATCCGATCAGCAGCCCATCTGCAATTGAATTGTGGAGGGGCCACGGAAAGCAGGAGATTTGAAAAAAAATTCTACTGCGCAAGTGCGCTGGTGCACCTGCCCACATCAGCAAGAAGACCCACACAGATACGTAGGGTTGCTAGCCGCGGGCAGGATCGCACTCTGCTGCAGGTTCCCGCATGCAGAATTCAACCTGCCTGTGGACATTGGGCTTTAAAGTGGTTCTGTCATTAAGAAAGAAAAATTATATACTTGCCTATTCCTCCCCTATCATTCTACTCACCAGATCTTCACCTCCCCTATCTTCTTTTGTCTCCTGCAGTCTGGGAGGAGGGGGGGGGGGGGGTCACCTCACCTCCAGCTGGCTGATTCATCTCTTTCCTGTACATTGGCTGTCAGTCTCCTTCCTGCCAGCCAATGTACGTTACGTTACAACTCACAGGCCAGCAGGGAGAGTGCTGAGCTACTGCAGAGACTGTTCATGCGATCTGTCTCTGAAGGAGATCAGAATTACTTTCTAGGCAGTGAATGCTACAGCACAGGGATGTGACCTTCATTGACCCGTCTGGAAGAGAATGCGAGGAATGCAGCCTTCATAACAAGCCGGTCGGCGTGTGGTGAGCTGTCTCAGGGCACTGCAGAAGCTCAACCAGGAGAATATGTGGGACTGATGGGGAAGAAATAGGTGAGTATAGAATTATTATTTATTTTTTATTTTCTAATGACAAAATCCCTTTAATCGTTCGCGTGATTCAATGTTCCCTGTAAGAGCGAACTTGGACTGTCATTGTTGATTGCATGTTAGAAATATGGCTAATTCAAGAAAGGAGTCTAAAAAGTTAAAAGAATAAATAAATAAATAATTGTGCAAACCAGGAAAAGGATACAAAGAAAATAGCAAAGGCACTGAATCTTAGAAGCCGTTCCCAGTTCAAAGTTAACCGTTAAAGGGATCCTCTGGTTTTAGATACGGTAACTAAAATTAAAGCCCTGTGTGAATGAGAAATTGTACAACTTTCTGCTACATTCTGTTTACCAACGAATTAGAATACAGTTATTTACATTTAACCAGAAAACCTGTTCCTAGTTGGTCCTCATCCTGCTTAGAAGTGGATCCACTGTATAGTCTGGGCAGTACTCTGGATACAATACATGTTGCACTTCAATGGAGACCTAAATGCAATCTGAAGCTAGCTTGACTTCATTGTTCTTGTTTCTTTTTCAGGAAATCGAAGAGGTTTTAAGAAAAATACTCCAGATTATAGAAAAACAAGGAAAGTAAGTCAGTACAGTTGGCATTAATAAAAAAAAAATGAGGGAGCCACTTGGGCCTTTTTAATGGGTATTCCCATTGCAGCCATGTACAGAATATCCATAGGAAATGCCATAAATGCCTGATTGGCGCAGACACCCTCTCTGCAGGTCACAGCTGTCTATGGAACGAGATGCCCCCAATTGTATCCCACTCACTCTGTCCTGCTGACCACCCTGGCTCTGGGAAATAGGTTCACAGAAACCCCTGTGCTCTGCTGCTACCGTCACTCTCATAGAAGTGAGCAGGAGCTATGTAAGCCATGGACCACAGCAAGCTAGCCTGGGTGTAGCAGTAAGTAAATTGGGTTGGGGGTCTCTGATTCTATAGATAGAATGAGAGAGCCATCTCTGGAACTCTAATCCATCAGACATTTATGATATCACCTGTGAATTTGCCTAAAATGTCTGCAATGAGAATACTCCTCTGTTGGCTATATTCACATGGGCCAGCGTGATATTGGGAATATTCTTCACTCGGATGCGAGGCAATTTTCACTCAAAAAAACGACTCGTATCGCTTCTGTGAAATAGCGACCCTCAGGCGCATGTATCGCATGCATAGAGAACGCAAATGTATCCAATTGATTTCAAAGGGGAACATTGCATCACAGCCACATGCAAATGCTGTGCAATGTCTTTTGAGGTTCCATTGAAAACCATGGGCGAAGCGTTCCGTGGGATCGACCATGCTGCGATTTTTATCCTTGCAGCATCACTCTTGCAGTGCACAAAACCCGCGGAAGGTTCTCCCCCATGTGAATAAGCCCTTTAGGGTACGTTCACATTTAGCAGAATTGGTGCCCAAAATCTGCGTCAAATTCCATGTCCAAAGCCTGCATCATTGGTGTAAATTTTGATGTGGATTCACAGCAGACTTCACCGCTTCAATTAAAAGGGTCAAATCTGCTACGTATCTGCACCGATTACGTGACATGTGAACGCACCTTTAGGCCTTAGTCACACGGGCGTTTTTTCCCGTGATTGGCGGATCGCATGACGAATGCGCATTCGCAAATCGCGTGACCGGGGCCCAAAAATCGCCTGAAAAATCTGCTCCTAGCCGCGTTTCATTAGAAACGGGCCCGGAGCTGTCCAGCACATTGAATTCAATGGAGCCGGCAATACAGCCGGCTCCATTGAAAGCAATGCGCTGCGGGCGAGCGCTGGATGAATTGTCGGGAAGGGCTTAAATATATAAGCCCTTCCCTGCAATTCATCCAGAAATGTGTTAAAATAAAAAAAAAAAAGTATACTCACCTTTCCGCTGCAGCCGGAGTCCAGCCGCGGGCGCCGGCAGTTCTCCTGAACTGCTTCTCTGTACTATTCAGCTGCCGGGGCTTTAAAATCCCCGCCTGCTGAATGAGCTGCCTCTGATTGGTCACAGCCTGACCAATCAGAGGCAGCTCTCACTCACACACCTATTCATGAATTCATGAATGAGTGAGTGAGTGCTGCCTCTGATTGGCTCAGCGCAGGGCCAATCAGCGGCAGCTCTCAGCTGTCATTCAGCTGAGAGCTGCCCCTGATTGGTCCCGCTGAGCCAATGAGAGGCAGCAGTCACTCACCCATTCATGAATTCATGAATGGGTGTGTGAGTGAGAGCTGCCTCTGATTGGTCAGGCTGTGACCAATCAGAGGCAGCTCATTCAGCAGGCGGGGATTTTAAAGCCCCAGCGGCTGAATAGTACAGAGATGCAGTTCAGGAGAACTGCCGGCGGCCGCGGCTGGACTCCGGCTGCAGTGGAAAGGTGAGTATATATTTTTTTTAAATTTTAACACATTTCTGGATGAATTGCAGGGAAGGGCTTATATATTTAAGCCCTTCCCGACAATTCATCCCGCGATCGCCGGCAGCCCATTGCTTTCAATGGAGCCGGCTGTATTGCGGGCTCCATTGAATTCAATGGGCAAACATCGTTCTTCTCTGCCACAGCTGTTACAGCTGTGGCAGAGAAGAATGACTTGTCTTCTATATGTTCTCAATGGGGTCGGCGCTGCTGCCGCCGGCCCCATTGAGCACATTTAGAGAAGAGAACAGGAATCGCAGATCGCAAATAGGTGCGATCTGCGATTTCTGTTCTCTAATTTATCGGACGAGCGCATAAAAAGTGCTCATGTGTCCGATACCATTGCAAAGCAATGGTTTTATAAAATCGCCGGACGCATGCGCATGCGCAAATCGCGCGAAAAACTGCCCGTCTGACTAAGCCCTCAGGGTAGTCCCACTCATGTATATATGTTTAAACTTAATTTTTGTCATGAAAGACGATGATAGTATAGGATACAACGTGTATCAATGATTAGAGACGATTTCTGCATCCTGTAAAGACTTTTATGTGAATGATGAATTTCAGGACTGAAAGATCCTAGAATGGTAGAGTTGGAAGGGACCTCCAGAGTCATCGGGTCCAACCCCCTGCTCAGTGCAGGATTTACTAAATCATCCCAGACAGATATTTGTCCAGCCTTTGTTTGAACACTTCCATTGAAGGAGAACTCACCACCACCCATGGTAACCTGTTCCACTCATTCATTACCCTCTGTGCCAGAAAGTTTTTTCTAATATCTAATCTGTCTCTCCTCCCTTTCAGTTTCTTCCCATTGCTTCTAGTCTTTCCTTGTGCAGATGAGAATAGGGCTGATCCCTCTGCACTGTGACAGTCCTTCAGATATTTGTAGACCGCTATTAAGTCTCCTCTCAGCCTTCTCTTCTGCAAGCTAAACATTCCCAGATCCTTTAACCGTTCCTCATGGGACATGATTTGCAGACCGCTCACCATCTTTGTAACTCTTCTCTGAACTTGCTCCAGTTTGTCAATGTCTTTTTTAAAGTGGGGTGCCCAGAACTGGACCCAGTATTCTAGATGAGGTCTGACTAAAGAAGAGTAGAGGGGGATAATGACCTCACGTGATCTAGACTCTATGCTTCTCTTAATACATCCCAGAATTGTGTTTGCCTTTTTGGCTGCTGCATCACATTGCTGACTCATGTTCAGTCTATGATCTATTAGTATACCCAAGTCTTTTTCATATGTGCTGCTTAGCCCAATTCCCCCCATTCTGTATTTTCTCGATACTACAATACTGTGGTCATTTATTTTTTCTTTATAATGGATCTAGCATATAAGAGATTGAAGTGGAAAAAAATCCAGTTCCCATTTGTTAGGAATTTATACAGAGGAATGTGCTCTATATTTATGTTTTTTTGTTTTTTTTTTGCGACCCTCTGGAGGCCCTTGGAGATGGATTCATTCCAGAAGTGTTGTAGAGCCAGTCTTGACCTGCACCGCATTATCCTTGGTGATGGATGGCTGAAGAAGCGTCCGGAGTTAGTAGCCCTGTCTGCAGAGATTATTTTATCTATACTGAGATTCGCAGGTTTGTCGGTAAGTGTGGTTTGTTGGGGCATTTCATGTCTAAGTGACAAGTCTTTTGGTTCCACTATTTGAATTAATAAACTGTATTGCTGTAATTATTTTCTTATCGCGCCTTAGAACGGAAGCGATGGAAAGGAATCCTTGCAACCTGAAACAGAAAAATGGTTGGACGACGCGATATTGCTAACGAAGAAATGGCTTGAAGATATGTATGGGCACAAATTTAGCAATCGTGCTACTGGAGAAAAAGCATTTTCTCATGAACTACAGGTAACATCTTTTAATGTTCTTGTTTTTGATGTCTGTATTTTGGTGTTGAGTACAGATGAACGCCGCGACTCATTACAATTATGTCCAGCCAATTAGACAAAATAATCTAATGTCCAGCTGTATACCTCCGGCGATTATCAGGACCCTGTGGGTCATGGGCTTTATTTAAGAGTGCTATTATTTTCAGTTTTGTTTTTTTCTAGCTATATCTTTTATTGTAATTTTCTAATAAATTGCATGAAAATGCTGAATAAAAAAGCCACCTGTAAAACTTTTCTTTTCACAAGCAACAGAAAATCCCTATTCCCCACAATGGTGTCTTGCTTCCTTGCTTCTTATCACCATTCGCCTGCTATGATTCCAGAGGAACATGGTAAAACTGTACTAAAAGGATCTGAAGCACATGATGAGATTCTTGCAAGGAGCATTCAGTATAATAAAGCCAGGGGTTAGTGAAGGAGATTCCTAAGTTACTATATTATATACACTGTGAGGCCTTAGTCAGACGGGCGTTTTTTGCGCATGCACATGCGTCCGGCGATTTTATAAAACCATTGCTTTGCAATGGTATCGGACACATGAGTGCTTTTTATGCGCTCGTCCGATAAATTAGAGAACAGAAATCGCAGATCGCACCTATCTGCGATCTGCGATTCCTGTTCTCTTCTCTATATGCGCTCAATGGGGCCGGCGGCAGCAGCGCCGACCCCATTGAAAACATATAGTAGACAAATCATTCTTCTCTGCCACAGCTGTAACAGCTGTGGCAGAGAAGAACGATGTTTGCCCATTGAAAGCAATGGGCTGCCGGCGATCGTGGGATGAATTGTCGGGAAGAGCTTAAATATATAAGCCCTTCCCTGCAATTCATCCAGAAATGTGTAAAAAAAAATATATATATATACTCACCTTGTCCCGGCAGACGGAGTTCAGCCGCGGCCGGCGGCAGTCCTCCTGAACTGCTCTCTATAGTATTCAGCAGCAGGGGATTTAAAATCCCCGCCTGCTGAATGAGCTGCCTCGGATTGGTCACAGCCTGACCAATCAGAGGCAGCTCTCACTCACACGCATTAATGAATTCAAATCGCGGCAAAAAACGCCAGTGTGACTAAGGCCTGAAAATGTAAGAAAAAGACCTATAAGGAATGTCAGAAGATAGATATACAGAAAGCTTTATTAAGGAAACCTTAACAACACTTAAAATCAGGAACTACACATCACTAGAAATACATGTGTATATAAGTACATAGCAGCCAAGAGGGTAAAGTACAGGCCAATGGTGAGAATCATACGTGGTCATGTGCACAGATAACATTTTATTTCAAGTACATAACAAAATCTCAACGAGCCCAAAATATTACCCAAACATAATGGTGGGGATGCGTCAGTCTGAATGATACATCGGATGTTTTAGGGTATACTCAATCAAAAACGCTCTTGCCATAAGCATCAACCAGGAATTGGATCCCTTTTAAATATAATTTTTTTTTTCATTTTCAATTTTCGTTTATTTTAGTTCAGCAGTTACATTACAATATAATGGTAGCGTGACTTAAAGGAGTTGTCCGGCCACACAGGGTAAAAATTTTTATAATGCTGCTGCTTTCCTTTCAGTAAGGATAGTAACACACAGCATACAGGGGCTCAAACCGGCCGGCAGATCAGCTGCAATGTCAGTTTCTTACCTTAGATTCTGATCTTCACTGCAGCTTTCAAAGATGGCGCCTCTGTGCTGCCTTCTCACATGCTCTGCGTTCTCCCTCCTCTGTGTGCGCGCTCCCGATGGTAGTAAAAGACATGAAAAGGCAGGATTTCCCTCAGCTCACGTCCTAGCCCCGCCCACAACACGCCCACCTCTATTGAACTGCTCTACAGTCTTTCCCTGCCCAGGCCCCGCCCCCTGCTAAAGTAAAGTAAAACATTTCCCCACACACACATCCCCTCATAGTGCCCCTCTCACAATGACCCCCCCCCCCCCACTTCTGTCAGCCGGGTCCATGCACACACACACACATCACTGCACCCCCACCTGCACACATCCATCCATCCATCCATTCCTCCATCTCTCCCTCTTCACACACCCCCCCTTCCCCCGGGACTTCTGACAGCCTGTCTCCAGACACCACGAACACACACATCACTGCACCCCCCCCCTCTCCCCTTCCACATACCTTTCAAGTCCCGATGGTGTCTCCTTGGCTCTTCTCCAAGCAGCAGCGGCAGGCAGACACTCACTCCGCTCTGGTATATGAAACCAGGAAGTGAGTGTACTGCGCATGCGCCGACCGGCGGCGCGCGTCCCCTGCAAAGATTAGGGAAAGAGCGCGGTCCCGGCGGAAGAGCGAAGGACTGCGCATGCGCGGAGGGGAAGAGACGCGTTCCCGCGCCGACGAGGGCTGCTGCCGGCCCGACAAGAAATGCAGACGATTTCTTGTCGTAACCTGGGACGACCGAGGGTCAACACAGGGGGGGGCACCCCTTCAGGTAAGTCCAAAACTTCTGTTTGCTTCATTTTCCATGCACAATGTATATTACAAAGTGCATGGAAATGGGCAAACAGAAGTAATGAGACCTAATGTTTCTGGCCGGACAACCCCTTTAACTCTTTCCAATTCAATTTGTTTTCAGATTTTCCTAGTGGGTTTACTCTTTTTCTGCCGTTAGAACAGGGCTATGGTAAATGCTGGCTAAAGCCAGTACTGCATGAGGTGACACGTTGGATAGGCTCTGACACCAGAGAGGCTGGCAATATACAGTAAGAGAACCCCGACGGACGTCTCCAACATCGGAGCTGTACAGCCTTAAATCATAATGTCTTCACAGGTCACACAGTGGATTGGAAAGGGTTAATACAAGTGTCAAACAAATACTTTTATATACAAACAGTTTGTCAACGAATAACAAATCCCTTTCAGTCATTGTCTACTAGAATATTTCTTTAAGGTCCCTGTCCACGGGTGTTGCGGTAGCCGCCCGGAAGCAGGAGCCAGCAGACGGATCTCCGCGGTGAGCCTATCTGACAGATAGGCTCACTGCAGAGAATCGTGGCAATTAGCAGCATGTTGCGATTTGCCTGCCGCAAGCGGAGAATCACTATGATTCTCCGCTCGTGGACAGGTGGGTTGTGCTTTCCATAGCAACTCTATGGAAAGCGTGCACTGCGTTCCCCGCGGATGATTATCGCCGCTGGGAATGCAGTGCAAGAACACCCGTGGACAGGCAGCTTAAGTGTTAGGGGATTTCTGGATATTTAGTGGCCTGGCCAGGGTCTCTTACATATCCTTATAGGAAACGGGGGTGGGGAGGAAGGCAGAGGGGAGGGGGGGAGGGTCCCATCTTTCACGGAGTTACCACCCAAAACATAGTGTGCAGAGTAATATAGAAATATCTCACATCAAGATTTATGAGTAAATTAAGGATCGGTCGCGTTGAGAGGGCAGAATATAATTCACCCATGGGTTCCAGACTCTCCGAAAAGCCTTGTGGCGGTCTAACAATATTGAAGTTAGTTTTTCATTTATTAGATAGCAGTTTAATCTTTGTTTTACGTCAAAAAAATCCAAAGAAGCCTTTCACCAGGACTAGGCTATTGTTTATTTCATGGGTAAAAAAAAAGAAAGGGATTAGTCTCTGGGAATTTATAGAGATATTTGTTATGTGTTTATTTAGTAGAGCTTCCCAAGGATTTTTTCAAATGTTACAGCCTGTTTATGCACTCTGTTGATCCAACTCTGAACTTGGGTTATGCATGTCTAGTCTGTAGTGTCTCTCACCTTTTCTGAGGACGGTCTGGACACTTGTAGTCCTTGTCTGCATTATCTTCCCTTTTGACAGGTGCGGCCTCCAGACATCTGATGTTTTATGTGTGTGTTAGATGGGTGATGCCGGACACTGTTTCCCTGTATGTCAGTTTTATGTCTGACCCTTTCCCCTTGGTGTAAGGACACCTGTGCTAGCCATAGTTTATCTGTATGCATGTGAGCTCTGAGTGGAGTTTCTCTGTTGCCCTAGGATTTTACTTTCATGCCTGATGTGTGGTGTGTGTCTGTGCAGGTGGCCGAACAGTGTTGAGTTCATTGGGTCTGTGCAGTTGCCAGACAAGGTGTATGAACAGTCCTGTTCTGTGTTGCATGCAATCCCTAGTGTGTTTGTGTGAACAGCGACATGCTCAGTGTTTGTGTAGGTTTCCAGACATCAGGTGTAAACAGTCCTATTCTGTGAGTTGGTGTGAACTGTGTCCTGTCATGCTTTGGATCGATTGCCATCCAGGGATAGGTAGGTTCCTAGGTTCAAGCGCAGGGGCGTCCTTATCGGGACGATCACTCTGCTTGCAGGCAGGTTTTCACATAGTTGTTGTCTTGTTAGAGTAAGGCTATGTTGTGTCTGCCCGTAAGACTAGTTTGCAATCCTATCTTGGTGTTCAGTATGCATTTTGTGTGTGCTTATGATGTTTTGTGTGAACTATTAAAGTTTTATATTTAAAGGGATCTAATTCCTAGTTATTGCTTATGGTAAGAGCGTTTTTGATTATAATAGGACTGGATTGGATTCTGAGCCTTTCCCCCCCCTTTTCTGCCCTTTTAGTTTATATGACCTTAATAAACTGATCACGCTATCTAAAAATTCAACAATTTATTAGAAAAAATGAAATGAAAGTAAATATAAAGACCATCTAATACGGATAAACTGCAAACAATGTTACCACATAGAAATATAATTCCATAAACAGTTAGTATTGGTGACTGGTCACAAGCAGCACTACTCCATAGTACCAATAAGGCAGGACCAAATAGTTAAATGCACGCTGTAGTAGGAGTCCGGATCCAACAACTCCAAATAGACAGCAAGCAGAATTAAACAAGGTCCCCAGCAGCATTAGTGGATACAAATAAAACCAAAGCTTTTATTCTTCCATTGTAAATGAAGCTGCAACGTTTTGATCTATGGTCAAGCATATCTGGCATATAGACTACACCTCCTATACATAGCAGCAACATTAAAATCAAACATAAAACAGTTGATAGACAACAAATACCTTATCAACACGTGTAACGCTCGTCCATGGCTACCGGAGACTGCAGCGTCTGGCATAGTTTACGGCGCATGCGCGGGAGAATCTAAGTCCCGCGGGATTAGGATAACAACAACGTCATCTCCATCAATGTAGTTAATGCGCATGCGTAGCAATGTAATAGACACGAGACTTGAGAGACTATATCAGCACATGGCTAATCTGCTTACATTGAATATGTAACTCAGTGCTCATGCGCAAGACCTAAAGGGTTATCAAAGCGGTGACTATGCACCAGTACCATAAAAGACAGAGAAATGCAAGTGAACATAGATAGCACTGTATATACATGTATGTGCAATCAGATAATGTATCAGTATTGCCCGAACTAGTGTATATATATTAAAGACACAAATAGGTTTACATAACACACCAATACTGATATATTATCTGATTGCACATAAATGTATATATAGTGCTATCCACGTTCTCTTGCATGTGCGCTGTCTTTTATGGTACCAGTGCATAGTGCACTGGCCAAGCATGCAGAGTCAGCACGCCATTCATTTCAAAGGGGCTTGTGGAAATACCGGAGCGGGTGCTACTTGGGTATCTCCACAGCTCCATTACAAATAAGTGGAGTGCTGGTGCAGGATTTATGCAGTGCTGTGCGGTTTTGTATATGTTGGGTGGTCTCTCCAACATACACAAGACCACAATGGCATTTGAGAAAGATATGGAATGACATGGGAAGAATTCCCCCACTGGAAAACATTGTCCAGTGTGGAGATGGAAAAATGTCAATATGACAAATAACACTTAAGCACTGGCTGCAGTTTAAGTAGTACTATGTTGCGGAATTTTAAGAAACTGCTGACTGAGGGCCTTGAAGGATTATCCGAGGACAATGTGTTGCACAAAGGCTTGCTCAGCTTACAGCAGTAAAATCACAGAATACTTTTTCTTTTCCGTGCTCCCTGACTGCTGCCATCCTACTGACTCTCTGGTTCCTGCTGCACTTTACTTCTGGGAGGGGAGTGATGATGATTGAATGCTGGGACACATGAGCGCTGCAGATATTCACAGGGAGCCAGTGATTGGCTGCAGTAGTCACATGGTCCTCTTGGCGGAGACGTCATCACTGACTCCCTTCATCCAGTAGTGAAAACCAGCGGGGACCTGAGAACTGGTAAGATCGTTCATGGTGTGCAGAACAACAATTAAAAATGAGAAGATTGAGATGGATATTATATTAACCCTTTGCAGACACAATATAGTTTCTGTGATGTTTTTTTTTTTTCTTGGATCATATTACAAATTGTTCCTTGCATCCAGGATGCCGTAACAGGGGCCTATGCTTGTAAGTTCTCATTACTTTATTTATTTATTTGTTTTTGGTTCCATGAATTGAACCAGCTTAAGATAATTTACCAAATGAGTTACCATAAATACTCGAGTATTAGCCACCCCGAGTATAAGCCGAGTCAATAAGTTTCACCACAAAAAAAACTGGTAAAACTTATTGCTTCGAGTATAAGCCTAGCTATACTCAAGTATATACTAGGCAAAGAAAAAATGCAATACTCACCTCCCAGCGGCGTCTGTGTCCCCAGCACGATGGTCTTCCCGGCGGTGCGGCAAGCTGCTTGAGAATTCTCCCCGCTGTCATCTCCCTGCTCGGCTTTGAATTCCCCCGCCGTCAGCACTGTGTAAGTAAGCGCTGTGATTGGATCGAGCGCCAGCCAATCACAGCTGCTGCTCGATAAACCAATCAGCTATTCAGTGATGTCATCCACTGAATGGCTGTAAATGATCAAGCACCAGCTGTTATTGGCTGGCGCTCGATCCATTCACAGCACTTACCTACACAGCGCTGATGGCGGGGGAATTTAAAGCTGAGCAGGGGATAATTCTCAAGCAGCTTGCTGCACCGCTGGGGAGACCATCGCACCAGGGACACAGACGCAGGCTGGGAGGTGAGTATTGCGGGGTTTTTTGTTGTTGTTTTTTTACCTCACTTGAGTATAAGCCGATGGGGGCTTTTTCAGCATAAAAAAATGTGCTGAAAAACTAGGCTTATACTCGAGTATATATGGTACTTTTTTTTTTTCTAGGCGTGGAATGCCATTATTAAGGCTGGTGAAAATGCAACTCAGAAGTGGAAAGACTCTCTTCTATCACTATTCTGCAGAAAAATTAAGCAGGTAACTAATAAAATGCTTTAAAGGCTGTGGGGTGGACACATTTCTATCATGGTTTTTATTGATCTGTATGTACGGTATTTTTTATTTTGACCATTTAACAACCTATGACAGATTTATCAGTCATGGGTCACTAAGGTGGGTATGGAGCAAGCCCGGAAGCCAGGTCTGCTCCATGCCAGCTATCAACTCTTTCATACAGCTGATATCAAATTCAATGCTGATGGCGACATCTAATTACTTGCCAGATGATGGCCCCTCTGGTGCCCCGCTCAATCTCACAGTAATATCATCACAGAGTGCAGATAGGTTGCCATGGCAACCTGGGACCTTGCGAGGCCTGCCATCGATTTTAGCCTCCTAAAGAGATTGCTTCATCAAAGTAACCAAATATATAGGGCACTGGAGGATGTACATGCTCACCTCTGTTCCATTCACTTTAGTTGGACTGCCAGTGGTTCCATCGAAATGAATTGAGTGAAGGAGTTCCTGCGCAACCACCACTAGTATTTGTTGAGGCAGCTTTCTTAATATCCATCTCTCAAAACAGGGCCTTGTGTGCCATTTCTCCACATTCCTATTCATTTCCGCGTGCCCCCTGCGCAGTGTTCTCCTCAAGGTTCTTTACCCTTCCTTCCAAGCCTCAGTCTGCATCCCTATTCAATGCTGGGACCTGTGGTACCGCATGTGTGGTTTTTCACTGAGCTTTACTAGGCCATCTGCTCTGGTCGGGATAAGCTCTGCCTGGTGGATAGCTTCTCTTATTTCTGCCCGCTCTACAGAACCTCAAGTTGCAGGCCTATCGCAGTCACATCATGTCTGACCCTAGGGCAGAAGGCTTCAGACAGACCAGAGCCACACACTTCATGTGCTCGCACTGTAATACCAAATTTTCATATGGACAGTCTGAACTATTCTGCACTAAGTGCCATCCACCGTGACGGGCTACCAGCGATCCATCTGCCCTCCACCCTAATACAGTTGGCTGCCAAACCGGAATGGGCACACTCAGTAGTGGGCTGTCCTGGACTTTACTAAAGTGTCCAAGGAAATCATTGATGTGCTAAAGAAGTCTTGCCCTCAGCCACTACTGTACGTGTCTGATATAGATGACGACTCCACTAATGACCCCTCCCGTGAAAGATTCAGAAAGTAGTTTAGGCCATCTCACTTGCAACAAGTGCACATCCTGCTCCAGGATGTGCTCTGAGCTTTCTTCTATAGAAAATTTCCATTCTGAAGGTGAGCTGTCAAAGTCCTTCTCAAATTCCGACATGGAAGAGGAACAGTCATCCAAGCTATCCTCTCTAGTCGATGGTTTAATAGTCTCCATGAAGGATGCTATTCAGATCTCAACAATGATCTGCCCGCCTAAACATTCTGCGTGAACTATTTGGCAATAGCATGAGTCGTGCGTGTGCTTGTTCAAAGAGAATCGGTTCATGTAAAAGGGGCATTAGACTGGGCCGCTGTAAGAAGGTTGCAACAATCATTCCTTTTTATGGTCGTTTTTTTATTACATTTTTAGTTAGCCATATTAGAGTTTTTTAAATTTTTCATATATGGGGAGCCGCACTTGCTCTTACAACTGTCAGGGCTGGTTAGGAACGGAAGACTGGAAGTCCCTACAATGAACCCTCTCCCCTGTCCCTACCTACTTGCCCCCCTGGGCTAAACCCCAGGGCAACAACTACTCTGCACTGAAGGGATCCCGGGGACAGGGACAGGAGAGACCAACTAACCAGAAGGACAGAATATAACAAAATCCAAGTTAGAACTAAGAGAGGCAAGCTCAAGGTCAGAGCAAACCGTGTCAGAAGACTGGAACAAGCAACCTGAGCAGGTGTTAGCTGGAGAACATTAGCAAACACTGGCAGGGACTGACAGTGTTTGCGGGGCTAAATACCCCAAACCCCGCCTAAGTCAGGGCAGAGCCTGGTGACGTGCTGGCTGGTAGTGCATGAAGTGCATCCCTCCTCCGGCCGAGGCCCCACCAGGCAGAGACGCGGACCCCACGCCTGACACCGACCCGGACGTCAACCACCCCAGGCGACCCCAGGGTGACACCACCACGGCCACCAATGACCCCGGGCAAACTGCCATGCCCGCACCGCGCACCACCACCGGTGACCGTAAGTCTCCTCTTGACAGTACCCCTCTCTCACCGGGGGCCTCCGGACCCCCGATCCCGGTCGACGGCTTATGTGGATGAGATCTATGAAAAGGGCGTACCAGCTGCGGGGCGTTCACATCTCTGGCAGGAACCCATGAACGCTCTTCCGGTCCAAACCCCTTCCACGAAACCAAATACTGGATAGAACCCCGCCACTTTTTGGAATCTAAAATTCTATCGATTTCATACTACATCTCGCCCTGAACCAGGCTGGGCGGTGGGGGACCGGAGTTGGGAAACACAGGAGGGATGTATTTCTTCAGCAAAGATTTATGAAAAACTTTATGAATTCTCCATAACTGAAAAACGGTCAACTACCAGTCATATTACCGAATACCCTTGAGAAACGGGTAAGTCGGTAATCAAATCCATGGTCTAGATGGAATAGGCAGTGGCAGTATGGGCCCCTCAGGGCGTCTTAGACTCTTCCTACGCGCACAGGTGGTACAGGCCTCCACAAAACACCTGACATCCCAGGCCATCCGCGGCCACCAGTACGAATGTCTGCATAATTCTAATGTACTATGGATTCCCGGGTGACCCGCTAAGACCGATGTATGGACCACCTCCAGTACCTGCAACCGCCAGGCACTGGGTACAAAAAGCTTCCCTTCTGGAAGAGAAACCGAGGCATCAGCCTGAGCCACCAAAATCTGATTGGATACGTCAGACGTCAAGGCCGTCACCACTATCCCAGGTAACAAGATCCCCTCACAGTGGGAATCCTCCTGCTCTGGAGCTCCAAAACTACGAGATAAAGCATCAGCCCTAATGTTCTTAGACCCTGGAATATATGTAACAACAAAATTAAAGCGTGAAAAGAGCAACGCCCACCGGGCCTGGCGCGCATTTAGACGTTTGGCAGACTCTAAGTATATCAAATTTTTATGATCCGTAAATACTGTAACTTGATGCTTGGCCCCTTCCAGAAAATGTCTCCACTCTTCAAACGCCCATTTAACCCCTTCCCGCCGCAGGGCGTACGTTTACGTCCTGGCAGCGGGGTACTTCCCGCAACAGGGCGTAAACTTACGTCCTGGAGATAGCGCGGGATCACATAAGATCCCGCGCTCTCTCGCAGCGGGAGCCGGCTGTCAGTCACAGCCGGCGTCCCGCTGCAACAGCGGGGGGACATCGGAGATGCGCCCCCGGCTGTTAACCCCTTCCCTGCCGCGATCTAAGTAGATCGCGGCAGGGAAAGAGTTCACAGAGGGAGCGGACTCCCTCCGTGTCTCCGGCCGGAACTCGCGATGTCATCGCAAGAGCCCGGCCTGTCACCATGGCAACAGGACGCCAGACACCGGCGTCCTGTATTGCCTATGCCTATGATCGCTGTATAAGCGATAAGGCATGGCAGAGCAGTAGCTCTGCCATGCCTTATACCAGCGATCATAGGCACAGTGCTGCAAGTCCCTCAGAGGGACTCAAATTATGTAAAAAAAAGAAAAGAAAAATGTAAAAAAAAGACAAATGTAAAAAAAAAATGTAAAAAAAACCCCTTTTTATGCTTTTTTTCAGATTAGCATAAAAAAGGTTAAAAAAAAAATTAAACCCCACATATTTGGTATTGTCGCGTCCGTAACGACGCGTACAATAAGTTGCACATACTTTTGACTGTGCACGCAAAAAAACGCTAAAAGACTGAGGCAAAATGCTAATTTTTAGCATTTTGCCTCACTAAAAACGCAATAAAAGTGATCAAAAAAGTTGTATGTACCCCAAAATGGTATCAGTAAAAACTACAGCTCGTCTCGCAAAAAATAAGCCCTCATAGAGCTCCATACATCGAAAAATAAAAAAGTTACAGGACTTTGAATGCAGCAATTTAGAATAGAAAAAAGATTTCCAAAAAAAGGATTTTTAATGCAGAAAAGTGGAAAAACCTAAAAAAAATGTAAGAATTTTGGTATCGTTGTAACCGTACCGGTCCGCAGAAAAAATGGAATGTCTCATTTGTGCTGCATGATTAACGCTGTAAAAAAAAATTAAAAAAATCTATGGCAGAATTGATGCGTTTTCTCTCCCTGCTATCATAAAAAAAAAAAAAAAAGTTTTACAATATAGTCTATGTACCCAAAAGTGGCACCGATAAAAACTACAGTTCGCCACGCAAAAAACAAGCTCTCACACGGCCGCGTCGACGGAAAAATAAAAAAGTTATGACTTTTGATAAATGGAGAAGAAAATCCGCCAAAAATTGTTGCGTCCTTAAGCCCAAAATAGGCCATGTCATGAAGGGGTTAATAGCCAATAATTAATATATAAATAATATCATAGTTTCTCTCTGAAGGACTGAATTTCCTGGAAAAGAAGGCACACGGCTGCAACTTGGCAATGTCAGGCAACCAGGGAAAGCAGCAATTGGGGGTCCCTGCAACGTAGCCCACAACCCCTGTCCCTGCCTACTTGCCTCCACTCCTGGCTAACCTCAGGCGGGCAACTGGGCGACGGTCCCTACACTGGCTAGGGGAATGCTGGAGAAAGCCACAATCCCGGGAAACAGAAAACAAATGGACAAACAGACAACCAGAGCGAAGCACAAAGGGAAAACCGCAAACCAGTCCAGGAGCAAGCCAAGGTCAAGTACAAAAGTCAGTCCGGAGAAACGCAGTACAGAAGGAGGAGACAAAGTCAGGTCAGGGGGAAAGCCGAGGTCACAACACTAATAATCAGGACTACAAGGAAACGCTGGTGAGTGCAAGGAAGCCTAAACAAACACTGGCAGTGTCAGGAAGCAACCGAGGGGTTTAAATGCTGTCAGAGCTCCCGCCCCAGCAGCTGATTGGGGCGGAGCACCTGACAGCAGCAGGATAATCAGAAAGTGCTGGGAGTACCTCCCTCAGCACTAGCAGACCAGACTAGGTCAGTGGGGATGCAGCAGGCTGCCATGGAAACAGGAATACGGCGCCGGGTAGCAGCCGCCATGCTGCTAGCACCTCTGCGCCGTGTAGGAGCCGGGCGGCCAGGAGTGATAACCAGCGTAGGAGTCCCCTGCGACGTGCACTCGCAGCAGGGGTGACAGCGTCCGACGTGCGGGCACGGCGACCCCGATAGCCGCCCATCCTGACAGGCAAGAGAGGCACAGCCCTGCGACAAAACCGCACCCACACCATGTTCGGACGCGTCTACCTCGACCACAAAAGGCAGGTTAAGATCAAGTTGTATCAATACAGGGGCTGACAAAAATGCCTTCTACAAACATAGAAAAGCCTCTATTGCCTCAGGTGACCAGTTAACTAAATCAGCACCCTTCTTGGTTTGGCCACCACCGAAAAGTTCCTGATAAATTTACGGTAAAAATTAGGCAAACCAAGAAAGCGCTGAAGTACCTTTAGACCGGTTGGTTGGCACCATTCAGTTATGGCGCGAACCTTATCGGAATCCATCTGAATGGCGGAAGAAGTTATCACATAGCTCAAAAACGACACTTTCTGCACCCCAAACTGACATTTCTCCAATTTGGCAAATCATTTATTGTCTCGAAGACACGAAAGAACAACATGTAAATGTCTCACATGAGATTCCCAATTGGGAGAGAAAATTATTATGTCATCCAAATATACCACCATGAAGGCCCCAGTGATATAGTGAAAAATGGAGTTAATGAAGCCCTGGAACATGGCCGGAGCATTGCATAATCCAAACGGCATTACTAAACATTCAAAATGTCCAAACGGAGTATTAAATGTGGACTTCCATTCATACCCTTCACGGATTCTAATCAGGTTGTAAGCTCCCCTCAGATCGAGCTTGGAGAACCATTTAGCCCCCACAACCTGATTGAGTAAATCGGGAATCAATGAAAGTGAGTATTGATTCTTTACAGTAATCATATTTAACGACTGATAATCAATACAAGGCCGGAGACTACCATCTTTCTTTTCCACGAAGAACAGACCGGCCCCAGCAGGAGACTCAGAATGGCGTATATGGTCCTTGGCCAAGCTCTCAGTTACATACTCCTTCATAGCCTCCCGTTCAGGCACAGTAACATGGTAGATACCACCCTTTGGGATCTTACTTTCGGGAAGCAGATCAATCTTGCAATCCCACTCCCTATGAGGGAGTAAAGCTTCCGAAAGCTGTTTGGAAAATACATCTGTGAATTCTTCTAAATACTTAGGTAGGTCGGCCACCTCACAACCAGAGGAATGCAACTGGATGGTTGTCAAATGGTCCTTGCATCCTGTACCCCACTGTATCAACTCAGAAGCTGCCAATCAATAATGGAGTTATGTAGTTGCAACCATGGTAACCCCAACACGATATCAACCGATAGACCTTCCATCACCAAAAATGTACAGATCTCTGAATGTAGACCCCCACCGAAAACCTTTGTTCCGGTGTAATTTTCTTTATCAAACCCGTGGCCAGCGGGATGGCATCAATTCCAGAGACCTGTAAATTGGGATTTAAATCTTGCCACGCAGAAGCTATTGACTTGACAAACTCAAAATTCACAAAATTAACTGTCGCCCCTGAGTCGACAAAAGCGTGACCAGAAATGAGGCTGGAACGCAACAGAATAGAACAAGGGAGAAGCAACTTGGAAAAACCCGGAAGTACCTGAGCTCCTAGGCGATCCTTCCAGAGATCGCCTAGGAGCGGAAGTTTGCCTGCTGCCAACTCTGGTCACAGGTGGCGACAAGATGTCCAGGGTCCCCGCAGTAGAAGCACAACCAGTTTCTTTGTCGGAAAGCCAGGCGCTCTGGTGCTGGCAAGTATCCCAGTTCCATCTTCTCAATCTGGTTACCAGGAGAACTGGGGTGCTGATCTTTACAGGCCGAGGTGAGACTCTGCGGTCTAGTGACTCTTCTAGCTCTCAGCCACTGGTTGGCTTGTACTGCTAACATCATTGCCGTCTCTAACGTCTTAGGCTCCAGGTGACCCAACAGCAAGTCCTTTACCGACTCAGAGAGCCTAGTCAAGCAAAGGTCCTTTAAGGCCCAGTCATTCCACCCTGAATCTACACAGAACTGTTGGAATTGTGAACAAAACTCCTCGGCCATCATCTTACCCTTATGCAGGCTCAATAAATTAGAAACCGCATAACCAGCATGATCTGGCTCATCGTATATCTGACCTAAGGCGGAGAAAAAGGCATCCACCGACTGACAAGAGGGGGAATCTGATGGTAACGAAAAAGCCTAATTCTGTGGGTCCCCTCTTAGTCTTGAAATAACAATTCTAACCCTCTGATGTTCTGACCCAGGGGAGTGTGGGCGCAAACTAAAATATAGTCTACATCCCTCGTGGAATGCAAAAAAATGCCTTACAGTCACCAGAAAAGAAGTCGGGTAAAGTCACCTTGGGTTCACAAATAGGTATGGGTCCCCGTGATACCATTGCCGGAGTCCCTGCCACCGCCTGCTCCTGGTGCGAGAGACGAGCCAACAAGTCCTGCACCACCTCAGTCAAATTCTGTACCCGATCTATATCTGCTGTAACTGGCTTAATAATGAACAGATACTCGGGTTCCACCTTCAGCCCCGAATCTAGTGTTTCTGTCAGGGCTGGTTAGGAACGGAAGACTGGAAGTCCCTACAACCAACCCTCTCTCATTTCCCTACTTACCCTCCCCCCTGGGCTAAACCCCAGGGCGACAACTGGGCGGCGGTCCCTACTCTGCACTGAAGGGACCATAAGTCCCCTCCTGACAACAACAGTAATTTTTCATTAAGCTGATTACATGGATTACAATGCAGTTTTTCGTTGGTTATGGTAATTTGTTTTCATGTTGCTTTTCTCTTACAGGAAGAGCCCATGAAACAGATTGTGATCTACTGCAAAGAGCAACATCTCTTTAAAGACATCCACCCATCCTTAAGTAAATGTTTTGAGGACTGTGCAATTGAAGCAGTGCATTTTGCTTGTCAGGTACAGTTGGGCATTTGTTAATGGAAAAAAGTTACAAATAAGCAGTAAAACTTGCAGAAATCTGCAGATCCTATTTCATCCACAGATCAGATTTCATGCGTGACAATACAATATGTGAAATCAGCGAGAATTTCACCAAGAAATGCTGCAGATTTTAAAGTTTTTACAGAACTGCATTTACTGAACTTTTGGTTTGGCTTCAATTTCCATTTCAGCCTGAGGAAGGATCGATAGACGATCCGAAAGCTCGCTATAACATCATGTATTTTTGATAGCCATTAAAAGGTATCATATCTACAAGAATCCTTGGTTTCTCTCACTGAGAAGAATCACACTTCGCACATGTTTAAGCACCTTGCAAGTAGTTTACAGCAGAAAGGTGTTAATGAATGATGTCATTGCACCTTGAATGGACTTCACTAAGCAAAACTTGTGCAAAAATTCGCCAAATGCTAGATTTTTTTTGTGTTTTTGTATGTATGTATATATATATATATATATGTGTATATATATATATATATATATATATATATATATATATATATATATATATATAGCCTTTTTTTACATGTGGGTCTTTTTATAAGCCTTTATCTAGTCAGAGGATTTGAGCACTTTCAGAATTTACCCAAGTTGGATTCTTAAAAAGCAAGTAAAAGTTATAACCAGGGGTAGATTATACAATTTGATTGTCTTCACTGTTGTTTTCCCATCTTTCTTTTATAGTCGGACGATAAAATTCTCACTCAATTGGAGAGATATAACGTAGAAAATTTGGGGAGATTGGTGTCTAGTGTTATACTGCAGTCTTGGCCAAAAGATAACGATGGAAACTGTATTAAGGACGATGACAGAATCTTACAGCATTTGTTACAATGGGGGGATGCAACGTATATATTCAAACTTTATGGTAAGTTTTTTGTTTTTGTTTTTTTTTTTTACCATTCTTTTTAATTTAGATTTCTAATGCTGATTCTTCAACATGATGTGCTCTATTGTTTAGCGGCATTTTGGCCGTGCCCTCCTAACCATCTGTAAGGGGGATGAAAATCCTAGTTTTGTATATTAGGGTAAATGCCATTACTGCTAATGTTTAACACGCAACTGCCTAATCTGATTGATAGAATGGGCACTGTTGGGGCCAAGCAACACCCCCTCCATGGACATTGTGTGTATGGTCTTGATCCCAACCCAATGGCCCCTTTAACCCCTTAGTGACGGCCCCATCGGGATTCTACGTCCTCACTAAGTGGGCTTTAATCCTAGAGGACGTAGAAATATGCGTCCTCTTAGGATTAATGCCCTCTTAGCTGAGGACGTGACAGTTCCATGCTGTCGGTGCCCACCGGTAGCCGACAGCATGGAGCTGTCATCCTGGGCTGCGGGCAGTCCCCCCCGGAAATGCGATCGGTGCTATCCAATGGATAGCCGATCGCAATACAGTGAAAAAAAGTCAAAAAAAGTTAAAGATTCAGCTGCCCTGATGGATCAGATCCATCAGGGCAGCTGAAATTACTCACCCGCCTTGATCAAGGTGTTCTGCGGTGAGTTGGGTCCTCCTGGACCCGGCGCCGCTTTTCTGCGCATGCGCAGAAGGCCAGGAGACCCGGCAAATTCAAAATCTCCTGGCTCACGGCTTCCGAAGGTAGCCAGGAGCCAGGAGATGTCCCCGGGCCCGCGATCAACACTATCTAGTGGATAGCGGCGATCGCGAAAATTTTTTAAAAAAGTTTAGAAAAGTGTCAGTTTCACCTCCCCTCATGGATCGGATCCATGAGGGGAGGTGAAAATACTCACCTCGGGTCCTCTGCCGATGTCCCCGGTGTTCCGGGAGCCAAAGTCCCCCTCTGCGCATGCGCGCCCGATGTCAATCATCGTGTGCATGCACAGAGGGGCTTGAGCCCCGGGAAATTCAAAATCCCTCTGCTCCTGGCTGCATGTGTAGCCAGGAGCAGAGGGATGTCACTGGAGACATGATCACTATTATCCAATGGATAATAGTGATCATTTAAAGTAAAAAAAAGAGTTTAAAAAGTGAAAAAAAAGTTAAAAAGTTAAAAAAGAAAAGTTTTAAAAAGTAAAAAAAAAGTTTAAAAAGCTGACGTTTCATCTCCCCTCAGGGATCATATCCGTGAGGGAGGATGAAATTACGTACCTAAGGCCCCTGGATTTATCCGTGGACCTTACCCCAGTTTCTGCGCACGTGCCCATTGCCAAAATGGCGGACGCATGCGCAAAAGCTGTGGATTGCCAGGGTAATTTAAAATCTCCCTGCTCCTGGCTACAAAACTTAGCCGAGAGCCTGGAGATTTCACGGGGGGCCGCGGTGAGCGGTTGCTGATCACGTGTTCACCATTATCCAATGGATAATGGCGATCACGTAAAAGTAAAAAAAAGGTGAAGCTTCATCTCCCCTCACTGATGCAATCGGTGAGAGGAGATGAAACTGTTTACCGGAGGCATCCGTATTTGTATCCCGATGCGATCTTGCTCCGTGAAATTTCCCGGATTCTGCACATGCGACCGCCGGCAAAACACCGGACACAAGCGCAGGAGACGGGGAGCCCAGGAAATTTAAAATCTCCCTGCTCCCAGCGACCAATGGTTGCCGAGAGCCTGGAGCAGTGACCTTGTTGAACGGTCACCGGTCACGTGATAAAAAGGTAGCAATCTACCTTAGGCCGGTCTCACATGACCGGATAGGAATTAGGGATTCCGCATGCGTCTGATCCGCGGTATTACGCAGATCAATCGCATTGGATTACACATTTCCGCTCACATTAGTGGGTCGGAATTGTGTAATCCACTCGCAGAAAAGAGAACGCAACAGGTTCTAGTTTACTGCGGATATCCGCAACGCAGAGCCCATTGTGCTCCATGGTCGCGGATATATCCGCAGCCCATACGCAACTACATTGTGTACGGGCTGCAGGTACCTGTGTCATCGCTAAGCGCCGATCCGGGAAATACCATACAAACTGACGGGCTCACAGCTGGGATCCGCTGTGGGCCTCCGCAAGTAGATTCCACGTACAGCCGCGTGAGCCCGGCATTATTCAGACCACTACCTGTAATACGTATTTTACAAGAAGCCCCGGGAACGCTTGCTTTCATGCAGCTCCAGGAGCAGCTTGTTGGGCGCCTTCTGTGTGAGACCGCTGCACCTCCGCAAGATTACAAAGCCTCACAGAGCGCCACTTTTTAGACCCCATCCCTGCCGCTGAGGTCACGAAATGCCCCTCAAAAAGCATGAGAGGAGTTGGCATACCCGGTTTTATTGCCCCATGTGCCCATCCCAACCAGGCCCCTGTAATTACCCCTGTCTTCGGAAATACCACACAGCTTACATTATTACTTTTATCTAAGATTTGGGGGAACGCCGAAAAGTGCGGAGGGGGGGTGGGGGGTGGGAATTTTTTTAACGTGTCAATTTTTATTCCGTACAAGTGAACAGTGGGGCCTGGGATTTATTCAGTTGTGCCCTGCAATCCAACGGGTGTTCCCCCCATTACAGGCCTTGACTTGTGTCCTATAAGTAGATTAGAGCCTCAATGGGTATGTTTCTGAACATGGGACAAACAGGGGGATCCATTTTGGGGTTGTACACTGTACAAAAAAACCAGTTTTTAAATTGACAAAATTGCCAAAAAAATGAAAATCGTAATTTTTTCCTTGTGCTTTGCTTAGATTCATTCAAATACTGTCGGTTCAAAATACGCAGTACACCCCCAGATGAATTCGTTAAGGGGTCTAGTTTTCAAAATGGGGTCATTGATGGGGGTTCTTTATCGGTTTGGACGCTCAATGTCTCTACAAGTGGGCAATGGGGCCTGGAATTAATTCCGTTGTGCCCTGAAATCCAACTGGTGCTCCTTCCATTATAGGCCTAGCCATGTTTCCTTTAAGTAGATTAGGGCCACAAGGGGTATGGTTCTGAACACGGGACAAACAGGGGTATCTATTTTGGGGTGAAAGTCTTCATTCATTTGTGTTCTGTACAAAAAAAAACAGTTTTTACATTGATACAACTGCGAAAAAAATGAAAATTGTAATTTTTTCCTACTGCTTTGCTTGGATTTATTCAAAAATTGTAGGGTAAAAATACATAGTACACCACTCGATGCATTCGTTAAGAGGTATAGTTTTCAAAATGGGATCATTTGTTAGGGTTCTCTGTCATTTTGGCCGCTCAAGGGCTCTACAAGAGTGCAATGGGGCCTAAATCGCCTTCATGCAAAATTTCTGTTCTGAAAACCATTGACTACTCCTTTCATTTTGGGCTCCAATGTGCATCCAGGCATAAGATTTGGGCCACAATGGGTATATTTCTGAACACGGGACAAACAGGGGTATCCATTTTGGGGTGCAAGTTTTCATTCATGTGTGTGCTGTACAAAAAAAGCTGTTTTTAAAATGACAGAATTGCCAAAAAAGCGAAAAGCACAATTGTTTTCTTTTGCTTTGCTTGAATTCATTCAAAAACTGTGAAGTCAAAATGGGCAGTACACCCCTAGATAAATTCATTAAGGGGTCTAGTTTTCAAAATGGGGTCACTTGTGGGGGTTCTCTATGGTTTTGGACTCTCAAGAGCTCTACAAGTGTGCTATGGGGCATAAAAGGCCTTCAAGCTAAATTTATGTTCTGAAAACCACTGACTATTCCTTTCGGTTTGGGCCCTGTTGTGCATCCAGACATAAGATTAGGGCCGCCATGGGTATGTCTCTGAACACGGGACAAACATGGGTATCCATTTTGGGGTGCAAGTCTTCATTCATGTGTGTGCTGTACAAAAAAGCTGTTTTTAAAAGGACAGAATTGCCAAAAAACGAAACTCACAAAATTTTTTTCCTTTTGCTTTGCTTGAATTTATTCAAAATTGTGGGGTCAAAATGGTCTATATACCCCTAGATGAATTTATTAAGGGGTCTAGTTTTTAAAATAGGGTCATTTGTGGTTTTGGCCGCTCAAGAGCTCTACAAGAGTGCTATGGGGCCTAAAACACCTTCAAACAAAATTTATGTTCTGAAAGACACTGACTACTCCTTTCGTTTTAGGCCCCGTTGTGCATCTAGACTTAAGATTAGGGTCACAATAGGCATATTCTGAAGTTGGTAGAAACAGGGGTATCCATTTTGGGGTGTGAATCCTCATTTTCATGTGCACTATAGAAAAAAAAAATTTTTTTAAATGACATATTTGCAAAAATATGAAATTTTATTTTTTATCCTCTAAATTGAATTAATTCCTGGAAAAAAACTGTGGGGTCAAAATACGCCTGACCCCCCCCCCCCCCCCCCCTCAGTGAATACATTAAAGGGTGTAGTTTTTAAAATGGGGTCATTTGGGGGGGTATCTATCATTCTGACACCTATGAGCCTTTGCAAACTTGGCTTGCTGTAAGAAAACAAAGTGTTCCTCAAAATGTTGAAAAGTAATGTTCAATTTGTACGTCCTCTAAATGGTTAAAAAAAACACAAAAGTTTTTCAAATGTGCATTCAGAATTAAGTAAACAGATGAAAATATATATCCTATCAAAAATTTGTACAGTATGTTTGGACATATTTGAGATATTACAGTTGAAAATGTAAAAAAATGACAATTGATTCAAAATTTTCCCAATATTGGTACTTTTAATAAATATACACGAATTATATCGGTCTATTTTTGCAACGTAAATGAAGCACAACATGTGGCGAAAAAACAGTGTCAGAATCACTTGGATATGCAAAACCTTTACGGAGTTAAATGACGCATGTCAGATTTCCAAAATTTGGCTCCGTCACTAAGGCGCAAACAGGCTTCATCACTAAGGGGTTAAGGTTTACAACGCTGTTCAACAACGCTTTTCAATTCCTAACAGATCAACTACACAGTTATGCTTGGTAGAAACGGCGATTATTATAGCGATACTGCGCTTTTCTTATTACCCTCCTTACTTCCGCAGATGTAATAGAAACTCTTTGAAAACTTTGTAAACAGTAATTAACCACAACATGAAGTTTCATTGTTCTAAAAACATTTATTTAATGTATGCAGCCAAATATCATACTACAATTGTTTGAATAGTTGTTGTTCTTCAATAAACCGAGTTTAAAAAAGAATAAGCTGAAAAAGGGAACCAATTAGATGTTGGCTTATAATGGCCAATCAGAATAGAGGCTATGAATATTTTTTGGGGAAGTTAGTGGCATGCTCTCAGGGCTGACTGTCTAAAAGAAAACCTGTAGAACTATTTTACTGTAGTTGTCCATTACAACCACTTACAGCGCAGCTTTCATTAGACCCACAGCAGAATGCAGAAAATAGTTTCATATGTTCCTCCCTGCCATAAACGCCCACTAACTTGCAGTACACTGTATATTGAGCAAAATAAAATTGAAGTTTCTTTCGGATTTGCAAAGTTACCGCATTGTTACCCTCCACCTTGAAAGATTATCATCTAGGCCAGAGGTTCCCCAAGTTTTTAGTACTGTAGACCGCTTGTCGATTTGATTTATTTTTCCATAGTCCCCTGCCTGTCTTAGGCTCGCTGTACACGGCGGGGTCAGATTTCACATGCGGGAGCGCTCAGCAGAATCTCTACAGTGGATGATCCACTTGGCTCGCCGTTGGACAAGCACAGTACAGATTTTTTTAAAAACCCCTGCTCCTCCCGCCTCATCACCTAGCTACGATGTGGAATCCGTGACCCTTTTGCAAAGTCAGTTGCGTAAGGGCTGCGGGTTGGATGGCTTTCATTGATTTCAATGAAAGCTGTCCACGCGGAATCCACTTTTTCTTTCCTCCGCGAGTGGAAAATCGCAATTTATTTCCGCTTTTGTGCAGGAAAAAGCATTTTCAATAGCATATTAAGGGTTGTATTTAGAGATGAGCGAACGTACTCGTCCGAGCTTGATATTCGTGCGAATATTAGGGTGTTCGGGATGCTCGTTACTCTTAACGAGCACCACGCGGTGTTCCGGTTACTTTCAGTTTCCTCTCTGAGACGTTAGCGCGCTTTTCTGGCCAATTGAAAGACAGGGAAGGCATTACAACTTCCCCCTGTGACATTCAAGCCCTATACCACCCCCCTGCTGTGAGTGGCTGGGGAGATCTGATGTCACCCGAGTATAAAAATCGGCCCCTCCCACGGCTCGCCACACATGCCTTGTGAGTTAGCTGAGGGAAAGTACTATCGTGCTGGTGCTGCTGTAGGGAGAGCGTTAGGAGTCAGTGTAGGCTTCAAGAACCCCAACGGTCCTTCTCAGGGCCACATCTATCCGTGTGCAGTACTGTGGAGGGTGCTGTTAGCAGTGTTGCACAATTTTTTTTTTTTCAAAATCGGCTGTCTGCAGAGCATTGCGCCCTGCATTAATAGTCCAGGGACAGAAGTGGTGGTTAGGCAGGGAGAGTGTTAGGAGTGAGTGTAGGCTTCAAGAACCCCAACGGTCCTTCTTAGGGCCAGATTTAACCGTGTGCAGTACTGTGCAGGCTGCTGTTAGCAGTGTTGCATTTTTTTTTTTTCAAAATCGGCTGTGCAGAGCATTGCGCCCGGCAGTAATACTACAGGGACAGAATTGTGTAGGCAGGGCCAGAAGACATATATTATTGATTGAATATAGTCAGTGGGCCTTTTCTTTACCAAAAAAAGGGAAAAATTCTATGTGCCCTGCCTCTGTCAGTCCTCAGCGTTCTGTGTACGTGTGTGGTGGGTGGAGATAGTAAACAAATCATACGCAGCCAGCTACGTTTAACAGCAGGCTTGCGCCAATTTATTTCCTGCCTTCCTGGGAAAAATCACCGCTCTGCTGCACTTCATATAACTGCATTTCTGTGGAACAGATTTCTTATCTGATTGAATATAGTCAGTGGGCCTTTTCTTTTTAAGAAAAGGGAAAAATTCTATGTGCCCTGCCTCTGTCAGTCCTCAGCGTTCTGTGTACGTGTGTGGTGGGTGGAGATAGTAAAAAATTCATACGCAGTCAACTACGTTTAACAGCAGGCTTGCGCCACTTTCTTTCCTGCCTGTGAAATTCCTTGCTCAGCTGTAGTTAATAACTCTGCAACACTAAAGTTCTGTGACACATTTGCAGGGGCACAACACAGTTATTAAACTTATTATTCATTGAATAGACGCAGTGGGCCTTTCCTTTTAAAAAAAAGGGAAAAAAGTATATTTGGCCTGCCTCTGACAGTCCTCGGGGCTCTGGGTACGTGTGTGCTGCGTGGAGAACGTTAAAAAATCAGACGCAACCAGCTACATTTTACAGCAGGCTTGCGCCACTTTCTTTCCTGCCTGGGAAATCAAATCACTGGTAATACACCATGCTGAGGGGTAGGGGTAGGCCTATAGGACGTGGACGCGGGCGAGGACGCGGAGGCCCAAGTCAGGGTGTGGGCACAGGCCGAGCCAGTGCGGTGGCCAGGGGTAGAGGCAGGGCCAGACCGAATAATCCACCAACTGTTTCCCAAAGCGCCCCCTCGCGCCATGCCACCCTGCACAGGTCAAGGTGCTCTACGGTGTGGCAGTTTTTCACACAGACGCCTGACGACCGACGAACAGTGGTGTGCAACCTTTATCGCGCCAAGATCAGCTGGGGAGGCACCACCAACAGCATGCGCAGGCATATGATGGCCAAGCACCCCACAAGGTGGGACGATGCCCGTTCACCGCCTCCGGTTTGCACCACTGCCTCTCCCCCTGTGCCCCAACCTGCCACTGAGATCCAACCCCCCTCTGAGGACACAGGCACTACCGTCTCCTGGCCTGCACCCACACCCTCACCTCCGCTGTCCTCGGCCCCATCCAGCAATGTCTCTCAGCGTAGCGTCCAGACGTCGCTAGCACCACAGTTTGAGCGCAAGCGCAAGTACGACGCCACGCACCCGCACGCTCAAGCGTTAAACGTGCACATTGCAAAATTGATCAGCCTAGAGATGCTGCCGTATAGGCTTGTGGAAACGGAGGCTTTCAAAAGCATGATGGCGGCGGCGGCCCCGCGCTACTCGGTTCCCAGTCGCCACTACTTTTCCCGATGTGCCGTCCCAGGCCTGCACGACCACGTCTCCCGCAACATTGTACGCGCCCTCACCAACGAGGTTACTGCCAAGGTCCACTTAACAACAGACACGTGGACAAGCACAGGCGGGCAGGGCCACTATATCTCCCTGACGGCACATTGGGTGAATTTAGTGGAGGCTGGGACAGAGTCAGAGCCTGGGACCGCTCACGTCCTACCCACCCCCCGAATTGCGTGCCACAGCTCGGTGGTGGTATCTGCGGGGGTGTATGCTTCCTCCACTAAACCACCCTCCTCCTCCTCCTACGCAACCTGTGTCTCGCAATCAAGATGTGTCAGCAGCAGCACGTCGCCAGCAGTCGGTGTCACGCGGCGTGGCAGCACAGCGGTGGGCAAGCGTCAGCAGGCCGTGCTGAAACTACTCAGCTTAGGAGAGAAGAGGCACACGGCCCACGAACTGCTGCAGGGTCTGACAGAGCAGACCGACCGCTGGCTTGCGCCGCTGAGCCTCCAACCGGGCATGGTCATGTGTGACAACGGCCGTAACCTGGTGGCGGCTCTGCAGCTCGGCAGCCTCACGCACGTGCCATGCCTGGCCCATGTCTTTAATTTGGTGGTTCAGCGCTTTCTGAAAAGCTACCCCCACTTGTCATACCTGCTCGGAAAGGTGCGCCGGATCTGCGCACATTTCCGCAAATCACACACGCACGCTGCCACCCTGCGGACCCTGCAACATCGGTTTAATCTGCCAGTGCACCGACTGCTGTGCGACGTGCCCACACAGTGGAACTCTACGCTCCACATGTTGGCCAGACTCTATGAGCAGCGTAGAGCTATAGTGGAATACCAACTCCAACTTGCGCGGCGCAGTGGGAGTCAGCCTCCTCAATTATTTACAGAAGAGTGGGCCTGGTTGGCAGCCATCTGCCAGGTCCTTGGAAAATTTGAGGAGTCTACCCAGGTGGTGAGCGGCGATGCTGCAATCATTAGCGTCACCATTCCTCTGCTATGCATCTTGAGAAGTTCCCTGCAAAGCATAAAGGCAGACGCTTTGCGCTCGGAAACAGAGCCGGGGGAAGACAGTATGTCGCTGGATAGTCAGAGCACCCTCCTGTCTATATCTCAGCGCGTTCAGGAGGAGGAGCATGAGGAGCATGAGGAGGATGAGGAGGAGGGGGAAGAGACAGCTTGGCCCACTGCTGACGGTACCCATGCTGCTTGCCTGTCATCCTTTCAGCGTGTATGGCCTGAGGAGGAGGAAGAGGAGGAGGATCCTGAAAGTGATCTTCCTAGTGAAGACAGCCATGTGTTGCGTACAGGTACCCTGGCACACATGGCTGACTTCATGTTAGGATGCCTTTCTCGTGACCCTCGCGTTACACGCATTCTGGCCACTACGGATTACTGGGTATACACACTGCTCGACCCACGGTATAAGGAGAGCCTTTGCACTCTCATTCCCAAAGAGGAAAGGGGTTCGAGAATGATGCTATACCACAGGGCGCTGGTGGACAAACTGATGGTAAACTTCCCATCCGACAGCGCTAGTGGCAGAAGGCGCAGTTCCAAGGGCCAGGTAGCAGGGGAGGCGCAGAGATCAGGCAGCATGTACAGCGCAGGCAGGGGAACATTCTCCAAGGCCTTTGCCAGCTTTATGGCTCCCCAGCAAGACTGTGTCACCGCTCCCCAGTCAAGGCTGAGTCGGCGGGAGCACTGTAAAAGGATGGTGAGGGAGTACGTAGCCGATCGCACAACCGTCCTCCGTGACGCCTCTGCCACCTACAACTACTGGGTGTCGAAGCTGGACACGTGGCCTGAACTAGCGCTGTATGCCCTGGAGGTGCTTGCTTGTCCTGCGGCTAGCGTCTTGTCAGAGAGTGTGTTTAGTGTGGCTGGGGGAATCATCACGGATAAGCGTACCCACCTGTCAACCGACAGTGCCGACAGGCTTACACTCATCAAGATGAACAAAGCCTGGATTTCCCCAGACTTCTCTTCTCCACCAGCGGACAGCAGCGATACCTAAGCAATACGTAGGCTGCACCCGCGGATGGAAGCATCGTTCTCTCTCACCATCCAAAACGGGGACATTTCTGCTTCATCCATCTGTGTATAATATTCCTCCTCCTCCTCCTCCTGCTCCTCCTCCTGAAACCTCACGTAATCACGCCGAACGGGCAATTTTTCTTAGGGCCACAAGGCTCACTCATATAATTTTTCTAAACAATTTTTATACGTTTCAATGCTCTTAAAAGCGTTGAAACTTTAACTTGAACCAATTTTTCGTTAAACTGGGCTGCCTCCAGGCCTAGTTACCACTTAAGCCACATTAACCAAAGCGATTAATGGGTTTCACCTGCCCTCTTGGTTGGCCATGGCCAATTTTTTGGATGTACATTAGTACTGTTGATACTGCAATTTTTGTGGGCCCTTGCCTACAGTGTAATCAAATGAATTTTTAGCCCACCTGCATTACAGCTGACGTTACATCCGCTGTGTTGGGCAATGCAATGGGATATATTTATGTACCGCCGGTGGGTTCCAGGGAGCCACCCATGCTGTGGGTCCACAGGGAATTATAAATGCATCTGTTTCCACTTGTAAAGAACCCCAGTCTGACTGGGGCATGCAGTGTGGGCCGAAGCCCACCTGCATTAAGCACGACATTACTACCTCAGCTGTGTTGGGCAATGCAATGGGATATATTTATGTACTGCCGGTGGCTTCCTGGCACTCACCCATGCTGTGGGTCCACAGAGAATTATAAATGCATCTGAAACCACATCTAAAGAACCCCAGTCAGACTGGGGCATGCAGTGTGGGCCGAAGCCCACCTGCATTAAGCACGACATTACTACCTCAGCTGTGTTGGGCAATGCAATGGGATATTTTTATGTACCGCCGGTGGGTTCCAGGCAGCCACCCATGCTGTCGGTCCACAGGGACTTCACAATAGGGAGTTGTACCTGCCTGTGTCTATGAATTAAAAACCGCGGTCTGACTGGGGCATGCAGACACCTTGACAGAATGAATAGTGTGTGGCACATAGGTTCCCCATTGCTATGCCCACGTGTGCAGCTCCTGATGGCGGTGGCACAGGATTATATTTCTCATTGCTTCTGTACAGCATTGTGGGCTATCGCCCCGCCCCTTTTAAAGAGGGTCGCTGCCTAGCCGTGCCAACCCTCTGCAGTGTGTGCCTGCGGTTCCTCGTCATGGCAGACGCACTTATAAATAGACATGAGGGTGGTGTGGCATGAGGGCAGCTGAAGGCTGCGCAGGGACACTTTTGTGTGCGCTGTGGACACTGGGTCGTGCAGGGGGGGTTGGGCATCATGTAACCCAGGAGAAGTGGCAGCGGAGTGTCATGCAGGCAGTGATTGTGCTTTGTTGGAGGTAGTGTGGTGCTTAGCTAAGGTATGCATTGCTAATGAGGGCTTTTCAGAAGTAAAAGTTGTTGGGAGGGGGGGGGGCACTCTTGCCGGTATTGTGGCTTAATAGTGGGACCTGTGAACTTGCGATGCAGCCCAACATGTAGGCCCTCGCCTGCCCTATCCGTTGCTGTGTCGTTCCCATCACTTTCTTGAATTGCCCAGATTTTCACACATGAAAACCTTAGCGAGCATCGGCGAAATACAAAAATGCTCGGGTCGCCCATTGACTTCAATGGCGTTCGTTACTCGAAACGAACCCTCGAGCATTGCGATTATTTCGTCCCGAGTAACGAGCACCCGAGCATTTTGGTGCTCGCTCATCTCTACTTCCAAAATAAACAAGTGGATCTCTATATCTATATATATAAAGACGAAAGCCCTCACTGACTCACTCACTCACTGATTCACTGACTGACTGCCTGACTCGCCACTAATTCTCTCACTTCCTGATGTCATAAAAACATGAAATTTGGCACGAGCACTGATTATGTCATAAATAGGAAAAGTTAATGGGTCCCAACGCGATTATTTAATTCTAGCGCAAAAGAATTAGCGTCCAAATTTTACGTACGGAATCTAATTCTCTCACTTCCTGATGTCATTTTATATAAAGAAATTGTCACATGGTTACCTCCACGTGGTGTTTCCTGGGTAACGCAAAGAACCATGCAAAATGGTGAACATATTTTTTTCCTTGGTATCGCTAAAGTAACCACGACTTCATAAGATTTTCCGTGTGAACACCAGATAAACACCAGTACCAAATTAACTCGGGCGAAGCCGGGTATATCACCTAGTCTAGTACCTTGCTGCACTGCCTCTTGCTTGAAAATAAGATGTGATACAGGCAGATATGGAGGGTCTAGTAACCTATTGGGCTGCCTCTAGCTTGAATACAAGATGTGATATGGGTGGGCATGGAGACTCTAGTACCTTGTTCTACCGTCTCTAGCTTGCATACAAGATGTGATATGGGTATGCATGGAGGCTCTAGTACCCTGTTGGGCTGCCTCTAGCTTGGATACAAGATGTGATGCGGGCAGGCATGGAGGTTCTTGTACACTCCTGTACTGCCTCTATCTTGGATACAAAATGGGATACAGACAGGCATAGAAGTTCTAATACCTTGCTGTGCTGCCTCTAGCTTGGATGCAAGATGGGATACAGACAGTCATGGAGGGTCTAGTACTCTGTTGTGCTGCCTCTAGCTTGGATACAAGATGTGATATGGGCAAGTATGGAGGCTCTAGTACCCTGTTGGGTTGCCTCTAGCTTGGATACAAGATGTAATATTGGCATGCATGGAGGCTCAAGTACTTTGCTGTACCAACCTAGCTTGATTACAAGATGTGATACAGATGGGCATGTAGGCTCTAGTACCCTGCTGTACCACCTCTAGCTTGGGTACAAGATGTGATATGGGCATGCGTGGAGGCTCTAGTTCCCTTTTTGGCTGCCTCTAGCTTGGATAGAAGATGTGATACGGGTAGGCATAGAAGCTCTAGTACCTTGCTGTACTGTCTCTAGCTTGGATACAAGATGTGATACGTGCATGCATGGAAGCTCTACTACTGTGTTGGGCTTTCTATAGCTTGGATACAAGATGTAACATGGGCATGCATGGAGGCTCAACTAACTTGCTGCACCGCCCTACCTTAATTGCAAGATGTGATACAGGTGGGTACGTAGACTCCGGTACCCTGCTGTACCACCTATAGCTTGGATAGAAGATGTGATATAGGCGGCCATGGAAGCTCTAGTACCTTGCTGTGCTGCCTCTAGATTGCATACAGGATGTGATATGGGTGGGTATGGAGGCTCTAGTACCCTTTTCTACCGCCTCTGGCTTGAATACAAGATGTGATATGGACTTGCATGGAAGTTCTAGTACTCTGTTGTGCTGCCTTTAGCTTGGATACAAGAGGTGATATGGGCATATATGGAGGCTCTAGTGCCCTGTTGGGCTGCCTCTAGCTTGGATACAAGACGTGATATGGGTGGGCATGGAGGCTGTAGTACCTTGCTGCATTACCTTAGCTTCATTACAAGATGTTATACAGGTGGGCATGGAGGCTCCAGTACCTGGCTGTACCACCTCTAGCTTGGATACAAGATGTGATATGGGTGGGCATGGAGGCTCAAGTACTCTGTTGTAGCACCTCTAGCTTGGATACAAGATGTGATACGGGTGGGCATGGATGCTCTATTACACTGCTGTACCGTCTCTAGCTTGGATACAAGACGTAATACAGGTGGGCATGAAAGTTCTAGCACCTTGATGTCTTGCCTCTAGCTTGGATACAGGATATGATACAGGCGGGCATTGAGGCTTTACTACCCTATTGGGCTACCTCTAACTTGGATACAAGATGTGATATGGGCGGGCATGGAGGCTGTATATATATATATATATATATATATATATATGTGATTGCAAGGTGTAGTTCAATGGTCTTCATCTTGAAAGATTCTAGGACAGTGGTGGCGAACCTATGGCACGCGTGCCAGAGGCAATATGCCGAACCCTCCCTACTGTCACACACTGCAGTCGGCCACTCACCATGTTAGTGAATACCGGCAGGGGCTGCGGCTTCCCTGCCGGTATTCAATGAGCTGTGCTGCTAGCAGCACTGGTCACGGCGCACACTGTGACATCAGTATGCAGCCGGGATCCTCCTCCCCTCTCCCCTGACATCTCCTCTAGGGTTCTGTGAGACCAGGGAAGGAGGCATTCGGCAACACACTGATGTCACAGTGTGCACGTGGGATCAGCGCCAGCAGCAGTGCCGAGCAGAGGAGCAGCGGTGTTCCACGAGGAGGAGAGGGTAAGTATATGGGACTTAAGGGGGCACTACTGGGCCACTGTAGGATGTCAATATTACCGCTGAGGGCTATTGTGGGATGTTACTTTTACTATTGGTGCCACTGTGGGATGTTACTATTATTACTGGGGGCCACTGTGGCATGTCACTATTCTTACCGGAGGCCACTGTGGCATGTCACTATTACTACTGGGGCTGCTGTGGGATGTCACTATTAACGCTGAGACCACTGTAGGATATCACTATTACCAATGGAGTCTCTGTGGGATGTCACTATTACCACTGGGGCCACTGTGTGATGTTTTTACTACAGCTGGGGCCCCTGTGGGATGTCACTGTTACCGCTGGGGCCACTGTGGGATTTCACTGTTACTGCTGGGGCCACTGTGGGATGTCACTGTTACCGCTGGGGCTGCTGTGGGATGTCACTATTACCACTGGGGCCTCTGTGGGATGTCACTGTTACTGCTGGGGCCGCTGTGGGGGGTCACTGTTACCACTGGGGGCGCAGTGGGGAGTCACTGTTGCCCCTGGGGCCGCTGTGGGGGGTCACTGTTACTGCTGGAGCCGCTGTGGGGAGTCACTGTTAGCACTGGGCCCGCCATTGGGGGTCACTATTATTGCTGGGGTATGTTTACACGCAGAAATTCAGCAAAATGTCCTTAGCAGAACTTTCCGTGGCAAATTCTGCAGCATTTCCGCATCCAAAAAGCAGTCAAAATCTGCACCCTGTCTATTTCGAAACAGCCCTGTCCTTTTTAGAACAAGAGAGGTAAAAACATATGTCATGATAAGCCCCGCCTCCTGACGTGTTGGCACTTTGCTATAAATAAGTGGGTTGTGGGTTGCAGTTTGGGCACTCAGTCTCTAAAAGGTTCACCATCACTGAGCTACTAGGAAATAAGTACAATATGTACATGTCTGACATACTGCAGTTGTAAATATGAAAACATTTTTTAAATAAATTTTCCCTTTTGGTGTTTTTAATATATGCAAATCACCGCTCCATACACTAAGGGAACTTGGGGGCCTAGGTCTTGTGATCCCAGGGGGTCCAAGTGATCAGACAGTTATCCCCTATCTTGTGGATATCTGCTAAGTTTATGACTGGAAAACGAATTTTAAAAAAAAGGCAAAAATGACGGCATTATATCTTTTCATATTTTTTTTATAGGAACAGACTCCAGAATCATTGAGCATATCAGCGAGGATATTCAGGAGTTGGTGGCTATCTCCGAATCCGTGTTTCTAAAAGCCAGAAGAAGTGTCATAGATGGAACGGCGCTGGTTAAACATTTGGAATACATTCTGAATAGCAAAAAAAAGTTTTTGGACATTTGTAGACTTAGTAAGTACTTTTGGTTCCAAGTAATATATTTATTGAAGACTGATGGCAACATAATGTAACTGATTTATCTTTATTTTTTAGAAATAGAAAAAAGAGAGAACATCCGGCTGCAGGAAATAGAAGAAGTCCTGAAGTGGAGGGAAAGAGAATTAAACACTATAAAGACCGAGCGTGGGTGGGTGGACAGTCTCCTCAAAATGATCCAGAGGATTGCTCTGCGTGTGAGAGGTACAACTTACTGAATGCTACTTTCGAGTAACGAACCCCATTGCAGTCAATGAGCGACTCGAGCATTTTTGTATGGGACCGATGCTCTGCATAGCTGATGACTTGTGAAACACCAGAAAACATCAGAAAGTCATGGAAACACCACAGAAACGGATAGGGAAGGGCAGGGGCAGCATGCATGGCTGCATCTGAGGCTCCCATATCCCACTATTAAGCCAAAATGGGGGCAAGAGTCTTTACTTCGGACAAACCCTCATTAGCAAGGCATACCTTAGTTAAGCACCACACTACCTGCAACCAAGGACAATCATTGCCTGCAGGTGACACTGCTGCCTCTTCTCCTGGGTTATATGCTGCCCAACCCCCCACACGACCCTGCGTCCACATCGCACACAAAAGTTAGCCTGCGAAGCGTTCAGCTGCCCTCATGCCACAGGCTTGCTTCATAGCTACACCACCCTCCTGTCTATTTCTAAGTGCATCTGTGATGAGGAGGAACCGGAGGCACACACTGCAGAGGGTTGGCAGGACCAGGCAGCGACCCTCTTTGAAAATGGGGGCGATAGCCCACAATGCTGTTGAGAATTGATGATAAATTGACATATGATCATCATTCCAATCCCGTGCCACCTCCGTCGCAAAATTATCAGGAGCTGCAAACGTGGGCATAAAGGGGACTCAGGTGCCAGCACAGCACTTCTACACATCTCCACAATGCAGCAATACTCTGTGTGGGAAGCACGTGAGCGGGCCCAGGGTCCGGCTCGGTCCCAGCCTCCATCTTGTGTGACCCAAGGTGCCGCGAGTCACATAGCAATGGGAAATCCATGTGTCCCCACACAATTCATTCTGTGTAGGTGTTAGATAGCTCAACACCGCAATGGAAAGTCTTTGAGTTCCTTGGGCTTGTCTATGGTGCACAAAGATGGTATTATACAAGAAGAAATCAGAGCGCCCAAACATGGCAGAGTTCACCCCGCCAAAGACCTCGGCCCACATTTCTGCCCTAGTCAGTCAGTGTATTTGTGCCAGACAGGTAAAGCAACGCAATGGGAAGTCTTTGTGCACTCACAGCATAGGCGAGCCCAAGGAACTCAAGCATGGTATTACACATGAAGAAATCAGAGTGCCCAAACATGGCAGAGTTTCACCCTGCGAAGGGCCTCGGTTTACTTTTCTGCCCTAGTCAGTCAGTGTATTAGTGTCAGACAGGTAAAACACCGCTATGGGAAGTCTTTGTGCACAGCATAGGTGAGCCAAAGGAATCCAAGGAAAGTATTAAACATGAAGCAATTACAGTGCCCAAACATGGCAGACTTTCACTCCGCTGAGGACCTCGGCCTCTGCACACATCCTCAGCAATCGTGGGCATAAAGCAGAGTCCGATGCTAGTACAGCAGTGAACGTCTCATTTAATTAGTTGTGGTTGTTTTGATCACTCCAAAGACTGGATTAACCAGGAACAAGTTCCACAGGCCCAACCTGGCGCAGTTGCATTTCCTCCAGGACCTCGGCCTCTGCACACACCCTCAGCAATTGTGGGCATAAAGCAAACTCCGATGCTAGTACAGCTGTGAACGTCTCATTAATGCAGTAATGCTTCTTTTGTTTGGCTCAAACCAGTGCCGCACATAACTATGGTAACACGAGAGAAAATACATGTTGCCCAGTGCTGATCCCCTTACCCTAAGCAGGAGGAGGAGGTGGCATTACAAGGCCAAGAAACTATGACCAGGACACGCTATAGTCTGTGTGGGAAGTATGTGAGTGGGCCATGAGTCAGGCTCGGTCCCAGCCTCCACCTTGTGTGATCCAAGGTGCCCTGAGTTACATAGCAATGGGAAATCCATGTGTCTCCACACAATTCATTCTGTGTAGGTGTCAGATAGCTCAATCAGCACCGCAAGGGGAAAGCCATTTGCACTCTGCACCCTACTTAAGTCTTTGTGTACCCACAGTATAGGTAAACGCCTGTAACATTCCTGTAGTAAAGGTATAGGCAGACCCTTGTAACATTTCTGTAGTAAAAGTAGAGGCGGACCCCAGTAACATTTCTGTAGCAGAAGTATAGGCGGACCCCAGTAACATTTCTGTAGCAGAAGTATAGGCAGACCCCAGTAACATTTCTGTAGTAAAAGTATAGGCAGACCCCTGTAACATTTCTGTAGCAGAAGTATAGGCAGACCCAAGTAACATTTCTGTAGCAAAGGTATAGGCAGACCCCTGAAACATTTCTGTATCAGAAGTATAGCCAGACCCCAGTAACATTCCTGTAGCAAAGGTATAGGCAGACCCCTGAACCATTCCTGTAGCAAAGGTATAGGCAGACCCCTTTAACATTCCTGTAGCAAAGGTATAGGCAGACCCCTGTAACATTGCTGTAGCAAAGGTATAGGCCTCCAATACCATCTCTACACTGATGACACCCAACTATACACCTCCTCTCGTGAGATCTCTGGACCATTCTTCCAAAATATCACCGACTGTCTGTCCGCTGTCTCTAACACTATGTCCTCCCTTTTTCTCAAACTAATCCTCTCTAAAACTGACCTCCTTGTCTTTCCACCTTCTAACCGACCTCCCCTCAACATCTCCATTCCAGTGTCTGGCACCATCATAACCCCCAGGCGGCATGTCCGATGCCTTGGGGTCACACTGTACTCTGACCTCTCCTTTACCCCCCATATCCAAACTGTGGCCCAAACATGCCACATGCACCTCAGAAATATTGCTAAAATACGTCCGTTCCTAACCACGGACACACTAAAGACACTCGTGGTTGCCTTCATCCACTCCCGGCTTGACTACTGCAACTCACTACTCATCGGTCTCTCCCGCACTAGACTTGCTCCACTCCAATCCATACTAAATGCAGCAGCTAGACTCATTTTTCTATCCAGTCGTTATTCAGACGCCTCTGCATTATGCCAGTCGCTGCATTGGCTGCCCATCCACTGCAGAACTAAATTTAAACTCCTCTACCTCACTCACAAAGCTCTGCATGGCGCTGCGCCACCATACATCGCCTCCCTACTGTCAGTACACCACCCAGCCCGCTCACTCCGATCGGCTAACACACTCAGACTAAACACCCCTGTAATACGAACCTCACATGCTCGCCTACAGGACTTCACCAGAGCAGCACCCATCCTCTGGAATGCTCTACCCCAAGGCAACCGGACAATTCCCGATGCACGAAATTTCTGACGTGCCGTAAAAACGCACCTCTTCAGGGAAGCATACCAAATCTCCTGACCCAGTCCCTCACCCCTCCCTATGGTGCCCCACCCTGTTTGCCTTCTAATAAATGATCTGTACATGAAATTTCCTATTGCCTGTGTTCCCCAACCCCTGCACCTCCTGTACCACCCTCAACCCATTTGTGTCTAACCCAATGTACCTCACATTGTAATTGTTGCAATTGTTGTATTGTTTTGCATTTATCCATGCCTGAAAGCGCTGCAGAATAAGTTGGCGCTATACAAATAAAGATTATTATTATTATTATTATTATAGGCAGACCCCTGTAACATTTCTGTAGCAGAATTATAAGCAGACTCCAGTAACATTTCTGTAGTAAAGGTATAGGCAGACGCCAGTAACATTTCTGTAGAAAAAGTAGAGGCGGACCCCAGTAACAGTTCTGTAGCAAAGGTATACGTAGACCCCTGTAACATTTCTGTAGCAGAAGTATAGGCAGACCCCAGTATAGGCGAGGGCCAGAAAAATTTGTGTACCCCTGAAAAATTGCTCAACCGCAAAGATACAGCTCGCTGTTGCTTAATTTCTGAAAGAGCCTGGAGGCAGCCCTGTGAAAAAAATTGGTTTCTGTTAAAGTATCAATACTTTTGAAACTTTGAAAACTTGTAAAAAAAATTGTAAGCAGAGCCTTTTGGGCCGCTGAAAAATTGTCAGTTCAGCGTGATGACATGCTGTTTTAGGAGGAGTAGGAGGAGTAATAATATCCAAGAGTTATTGACAAAGCTAATTCCCCTTTTTTTCCAGTGATAGAGAATGCTTTTTTCTCTGGTTGCAGCGAAAAGAATCTTTAGGTTCCGCTGCTCTCCTCCGGTGGAGAAGAGAGGTCTGGGGAAATCCAGCCTTTGTTCATCTTTATGAGTGTAAGCATGTCGGCACTGGCAGTTTACAGGCGGGTACGCTTATCCCTGATGATTCCCCTAGCTGCACTAAACACCCTCTCTGACAAGACACTAGCGGCAGGGCAGGCCAGCACCTCCAGGGCGTACAGCGCAAGTTGTTGCCACGTGTCCAGATTTGACACCCAATAGTTGTATGGAGCAGAGGCATCACGGAGGATGGTGGTATGATTGGCTATGTACTCCCTCACCATCTTTTTACAGTGCTCCCTCCGACTCAGCCTTGACTGGGGAGTGGTGACACAGTCTTGCTGGGGAGCCATAAAGCTGGCAAAGGCCTTGGAGAGTGTTCCCCTGCCTGCGCTGGACATGGTGCCTGATCCTCGCGCCTCCCCTGCTACTTGGCCCTCGGAACTGCGTCTTCTAGCGCTGTCAGATGGGAAGTTTAGCATTACTTTTTTCTCCAGGACCCTGTGGTATTGCATAACTCTTGTACACCTTTCCTCTTCGGGAATGAGAGTTGAAAGGTTCTCCTTATACCGTGGGTCGAGAAGGGTGTACACCCAGTAATCCGTGTTGGCCAGAATGCGTCTAATGCTAGGGTCACGGGAAAGGCAGCCTAACATGAAGTCAGTCATGTGTGCCAGGGTACCAGTACGCAACACATCCCTGTCCTCACAAGGAAGATGACTTTCAGGATCCTCCTCCTCCTCCACAGCCCATACACGCTGAACAGATGAGAGGCAAGCAGCATGGGTACCCTCTGCAGTGTGCCCAGCTGTCTCTTTCCCCTCCTCCTCCTGCTCCTCCCCCTCCTCCTCCTCCTCCAAAACGCGCTGAGATATAGATATGAGGGTGGTCTGGCTATCAAGCGACATACTGTCATCCCCCGTTTCCTGTTCCAACCGCAAAACATCGGCCTTTATGCTTTGCAGCAAACTTCTCAGCAGGAAAAACAGCGGGATGGTAACGCTAATGATTGCAGCATCGACGCTCACCATCTGGGTAGACTCTTCAAAGTTTCCAAGGACCTGTCAGATATCTGCCATCCAGGCCCAATCCTCGGTAAAGAATTGGGGAGGCTGACTACCACTACGTCGCCCATGCTGGAGTTGGTATTCCACTATTGCTCTACAGCCTGGCCAACATGTGAAGCGTAGAATTCCACCGTGTGGACACGTCGCACAGCAGTTTGAGCTCTGTCAGCTGAAACCGATGTTGCAGGGTCCTCAGGGTGGCAGCATCCGTGGTGGACTTGCGGAAATGTGCGCAGACGCGGCACACCTTGCCGAGCAGGTCAGACAAATAGGGGGAGTTTTTCAGAAACCACTGAACCACCAGATTGAAAACGTAGGCCAGGCATGGCACGTGTGTGAGGCTGCCGAGCTGCAGAGCCGCCACCAGGTTACGGCCATTGGCACACACGACCATGCCCGGTTGGAGGCTCAGCGGTGAAAGCCAGAGGTCGGTCTGCTCTGTCAGACCCTGCAACAGTTCGGGGGCCATGTGCCTCTTGTCACCAAAGCTGATTAGTTTCAGCATGGCCTGCTGACGCTTGCCCACCGCTGTGCTGCCGCGCTGCGCGATACCGACTGCTGACAACATGCCGCTCACACTTCTTAATTGAGAGGTAGAGGTTGCATAAGAGGAGGAGGGGGAGGGTTTCGAGGAGGTGGCATAAAACACTGCAGATACCAGCACCAAGGTAGGACCTGCTATTCTGGGTGTGGGTAGGACATGAGCGGTCCCAGGCTCGGACTTGGTCCCAGCCTCCAGAAAATTCACCCAATGTGTCAGGGAGATATAGTGGCCCTGCCCGCCAGTACTTGTCCACGTGTCCGTGGTTAAGTGGACCTTCCCAGTAACTGCGTTGGTGAGGGCACGATTAATGTTGCGGGAGACGTGCTGGTATAGGGCTGGGACTGCAAACCAGGAAAAATAGTGGCGACTGGAGACCGAGTAATGCGGGACCGCCGCCGCCATCACGTTTTTGAAAGCCTCCGTTTCCACAAGCCTGTACGGCAGCATCTCCAGGCTGATTAATTTGGCAATATTCACATTTAAATCTTGTGCATGCGTGTGCGTGGTGGCGTATTTGCGCTTTCGCTCTAACGCTTGTGTTAGCGACAGCTGAACGCTACGCTGAGAGACATTACCGGATGGGGTCGAGGACAGTGGAGGTGAAGGTGTGGGTGCAGGCCGGGAGGCGCTCGTGTCTGTGTCCTGAGAGGGGTATTGGATCTGTGTGGCAGGTTGGGGCACAGGGGCAGAGGCAGTGGTGTGACCCGGAGGCGGTGAACAGCCTTCGTCCCACCTTGTGGTGTGCTTGGCCATGATATGCCTGCGCATGCTGGTGAAGGTGAGGCTGGTAGTGGTGGCTCCCCGGCTGATCTTGGTGCGACACAGGTTCCACACCACTGTTCATCGGTCATCCTCGCTGTCACTGAAAAGCATCCACACCTTTAAACACCTAGCCCTCTGCACAGAGGCTTGCCGCGAGGGCGTGCTTTGGGAAACAGTTGGGGGATTCTTTGCTCTCGCCCTGCCTCTACCCCTGGCCACTCCACTGCCTCTTCCAACCTGTCCTGCTGCTGCACTTGCCTCCCCTTCTGAAGCCCTGTCCTCAGTAGGCTTAGCAAACCAGGTGGGGTCAGTCACCTCATCGTCCAGCTGCTCTTCCTCCGAATCCTCTGTGCGCTCCTCTCTTGGACTTACTGCCCTTACTATTACCTCACTGACAGACAATTGTGTCTCATCATCATTATCCTCCTCACCCACTAAAAGCTCTTGAGACAGTTGCCGGAAGTCCCCAGCCTCATCACCCGGACTCCGGGAACTTTCCAAAGGTTGGGAATCGGTCACGACAAACTCCTCAGGTAAGAGAGGAACCAGTTTTTCCCACTCATGGCAGGGACCCGAGAACAGTTACTGGGAGTCTGCCTGCTCAGAATATGTCATTTTCATGGAGGCTGGGAGGAAGGAGGAGCAGCAGCCAGAGGATTCAGAGTTGCAGTCCCTTGGCCGGGAGTAGTGGACTACGTAGAAGACTGGGTGGTCGATACATTGCTGGATGCATTTTCTACCATCAACGACAGGACCTGCTCACACTGCTCTGTTTGTAATAAAGGTCTACCACGCGGACCCATAAATTGTGATATGAAGCTGGGGACCCCAGAAACTTGCCTCTCTCCTAATCCCACAGCAGCCGGCTGTGATTCACCACGTCCAGGAACTCGGCCTGTGCCCGCACCCTCACTTGGACGTCCGCGTCCACATCCGCGTCCTCGACCCTTACCCCTACTCCTCATCATGGCGGATTAAGAATAGGACAGGTCCCAAATAAATTACCCCACTATACAGTACTGACAACTGTGGCTTAATTCACCGCACACAGAGACTTGTAGATAGCGGAGGCTCTATGCTCTGACTAGAAAAAGTAACCCGCTGTCTTGCGCTGATACCTAGGGGTAATTTGCTGCTCACAGAGACTTGTAGATAATAGAGGCTGTGTGGAGTGGGAGAAGACTCTAAAGTCAGTGGATAGTGCTGGTAACTGCGGCTTTCTTAACCCTACCAACGGAAATGGTATTGTGAGATGCTCTGCACAGCGGCAGAGCTGAAATGCTAATATTTCAGTACTGTTTAGCGGTGAGACTTCTGTCTAATTCACTGCAGACAGAGAACGGTATAAATGAAGTCGTTCACAGCAGGCTAGGAATTATTTGAGTGCAGTTTCACGGGGAGAGCTGGTTGTACTGCACTGCAGCATGAGAACGTTATTACTGACAGGCTGCTAACAGGCCTAGATGCGTAATACAAAAATTGAAGCACTACAACTCCCAGCAGGCCCCAACTAAAATGCCCACGGTCAGATGTAGCCCAACGAAGGAGCTTTAGGGTTTTTGCACGGAGGATACGGACTGTATATTGTATATAACTTTCCCTATACAAGTGGCTGTGCCCCAACACTCTGTCTAATTCACTGCAGACAGAGAACGGTATTAATTTAGTCGTTCACAGCAGGCTAGGAATTATTTGAGTGCTGTTTTACGGTGAGAGCGGGATTGTACGACACAACAGCCTAAGAACGCTATTACTGACAGGCTGCTAACAGGCCTAGATGCGTAATACAAAAATTGAAGCACTACAACTCCCAGTAGGCCATAACTAAAATGCACACGGTCAGATGTAGCCCTAAGAAGGACCATTGGGATTCTTGAAGACAGGATCCTACACTAACACTTTCCCTGAATGAGCAGCAGCACTTTCCCCAACCTCTGCCAGCATGTGTCTGAGGCGAGCCGCGGGTGGGACCAGTTTAAGTACTCGGCAGTCACCTGATCTCACCAGCCACTCACTGCTGTGGGGTGGGATAGGGCTGGCACGTCAGAGGAGGAAGTGGTAATGCCTTCCCTGCATGTCTATTGGCTAGAAAATGGCGCTAAACATGCGGGGAAGGAAATGCAATTGACTCGAGTACCGCGTGGTGTTCGTCTCGAGTAACAAGCATCTCGAGCACCCTAATACTCGAGCGAGCATCAAGCTCGGACGAGTGTGCTCGCTCATCTCTACTTCAAAGGACTGGATTTACCAAACATGAGGTCCTGGGCAAAAAAAACTTTGAACCTCCCCTCCCTCCCCCGCCATCCTTTTCAGTTGCTGATTTGATACAATTCTTGTAACTTCCAAGATTTCCAAATGATCAATTCATGCTGCTTGCACCAAATTCTGACCTTTTCAGGAGTGTGGTGCAAAAGGAATCTGGATTCATTTGACCAGGTGATGGTTTTCTGTTGGTCGTCCAGTTTTTGTGCTCTTCTGCCCTTTGCATTCTCACTCTTTCTGTTTCTCCTATCGATATTGCTCAAACTACTCGTCTGATGTTACAGCCGATCGCTGCTGAGGAACAAGAAGTTGTGAACTTGTACACTGTAGCTGGAGCATCCGTTTTATTTGGCTGCAGTTTACTTGACTGTATATCACCTGCTCATAACAATTCTCTGACCCCTTTAGTTGTTGTGTCCCCTTAAGGCAGATATTTGTCCTCGATCACACCATTCTCTCTATACTTTTGACACCCCTTATAGAACAAAGCCCGACAAGATTGACAGATTTTTAACCCCTGAATGCTCTAGGACGTACATTTAAGTCATAGAGGCTTGTATGGAGGGGGGTTGGGAGTTGATCCCACTCCATGCAATGCGGGTGATGGCTGTTTCTTACAGCTAACACCCGCTTGCAACAGCTTCGATCAGCATCGTAGCTGTTAACCCTTTAAATGTCCTGATCAATGTTCGGCAGTACCGAACGACCCCTCGTGATGAGATTGATGGGTGCCGTTTGGTTGCCAAGGCTGCCGGTGCCTACTGAAAGTCCCCAGGGTTGCCATTGCAGATTGCCTATCAAGCCATACCTGTAACATTGTGTGTACACTGTAGAAACAAGACCCCCCCCCCATTCACACACACAGACACCAAAAGTTCACACAATTTTTTTTTTCCATTTCACTTCACTTAGAATGTTTTTAAAAAGTTCTTTTAGTACATTATATAGTATCATTTAAGAAAAAGAACTTGTCCTGCAAAAAACAAGCCCCTAGTTGATGGATAAATAAGAGTTATAATTTTGTAATAAGTGGGTACAAAAAAATAGAAAAAAAAGTGGTTAAATTCTGGCCTCCAAACGGTCTAGTATTGATACCTTTATTTGAAGTTGCACATTTACTATTTATAAGAATGGGCCCTTTATTAGAGACCCCGTCCCTTTCACAATTGGAGTTTCTCTATATGGAAATTATCCCCTTGACCCCAGGTGCCACATAAAATCACATGACAAGTTTTCCGTGGATCGGTTTCAATGGGGATCCACATTAGATGGGAAAATCCAGCGACCTGAATGACTTGCAATAAGGCTGGTCATCAGTGCTGGACTAGCCGGGGCCGGGATTTCACTGCCAACTTTGCAGGGTTTTCTCATGTGGAAAGTATAGCAAGAATGGTGTGATAGAGAAAAAGCCTCCAGCAAAAGGTGATCCTGTGAATGTAAAACACTCGTCTGAAAGGAGTCAGAAGAGAATATCAAGAATAATCTGCACTTGTTATGTGACTGAGCATATGTCCTATGTCATGTACAGATGTAGCGGTGCCATGCTTGATGAATGGCGCGTTAGGTTTCCTGCATAGATTGACTGTGCCGCTGTGCTATTAAATACACACTACACCAGTACATTGCAGTGCCAATCCAATGCGAGATGCATTAGTCCTGGAACATCAGTAATTCTGTTAGTAATTAACGCCATGGATCACGACATGTGAAAACTATGCCAAATGACTTGCAACAAATATTAGTCCTGTTCAGGTAACGCATTGGGTGACCCATGTCTGCTGTGCTGGTATAAGTAAGCTAGCTGAATAATATTGTTGAATACGTGTTTGTTAGAAAAGTTTTTTCGTCTTCCAATTTATATACAAAAAATACTGGAATAGCCCTTTAATTCGAAAGGCAATAAGGTTCACGCCACCTCAGGGACTAGATTTAAGCAATTTTTCCCACTATGATATATATCCTATCACAGAGGAAGCTACTTGGATGATGAAACTTGAACACTGTGTTCCAAATCATTATGCAAAGTAAAAATCTGATTTCGGTAAATGGCGGTGCATTGATTGGCTGAGCAGCGCACGAAGAACCAATCACAGCCATCGCTTTGGGGAGGCGAGATTTATGAATTGGCTGAGCAGCACACGAAGAACCAATCACAGCCATCGTGTTATGGAGGCGGGATTTATGAATTGGCTGAGCGGCGTTCGGGTCTGCATCTCCTGCGGCGAGAGTGGTGTCTGCTGCGGAGTGAGGAAAAGCCGCCAGAGATGCAGAGACTCCGCTGAAACGAACAGCGCTAAGCCAATTCAAAAATCCCACTTGCTCAATGCAATGGCTGTTGATTGGCTGAGCAGCGCTCTAAGAACCAATCAATGCAGTGCTCAATGAATCAACCACAGCCATTGCATTGTTTTTATTGAGCACTGCATTGATTGGTTCTTGAGTGCTGCCAGCCAATCAGAGCAATCACTTCCTGTAGGCGGGATTCATGAATCTCAGAACCAGGAAGTGATCTTCGGTTGGCAGCTGAGGACTGCAGGCAAGCGCACCAGAGCCCTGGAGACCAGTAGGAGGACACGGACCGCGGGTGCTAGGTAAGTATAATACGATATCCCCCCAAAAATAAGGCCAAGTGCCTCTTTTGGGGCAAAAATTAATATAATACAGGATCTTATTTTCGGGGAAACACGGTATGAAACGTAATTTTAATGTTACATGTAATTGATATAGAATCTGGTATTCTTGTCTGTAATTCATTGCCTCACAGTGGGATAGGCTTTAGCTTATGATAATTAAGCCATTCTTCTCGATTCCTTTAATTGCAGTAAATGTTTCTGAAGTTCAGAGGAGGCATTCACAACCTCTGGGGCAGCAAAAGCTGAATGACTTAATATCTGTGAAGCTTCTTGGTAAAGATGTCCAAGGAGACTCTGCTTCCTACTATAAACTGTCATCTGACCTGATAGACATTGCCCGCAGAGTACACATGTTCGAGAACAGTCATGTTTTCCGCACTTGCTTGGAGCAACAAGAGACTTTACTTGCAAAAGACCTCCAAGATGTAGAGAGTGACGAAAGTCCAAATGAAGAAGATGCTGAAATAACATTGGAGGAACTGGTGGAGAGACTCTTTACTCCCTCGCTTGAGCATTGCAAAATAATTTACAATGATTTAAAGACTGGGAACGTCACATTTGAAGTCGTTGACACATTTTTGAATGACTTCAAAAATAAGTACGACCAGTTGAAAGATGAATTTAAAGGCTTGTGTCACTCGATAGCTGAGGACCGTGGTGGATGGATCTCTCAACGTGTGAAGCAGATAGAGCAATATCACCAGCTTGACTTGGCTTTCCGTTCAGCAAAGGTCATCTATGACGTGAAAACTTTATTAAATCTCTCTGGGAATTTCCAAATCTTGAAGATGCTGCTGGAATTTGTAAGTACTCTGAAAGCATCACTTTATCGAGGCACAAGTTATTTTTTCCATTAATTTGAATTGTTTATCTTTATCTATAAATTAGTTATTGAGGCCAAAACTGACATACAAAAGTTGCAAAGCTTGGCGCAAGCGTAACGTTTGGACCCTGGTTAGTGGGATCTCTCAGGTGCTGATGCTATCAATCGTACAATAGATTCTGCACTGCATCACAGTCTCCATTGTCAACAAAAACAACGACACTAAGGCTGCATTCACATGAACATATATCGGCTCAGTTTTCACGCCGAGCCGATATACGTTGTCCTCGTGTGCCGGGGGGGGGGGGGGGGAGGATGGAAGAGCCAGGAGCAGGAACTGAGCTCCCGCCCCCTCTCTGCCTCCTCTCCGACCCTCTGCACTATTTGCAATGGGGAGAGGCGGGGGCGGGGCTAATTATCGGAACTTAGCCCCGCCCCACCTCCTTTCATTGCAAATAGTGCAGAGGGGCAGATAGGAGGCAGAGAGGGGGCGGGAGCTCAGTTCCTGCTCCTGGCTCTTCCATCCTCCCCCCTGCACACGAGGATGACGTATATCGGCTCGGCGTGAAAACCGAGCCGATATACGTTCGTGTGAATGCACCCTAAAGCTTAGGGCCCTTTTGCATGGGCCAATTATCGTTCAGATTCTCGCTGGATCGCGGGAATCGGAGCAATTGTTAATTGTATTTGCATGCAGCGAATGAATGGCGAGCAATAATTCATTCAGTTTTTATGCGTGCATAATCTCAACGAATGATATGTGAACGGTAATTGGCCCATAAAAAAGAGGCAGTCAATCATCTATAAACGACTGCCCATTGATTGTGAGTGGAGGTAGGCGGACAGAATGAATCCCAGCCTGCTCCGCCTCCATTCACTAAGCAATGATCGCTCCTATGCAATGGCACACGACCAATTATTGTTTTGGATGCATTTGCTTTACTTATTTACATTAAACCAGTTGGTTTGAAAACTGCAACAAACAACACATGTGAACAAAGCCTTATATTCAATGGAGCTATAGAAATACGTACAAATATATATATATTTTTACACGAATTCAAGCCGATTGGCGCCTCAAAGAAAAGGGAGTGCACACAGAGGATATCGGTGTGCACTCAGGTTTTTACTGATCATTGTTAAACAATTTTAAATTGTTTATCTTTTCTCCTTAGAGAGAGCACCTAGACGGTGAGTGAGAGGAATCAAAAGACCATTCACGCTGCTCTGGGTAATATGCAAAATAAGGGAGATGGAATAATACCTATAATGGTTTTAATTCCCAGTCATTGTTACAAGGCTTGTATAAAGAGTCTGTTTTTGGCTTGAAGGAATGCTGCCTTCCAGTAGGTGGCCGTGTGAAGGTATTATTATTCAATCTCCCTTATTTTGTATATTTTTTTATGAGACAGATCACGTTTTGATGTAAAAAACAGACCTGCAATGCATATGGTTGTCACACAGACCTACACAGTAAAATTATTACTCAATCATAAGTAAACCTCATACAGACCAGTATACAGTATTTTACAGTATATAATATGTTTTAGCTTGATTTTTGTTTTTTGTTTGCTCTTTTAGGCCAGTAACTTTGAGAACTATAAACAAAAGCCGCTTTCTTGCATTAGTGATAAAGTAATAAAAACCAGAAAACTTCTGTCAGAAATAAAAGATGAACATATCGAATGCCTTCAGGAAGTTCTATCAGGAAAGGACTTTTTGCTCTGGGTGAAGGAAGCATTGGAAGGTACCCTACATGATTTTGTTTGGTAGTGATCTAGTGATGCATTGTGTGGTTGACTGTCGGCCACGGGGCTTTTTTAAACTGTATTATTTTTTTATTCGACTTTAGATGTCAATGAATTGAAAGTGTTTGTTGACTTGGCCTCCATCTCTGCTGGTGAGAATGATATGGACGTAGATCGCGTTGCCTGTTTCCATGATGCAGTTCTGGGCTATTCATGTTTATTGTATGAGCTGGATTCAAATTCTGGCTTTGATGACTTAATGGGATGTTTGCAAAAACTGTGGAAAGCTTTACAAAGTGACCGAAACCTCCCCAAAAAGTTGGTAAGTGTATCAGAAACATTTATAGAATACTGTGCTGAAGTCTGAAGAACACGAAACCAAGTAGTGCGTCAGATGTGGGAAAAGTTTCTGCTAGGTTAGTAACAGTTTAAAGTTTTACAGAATGACAGTGACCCTTTAGACATGTAATAGTAACATGTTTTAGTCAGTGAGGGTCTGGGTGCTAAGAGCATATGGGGGGTCATTACCAATGTTCCCTTAAGGCCCATTTAGACGGGACACACTAGTCTCCGCAAATACTCGCTCTCATGCTGCTGCACAGGAGCTAGTATTGCTGGTTCACAGAAGGGAGGCTGGCGGAGATTTCTCTCCTTGCTCACCCCTGCCTCTCTCTATTGACATAACATAGCGGCTGTTCAATTCTGATTGGCTGCTATTTACACTAAGCGATCTGCTCATCGTCCATGCAGCATAAACGATGGGTGATGAGCTGATCGCTCGGTGTAAATAGCAGCTGTTCAGTATTAAACAGCCACTATGTTAAGGCAATAGAGAGGGGTGGGGGAGCGGAAGGAGTGAAATCTCCTGCAGCCTCCCCACCCCCTGCTGGCCGCTCTGTGAGCGAGCCAGCGACACTAGCTCCTGTGTAATAGCACGGGAGCGAGGATACACAGGAGCGAGTGTCGGGCATTGTTTGCCCGTCATTCGTCCCGTGTAAATGACATGCAAATTGACTGAGCTCTTCTCTTAATGACCAGGTAGAGTGCTGAGGAATCACTCTGCCTAATTGTAGCGAGGACCATGCAGCTCTATCCTCCCTGAGCTCCTTTTAGAAAGGTAGTGTGAGGTGAGGAAGGGTAGAAAACAGCCTGTGTGTAGGGGGGTGGGGGGGCATAAGGAACTGTCTGTGTGAAAGCTGTGGTACTAGGAGAGCAGTCTGTGTGAGACTTTCACTGCCTTAGGCCTCCCTCACACAGGTGTTTGAAGAAACGCAGCGCTTTTCAACGCTATGTATACTGCGGTTTCAACAGCGTTGTCATGCATTTTTGACAACGTTTTGGCTGCAAGGGATGCTGAAAAAAAGAAAATCAATACTCGCCTAGCTGGCGCTGTCCAGGCCCTTGACGATGTTTTCCGAGAATCTTTTGAAAACCCTGCCTCCAGCAAGAGATTGCTCTGATTGGCTAAGCCCGCTGAGTGTCAGCATCCTCAGCCAATCACAGCCAGCGCTTGATGCGCCAATAATAGTCATTCATTGAATAGCTGTGATTGGTGCATTGAGCGCTGCCTCTGGTTGGTGGGGCTGGCACTTCTGAACCAATCAGAGCATTATCTCCCTGAGAGGTGCAGATTTCAATCCCCATCACTAGCAATAGATGCTTTGTTGGCTTGACAAGGGCCCGGCAGCCTACCCGAAACTCTAGAGAACAGGGGCGGGGACCCCAACAGCGCCAGCTAGGTGAGTATTGATTTTTTTTTTTAGGTAGTGCAGCCAGCAGCACTTGCATTTAATGCTGCCCCAAACGTAGTACCAAATCGTACTACGTTTTCAGCAGCACTGAAACCGCTGCCCATTTATTTTAATTGGCGTCTCAGGGCTGAAAACTGCCAAAGATAGAATATACATCACTGACAATACGTTTTGATGCTTGTGTGAGTAGCCCTATTGATATGAATGGAAGCGTTGTACAGCGTTTAGCGCTGCGCTGAAAGGCAGCGCCAAACACTGTCTAAACATGTCTGTGTGAGGGAGGCCTTAGACCAGTCAGGATGCAGACATTAATTCCTTATCTGCTTTAAGGCCCATTTACGCGGGATGGTTATCGTTCACAAACCTTGCATGACTACTATCTACACTAAAAGGCTCGTCGTTCAGTTTTCTGCATGCATTTACACAGGACGATTATCGTCCAAATTTCTCCGCTCCCCTGGTAATTTGAATGATCCTGAACAAAAATCCTCCCATGTAAAAGGGTCATTAGAGAGAAAATTGCTCAGCAACTTGACCCGCCACTGTTCACAACGTCTTGTTGGTTACACGTTTTATGAATTGACAGATTGCCAGAAACACCCTCACAAAAAAGATCCCCTCAACAATGTTTAATTCTGTTCCGTCCACCTGCAAAATTGAGCACGGCATGCCAGTGATTGGTCGGACCATCTTCTTCTAGGGGGAAGGGGAATCATACGAGAAGTAAAATTATTGGTATTGTGCAATGATTTGTTACTTTATATAGATAGTAGCTGATCGCTTGAGTTCCCTGCAGGAGACCCCTATAGAGAGAAGTGGGTTCAGCTTTTCACGGCCCTCTTCTAACAGACGGGGTTAATACAGAGTTAAATAATGGCTTCAGTGTTTTAATTTCATTTGTTTAGAGAGACTCTGCTCGTCATATAGAGTGGCTGAAGACTGTGAAAGAGAGTCACGGATCGGTGGAACTGTCCTCATTGTCTTTGGCGACTACGATAAATAAAAGTGGGGTGTACCTAATCCAAGCACCCAACGACAACAAAAAGGTGATTAATCTATAAAAAGGTTTTGAATTTCTGAATTTTCTTGGTGACACTTTTGTTGTCTGTGCATGAGTTAATGTAAGCGGTTATAGCAATCCCCCGGTTAACCCCTTAGTGACCAAGCCTGTTTGTGCCTTAATGACCAGGCCACCTTTTTTACTTTAACATAGAATAACCCCATAAAGGTTTTGCATATTCAAGTAATTCTGACATTGTTTTTTCGCAACAGATTGTACCTCATTTAGGTGATAAACAAAGACGTAATTTGTGTAAATGTATTAAAAGTGCCAAAATTGGGAAAATTTTGAAACAAATAGTATTTTTTTTCACATTTTCAATTGCAATATCTCAAATATGTCAAAACATAATGTGCAAAGTTTTGACAAGATATATATTTCCATCTGTTTACTTTATTCTGGAAGCACATTTGACAAAGCCTCTTTGTGCCTTAGTGACGGAGCCAAATTTTGAAAATCTGACATGCGTCGTTCAACATAGCATAACTCCGTAAAGGTTTTGCATATCCTAGTGATTCTGACACTGTTTTTTCGCCACATGTTGTGCTTCATTTACGTTGCAAAAATAGACCGATATAATTCGTGTATATTTATTAAAAGTACCAATATTGGGAAAAATTGTCATTTTCAACTGTAATATCTCAAATATGTCCAAACATACTGTACACATTTTTGATAGGATATATATTTTCACCTGTTTACTTTATTCTGAATGCACATTTGAAAAACTTTTGTGTTTTTTTAAACCATTTAGGAGGCATAAAAATTTAACATTAATTATTTAAATTTTGAGGAACATTTTCTTCTACCCAAAACCAAGATTGCAAAGGCTTATAGGTGTCAGAATGGTAGATAACCCCCACAAATGACCCCATTTAAAAAAATAAACCCCTTAATGTATTTACTGAGGGATGTCATGAGTATTTTGACCCCACTGATTTTTTTCAGGCGTTAAGGGAATTTAGAAGAGAAAAAAAATTAAATTTCATACTTTTGCAAATTTATAGACAGTTTTTTTTAACTTTAGTGCACATGAAAATGAGGATGTGCACCCCAAAATGGATCCCCCTGTTTGTCTTGTGTTCAGAAACATACCTATTGTACCCACAATCTTACTGGACACATGACTCGGCCTGTAATGGAGGGAACACGTATTGGATTTCAGGGCACAACTGAATTAATTCCCGGCCCCATTGCTCACTTGTGTATAGGAATAACAGAGGGTATCCATATAACAGTAAGGCCAGTATTTGGTAGAAATGCCAAACAAATCAGTATTGTGTATCACTCCGCCATATATTGAGTTACAGCACAAAAGGATGGAGTGAGAATTACATACTATATCTTTTTTTATTATATAAAACACACAATACATTATAAGTATCCTGTATATTAGGAACAACACATTCAAAAATATTTTAAATAATCAATCATAGGTGCTATCACAATAATCATATAAAATGTAAAGTAGAGAAAAGATGCTGCATGCAATATATATATTTAAACAAAGTATGGATGTATAAATGTGAAAAATGCTATAAAAACATAGCAATGAACCTCTCTATAGAGACTCCTGAAAACTAGTAATAACATGATTGCATACCAGCAATGAGTATATCAAAGGCATGAAAAATACCCACCCACGATACAGAAACTTGGTCATTCATAGGGGGGATCATACTCAGTATAGATGGAGGAGGTGAAGGCTACATACAGTCTGTTAACAAAGTGCAAGCGCATATATATATATATATATATATAAATGATGGAGAACTATTGCAAATCTTGCCACTAAACCTCTCTCTCTAAAAAAAAAGACTCTTAACCCTTTCCAATCCACTGTCTGACCCCTGAAGACATTTTGATTTAAGGCTGTACAGCTCGGATGTTGGAAGACGTCCGTCGGGGTTCTCTTACTGTATATTGCCAGCCTCTCTGCTGTCGGAGCCTATCCAACGTGTCATCTCATGCAGTACTGGCTTTAGCCAGCATATAGTGCCGTTGTATAACGGTAGAAAAAGAGTAAGCCCCCTAGGAAAACCAGGATACAAATTGGATTGGAAAGGGTTGAAAAGCATATTATGATAAAGTGTCTACCATGAATATGTCAGAAGCTTACAGGGAACCCACATATGATGCACAAAACACCCCGACGCTTGTTGCAACCTCTTTGTCCAGGGGTAATATTTCCATCACAGAATCCCCCCTTAATAGTCCTGTAATGGTGAATGAGTGGCAACTGCAAACCCTAATGTGCAAAGGCCCATTTACACAACAATTATCACTCAAAAGATGACTTTTAAGTGATAATCGTTGTGTGCATTTAGCGCAAGGTGATCGTTCAAACGTTGAGCGATCACCTTGCGCTCCGAGTGGGGGATGCAGAAGACAAGCGGGGTGTCCCTGCTTGTCTTCTGCATCCAGCTGTTCTCCGCTCGGACACTCGGTTGTTATACAGCCAAGTGCTCCACGCGCCCAGCTGTTATACAGCCGAGTGCTCTGGGCGGGGGATGAAGAACACAGCTGGACAGCTGTGTTCTTCATATACCCGCCTGTCTTCAGGGAGTGGGATACAGCTGAAACAACAGTAATAGCTGTATCCCGCTGTGAATTCCTGATAACTCATCGCTGATCTTTCAGCATGCTGAAAGATCAGCAATGGCTTAACGAAAACTGCACGATGTCAGTGCAGTTAGACACAATTATCACTCAATATACGGCTTTTGAGCGAATCTTGATTGATAATCGTTGTCTAAACGGGCCTTAATGCATGTGTGTGAGGTCTAAACAGGAAGTGACATCATGAAGTGTTCTTAAAGTGCATTGTCAGTTAATTACTATATAAATGATCCCATTCTGAAAGCTAGACACCTCAGCCCATTTATCTAGGTGTGTACTGAGCATTCTGAGCCCACAGTTTTTTGAAAAAATTATTATAAAGCAGGTGAAAAATAAATTAAAATGTTCAATTTTTTCACAATTATGTCACTTTCAGGACAGTTTTCTTTATTTCAAGTAGGGAAAATTGGGGAGATGCACCCCAAATTTTATAGCACCAGTACTTCTGTGTTCAGCAATCCCCCATTGTAGCCCCATTCTGCTTACTGGACATATGGCTAGGTCTGTTATGCAGGGAACACCCTTTGGCTTTTAAGGCATAGCTAAATACATTCCGGGCCCTATTGCTCACTTGTATAGAAAAAAAGTTTAAAAGAATGTACTTCCTAAAAAGAATCCCCCACCCCTTTCTTGGCATTCCCTAAATCTTAATTACTGGTTTTGATGGGCACATGGGGCAATAAAATCGGGTATCCCTCCTCCTTACTGCAAACCAGCCACTTTTTGGGGGGTATTTCTTGACCTCAGTGGCAGGGATGGGGTGTAGAAAGTGGCGCTCTGTGAGCCTTTGCACTTCATCAAACTTGTAACACAGAACGCACTCAACAAGCCGCCCCTAGAACTGCAGAAAAGTGAACATTCCCTGGGACTTCTTGTGAATTATGTAGGCATTACAGACAGCGAACTAAATAAGGTAGATCGCTATCTTTTTATACCATGGGATACCGATGCCATGTGACCAAGGACCGCTTGTCATTGCTCCATTCTCTCTGCTTCCTTTGGTAGCCAGTAGCAAGGAGATTTAAAATTTTCTGAACCTCTCTGTTCCTGCGCATGCGTCCACATTCTTGCCGGCGGGTGCATGCGCAGAAGGCAGGGAAGGTCCATGGAGGATGGTCGCGTTTGGGGACAAATCCGAATGCCTCCGGTAAGAGATTTCATCTCCCCATACTGATCAAATCGTTGAGGGGAGATGAAACTTTAAAGGGATTTTCCAGGGAAAATCTGAAAATACTATTTATGACCTATCCTCAGGATAGGCCACCAATAGTTGATTGGCTGGAGTCTGTTGCTTGGGACCCTGACCAATCAGCTGATTGTGCACCTGCTGACAGGGCCACAATTAAACAGGGGTCGGAGGCAACGGAAATGTCCGCGCTGACCTCTCATTGAAATCAAAGGGAGCCGTGCTGGCCACTACACAGAGGTTGGAGCAGAGACTTCCGCTCCGACCCTTGTGAAATTATGGCGCAGTCAGCGAGCGCACAATCAGCTGATCGGTCGGGGGCCCAAGCGACAGACCCCAGCTGATCAGCTATTGATGACCTATAATGAGGATAGGTTATCAGTAGTATTTTCCCCGGAAAACCCCTTTCAACTATTTAAACTTCTTTTATTAACTTTTACGTGATCCCCGTTATCCCCTTGGATAACGGTGATCACGTGAGTGGGAACCGCTCATCGGGGCCCCCTGGTGACAGCTTCAGGCTCTCTGCTACCTTTGGTAGCTGGGAGCAAGGAGATTTTAAATTTCCCAGGCCCTTCTCAACTTATACACATATCCGCCATTTTGCTGGGGGACGCATGCACAGAAGCCAGGGAAGCTCATTGGAGCATGATCGGGTTTGGGGGAAAACATGGAGGCATTGGGTAATATGTTTCATCTCCCCTCACAGATCTGATTCGTGAGGAGAGATGAAACTCTAACTCTTTAAACTTTTTTTTACTTTTATATAATTGCTGTTATCCATCGGATGACGGCGATGATGTAAACCATGATCCTCGGTTAATCCACCTTTGATAGCCGGGAGCAAGGAGATTTTTAATTTCCCGGGCCCTATAGGCTTCTGTGCATGAATACCACCAGTTTGCAGGCGGCGCACATGCGCAGCAGCCGGTAAAGGTCCTTACGGGACCAGATCCGTCGGGCAAGATCGTGGAGGCCAGAGTTGAGTAATTTCATCTCCCCTCACAGATCGAATTCGTGAAGGGAGATAAAACTTTAACTTCTTAAACTTTTATATCTTCGCCATTATGGATAATGATGAACACGTGACTGGGAATCACACACTGCAGCCCCCGATGACCGCTCCAGACTACGGGATGTAGCCGAGAGCCGTGAGCTGTCACACTCTCCGATCCCAGGGCTTTATTCCACAAGGCCAACGTGTTTTTCCGGCCCTGTGGAATAAATCCCAGACACCCAGGATGGGAAAAAACATATGGGTTGTAACTAAGGGGTTAAAGCATTTTATTATTGTAATTTAATTTTTCAGCCATATTGTTCTATTCCTCTATTCTGTAAAGCAAGGAATACAATGGTAAGTACATTTGTTTTACATTTATTTACTTGGCAGGGTTTCGGTTTGAGGCATCCTCACTTTTCAGAGTGACAATCTAGCAACAGGTCAGCTCTACATTGAATCCAATTCAGTTTTGGATTTCTATTACTATATACATCATATTGTATGTTATTCCAATGATGCCATATGATTGCACAGGTTACCCCGGACAGTGTGATACAGTTGAATCTCCAAGGAGGAGGAGATGGCAGCATAAATGACCGCTCTTACACACTGGAGGAGTTGAAGGAATTGCTGAATAAACTTATGCTTATGTCTGCTAAGGGAGACCAGAGCAATGAGGAGGTTGAAAAGTTTTCAGAGGTAAGATTAAAAAAAAACAAAAAAACATTGGTCTGTAAAGGGTCTGTATAATTGTAATTCTAAAATGGTGCAGAACCAGGGGTGGGGAGGTGCTGACTGCAGATTTTTCAAAAATCATGTCAAAACAGCTATAGAACTACTGCGAGGAGTGGAGTCACCCAAAGCATCGTTGTTAGAGATGAGCGAACGTACTCGTCCGAGCTTGATGCTCGTTCGAGTATTAGCGTGTTCGAGATGCTTGTTATTTGATACGAGCACCACGCGATGTTCGAGTTACTTTCACTTTCATCTCTGAGACGTTAGCACGCTTTACTGGCCAATAGAAAGACAGGGAAGGCATTACAACTTCCCCCTGCGACGTTCAAGCCCTATACCACCCCCCTGCAGTGAGTGGCTGGCGAGATCAGGTGTCACCCGCGTATAAAAATCGGCCCCTCCCGCGGCTCGCCACAGATGCATTCTGACAGAGATCAGGGAAAGTGGTATCTTGCTGGAGTTGCTATAGGGAGAGTGTTAGGAGTATTTTAGGCTTCAAGAACCCCAGCGGTCCTTCTTAGGGCCACATCTAACCGTATGCAGTAGTGTGGAGGCTGCTTTTTGCAGTGTTGCACATTTTTTTTTTTTTTGTATATCGGCCGTGCAGAGCATTGCGTCCTGCAGTAATTATACATAGTGCAGGGCCAGTAGTGCTGGTGAGGCAGGGACAGAAGACACATTAAGTGAATATAGGCAGTGGACCTTTCCAAAAACATTTGGGAAAAAAAAAATCGATTTGGGCTGCCTGTGACCGTCCTTAGTGTACTGGGTCTCTGCTGGGGGTAGTTGTCCTAATTCATACGCAGCCAGCTAAGTGTTACAGCAGGCTTGGGCAAAATTCTTTCCTGGCTCTGTGTTGGCTGTTACATCACCGCTGTATTCCTGTCCACAGTGCAACAGTGTGCAGTTATTTTACATAGTCCAGGGCCACTAGTGGTGACGCAGAGAGAGAAGACATATTTAGTGTATATAGGCAGTGGGCCTTTCCAAAAACATTTGGGAAAAAAATCTATTTGGGCTGCCTGTGACCGTCCTCATTGTACTGGGTCTCTGCTGGGGGTAGTTGTCCTAATTCATACGCAGCCATCTAAGTGTTACAGCAGGCTTGCGCAAAATTCTTTCCTGGCTCTGTGTTGGCTGTTACATCACCGCTGTATTCCTGTCCACAGTGCAACAGTGTGCAGTTATTTTACATAGTCCAGGGCCACTAGTGGTGACGCAGAGAGAGAAGACATATTTAGTGTATATAGGCAGTGGGCCTTTCCAAAAACATTTGGGAAAAAAAATCTATTTGGGCTGCCTGTGACCGTCCTCAGTGTACTGCGTCTGTGCTGGGGGTAGTTGTCCTAATTCATACGCAGCCAGCTAAGTGTTACAGCAGGCTTGCGCAAAATTATTTCCTGGCTCTTCTGTGTGTTCCGTAAGCGAAGTCAGCCTCTAACCACAGGCCAATAAGCAGGACATTTAATTACAGCGTTCTGTTTCTGCACTACTGCTAATACACCATGCTGAGGGGTAGGGGTAGGCCTAGAGGACGTGGACGCGGGCGAGGACACGGAGGCCCAAGTCAGGGTGTGGGCACAGGCCGAGCTCCTGATCCAGGTGTATCGCAGACGACTGCTGCGGGACTAGGAGAGAGGCACGTTTCTGGCGTCCCCACATTCATCTCACAATTAATGGGTCCACGCGGTAGACCTTTATTAGAAAATGAGCAGTGTGAGCAGGTCCTGTCGTGGATGGCAGAAAGTGCATCCAGCAATCTATCGACCACCCAGACTTCTGCGCCGTCCACTGCTGCAACTCTGAATCCTCTGGCTGCTGCTCCTCCTTCCTACCAGCCTCCTCACTCCATTACAATGACACATTCTGAGGAGCAGGCAGACTCTCAGGAACTGTTCTCGGGCCCCTGCCCAGAATGGGCAGCAATGGTTCCTCCCCCACCGGAGGAGTTTGTCGTGACCGATGCCCAACCTTTGGAAAGTTCCCGGGGTCCGGGGGATGAGGCTGGGGACTTCCGGCAACTGTCTCAAGAGCTTTCAGTGGGTGAGGAGGACGATGACAATGAGACACAGTTGTCTATCACTCAGCTAGTAGTAATTGGAGTAAGTCCGAGGGAGGAGCGCACAGAGGATTCGGAGGAAGAGCAGCAGGACGATGAGGTGACTGACCCCACCTGGTTTGCTACACCTACTGAGGACAGGTCTTCAGTGGGGGAGGCAAGGGCAGCAGCAGGGCAGGTTGGAAGAGGCAGTGCGGTGGCCAGGGGTAGAGGCAGGGCCAGACCGAATAATCCACCAACTGTTTCCCAAAGCGCCCCCTCACGCCATGTCACCCTGCAGAGGCCGAGGTGCTCAAAGGTCTGGCAGTTTTTCACTGAGAGTGCAGACGACCGACGAACAGTGGTGTGCAACCTGTGTGGTGCCAAGATCAGCCGGGGAGCCACCACCACCAGCCTCACCACCACCAGCATGCGCAGACATATGATGGCCAAGCACCCCACAAGGTGGGACGAAGGCCGTTCACCGCCTCCGGTTTGCACCGCTGCCTCTCCCCCTGTGCCCCAACCTGCCACTGAGATCCAACCCCCCTCTCAGGACACAGGCACTACCGTCTCCTGGCCTGCACCCACACCCTCACCTCTTCTGTCCTCGGCCCCATCCACCAATGTCTGTCAGCGCACTGTCCAGCCGTCGCTAGCGCAAGTGTTGGAGTACGCCGCCACGCACCCGCACGCTCAAGCGATAAACGTGCACATAGCCAAATTTATCAGCCTGGAGATGCTGCCGTATAGGGTTGTGGAAACAGAGGCTTTCAAAAGTATGATGGCGGCTGGGGCCCCGCGCTACTCAATTCCCAGTCGCCACTACTTTTCCCGATGTGCCGTCCCAGCCCTGCACGACCACGTCTCCCGCAACATTGTACGCACCCTCACCAACGCGGTTACTGCCAAGGTCCACTTAACAACGGACACGTGGACAAGCACAGGCGGGCAGGCCCACTATATCTCCCTGACGGCACATTGGGGGAATTTAGTGGAGGCTGGGACAGAGTCAGAGCCTGGGACCGCTCACGTCCTACCCACCCCCAGAATTGCGGGCCCCAGCTCGGTGGTGGTATCTGCGGTGGTGTATGCTTCCTCCACTAAACCAACCTCCTCCTCCTCCTCCTCCGCAACCTCTGTCTCGCACTCAAGATGTGTCAGCAGCAGCACGTCGGCAGCAGTCGGTGTCGCGCGGCGTGGCAGCACAGCGGTGGGCAAGCGTCAGCAGGCCGTGCTGAAACTACTCAGCTTAGGAGATAAGAGGCACACGGGCCACGAACTGCTGCCGGGTCTGACAGAGCAGACCGACCACTGGCTTGCGCCGCTGAGCCTCCAACCGGGCATGGTCGTGTGTGACAACGGCCGTAACCTGGTGGCGGTTCTGCAGCTCGGCAGCCTCATGCACGTGCCATGCCTGGCCCACGGCTTTAATTTGGTGGTTCAGCGCTTTCTGAAAAGCTACCCACGCTTGTCATACCTGCTCGGAAAGGTGCGCCGGCTCTGCGCACATTTCCGCAAGACCCACACGGACGCTGCCACCCTGCGCACCCTGCAACATCGGTTTCGTCTGCCAGTGCACCGACTGCTGTGCGACGTGCCCACACAGTGGAACTCTACGCTCCACATGTTGGCCAGGCTCTATGAGCAGCGTAGAGCTATAGTGGAATACCAACTCCAACATGGGTGGCGTAGTGGGAGTCAGCCTCCTCAATTCTTTACAGAGGAGTGGGCCTGGTTGGCAGACATCTGCCAGGTCCTTGGAAACTTTGAGGAGTCTACCCAGATGGTGAGCGGCGATGCTGCAATCATTAGCGTCACCATTCCTCTGCTATGCCTTTTGAGAAGTTCCCTGCAAAGCATAAAGGCAGACGCTTTGCGCTCGGAAACGGAGGCGGGGGAAGACAGTATGTCGCTGGATAGGCAGAGCACCCTCCTGTCTATATCTCAGCGCCTTGAGGAGGAGGAGGAGGAGCATGAGGAGGATGAGGAGGAGGGGGAAGAGACAGCTTGGCCCACTGCTGAGGGTACCCATGCTGCTTGCCTGTCATCCTTTCAGCGTGTATGGCCTGAGGAGGAGGAGGATCCTGAAAGTGATCTTCCTAGTGAGGACAGCCATGTGTTGCGTACAGGTACCCTGGCACACATAGCGGACTTCATGTTAGGATGCCTTTCTCGTGACCCTCGCGTTACACGCATTCTGGCCACTACGGATTACTGGGTGTACACACTGCTCGACCCACGGTATAAGGAGAACCTTTCCACTCTGATACCCGAAGAGGAAAGGGGTTCGAGAGTGATGCTATACCACAGGACCCTGGCGGAAAAACTGATGGTAAAATTCCCATCCGACAGCGCTAGTGGCAGAAGGCGCAGTTCCGAGGGCCAGGTAGCAGGGGAGGCGCAGAGATCAGGCAGCATGTACAGCACAGGCAGGGGAACACTCTCTAAGGCCTTTGACAGCTTTCTGGCTCCCCAGCAAGACTTTGTCACCGCTCCCCTGTCAAGGCTGAGTCGGCGGGAGCACTGTAAAAGGATGGTGAGGGAGTACGTAGCCGATCGCACGACCGTCCGCCGTGACGCCTCTGCCCCCTACAACTACTGGGTGTCGAAGCTGGACACGTGGCCTGAACTCGCGCTGTATGCCCTGGAGGTGCTTGCTTGTCCTGCGGCTAGCGTCTTGTCAGAGAGGGTGTTTAGTGTGGCTGGGGGAATCATCACGGATAAGCGTACCCACCTGTCAACCGACAGTGCCGACAGGCTTACACTCATCAAGATGAACAAAGCCTGGATTTCCCCAGACTTCTCTTCTCCACCAGCGGACAGCAGCGATACCTAAGCAATACGTAGGCTGCACCCGCGGATGGAAGCATCGTTCTATATCACCATCAAAAACGGGGACATTTTTGCTTCATCAATCTGTGTATAATATTCCTCCTCCTCCTCCTGCTCCTCCTCCTGAAACCTCACATAATCACGCCGAACGGGCAATTTTTCTTAAGCCCACAAGGCTCAGTCATATAATTTTTCTAAACAATTTTTATACGTTTCAATGCTCATTAAAGCGTTGAAACTTGCACCTGAACCAATATTTATTTAAACTGGGCTGCCTCCAGGCCTAGTTACAAATTAAGCCACATTAACCAAAGCGATTAATGGGTTTCACCTGCCCTCTTGGTTGGGCATGGGCAATTTTTCTGAGGTACATTAGTACTGTTGGTACACCAATTTTTTGGGGCCCTCGCCTACAGTGTAATCCAATTAATTTTTTGCCCACCTGCATTAAAGCTGACGTTACATCAGCTGTGATGGGCACTGCAATGGGATATATTTATGTACCGCCGGTTGCTTCCTGTGACCCACCCATGCTGTTGGTCCACACGGAGTTGTAACTGCATGTGTCCACTTCTAAAGAACCCCAGTCTGACTGGGGCATGCAGTGTGGGCCGAAGCCCACCTGCATTAAACATCACATTACCTCAGCTGTGATGGGCAATGCAATGGGATATATTTATGTGCCGGCGGTGGCTTCCTGGCACCCACCCATGCTGTCGGTCCACAGGGACTTCACAATAGGGAGTTGTACCTGCCTGTGTCTATGAATTAAAAACCCCGGTCAGGTTGGGGCATGCAGTGTGGGCCGAAGCCCACCTGCATTTAATCTGATGTTAGCTCTGGTGTCCAGGGCACTGCAATGGGATACATTTATGTACAGCCGGTGGGTTCCAGGGAGCCACCCATGCTGTGGATGCACACGGAATTCCCATTGCAGAGTTGTACCTGCCTGTGACTATTTATAAAAAACCGCGGTCTGACTGGGGCATGCAGACACCTTGACAGAATGAATAGTGTGTGGCACATAGGTTCCCCATTGCTATGCCCACGTGTGCAGCTCCTGATGGAGGTGGCACAGGATTGGATTTCTCATTGCTTCTGTACAGCATTGTGGGCTATCGCCCCGCCCCTTTTAAAGAGGGTCGCTGCCTAGCCGTGCCAACCCTCTGCAGTGTGTGCCTGCGGTTCCTCCTCATGGCAGACGCACTTATAAATAGACATGAGGGTGGTGTGGCATGAGGGCAGCTGAAGGCTGCGCAGGGACAATTTGGTGTGCGCTGTGGACACTGGGTGTTGGGGGGGGGGGGGGGTTGGGCAGCATGTAACCTAGGAGAAGTGGCAGTGGAGTGTCATGCAGGCAGTGATTGTGCTTTGTTGGAGGTAGTGTGGTGCTTAGCTAAGGTATGCATTGCTAATGAGGGCTTTTCAGAAGTAAAAATTGTTGGGAGGGGGTGGGGCACTCTTGCCGCTATTGTGGCTTAATAGTGGGACCTGGGAACTTGAGATGCAGCCCAACATGTAGCCCCTCGCCTGCCCTATCCGTTGCTGTGTCGTTCCCATCACTTTCTTGAATTGCTCAGATTTTCACAAATGGAAACCTTAGCGAGCATCGGCGATATACAAAAATGCTCGGGTCGCCCATTGACTTCAATGGGGTTCGTTACTCGAAACGAACCCTCGAGCATCGCGATAATTTCGTCCCGAGTAACGAGCACCCGAGCATTTTGGTGCTCGCTCATCTCTAATCGTTGTAGGTTTTAGTTTTAAAGGGATTTATTAATGATTTTACAAAGTTATTTCATAACAAACTGTTGTGCTACTTATTACTCCTCGCAGGGGGATCTTATATGTTCAATCGCATAAACATCATAACAAACAAATAAACAGACTTACAAACAAACATTGCCTTAATGGCTTAATATATTGGATGTTCTGGTGCAAACAGGATAAGCTTAATACCGTAGTACTATGTGTTCTACTTCCTGACCCTCACGCCTCTTCTTCCCCTGTTTCATAATATTGTCAAATTCTCACCCTTCCTCTCCACCCCACCCCCACCCCCCCTCCCTTATTTATGGTCCAAAGTCATCCCCTCACAACGTTAGTAGCCGGGGCAAGCCTGGGATATTTAGGTACTCAGACCATGGCTGCCACGTCTTAAGGAATCCTTCCAGACAATCTTCCCTCATGGCGGACAACTTTTCATATAGCATCATTCGAGATATTCTCGTTACAACTGGTTCCACGTCTAGAACAGGCGAAAGCCACTTGGGCGCAATATAAGTTCTAGCCGCCATGCAGGCAGATGTATGGGAAAGCTTGTGCTGTTGATTTGTAAAACCCCCAGGTTTGTCCTCCAGGAGGCAAGCCGATGGGAGCATTGAAAAGTTTTACCCACTACTCATGTTATTAGATTGGTTACTTGACCCCACAGAGATCTCACTAGCGGACATGTCCACCATATATGTGATACGGACCCCAGAGTTCCACACCCCCTAAAGCAATAGGGGAGGAAGTAGGTGAAAAATGGTCATTGAAACATAATATGCTCTATGAAGTATCTTGTATGAGGATTCCATTAGTTACTTGATGGCTTCCCTTAGAAATAAAGTTACAGCAGTGAGGCAATCTTTCTAATGATAAAGAAAAGTTCAGGTCTATTTCCCAACGTTTCATGAAAGGGAGTTTATCCTCATGTGAAGGTTGCATAGGTGACCTCAAACAGAACGTCTCAAAGGGGGGTTGGATTCACCGAGGTAAGGGGTCGGGATAGTCTAGAGCGTATGAAGCTGCATATCTGGTTTACTTCTATCCATAGATGCGCAGGGACCATGTATTTCTCAGAGATTTTTTGTGGGGAAAGTGGCCTATTTAGCGTTAAAACTGGTGTAATAATGTGATGCCATTGTTCCTCCACCATATCAGCCTCTCTCCCTGAATGCTTGGTGGAAAATCCTGGTTGGGTATAATGGGGATCAAGGGAGGGAGGGCCGACATCAACTGATGTTTAAATCTATTTTTCCTCCATATCAAGTAGAGATTATAAGTTAGGGGGGACTTGTTTTGCAAGTCTCTTATCTTTTCCTCTTTATTTCAATTGTCGTAGGTTTTGAGGTTATACGTATGAATAAATCTTGTTTTCTCATCTGTATCATTGGGGGACGCAGCAAACACCTTGGAGTATAGCTTCTGCCACTAGGAGGCGACACTAAGCATAAAAGTGTTAACTCCTCCCACTAGCTATACCCAGCTATACCCATCATGCTAGCTCAGTTTTTAGCTTAGTGTCGTAGGAGGCAGACTGTCTCTCCTACAGAGACTTTTTTTCATCTTTTATTTTTCATTTTTATCCAAAAGATCAGGGAATAACAGGGAGGCAGGACTCTCCCTGTTAACCCGCCGAGGTGGGCGAACAGAATGGAGCTAACCTTCTGTTGTCTGCCCAGTCCTTCGGAAGACAAGGAGGAACATGCAGGCCCTAACCTGGATGTGACCTGCCAGCCCTAGAGCCCTCCTTTCCTACAGTCCGTCTGCCCTCCCTGTCTGATGGTGGGGAGAAGCTCTGCTGGAGCTAGGAAGCCACCTTACCTCTGTCAAGAGGTGAGTATTGATTTTTTTTTTACAGCGTATTCCCGACGTATAAGTCGACAGTTGGGGGTCGTCTTATAAGCTGGAAAATACGGTATGTGGTTTTATTTTGTTAGACCGCTGCCGTGCGGACTGTAATGGGGTGTTCCCTGGTGTTTGTGTAGTGACTTACATTGCGCCACCTGCGGCTTGTGTTGTGCCGCCCATGGCAGGTAGTAATGCACTGCAGTTTGTTTTTGGTCATGACGCTCGCAGGTTATGCTCTTGCTGCTCGTGGCTTATGGTGATGCTGGTGCTGCGGCTTATGCTGGTGTCGGGCCGTGGCTCGTGTTGTGCCACCCGCAGAAGGGCTGTGGTTAGCCGCCATATGGCCGCCGAAAAGAGCTGCTATGCAGTTTAGGCGTTATGGCGGCAGTGTGGGGAGGAGTATTTTTCCGCCGTGCTGCCCCCTCCCTCTTTCAGTGCAACCACGCGCCCGGCCTAGCTTGCACGACTGTCTGTAACCCAGTGCTGCCATGTTAGCAGCACCATAACATCCTAGCCCCTGCTGGTGTCTTGGACTACACTTCAAGTCACCGCTCACCGCTGCGTGGTCATGTGACCTCGTGCTCCTACTTCCTCCGCACTGACATTGGTTAGCCGCCCTTTAAGGTTGGCACCGTGCAGCTGTTTTAAAATTTGGTGCCACGCGTCTCTTTTAATCTGACGCCACACGGCCATTTGAATCTGGCACGTGAACCCACCGTGATGTCAAAGCGCTGCCAGGTGTCACAGCATTGCTATGGGACCTTAGCGCTGCCATATGTCCTACACTGTAGGACCTACAGTGTTGCCATGTCCCTGGCATTAGCTCTGCCAGGTCCCTGGCGCGGCCATCGTATTCGCCGCCACATGGCCTCGTGTTGCTGCGCGATATAGGTGCATTTACCGCTGTACGGTCTTGGATTTTAGCTGCTGCGCGGGCTTATACTTTTGCTATGTGACGCATGGCTATGTCTCATAATCACTGCACAGCTGCTGTTTTTAGTCGCTGTGCAGCCTGCAGCGCCGTCTAGGGCACGTGTCCTGCATACATCACCGCAAGGCAGGATAGACTGGTGTATGACCCATGTGTTTTGCCGCTGATTGGCTTGGAGTGCAGGGCCGCCAGCAGGTTTTTGGTGTAATTTGCCTCTGAACAGCTTGTGTAGCTCGCCACGTACAGCTTGTGTTTATGTCTGCCGTAGGCTGGTTTATATTTCTTGTGTGGTCCGTTTCGCCGTCATGCGGCGGTTCACGGCTATCCTGACCACTCCAAATGCGCCTAGCACCTTCCATCCTCCCACCTGGGGTTGCTGAAACCTGTGGTACCTCCATAATGAATAGAGTACTCGCACAGGGATTTTCCGGACTCCTCGCTCCCCATGTCTACCAAGCAATAGGTTGATTTTTGCCTGTCAATGATCCCCTGCAGTTCCTGCAGCCAGATGTACCGCAGGATCCACGTCTAGGAGGACACATGGACAGATGCCGGCCAGAGCCACATACTGCGTGCACTTTCGCTACATCTGAGATTACATCCAGCAGCGAAGATCTCTTCCAACGGACAACAGTATGCAATGTCTTGTCAGTACTTACACAGGAAGTCTCTGGACTCTTCGCTCCCTGCATTAGATTGAGCCTTGCCTCGTCAGTAGCTCTTCTGCTGCCCCCCTGCAGGCAGACATACCGCAATGTCCGTGTCCGGATGACACGCGGACGGGGGCAGACAGATCCACATACTATGTGCGGTCTCGCTGCAGTACGAGATTATATCTAGCCAGAGAATATCTCGTTTTACGGATGACCGGGTCCAAGCTGATTGTAGATAGTACTACAGACATGCTGAGACCTGTGGTACCTTTCGTGCCTGAAGCAGCACATGCACTGGTCCGGGTATTACCCTCGGTAACTGTCCTTCTGCAGTTCCCTGCATCCAGGGTCTGAGTCCAGAATGACACGTAATCAGGGTCCGGACACAGCCACAGATGATGTGCGCTCTCGCTACAGTACGAGATTTACATCCAGCAGTGAATATCTCATCTTACGGACAATGTTACTCAAACTGATTGTCAGCTGTACTCTGGCCTTGATGGCAGGCCGGATCGGGTTGAGTCTGGCCTAACGACTAGCTGCCCTATTACCCCTCCTGCAGTTACCTGCAGGCAACCTACCGCAGGGTCCGAGGCCAGGATGACACACGGACAGCTAGAACCATGTACAGTGTGTGATCTCGCTATGACACGAAATTTACATCCACACAGAATAATCTGTCCTATGAGAAATATTGTCGAACTGCCTGTGGGCTTTTCTCCTGCCTTGCTGAGACTTGTGGTACCTTCCAGATGGAAAAATTACTATCACAGGAATTCTGCGAACACATCGCGCCTCATGTCCGCTCTGCAGTGGCTGAGCTCGAGCACCGCAGCTTTATCCAACGGCTAGCTCCCCTGGGATGACCACCTGCATCTTCCTGCAGGTAACGTTAGTGCGATCTCCGATTACAGGAGAGCCACGGGCTGGAGCCATATACTATGTGCACTCCGCCACAGACAAGAGTGATGTGCAGCCAGAGAGCATGTCGTTTTCTGCACACTCCAGACTTGTTGGCATCTAGTGGTGTTTCTGGGTCCTAACTCCGACAGGGATACAGGGATAGATACATCTATAGAAGGCCCCTCCAGTCGGCTATGACATGCTGACCAACGGTGAGTCCGCTCCCTTTTGGGCGGTTTCGGAACTATAAGATATCTGGTGGTTCCTAGGAACCTGGACTGCTAGTTCTATCATCCGTGTCCGTATGGACATGGGTAGCCTACGGGCATGATACCGGAGGAGACAGAGTCCCCTGCTGACCCTGATGGGTGCGGAACAGGCCACATTTTTTCCTATATTGTGGATGGAGAAACGGTGGCCTCTATAACCAGAGCGGTCTCTAATTGCGGATCAAGTGTAGAGCGTTAATCCTCAGCAAAACTAGTTCATCCTATTCCCTTGCGAGACGAATCGTATAGGGAAGTTAACACTTTCAACGGAATTAAGGTGGACGGATCCAGAAGACCGCTGCAATCCTTTTGCATTGTTCTCTCCTGCATTATTGCTTACAGGAGTCAATGAAACAGTCTATGCCTGTACTGTCAGCAAATTCTTAGGGTTCGTCCCTCTCTACGGCTGGCGTTTTTTTCAAAGGGACCAGTGAGAGTCCCGTACTGGTGTACCTTTGCGGCCGGACGGGGGTTGTCAGGATACACAGCATCAAAGTCATGCTGTGCTTCAGCTATGCGACCTGAGGCCAGAGATCAGTCCTGGGGTTCTAGATCCCCCTACTCCCATGCTGGGGGTAGTCAGCTGCGTATACCACTTCTTCAAGATACGCAAACCAGGAACTTCCCGTCGCAAGCCTTCCAGCCTTGGTCAGCACAGGGAAGTGGTTGTGAATAGCATTGTTTCTTTATTGGCGCCTGGAATCGACCTGCTTTCTCCCTCACGGTGGGACTGTGAAGGTGATATTGACAGCTTGGAGGTATATGGCAGCTGACGTACAACTAGGTCAACCGTTGGAAGGTACCTAACTTTCTGAAGTTTCAGGGCTGATAGCTCCACAGCTCTGTTTTGGATGCCGATTTTCAACCGAAAGTTGACATGAAGTGATGGTCGTTATAAACCTGTTGTATTTTCTCTTGCTGACGATGGTATTGGCATCCACTTCAGTGAAGTAGTCGGTGGGCTCCTTTCTCAGTAGTGCCTCGTCCTGAGGAACGCTTCGGGGGCAAGTGGGCTCCGTCTGACTACGCAAGAGGTTACATGCTGTTTTATAACCCTTGCCGTGTCACTAGGAATGCGTGACTGTCTTATTGTTCTATTGGCTTAAATCCAGTGCATATCCATATATGTAATGTCCGCAGTTCCGCCTGAGGCAGGGTTAATCACTTAGTCAATTAAGTTAATCATTATCCAGGTGTGACACTTCCAGTTTCCAGTCTTTTTGCAAGGAGTTAAGTAGTCAGGCATTCTGTCCTTCTTGTTGGCTTCAGATTACATCTCTCTGTTCTTGCAAAACTTTGGTGTAATATCTACTCAATTATCATTAAGGTCCATATTAAGTTTTTTTTCCATTACAGTATTGCATAGTATTAGCACACGTATAAAAAAGGAAGGACATATATATATATATATATATCATACCTACATACACATATATTTCCCTCTCAAACCCCCCTAAAAACTTAATATGAAGATCAAGCACCAAGCCTCGCACTCTCCCTCGGTCGCTCCTTTCCGTATCCATATCTTATACCTACATACACATATATTTCCTTCTCACAGGGATTAGTATACGATCACTGAAAGGTTGGCCTCGGAGTACACTGAACAGCCAATTTATTCATTGTAGGGGTTGGCGGACTTTGCTCGGGCACTGCAGTAGTAAATGTCCTCCCCCAGGGTCCTCGGACCCAAGGCACACGACTGCAAAGCTGGTGACACTAGTGTGTAGCAGTCGGCATGAATCCCATAACAGCAACAACAGCACCAGCAGGATCGCAGGCATGGGATTCAGATCACCATAGCAATTGGCCTGTCTGCGTCTGCAGTCCTCTGTGTCCTGTCACTATGACACTCCTCCAGTCCTCTTCAGTTTCATTGTAAACCTTATAAAATCAAACTGGAATGTTTTATTATTATTTTTTATGTGCAGTGCTTGGATATGCTCAGAATTGCGAAATATAAGGATATTGTTATATATGTAAAATATGCATACCTGCACTTTCAGATGCATTTTCAGATAAGCTGCCATGTGTGTACAGGAGAAATGACCACGTCTCTGGCAATTATATGACATGTATCCTGCATTTATTACCAGTTTTCCCTTCTGCAGGCTCCATCTTTAATTCTCATCCTCCCCTGAGATAGGTACAGAGCTTCTGAAGTAATAAGGACACAGGGGACGTTTCTTTAGCGTTGGGGTGAAGGCCTATCTTCACAGGGGTGCCCCGTGCACTCACACTGCAGACTGCCAGATCTGCAGACACTCTGTTGATAATCTCCAGTCTCTACCTTTCCTGTTGGTATAGCGTGTGAGTAACTGTGTGTACACACATTATATTGGGTTTACTTACCATTTGTCCAGAATGCCTGAATCATCCTGACAGTAGAGAGTCGGGCATTCAGAATCTGCGCCCTGCAGATTGGACCACACTGGATGTAATATAGCATGGGAAGTCAGGACTAGTAAGTGAAGGACAGTGAACAACTGGCAGAATGCTATATGCTCCCTGCATAAAAAAGTGAATTGCAAACGGGGCAACAGAAAAATGCGTCCGAGCACCTGAAATTCGGAACTTACAGACATGAAACATGGTGCAAATGAGCAGGTAATGAGAACCTGTTGTATTTTAGAAAACCTACTGAAACCTCCGGTACTCCACGCTTTAATACTAGCTGCAGCAGCAGATCTGTTTGAGTCTTTTGTTTCTGCCTAACTCCAGCAGCTCTCCTCCTCTCCCACTCCTCTCCATAGCCTTCTATAGGCAGCTCCCATCTCCACTGCTTGTAGTTCATTTCAGTGTGCCTGTTACTAGAGAGGGACTTCACATGAAAATGGGCAATGACCAGCAAATTAGAAGGAAAGGAAGGCGCCCTGTGGCTAGCAACTTTAGGGGGATTCTTCTGCACAAAAGCTGCCTTTTAGGTACATAAAGCGATTTGCACTTCTGCTAGACATCCCATTGGTTATCACTAGAGATGAGCGAGCACCCAAATGCTTGGGTGCTCGTTGCTCGAGTTGAACTTTTTCTAATGCTCGAAAGTTCATTTCGAGTAACGAACCCCATTGAAGTCAATGGGGGACTCGAGCATTTTTGTATGGGACCGATGCTCCGCATAGCTGATGGCTTGTCAAACACCAGAAAACATCAGAAAGTCATGGAAACACCACAGAAATGGATAGAGAAGGGCAGGGGCAGCATGCATGGCTGCATCTGAGGCTCCCAGGTCCGACTATTAAGCCAAAATCGGGGCAAGAGTCTAGCGTCACCCCCCTAACAATTTACTTTGGACAAACAGTCATTAGCAAGGCACACCTTAGCTAAGCACCACACTACCTGCAACCAAGGACAATCACTGCCTGCAGGTAACACCGCTGCCTCTTCTCCTGGGTTACATGCTGGCATTGCTGTCCCCCCCCCCCCCCCCGCATGACCCTGCGTCCACAGCGCACACAAAGGTTCCCTGCGCAGCGTTCAGCTGCCCTCATGCCACACACTCGCTTCATAGCCACACCACCCTTATGTCAATTTATAAGTGAGTACTGGATGAGGAGGAACCAGAGGCACACACTGAAGAGGGTTGGCAGGGCCAGGCAGCGACCCTGTTTGAAAGTGTGGGTGATAGCCCACAATGCTGTTAAGAATTGATGATAAATTGACGAACGATCATCATTCCAATCCCGTGCCACCTCTGTCACAAAATTGTCAGGAGCCGAAAACATGGGCATAAAGGGAACTCAGGTGTCAGCACTTCTACACATCTCCACAATGCAGCAATACTCTGTGTGGGAAGCACGTGAGCAGGCCCAGGGTCAGGCTCGGTCCCAGCCTCCACCTTGTGTGACCCAAGGTGTCGCGAGTTACATATCAATGGGAAATCCGTGTTTCCCCACACAATTCATTCTGTGTAGGTGTTAGATAGCTCAACACCGTAATGGGAAATCTTTGAGTTACTTGGGCTCGCCTATGGCAAAGTTTTACCCCGCCAAGGACCTCGGCCCACAATTTTACCCTAGTCAGTCAGTGTATTTGTGCCAGACAGGTAAAACACCGCTATGGGAAGTCTTTGTGCACCCACAGCATAGGCGAGCCCAAGGAAACCAAGAAAAATAATTACACATAAGGAAATCACAGCGCCCAAACATGGCAGTTTCCCCCCGCCAAGGACCTCGGCCCACATTTCTACCCTAGTCAGTCAGTGAATTTGTGCCAGATAGGTAAAACAGCGCTATGGGAAGGCTTCGTGCACCCACAGCATAGGCGAGCCCAAGGAACTTAAAGATAGTATTACGCATAAAAAAATCACAGAGCCCAAACATGGCAGTTTCACCCCACCAAGGACCTTGGTCCACATTTCTACCCTAGTCAGTCAGTGAATTTGTGCCAGATAGGTAAAACAGCGCTATGGGAAGGCTTCGTGCACCCACAGCATAGGCGAGCCCAAGGAACTTAAAGATAGTATTACGCATAAAAAAATCACAGAGCCCAAACATGGCAGTTTCACCCCGCCAAGGACCTCGGCCCACATTTTTACCCCAGTCAGTCAGTGTATTTGTGCCAGACCGGTAAAACACCGCTATGGGAAGTCTTTGTGCACCCACAGCAAAGGCGAGCCCAAGGAACCCAAGGAAATTATTACACATAAAGAAATCACAGCGCCCAAACATGGCAGAGTTTCACCCTGCTAAGGGCCTCGGCCTCGGCCCACATTTCTGCCCTAGTCAGCCAGTGTGTTTGTGCCAGACACGTAAAACAACGCAATGGGAAGTCTTTGTGCACCCACAGCATAGACGAGCCCCTGGAACCCAAGAAAAGTATTACACATAAAGAAATCAGAGCGCCCAAACACGACAATTTCACCCTGCCAAGGACCTCCACCTCGGCTCACACCCTCAGTAATCGTGGGCATAAAGCGGACTCGGATGCTAGTGCAGCTGTGAGTGTTTCATTAATGCAGTAACGCTCCTTTTGTTTGGCCCAAGCCAGTGTCTCAGATAACTGTGGTAACATGAGAGAAAATACATGTTGCCTAGTGCTGATCCCCTAACCCGAAGCAGGAGGAGGAGGTGGCATAACAAGGTCAAGAAACCATGACCGAGGTAGGACCCGCAATAGTCTGTGTGGGAAGTATGTGAGCGGGCCCTGGGTCAGGCACGGTCCCAGCCTCCACCTTGTGTGACCCAAGGTGCCGTGAGTTACATAGCAATGGAAAATCCATGTGTCCTCACACACTATTCATTCTGTGTAGGTGTCAGATAGCTCAACACCGCAAGGTGTCTTTGAGTTCCTTGGGCTCGCCTATGCTGTCAGTGCACAAAGATGGTATTACGCAAGAAAAAATCAGAGTGCCCAAACATGGCAGAGTTTCACCCCGCCAAGGACCTCGGCCTCGGCCCACATTTCTGCCCTAGTCAGTCAGTGTATTTGTGCCAGATAGGTAAAACACCGCGATGGGAAGTCTTTGTGCACCCACAGTATAGGCAGACCCCAGTAACATTCCTGTAGCAGAAGTATAGGCAGACCCCAGTAACATTTCTGTAGTAAAAGTATAGGCGGACCCCAGTAACATTCCTGTAGCAGAAGTATAGGCAGACCCCAGTAACATTTCTGTAGTAAAAGTATAGGCGGACCCCAGTAACATTCCTGTAGCAGAAGTATAGGCGGACCCCAGTAACATTCCTGTAGCAGAAGAGAAGTATAGGCAGACCCCAGTAACATTTCTGTAGTAAAAGTATAGGCGGACCCCAGTAACATTCTTGTAGCAGAAGTATAGGCAGACCCCTGTAACATTCCTTTAGCAGAAGTATAGGCAGACCCCTGTAACATTCCTGTAGCAAAGGTATAGGCAGACCCCAGTAACATTTCTGTAGCAAAGGTATAGGCAGACCCCAGTAACATTTCTGTTGCAAAAGTATAGGCAGACCCCAGTAACATTTCTGTAGTAAAAGTATAGGCAGACCCCAGTAACATTTCTGTAGTAAAGGTATAGGTGGACCCCAGTAACATTTCTGTAGCAAGAGTGTAGGCGAGCCCCTGAAACATTGGGGTACCAAAAGTATAGGCGAACCCCTGTCACATTTCTGTAGCAAAAGTATAGGCAGACCCCAGTAACATTTCTGTAGCAAGATTGTAGGTGAAGCCCTGAAACATTGGTGTACCAAAAGTATAGGCGGACCCCTGTCACATTTCTGTAGCAAACGTATAGGCAGACCCCAGTAACATTTCTGTAGCAAAAGTATAGGCAGACCCCAGTAACATTCCTGTAGCAGAAGTATAGGCGGACCCTAGTAACATTCCTGTAGCAGAAGAGAAGTATAGGCAGACCCCAGTAACATTTCTGTAGTAAAAGTATAGGCGGACCCCAGTAACATTCTTGTAGCAGAAGTATAGGCAGACCCCTGTAACATTCCTTTAGCAGAAGTATAGGCAGACCCCTGTAACATTCCTGTAGCAAAGGTATAGGCAGACCCCAGTAACATTTCTGTAGCAAAGGTATAGGCAGACCCCAGTAACATTTCTGTAGTAAAAGTATAGGCAGACCCCAGTAACATTTCTGTAGTAAAGGTATAGGTGGACCCCAGTAACATTTCTGTAGCAAGAGTGTAGGCGAGCCCCTGAAACATTGGGGTACCAAAAGTATAGGCGAACCCCTGTCACATTTCTGTAGCAAAAGTATAGGCAGACCCCAGTAACATTTCTGTAGCAAGATTGTAGGCGAAGCCCTGAAACATTGGTGTACCAAAAGTATAGGCGGACCCCTGTCACATTTCTGTAGCAAACGTATAGGCAGACCCCAGTAACATTTCTGTAGCAAAAGTATAGGCAGACCCCAGTAACATTTCTGTAGTAAAGGTATAGGTGGACCCCAGTAACATTTCTGTAGCAAGAGTGTAGGCGAGCCCCTGAAACATTGGGGTACCAAAAGTATAGGCGAACCCCTGTCACATTTCTGTAGCAAAAGTATAGGCAGACCCCAGTAACATTTCTGTAGCAAGATTGTAGGCGAAGCCCTGAAACATTGGTGTACCAAAAGTATAGGCGGACCCCTGTCACATTTCTGTAGCAAACGTATAGGCAGACCCCAGTAACATTTCTGTAGCAAAGGTATAGGCAGACCCCTGTAACATTTCTGTAGCAAAGGTATAGGCAGACCCCTGTAACATTTCTGTAGCAAGAGTATAAGCGAACCCCTGAAACATTGGTGTACCATGAGTGTAGGCGAAGACCGGAAAAATTAGTTAGATAACAGTATAGGTCAGGGCCAGAAAAATTGGTGTACCAAGAGTACAAGTGTACCCCTGAAAAATTGCTCAACCGCGAAGCCAGGTGAAACCCATAAACATTTTTTAAAGATACAGCTCGCTGTTGCTTCATTTGCAAGAGAGCCTGGAGGCAGCCCTGTGAAAAAAATGGTTTCTGTTAAAGTATCAATACTTTTGAAACTTTGAAAAACTGTAAAAAAAATTATAAATAGAGCCTTTTGTACCTCAGAAAAATTGGCAGTTCAGGGTGATGACATGCTGTTTTAGGAGGAGGAGTAATAATATCCGAGAGTGATTGACAAAGCTAATTCCCCCTTTTTTTCTGGTGATAGAGAATGCTATTTTCTCCTGTTGCAGCAAAAAGAATCATTAGGTTCCGCTGCTTTCCGCCGGTGGAAAAGAGAAGTCTGGGGAAATCCAGCCTTTGTTCATCTTTATGAGTGTAAGCATGTCGGCACTGGCAGTTCACAGGCGGGTATGCTTATCCGTGATGATTCCCCCAGCTGCACTAAACACCCTTTCTGACAAAACACTAGCGGCAGGGCAGGCCAAAACTTCCAGGGTGTACAGCGCAAGTTCGTGTCACGTGTCCAGCTTTGACACCCAATAGTTGTATGGAACAGAGGCATCACGGAGGATGGTAGTACGATCGGCTACGTACTCCCTTACCATCTTTTTACAGTCCTCCCTCCGACTCAGCCTTGACTGGGGAGTGGTGACACAGTCTTGCTGGGGAGCTGGACATGCTGCCTGATCCCCGCGCCTCCCCTGCTACTTGGCCCTCGGAACTGCATCTTCTACCACTAGCACTGTCAGATGGTAACATTAGCATCACTTTTTCAACCAGGGCCCTGTGGTATTGCATCACTCTCATACCCATTTCCTCTTCGGGAATGAGAGTGGAAAGGTTCTCCTTACACCGTGGGTCGAGAAGGGTGTACACACACTAATCCGTGTTGGCCAGAATGCGTCTAACGCTAGGGTCACGGGAAAGGCAGCCTAACATGAAGTCAGTCATGTGTGCCAGGGTACCAGTACGCAACACATCGCTGTCCTCACTAGGAAGATGACTTTCAGGATCCTCCTCCTACTCCTCCTCCTCTACAGCCCATACACGCTGAACAGATGAAAGGCAAGCAGCATGGGTACCCTCTGCAGTGTGGCCATCTGTCTCTTCCCCCTCCTCCTCCTCCCCCTTCCCCTCCCCCATCCAAAACGCGCTGATATATAGACATGAGGGTGGTCTGGCTATCAAGCGACATACTGTCATCCCCCGTCTCCTGTTCTAACCGCAAAGCGTCGGCCTTTATGCTTTGCAGTGAACTTCTCAGCAGGCAAAGCAGCGGGATGGTAACGCTAATGATTGCCGCATCGCCGCTCACCATCTGGGTAGACTCCTCAAAGTTTCCGAGGACCTGGCAGATATCTGCCATCCAGGCCCACTCCGTGGTAAAGAATTGGGGAGGCTGACTACCACTACGCCGCCCATGTTGCAGCTGGTATTCCACTATTGCTCTACGCTGCTCATACAGCCTGGCTAACATCTGCAGCATAGAATTCCAGCGTGTGGGCACGTCGCACAGCAGTCGGTGCTCTGGCAGCTGAAACCGATGTTGCAGGGTCCTCAGGGTGGCAGCGTCCGTGGTGGATTTGCGGAAATGTCCGCAGACGCGGCGCACCTTGCCGAGCAGGTCATACAAGTGGGGGTAGTTTTTCAGAAACCGCTGAACCCCCCAGATTAAAGATGTGGCCAGGCATGGCACGTGTGTGAGGCTGGCGAGCTGCAGAGCCGCCACCAGGTTACAGCCGTTGTCACACATGACCATGCCCGGTTGGAGGCTCAGCAGCGAAAGCCAGAGGTCGTTCTGCTCTGTCAGAACCTGCAACAGCTCGGGGGCCGTGTGCCTCTTGTCACCTAAGCTGATTAGTTTCAGCACAGCTTGCTGACGCTTGCCCACCGCTGTGCTGACGCACGCTACCGACTGCTGGCAACGTCCTCACATTTCTTAATTGAGAGGTAGAGGTGGTGGAAGAGGAGGAGAGGGAGGGTTTGGAGGAGGTGGCATAAAACGCTGCAGATACCAGCACCAAAGTAGGACCTGCTATTCTGGGTGTGGGTAGGACGTGAGCGGTCCCAGGCTCTGACTCGGTCCCAGCCTCCACCAAATTCACCCAATGTGCCGTCAGGGAGATATAGTGGCCCTGCCCGCCAGTACTTGTCCATGTGTCCGTGGTTAAGTGGACCTTCCCAGTAACTGCATTGGTGAGGGCACGATTTATGTTGCGGGAGACGTGCTGGTGTAGGGCTGGGATGGCACACCGGGAAAAATAGTGGCAACTGGGGACCGAGTAGCGCGGGACCTCACGCCGCCATCATGTTTTTGAAAGCGTCTGTTTCCACAAGCCTGTACGGCAGCATCTCCAGGCTGATTAATTTGGCAATGTGGACGTGTAAAGCTTGTGCGTGCAGGTGGGTGGTGGCGTATTTGCGCTTTCGCTCCAACGCTTGTGTTAGCGACAGCTGAATGCTGCGCTGAGAGACATTGCTGGATGGAGTGGAGGACAGTGGAGGTGAGGGTGTGGGTGCAGGCCGGGAGGCGCTCGTGCCTGTGTTGCCCGCGCTCTCACTAAAAAACATCCACACCTTTGAACACCTAGCCCTCTGCATGGAGGCTTGCCGCGAGGGGGTGCTTTGGGAAACAGTTGGGGGATTCTTTGCTCTGGCCCTGCCTCTACCCCTGGCCACTCCACTGCCTCTTCCAACGTGTCCTGCTGCTGCACTTGCCTCCCCCTCTGAAGCCCTGTCCTCAGTAGGCTTAGCAAACCAGGTGGGGTCAGTCACTTCATCGTCCATCTGCTCTTCCTCCGAATCCTCTGTGCGCTTCCTCCCTGGAACTTACTGCCCTTACTACTACCTCACTAACAGACAACTGTGTCTCATCATCATCCTCACCCACAAAAAGCTCTTGAGACAGTTGCTGAAAGTCCCCAGCCTCATCACCCGGACTCGGGAACTTTCCAAAGGTTGGGCATCGGTCACGACAAACTCCTCAGGTGAGAGAGGAACAATTTTTTCCACTCATGGCAGGGACCCAAGAACAGTTCCTGGGAGTCTGCCTGCTCATCAAAATATGTCATTTTCATGGAGTGAGGAGGCTGAGAGGAAAGAGGAGCAGCAGCCAGAGGATTCAGAGTTGCAGTCCCTAGGCCGGGAGTAGTGGACTGCGTAGAAGACTGGGTGGTTAATACATTGCTGGACGCATTTTCTGCCATCCACGACAGGACCTGCCCACACGGCTCTGTTTGTAATAAAGGTCTACTACGCAGACCTGTAAATTGTGATATGAAGCTGGGGACCCCAGAAACTTGCCTCTCTCCTAATCCTGCAGCAACCAGCTGTGATTCACCAAGACCAGGAACTCGGCCTGTGCCCACACCCTTACTTGGACGTGCGCGTCCACATCCACATCCTTGACCCTTACCCCTACTGCTCATCATGGCGGATTAAGAATAGAGCAGGGCCCAAATAAATTACCCCACTGTACAGCACTGACAACTGTGGCTTAATTCACCGCACACAGAGACTTGTAGATAGCAGAGGCTTTATGCTGTGACTTGAAAAAATTAACCCGCTGATACCTAGGGGTAATTTACTGCTTGCAGAGACTTGTAGATAATAGAGGCTGTGTGGAGTGGGAGAAGACTCTAAAGCCAGTGGATAGTGCTGGTAAGGGCTCAGTCACACAGGCGCATCGGCATCCGTATACCGGCGCCGATGCGCCCGTGTGACTGCAGGAACTAGATGGACATACCTGAAGACGGCCTTCTCTCTGCAGCGCCGGAGAAAAGAACACATGACCGGCAATGAAGCCGGTCACATGTTCTTTCCTCCGGCGCTGCAGAGAGATGGTCGTCTTCAGGTACGTCCGTCTGCTGGTGTCAGTCACACGGGCGCATCGGCGCCGGTGTACGGGTGCCGATGCGCCCGTCTGACTGAGGCCTTACTGCGACTGTCTCATCCCCACTAAGGAAAGGGTATTGTGAGATGCTCTGCACAGCGGCAGAGCTGAAATACTTTGCAGTGGCCTAGGAAATATTACAGTAATGTTTAGCGGTGAGATATCTGTCTAATGCACTGCAGACACAGAACGGTATAAACGAAGTCGCTTGCAGTAGGCTAGGAAATGTTAGAGAGCAGTTTCATGGTGAGAGCTGGTTGTACGGCACTGAAGCCTGAGAACGCTATTACTGACAGGCTGGGAACTGGCCCAGGCCCTAGATGCGTAATACAAAAATGGATGCACGACAACTCCCAGCAAGCCACAACTATAATGCACACGGTCAGATGTAGCCCTAAGAAGGAGCTTTGGGGTTATTGCACGGAAGATCAGGACTGTATAGTGTATAACTTTCCCTATAGAAGTGGCTGTGTCCCTACACTCTGTGTCTAATGCACTGCAGACACAGAACAGTATAAATGAAGTCGTTCACAGTAGATTAGGAGATGTTAGAGAGCAATTTCACGGTGAGAGTTGATTGTACGGCACTGCAGCCTGAGAACACTATTACTGGAAGGCTGGGAACAGGCCTAGATGCGTAATACAAAAATGGATGCACTACAACTCCCAGCAAGCCACAACTATAATGCACACGGTCAGATGTAGCCCTAAGAAGGACCATTGGGGTTCTTGAAAACAGGATTCTACTTTTAACACTTTCCCTATATCAGCAGCAGCACTTTCCCTACACTCTGCAGAATACACTGCAGACTGAGAACACTATAGCTGAAATGGCCTGCACAGCCCGAAAAAAAAATAATGGTGCACTACTGCTCCCAGCCAGCCACAACAGTAATGCACACTATGAAGAGTAGCCCTAAGAAGGACCGTTGGGATTCTTGAAGACTGGATCCTACTTCAACACTTTCCCTATATAAGCAGCAGCACTTTCCCTAACCTCTGCCAGCATGCGTCTGAGAAGAGCGGCGGGCGGGACCACTTTAAGTACTTGGCGGTCACCTGATCGGCCCAGCCACTCACTACTGTGGGGTGGGATAGGGCTGGCACATCACAGCAGGAAGTGGTAATGCCTTCCCCACATGTCTATTGGTTAGAAAATGGCGCTAAACATGCGGGGAAGGAAATGCAATTGACTCGTGTACCGCGTGGTGTTCGACTCAAGTAACGAGCATCTCGAGTACCCTAATGCTCGAATGAGCATCAAGCTCGGACAAGTGTGCTCGCTCATCTCTAGTTATCACATAAGCCCAAGTTTGTTCAAAGTTTGGCACCTACTGTATTTAAAGCAAACCTATAGTAAAGCGAAATAGAAGTAATTTCAACCCTATTAACATTTTTCTGATTTGAAATGTTTTCCTATTTTTACCAGATCTTCTCCAATGTGCAGAGGCTTGCCAGATCATTCATTGACCTCTATTTGGCTGGAAACCTTTTGTTTAGAACTTGGAAGGCAGAAATTTACTGTTCAGATGAAGCATCAATTGGTATTTTCATGAACTTTTATGTTAATGACATTATTGAGCTGGAAGGAGAAGGAGTTCTTACCGGTCTACTTCCAGATATCTGCCGAACAATGGAGAATTTCTTGGACCAGTGGCTGGAGTTCCTGAACGAGAAGAGGTCTCGGCGTTACTACCTGAACTATTACACAGCAGAGCAGCTGGTTTTCCTATGCCAACAATTTCAGAGGAGAGACATCAGTGAGGAGGCGCTTGTAATGTTGTCTTTTATTAAACCCCAGTGTCAAAAAACTGATACAACGATGGCCTGTTATACAGAGACTGGATCTACGGACTCTTCTTCTGGGAGCCGTCCAAACAGGATGAGTTTTGAATTTAAACTTGGAGCATGTACCAGCGTATTGGAGAAGCTTAGGGTAGTTTGGGAACATTCTATGGCACATATGAATTCCCTGTTCCCGGGGTGTTTAGATTTAGATGCCCTAGGCATGTGCTTGGCCTCTTTAGCAAAACAAAATAAAAAATGGGTTTTGCGCAAGTTCCATCCCAGTTTGTCTGAAGGTCGCCCCAATTTGGTTTTATGTCCCTCATCCCAGATCTTGTCCTGTGCTCTGGCAATTTATATGCAAAGCCTTAGTGAGCCGCTGCCTACCTATGATGAAGTGTTGCTGTGTACACCTCAGACTTCATTCGAAAAAGTCGCCTTGTTTTTCAGAAGATGTCTAACATCGGGTTACAAAGGCAAGAAGATTTACAGTTTAATCTATGCAGATAAGCTGAACTACGATACGGCATACAAATCAGAGCAGCTATTCCAGCAGCTGCAGGCGCGAAGTAATGATGACTACTACCTAGTGATCATATGTAATTCTGATCGAGAACATTGCTACATTCCTTCTGTCTTCAGCCAACACAAAGTGCATATGATTCCTCAGAGTCCCCTTGATGAGTTGCAGCGTTACCTACGTACTCAGTTTGCTGCGGACCGTGCAGATGTTTCAGCTGCTCACATATTTCAGAATGGACTCAATGTTGGTATTGTGTCCTCACAACAAGCGGGAGTAGGTAAGTAGGATTTAGGTTAGCTTTCTCTGTACTGTTGGGTGGTTTTCTATCATTATTACTTATGAATTGCTTTGCTATCTATAGGAAGGCGGCTTTCCGGTAAGTGAATTTGACCAAAACATGACTATCTAAAGGCAGCTGGTTTGTGGTTTTAGCCCCTCATCACTATACAGTAAGTTTCTGTCTGGCTGGGTGAGAGGCTTGTGATGTGGGTTGGGTGGTATAGTTTCTCCTTGTGGAGACTAGCAACTAGGTGTGAGGAGACTTATAAGGCCATGCAGTGGAAAGCTGTACCCCTCTCGACGCACATCATGGGCCTCTCTCCCTACCAGCCAGAAACCTACTGTACACTGCCAAGGGATAAAAACTCAGAAACGGCTGTGTCTGCGTGTTTTTTCCTTTTAGAGAAGACTCTGGGTTGACTTATATTCCCAGTCATGTTACAAGGCCTTTTAGACAGTCTGACATTGATTTGTAGAGAAATTGCCTTCCAATATGTGGTGCTGCAGATGCATTATACTATCTCTCATTTGCATACCAAATTTCCCAGAGGAGCATTGTATGACCTATAAGGCTCCTCATGCTTACTTGGTGGTCTCCACAAAAAGAAACTGTTCCCCTCCCAATGGTTAGCAGCCAATCTTTGACATTTTAGCACTGCGACTCTCCATTTACTAATGCCCCATCAAAAAGCTGACATCTGACACTGATATCTAGTGATGCTTGTGTGCACTAGAAAGGTCATTTCTGAGTAATATCTAATATGATAACTTTCCATTTGGTCCAGGAAAATCCCTCTATGTGAAAAGGTTGTACCAAATGCTTGTGTCGAGCTTTAAGGGGCAAATGCCAGTTCATAAAATAATCCGGGTTATAAACCCTGAAGTGGATGAAAATAAAGTATTGAGCACCTTGCTTCCATTTCTTGACGGCAAGCTGAAGAATTGCCCTATAATATTCCATATTGATATTACGTCATCTGTAAGTATGATGGTTTCTTCAACCTCGCAGGAATATAGCTTTGACGCTTATGTTCTCCAGGTCCACTGATGAAACTTGTCGAAGGTGACTCTACAGCTGATTGGTTGCTTTTGAGAACACAGAGGATAATGTAATGTCAAGTCCAAAAATTCCTGAGACTGTATCTTATTAATGTATTAAAACTACTGGTAGATCATTTCCTTTTCCTATAATATACTCCTCTCTCTCCCTCCTCTTCATAACTCTGCCTCCTCAGATTGGCTGCTGTGTTACAGAGACAGCAGAATACAGGGGCTCCGCTGTTTCCATATTTTCAGCCACTTCTGCAGAACAGGGGTCACCCATGGTGAGGTAGATGCTGCACAGCCCGAATTCAGTTGGGACAGGGTTGGGAACCCCCATATTCTGGGAATAATTGGTCATCTCACAGGAGGGATAATTTATTTGACCCTGGTTGACCTGGTGTTTCGACTTTGGACTAAGCAGAGGAGCTGAATTTAATAGATAGAGCAATACTCATCCACTGAAACAAAGTATAGATATTCCCAAGGAGGTGCCAGGTCGCTATACATGGTGTAGTTTCTGGAAGCAATGGCTGACGAGCAGGCATTCCTCAAATCACAACACTAATTCAGTAGGCTGGAGTCTTATAGAAAAATGGAGCAGGAGCTGAAGCAGGAAGAGTTCAGATGTAAGCGGAAATCAGGCGGTGGTTAAGACAGAAGCAGACAAAGGAGCAAAGTCAGAAAATCAGGCTGAGTTGCAACCGTAAAGAGTGGGAACAAAAATACACCAAAGCTTATAGAATGCAACGGTGCCAAAATTGACAGTAGAAAATTGGCTACCAGACGTGGTGAGCCAGAGGACCATTTCAATAGTTCACCTATATCCCCTACTTTTTAGCTTGTCGGGAAATTGTTGCTCAAACTTATGATGGAAGGACCATGATTTTTTTCCTCAGCTTCCCAGGGTTTTTTATGGAATCATAGAATTGGTAGAGTTGGAAGGGACCTCCAGGGTCATCTGGTCCAACCCCCTGCTCAGTGTAGGATTCACTAAGTCATCCCACACAGGTATTTGTCCAGCCTTTGTTTGAACACTTCCATTGAAGGAGAACTCACCACCTCCCATGGCAACCTGTTCCACTCATTGACCACCCTCACTGTCTGATATCTAATTTATGTCTCCTCCCTTTCAGTTTCATCCCATTGCTTTTAGTCTTTCCTTGTGCAGATGAGAATATGGCTGATCCCTTTGCACTGTGACAGCCTCTCAGATATTTGTAGACAGCTATTAAGTCTCCTCTCAGCCTTCTGAACGGCTGTACAAGTTTAATAGTCATCTCATCGACGTTGCAAGGGGATTATCAATTGATTTCATGACTTGAGCAGATTATAACAGGTTGGCTGGAGATGTGGACTCATTAGGTTGCTAATGGATTTGACTTTGGGCTAAACCAGGGGAAAAAATGAGTCATAACCGTGAAAAGACTGGAACTAAATGGACCTCATTGCTCAGGCCCAGAGTACAGGGAGAAAGACCCAAATAAAGCCTGGAAAGAAAGATGTGTGCCATGTGTGCAATCTGCAGGCAGGGCTGCCCTGTGCCAGGAGAGAGCAGCGGCTAAAAGCAGAATACCGGCTACCAGGAGACATGAACCAGCAGATTGTTACAACATACAGATTCATTTAGCTAGAGTCAAATAATTTATAATACTTGATAAAGGATCACATGATGTGCCCAGGATTCGTAGTCTCTCACATATATATTTTTTTATGTTGCAGGTGAACAAGGGGATTTCAGAATTCCTGTTTAAGCTTTTTGTCCTGCAATATCTGATGGATTCAGAGGGACGAATATGGAAGCGCTTGCCGAATCACCTGTACATTGTAGAGATAGTGGAATCTGCAAACACGATGTTCACAAAGCAGTTGCAATCTGTAAGATGTCACTATTAATTTCTTCCTTATTCATTCGTTTGTTTATTACTTAAAGGGGTTATATAAGGTTGGGAAAACATGGACAAATGTGTCTCCATTTGTAAAAGAAAATAGCCATCACCTAGTGCAACTTCTTGGAAATGTCTTTGGAACTTCAGATTCTCTGGAGGCTGGCTTCACATGGGTGAGATTTCCGTGCTGCTAGACGCACTAATATGAACCTTGTTCTCTTGAATAGGATCATACACATGACCGATTTCTTGCGAGGACTTGTTAGGGAAATTCAATTGTTCCGTCAATATGCTGTGAGGCTCCAAATTAGAGGTGGTTATGGCGGCCGCTGTGAGAAAGTAATGGACACAGATATTATGACCGTGTCTAAAAGCAATCTACCTTTATTACAGAACATCTTTCCTTTTGTAGTATTTTTAAAGGAGAGTCGTCTATTGTCAATATGTGTACATTTCAGCCAGTCTTGTGCTTTTACATAGATAGCAGTTAAACATTAAGGCATTGTCTTTACTGGTCACTATTGCACACTGACCTTTGAACAGTGTAACAGAAGATTAGGAAGAATGTAAGATATATATATTTTTGTGAAGTACTATTCTCTATTTCAAATTCCTGTAACAATGCAATCTAGCCGTGCAAACAACACATGAATGTACAAGCGTATATCAAAGATGTTCATAGGAGACAGGATGAAATATATATGTATATGTTTTAGGCTCACAGCCTCCAGAAGCGTATATCAAAGATGTTCATAGGAGACAAGATGAAATATATATATATATATATTATTTATATATATATATATATATATATATATTTAATGTGTGTTTTTGACCTATAGCCTTCACAATCCCCCATTTGAAGCAGTCCATCTTGAAAAGAGCCTTTGTATTGGTACTATCAAGGGTTCTAAGCCACCCCTGCCAGTCTTTCTTTATTGTCTTCTTTGCCGGATCCCCAGTGTTGTTGCTCTTTTACGTATGACTGTTTCAATTATATCGTAGAGGGAGTGATTCCAGATAATTTGCTTGTCTCTGTATTCCACAGAATGTCCAGAAATTGCAAACACTCAAAAGATTGAACAAAAGAAACAGTATTATTAATGCGTAAAACATAAAATCTATAATTTTTCCTGCAGTAGGTGACCATCCTGTAAAAATATCATACCAGTGATACTCTGTGTCTACCTGGATCTTAGTACCTATGCTGACCAACTTATCTCCCACCGATACAGTTTGTTTTTCTAACTCCATATGGGAGAGGTTAGTAACATCCAAATGCTTTTGAAGGTGTTCAGTGTCTTTCATTAGTCTTACAATTCTACTCAAGGATACAGTCAGATTTGACATAGGGATAGCATCTGGGGGCCAGTAGTACTTTAATGCAGCTTCAACATCTGGCAAAAAGGTGTAAGTTTCTGTAAACCAATGTATCACTGATATGTTTTGTAAACATCCAGAAAATGGAGTGGTGAGATTATACATACTGGGGGTGTTAGTTTGGTAACAAAGCATATATATTGGGGCGCCAACTTCTACCAGCATATGGAAAGAAGCAGGTAGCACCGTCCAATCACATATGCTGACTGAAGACTGTAGAAAACATGGCTCATATGCGGCTGTACTCAGTCCACATACTAGGTCATCCAGTGTTTTTTCACAGCTTTCTATGCCATGGGTTTTATTTTTACTATCAATCATAATACCTGTGAACTTAGGCAACCAATATTGGAAAGCATATAGAGGCGGTCCAAACACCACAGGTAGTACTACAAACTTACACATCAGGCTTGTGTCCTTTTCCCTTATAAAAAGTCATTTTTCCAGTGCAATACTCATCAGAGCATTCTACACTATCAGCCCGGGGCTGTATCCAAGATGCTACTGGAATTTCATTCTTGAGAATATTTCTCCACAATTTTTCATTATTTGTCATCAAATCTAATTGTGCTTTGTCCTTCTCGTGAATCATATATATATATTGCAGGCTACTATAGTTTATGAATTTACTCATATTTACAAACAAATCATTTTAAACCGCAAAACTCAGATTAAAAACCGTTAATACATCCTTAACATATCCTAATGCAAGATGTCGGGGGAGGAACAAGGAAGGCATTCCTCGTGCCTGAACATTTACCAATTTAGAAACATCCTGTCCTACCCCAGCCATTTTATTCTTCATTACCTCTAAATCTATAGAGTTCAAAACCCTTACACCTGTACCAATTCCCCCTAATAGGGTATCATACCATTCTCGTTTTACTCTGGTGCAGGGTTTTATTGCCGGAAGAGAAATATTAAAATGCACAATGGCTTTCTAGCTCTTTGTGGACACATTCATACAGGTGTGTGGTATTCTTACCATATTCTCATCGCGTACTTTCGGTCTCATATCTAACACAGTTACATAGTGTTCCCAGTCTGTACAATTTGTTATGCTGGTAGCATTTATACATAGTACTGTATATTTATCTCTCAAGTCTATAGTGAAATTAAAGGGGTTGTCCCACGAAAGCAAGTGGGGTATACACTTCTGTATGGCCATATTAATGCACTTTGTAATATATATCGTGCATTAAATATGAGCCAAACAGAAGTTATTCACTTACCTGCTCCGTTGCTAGCGTCCTCGTCTCCATGGTGCCGTCTAATTTCAGCGTCTAATCTCCCGATTAGACGCGCTTGCGCAGTCCGGTCTTCTCCCTTCTGAATGGGGCCGCTCGTGCCGGAGAGCTGCTCCTCGTAGCTCCGCCCCGTCACGTGTGCCGATTCCAGCCAATCAGGAGGCTGGAATCGGCAATGGAACGCACAGAGCCCACGGTGCACCATGGGAGAAGACCTGCGGTCCACCGTGGGTGAAGATCCCGGCGGCCATCTTAGCAAGGTAAGTAAGAAGTGGCCGCAGCGCGGGGATTCGGGTAAGTACTATCCGGTTTGTTTTTTTTACCCCTGCATCGGGTTTGTCTCGCGCCGAACGGGGGGGCTATTGAAAAAAAAAAAAAACGTTTCGGCGCGGGACAACCCCTTTAATGCAACTGACACCTGTTATGTTTTTTATATTTTAGTGACTTCATTACTGTATAATAATCATATTTGCTTGATCTAATTAACCATACATTCTTGATCATTAAACCTGGGCTCCAAAGCCCTCCTTATGTGTCTTTTTACGAACACCCACTCTCCGGGCTGTAGGTCATGCGTTCCCTCAAGGGAGTTAGGATCTGGAATTGAAGAAAACACTTGGTTGTGCATTTTCCTTCAGACGAGCACCAGGAGACATAACATAGTCAGTTAGCGCACCATACTGGGCTTGCAACTGCTGTGGAAAATACAGGCCCTGTCTTGGTGCACACCCAAACAAAATGTCATATGGTGATAACCCCGTCTTTCTGCTAGATACATATCTTACTGAGAAAAGGGCTAATGGAAGGCACTCGGTCCATGGTTTGCCCGTTTCCTGCATTGCTTTTTGTAATTTTAATTTTAGGATACCTTTCATCCTTTTCTACTACTTTGTGGATGATAAGGGGTGTGAAATGCCTGGGAGATACGCAGGGCAGACATGATGTGTTGCATTATTTCACCTGTGAAATGTGTACCTTTATCTGACTCGATTACCTCTGGTACACAGTACCTGCAAATTACCTCATTCATGAGCTTTTTTGCAGTCACCTGCTCATTTACCTTGGTAACAGGGTAGGCCTCCAACCTGAAAAGACATCAACAACAACAAGCACATATTCGTACTTCCAAACACGTGGGAGCTGAATGTAGTCAATTTGCAATCTCTGAAATGGGTAGAGTGGCCTAGGCAAGTGTTTTTGTGCCAACCTTACCTTCTGTCCTGAGTTGCTTATGGCACAGATCATGCAAGACTGGACAAATGATGTAGCAGCTACAGAGAACCCAGGGGCCACCCATTCTCTCTCAAGCATCAGTAGCACAGCTGCCTTCGATAGTTGAGTCTTTCCATGGATCAGATGGGCCATCATGGGGTACAGGGATCGTGGTAGGCAAGTTCTGCTGACTGTTCGCCTTAAGCCATCCTGTTCTGCTGCTCCCATATTAATCCATTGTCCTTTTCTTCCTTGCTGGCTTGTAACTGTAATTCCTTAGCATATCAATGTCCAAAGTTTAGTTAATGTCCAAAGTTTTTGTCTCTGACTTATGTGGTCAGTATCTTCTTTGCTTCTTTCTTCCACGGTTTGAGGGCTGCTGCCTTTGCTGTGAAGTCTGCTAGGGCATTGCCTTTTGCTTCTGCAGTGTTGGCTTTGGTATGAGCTTTCACCTTTAGGATTGCTACTTTGTCTGGTAGGAGTAGGGATTTCATGAAGTTCTGTACTGCTACACCATTCTTAATAGGTTGTCCTACAGAAGTTAAAAATTGTCTGACCTTCGATATTGGGCCGTAATCATGAGCTATGCCAAATGCATATCAGGATTCAGTGTATACGTTTGCAGTCTTACCTTCTGCCACTCTACACTTCTCAATGAGGGCCTTCAGTTCCGCTTCTTGTGCTGAGACATGCGGAGACAGAGCTTCTGCTTTTAGGACATCTTGTTGTGTGACCACTGCATATCCGGTGTGGAGTCATCCAACCTCACCCTGGTATCATCTACAAAAAGCTCAAAATATGCCTTGTCAACAGGGGTTCCAGTAACTGTTTTTAAAACCTGAATTTTATTGTTGCATCAATGCTAGACAATCATGTTGATACTCTATTTCAAATAGATCATGATTTTATTGCAATTTTTAAAAAAATAGCTGATCTGTAATACCTAGATCACCTATGCCTCCCCCTTCCCCATTTGAACCAGGATACTCGATTGGAAGAAGAGTAGCCGGGTTCAAGGTAGTACAACATTGAAAAGATATATTAGGTTGGGGGGCATGAGCAGGGCACATTGCAACCCTTATTTGACGAGCTAGAGACAGATGTTTAGGTTGTACTTGAGTGAGTATACTCTGGATGTCATGAGGGGTGAGAACCACTAGGGGGTAGTCCAGGACCAACTCAGAAGACTTGTAAACCATTACTTGTACTGCTGCCAATGCACGAACACAGGAGGGGGCTCCTCGGGCCACCGGATCCATTATCATGGAGTAATACCCAAGTAGCCGTGGACGTCCTCCATGTTTTTGCGTCAATACTGCCGTCGCATGATCGGCCAAGGACAGCAGTATGAGACAAGTCCCAAAAAGGTGCAGAGTTTGGCAGCAGAAGAAGGTACAGAAATGGCTTGAACTGCAGTTTTGTGTTCTTTTGTGAGATGTTTGGTCCCTTGAGCTAGGCAATGGCCTAGAAACACAACCTTTTGTTTACAAAGCTGTAATTTTTCCTTTAAAGTCCTGTGGCCATTTTCTGCTAAAAATTTTAGAAGAGAAATGGTTGCAGATAGACATGTTTTCAGATCCTCAGCACAAAGCAGAAGGTCATCAACATATTGCAACAGCACAGTTCCATCAGGCAGAATCCAGGCCTGCAAGACAGACTGGAGTGCCTGGGTGTACATGTTTGGAGAATTCTGTGCACCTTGTGGCAGGACTGTCCAAGCATCTTTTTTTTATTTCTTTAAGTTTAACTCAATGCCCTTTGCTGTCTGTAAAAGGGCCGGAGATTCAGACTGTCTCCACTCTGGCCTATCGTCTATGAGTTTAGACTTCAGGGGTTCCCATAAACCTTCTACAAAGGCCATACTAAGTAAATGTTTGCCCATTTCTTCTATACCCCTATACCCCGGATCTGACCAACGTTGTTGAAGGCGGGCATAGCATTGTTCTACACTTTCTTCCTTCTTTGTGTGATATTAGAAAGAGACAAGGGGAGGGGGGTTCTCTCAATTTTTTTCTTTTGCCCAACGCTCTAGACCAATTAAAAAAATATCTTACCACTTCTTAAGTCTCTATGCTTAATTTTATCCCAATCTGTGCCACAATAGTCTTTCACATAATTTTAAGATTATCATTCCCACTGCCTCCCCTGTTTTCAATATAATCAGAGGACCCAGATCAGCTAATGTTGCAGAGTATGTGTCTTGTATTTGTGCTATGTGTCTAAAGAAAGGCATAGGTGTGGTCATGGGGTCAGGTAATTGCTGTTTGAGTGACCTATGCTCTTGTGACGTCCATGGTCTATATTTGACTTTTTTTGATGTTGCATTATATTGGCTCCATCTGCCTTCCCCCTGTTTTATGTCTGCTCCTGTACCACCCTCCACTCCCTGCATCTCCTCCTTGTCCTCTTCCTCATGCTTCCACTCACTAGCCTTGGATATAGTGATCATAGGCATAGCCAGTTTGTGCCGAGGAGCTCCGCAAGCAGGGCAGCTCCTTCTCCAATGTGGGTTTTGTTGTCCACAATAACAGCAAGTCCATCCCTCCGGCCCAATGTTTGACCTTGGAGTGAATAGCTTGGCATAGGGTGAGGGAGGAGGAGATAGTTGGAATTGAGATGAAGGAGGGGGTGGAGGTGGAAGAGGGAACTGACCCGGCAATGGGGGAGCATAATATACCTGTCCTTTGAATTCTTTTCTCATTTCATTTTCAGCCTTCGAACAGTATATATTTCATATACCACAACATGAGTCACATACATACAAAAATTCACAGAAAATGACATATCCACATTTATGATCAGGACCAACAAATATATCACACTCTACTTCTCTTGTGTAGGCAAATATAACCAATTCTTAATTCACATTTCCTTGCAGAGACAAGTAGACCCTCTACAGCACAGTACCCCACCATTTGGAATTTAACTTATCTCCTATAGAACAAAGAAACTTCTTTAGACAAATAGCAGAACTGTATAATAGGTTCCAAGAAAAACTCTTATCGCGGTTTTTACATACTTTGTCCAGTATAGGTTATCTAATGACAAACACAATACAACTTATGCCCCATTTCCACCCACATACTTATATTCATCACTTCAGTTAGCAACTATTATCACTGTTAAACATTTTTCTATATCTTTACTTGCCTTTTTCCAACTATTCAACTTTACCCGTAATCCATTATCTTTAACCCATCCAGCATAACTTTCTGCAAACCTATCTCAATGCTGGGGGTCTAATACTCCTGCCCCTTCATATCCTTTACTTACTGCATCTCTGCATTCTCTTTGTTTCACTATTTCTTTTGCAGTCTTCCATACCTTATCCTCTTTACCAGCAGTATTGCCAATGGCTGGCGACTTATGTACACCAAGAGGCTTATTGTTTTTATTCTTTCACACACATAAAACAATCCCCTTGCCATTGAAATATACAAACGGAACCACAGGGGGCCCTTCCAGAATCGTGGCCTTGTTAGGGACTCCTTCCAGCATCACTGATCGGGTTCCTGTTAACACAGGATACAGAGATTTATATTTGCACCCTGGGGGTCAGGTTATGTAAATCAGGTCAGCTCATCTCATCTCAATCACTCACTCATGCATAAACAGGCACACATAAAGACAAAAACATTTGCATGTCAGTTCTTTCTTTTAAGTGTCAGTAGTTCCTCACCGTTTCTGTGTCGGTACTTCCTCACCCTGCTTATTTCCTCCCGTCTCTACTACTTCTCTTATACCTATAAGAGGCTCCCATCAGGGATTTTATCCCCTGAATACTTTAGGCTTCCCTGGTACAACTTATACGATGCCTTTCAGAGATCGGCAAGAGGGTTTCATATTCTGTAAACTGACCACGCAAAGTAGCAAATAAAAACAATAACAGTTAAAGAACACCCGCACAGCATATTCAGCCCACCATATGGATTCTTAAAAAGCTTGAAGATTTATAAGAGGCATGCACTTCTTACCCCTCGGACAGGAAAGGAGCAGCCAAGAAGCACGGATAGATTGCAGTAAGATAAAGCCATACCTTACTGCGCAGTTTTTGTCAATCCGTGGTTCCGAGTGGCTCCTTATTCCATCTGTGTCCTGGGGGTTCTAGGTATTGATGGTCCTCTTGTTCCTTCAAGCCCCATGTTTCTTGGGTGCCAATTAATGCTAGGGAAATTCAATTGTTTCGTCAATATGCTGTGAGGCTCCAAATTAGAGGTGGTTATAGCGGCCGCTGTGAGAAAGCAATGAACACAGACATCATGACCGTGTCTAAAAGCAATCTACCTTTATTACAAAACATCTTTCTTTATATAGTATTTTTAAAGGAGAGTCATCTATTGTCAATATGTGTACATTTCAGCCAGTCATGTGCTTTTACATAGATAGCAGTTAAACATTAAGGCATTGTCTTTACTGGTCACTATTGCACACTGACCTTTGAACAGTGTAACAGAAGATAAGTAAGAATATAAGATATATATATTTTTGCGAAGTACTATTCCCTATTTCTAATTCCTGTAACAATGCAATTTTGCCGTGCAAACAACACATGAATGTACAAGCATATATTAAAGATGTTCATAGGAGACAGGATGAAATATATATGTATATGTTTTAGGCTCATAGCCTCCAGAAATGTATATCAAAGATGTTCATAGGAGACAGGATGAAATATATAAATATATATATATATATATATATATATATATATAATGTGTGTCTTAGACCTATAGCCTTCAAAATCCCCCATTTGAAACAGTACATCTTGAAAAGAGCCTTTGTAGTGGTACTATCAACCACTATCACTGCACAGTGCGATATCTCTGCGATTTTCTCACAGCAATACCGCAATTTTGTAGCACTACAAAGTTCCACGTGACACTACAAAATCGCATGACTTTGTAGCATCACCTGCGAGGATTTTCGGGGAGGGGGCTTGAAATATAAGCCCTACCCCGAAAATAAGCTGCAACTAAAGGAGGAAAAAAAGTATACATCACCTCTCCTGCGCTGTCCGGGGCATCGCCACAGCTTCTCCCCAGGTCCCGGCACGGATCTTCTTCTTCATCTTCTTGCCGGGGATTGAAAAATCCCCGGCTGCTGGAAGCGCTGGCTGGGATTGGCTGACACTTAGCCAATCACAGCCAGTGCTCGAAGAATGGCTGTGGTTGGTTCAACCACTGCCATTCATCGAGCACTTGCTCTGATTGGCTAAGTGTCAGCCAATCACAGCCAGCGCTTCCAGGAGGCGGGGATTTTTGAATCCCCAGCCAAAGGAGAAGAAGAAGATCAATGCTGGAACCTGGGGAGAAGTTGCGGCCGGGCTGACAGCTTGTCTAAGGTGATGTATATGTATTTTTTTCCCGGCATTTAGGGCTTAGATTATAACTTTGACAGTAGCATTTGCTACAGTCAAAGTTGCATCGCATGCAAACAGCGTTTTCGTGCGATGCGATGCAACAGAGAGGAAGGCTCCATAGGGGAATATGGGCTACAAAACCTCGCATATCGCCGAACCTGCGAGGTTTGTGTGTCGTTTTGTAGCATGCTAGAAAACATCTTATGTGTGAAGGAACCCATAGGAAACCATGGGCTTCACATACATGCGATTTGTAGTATTGTAGCAATGCTACAAAATTGCATGACTTTGTCGCCCGTGTGAAGGAGGCCTAAATGATTATGAATGAGCATTCACAATTCTCCTGTGTAAACAGGGCAGTGAACGGCCAGTGATTGAGCAAACAATCTTTGGCTAGTCTCCTCTGTGTAACCAACAAAAGCATGGTTCTCAAAAGCTCATCCCCTTGTGTGAATTGGAGATGTGCCCCAACAGCTACAAAAACATCAATAAATGAAGGTTTAGTCTTCCCTGATCTGTGGGCTTAGTTTGATAAGTTGTGATAAGTGAGATGCAGTTTTAAAATATTTTTACCCTAAATTTTTGGTTTGATACAAAGGATAAGAGATTCCAATTCTGTCTTGATTAAACACACATTATAAAGATGGCAGAAGATTTAGTTGTGCATATTTTATGACCTTTAAAACTGCGAACAGATTTTGAAATGGATTTATTATCTGCTCATAATCAGAAATATGTTATTGCATTACTGTTTAAAGTCCTTTTTAATTTTAAGAGAAATAACGTCCTTATTTTGCATTTTTCTTAACGATGCATGTTTTTGTCTGCAGGCTCCTCAAGCGGGACAGACCACTTTTATTGATTTATTTCCTAAAATTTCATGCTGTTCACCAAAAGAAATTCTAAGAAAATACACAGAAGTTGTAGCAGATGACTGTGGGGATCCCGGAATGGATGTTCAGGAATTCTCTAGTGAATGCTTCCAGAGACCGTACCAGTATTTAACCCGATTTGATAATGGCCAAAATCTGGATACATTTTCATACCTTGATGGCAGTGTAGAAGGGGATCCAGCAAAGTGTCTGCAGATATTCCTTTTACATTGTGGAGTTATTGATCCTTCCTGGGCTGAACTTAGAAACTTTGCCTGGTTTTTAAATCTCCAACTTAAAGATTGTGAATCTTCAGTTTTTTGTGATTTTCAGCATGTTGGAGACCTATTGCCAGGATTTAAATGGTTTGTGGTCAACTTTATGATAATCATGGCAAAAGACTTTGCTACACCATCTTTGGATATTGCAGATCAAAGTCCAGGAAGGCAATCCATTAACCTTCCCGGACTTAAGGAAAAAGACCTGGCTCCCTTTTTATTGCGTAAAAAGTGGGAGTCTGAAGCTCATCCCTATATCTTCTTTAATAATGATCACGTGTCCATGACGTTTATTGGATTCCACTTAAAACCAAATAATGCTGGAGGTGTAGATGCCATCAACCCTAGAGATGATACTATAATTCAGCAAAATGTTATGACTATGCAGCTTTATGAAGGATTGAGGCATCAAAGAGTGCCATTCAATACTGACTTTGACAAACTTCCCAGGGATGAGAAAATAAGCAGATTATGTAGCGTCCTCGGGATCGAATGGCCATTTGATCCTGATGAAACGTATGAACTTACTACAGACAACATCCTTAAGATTTTGGCCATTAAGATGAGATTCAGATGTGGAATTCCTGTTGTCATCATGGGAGAAACGGGTTGTGGAAAAACACGGCTGATTAAGTTCTTATGCCATTTGTGCAAGGGATTTGTAGATACAGAAAATATGAAGCTTGTCAAAGTTCATGGAGGCACGACGGCTGAGATGATTTACCAAAAAATACTGGACGCACAGGAAATTGCACATTCTAACAAAGCCGATGGATGTGATACGGTGTTGTTTTTTGATGAAGCTAATACAACTGAGGCCATTAGTAGTATCAAAGAGGCTCTATGTGATAACACTGTAGATGGGGAGCAGTTAGAAGAGCATTCGGGATTACACATAATTGCAGCCTGCAACCCGTATCGGAAGCACACGGCTGAAATGATCGGTCGCTTAGAATCTGCTGGTCTGGGTTACAGAGTGACTGCAGATGAGACCAAGGAAAGGCTAGGATCCATCCCGTTAAGGCAGCTGGTGTACCGCGTGCATGCTCTGCCTCCTAGCTTGATGCCACTCGTATGGGACTTTGGACAACTGAATAATGAAACCGAACAAAAATACATACAGCAAATTGTTCAACGTTTGGCAAAAGAGATTCAGCTTTCTACCAGTGATGTACTGTTGCTAACCGGTGTGCTCTCGGCTTCTCAGACTTACATGAGGTTGAAGAATAATGAATGCAGCTTTGTCAGCCTAAGAGATGTTGAGCGTTGTGTAGAGGTCTTCAAGTGGTTTTACAACCATCACGAAAAGCTGCTGAAGAATCAGAAACAGATGTTAAAGGGTAAAGGAAACACCACTTCTCAGAAGGATAAAGTCTCCTGGTCTCTAGTGCTAGCTGCTGGTGTATGCTATCATGCATCCTTAGAAGCTAAGGAATCCTACAGAGTGGCTATATGTAAACATTTCCTGCCGCCTTACAGAGATCAAGCTGCTATTTTACGGGAGATAAGTGGTATTCAGGATCTCTTTTTATCAGGTGTACAGATAAGGAACACCATTGCACGAAACCTTGCTTTGAAGGAGAACTTATTTATGATGGTCATCTGTATTGAACTTAAAATCCCATTATTTCTTGTCGGTAAACCTGGAAGTTCAAAGTCACTTGCAAAGACCATTGTTGCAGATGCCATGCAAGGTCCGGCAGCTCATACAGAACTGTACAAAGACCTTAAACAGATCCACTTGGTATCTTTTCAATGTAGCCCTCACTCCACTCCCGAAGGTATAATTGGCACATTTAAGCACTGTTCTCGCTTTCAGGAAGGGAAAAATTTAAAGGAGTATGTGTCTGTGGTCGTACTGGATGAAATAGGTCTTGCTGAAGACTCAGCCAAAATGCCTTTAAAGACACTTCATCCTTTGCTGGAAGATGGTTGCATTGACGATTACCCATTGCCACATAAAAAGGTTGGATTTATTGGCATTTCTAACTGGGCTTTAGATCCTGCAAAAATGAACAGGGGGATTTTTGTATCTCGTGGTGATCCAAATAAGGAAGAACTTATTGAAAGTGCACAAGGAATCTGTTCATCTGACAACCTCACCCTTAGGAAGGTCTCTAACTATTTCCAATGCTTTGCAGATGCTTATCAGCAAGTTTGTGAGACTCAAAAAGAACAGAAAAAGGAATTCTTTGGTTTACGTGACTTTTATAGTCTGATAAAAATGGTATTTGCTTTTATCAAACAGTCTCGTGAAAACTTGATGGAGCGAGACATTGCCTGGGCTGTCCTTCGAAATTTCAGTGGAAAAGATGATTTAAAAGTGTTGGACATTTTTATAGGAGATGAAGGTCAAACTCTTGGAGAGAGATACAATACAATAGATCTGGTGATGGAAAATATTAAAAGTGACAGCGAGGACTGTGAATCCCGTTACCTCTTAATATTGACCAAAAACTACGCAGCGTTACAGATACTACAGCAAGCATTTCTTCAGGAGAACCAACAGCCTGAAATCATCTTTGGATCCAGCTTTCCAAAAGACCAAGAGTATACTCAGATTTGCCGAAATATAAACCGTGTTAAGATCTGTATGGAAACCGGCCAGATGGTCATTCTCCTTAATCTCCAAAACTTGTACGAAAGCCTCTACGATGCATTAAATCAATATTACGTTTATCTGGCTGGCCAGAAGTATGTAGACTTGGGTCTTGGTACTCATCGTGTGAAGTGCAGAGTTCATCCAAAATTCAGACTGATAGTCATTGAAGAAAAAGATGTTGTCTACAAAGACTTTCCAATCCCACTGATCAACAGACTGGAAAAACATTATCTAGATATAAGCACATTTTTGAAAAAAGAGCAAAAAGTCATTGTTGAAGAAGTTGAGGTTTGGGTGAAAGATTTCACTATTGCTAATGTAAACTACCTCCTGGTACAAGATAATGACTACAGCCCTTCTGATGTCTTTATTGGCTACCACTCGGACACATGTGCCTCAGTTGTCCTTCAGGTATTAGAGAATACGAATCCAACTCAGCCTGATCCTGAAGATATAAAAAATGTCAAGGAGAAGGCAAAAAATGTTTTGCTTAAATGTGCTACACCGGATTCTGTCATCAGATTAGGTAGACCAGAATTAATTGACGAGTATTTCAAGAGACAACATCATGGCTCCTTACTGGACCTCCTCTGTTCGCACACAACGTCTGCATATGACAGCCCCAGCATTTTCACGGAGGTAATATTTCTTTTACTTTACGGCCCTGTCCTCACTATTACTGTCGGCTTGCTATGTTCTGCTTGAGCAATAAGATGTTTTTATAGATCGGCTAACTTTCACATGTTTGTCCCCTTGGGCCAAGTTCACATCAGCATCAGGGTGTCTGTTTTGTTGCTCCATTATGGGAACTGGAAAATGATGTTCCCTGGCAGAAAGCATCCATCATATGATGGAAATGAACAGCACTAAACGGACCCCATCGATTATAATGTAATTCGTTTGGTTTTCATCACGCTGTCCGGCATTTTCCTGGACAAAAAAGTGCAGCATGGAGCTCTAAACGCTGATGTGAAAATTGGCTTGGTGGTTGCCAATACACCTCTTTTGAGTGGTCACTGGGGGGGCATTAAACCTTCCAAGTGCATTGTCTGACAGCCAGGTTTCTGCTCTAACCACCTGGATAGGAGAAAATTCTGATTCTATTTAACCACTTGAATGCAGCGATCAATAGCAACTGTGGCATCTAAGTGGTTTCAAACAAAAAAGGGGTTGTTACTAGAGATGAGCGAGCAGCCAAATGCTCGGATCCTCGTTATTCGAGTCGAACTTTTCGGAAATTCGAGAGCTCTATTCAAGTAATGAACCCCATTGACTACAGCGAGCATTTTTGCATGTGGGCTGCCGGGTCCCGAGCTTTTTTTTGGTCTCTCTCTCTCCCTCTCCGTGATGCTTGCTCGAGTAGCGAGCACCATCGAGTATGCTAATACTCGAACGAGCATCAAGCTCGGAAGAGTACGTTCGCTTAACTCTAGTTGTCACTTATAGTCAGGATCAAATGGCCTAGTTATCTGTATATTAATGGCATAATGCACAGCACCAGATAAGTAGTGCAGTGTATTGTGCTAGAGATCACATATTGAAGTTCCCCTGTGGGACTAAAAAATGTAGTTTAAAAACGTTATGTAAAGTGTTGATTAAAAATGCCACATTCATAATGACCCACACTGTAAACTGATTGGCATATTATCCCTTTCCTGATGTGGCATTGTGTGGAGCAGACTCGGAAGCCATATTTGACAGCCGACACCTGCCTACAACAGCCACTTGGAAAATACAACTTGTCCTGCAGAAAACAAGCCCTCCTATACTTAGCTATGTTGCAATAGAAGTTAAATATTTACGATTTTTTTGAAAGTGAGAAGGGGATAAAAAAAAATTGCTGAACTACAACTCGTTCCACAAAAAAACAAGCCCCCCTACAGCTCTGTTAATGGAAAAGTAAAAAAGCGTCTTTGAACGCAGTCAAACAAAAAGATAATTTTTTAAAAAGTGTTTATTGTGCAATAGTAGTAAACCCTAAAAACATCAGACACTTGGTATCCCCATAATTGTACCGCACCAAGGAATACATTTATGTTACCTATACTGCATCGTGAGCGGCTCAAGAATAGAAACAAAGGCCGAATGCCCACGAACAGATTATTGCTGCGGAATTCACGGTCAGACACCCGCCATGAATTCCGAACCAATGTCTGTCCATAGACATGTCATATTAAATGATTCTTCCCTGCCCATGAGCAGAAATCAACTGCAATTTTCCGCTTGCGATTGAGAATCGCAGTATGTTCTAATTTATGCATAAAATCGCATGGCCAGCTTCCATTGTAGTGAAGCTGTGGAGTGCAGTGGAAGCCGTCCGTTCCGCGATACTGCCGCTGTGAGCACGACAGAAGCATTGCAAGAATCTGCGTCACCACTCAGCGCCGGCGTGCACTGCGCATGTGCGCCACCTCGCTGGCCAAAAGACTCGCGGCGGAGTATGGGGTCTCTGGGGGACGCCGGGTCTGATTCCGCTGCCAGGTTTTGCTGTTGGAATCTGACCCGGCCATGGGCATGAGGCCAAAATGTGTTAAATTCCGGTTTTGGTTGACGAAATAAAAAGTGATCAAAAAGTTGCATGTAGATGAAATATTACCAATGAAAACTGCAACTTGTCCCATAAATAACAAGCCTTCATGCAGCTCCAGAAAAATAAGGCCACTTTCACACGGGCGAGAAAATCATGAAAAAACGCTGAATTATGAAACCCACATGTTTCAATGGTTTCCTTCACATTAGCGATGTTTTTACTGATGCTATGTTTCGAGAATCGCGGTATGCCCCATCTTTCTGCAATTTGCGTTTTTCACATGTTTCTCTATAGGAGTCTCCTTTTTAATTTGTGATTTTTGTGCGATGCATTTTTGACATTAGAAACTGCTATTAGCCGTGATAAATTCGCAGGCAGCAGCCATGTGGTGCGCAATTTTTCACAAGAAAAAGAATCGCTGATGCACAAAAACTGCAGAAACAAAGATGCAATTTTGCCGCAATTTTCTCGTGGCGATATCGCGATTGACCAAGAGGCCTATGGGTTTCTTCACACTTGTGAGAAAATCTTTTTTTGCGCTACGCGAGAGTGGAAAACGCAGAATTATAAAACCCATGCTTTTTAATGGTTTAATTCACATCTGCAATGTTTTCACTCCTGCAAGATTTGTAAATTGCAGCATGCCCTATCTGCTCTTTTTTTATCACTCATGTTACCTTATTTTGTTTTATTGCATCACAATACACAAATTTGCGATTTTCGCGCAATGTGTTTTTAACATTAGAAACTATTGTCTATCGCAAGAAAAACGTGCAAGCGGCAGCAATGTTTTTGTAAACATCATGTTTTGCAACATGAGCAAAATTGTGACATTGCTGTGATTTTCTTGCGGCGATATCACGATCGCCAGTGTGAAGGAGACTTAAGTGTTATGGGTTGTTGAATGCAATAATAGGAAGTAAGTTGGATAAAACATAACAAAAACTACTGTATAAACTTCCTCCTTCGAAATGGAAAAAAAATGTTTTTCATTAAAGCCCAAAATGCGGCGCTCACTAAAGGGTTAAGATAATGCAGTCTTTGGCAGCTGATGTCCAGCCATTACCGCGCTGGCTTTGAGTCTTGCTAGTTCTGGAAGGTCTTCTTTATGTCTGTGATTTTTGCTTCCCCTGAATTGTTTTCGGCTGTTGCCGTCTACCAGAGCCGTAAAGTCCGACTCTTTCTGTTTAGATCACAACATTTTCTCGCCTACTTACCTCCGCTGACAAAAAGCTGTTGGAAGTTGAGTTACAGACCGGCATCAGCCGCATTGAAATCTTATCTCTTCAGCAGTTTGACACAGAATTTTCATTCTTGAAAAAAATTCGGTAAGTTTTCTATGTAATTAGTTAATTGGCCTTGTTATTAAAGACACAACATTTTTAAATAATTTTTGATCCACTGCAGTACCTGTCATGGCCTGCAGGATATCCCTGTATGGCTAAGGATAGGCTCACATCTGCATGTGTATTTGTGTCTGTCCCGCTTTAATGAAAATAATGGCAAGAATGGATCTGTCACAGAACGGGCACTGACTGCCCCCGATGGACCCCTCTGGCCGTAGTGAGGTTGGGCTGGTTTCTTCCAGTGTCCTGTCCATCATTTCACAGAATTTTTAATATTTTTTTTGCTTTTATGATGGAATCTGCAGCGGAGACTTTGACTCAGGTGTGTCTAGCCTTACTTCCCTTAGCCGACCAGGCTTCCAAATTTTTTAATACTTCTTTATTTTGCCTTCTGATTTTTGATGGATTTGTTACTTTCTCTTCCAAATTAGGGGTTTTCTAGAATCTTCATCTGGAAATATAATACTGATAATACAAACTGATTTTGCAGAAGGGTCCAAGGGAGCAAATCTCGTCGCATCAGCAAAGTAAGTTGATACAATATGTGCCTCCTGTAATGATTGCTTTCCCTCACTGAGAAATATTAAATGGATTATTAAATGGATTCATATGGATTATTAAATGGATTCATATGGATTATTAAATGGATTCCAGCACCACTGTCAGTTTGGATGATACAGGAAGCAGATCATTCCGTCCGTACAGCAGTGGCCCAATTTGGTAGTGCAGGCGCAGTTGTTATTGAATTCAATGGATAGATCTTCAATACGAAAAAAATCCTCTAAGTCCAAAAAATCAACAACATTATTAGGGTTCAGTTTTACACTGCATCCATCCCTAACCCTGCACAGCCTTGAGGTGGGGATTTTGGGAGTATGCAGTTTATGCAATGTAAAGCCGTACCTTTAAAATTGCAGTATTCCCAGCAAAATCTTCCTCTCCTTATGTCTCGCAGATGTGTGGGGTTTCAGATGCATGCAGTTTATATATTGTGAAGCCTAGACCTGCTAACTTCACATGGGCGAGTTTGATATCGGGCCTCCAATCACGGCCCAATATCACGCTCGACAGCATGCGATTTCCCCACTGATGCGGGATGTTTTTATATCAAAACCTCCTCACGTCACTTTCGAGAAGTACATAGGATCGCGGAATGTCTCCCTTATTGTTTTCAATGGGGAGGCCTTGCATCGCACTCGTGTGCACCTAGCATATAGTGTGATGCTCCATGAAAACAATGGGCGATCCGAGACACACTCAAAGATAGGATGTGCAGCGACTATCACTCATGTGTATGACCCCATTCAAAAGAATAGAAAATCCAACTTTGAAAAGAGGCAAACGGCACTCGGCAATGGATGATTACCGCTGACCGCGACTATGTATGGTAACTCAAAGGTGCTTCTGCCTGAATTAAAGAATCTCAAATATCCAAAAAAGAAAGAAGAAAAGGCGTCACTCCTTGGTATTCAAAATTATAGCAGCACTTTATTATATATCAGATAATAGGTGCAAAAACAGGACGCGGCACACAAAAAATAGGCAAAAGCGTCACAGATTAAGGCGTGAGAAAGCGTCATGTGACTTTTTTGTGCACCGTGTCACATTTTTCCATCTGCTATTTTAGCATATGTAATAAAGTGCTGCTATCATTTTGGATACCAAGGACTGTCGCCTTTTCTGTCCTTTCTGGATATTCAAAAGAATGGGGTTTATATTTGTGCGAGATTTGTGTCTCACACAACAACCTTATAAAACCTGGTGCCGAGGCTAATTACAACCTAGATTAACAAGGCTGATGCTGATTTTGAATTAGTGCAATTCTCATGGATCATAACAAAGGATTAAAGGGCATCTGCTGGCGTGCTTGCAGCTATTAAACCAGTACTACAACAGAGATGCTGACATGGAGGACCGGCTACACATACCTCCTCTACAGCTCCAAAATCCTGTTTTCAGATTGCCATGTGCTGTAGGTAAGTCACCCCGGAGGGATCTGATGAGCTGTTCACTGGCGGATAGCAGTCCGGGGTTTCTGTAGTAAGTGATCGTCAATCCCTCTCCCTAGCTCTTGATTGGCAGCCAGCGTCATTCTTTAGCTATCAATAAAGAGCCAGGGGGAGCAGGTTGATGATTACTTACTGCAAGAAGCCCAAGATCTAGCAGTGACCTACTCATTGGACCAGTCTGATGTGATTTACCTACAGCGTGCATTGGTTTAAAAAAGAGGATTTGGGGGCTCTTGAGGTTCAGAGAAGGTACGTATAGCTCGTCTACTATGTCAGCATCCCCGTTGTGCCACTGGTGTCGTAGCTGCAGGGACGCTGACAGATGTGCTTTAACTGCAGTGATTAAAAATGCTTAAAGGGGTTCTGTCATAAAAAAAAAATTATACATAATATTTACCTATTCCTCCTTCATCAGTCTACTTACCAGATCTTCAACTCGCCGATCTTCTCCTGTCTCCTGAAGTCCCCTCCCCCCGGGTCACCTCACCTCCAGCCGGTTGATTCCTCTCCTTCCTGTGGGGTTACGTACATTCACAGGCAGTCTTCTTCCTGCCGGCCAATGTACCTTACGTCACAATTCACAGCCTAGCACAGAGTGCCGATCTACTTCAGAGACTGTGCATGTCTCAATAATAGATCAGAATTCCTTCCTAGGCAGTGAACGCTACATCACAGGAACGTTACCTTCACTGACCCGGCCGGAAGAGAATGCCAGGAATGCAGCCTTCATAACAAGCCAGCTGAGTGTGGTGAGGTGACCCCGGGGCAATACAGAAACTCAGCAAGGAGAAGATGTGTTAAGGAGACTGACGGGGAAGAAATAAGGGAGTATGGAATTTTTTTTCTAATGACCAAAGCCCCTCTAAGCTCAGTTTGGGCAAATATATACAACCCGGATGACTTGTTTTTCACTGTGGGCCTTTCTCATGTGTTTCTCTGGATGGCAGTTGGATGAACGGACCTGGATTCAGATCCCCTCTCCCCCTTTTCTCTTTGTTGCTTATCCTTTTTTTTCTTTGTTTCTCTAGCAAGCCATATAATTTGATAAGAATGGTCCTTTCGTAAAGCTACTCTGGTTGTCCGGCACATTGTGCACATCCCAGCATGGCCATTTCCAAGCTCTAAAAGAGAACTAGAGTAGTTAGTGAAGGATCCTGTATAGAGACAGTAGCTCTCATAGCCTATATTATTAGTAGCTGCTAGACCGCCCCACCGTCCTATAGTCCTAACCCCATGCAAAAATTACGCAAGAGTGCAGGTAAGGAACCTACTTTCCTACCAAGTCGTACTGAATGTGGTGGTATTGTGAGATTAAATGATTCCATGTTCACAGGATAGGGGATAATTAGCTGTTCAGTGCAGTTTCTACTGCTGGTACCTCCATTGATAGCCGGGATGGGCATACTGTCTTCCTGGAGAGACTGGCAAAGTGAATTGAGTGGCAGTGCGCATGGTCAGCCACTGCTCAATTAATTTCAGTGAGAATGCTGGAAACTGCCTCATGCTTGAACTCTGCTATTTTTCTCTGTAGTGAACGGAGCGGTGGCCGGCCATGTGTGCTGCCACTCCATTCATTTTGCCAGTCTCTCGGGAAATATGGTACACCTATTCTGGTGATTGGTTGGGGGTCCCAGCGGTAGGGAATATCTTAAAGTTTTTAAAGGGGTATTCTGGTAACATTAAGAAGAAATACTTGGTCACTAACTGCACCTTGACCCTTATAGGCTTAGGAATGTTGTAAATAAGTACTATTTTATCATTATGCTACTTCTATAGTGTCAATGAGTAAAAGCCAGTATACCCAGGCCAACATTACTAATAATAATGCTATATAAGGGTGAAATAATGCCACAATATGATCACATAGCGATGAAGTAATACCCTCATAGTGTTACTAAGCAAAACACTACACAAAGACCAATCGCAACCATACAGTGACCATAGAGCGGTACAGATGTTGTTATTGACATATCCCTACTGTTGGGCTACGCAAATTGTATGAATATGTATAAGGATGTAGCTCCCTGCAAAATTCCATGTTAAAAGGGTAGGATCTGTAGATAGCAGCTTTACGGAGGCGCCCTGCAGACTGTATAATTGGTTACAGTATCATTATATCCAATGATTACAGGTGTAGTCGGGTGACTCTGGTTTCAGTCACTCATCTTTTCTTCTCTTCTCAATCAGACCGCAATAAAGATTTCTCTTGGCCAGAACTTGTCTCTACAGAATTTAACATACAGATATCTTTAGATCCCTGCTTTTTCCAGCCTCCATCCTACATTTTCCATACCTCTACACAATTGCCCCAATTAGTAATAAGGTGCCCCACAGTCCTGCATACAGTAAAATAGGCCCCTTTTTTTGCTTTATTGTTAATACTGACCTCCCAATCTATAGTGCCATAGTCACATTAGTGCCTCCTGTAGGCTCCACACAATACATGCTGACTTTTGTATCCTCACACAATAATAATGTCCTTTATGTGTCCCTTTCAGTAATGATTCCCCTTTTATGGCTCCACTCACTAATAATGCCGTTGTTTTGGCCCTACCCAAGAATGCCTCCCTCTTGGCCCCTCTCACTAATAATGCTGTTGTTATGACCCTGCATATTAATAATGCTTTGAGCTGTAAAATAAAAGAAAAACTCTCCTTTCTCGCTTCCCTCGGCTCTTCAGTCTCTCTCCTTCCCTCTTGACCTCACCGGTGTCTGCTTGCCTCCCGACAGGCGGTCACATGCTGTGTAAGCACATGGCTGCTGCATCCAGTTACTGGCTTCAGCCTTATGTTGAGGCCAGAAATTGGTCACAACAGACAGTATATGATCGGCTGTCTGGAAGTTAGTAACTGCAGCTTGGACCCCAATGAAACTTCCACACCATAGCAACTGTTATGGCTGAAAAGATGGTAGGTACGCTCCTGAATTACGTGATTTGTACATATTTTGTTTTTGATTCCTTCTCCTTAGATACTCTGCTGTGAATGAAATCAACAAGTTAAATCTCCATGGAAAATGCGTTTTCATCTACTTTATAACCAAACTACCAAGAATTAAAGGTGGAACATCGTATGTGGGCTTCCGGGGAGGTAAGACGCAGCTAATAGGATTTTCATAATATAACTTCCTAAAATGTTCAATGGAGTAGTTAGGTGGGGAATGGTAACTGGTGGTCCCCTGAATGGCAAAGGGTGGGGCGGGGTATTTACATAATGGGCTAAGGCAGTAAATTTTTGCTAACTGGTTAAAGTACCTTTACACGGATGACTATCGGCCAAATAATTGCTCAGAAAAGTCGTTAAAGCGTGCGATCAACAGGGACGCTTTACATGGAGCGATTCTTGTTCGTTGGTTGTTTGCTGAGATATCGATTATCGGGGAGTCTCCCATGCAAAATCGATGACAAGTCATTCAAATATGAAGGACTTTTAGTTTACACCACTTTTTGATAAGCTGAAACAAAACTACTTGCGACTAGTGAGCAAATTATCGTTCGTCACCCTGTTGGTGGCCGTGTTTGCACTTTTTCAAGCGACTATTTGGCTGATGGTCATACCATGTAAAGGTACCTTGAACTCTTGCTCTTCAGGGCTAAGCTCTAGGCAACTCTAAAGTTCTTACATAATAATTAGTTTGGTCTTTATTTCTTGGTCCAGTATCTCCATCAAGTCTTCTACTCGTAAACCTTTGGTAGCAACCATTACTCCTCAGTGGTGGGCATCTGCTATGGTGTGTTGGCATATTGCTGTACCTGTGTGCCAGAGCTGTTAGTTTCTATTAGACCCGGCAGAACTCTGTGACAAGTGTTTAATGTCAGGGCTCTCTTTGATATGGCAGTCTCCTGTAGGAAACCTATAGTCTAGTGTAGTGATCATGTCAGTGCTGCTTACTTGAAAAGGGCCAATTTATCAAAGCTGCATGTAGTGTCTTAGACTACAGTAGCAACACACAATGTACATCAGGCAGTCAGAGAAGTGATCTGGGTTTGTCCAGGACCGAAGATTCGCTTTAAAGGTGTAAAAAAGATGGTTTATAAAGGCATCTATTTTCACAAAAAAGTGATTTGAATGTGATTATCGTGTTTCTCTGTTAGGTCTGTGGCAGTCCATACACATTGATGATTTGAGGAAATCTAAAGGTATGGTGACTGATGTAACAGCACTTCTGAAGTGTACCATTAGCCACTTGTTCAGTACTGCAGGTAAGTGTGCCAAGGCCGCTTGTAATAAATAATTAACTTGTCAATAACCGTGCCCCACGTGATAGATGGCCTATTACTTATGTCCCTTTTACACGGGCCGACCTTCGGGTAAACGACTGCACAAGCGCTAACGTCACGGCTAAGCTCCTTAGCGCTCGTGTAGAGCGTTTACACTGACAGACTCCACCGCTGGATCGTTGGCTTCTCGCTCACCTTCTATGTGAAGTGCTGACAGGGGAGCATTTAGACAGAGCAACAAGCCTGCGATAGGTTGTTAAGCTGAAAAGTCAGCTTAACAACCTATGAGCGAAAAGTGAGCAATTTTTGGGCATTTACACCTCACGATTAATGTTCAAATTCATTCGTTAGTGCTCTGGCGGGAACTGCTGCAGCTCCCCCGCCCTCACCAATCAGCTGCTCGTACGGGCGGCTCTCCTCCCCTGCTATGGAGCGGCCCGGCCGGCAGCTGTGTGAGAAGGATCACACATCCTCCTCACACAAAGTTTCTTTTGAGGATTTCTGAAACTCTGCACCTCAATTTACTCAACAACTTTTGAAGCCCTAACTCCCCAAATATGCCCCAGTAGCAAATTATTTTAAAAAATGATATTTAAGAAAACCATTTTGACCAAGAAAGAGGTAGATAAAATACATTCCTTTTTACTTACGTGGCTTATTTTTCACATTGTCATATATTTCATCACAAAATTAATGCAATATGCAAGCAAACTTTTCCCTTGCCCCTTTCTTCCCCCAGAGTTTGCCTAATGTTTCCCAGTGACAAATAGCTTTATTTAATGCAAAACTAATGGGGGAGCTCAAAATATATAGTTTTCCTATTTTCCTCCGCTAATACCTAGATGCGTCTTATCATCAGGTGTGTCTTATGAAGCGAAAAATACAGTATATAATTTTATGGGAAAAGAGGTCACTGGTTGTCCAATCGCTGGGACCCCCGGTGATCCTAAAATCGCACACCACAAATGCCCCATGTGAATTGACCAGCGGCGCTCATGCGTGACCATTGCTCTATTTCATTGATTTGGGACAGATGGAGATTGTAGAGTTCTTCGATCCCACTCGTCCCTTAGAAGTGAATGCAGCAGTCAGGCATGCTCATGGCTGTTCTATATGTAGGGGTATTTGGGGGTGTAGTTTTCAGGATTGCTGGAGGTTCCATTGGTTGGGCCCCCAGTGATCAGACATGTACGCCCCATCCTGTGGAGTGGAGATACATAAACCCCTGTAGATGACTATGTAAAGTGTGACGTACACTACAGCATGTGGCCACATTGCATTTCCATTGGATTTCTGAGTTGTGCTTTCCTTCAGTTGCAGAAGTTTCTGCCTGGAGTCTGCCCCTCGTAAATATAGTTTTATGCCTATTCCTGTGTTTTGCTCAGAAAGACTTAAGCAACAATGGCATAAAAAACTGCATTTGTGGTTCCAACCATTAACTGCATCAAAGCTAAACGTTCGAACTTTGCGGAGCTGGTCGAAATATTCCTGAAAATACAATTACGTTTCTGTTATTTGACGCAAATTCCTAATTTTTTGAAAACCTTTAATTTCTCAGCAAAAGCATCTGCAAGGGACGAGGAAAATACAAATGTTACCGACGAAACAGCGATGGAAGTAGAAGCCTCTGTATCTGATGACCATGAAGGATATGCAAGCAATACAGAGGATGTCCATGTGATGGGAACGGATCAAGAGGTGAATAAAACTGAGATCAAAGCTGGAATAAACGGAATACATAAACCTGATGGATCTTCACCGGCTACTTTTGAGAATATAGAAATACTTTCAGATCTCTTCAATGGAATCTTATTACGTTAACCCCCTAGTAGTCACATTAAGGGCTTATTCAGACGTGCGTATTTCGGCCAGGTTTTCACGCCCAGCCGATATACATTGTCCCTTCCAATCATCGGCTCTCTGCTTCTCTCCTCCCCTCCAAGCAGTTTGCAATGGGAGTGGGCGGGACCGGGGCGCATCTACGCTCCTGCCCCTTGTCCATAGCCAGCAATGGGAGTGAGCTTAGCTCCGCCCCACCCCCTCCCATTGTAAAACACAGGAGTGGAGGAGAGAGGCAGAGAGCCGGTGAGAGAGATGGAAGTGGGGACTGCTTAGATGAAAGCGTATATCCACTCGATATACACTTGTGGGAATAAGCCCTAAATTTGGAAAAATACCCCTGAAAATCTTTGTATTGTAGATATTGAATTTGTCATGTACGACATCTTGTATTTTGTTTTTATAGGAACCAATTTCTGGTACATATAATTTATTAAATACATTTTATTCATGTTTTGCTGTAAGGCAATGGGGAAAAAAGCAATTTTACCATTATTTTAGATTTACTTTTACGGTGTTCACTATGTGGTATAATTATTATGTAAACTTTATTCTATGGGTCAGTACAATTATGAAATCACCAAAATTATTATATTTTACTATATTTGCATAAAATCACAGAGGTGAGGAAAAAGAAAAAAAAAAAAAACACATTCACTGAAAAAGCCAAAAATACAATACCTGAAGGTCTGCAAAGCAGACACGGTCGCCATAGGCACGATCGCCATAAGGCAGGCACAATCGCCACCGGCACAATCGCCGCAGGGCAGGCGCAATGGCCCCAAGCCCCGAAGATATGCAGTCAGCCAGACAACAATGTGTGGAGGAGCAGCTTGTTCCTGGCAGGCTAATATGCAGTCACCCACTCAACCCAGCCCAGATGGGGAGGAGTGACTGCATATACTAATAGCCTGCACATGTGAACGATACCAAAGATGTCAGCCATAGATGGGTGGTGACCCACCATACAGGATATCAACCCTGGCTGATATGACAGCGGGTTGCCCTGTATCTCCAAGGTGGGCCACACTGGCTGACATTTTGGGCTCCCCCACCAAACTAGCAAACCACATACAAAGATACTAATGCATACTAATAAAATGCTGGTGTTGGTACTGCATTTTGGCCAAAACGCATAGGCTGACGGACCGCGTCGAGGTCACACCGCTTCCGTCAGTACCTACGCTAACTCACAATAAATTACATAAAATCACAGAGGTGAGGAAAAAGAAAAAAAAAATACATTCACTGAAAAAGCCAAAAATACAATACCTGAAGGTCTGCAAAGCAGACATGGTCGCCGTAAGCACGATCGCCATAAGGCAGGCACAATCGCCGCAGGGCAGGCGCAATGGCCCCAAGCCCCGAAGATATGCAGTCAGCCAGACAACAATGTGTGGAGGAGCAGCTTGTTCCTGGCAGGCTAATATGCAGTCACCCACTCAACCCAGCCCAGATGGGGAGGAGTGACTGCATATACTAATAGCCTGCACATGTGAACGATACCAAAGATGTCAGCCATAGATGGGTGGTGACCCACCATACAGGATATCAACCCTGGCTGATATGACAGCGGGTTGCCCTGTATCTCCAAGGTGGGCCACACTGGCTGACATCTTGGGCTCCCCCACCAACTAGCAAACCACATACAAAGATACTAATGCATACTAATAAAATGCGGGTGTTGGTACTGCATTTTGGCCAAAACGCATAGGCTGACGGACCGCGTCGAGGTCACACCGCTTCCGTCAGTACCTACGCTAACTCACAATAAATTACATAAAATCACAGAGGTGAGGAAAAAATATATATTTGCACAATATTAATACTTTTTCTTTTATGAATTTTTTTTCGTTAAAAAAAAAAGACTGTGTGGTGCCGACAGAGCGATATGTGGGCTTGGTTTTTGAGGGATAAAACATGTAAGTTTTATTTGTACTGTTTTTAGATGTATACAAGTTTTTTTTGTTTTTTGTTTTTCATGTCTTGCCCAAGCAAGATAAACAGAAAACAGCTCTTTTGGCCTTTTCAATTTTTTTAGATGAAATATACCATATTGGATAAATGTATTATTTTATAGCATGTGATGTTATGATTGTGGTGATACTTATTATGGTCACCTGCACACGGGTGGACTTGCATTGTGCAATCCAGAGCAGGCATCTGCCTCCAGATTCTGCAGCAAATACTGCCCATAGCATGCAATGGAAAAGTTATTCTTCATGCACACAAGTGGAAACCAATTGCGATTTCTTCTAGCTGATGAAAGATCGCACCATGCTCCATTTTTGCACGGATTCTGTGCGGACTGCTTCCATTGAAGTCAATGAAAGCCGTCCAATCTGCGCAACTTCCGCAATTGACTTTGTGGAAAGGTCGCGGATTTAGTGTCATCGGAAGCAGGATCTTGAATAAAAAAGTTGTACTGCGCATAGCCGACGGCGAGCCGTGCTGACCATCTGCAGTACAGATTGAAGAAAAGAGAGCACGTACGCGCGGATGATGCTGTGACATGTGGCCTATCTGTAGTTGTTTTGTTCTTTTGATTTTCTCAATACTTGAAGCCTTGTGAGAGTAAAAAAAAACTTTTCTGTAAAAACGTTTAGATCTAAGAACTTAAAGGGTTGTCTCACCAAAACCTATCTTCGTTGGTCCCATTGATGTGATGGGAGAAGAGGTGCATATGTGTGTCCTCCAATGCCACACTTTGGGAGGTTCAATGGCTGCATTCTCGGGATCACTGGGGGTCCTAGCCGTCAGACACTCCATCAATTGGCAAGTTATCGCCTTTCCACAGGATAGGGGATGACTTTCTCTGGTGGGACCAATCTTGAATTAGATCTAGTTAACCACTTGTATTCATTAATGTTATAATTATAACTGATAGATCTTACCTCGATGGTAATACCTTCCCATGTATTTGCAGATGCTGGATACCACTACTCTCATCAGAAGCTGTGTCCAGAATGCTATAGGTTTGTTAAGAGATGAGGAAAGTATCAATAGTCGCAGCACCCGACGGATTGAAATCCTGATAAACCTGCTGAGTGCAGAGAATGAACTGAACGGTAGGGTCACCGGCTCGCATAGAACTTTTTTTTACAAGTAAATAATATATTTATTTTTTTACTAACGTTATGCATATATCATAAGGAATGCAGTCAGCCCCACAATCGTTTCTGTGGCAGAATGCTGAATGTGACATTAAAACCAAAGGGTGCAAAGGCTCAAAAAAGTTCTGTGCCCCCACCCGAGAATTTAAACTCAGTCAATAAAGTTGAATTTTGATTTGTCCAGTTTCAGGACAAAATTCTGTCCAGTTATAGGAGGGGGAAATCTAATACCTGCAGTTAGTTTTCTGCGCCGTTGTCCCTTCAATTCGTGGGTTCTAGGTAGAGATGAGCGAGCACGCTCGGTAAGGTCAGTTACTCGAGCGAGCATCGAGCGTGCTTGGGGGGCCGGGGGGGGGGGGGGGTAGGAGAGAGATCTCTCTCACTCTCCTCCACTCTCCCTTCCGCTCTCCCCTGCCGCCCCCCGCTGCACACCCGAGCACGCTCGGACGAGGAGGCAGTTACTCCAGAAGAGTGATGCTCGCTCGAGTAACTGACCTTACCAAGCGTGCTCGCTCATCTCTAGTTCTAGGCCTGGTTTACAGTTCAACATGGCTGTTGCAATCTTCTGACTACCTGATCTACACAGTGTGTTAGTAGTGTTAGAATACAGATGCACTGCATCTGCTTTCTGATTGTCTGGCACTGCTCACAGATCAGTACTGGCCATTTAATCCACGGTGTGCATTAGGTAGTTGGAAGATTGCAGCCGCCATCTTATATGACTGAAAACCGGGCTTGGAACTAGCAGATTGAAGAGGTAATGGCACAGAAGACCAATTCTTTAAAAAAATAAAATAAAAAAAATGTGTGTTTGATGCTCAATTGTTAAATTGTCACAAAATTTGCAAATATCCTGTGCTTATGCGATAGCCAGTGCGATAACTAGCAAACGTACAAGTCACTTTATTTACCTAGAATTATGTTGTTGCACGGAAAAATCCCTCTAAAGTGCTGGCCACTGGAAGTCTCCTTCCCTTCTAATTTGCTGCCTATTGCCTGTTAAGTAATGCCCATCTATAGTAAGGCCTTAGTCACACGGGCGTTTTTTCACGCGATTTGCGCATCGCATGACGGATGCGCAAGCGCAAATCGCGTGACCGGCGCCGAAAAATCAGCCGAAAAATCGCCCCAAAATCTGCTGCTAGCCGAGTTTCATTAGAAACGGGCCGGAGCTGTCCAGCGCATTGCATTCAATGGAGCCAGCAATACAGCCGGCTCCATTGAAAGCAATGCGCTGTGGGCGAGTCCGAGATGAATTGTCGGGAAGGGCTTAAATATATAAGCCCTTCCCTGCAATTCATCCTAAAATGTGTTAAAATAAAAAAAAATTGTATACTCACCTTTCCGCTGCAGCTGGAGTCCTGCCGCGGCTGCTGTCAGGCTGTGACCAATCAGAGGCAGGGCTCACTCACACACCCATTCATGCTGGTCCCGCTGAGCCAATGAGAGGCAGCAGTCACTCACCCATTCATGAATTCATGAATGGGTGTGTGAGTGAGCCCTGCCTCTGATTGGTCAGGCTGTGACCAATCAGAGGCAGATCATTCAGCAGGCGGGGATTTTAAAGCCCCTCCGGCTGAATAGTGCCGAGAAGCAGTTCAGGAGAACTGACAGCGGCCGCGGCAGGACTCCAGCTGCAGCGGAAAGGTGAGTATACAATTTTTTTTATTTTAATACATTTTGGGATGAATTGCAGGGAAGGGCTTATATATTTAAGCCCTTCCCGACAATTCATCCCGCGCACGCCGGCAGCCCATTGCTTTCAATGGAGCCGGTTGTATTGCCGGCTCCATTGAATTCAACGGGCAAACATCGTTCTTCCCTGCCACAGCTGTTACAGCTGTGGCAGAGAAGAATGATTTGTCTTCTATATGTTCTCAATGGGGTCGGTGCTGCTGCCGCCGGCCCCATTGAGCGCATATACAGAAGAGAACAGGAATCGCAGATCGCAGATAGGTGCGATCTGCAATTTCTGTTCTATAATTTATCGGACGAGCGCATAAAAAGTGCTCATGTGTCCGATACCATTGCAAAGCAATGGTTTTATAAAATCGCCGGACGCATGCGCAAATTGCGGCTAAAAACGCCCGTGTGACGAAGGCCTAACAGAGATATGGAGGGAAAACAGGAAGTGGACGAGGGTGATGACCTAGGCTGCTCATAGAGGTCTGTGAAAAGTAGAGGAGAGGAGGGAGAGGCATTCCCACACAGATGTTCTGTTGCTATCCTTTGAATGAGTTTCAACTGCTGAAATCACATCTACCCTGCTCAGTACTGCTGTACACTGTTCTCCGTGTTGATTTTCATTTCTTTTGATGTGCTATAGAGAGTTAGGGAGCCAAATATGTTATTTTCTCCATGTGCAGTATAAAGAAGACATTAGTGCAGGCAGCTTGTTTACACCCATCAGGTCAGAGTCATCTGAAAATATCCTATATAGCCTGTAACAGAGCAAACTGGTGATAAATGCTGGATAGATATAGTGTTATTGCTCATGTATTGCACAAACACTGCTGCTTTTTCTGAAAAGTCACCTGAAAAGCAGGTACGTTTTAACTTTCATCATATTGTTTTCCTTTTTTCAAGGCTCCTTTTTAAAATATCTGAAACTTCGTCTGCATAACATGTTGAAGACTCAAGAAGAAGAGTCACTTCATCCTGCAGACTGGGTTGTACGAGAGGCTGCAAATCTAGATTCACTGCAGGAAGCTGGGACTTTCAGGTACTGTACTACAAAATTCTGGGTGTGAAACTACCCTAAAGTATTCCAATAAAGGATAACATCTAATTAAAAAAGATTTTTTTTTCTTGTCCATGTCATTGGGGAACACAGCAAGACCCTGGGTATAGCTGCTGCCACTAGGAGGCGACACTAAGCACAAAAAGGGTCACTCCTACCAGCTATACCCTCCTGCAGGCACTGAGATAAAGCAGACCTTCCTTAGCAGGTCCATTTTTATTTTTTTGTCGCCTTTTTTTTCTTTGGACTGCGAATAAAGGGTGGAATTATCTATCTTCTTCCCCATCGATAAGGGAATATAGTGGAGGCTCTTACACCGCTGTTACCTCTCTACCTTTACGAAGAAAAGGGGGCACAGCGGATCACTAAATCCCGTGATCTGCTAGTTATCCCTCCCTCTCCAAAGGGGTGACTCTGCTGGGCTTGGAGAGACCTATCTACATACCAGAGAAGGAAGACCAGAAAGGGAAATATAAAGCACTCCTTTTCCCCTTCAAAATAAAGTCATCTACTATGTGCTGGACTTTGGGCCGCGGTTCCCTTTGCCTTGGCACAATCTTTAATTTAAGGCTGCAGGGTTGCATTGAGAACACGGGCCTCTTCTGCTAGTCACCATCATTAATTTAGGCCATCCCCCCCACCCTTGATGCCATAATTTTATTTAGGCCACAGTGCTGCTCCAGGCCTCGGATCCTTCCCCCTTGACACCATCATTAATTCAGTAAGTGGTGCTCCTCCAGGCCTTGGACCATTTCTCCCAGTGCCTTTCTCAAGTTAGGCCGCTAAGTTCCATACAGGCCGCAGCACCATCATTTCTTTGGGCTGCAGTGCTACGCCCAGACCGCGACCACCCTCTCTACACCTTTTTAGTTAGGTCCTGGCTTCAGGCCTTCGGAGCTGTATGTAGTAATGGGCAGGACTTCCAGCATGGCACGCATGCACAAGTTAGGGGCCTCCTCCCTTTCCTCACTGCACGTTGTATTCATTTGCTGCTCTTCTGCTCAGCCTCTGCTTCCCTAGCACATCCTTGAACCACCTGTGCCAGCCCTGGAGACCCCTTCTCTATCTGCCTAGGCTCCACCAGCAGCAATCTTCTACTATTGTATATGTATCTCCTGGGGTCCTGGCTGCTCAGTCCCCTTTTCACGCACCTGTTGCAAATGTTCTCTTTAAACTGCTGTTGGTTCCCCTGTACACCACATAGTCAGCAACCTGCCTTAGTCCCAATACTTTCTGCATAAAAATATATAGCGGATTAAGATATACATATTAGAGGCGGGACAAGCCTAGAGCCACCAGTCAATTCTGTTTAAGAGCAAGAGCATATAGAATCATAGACTGGTAGAGTTAGAAGGGATCACTAAATTATCCCAGACAGATATTTGTCCAGCCTTTGTTTGAACACTTCCATTGAGAACATCTCGCCTCCCGTGGTAACCTGTTTCACTCATTGATCTCCCACTGTCAATATCTAATCTGTGTCTCCTCCCTTTCAGTTTCATCCCATTGCTTCTAGACTTTCCTTAGGCAAATAAGAATAGGGCGGATCCCTCTGCACTGTCAGAGCTCTTCAGACATTTGTAGACCGCTATTAAGTCTCCTCTCACCCTTCTTTTTTGCAAGCTAAACATTCCCAGATCCTTTAACCATTCCTCATAGGACATGATTTGCAGACGGCTCATCATCTTGGTAACTCTTCTCTAAACTTGCTCCAGTTTGTCTGTCTTTTTTTAAAAGTGGAGTGCCAGGAACTGGACACAGTATTCCAGATGAGGTCTGACTAAGGAAGAGTAGAGGGGATAATGACCTCACGTGATCTAGACTCTATGCTTGTCTTAATATATCCGAGAATTGTGTTTGCCTTTTTGGCTGCTGCATCACACTGTTGACTCATGTTCAGTCTATGATCTATTAGTATACCCAATTATTTTTCACATGTGCTGCTTAGCCCAATTCCTCCCATTCTGTATGTGCTTTTTTCATTTTTCTTGCCCAGATGTAGGACTTTGCATTTCTCCTTGTTAAACACCATTCTGTTAGTCGCCATCCACTGTTCAAACTTTTCTAGATCTTTTTAAATACTCTCTCTCCTCTAGTGTTAGCTATCCCTCCTAGCTTTGTGTTGTTGGCGAATTTGCTCAGTTTCCCATCAATTCCCTCCTCCAGATCATTTATAAAAATGTTAACAACCCCAGGCCTAGAACAGAGCATTGCGGTACCCCACTTGACACATTTTTCCACTTGGATGTGCAGCCATTTATGACCAGTCTTTGAGTACGATCACTCAGCCAGTTGTGAATCCACCTAACAGTTGCCTGTCAATTCCATGTTTGGTCATTTTTTTCAATACGTATGGTATGAGATACTTTATCAAATGCTTTACTAAAGTCAAGATATACTATATCAACCCATTTGGTGATTCTGTCATAGAAGGAAATTAGATTAGTCTGGCATGACTTGTTTGTTACAAACCCATGCTGGATCTGGTTAAGTACTCCATTTTTATCCTAGTACTTGCTGTTTAATAATTTGTTCAAAGATCTTTCCTGGTATAGAAGTCGGGCTCACAGGCCTGTAGTTTCCTGGATTCATCTTCTTCCCTTGTTTGAAGATGGGGACAACATTTGTCCTTTTAAAATCTTTTGGGACTTCTCCTGTTCTCCAGGAATTTTCAAAGATTATGGCAAGTGGTTCATATATTACCTCTGCTGTTTTCTTTAGTATCCTATGATGTAATTCATGGGAGGGGTGGCACATTCTGCAAAGGGGCAGCAGTACATGCAGCCTGAGAAGAATCTAACGCTCCTCTATGTGTATGCATATTTTATTCCTCGGTTCTTCTGGCACAACTATGATTTTCTGTGCGATTTTTAAATTGCCTCAGGAGAAGCCGGATATATCGGCTAGTGTATATGTGTATGTATATACACTAGGGACGACAACCCTGGCAGGAGGGTTGCCCCATATGGTGAAGGATGCGCTGGCATAATCTGGAGTGGCGCACAAAGCTGCAGAAGCAACACGTGGATGTCTGCTGGGGTCACTCACCTTGGGATCGCTGACCTCTCACATAAAAATGGCGCACCACACGTGTTGAAACTCCAGAGGATTTCCTTATCTGGCTCCTGCCAGCCTTTTTATTTGTCATCACCACAATCACAAATAACATAGTTCATATGCACCCCACCTGGGTGTGAGTCCAGGGTTGTCGTCCCTGTGTGACTCTGGCCTTTGCTAGGCCACCAGCCTGCAGCACCTCAGCTCTGCTGCACTGTGCCTCTACCCACCTGATTCTGGCAGGAACAAGCCCTTTTCTAGTTCCTGCTCAACCTCTTTGTGTTAACCCTCGCACCGGAAGTCCTGTCTGCAGCCCTCTACAGGCCCTTCTGTGTACTGCACTACTACAATATATATATGTGTGTGAGTATATGTATGTATATATATATATATATATATATATATATATATATATATATATATAATGTGTGTGTGTATATGTATATATATTTGTGTGTGTGTATGTATATGTGTGTGTATATATATATATATATATATATATATATAATGTGTGTGTGTATATGTATATATATTTGTGTGTGTGTATGTATATGTGTGTGTATATATATATATAAGTACGCGTGTGTGTGTGTGTATATATATATATATATATATATATATATATATATATATATATAATATGTGTGTGTATATATATATATATATATATTGTGAGACGGTGACCGGCAAAGTGCTGGAGGGCAGGTATGTGTCACCTAGGATGCTCTCCTATGAGGCCTTGGGGAGCGCTTGGGCAGATGCGTGCCACCGAGCAGCCTGGGCTCGGTGGAGGAAGCCGGCAGTATTGTGTTAGTAGCATTAAGCCACTAACATGTTGTAGTATGTAAGTGGCTCCAAGCCACATAATCCGGGCCGGCTTTTCTGGAGTGACCAAAGTGAAGGGTGGGATGGTCACTCCCACGTACCAGGTGGGGCTGGTACCAGGCCATATAAAGCCTGGGCCTACAGGGCCAGCAGGAGAGCTGAGACCTTTGCAGGTCTGAGAGTCCTGGCTGGCTGTGTGCAGGAGCCATTTGTGTTACCAGTGTGTAGACAGGGACGCTACATGTATAGTAAGTGCTCAGACGAGCAGGATTTATGTTATGTTTGCCTGATGTTAAGGCCTGTATTTTGCTTTTGTTTGCTTGGAAATAAACCCAGGCAAAAGCCTGGACTAAAGACTTTATCGCAAGTGTCACTGTCTCTGACTGCTTATGCCCAGGTTGCTACCGATCCTAAACGCTAATCCCTCACATATTGTGTTTGGATGCGGGCAGCGGTCTTAAAGAGACATACACCAATTAATGGACATTTTGCTGCAGCAGCTGGAGAACCGTTGCTAAGGGCAACCGCCCGAGAGAGATTGACTGGAGAGTGCTGTAACCCCCCATGTCCTGGGTGAAAGCTGCAACGGCACAGCCATCAGATACAGCCAAGATGGAGGATCTGATGAAACAGCTGACGCTAATGACGGCGACCCAGCAAAAAGTCCATGAGGAGGCCATGAGAGCTCAGGCCGAGACTAATGCTCTACTGGTGGAAGCCAATCGTTTAGCCTTGCAGGAGCAACAGCGGGTTAACCAACAGCTGCAAGAGCAACTCCGGGCGGTGGCGCAAAGTGTGCAGAGATCGTCTGGTTCGCTCCCCACCACCCGTACCGCGGTACAGGCGGCCTTACAAAAGATGACACCCACTGATGACATCGAGGCCTATCTCGCGGTCTTTGAGAGAGTGGCCGAGAGGGAGAAGTTACCGGCGCCTCAGTGGGCTGAGGTAGTAGCGCCTTTCCTGACGGGAGAACCCCAAAAGGCCTACTTCGACCTCGGTGAGCAGGATGCTAAGGACTATAATAGGCTCAAAGGTGAGATCCTGGCACGCTTGGGCGTGGACACCCATGTGCGGGCCCGACGCGTACACGCCTGGACTTTCACGGACGACCTACCAGCTCGCTCCCAGATGTATGACCTGTTCCACCTGGTGAGAAAGTGGCTGCAGCCGGAGGAGTCGTCCCCGGCAGAGATCGTACAGAAAGTGGTTCTGGATAAGTTTATACGCTCGTTGCCCCCCCGCAATCCAGCGCTGGGTGGGACAAGGAGGTCCCCAGGACGTGGACCAACTCGTGAGCCTCGTTGAGAGGTATAAAGCCACGGAGGACTTACTGCAAGCCGTGCCTCCTCGACGTTCCAACCCCGGGAACAGCAAGTCGGCTGGAGCCCCTGGTAAGACTGTTCCATATGTAATGGGTGTCAAAAGTGTCCCAAGGGGAGGCGGCTCAGAGGGGGATCATGTGGGACAGAAGAGGAGTCCCAACTGGACAGTCCGGTCCCGGGTAGAACCCCAAGGGGACCGGGGCCCCATACTATGTTGGCGCTGTCGTGAGCCCGGGCATGTTGCCGCCAACTGTCCACTTACCGTGGAACCCATGGACTGTGACTCTGCCCGGCGGAGGTCGATGTTCGCACGGCCAGTGTGTTCTGCAGAGACTGCGTCAGAGACTGATCGACCATTATGTCACCTAAAGGTGAATGACTTTGCGGTGACAACTCTACTGGACTCGGGGAGCTTGGTTACGCTGGTGCACTCCAGCCTGGTCGACCCCACAACCTTCACCAGCCGTCGCATGGGGGTTGTTTGTGTGCATGGGGACACCAAGGAGTATCCTATTGCCCTTGTACGACTTGATACTCCGTGTGGACTTGCCACCCATGAGGTGGGCGTCGTAAAATCCTTAATGCACACCGTGATCCTCGGGAGAGACTTTCCCCTATTTTGGGACTTGTGGCGACACCGAGGGTCGTCTGCAAATAAGGCTCATGATAATGCAAATGTGTATGATGTGTCTCCCGAACCATTTGACCCTGAGGGTACGGTTCCAGCAGTAGGGGTGACCCAAGAGAATGGGGATAACTTTCCCTTAACAGTATTGGCGGGTGAGACGGAGGTACAGGATGAAGTAGTTGCTATGCCTGACTTAGAGGTCTCACGTGCCAATTTCGGAACTGAGCAGCTCCGAGACCCCACCTTAGTAAAGGCCAGGGAAAATGTTAAAGTACTAAATGGGGAGCCTCAATTCCCAGGGGCTGATACTGTGTTTCCACACCTTGCAGTCAACCAAGAATTATTGTATCAGGTTGACAAGGTCCGTGGGGAAGTTGTGGAACAGCTGGTGGTACCTCAGGCCTATCGTAGGATGGTCTTAGACCTGGCGCACAAGCATGTGCTGGGAGGTCATCTCGGGAGCGAAAAGACTAAGGAACGCATCCTTCAGTGTTTTTTCTGGCCGGGGGTACATGGTGATGTCAAACGTTACTGTGAGTCGTGCCCGGAGTGTCAGATAACAGCTCCTATGCCCCATTACCGGAGCCCCTTAGTGCCCTTGCCCATCATAGAGGTGCCGTTTGAGCGGGTCGCTATGGACCTAGTTGGGCCCTTGGTAAAGTCTGCCCGGGGTCACCAACATATCTTAGTGGTTGTAGACTATGCCACCCGTTACCCCGAAGCCGTTCCTTTACGCAATACGTCATCCAAGGGTATTGCAAAGGAACTACTTCACATGTTCTCCCGCACGGGCATACCAAAAGAGATCCTGACGGACCAAGGAACCCCCTTTATGTCAAAGATCATGAAGGAATTGTGTGAGCTGCTGAATATTAAGCACTTACGGACGTCGGTGTACCACCCACAGACGGATGGTCTGGTTGAGAGATTTAATAAGACCCTGAAAAGCATGCTAAAAAAGGTAGTCAATAAGGATGGGAAGGACTGGGACTGTCTGCTGCCATATTTGATGTTCTCAATCCGTGAAGTCCCACAATCCTCCACTGGGTTCTCTCCCTTTGAATTAGTGTATGGTAGACATCCCCGAGGGCTCCTTGATGTAGCTAAGGAGACCTGGGAACACGAGTCCACCCCCTACAGGAGTGTTATTGAACATATCTCCCTCATGCAAGATCGAATTGTGGCGGTCATGCCCATTGTTAAAGAACATTTACAGCAGGCTCAAGAAGCCCAGAGCCGGGTATATAACCGGTCCGCCAAGGTGAGAACCTTCAACCCTGGGGATCGGGTACTAGTGTTGGTGCCCACCCTAGAAAGCAAATTCCTAGCAAAATGGCAAGGGCCCTATGACATAATTGAGAAAGTCGGAGAGGTAAATTATAAGGTATACCAGCCAGGTAGGCGGAAACCAGAACAATTGTACCATATAAACCTAATTAAGCCATGGAAGGACAGAGAAGCCCTGACTGCAATTAGCACCCCCATGGTGCCGTCCCAGAAGTGTGCGTATCAGGCTCCCTGTCCAAATCCCAACAACAAGAGTCGAGGGAATTTATACAGCGTAATTCAGATGTGTTCTCTGATATACCCGGGCGTACTGGTGTCATAAAACACGACATTATAACTGAACCAGGGGTAAAGGTTCAGTTGAAACCGTACAGGGTTCCAGAAGCCCGCAGGCGAGCCATCTCAGAGGAGGTCAAGAAAATGCTAGACCTCGGAGTAATTGAGGATTCAAAAAGCGAATGGTCCAGCCCTATCGTGCTGATACCAAAACCTGATGGCTCTCTGCGCTTCTGTAACGACTTCCGGAAGCTAAACGACGTGTCGAAATTTAACGCATACCCAATGCCGAGAGTGGACGAGTTGATTGAGAGACTGGGTCATGCCAGGTACTTTTCCACTCTCGACCTTACTAAAGGCTACTGGCAGGTTCCCCTTACAGAGAGCGCGAAAGAAAAGACTGCGTTTGCCACACCAGAAGGGTTGTTTCAGTACATCTGCCTACCCTTCGGTTTGCATGGAGCCCCAGCAACCTTCCAAAGATTGATGGATATCATACTCAAACCCCATCGGCAATATGCGTCAGCATACTTAGATGATATCATCATCTTTAGCGAAGACTGGGACAGCCATCTACCCAAGGTACAGGCCGTACTGAACTCCCTTAGAAAAGCAGGGCTCACAGCAAACCCTAAGAAGTGCGCCCTGGGTCTTGAAGAAGCCCGATACCTGGGGTATATAATAGGTAGGGGTATTATAAAACCCCAGGTCAATAAAGTTGAAGCCGTTCAGAACTGGCCACAACCCACAACTAAAAAGCAGGTGAGAGCCTTTTTAGGCATTGTAGGGTACTATAGGCGGTTCATACAAAACTTTGTTAGCATAGCAGCGCCCCTAACCGACTTGACCAAGAACAGTAAGTCAGTCATGGTCAAGTGGAACCCTGACGCAGAAAAAGCGTTCCAAGAATTAAAACGGGCCCTCTGTAGACGTCCAGTGTTAGTCACACCCAATTTTAAACGAGAATTTATGGTCCAAACAGACGCGTCCGATGTGGGACTGGGAGCAGTTCTGTCCCAGGAAGTAGAAGGAGAGGAACATCCCATAATTTATCTGAGCAGGAAGCTCACGCCGCCGGAGAAAAATTACAGTATTGTTGAACGGGAGTGCCTAGCCATCAAGTGGGCCCTGGAATCCCTAAAATATTACCTGCTAGGTCGGCACTTCAGGCTGATCACGGACCACTCCCCCTTAACCTGGATGTCACAGGCAAAAGAGAGTAACGCCAGAGTCACCAGGTGGTTCCTGACACTACAAAACTTCAGCATTTCGGTAGAACACAGGGCCGGAAAGCTACAGGGCAATGCCGATGCCTTTTCAAGGACGCATTGCATGGCGGCTAAAGGTGTCCGACCCCACAGGCTCGAACAGAGGGGGAGGGTATGTGAGACGGTGACCGGCAAAGTGCTGGAGGGCAGGTATGTGTCACCTAGGATGCCTTGGGGAGCGCTTGGGCAGATGCGTGCCACCGAGCAGCCTGGGCTCGGTGGAGGAAGCCGGCAGTATTGTGTTAGTAGCATTAAGCCACTAACATGTTGTAGTATGTAAGTGGCTCCAAGCCACATAATCCGGGCCGGCTTTTCTGGAGTGACCAAAGTGAAGGGTGGGATGGTCACTCCCACGTACCAGGTGGGGCTGGTACCAGGCCATATAAAGCCTGGGCCTACAGGGCCAGCAGGAGAGCTGAGACCTTTGCAGGTCTGAGAGTCCTGGCTGGCTGTGTGCAGGAGCCATTTGTGTTACCAGTGTGTAGACAGGGACGCTACATGTATAGTAAGTGCTCAGACGAGCAGGATTTATGTTATGTTTGCCTGATGTTAAGGCTGTATTTTGCTTTTGTTTGCTTGGAAATAAACCCAGGCAAAAGCCTGGACTAAAGACTTTATCGCAAGTGTCACTGTCTCTGACTGCTTATGCCCAGGTTGCTACCGATCCTAAACGCTAATCCCTCACAATATATATATATATATATATATATATATATATATATATATATATATATATAGTATATTCTAATATAGGGGGTTGTCAAAGCCCAGACAACCCATTTAATCTAGATTTCTGGGTAATGTCTTAGGCTAAGAAAGAGGATGTTTTTTCTGCTGGAGCCATTCTTTAATACTAATAATACTTTTATATGTAGACAAACCCTCTGGAAACGTGTTCAGAAGGCAGTGACACCAATTTTATCGCACATTTTATCCATCATTGACTGCAATGGCAACCTGGAAATTCTTGTGAACAACCACATGGAGGACTGTATAAAATCCCTCTGGATGTTCATTTTTTCTGATGAAAAACTCCTACCGGTTTCCAGCAACTTCAGGTACAATATTCATGCATTTACTGTTTTATTATGCTTAGTTGTATTCAGCTTCATAAATTTGTTGTATAGATTTATTTGTATTGTGCAGTTTTTAGCGTCTACTTCTAAATCGAACCTCCGGGCCCAGAGAACTGGTTGCAGCTTCCGGAGGGGACGAGTTCTATTACCTGGTATCCTCCATTATGGCGATACGTCTGCAGATCTGCCTGTTCCTGGGGGACCTCTGCCGTCTTCCAATATGACTACACCGATTCTTAGGCTACACCGAAGCACACTGTGCACTTAGTAGTACATCAGCAGTCTGACCTGAGCAGCATGCAGTGTCTTACTGCCAGGGCACAGTGTGTGTCAGGTAGTCTTAGAAGACATCAGCGGGGCCCTAGGAATGACTAGACCTACAGCAGTGATATCACTGGCCATCATCCCATGTACTAATGTTGTCCTTAAGACCGAAGGGTTGCTTAAAGTTACTTTAAATACTGCATTATGTTTACTCCTATAATGGGGTTTGTATCATCACAGAGAAACCCTTTAACTTGAGGACTGAGAACCAGATAAACTGTTACAGGATGGTCCACTGTAGGAAAAATGTGGCATTACATGGTCACCTCTTTAGATTTATGGGCATAGAGTGTATGTAATACTGTACATGGACTGCTCAAGGCTGCCAAAGAGGTAGATGCCATTTCTCTGGCTCCTAAAGGGAATCTTGATCAAGGGACCCCTTCATTAGAGACAGCAGCCCTTTCTTAATTGAAGCTTCCCTGTATGGAAATTAGACAGGATCAGTTTCTATGTGATTCCACATTAGTATGTACTTACATGGACGATATTCTCATGCAAGTCTTTTGCATTGCAAGATGCACAGACATAGACCCCCAATGTTTGCAATGGATCTATTTACATGGGCAATTTTTCAATCGCATCAAGTTCTATTTTTGTACAATTGTACAGGGTGGTCCAAAGGTATGGAGACCCCTGAATAAATGGGAAATGGTACCATCCCGTGTAGCATGTTGCTAAGGGAAAAGGAGGCAAGTCTGTGAGGGGTGGTGTCCAGCACTGTGGCTATTTTGAAAGCCGCCATCTTGAAACCAAGTTGATATTGTCAAATGAGATAAGCTGCATGTGACATACGTATCTGATAAAGAATTTGATGAGAGATCCAAATCCGCTTAAATGTCATGTACGTTTTATTAAAATTATTAATTTTTCTGTGACGTGGAACGCAACGGCGATCCAGTACAAGATATGTTTGATGTGCGCCCCATTATTTCAAATCACCAAGGCTATCCGCTTCTCCCATTCATGTTGAATTAAGAGCTGCAGCTTGCACAGGCGGCCAGGATCCGCTGTTGCATGTGAGCCATACTTTGGATTTCCACTGCCTAAATCCTGGACTTAACCCCACAGGTAAAAGTCCCAGGGGGTGAGATTTGGCGAGTGCTGGGGCCACTCCAGCTGGCCATGACACCAAATCCACTTCCCTGGAAATTGATGATCCGAAAACTCACGGACTTGGCGTCCACAATGTGTGGGGTGAGCAATCACAATCGCAGATACTTGACAGCAGTAAGGTTGCTGTAGATAAAGAATGGGCGACCTTCTGTGCACCAGCCATCTTGGAGGGATCTGTCCAGTGCGGGTTTGTGTGCGACAGTCACAAAGGCTTTGTTAGTTCTCCTTCCCATTCACGTAAAAGTTTTCAGTCTTTCTGAAATGTGGGCCCCGTTGCGATTGCTGTGACACCCATTCCACAAATTTACCAGGATAATTGGGGTCGTCCTCGCTGAGATGATAAAGCAACTGGATCTTGTACGGCTGCCATTTGTGAGTAGCCGGTTTCTGCCCAATGGTGGTTCAGTTTGCCCTGCTCTCCTGTGACAGACGCCGGGTGCTACTATGTGGGCTCCTCAGAAAGACGCCAGGACGGCCATTGTTGTAGTTTCATTTGTGGCACTTTTGTTACTTCCCCTATTTGGTGGGTCCAACACAGAACTTGCTTGTTGAAGTTTGGCAGGTAGTTTGCCAACTGTGTCATGGCGGATGGGTGGTCTCTTAGGATGCCAGCTGTTGAAATGTAGTGGCCCAGAAGAGTCTTACAAGAGCGCTACCGCTAATTTCATGTGATAATTTTATGTAGGTTTGCAATTCACCCAGGGCATGCAAGGGTTAACTCCAGGTTACTCTGCCCTGTAACAGAATTAAATGTAATCTGCCTGGCAACCACCTATTTTTCTCATTGGCTGCCAACAGTCTTGGCCAGTCTTTCTGGAGAGTGGAACAACATGATTCGCTATCTGACAGTGCGGTGACAGTTGAGAGGCAGGCCGTGATTGGTTAGTGTGTTGCTAAGCAGCGCCAGAGCCAGCACAGGAGGACATGGAAGGAAGTGGTAGTTAGAAAGGCCTTTTTTGGAGAACAGTTGAGTTTTTGGCTGCTCTCACACGTTTTCAGAAAACAATGCTCAAAGTCGCGGCATTTTACATCGATTTCGCATCGATTTACATCGCGTCTTTAAATGCATGTTACAGCATTTGACAGTGCTTTTTAATGCAGCCCATCATTGTGATGAGGTGCGATAAAAAGTGCTAAAATGCACAAAAATAGAGCAGACAGCGCTTGAAAATCGCAAAATTAGAAATGCTGCGTTTGAGCGCAGTTCTGCTAAGCCCTGTTGAAATCAATGGGAGCTATGTACTGCGGTTAGCGCCGCCTTCAGAAAAGCGTCCAGTGTGAGAGCTGCCTTAGTCAGCCAGTCGGAGGAGATAGAGTGTCAGTGGTGAGAGGAGAGCACTGTCTGACGGTGATTATGTACATGCAAGGTAAAAGCGTAAAGCTGCCTGATATCTGTGAGACAGCCAAGAAGTGACAGAGGCCTAGTGAAGTCTCCTGAGTGACGGAGACAGCCTAGAAGTGACATAGGCCTAGTGAAGTCTCCTGAGTGACGGAGACAGCCCTGAAGTGACAGAGGCCTAGTGAAGTCTCGTGAGTGACGGAGACAGCCCTGAAGTGACAGAGGCCTAGTGAAGTCTCCTGAGTGACGGAGACAGCCCTGAAGTGACAGAGGCCTAGTGAAGTCTCCTGAGTGACGGAGACAGCCCTGAAGTGACAGAGGCCTAGTGAAGTCTCCTGAGTGACGGAGGCAGCCCTGAAGTGACAGAGGCCTAGTGAAGTCTCCTGAGTGACGGAGACAGCCCTGAAGTGACAGAGGCCTAGTGAAGTCTCCTGAGTGACGGAGACAGCCCTGAAGTGACAGAGGCCTAGTGAAGTCTCCTGAGTGACGGAGACAGCCCTGAAGTGACAGAGGCTTAGTGAAGTCTCCTGAATGACTGAGATGGCTCAGAACTGACAGAAGCGTAGTAATTAGAGATGAGCGAACCTACTCGTTTCGAGTAATTACTCGATCGAGCACCGCGATTTTTGAGTACTTCAGTACTCGGGTGAAAAGATTCGGGGGGCGCCAGGGGGGGCGGGGGGAGGTGCGGCGGAGCGAGGAGTAGCAGCGGGGAACAGGGGGGAGCCCTCTCTCTCTCCCTCTCCCCCCCCACTCCCCGCTGCAACCCCCCACTCACCCACGGCGCCCCCCGAATCTTTTCGCCCGAGTACGGAAGTACTCGAAAATCGCGGTGCTCGGGCGAAAAAGGGGTGTGGCCAAGTAGGTTCGCTCATCTCTAGTGGTAATGTCTCCTGAGTGACAGAGACAACCCAGAAGTGATAGAGGCCTAGTGAAGTCCCCTGAGTGACGGAGACAGCCCTGAAGTGACAGAGGCCTAGCAAAGTCTCCTGAGTGACGGAGACAGCCCTGAAGTGACAGAGGCCTAGCAAAGTCTCCTGAGTGACGGAGACAGCCCTGAAGCGACAGAGGCCTAGTGATGTCTCCTGATTGATGGAGATGGCCAAGAAGTGACAGAGGCTTAGTGAAATCTCCTGAGTGACGGAGACAGTGCAGCGGCCAGCAACAGGATTTGTCTAATACTGGTAATGGAAAGGCCATGTTATAGATTGACATAGGTTAGAACACCCTTGTATATAAATGGTGATATCGCTGCCTCATCTCTACCAAGCATCCTCTGCCATCTTCCATGCACATTATTTGATCTGCCAATCTAATGTCTATGGAGACATTCTGCCTCGTTTCACCCTAAATGAGACAAATTCTCTGATAAAATTACAGTAAAGAAGGTTTATGTTAATGCTCTCATAACCGCTGTCCTCCGTGTATTACTTAATCTTTTCACGTAATCTACTATATAGCACTGGCGTCACGACAAATCACATTATCTACAATGCTATAACATTTGTTGGGCTCTGATACAGACGTTACTACCTGAAGAGTTGTGGTGATTGCAGCTGTGACACCATTTTATTGTATATACCACACATATCATCATCCTACACGCTGCAAGAAATCCACTGTCATAACTTGGGTACTGCGCCTCCCGGTGATCAGCACAATCGCTATCCTCTGCTCATGTGTTAATCTTACAGCCATATCTGTGTCTGTAACAAAGAGAACATTGATATATTTGGCAGAAATAAAGATATGTCACATTTAAGCACAGATTTGGATCGCTTTTCACATTCTCTATCAGAAACATCTGTTATATGTACCCCTTCCCATTTGAAAATATCAACCTGGTTCCAAGATAGCAGCTTTCAAAATGGCCACCATTTTGCACAATGCCCCTCACAGATTTGCCCCCTTTAGATTTTCAGTGAAGCCTGGTCATCAGTGCTAGACTAGCCGGGCGAGCATTTCACTGCCAGCCTTGTGGGGTTTTCACGTCCAAGGGTGTGATTGAGGAAAAACATTCAGCAAAAGGGGATCCTGTGGACAGAAAGAACTCCTCATCCAAAGGGGTCAGAAGAGGATGTCAAGAATCATTCTTATGAACCGCCGCTGCCAAGAAAATTGCAGACGAATACAACTTTGGTGCTCCAACTAACATGTCCAAATTCACAACTTACTGTTCCTTAGCACGGATGGCTATAACAGCAGACGATTAGTTCCAGCACCATTGTGTCTAAGGGAAACAGAAAGGTGAGGCTCCAGTGGGCAAAAGAGCACAAAAATTGGATCAAATCCAGATTTCTGTTACTCCGTGCTGATGAGAGGTCAGAATATGATAAGAGCAGCATGAATCAATGACCCCTTCCGGTCAGCTGGTCAGAACATGCCACAACTTCCCTCTAATCTGCAGCAACTACAAGAAGCTTCCTGTCCACAGGGGCCGATATTTCTGCAGAACGGTCACCACCCAGTGAAATCTGCGCCACGAAGAATTGGACAAAGGAGCCCAACGTGCTACTAGATGGGGGTCTCTAATAAAGTGGCAGTAAATGTGCAGCTGAGATGAGAAATGATACAGGGGTCTGCCTATACCTTTGCTACAGAAATGTTACTGGGGTCTGCCTATACTTCTGCTACAAAAATGTTACAGGGGTCTGCCTATACCTTTGCTACAGAAATGTTACTGGGGTCTGCGTATACTTCTGCTACAGAAATGTTACAGGGGTCTGCCTATACTTTTACTACAGAAATGTTACAGGGGTCTGCCTATACCTTAGCTACAGAAATGTTACGGGGGTCTGCCTATACCTTTGCTACAGAAATGTTACTGGGTTCTGCCTGTACTTCTGCTACAGAAATGTTACAGGGGTCTGTCTATACCTTTACTACAGAAATGTTACTGGGGTCCGCCTCTACTTTTACTACAGAAATGTTACAGGGGTCTGCCTATACCTTTGCTATAGAAATGTTACTGGGGTCTGCCTATACTTCTGCTACAGGAATGTTACAGGGGTTTACCTATACTGTGGGTGCTCGAAGACTTCCCATTGCGGTGTTTTACCTATCTGGCACAAATACACTGACTGACTTGGGTAGGGTGCAGAGTGCAGATGGCTTTCCCCTTGCGGTGCTGATTGAGCTATTTGACACCTACACAGAATAAATTGTGTGGGGACACATGGATTTCCCATTGCTATGTAGCTTAGGGCACCTTGGGTCACAGAAGGTGGAGGCTGGGACAGAGCCTGACCCAGGGCCCGCTCACATAGACTATAGCGGGTCCTGGTCATCATCTCTTGGCCTTGTAATGCCACCTCCTCCTCCTGCTTGGGGTCAGGCGATCAGCACTGGGCAACATGTATTTTTTCTCGTGTTACCACAGTTATCTCTGGCACTGGTTTGGGCCAAACAAAAGGAGCATTACTGCATTAATGAGACGTTCACAGCTGTACTAGCATCGGAGTCCGCTTTATGCCCACGATTGCCGAGGGTGTGTGCAGAGGCCGAGGTCCTGGGGGAAATGCAACTGCCCCAGGTTGGGCCTGTGGAACTTGTTCCTGGTTAATCCAGTCTTTGTAGTGATGAAAGCAACTGCAACGAATTAAATGAGACGTTCAATGCTGTACTAGCATCAGAGTCCGCTTTATGCCCACGATTGCTGAGGGTGTGAGCAGAGGCTTATGTCCTGGGGGAAATGCAACTACGCCAGGTTGGGCCCGTGGAAATTGTTCCTGGTTAATCCAGTCTTTAAAGCGATGAAAGCAACCGCAACCAATTAAATGAGACGTTTATTGCTGTACTAGTATCAGAGTCCGCTTTATGCCCACGATTGCTGAGGGTGTGTGCAGAGGCCGAGGTCCTCAGCGGAGTAAAAGTCTGCCATGTTTGGGCACTGTAATTGCTTCATGTTTAACACTTTCCTTGGGTTCCTTTGGCTCGCCTATGCTGTACACAAAGACTTCCCATAGCAGTGTTTTACCTGTCTGACACTAATACACTGACTGACTAGGGCAGAAAAGTAGGCCGAGGTCCTTCGCAGGGTGAAACTCTGCCAAGTTTGGGCGCTCTGTTTTCTTCTTGTGTAATACCATCTTTGTGCACCGACAGCATAGGCAAGCCCAAGGAACTGAAAGACTTATCACTGCGGTGTTGAGCTATCTAACACCTACACAGATTGAATTGTGTGGGGACACATGGATTTCCCATTGCTATTTGTCTCGCGGCACCTTGGGTCACACAAGATGGAGGCTGGGACCGAGCCTGACCCTGAGCCCGCTCACATGCTTCCCACACAGAGTATTGCTGAATTGTGGAGATGTGTAGAAGTGCTGGGCTGTCACCTAAGTCCCCTTTATGCCCACATTTGCGGCTCCTGACAATTTCGTGACTGAGGTGGCATGGGATTGGAATGATGATCGTACGTCAATTTATCATCAATTCTCAACAGCATTGTGGGCTATCGCCCCCACTTTCAAAGAGGGTCGCTGCCTGGCCCTGCCAACCCTCTGCAGTGTGTGCCTCCGGTACCTCCTAATCGCAGACGCACTTAGAAATAGACATAAGGGTAGTGTAGCTATGAAGTGAGCATGTGGCATGAGGGCAACTGAACGCTGCGCAGGGAAACTTTTGTGTGTGCTGTGGACGCAGGGTCATGCAGGGGGTTGGACAGCAATGCCAGCATGTAACCCAGGAGAAGAGGCAGCGGTGTCACCCGCAGGCAGTGATTGTCCTTGGTTGCAGGTAGTGTGGTGCTTAGCTAAGGTGTGCCTTGCTAATGAGGGTTTGGCCGAAGTAAAAATTGTTGGGGGGGTGATGCCAGACTCTTGCGCCATTGTGGCTTAATAGTGGGACCTGGGAGCCTCAGATGCAGCCATGCATGCTGCCCCTGCCCTTCCCTATCCGTTTCTGTGGTGTTTCCATGAATTTCGGATGTTTTCTGGTGTTTGACAAGTCATCAGCTATGCGGAGCATCGGTCCCATACAAAAATGCTCGAGTCGCTCATTGACTTCAATGGGGTTCGTTACTCGAAATGAACTTTCGAGCATTACAAAAAGTTCAACTCGAGCAACGAGCACCCAAGCATTTGGGTGCTCGCTCATCTCTAGTGATAACCAATGGGATGTCTAGCAGAAGTGCAAATCGCTTTATGTACCTAAAAGGAGCGTTTTGGTGCTCGCTCATCTTTATTAAAGAACCATTTCTATGCGATCCCGTAAGAACATTTCTGTAGCAGAAGTATAGGCGGACCCCAGTAAGATTTCTGTAGTAAAAGTATAGGCAGACCCCAGTAACATTTCTGTAGCAAAGGTATAGGCAAACCCTTGTAACATTTCTGTAGTAAAAGTAGAGGCGGACCCCAATAACATTTCTGTAGCAGAAGTATAGGCGGACCCCAGTAACATTTCTGTAGTAAAGGTAAAGGCAGACCCCTGTAACAATTCTGTAGCAAAGGTATAGGCAGACCCCTGTAACATTTCTGTAGCAGAAGTATAGGCAGACCCCTGTAACATTTCTGCAGCAGAAGTATAGGCAGACCCCAGTAACATTTCTGTAGCAAGAGTATAGGCGAACCCCTGAAACATTGGTGTACCATGAGTGTAGGCGAAGGCAGAAAAAATTAGTTAGATAACAGTATAGGCGAGGGCCAGAAAAATTAGTGTACCAAGAGTACAAGTGTACCCCTGCATAAATTACTCAACCGCGAGGGCAGGTGAAACCCATAAATATTTTTTAAAGATACACCTAGCTGTTGCTTAATTTGTAACAGAGCCTGGAGGCAGCCCTGTGAAAAAAATTGGTTTCTGTTAAAGTATCAATACTTTTGAAACTTTGAAAACTTAAGCAGAGCCTTTTGCGCCGCAGAAAAATTGGCAGTTCAGCATGATGACATGCTGTTTTAGGAGGAGGAGTAGTATTAGGAGGAGTAATATTATCCGAGAGTGATTGACAAAGCTAATTCCCCCTTTTTTTCCGGTGCTAGAGAATGCTTTTTTTCTCTGGTTGTAGCAAAAAGAACCATTAGGTTCCGCTGCTCTCCTCCGGTGGAGAAGAGAAGTCTGGGGAAATCCAGCCTTTGTTCATCTTTATGAGTGTAAGCATGTCGGCACTGGCAGTTGACAGGCGGGTATGCTTATCCCTGATGATTCCCCCAGCTGCACTAAACACCCTCTCTGACAAGACGCTAGCGGCAGGGCAGGCCAGCACCTCCAGGGTGTACAGCGCAAGTTCGTGCCACTTGTCCAGCTTTGACAGCAATAGTTGTATGGAGCAGAGGCATCACGGAGGATGGTGGTACGATCGGCTATGTATTCCCTCACCATCTTTTTACAGTGCTCCCTCCGACTCAGCCTTGACTGGGGAGTGGTGACACAGTCTTGCTGGGAAGCCATAAGGCTGGCAAAGACCTTGGAGAGTTTTTCCCTGTCTGCGCTCGACATGCTTCCTGATCTCCGTGTCGCCCCTGCTACTTGGCCCTCGGAACTGCATCTTCTGCCACTAGCGCTGTCAGATGGGAAGTTTAGCATCACTTTTTCCACCAGGGCCCTGTGATATTGCATCACGCTCGTACCCCTTTCCTCTTCGGGAATGAGAGTGGAAAGGTTCTCCTTATACCGTGGGTCGAGAAAGGTGTACATCCAGTAATCCGTGTTGGCCAGAATGCGTCTAACGCGATGGTCCCGAGAATGGCAGCCTAACATAACGTCAGCCATGTGTGCCAGGGTACCTGTACGCAACACATCGCTGTCCTCACTAGGAAGATCACTTTCAGGATCCTCCTCCTCCTCTACAGCCCATATACGCTGAACAGATGAGAGGCAAGCAGCATGGGTACCCTCTGCAGTGTGCCCAGCTGTCTCTTCCCCCTCCTCCTCCTGCTTCTCCCCCTCCTCCTCCTCAAAAACACGCTGAGATATAGACATGAGGGTGGTCTGGCTATCAAGCAACATACTGTCATCCCCCGTCTCCTGTTCCAACCGCAAAGCGTCGGCCTTTATGCTTTGCAGCGAACTTCTCAGCAGGCAAAGCAGCAAGATGGTAATGCTAATGATTGCAGCATCGCCGCTCACTATCTGGGTAGACTCCTCAAAGTTTCCGAGGACCTGGCAGATATCTGCCATCCAGGCCCACTCCTTGGTAAAGAATTGGGGAGGCTGACTCCCACTACGCCGCCCACGTTGGAGTTGGTATTCCACTATTGCTCTACGCTGCTCATACAGCCTGACCAACATGTGAAGCGTAGAATTCCACCGTGTGGGCACGTCGCACAGCTGTCGGTGCTGTGGCAGCTGAAACAGATGTTGCAGGGTCCTCAGTGGCAGCGACCATGGTGGACTTGCGGAAATGTGTGCAGACGCGGCGCACCTTGCCAAGCAGGTCAGACAAGTGGGGGTAGTTTTTCAGAAACCGCTGAACCACCAGATTGAAGTCGTGGGCCAGGCATGGCATGTGTGTGAGGCTGCCGAGCTGCAGAGCCGCCAACAGGTTACGACCGTTGTCACACACGACCATGCCTGGTTGGAGGCTCAGCGGCGAAAGCCAGAGGTCGGTCTGCTCTGTCAGACCCTGCAACAGTTCGGCGGCTGTGTGCCTCTTGTCACCTAAGCTGATTAGTTTCAGCACGGCCTGCTGACGCTTGCCCACCTCTGTGCTGCCGCGCTGCGCGATACCGACTGCTGGCGACGTGCTGCTCACACTTCTTAATTGAGAGGTAGAGGTGGCGTAGAAGGAGGAGGAGGGGAGGGTTTGGAGGAGGTGGCATAAAACGCCGCAGATACCAGCACCGAGGTAGGACCCGCTATTCTGGGTGTGGGTAGGACATGAGCGGTCCCAGGCTCTGACTCAGTCCCAGCCTCCACCAAATTCACCCAATGTGCCATCAGGGAGATATAGTGGCCCTGCCCGCCAGTACTTGTCCACGTGTCTGTGTTAAGTTGACCTTTCCAGTAACCACGTTGGTGAGGGCACAATTAATGTTGCGGGAGACGTGTTGGTGTAGGGCTGGGACGGCACACCGGGTGGGGTGCTTGGCCATCATATGCCTGCCCATGCTGGTGGTGGTGGCTCCCCGGCTGATCTTGGTGCGACACAGGTTGCACACCACTGTTCGTCAGTCGTCCGCGCTCTCACTGAAAAACATCCACACCTTTGAGCACCCAGGCCTCTGCACGGTGGCTTGGCGCGAGGGGATGCTTTGGGAAACAGTTGGGGGATTCTTTGCTCTGGCCCTGCCTCTACCCCTGGCCACCCCACTGCCTCTTCCAACCTGTCCTGCTGCTGCACTTGTCCCCCCCCTTCTGAAGACCTGTTCTCAGTTGGCTTAAAAAACCAGGTGGGGTCAGTCACCTCATCGTCCAGCTGCTCTTCCTCAGAATCCTCTGTGCGCTCCTCCCTCGGACTTACTGCCCTTACTACTACCTCACTGAGAGACATCTGTGTCTCATCATCATCGTCCTCCTCACCCACTGAAAGCTCTTGAGACAGTTGTCGGAAGTCCCCAGCCTCATCCCCTGGACCCTGGGAGCTTTCCAAAGGTTGGGCATCGGTCACGACAAACTCCTCAGCTGAGAGAGGAACCGTTTTTTCCCAATCAACGCAGGGGCCCGAGAACAGTTCCTGGGAGTCTGTCTGCTCATCAGAATATGTCATTTTCATGGAGTGAGGAGGCTGGGAGGAAGGAGGAGCAGCAACGAGTGGATTCAGAGTTGCAGCAGTGGACGGCGTAGAAGACTGGGTGGTCGATACATTGCTGGATGCACTTTCTGCCATCCACAACAGGACCTGCTCACACTGCTCTGTTTGTAATAAAGGTCTACCACGTGGACCCAAAAATTGTGATATGAAGCTGGGGACCCCAGAAACTTGCCTCTCTCCTAATCCCGCAGCAGCCGGCTGTGATTCACCTGGACCAGGAACTCGGCCTGTGCCCACACCCTCACTTAGACCTCCGCATTCTCGCCCGCGTCCACGTCCTCTAGCCCTACCCCTCAGCATGGTGGATTACGAACAGAGCAGACACAGAGCGGTGTAAATAATTATGGAATTATTTGCGTACAGTTGGAGGCTATCAGCGGTATTGTAACGCTAACTCCAGGCAGAAACAAAGAATATGGAAGGCTGCAAACAGGCCTACCCGTGCAATACTGATGCACTGCAACTCCCACCAGACACCTAGTAAATTTCAGACGGTCAGGGGTAGCCCAACGAAGGAGCTTGTATTTAAATTTTTTGGAAAAAGAATACAGGCTATATAGCGTGTATATGACTTTCCCTCTATCAGGGGCTGTCGTCGTACGCTGTGCGTGAAGTTGACGGCAGACACAGAGCGGTGTAAAAAATTATGGAATTATTGGCGTACAGTTAGAGGCTGACAGCGGTATTGTAACGCAAACTGCAGCCAGAAAAAAATTATACGGAAGGCTGCAAAGAGGCCTAGCTGTGCAATACTGATGCACTGCAACTCCCACCAGACACCCAGTAAATTTCAGACGGTCAGGGGTAGCCCAACGAAGGAGCTTGTATTTAAATTTTTTGAAAAAGAATACAGGCTATATGGCGTGTATATGACTTTCCCTCTATCAGTGATTGTGGCCGTACGCTGTGCATGAAGTTCACGGCACACACAGACCGATGTAAATAATTATGGAATTGTTTGCGTACACTTTGTCGCTGAGAGCGGTATTGTAAACCAAACTTCAGGGAGAAAAAAATTATACAGAAGGCTGCAAACAGGCCTAGATGTGCAATTGTGATGCACTACAACTCCCAGCAGAGCCCTGTAAAATTTAGACTGTCAGATGTAGCCCTAAGAAGGACCATAGCGGTTCTTGGAGACAGGATCGTACACTACACTACCACTGTTCCTATCTCAGCAGCACTTTCCCCATACTCTGTATTACAGACTGCAGACTTAGAACGCTATAGCTGTAATGGCCTGCACAGCCCAAGATGAAAAAAAAATTGTGCAAAACTGTTCCCAGCAGCCACAACAGTAATGCACATGGTCAGATCTGGCCCTAAGAAGGACCGTTGGGGTTCTTGAAGACGCTAACACTCTCCCTATAGAAGCAGCAGCACTCTCCCTAATCGCTGCCAGCATGTGTCTGAGGCGAGCCGCGGGCAGGACCGCTTTAAATACTCAGCGGTCACTTGATCTCACCAGCCACTCACTGCAGGGGGGTGGGATAGGGCTGGAACGTCACAGGAGGAAGTTGTAATGCCTTCCCTGCATGTCTATTGGCTAGAAAATGGCGCTAAACATGCAGGGAAGGAAATGGAATTGACTCGACGAGCACCACGAGTACCGCGTGGTGCTCGTCTCAAGTAACGAGCATCTCGAGTACCCTAATACTCGAACGAGCATGCTCGCTCATTTCTATCTACGACTAATTCACTGCAGACAGAGAACGGTATAAATGAGGTAGTTTGCAGCAGGCTAGGAATTATTTGAGTGCACTTTCATGGTGAGAGCGGTATTGTACGGCACTGCAGACAGAAAAAAAAATTACTGACAGGTTGCAAATAGGCCTAGCTGCGTAATACAAAAATGGAAGCACTACTACTCCCAGCAGGCCCCAAGTAAAATGCACGCGGTCAGTTGCAGCCCTAAGAAGGACCGTTGGGGTTCTTGCAGACAGGATCCTACACTACCACTGTCCCTATCTCAGCAGCACTGTCCCTATACTCTGTATAATAGACTGCAGACTGAGAATGCTATAGTTGTAATAGCCTGCACAGCCCGAGATGAAAAAAAAAAGGTGCAAAACTGCTCCCAGCCAGCCACAACTATAATGCACACGGTCAGATGTAGCCCTAAGAAGGACCGTTGGGGTTCTTGAAGACAGGGTCCTACACTACCACTTTCACTGAATGAGCAGCAGCACTTTCCCTAACCTCTGCCAGCATGTGTCTGAGGCGAGCCGCGGGCGGGACCGCTTTAAGTACTCGGCGGTCACTTGATCTCACCAGCCACTCACTGCAGGGGGGTGGGATAGGGCTGGCACGTCAGAGGAGGAAGTGGTAATCCCTTCCCCGCATGTCTATTGGCTTGAGTAACGAGCATCTCGAACACCCTGATGCTCGAACGAGTGTGCTCGCTCATTTCTATTCTTTAACTATTTTGTGATTCAGTCATTATTTTTCTCATCTCTAGTGAAACCTGCAATAAGTAGTTTAGGCAGGAAAACCAACTAGTTTAGCTTAATTAAAGCAGATCTGCATGGAAGCGTCAGCAACTTATCCAAATTGGAAGATATGAATGTTGAATAACATTTTTAAATATGTTCCAGCGGGGATTGCTCTGCCCCCTTGTTGTATTCCTAAAACCCTTCAGTGCGACAGCTATACAGTAATAGGGGATAGACCTGTGATCGCCGCTGCCTGTAATATGTCATTGTGTGCATGGAAGTAAACCTTTTCATTCACATACAGGTCACAGACGGAAACGATTCTGGTGAAGAATACCATGAATATTGCTGCTTTTGGGGAGAATCATTTGCCTTTCAGCTGGAGAGTAAAAGACTATCTGGAAGAGATTTGGGCTCAGGCTCAGCACATTGAATGCCCTGAAGGTACCGCTTGTCCTGCACTGTGAATATGCTTGTGTTGGTGAAATTTACAATAATTGAGTGGAGAACTGTTCACATCACTAATGCAGGACTTCAAGGTTTTCTGGGGGGGATGAAGACACAACTATTTCTGTTGAATGTTTTGCAACGGCCATAAGATTGCCTATATTTTTTGCTACGGAAATGTTGAAGCTGCAGCATGAAACGCGTCAGCGCTGCACTTTTGTAATTAATTAGATCTTCCTATAACATTAAATATAGAGAGAGCTTCTCCCGTCACTGGCAGATATTGTGTAGACCGTGGTGTAGTTTATACTTCTGTGACATTTGTGACTGGCCCTGTCGCTGCGCTGTCGTTTTTAGGGGGAAAAAATCCCCCTACATACAGCAGACATGCTGGAAATACTGTCAGACTTTATCTTCAACATTCACATTGAAATCAATGGGTCACCATCCTCTCCATGTGTCCACCACTCTATTCACTTGGGGACACTCAGCACCACTGTTCACATTATTGGTGAGGGTCCCAATAGTAGGACCTCAATGATCAGTTACTTATCCCCTATGTTGTGGTTAGATATTTTCATGGGATACCCCTTTAATCAATATAGGGATATAAAGGTATACTCACATGATAGATTTTTATCAGCTGTCCAGTGAGGAGGAGATTGGATGCACTCCTTTCCAGTGAGACTGTCGGAGATAGCGGAGAACTAGCGCTCGGCCACAGCTCCATTCAATCTGCCATCACTGCAGGCGGGTGCTGCAAGCCCATAGTGATAAGGCGAGGGTGGACACTGAACCCCAATTTTCTGCATCGGTGGGGGTCTCTATCATGGGAATAGTCCTTTTATCAACTAAAATTTATTTGGCTCCTAAATGTTTGCGTTTAGGAGCCAATGGCTGGAAAACACTATGAAGAAGTGTCCAATCTCTCTAAAGCCAGTAAACAAACAATTGTTGCGTGTTGCCGGGAATTCGGATACAAATCAAAAAGTAGCAACTTCTCATCCATGAGCAAAGCTGACAATTCACAGCAGCTGATTCAGTATTGGACACATTATTGTGATGAAATGTAGCATTTAACATATGCCAGAACAATCCCCCAGAATATACACCAAGCCAATAGCCCAGGCTTAGGCAACTGTATGCCATAGAGTTAAATAGCTTGTCAAGGACTGAACCATTAATGACTTATCCTTACGATAGATAGTCAATACCGTGTTTCCCCGAAAATAAGGCACCCCCTGAAATTTGCAGAAGTCACAAATATAAGGCACCCCCCGATAGTAAGGCATAGTAAAGTGGGCAGGCAAGTCAAGAGGCCTGTCCCCTGCTGCCATCCCCATTGTCTCCTACCTCCAGATGTATAGGTAGATCTGCAGACAGTCTGCTGTTATCCTGTCCCTGCTGTGCTGTACGAGTGTGCTGTTGTGAGCTCCCCTTGCTGGCTGGAAAAGTCCATACTGTACGTTCTGTTCCTGCTGTACACGTCTGCTGTGATGAGCTCCCCCTGGTAGCCGGAAGCTGCAATACCATCCCTGCTTACAAATGGTCCAGGACCTTCTGTCTGCAGACAGGTACGTTACTTTACAGCCCTTATTTTTTTATGGCTCTGTGTGTGAGTCAGGCACCCTGTGTGATTCTTAAGGCTGGGTTCTCACAGAGGGTATTTCCAGCGGAAATCTCGGAGTTTGGCCACAGCGATAAACAGCGAGATTACCGCCGGGAAAGCGCTGCTTCAAAACCCACGGCACTCAGACGCTTGTTTTGAAGCGACCTGGCTGCACGCTTTTCCGTTTCTGTGGCTGGTGAATCCGCACCACAACACCAGCTTCTCCGAGCTTTGCCGTGACAGATTTGCTGTCCCATGTGGATGAGATTTCTGAGAAATTTCGTCCACAAAGCTGGCCAATTGAGGGATTAGCGGCCACAGACGGATTTGCCACGGCGAAATAAGACACCCCCTGAAAATAAGACGTAGCGCATATTTGGGAGCAAAAATTAATATAAGACGCGTCTTATTTTCAGGGAAACAGGGTAGTTGATCGGCTTAATTCCGCCCCTTTGGACCCCTGGCAATCAGCTGCTACCCAGCTTGTTGTCTGTGTGGGTGGAGCTGGAAACTGACTGATTCATCCACCATTGCAGCAGCCCAGGTTGGTAATGCAGGCACAGTTCCTGTTGTCTTTAATACCAATCTGGGCCACTGCAGAGTGGATGGAGCTGTCAGTTTCTAGCTCTGTCCACACTGACAGTGAGCCAGATAACAGTTGATCGCCTTGGATCCTGAGTGGCGGCAAATCACCGTTGTGCACCCTGAAGGAGATGATCCAGAGCATAATATGTATGCATCTCATGAGTACCTAATCAGAGCTTATAATGACGGACTAACCAAGTAATTGCGATGATGTATTTGGAATGTCTTTACACTTTAAATAACTTTTTATCTACTTTGTTTTTAGGTCATGAAATGAAATTTGTGAATATCTTCTCACAGACTCCATTGAAGAATTATATTTCCTCAATAGAAGTAAGTGAACAGCAGAGTCTGTTCCGGAATTATCAGCGAGACTTCCTCCTTATGTCCATGACGATATCCTGTCCCGAAGAGCTGAAGGTGGGCAGCTGCTACACAATGTCAGAAGAAGGGGTTATCCCCCCCCCCCCCCCAACAAGTTATCTCCTCTAAGTGGGATTGGTCGGGGTCCGACCACTGGCACCTCTGTGATCCTGAAATGGACGTTGAGAGCACCCCTGATTGAACAGAGTGACGATTGGACACTGCTGCTCCATTCACATCAGTAGGACTGCTGAAGAAGACGGAGCCCAAGCAGTCCCATTGGAATGAATGCATGCATGCGCATCTGCCGCTCCCGTCGTTCAGGAATGATCCAGATGGCTGCTGTAGGGATTGGTGAGAGTCCCAGTGGACGGACCTCCACTTTAGGGGTTAACTTACTGCTATCTTGTGGGTAGAGGATAAGTTATGTTACTGGATCAACCGTTCTAATATTACACCTCTGACCACATTCCATGTGCATCCTATGTGTTGCAGGTAATGCAGTTTGCTCTTCTGCGTTGTGTTGAGGAAGTAGGAGTTAATAAAAGTAATGGGCCGCTGACTCTTCCATGGGCGCATATTGCATACAATACATTCCAGCACAGACTGCAGAACTTGAGCAGAATTTTGGCTCTCAGTCCTTCTGCGCTTAAGTCACTTGAGGAACAAATTGAAAAACACAATCCAATGATTAGAAATCAGATGGTAAGTATTGGGGTTTCTGAACAAAGGGCATTGATTTGTCAATCTGAAGCCAGATTACTTTATTTGACCCTGGTCCATCTAGCAGAGAGGTTTAGTGGGGCCACCATATAGTTGTTGTAAAAGGCTACTGGGGTTGCAGTTTTGACAGAAGTGATGGTCTGCTGTACTGGCCTTCCTCTGGCTTAATAAACTACTGGATTCAGGAGTCAATAATTAAAACCCATGTTGCTGTGTACTTTGGCGCTCCCCAATGGTTAGGGATGGGCATCATCTTGTTCTGTGTAGAATTGTTTTTTGAGGCTGCAGTAGGAGTTTTTAAGTGGGCGTTGTTGATACCTTAAAACTAAGACTTTGTTATTCAGTTTGCTAAATGATCTGTTACATTGGGTTTCCTCTGGAGGTTATGTCACCGTTATGATGGAACCTGCAGGTGGACTCAACCATTCACTGGCATTATTGGAATGGACTCCACTTTGGTGTCCATTATATTCATATTCTTGGTTATTAGTACTTCAAACCTTTGTATGTCCCCGATTTTGTGTTATATCTCTAGGTTCTTGATGTATTTGCTGCTATTGCATGTATGGAGATGCTAAAAGACAATGTGAAAGACCTAAGCCCACAAGACTGGATGCGCCAAGTGAAAAATATACAGATGCCCATTGAACTTATATGTTCTGAAGAATATTTAAAGGGACGCAGTTCTTTGTGTAAACCTAGAATTGACCAAATCAGGTATATTTCTCCATAGTGTAAAGCTATATATGTGTGTGCGAGGAAGGGGGGGAAGGATTTTTATGTGATTCCATGCCATCTCGTTTGCTTAAAGAGTACCTGCACTTTAACTTCAGAGCCGACCTGCTCCATCAGCCATTTTCGACTCCTTCCAGCAGCCAAAGATGGTCTCGTATAGCATTATATGGGACTGTCTTCAGCTTCGAAAAGGAGCTAAAAACGCTAACTGAGCAGGAGCTCTCCAAAGTGAAAGTGCAGGTATTCTTTAATTGAAGGTTGTCCCACTCCTATGATTGGATTGACCTGTCCCGATGCTAGGTCATCAATAGGTGATCGTCAGAGGTCCATTATTCTGGATAATCACTCCTTGCCAGGGCCGGTCTTCTAATGTACAGAGCTGATTTGTTGCCACAGCATTGTGCAGTGACTTGGTGTGTCTCATTCACTTCAATAGGACTCCTCCTGCAGTACCAACCCCGGCCACTACACAATATACGGAGCAACAAAGCAGCTCTGCACATTAGAACACTGACCCTGGCAACCAGTCTATCAGTTGGGGACACCCGGCGATAGGCCCTTGCCGATCTGCTTATTGATGGCCTATCCTGAAGCATAGCTTATCAATCTTGGAAATGGGGCAATTCTTTTCAGAGCTGGATCATAAAACGGTACCGTGACCTGTACTGTAGGACTAAGCTGCATTTACTGATCACAATTTATATCCACAAACATTAGGGAAAATTGCTACAAGCATTTGATGGACATTTAGACTATAATATTGCAATTACTCGAAATATTCTGCTAGTTTAAATGGCTTTTTCAGTTTTTTGGTTTTTTTTTCAAATTGGTGACCTTTCCTCGGGAAGAAGGTCCTGCTGTGTGCGAGCGCCAACCTCACTGGGAGACCGATAAATATCAAACATTACTCCCCGTTCCTCGACCTGCTGATGTGTTTTAGAAATTACAACTGGACAACCCCATTAAGGATTAAACTGTTGATAACTAGAGATGAGCGAGCACCAAAATGCTCGAGTGCTCGTTACTCGAGTCGAACTTCCCGCGATGCTCGAGGGTTCGTTTCGCGTAACGAACCCGATTAAAGTCAATGGGCGACTCGAGCATTTTTGTATAACACCGATGCTCACTAAGGTTTTCATTTGTGAAAATCTGGGAAATTCACGAAAGTGATGGGAACGACACAGAAACGGATAGGGCAGGCGAGGGGCTACATGTTGGGCTGCATCACAAGTTACCAGGTCCCACTATTAAGCCACAATAGCGTCAAGAGTGCCCCCCCCCCCGCACTGTCAGCATAAAGATCGTTCTCCTCTGCCACAGCTGTAACAGCTGTGGCAGAGGAGAACGATGTTAGCCCATTGAATTCAATGGAGCCGGCAATACAGCCGGCTCCATTGAAAGCAATGCGCTGCCGGCGAGTGCGGGATGAATTTTCGGGAAGGGCTTAAAAATATAAGCCCTTACCTGAAAATCATCCTAAAATGTGTAAAAATAAAAACAAAAATTTATGTCAGCATAAAGATCGTTCTCCTCTGCCATAGCTATAACAGCTGTGGCAGAGAAGAATGATGTTAGCCCATTGAATTCAATAGAGCCGGCAATACAGCCGGCTCCATTGAAAGCAATGGGCTGCCGGCGAGCACGGGAGTGAGACCCTCGGAAAGGGCTTAAAAGTATAAGCCCTTACCTGAAAATCATCCAAAAATGTGTAAAAAGTAAAAAAAAATATATACTCACGTTGTCCCTGCAGCCGGAGTTCAGCCGCATCTGGCCGGCAGTTCTTTTGAACTGCTCTGTGTAGTATTCAGCAGCGGGGATTTAAAATCCCCGTCTGCTGAATGAGCTGCCTCTGATTGGTCACAGCCTCACCAATCAGAGGCAGCTCTCACTCACACCCATTCATGAATTCATGAATGGGTGAGTGAGTGCTGCCTCTGATTGACAGCTGAGAGCTGCCCCTGATTAGTCCCTGCGCTGAGCCAATCTGAGGCAGCACTCACCCATTCATGAATTCATGAATGGGTGTGAGTGAGAGCTGCCTCTGATTGGAGAGGCTGTGACCAATCAGAGGCAGCTCATTCAGCAGGCGGGGATTTTAAATCCCCGGCTGCTGAATACTACTCAGTGCAGTTCAGGAGAACTGCCGGCCAGACGCGGCTGAAATCCGGCTGCAGCGGAAAGGTGAGTATACATTTTTTTTCATTTTTACACATTTTAGGATGATTTTCAGGTAAGGGCTTATATTTTTAAGCCCTTCCCGAAAATTCATCCTGCGCTCGCCGGCAGCCCATTGCTTTCAATGGAGCCAGCTGTATTGCCGGCTCCATTGAATTCAATGGGCTAACATCGTTCTTCTCTGCCACAACTGTTACAGCTATGGCAGAGGAGAACGATCTTTATGCTGACATTTTTATTTTTTTTTATTTTTACAAATTTCTGGATGAATTGCAGGGAAGGGCTTATATTTTTAAGCCCTTCCCGAAAATTCATCCTGAGATCGCCGGCAGCCCATTGCTTTCAATGGAGCCGGCTGTATTGCCGGCTCCATTGAATTCAATGGTCAGTGCTCGTTTAATCGAGACGAGTACCGCGTGGTGCTCGTCTCAAGTAACGAGCATCTCGAGCACCCTAATACTCGAACGAGCTCATCTCTATTGATAACCTATCTGTAGAATAGGGTACAAATAGCAGAAAGGCAGAAGTCTGTCGCCTGGGATCCATGCCAATCAGCTCTTCATCAGGTCAACACACTTGTGCACAGAGCTGATTTCTGCAGGAAGCAAATGGCTCCAATTTCACTGCAGTGGCAAGGCTTGGTATTACAGGCAAAGTTCCCCTTGAAGTGAAAGTAATACCATATCAGCGGTGGATCCCTGCCAATCTACTATAGATGGCCTATCCGGTTTACAACTGGATAATCCCTTTTAATCGTAACTAATTTGTGTGCAACTTGAACTTTTACCTATTTGTGCTGTGTATTTATAGTAAGTGATATTTTACTGGATCGTGCTTTAGCGGACAGTTATCTGCCTATTTGCTGCTGCTGGAGTAGATGCAGCATGGCACAAGTCCAGTAGAAGTCAAACAATCCTTATTGCAGCACGGAAAGATGATCGCTCAAAATTCGTTCAAAAGATAACTTGAACGGCAGTTTTGAGCAATCAGCTATTAACCTTATTAGCATGCAAATGAAGCCTTTCGCTGATTGCAGATAACAGCTGGAGGTCCGTTATCTGCATTCAACTTCATTAATCTCGAGTGGGTCTGCAGCTGAAAGAATACCATCAGCGCTATCCCGCGGAGAACTTGGCGTGAACTCTGAGAAGACCGCAGGATGATTTTCAAGCTGGTTTGAAGTCGGCAATGAATTAAAAGTGCACGATGGGCAGATATTTAGACATGGCGAATATCGCTCCAAAGATGACTTTTGAGCGAATTTTGAGTGATAATCATTGTTTCTAAATGGGTTTTTATACTGTGTTTATTATCCAAGTAGCTTTTCCTTATCGGTGGTGGGGGCCCAGAGCGTGCTCAGACAGGTTTTCACTGGGAAAGATGCGGAGGAGTGTATTACAACATGCTGCTTGCACATACCAGTGTAGAATATTGAGCACATTAACCACTAAGCTGCCAGCTATTTACTAAGAAGGTGGATATATACATATACTCACACCTGTTTGCCTAGGCTGATGTAAGAAACATTATATACACAATAGAATACATATATTATTACTATAACAGTAGGAACTCTGTTTAATGTATAAGCCTAACCATTTATTCCTCCATGCTGATGACAGGTCAGACTGGAATTGTGTTTTCTCCATGGCACTTTTTATGGAACATTTGCTAGTAGATGAGGATCTTCAGGATCCGGAGATGAGACGTATTCTGATAGGACATACACACTTTCTTGGACGGGTAAAACTTATTTTCTTTCTTATAACTATAATAAAATATTGCCATGACAGATGATGTACTTCTATGTCTGCATTGTTTTTAGGTCTAAGAAACAGTCTAAGGTAACGTCTAATATCTTTTCACAATGCTGTGAAAGATTCTGTTTACAGTCGGCACTGTTGGCAGTTTTGGCAGATTTGACGGCAACCATAGACCATTTTATACGTTAGTGGGGTCAGTTGAGCACCTGTGGGATATGCTGTGTGATGTATTTGGCAGAGCTCGGTGGCTTCTGTTAAAACCGAAACCTCAATGGTAGTGTGTTCACATGGGGGTGTAATTCTGCAGATTTTGACTTGAAATCAACTGTGTATCCATAGCTGATAGTGGACTCCTCACCCTCAAAGTCCTTGCTGTGTCAGCGCACTAGAGACTCCACGCCTCCCCCCCCCCCCCCATTTCACATATTGTATCCAAGTTAGAGGCGGTGAAACAGGGTACTAGAACCTCCAACCCCACCCCTTGTATCACATCTTGTATCCAAGCTAGAAGCAGTACAACAGGTTACTAGAGCCTCCATGCCCCCCCCCCCCGTATCACATCTTGTATCCAAGCTAGAGGCAGTACAACAGGGTAATAGAGCCCCATGCCCCTTGTGTCATATTTGTTAATCCACACTAGAAGCAGTAAAACAGGATAATGGAACCTCCATGCCACCTCGTATCACATCCTGTATCCAAGCTAGAGGTGGTACAACAGGGTACTAGAACCTACATGCTCACCCGTATCACATCCTCTATCGAAGCTAGAAGCGGTACAACAGGAGTCTAGAACCTTCATGCTTGCCCTAATCACTTCTTGTATCCAAGCTAGAGGTGGTACAGCAGGATATTAGAGCCTCCCTCCAAGGGGTCAATTTTTCACAATAAATTCTCCTTTTGCTCTGATATTGTAATCACTTTTATCAACGTTACAATCACACATACAAAAGTTTCATCCGATTCTGACATTCCTAAGTGCTTGATTTTATTTATTTTTTGGTAATGAGTGTATCGATCCTGCTTGTGTGAATGAACAAGTCACCACAAAGTTTCTGTAACACTGCATCATCATCAAAGAAAATGTCATAAAAGTGAAGTTAATAGCCTTTGATGGACACCTGAATGGACTTCAACAGAGACGTTAAAATTCATTGGGGGTCTGTGTGGCGCCGCTGGTGTCCGTTGTGTCCCAAACTCAGCAGTATGTTGTGGTCTTCATTATAAGTTTAGCATCTTCTAAAAAGTGAATTAAACGTGCCGTTGCCTCTGTTGTGTATAATGCAAAAGAAGCAAACACGAGGATGCAGAAGCGACCTGCAAGTTCTAAGATAGACGTACAGTAGGCACAAGAAATTGCAACTAAACTTTTATAAAAACTGCTGACGTGAAAAGTTTTAAACGCTGGGTTCTGATTGCTGAGAGCCCTCCCAGTTGCTGATACTAAAAGGCATAAGTATTCATCTGAGTGTTGCGCCCGTTCAGGTTTTATTTTAAACTCATTTTATTGAGAATTACAAAACATATCAGTGACAAACCTGAGTGTAACCTGGTTCACGTGCACAAATCAGTTACAATGACTTAAATATACACTGTATAACTAAATGGCACCTGGATGAGTCGAAAACCTCATTTGGTCCAACAATTGCTGAAATGCATTTTGCGTTTGGGTTGTGGTTGATGAGCCACATCTAATTCCCCAGATTTTATAGAATTTATCTGGGCACTTTCTATTTTTGTATACCATTTTTCCATATGGGAGAATAGAATTGACTAGATTACACCATTGGGGCAGTGTCGGGGGTCTCCTATCCAGCGCAATGTTACAGCCTGAGGCTGGATTCGCATAAACATATAGCGGCTTGGTTTTCATGCCGAGCCGATATACGTTGTCTCTCTCTGCAGGGGGAAGGCTGGAAGAGCCAGGAGCAGTGCTCTGAGCTCCCGCCCCCTCTCTGCCTCCTCTCCGCCTCCTCTCCGCCCCTCTGCACTATTTGCAATGGGGAGAGGCGGGACAGGGGTGGGGCTAATTCTCAAAACTTAGCCCCACCCCATCCCGCCTCCTAAACTGTTCACTCTGAAATACTAGTAATCCATCTTGGTAGACAAGATGGATTAACAACTCACTGATGGATCAGACTACTGTCCACAAACGTCAATGGAGGAGGAGCTGTATTAGAGAGAAATGAAGAGAGACACAGAGATGTTGCTGCAGTTAATAGTGTTTTACTGTCTCACCGCTACTGGAATAACATCTACACTGCTCAGTACTACTCTATAATGTCAACCATGTTGTTGCTGATTCTCTGTGTATGTGAGATGGCTACATAGGAGCAGAATCTCCATTACTTTGTGTATGGAGACATTATAGCAGCTGGGTGTTGTCCACTAACTCAGGGAAAACTGAGAATTAGAGATGTAGTCTGCAGAGGTGCTAAATGTCATATACAAGTCATAATGCCCAGAAATAATCCTGCTCATCATGTAAAGTCTTTTTCCGCACAGTTGGATAACAATTGAGCTCAATATGAAACCATCAGTCAAGTGTAAAGAACAGAATCCATATTTTCCCTGGAAATAAAACTTTTGTTCTTGCTCTACCACCCTGTCTGCATTCACATACACTTGGGGTGCCAGAACGTGAAAGTTTAAATTGTTTATTAGATTTGTAAGATGCTTATGCCTTCGCCATCTAATTGTCTGTCTATACATGTATATGGTCTGACGAGTGTAAACTAACGTGATCATCATGTCATTCTACTCAGTGCCTGGAAAATTTCAAGGATATAAAGTCTCACAAGCCGTTCATGGCCGTGGTGGATATTCTCCATAAGTGTAGATATGAAGTTTCCAAATCTGTTTCAAGGTATTTCACTGGAAAAATACATTATGCTACTTCCAATATGCCCCCGCTATAGCGTACATGTTTCCCAATTGTGCTTTGACATGTAAGGTTAAAATGACTCTTAACCCCTTCATCCCCAGTGGGACACACAGGAAACCCTTTCTTAGTATTTAAAATTTGAGTTGAAAGCCTGTAAATTTTGTTGATCATTTTTTATAGGAATAGCGCAGAAAAAAATAGTTGTTTCATGTTATTTACCCCCCAAACCAAGTCCTCTAATTCTGCCCCGCATAGCGATGTCAAATATCTGTAAATTGTCCACCCTATAATGTCGCTATAGCATTAAGAACAAAGGCCCAGTTTTAGTTTTGCACATTTCCCTGCAGTTGGTATACTTAATTATTTTCCACTATTGAGGCGCTAGTTGTTTCACATTACGTTCGGTGAAACCATTGCTGGTTCCATCCTGAGTTCTGTCCTTAATGCAGAAATTTGCATGAAGATGGAAAACTGAACCATAGGGGAACATGTGTAAGGCGGAGACCTCTGTGGTCGCCATTTTACATCATTTCCAACACTGTTGGTCTTTTACATTGAGTAGAAAGCGACGAGCACAACGCTGTTCTGTCCATCCCATATACTGCCCTATGGTGCTATCCTGGTTTCTGCATGGAGGACAAAACCCAGAACAGAGTCGGCGTTGGTTTCAGAAAATGTAGTGCGGCACCAGCCCTAGCCGGAGGCACATAAACCTGTTAATTCATGTTGGACTGGCAAGAAGGGATTCATTAATGTTAGGACGGGTTATAAATATCTATTTATATAAGATGCTATGCTTCTAAAAAGTTGGTCACGTAATATACAAGCTGAACTGGACCTACTCGACCTAAACTTCCCAGACAAAGGAGACACTTTGATACATCCCTTCCTCTTATAATATATAGGGTTATTTTTAATATTCCCTCCATACAAGTTATACTTTTTCTATTGCTTTCTCCTTTTTTAAAAATGTTAAAATGTTGAACAATCTCTGTTTTCCCCCCTGCGGGGGGTCTTTGGGGCAGAGTGTTGCCATCTTACTAGTTAAATCTCAATAAATTCTTTTGAAACATAAAAAGATGGTCACAAACCGAAAGCCAACCAGAAAACCCATCCACGTATACAGCGTGAAACTGAAAATATATATTTTTGCAACAGAAACCGTGCGGAATTCCCTGGTTAACACCTCAATGACGCCCCATACATCTTTTGACAGCGGTCATTAACAAGCTTTATTCTGATGCGCCGTCAAAAGAAGCCATCAGGAGCCTGGCAGGGTCTTCCATGCCAGGGAGTGTGACTCTCAGCTGTTAGAGCGGGTGCCACGCTGTTATCCAAAAGAGGGGGCTAAAGAAACCACGGATCCAGCAGTTTAACTCCTTACATGCTACGGTCGGTGTGCCTGCATGCTCCCTCTCACCCATTGGACCCCCACCTTTGGGTCAGCTTCATAGGCTTCTCTAAAACATTGCTATACTGAAGTAGAGTATTGTATTAGAATGATAAAATATTGTGATATTGAGGTCCCCCTGTGGAACAAAAACTAAAAATTTTAAGTATAAAAAAATTATTTAAAAAAGCTCTACCTTTCCTCCTTTTTATTATGTAAAAAAGAATGTAAAGATCACACGTGGTATCGCTGCTCTCAGAATGACGCAGAGGAAAAAGGGACTATATTATTTAACCCGCACATTGCACGTCACAAAAATACGAAATACACGCTTCTATTTGCAACAATGCATTCCCTATGGTATGCTCACATGTTTGTGCCTGCAAAGATAGGACATGCGTGCACCATAGGGAATGCACAAATTGTTTTCAATGGAGCCGCAAAATACAAAAATAGCAAACCATAATAAAAGCTGTATAAACTTGGTATTGCCACAATTGTGCCGACCCGGAGAATGTTATCACATCATTTATTTTGCACCCTGAACGCCGTAAAAATGAAATCCAAAAAACAAATTACTTTTTTTTTCCAATCCCCCTAAAAAACCATAAAGGTTATACTGTACATTATATGTACCCAAAAATGAGGCCATTAAAAAATACAACTTGCCCTGCAAAAAAACAACCCCTCATATGGCTGTTAACGGAAAAAATACAAAGCGATGCCTCTGGGAATGCGACAATGAAATAAAAATGAAACATGTGTTATTAAGGTGGAAGCTGGTTAAAGTGATGGGATTGGTTGTTTTGTCTTCATTCGTCTTCATTGGTTGTTTTGTCTTCATTCGTTGTTTTGTCTTCATTCGTCTTCATCGGTTGTTTTGTCTTCATTCGTCTTCATTGGTTGTTTTGTCTTCCTGCATTCTCCCCCGCTCCTTCACTACTTCTGCACATATCTTTATGTTTGGAATGCAAATTTGTGCGGTCTGCCAGGGTGATCCGCATGAGCCGGTGTGCCTCCCCTGTGACCACAATTACTGCAGGTCTTGTTTGAGTGAGTGTTTAAAGACTGGCAATAAGAAGTGCCCCTTGTGTGCGGCAGCCATACCCGACACCTTCACCCTCGAGGTCTCCAGAGAAGTCAGGTAACTGTGTGCTCCATTCATTGGTGAAGTCAACGCTTACTACAAAATGTCATTTACAATCTAGAACTGAAGTATGGGAAAAGTTGGGTCTATTTGCTTTTATCGCACAGATTGTCAATTATCCCCTTTATTGTGGCGCGTTCTTATAATACCGGTATCAGCGGCCTCTGAGCTGAAGTCTCCCAGAATGCCCTGTTTGTTCAGCTTCTGCACATCATTTACACTTGTGATTTGCTTTCTGAGGACTGTTCACTGCTTTGATGCATGGCAGCTTGGTTGATCTTTTGCAAATAGAAATTCAAATACTTGCACTTTCCCTTGCAGACTGTCTATGGCAATCTTAACCCCTTAAGGGCTCCTTCACATGGGCATACTGTTATTTTCTATGCATAACACGTAGTGAATGGAAGTAATGAAAGTTTCAATACGCAGCCCCGCATTGCACAGAGCGGGGAATTCCGCCCAAAAAAGGTCACATTGTGCATGTCCATGACATCAGGATCCCAGGCATCCGCAGTGCCTATCGCATCCCATACGCAATTTCTCCATGGTCTTTGCCATCAAAGTGAAAGGTCTGCGATGAGTACAGCGCTGCGAGACTCAATTAAAGGGGCTGCAGCACTCTTCTGAGCACTGTGTCTGCTTTACTTTTTTTTACTATTTATGACCTTTCCTAAGGACAGATCATCAATAGCGGGTCTATGAGGATACGCCACTCGGGATCCCTGCAGATTTTATAGCCCCCTGTCAGTGCAGTGGGGCTTAATGTCTGCACTGGTGGTCAGGGTCGGCAGGTCATAATTAGTGAAAAGTGGCAAAACCCCTTTTAATGTTTACATCCTGAGAATAGGCCATCAATATCTGAAACCTACGTAACCAATACAGTTTTGTGATAAATATGGATTATTGTAGCAACAGAATACAATATCACGATGTTAGATAATTACTATAAAATCGCATTTCTGATGTATAAAAAAACAATTGTTTGGTAACTTTTTTGTATTTTTTGAAGGGATTCCATTGAGAAACGATGTAATGGATTCTTTGTTGATATTATATGTACAATGTGCTTCAAAGACAATGCTCCCCCGGACGAGGAGGTCATCAGGCATCTTCTGTCTTTAATCTTTGATAACCTAAGTAAGTGTTTTTCTTTTTCCGTCCGTATCATTGAGTGACCCAGCTTTGACCGCAGCTATAGCTACTGCCACTAGGAAGCAGGCATTAAGCAGAAAAAGTGTTAGCTCCACCTACTAGCTATATCACCTTTGCAGGCACCAAGCTGGTTGGTTTTATCTTGGTGTTCGTAGGAAGCTGACATCTTCACTTGCTGGTCTTCAAGTACGATTTGATTCAGGAAATAGTGAGAGGCAGAACTTTCCCTGTGTCGGGGGTCTGTCAACGGAGACCAGTGCGGATGTTGCCTGAGTCCAAATTAAGAGGAAATATTATATTGAGTACTCGTAGATGAGAACCATAAGAAGCCACTACACACACACAGTCTAGTGAAATCAGAATGAATTCTAGTTTATTTTTGAACATTGCTAGTTTTTATGCAAGATGAAAAGAAGGCGTTTCCAAATGTTACCTGATACTAAGTTTCAAATTACTTTGTTGACCAAACCCTCATTCCAACAGATTACAATATGGCTGTAAATCAAAAGCCTTCTAAACAAAAGGTATCAGCAAAACTGTGTGAAGTGGACATCAAACAGTTACATACGATCTTAAAGATTGTACTCAGACAGGATGGAGTCATACTTAATTACACCTCTTCCCAGACCAGGATGTAATCTTAAAAGTCCATTGTGTTAAGTTTTTACCTTGCCTCCAAGTCAATCGGAATTTACACATCAAAGAGGGGGCATTGTTTCTAGTTTGCACATAGAACTGGTTTTAGCCACCTACTTAGTATTCAGTACATTCTGGTCAAAAGTTCAAACTTGTGATCAAAATGGCTGAATGAAATCTAATTAATCATACATTTAGTATTTTAAAATCATCATCCAAATAAACGCTTGAATATACCTTTTGACATATGATTCTATATCCAAGTTCTATTAGCAACTTCCGGAATGTTTTACATATTTTTCATTTCCATAATACATAACATTATATAACCAAATAACTAATGTCACATTTATTACACTGTTTCCTTATCTTTCTTATGTTAGGTTATTAAAAATATGATTAACCCCTAACATAATCCCCCATTTGGACATCAGAGCCACCATTATCTCCTGGTCCTGTCACACGTTGGTGCCGGCTTCAGCCGGGTCCCCAGGTAGGAATGGTGCACTCTATGTCCATCTAGGGTATCAAGACATTTAAATGTGGGCAAAAAAATCGGCATTCAGTACATTTAGCTGCACATGAAATTATTACCTTAATTGCAATATATATATACACATAAGATTATACTAGTCGGACGATTGCAGAGTATTTGAGAGTAGCTGTTACTTCTGCTGCCTTAATTTGTTGACATTTCCCGATTTCATTAGGGTCACAAGTAAAATTATAACACACTTCAGCCAACACAACATTTCTCACCTAAAACCGAGTCATATTCGTCCAATGTGTATGTTCAACGGTATCGCAATGGGGACAATATTCAAATATATTAAGGACGGTGTTTTCCTGAACAACATTGTCATCTACTACATCACTATCATTGTGTACTTTTGAGTATATGTCTCAAAGAGTCTCTACCGGAGTGGGGACGGATAATAGACAAGTCCGCAAAATGTCCTCTCCACTCCTGAGGTTGCGCATACACATGTGGGAAATATTTGCCCATCCAGTCCATCGCTTCTCAATGTGGATCATTCGTAGAGGTGTTCCCCAATAAAAGGACAGTCCAATAAGACAAGATGTAGATGTCAAAGTCAAAATGTCCAGTACCCCCCCCCCCCCCAAACAACGCCGGGATCCCACCCATCACTTTTCCTCTGGCTTGGGAACTTTCTTGTAATGGGAGGCGTGTATCCAGGTAGCTCTCCCTTCTACTTTTACCGAAGTAGGTGTTGTCAACAGGACTTGGTATGGTCTGTCAAACCTTGGGTCCAAGGCCTTTCTTATGTGTCTTTTTACGACCACCCAGTCTCCAGGCTGCAAGAAGTGAGTCCCCTCTAGGTTGTCAGGGTCTGGAATTTGGGGAAAATACTAGATCGTGTGTTATTTTCAGATTACGACATAGTTCTTGTACATATTCAATAACCTTATCACACGCCTGCTGCAGGGCCTGTGGATGATACAGGCCTAATCTTGGCATAGAGCCAAACAACACTTCTTTTAACTTAAGCGTATCATTTTAGTTCTTTCAACTTTGTCTAAACTCTGCGGGTGGTATAGAGTGTGAAACGCTTGTTCCACTCCCAGGCTGACATCACCTCTCGCATCACTTCACCTGTAAAATGTGTACCTCTGTCACTCTCAATTGTCTCTAGTACCCCAAATCTACATACAAGTTCTGACACAAGTTTAGTCGCTGTACATTGTGTGGTGGCTTTGAACAGGTCCACGCACACAAGGACGTACTCATACCTGCCTGATTTGGGAAGCTGGATGTAGTCGATTTGTAATCTCTGAAAGGGGTACAATGGTCTGGGTGTGTACTTCACATGCCTTCACATATGCCTTCGCCAACCTGTCGAACCCTGGAGCATACCATACCTTGTCCACAACAGAAACCATGGCATTCCGAGAGACATGCACTTTCCCATGAGCTAGGACGGCGAGGTGGGGGTAGGCAGCCGCTGGTACATCATCTACGTCCTGTAGGACGCCAAATCCCAAATCAACAAGAGTGGTGGGACCAAGATCCAACTTACAGCACAAGGGGTCTTGCGTCCTGTCCAGGAGAGCTGCAGCCTTGGCTGCCCTATCCGCAATATCGTTTCCCTTGCTCTCTGGTGACTGCCCCTGCGTGTGTGCTTTAACCTTTATTATGGCCACCTGTTCTGGCAACATGATAGCCTGCATTTAATCTTAATGGGCTTGCCTTGTGCCGTGAGAAAGCTCCTGGACCGCCAGATGGGTCCATTATCATGTGCAGTACCAAAGGCGTACCTGGAATCAGTGTAGATGTTAGCAGTGGTACCTTTCGCAATCGTACAGGCCTCAGTTGGAGCACGGAGCTCATCCTCCTGCGCTGACATGTATGGTGGCAGTGGTTTTTGTACAAGCATCTCATTCAGTGTGACTACTTCAAAACCTGTTACCAACCTTCCTTCGTCATTCAGGTATCTAGATCCATCCACGAACATTTCAAGGTGGGGGTTTAGGAGGGGTTTGTCAGTGACATGTGTGAACCCAGCTGTCTCCTGCTCCATGAGCGCTGTGCAATCATGCTGGTGTTCTGCGTCAAAGGCCTCCTCCTCATCATCAGTCAGAGAATTTGCAAAAAGCTGGTCCTCTGTACTTACTCCCCCATTTGAATCAGTGTCACCTAATGGTAATAAGGTGGCCGGATTCAAAGTGGTGCAACGTTGAAATGAGACATTGGATGAAGAGTGTACTGCAAGTTCCATTTTGATCTGTCTAGCTAGGGACAGATGTCTACGGCTTACCTGTGTCAGGATTCAATGTATGTCATGTGGGGTGTAGATCACCATGGTGTGATCTAAGAAGTTTCTCTTTGCTGGCTGTGCAGCCATTCTACTCTGATGGAGGAAACACAAAAGGCTTAGTGATGCATTGAGGTAACTATTTGTGTCAGGAGTACATAAAAGTAAATCATCAACATATTACAAGAGGGTGGTGCCCTCGGGAATTGGCCAGGCATCTGATACCAGCTTCATGCATCTGGTGAACTGGTTTTGGGCTATTCTGAGCCCCTTTGTGGCAGCACTGTCCAACAGTACTGCTTTCCTCTGAAAGTAAATGCAAACAAATACTGACAGTCTGTCGAGGTCCGTCTGACTGATAGCCCAAAGGCTCGAAGGAACGACACTAAGAACTTGTTTCTCTGCGTGCGTAAGAGTGAGGACAGGGAGAGGTGTTGCTAGGTCTGCTGCCATCCGACAGAAGGTCGGTTGACTTTTAGACCTGGGGTGTATACGAGCCTCACCGGACGGGTGAAGTTCGATACAACATCCCAAGGGTCCCATCACGTCAGTTCCCAATATGCTTTCAGGACTTTCCAGCACAAGGAAGCGCATGAGGCATCGTGACCCTTTAAACATTACCTCTAGCGGTTCAGTTTCTGCCAGCTGAATCGGCACTCCTGAAACCCCTTGCACCGATTACTGCTAGACAATCAGGCTGGTATTCTATTTAAAAAAGATCAGAACCTTGTTGCAAAAAAAAAATTAAAAAAAATAAAAAATTGCTGACCTGCAATACCTGGATCACCTATGTCAGATGTCCAGTTCCTTGGGCTAAGCAATGACCCAGGAAAACAACCTTTGTTTTGCAGAATTGAAGTTTGTCTTGGAGGTGGCTTACTATTTGTCAGGACCTGCGGAAAGCTGAGTTTCTGCAGTAGCTATCAAGACAAACACATGAGCCGGATCCACCAAGAGAGCAGTTAGTTTACAAACCTCTTCTTAACTGTCACTTGAGGTCTCAACCCGTACCGATCCATCTGGTGAGAATTTGATGGATGCGGATAAGGCTTGTGAGATATTAGTACAAATAACAGAGACATGAATTACAACAAGGCAGAATAATCCACAAACATCTAGCCACATTGAAATATGATATTCTTTAAGCAAATTCATTATTAATCTGATCCTGCCTGCAATGTCTCATCAAATTTAAGGGAAAAAAAACTTTTCCTAACTGCCCAAGCTCCTCACCCCCTCCTTTGTAGACAAAAGAAGGATGAAACATTACATACTTTTACATCATCTAGCTCCACCCCTTCGATGCTGGTCGTTTGCATGTCTCTCCTACAGAACATTCTCTCAGAGACAGTACAATACTAACAGCGTTTAGCAGTGATACAGACGTCCAACCAATCACAGAACTGACATTTACACAAAAAGCAAAAATATACTTTAAAATCCCTATATGTTCTCTATTTTTAAGACCGTATAATTCACGTAATTCATTACAAGTTTCTTATTTCATCAGCGTCTGTCTTCCTTTCTATGACATTGAATTTTATCTCTCTATAAAACAGAACAATAGCTAAGATATTAATAAGCAGCCAGAACATTCAGACTTTAAACAACATTAATCATTAGTAATGACAAGAGGTATACTTCTCTGAGGATACGAATAGTTAAACACATAGAAAAGAAAACCTGCTAAGCGCTTCTAACAGCGCAACATTTTCTGCATTTTTAACCCTTATATCCTTAAAAGCCCCCACAGATGTGAATGGGGTATAACTTTCTTACATTTATATGAAAAAAAAAAAAGACTAAGACGTACAACAAAGATTATTTTACATAATATCAAGACATACAAGACAAACAATAATGGTTATTTGTCACATAATTGTCCACAGATTTTGCATGAACTTGCTTTATGTCCCAGAGGAACACAAACTATAAGAGGATTCCCTTTCTCTGATAACCCCTTACTGCCGTATCTACACTTGCCTTAATGCATCTATCTAACATACTTTTATCCAACCTTTTGACTATCTCTGAATCTTTCCCAAACCTGCTGGTCTAAGACTCCCAAAATTCTAAACACCTTACTACATTCTTCTTCCCACAGCTAACGTGCCTTCTTTGTCTTTTACTATTTCTCTAGCTGATTTCCATATAGGCATACTCCTTGCCCTGTATGTTTCCCATATTGTCTGTTCCTTTATCTAAACCGGCGTCTCTGATATCTTTCATATGCTTTTTCCCGTACTGTTACCAGAACTCATAGTTAAAGGTTCCCGCTTTTCTAAGTCCTATCTTTCTATATTTTATACACTTGTCTGCATACGTCTCCCCCTTCCCTTTCTCACACAGCTTATGGACTTACCTCTTGATTTACCACTATCACACAGTATTGAGGATGCACACAGCTTTGCACACAGCTTCCTCTGGTAAATCTGGTGGTCACACAGACCTTTTAGTCCCTTCTGCCAAGTCAGTGGCTGGTAGGACACTTATTTGTACTATGGACTTGTTTCCTGTTTTTACCTCAATCACACAGTATAAGGATGCACACAGCTACCTTCGGGTAAATCAGGCTAGTTGTAACTGGCAGGACACTTATTTGTCACATAGACCCCTTATTATTACTATTTTTTTATATTATATATTTTTTTCTCATCCACGAAGGTAATTTATTTCCCACTATTCATCACTAAGTAAACAGGACCTCATTTCACACAGTACACTAAGGACACTTAGTCGCTGGTCCTGGAATAGTTTTACGGAACTCACTTAGATTACTTAGGGGGGTTTAGGGGAGACCAGACCTCTCTTCTAAGGGAACTTCTGGTGATATTATAACAGATTCAGTAAAAGCAAATTATGGCTAAAATGACACAGACTATCAACGTACAGATTTCAACAATTACTACAGGCAACATGGCATGAAAATATCCCAGTAGTGAGTTCTTCCGTCTAATACAGTTTCATGAACAAACTACACAAAGAGGCGAGGAACCTGAAAGTAACACATGCAGTGACTAACCTTCTGTCAACAGTAGACACGAGTCAGGGGAGCCCAGAGCTTGAAAATGGCAAGTCAAGGGCTTACCCTACACCGGTGTTTTGTAGATCTGGGGTCCCGTGATCCTGGTCCTGGGTTGTTGGCAGTTGGTGTCGTCAGGTATCGGCTGCAGGTGAAGAGGAGTCCCCGCCCCACGTTGGGCGCCAAATAAACTGTCGGGGGTCTGTCAACGGAGACCAGTGCGGATGTTGCCTGAGTCCAAATTAAGAGGAAATATTATATCGAGTACTCGTAGATGAGAACCATAAGAAGCCACTACACACACACAGTCTAGTGAAATCAGAATGAATTCTAGTTTATTTTTGAACATTGCTAGCTTTTATGCAAGATGAAAAGAAGGCGTTTCCAAATGTTACCTGATACTAAGTTTCAAACTACTTTGCTGACCAAACCCTCATCCCAACAGATTACAATATGGCTGTACATCAAAAGCCTTCTAAACAAAAGGTATCAGCAAAACTGTGTGAAGTGGACATCAAACAGTTACATAGGATCATAAAGATTGACTCTATCCTGTCTGAGTACATACTTAATTACACCTCTTCCCAGACCAGGATGTAATCTTAAAAGTCCATTGTGTTAAGTTTTTACCTTGCCTCCAAGTCAATCGGATTTACACATCAAAGAGGGGGCATTGTTTCTAGTTTGCACATAGAACTGGTTTTAGCCACCTACTTAGTATTCAGTACATTCTGGTCAAAAGTTCAAACTTGTGATCAAAATGGCTGAATGAAATCTAATTAATCATACATTTAGTATTTTAAAATCATCATCCAAATAAACACTTGAATATACCTTTTGACATATGATTCTATATCCAAGTTCTATTAGCAACTTCCAGAATGTTTTACATATTTTTCATTTCCATAATGCATAACATTATATAACCAAATAACTAATGTCACATTTATTACACTGTTTCCTTATCTTTCTTATGTTAGGTTATTAAAAATATGATTAACCTCTAACACCTGTTACCCCACAGAGAAGGGCGAACAGAACAGAAATAACTGTCCTGTTGTCTGCTCTGACCTGGTCGGAGCATATCTAACGGATATTACTCCAATTTGCAGGGTTCCTATTTTTGTGGCACCTTTGATTTGGTTCCCCCACCTAGTCTTCCCATTTAGTGGCGCCCCCAGTGCGCTTGGATGTTTACTCCAGATACAATAGTTATTCAGAAGGCAAGATATCTTGAGTCTACACCTGATTCAGATTTGAACAAGGAACAGGCTTCCAAACTCTCCACTATAGTAGGTAGCCTTAAAGTTGCTGTAACTGATACCCTACCTATTGGATCAGGCTCCTACGACGTCTGCGGCAATGTTTTTCAGATGCCAAAGGCTATCTCCGAAGACATTTCCTCCTTATAAGGACTTTGATGATGTGTTAACCAGGAAATCTAATATATGACCGACAAGCGAATCATTAGGCCTAAACGCTTAGACCTTTCCAGAGGAAGTACTGAAAAAATGTTTAGCTTCACCTGTAGTGGACCCACCAGTGTCCTGCTTGGTGAAACTTACCACTATTCTTATGGCAGATGCTTTGTCATTTCAAGACATGCGTGGCAGGAAGATAGAATCCCTTGCCAAAACCTCCTTTGAGGCAGTAGGACCAACTCTCAAGACAGTTTTCACCTCTAAATGGGTTGGCAAGGCTACTACTGAATGGGCCAAGTAGTTGCGCAAGGGTATCCCTTCTGGTTCTTTGGCAGATATTGCTCATCAGATAGGCCAGGCAGGGAATCTTATTTGTGAGGTTTCCCTGGGCGCGGTCAGGCTTTTCGCGTATGCATTGGTAGCCACATGCTGCACATTGTGGCTAAAATCCTGGGGCGCATATGTCTCCTCTAAAGTCTTTAACAAACGTCCCTTTTGTTGGTGCAAGGCTTTTCGGTGCCAAATTGTTGATGTCACTGGTGGAAAAAGTTCCCACCTTTCACAGAACAGACCAAGATGCACAAGAAGCACAGAGAAAAAGGTTTTGGTTTCATGATTTTCTTTGCTTCAGTCCCAAGACCACAGAGAGTAAAAGGGCATCACAAGATCAAAGGTGAAGGTCCTGCTTTAGGCTGAGACCACAGCACTCTGTTGTCCTCCACTAAATTCTGTGTTTGACAGGCAACCCCAACCCAATTTGTCCAGGGTGGGGGTACATCTTTCCCTGGCTCGCCCACGTCTCAGACACCGGGGTTTGGGAGGTTGCCTCCTCAGACTACGCCATAGTATTTTCCACCCAATCCCCCGAGCGTTTCTTCAGTTTAAATTTTCCAGGGTCTCTTCATGGGCCAGAGCCTTAGTTTAGGCAATACACATTCTTTTTACGCAAAGAATCATCAGTCTGGTTCCCCCTTCGCAATACTTTAGGGGGTTTCTATTACAACCTATTTGCGGTACCCAAAAAGGATCAATTTACAGAGCTTCCATTCGGCCTGGCCACGGACCCCCAAGTATATATAAAGGTTCAGGCATGAGTGATGGCTACCTCCATGCCAAGGGGTTAGTGGCCATCTCCTATCTCGACTAGATTTTGATGTAAGCCTGGAAAGTCTCCACATTACCCTGGATACTCTGTCCAGATTCGGATAGATCGTCAACCATCTCAAGTTGTCCCTCTCACCCTCATGTCTAGATTTTCTGGGCCTTTCATTCGATATGATTAAGGCCACATGCTGATGCCACCAGAAAAGCTGCTTTGATTCCAGAAGCAGGTCCATTCCCTAGAAATACACAGTGTATATTTGCCACTGCATAAGAGGGTGCTGTGACAGATGGTCTCCTCCTCCATCCCGTTTAGTTATTTTCACACTAATCCTCTCCAGTGGGCCAATCTCTTGAAGTGGGACAGGTCCTTGAGCTCTTTGGATCGGACTCCCCACAGGCCTAGCTAGGGCGCTGCTTTCTGACTGTACAGTGGCAGGTACCACACATGCCAGCCTCTTCGGCTGGGGAGGCACGCTGCAGAATCTCACACTGCAGGGTAATTGGACAAAACAGGAATCTGTTCTGCTGATTAAATGTGTTGGAACTTTGGGCCATTCTCCAATCACTTCATCATTTTGTAATGCAGTTGACTGGTCACCCAGTTCAAGTCCAAACCTACAATGTGACAGCCTTTGGTTTCATAAACCACCAACCAGAACCCGCAGCACGAAGATCATGGCAGAAGTGGCGAAAATCTTAATGTGGGCCAAGGTCCACCTGCTGGTACTCTTGGCAGTGCACATAATGGGAGTAGATAACTGGTTAGCTGACTTCCTCAGCTGAAAGACAGTCAACCCAGGAGAATGGGAACTGCATCTCAAAATCCTTCAGACAATATGTCAAAGGCGGCGCCATCTGGACATCAATGTGATAGCATCCAGGATCAATTGCAAGCTACTAACTTTTGTGGCCTGGTCTTGGGACCCTCATGCTTGGGCAGTGGACACACTCATAATTCCGTGGACGGGTTTTTGGTTACTGTACATTTTTCTCCCCTTCCCTGGACATAATTCCATGTCTTCTCAAGAATATCAAGGCGGAAGGTCTCCCAGCAATTCTCATAGCCCAGATTGACCCTGCTGAGTGTGCTGCGTGAATCACGTTGACCTGCTAGTCAATTCGACGGTTGAAGCCGTGGTCTTGAAATCCCTGGCCGTATTGGAGCCAGTCATTCAAACAAGGAAACCTTCCTTCTTGCGGATTTATCATTGCATTTGGAACCCTATGTGTTTTTCCAGCTTCCAAGATCGTTAATTCTCACAGGGTGCAATCCCCTGTGGTACATGCCTAACGTGCCAAGGACAACATAATAACATAGTATGTTAGGCTGAATGAAGACAATGTCCATCTAGGTGCCCCCATTCCACTCGGGCAGTTTGTAACAGGGTTCCAGCTCTGCAGGTGTTTAAAGTTCTACCGGGTGCATACGTTTGCATTCGCCTTCCTCTGGTGTTTGCAGACTGCTATGGGCTGTCCACATGCCTCCTGATATATTTTTCCACCCTAGAGGACTGCTTTTGAAAGTCTCATGGTCAAAACTGTATTCCCTGATGATACGGGTGAGTAAACAAGAGTTTACCTTCGTAAAATCTTTCTCATCTCGTTCATTAAGGGACACGGCACCCACCCAGTTGGTTATTTTTGTTATTTTCCATTTATTCCTCTTGGTCGTAGTGCCCCTTTGTGGTCGTACATGGTGCTTCTCTGAGTTACAGTTTTTACATGTCGTCATATTCAGTTTTCTTTTTTCCTTGTACTACAGTGCCTGCAGGGGTATTATAGCTAGTGGGAGGAGCGAACACGTTTTCTGCTTAGTGTCCGCCTCCTAGTGGCAGTGCCTATAACTACGGTCAAAGATTTGTACCCCAATGAATGAGACTAAAAATTTTTTACAGCGAGTACAAAAATCTTGTTTTGTTTTTGGCTCTCATTAATGCAGAATGTAATATTTTTTTTCTGCTATAACAAAAAACCATCTTTGCTTTTTCAGAGCTCAGTCAATATACAAGATCTCTGTCCCCTTTTGAGGACGCAGTTGACAAAACCCCAGTTCTTCGCTCAGTCATACTGAAGTTGCTTTTGAAATACAGGTAAATAGTGTAGTAAATGTTGAATTGTCATTTTTATTTAAGGGACTTTTACCCGGCCTGATGATGGGGCAACAATGTTTGTTTACCCAATCATTGGGCCGTTTTGAAGGTGTCGCTGATCACCCAACAAGCATGCTTTCGTTTGTTTGGGTGATTGCCTCTTTTATTCCACACACAAAATCATTTTGTGAACAGCACATGGGCAGCTGACAGTGATGAAACTCTGTGGGGGGGCAAACCCTGGCATGGCCGATGGTTCGTCCCCTTAAAGAGTGTGATCTGGTGCATGTAACGTTCCAGTAGATGAGCGCCAATCTCATCGTTTTCACTAGAAAAAAATTGGATGGTGTGAAAGAACCTTTGGTCATCACACACAATTTGTTGAGTGTCATGTGTCTTCTATATATTCTAGGTCTCCAAACTCTCTATTTCAGTTTTACAGATATAATACGGTATGCCGAAGAGTATTTCAGCAAGGTGGAGGGAAACAACCTTCTTACTGTGCTGGACAACACAGAAGTCTACCTGTTTGTAAACTGTCTCGAGGTAAGCTACATATGACAGACTGAGTTGTGGGGTGGGTGATGGAAGTCCACATAAATAAAGAGGATCTGGCAGCAGTAAGCATGAAGTAGTAGTAAGCATGAAGAAGGCTTACTTAAGCCAAAACGTCGCTGTCTGTGGGTGATGGGAAAATAAACACCATCTGATTTTACTGCATCCTGAAGTGCTGCCAGATCTTCTTTATTTATGTGGACTTTGATTTTGGGGATTTTTGGTTTGGATCTCCTTACTGGCGACTGCACACAGGTCTAACCCTTATTGGGATAATTACTTGTGCTGTTGATTCAACTCTCTTGGTGATGGAAGTGTCAGTCCCTCTTAAAAACTACTTAGATGCCAGAGCTGCAATTTATCGTGGCATCTGAGGGCTTATGATGAGATCCTGGTCTTTAGGTAGAGTGTAATCTATAATGCTGAAACCCCCTGCATATGGGAAAGATGTCAGGCAAGGGCTAAAAAGGCCAATGGCTCTTTTTTTTTCTCTCTTGCTCTCGCAGATGCCCGCCAGGTCATCCCAGCAATGATCGTTCCTGTTCCTTTGCACAGGTACAAGCATTGCTGACTGAATGGAGATGGAGTGGACCGGGGATTGTTCCGGGCCTCCCATCTCCATTCACAGTAAACAGGATATGGGAATCTACACGATTTATTGCCCCATGTATACGGGCCCTAAGAGTCCCCATACACATGGGCTGACGACGGTCTAATATGTATGGGGTTGGCTCCATTTTCTCCTCACTGATGGTATTGGGAGAACGAAGGATCAGGGCCACTGATTTTCAACACCCAATCCTTTTGTTCCCGGTGAGATAAGCCAAAGCCACAGGTGTCTGACTGTAACTTACCTCCATAAACACACAGACTTTCGGCCGACTCGAATATTCAGGTGTCTGGGAGAAAACCGCTCCTTCTGACAGTTGTTAGGTGTGTATGGGCAGCTTAAAGACTATAAGGTTTTTATGCATTTTGATTAGAGATGAGTGAGCATGCTCGGATATGTCAGTTACTCAAGCAAGCCCCGCTGTTCTCGAGTAACTGCATTCTTGTCCGAGCGTGCTCGTGGGGTGGGTGGGGTGGTGGGAAGTAGCGGGGGAATGAATGAGAGAGATCTCTCCCCCGCCGCCCCCCCCCCCCCCGAGCACACTCTAATTTTGATCTTTTATGATCAATTCAGCATCAATTATTAAAACAATTGACACATAGACACATTCAGATCAACCTTCATATAGTGAATGAAGCAAATCGCTGATTGTTACTTTTGTTATTTAGTCGTTTTATTGCTTCTATAATGTAGGACTCCTTGTTTGAGAAAGCACAAAGAATCCAATGTGCCCCTCTTAACAAAGAGAAGTACCTTAAGGAGGAAGGCTCTTTCCTGGAACAACACGCTCGGGGCAGAAAAACAGAAGCGCAGACGGTGCAGTTCCTTCAGGATGTGGCAAGAGTTCGGCTGGCACTAAACACGGCAGCAGAAATGTTCTCTGTCAAAGGTAAATAGTAAATGTGGATGTGAAGCCATGTATGAACGGAATGGTCGCAGCGCCTGAGCGGCGGGCGGCCTTCCCTCTTCTCTCTCCTGCACATTCTTAGCACTTTTACAACCAAAACAAAGATAAACTTTGAGAGCAACTTCTACTGCGACTGAGCAATTATCGTGCAGAAAATCGTTACGTTGAAACGCAGGCAACGACGAACGACAGTCATGGGCCTCTCAAATGTCGATTTCAGTTGACATAAAAATCAGCGCCGGCTCGTGCAGTTTAACCCCCTAGTGGCCAAGCTTCTTTACGCCTTAATAACCAACTAATTTTTCAGTTTGTTTTTTTGTAACAGCGCAATCCTAGAGCCTTAACTTAATTTTTCTGTCGACATAGCCATATAAGGGCTTGATTTTTGGGGGGCAAGTTGTATTTTTTAACCCTTTCCAATCCACTGTCTGACGTCTAAAGACATTATGATTTAAGGCTGTACAGCTCTGATGTTGGAAGACATCCGTCGGGGTTCTCTTACTGTATATTGCCAGCCTCTCTGCTGTTGGAGCCTATCCAACGTGTCACCTCATGCAGTACTGGCTTTAGCCAGCAGATAGCTCCGTTGTATAATGGCAGAAAAAGCGTAAGCCCCCCTAGGAAAATCAGGATGCAATTTGGATTGGAAAGGGTTAATGACATCATTTTGGGTACATGTAAATAAGGGAGATGGAATAATACCTCAGTGCCACCTACTGGAAGGCAGCACTCTATTATTCCATCTCCCTTATTTGCATATTACCCAGAGGAGCATGAATGGTCTTTTGAGTCTCCTCACTCACCGTCTAGGTGCTCTCCTTAAGGTGAAAAGATAGGGTACATATAATGTACAGTATAACTTCTATTAATTTCGTTTTTGGGATGATTGGGGGGGGGGGGGGGGGGAAATCAGCCTTTTTTTTGCTTTTGAGTTCTTTTTTACGGCATTCATTGTGCCCAAAAAAATTATATGACAACATTATTTTCCGGGTGAGCACAATTACTGCAATAACAAGCTTATACAGTTTTCTGGTTTTTTTTATTTTTTTTTATTTTTTATGGTTTGCTATTTCTGTACACAAAAATAAAATGTTTTAAGATTTGATTTTGCGTTGCCACATTACAAGAGGCGTAGAATTTTATATTTTTCTATCATCTGAGCTCTAGAAGGACCTGTATTTTGCAGGATGAACTTTAGTATTCATTTATCCAATTTTTTGTAAACCTATAACATTTAGTATGCTTTTTTATTGTCTTTTTTTTTTTAGGCAAAATTGACAAAATCTGTCAATGTGTTTTTTGTTTATCGCTGCATTCAAAGACCCCTAACATTATTCGATGCTGTGGAAGGGTTTTGTTTTGCAGGATGAGTTGTACCATTAGTTTATCCATGCCGTGTTTTGGTCACTTTCTATTCCGTTCTCGGGGTACCCATGCTCACATATGGTGGGAATGTGTAAAAATTGCTTGTTTCTAGCAAGCTACTAATGCTTTCTATAATGGGGTTTGCTGTAATGACCTCTTACGGTGTCCGGAGATGGCTTTAGTTTCTATTATTCCTGGGTTCCTTTCATCTCTGAAGAACGTGTCTTTTACATTTTCTTCTTCAAGTGACTCGCCTGGTCATCTCATGTCATTGGAAATCCTTCCTAGTTTGTAGTCTATAGGAGTGTCAAACAACCTTTCCTGAGATTCTTAGATTAGAAGAGTTTATAGACCAAGACCACTGTGACAAATTTCTACAGCTCTCGTCCCCCTGGATAATGTTTTAGGATATTTTGGAACTTGCCACCTGGCTATGTGGTCTGTGATTCATGTTTAGGTGCAGTTTCATCCCCACCTTCCTTCCTGTCCTTTCCCTTCCCTTCCTCCATTCCTTCCCTTCCTTTTGTGTTGTCCAGTCTGGTTAAGTTTTTCATGGTTGAAGGGTCCGATTTTACAATCTATCAAGTGCAAATCAATATTGTTACTTTTGTCTGTTATGGTTTATTGTCTCTTCTTAATAAAAGTGATTAAACCACAAAAATCAAACTACGATCTGCTTGTTTAAGCAGACAGTCATTCATCCATGAACGGCTGCCTGTTTACTCTGAATGGAGGCGGCGGCCGGAAGAGATCTCTGGCCGCTCCACCACTATTCACCGAATGTTATCAATCCTTTGTGAAAGCACAGAAGAGACAATCGCTGGAATGACTATCACTGGAATTGTCCTATTTGAAAGGACCCTTAGGCCTCATGTCCACGGGGAAAATCAGATCCGCTGCAGATTCTCAATGGAGAATCTGCAGCGGGTCCCTCCTGCCCCGCGGACATGAGCGCCGAAAATAGCAATTTAAAAGCATTTACCTATCCGGCGCGGGCGGGGAAGGTCAGCTGTTCCTCACGGCTGGATCTTCATTTTCGGGCGGCGGATGAATTCCTGACGCCGGCGGCACGTCGTCGACGTGCCGCGCGCATGCGCCGGGCACATCCGCCGAGCCGAAGCAAGGAAGATGCGGCCGTGAGGAAGAGGAGACCTTCCCGGTCCGCTACGGATGGTAAATACTTTAAATTCCTATTTTAGGTCTCCCGCGGATCCGGACGGCTTCCATAGGCTTCAATAGAAGCCCGCGGGAGCCGTCCCCGCGGGAGACCCGCACGAAAATTGAGCATGGTCCAGATTTTTCCATGCTCCATTTTTTTTTAAATCCCTTTTATTGACGATCCGCGGGTATTTATCTACCCGCGGGTGGTCAATGCATCCCTATGGGATGCGGATCCACATGCGGGAGATCCGCTGCGGATCTTAAATCATATTTTGCCCGTGGACATGAGCCCTTAGGGTGCAGTGTCTATATACAGTGATATGTAGAAACTGCAGAAGACAAACGGTGTAAAAACTGAACCCTATTGCAAAAATGATTGTCAGACCAAAATACATGCATTTAAGGGAAAAAAGAAAATTTTACCCCAAAGGTGGCCATAGCCTTACTGATGCAAAATCTGAAAACCATTTCAAACACCCAGAGCTACAAATAGAAATGCTTCTTGAAAAGGAAAGGATTTGTGTTCAGCGTTTTGCATTACACTTTTTTACAATTCTTAAAACCCAGCAAACACCTCTGTTCATGCAGAATGATTAGTTTGGCTGCTTTATGTCCCAGTCATGTGCTGTCTGAATGTTGTGCAGATTACTCTCTTCTGGATGTTGATTATATTTCCCTTTGTTTCAGGGGTCCCCAATGAGAATTACTTGGAGTGTGTGAAGAAGTTGTGCTCCTCTTCTGGCAATGACTGGTATAGAATTTATTTAATTCGAAAACTGGCAAATCTGGATGGTATAGACGCTGTTCAGAGGCATTTTAAAGATCCTAAATTTGGTTGGCTTTTCCCTAAAGTAATGCTACAGAACAAGGTAAATCTACTTAGCGTTCATGTCTTTCTCTCTTTCTGAATCACTGTCTCTTTGCCAATAATAGCCACTTCAGTTAAACGTTGTTTCCTCTGGGTACAATTTGCATACATGGCAGATACATACTTACTAGAGATGAGCGAACACCAAAATGCTCGGGTGCTCGTTACTCGGGACGAAATTATCGCGATGCTCGAGGGTTCGTTTCGAGTAACGAACCCCATTGAAGTCAATGGGCGACCCAAGCATTTTTGTATATCGCCGATGCTCGCTAAGGTTTATATGTGTGAAAATCTGGGCAATTCAAGAAAGTGATGGGAACGACACAGCAACGGATAGGGCAGGCGAGGGGCTACATGTTGGGCTGCATCTCAAGTTCCCAGGTCCCACTATTAAGCCACAATAGCGGCAAGAGTGCCCCCCCCCCCCCCTCCCAACAACTTTTACTTCTGAAAAGCCCTCATTAGCATGGCATACCTTAGCTAAGCACCACACTACCTCCAACAAAGCACAATCACTGCCTGCATGACACTCCGCTGCCACTTCTCCTGGCTGCCCAACCCCCCCCCCCCCGCACGACACAGTGTCCACAGCGCACACCAAATTGTCCCTGCGCAGCCTTCAGCTGCCCTCATGCCACACCACCCTCCTGTCTATTTATAAGTTCGTCTGCCAGAGGAAAAGCAGGCACACACTGCAGAGGGTTGGCATGGCTAGGCAGCGACCCCCCCATAAAAGGGGCGGGGCGATAGTCCACAATGCTGTACAGAAGCAATGAGAAATCCAATCCTGTGCCACCTCCATCCGGAGCTGCACACGTGGGCATAGCAATGGGGAACCCATGTGCCACACACTATTCATTCTGTCAAGGTGTCTGCATGCCCCAGTCAGACCCCGGTTTTTTATAAATAGTCACAGGCAGGAACAACTCCGCAATGGGAATTCCGTGTGCACCCACAGCATGGGTGGCTCCCTGGAACTCACCGGCTGTACATAAATGTATCCCATTGCAGTGCCCATCACAGCTGAGGTAACGTCCGATTAAATGCAGGTGGGCTTCGGCCCACACTGCATGCCCCAGTCTGACTGGGGTTCTTTACAAGTGGACAGATGTAGGTTCAACTCCGTGTGTACCCACAGCATGGGTGGGTTCCAGGAAGCCACCGGCGGTACATAAATATATCCCATTGCATTGCCCATCACAGCTGAGGTAATGTCGTGCTTAATGCAGGTGGGCTTCGGCCCACACTGCATGCCCCAGTCAGACTGGGGTTCTTTACAAGTGGACAGATGTAGGTTCAACTCCGTGTGCACCTACAGCATGGGTGGCTCCCTGGAACCCACCGGCGGTACATAAATGTATCCCATTGCAGTGCCCTACTCAGCAGAGCTAACGTCAAATACAATACAGGTGGGCTTCGGCCCACAGTGCATGCCCCAGTCTGACTGGTAATATGTACCTTAACAGTAACCTCATTGGTGGTAATGTGGTGGTGACTGCGGACCTAGTAGCGCGGTTTTATTTATTTGGTTTTCGGAATGTGGCCAGAATTAAGTGGGCCGTGGCGGGGGGATGGTGGTGGGGCTCTCTTGTTGTGTCGTTAAAGGTGAAATTCTTGGACTGCCACCAGACGGACCAATGCAAAGGTATTTGCCAAGAATGTTTTCATTGTTGGAGGAGGAGGGGGATGTTTTGGAGGTACTATGTGTCCTCTCCACGGGTCCGTGGTTATATGCACCTTAACAGTAACCTCGTTGGTGGTAATGTGGTGGTGACTGCGGACCTAGTAGCGCGGTTTTATTTAGTTGGTTTTCGGAATGTGGCCAGGATTAAGTGGGCCGTGGCGGGGGGATGGTGGTGGGGCTCTCTTGTTGTGTCGGTAAAGGTGAAATTCTTGGACTGCCACCAGACGGACCAATGCAAAGGTATTTGCCAAGAATGTTTTCATTGTTGGAGGAGGAGGGGGATGTTTTGGAGGCACTATGTGTCCTCTCCACGGGTCCGTGGTTATATGCACCTTAACAGTAACAGCCTTGGTGGGAAATGGCCTCGCCGCCATCAAGTCTTTGGGAAGCCTCTGTTTCCACACCCCAGTGACATACCATTAGCAGCGGTATAGGCAGAGCCCAGAATTATTAACATTTCAGCAGTAGCGTTAGGGACAGGCCCCACTAACATATCACTAGCAGCATTATAGGGGGAGCACAGTATTAGTTCCATTTCAGTAATAGTAGCAATCAAGGCAGGCCTCAGTAACAATTCCCATTGCAGCAGTTTAGGAAGATAACAGTCTCTTTCACATTTCAGTAGCTGCAGTATAGACAAGGCCCCAGTTACATTTATGTAGCAAAAGTGTAGGCCAACCCCACACACCTTGCTGTACCATGAGTGCAGGCGAAGAACATAAAAATTACTATGATTACACTGTAGGCGAGGGCCCAAAAAAATGGGTGTACCAACAGTACTAATGTACCTCAGAAAAATTGGCCATGCCCAACCAAGATGGCAGGTGAAACCCATTAATCGCTTTGGTTAATGTGGCTTAAGTGGTAACTAGGCCTGGAGGCAGCCCAGTGTAACGAAAAATTGGTTCAAGTTAAAGTTTCAACGCTTTAAAGAGCATTGAAACGTATAAAAATTGTTTAGAAAAATTATATGACTGAGCCTTGTGGCATGATTACGTGAGGTTTCAGGAGGAGGAGCAGGAGGAGGAGGAGGAATATTATACACAGATTGATGAAGCAAAAATTTCCCCGTTTTTGATGGTGATAGAGAACGATGCTTCCATCCGCGGGTGCAGTCTAAGTGTTGCTTAGGTATCGCTGCTGTCCGCTGGTGGAGAAGAGAAGTCTGGGGAAATCCAGGCTTTGTTCATCTTGATGAGTGTTAGCCTGTCGGCACTGTCGGTTGACAGGCGAGTACGCTTATCTGTGATGATTCCCCCAGCCGCACTAAACACCCTCTCTGACAAGACGCTAGCCGCAGGACAAGCAAGCACCTCCAGGGCATACAGCACGAGTTCAGGCCACGTGTCCAGCTTCGACACCCAGTAGTTGTAGGTGGCAGAGGCGTCACGGAGGACGGTCATGCGATCGGCTACGTACTCCCTCACCATCCTTTTACAGTGCTCCCGCCGACTCAGCCTTGACTGGGGAGCGGTGACACAGTCTTGCTGGGGAGCCATAAAGCTGTCCAGGGCCTTAAAGAGTGTTGCACTGCCTGTGCTGTACATGCTGCTCGATCTCCGCACCTCCCCTGCTACCTGGCCCTCGGAACTGCGCCTTCTGCCACTAGCGCTGTCGGATGGGAATTTTACCATCAGCTTGTCCGCCAGGGTCCTGTGGTATAGCAACACTCTCGAACCCCTTTCCTCTTCGGGAATGAGAGTGGAAAGGTTCTCCTTATACCGTGGGTCGAGCAGTGTGTACACCCAGTAATCCGTAGTGGCCAGAATGCGTGCAACGTGAGGGTCACGAGAAAGGCATCCTAACATGAAGTCAGCCATGTGTGCCAGGGTACCTGTATGCAACACATGGCTGTCTTCACTAGGAAGATCACTTTCAGGATCCTCCTCCTCCTCCTCAGGCCATACACGCTGAAAGGATGACAGGCAAGCAGCATGGGTACCGTCAGCAGTGGGCCAAGCTGTCTCTTCCCCCTCCTCCTCATCCTCCTCATGCTCCTCCTCCTCCTCCTCAACGCGCTGAGATATAGACAGGAGGGTGCTCTGACTATCCAGCGACATACTGTCTTCCCCCGGCTCTGTTTCCGAGCGCGAAGCGTCTGCCTTTATGCTTTGCAGGGAACTTCTCAAGAGGCATAGCAGAGGAATGGTGACGCTAATAATTGCAGCATCACTGCTCACCACCTGGGTAGACTCCTCAAACTTTCCAAGGACCTGGCAGATGTCTGCCAACCAGGCCCACTCTTCTGAAAAGAATTGAAGAGGCTGACTCCCACTGCGCCGCCCATGTTTGAGTTGGTATTCCACTATAGCTCTACGCTGCTCATAGAGCCTGGCCAACATGTGGAGCGTAGAGTTCCACCGTGTGGGCACGTCGCACAGCAGTCGGTGCACTGGCAGATTAAACCGATGTTGCAGGGTGCGCAGGGTGGCAGCGTCCGTGTGGGACTTGCGGAAATGTGCGCAGAGCCGGCGCACCTTTACGAGCAGGTCTGACAAGCGTGGGTAGCTTTTCAGAAAGCGCTGAACCACCAAATTAAAGACGTGGGCCAGGCATGGCACGTGCGTGAGGCTGCCGAGCTGCAGAGCCGCCACCAGGTTACGGCCGTTGTCACACACAACCATGCCCGGTTGGAGACTCAGCGGCGCAAGCCAGCGGTCGGTCTGCTCTGTCAGACCCTGCAGCAGTTCGTGGGCCGTGTGCCTCTTATCTCCTAAGCTGAGTAGTTTCAGCACTGCCTTTCGACGCTTGCCCACCGCTGTGCTGCCACGCCGCGCGACACCGACTGCTGGCGACGTCCTGCTGCTGCTGACACATCTTGATCAGAGATGACAGAGGTTGCGGAGGAGGAGGAGGGTGCTTTAGTGGAGGAAGCATACACCGCCGCAGATACCACCACCGAGCTGGGGCCCGCAATTCTGGGGGTGGGTAGGACGTGAGCGGTCCCAGGCTCTGACTCTGTCTCAGCCTCCACTAAATTCACCCAATGTGCCGTCAGGGAGATGTAGTGGCCCTGCCCGCCTGTGCTTGTCCACGTGTCCGTTGTTAAGTGGACCTTGGCAGTAACCGCGTTGGTGAGGGCGCGTACAATGTTGCGGGAGACGTGGTCGTGCAGGGCTGGGACGGCACATCGGGAAAAGTAGTGGCGACTGGGAACTGAGTAGCGCGGGGCCGCCGCCGCCGCCATCATACTTTTGAAGGACTCCGTTTCCATAACCCTATACGGCAGCATCTCCAGGCTGATAAATTTTGCTATGTGCACGGTTAACGCTTGAGCGTGCGGGTGCGTGGCGGCGTACTTGCGCTTGCGCTCAAACACTTGCGCTATCAACGGCTGGACGGTGCGCTGACAGACATTGGTGGATGGGGCCGAGGACAGCGGAGGTGAGGGTGTGGGTGCAGGCCAGGAGACGGTAGTGCCTGTGTCCTGAGAGGGGGGTTGGATCTCAGTGGCAGGTTGGGGCACAGGGGGAGAGGCAGCGGTGCAAACCGGAGGCGGTGAACGGCCTTCATCCCACCTTGTGGGGTGCTTGGCCATCATATGTCTGCGCATGCTGGTGGTGGTGAGGCTGTTGGTGGTGGCTCCCCGGCTGATCTTGGCGCGACAAAGGTTGCACACCACTGTTCGTCGGTCGTCTGCACTCTCAGTGAAAAACTGCCTGACCTTAGAGCACCTCAGCCTCTGCAGGGTGGCATGGCGCGAGGGTGCGCTTTGGGAAACAGTTGGTGGATTATTCGGTCTGGCCCTGCCTCTACCCCTGGACACCGCACTGCCTCTTGCAACCTGCCCTGCTGCTGGCCTTGCCTCCCCCTCTGAAGACCTGTCCTGAGTAGGCGTTGCAAACCAGATGGGGTCAGTCACCTCATCGTCCTGCTGCTCTTCCTCCGAATCCTCTGTGCGCTCCTCCCTCGGACTTACTGCCCTCACTACTACCTGACTGAAAGACAACTGTGTCTCATCGTCATCGTCCTCCTCACCCACTGAAATGTCTTGAGACAGTTGCCGGAAGTCCCCAGCCTCATCCCCCGGACCCCGTGAACTTTCCAATGGTTGGGCATCAGCCACGATAAACTCCTCTGGTGGGAGAGGAACCACTGCTGCCCAATCTGAGCAGGGGCCCGAGAACAGTTCCTGGGAGTCTGCCCGCTCCTGAGAATGTGTCATTGTAGCGGAGTGAGGAGGCTGGGAGGAAGGAGGAGCAGCAGCCAGAGGATTCGGATTTGCAGCAGTGGACGGCGCAGAACTGTGGGTGGACGATAGCTTGCTGGAAGCACTTTCTGCCATCCACGAAAGGACCTGCTCACACTGCTCATTTTCTAATAAAGGTCTCCCGCGTGGACCCATTAATTGTGCGATGAATGTGGGGACCCCAGAAATGTGCCTCTCTCCTAATCCCGCAGCAGTCGGCTGCGATACACCTGGATCAGGAGCTCGGCCTGTGCCCACACCCTGACTTGGGCCTCCGCGTCCTCGGCCGCGTCCACGTCCTCTAGGCCTACCCCTACCCCTCAGCATGCTGTATTACCAGTAATTCAGTAACAGAACGCTGTAAGAAATAATGTGGAGCAAGCCTGCTGTGAAACGTAGCTGGCTGCGTATGTTTTTTTTTAAGTTCTCCACCCAGCACACACGTACCCAGAACGCTGAGCACTGTGAGAGGCAGGCCAAATAGATTTTTGGCCCTTTTTTTTTAAAGGAAAGGCCCACTGCGTATATTCAATCAATAATATATGTGTTGTGGCCCTGCAGTGTGTCACAGAACTGCAGTGTTGCACTGTTATTAACTGCAGCAGAGCGGTGATTTCACAGCCAGGAAATAAATTGGCGCAAGCCTGCTGTTAAACGTAGCTGGCTGCGTATGATTTTTTTAAGTTCTCCACCCAGCACACACGTACCCAGAACGCTGAGCACTGTGAGAGGCAGGCCAAATAGATTTTTGGCCCTTTTTTTTTTAAGGAAAGGCCCACTGCGTATATTCAATCAATAATATATGTCTTCTGGCCCTGCCTACACAATTCTGTCCCTGGAGTATTACTGCAGGGCGCAATGCTCTGCACGGCCGATTTTGAGAAAAAAAAAAAATGTGCAACACTGCAAAAAGCAGCCTCCACACTACTGCACACGGTTAGATGTGGCCCTAAGAAGGACCGTTGGGGTTCTTGAAGCCTACAATCACTCCTAACACTCTCCCTGCCTAACCACCACTTCTGTCCCTGTAGTAATACTGCAGGGCGCAATGCTCTGCACGGCCGATATACCAAAAAAAAAAGGGTGCAACACTGCAAAAAAACAGCCTCCACAGTACTGCACATGGTTAGATGTGGCCCTAAGAAGGACCGTTGGGGTTCTTGAAGCCTACACTAACTCCTAACACCCTCCCTATAGCAGCAGCAGCACTTTCCCTCAGCTATGTCAGACTACAACTGTGGTGAGCCGCGGGAGGGGCCGATTTTTATACTCGGGTGACACCTGATCTCGCCAGCCACTCACAGCAGGGGGGTGGTATAGGGCTGGAACATCACAGGGGAAAGTTGTAATGCCTTCCCTGTCTTTCAATTGGCCAGAAAAGCGCGCTAACGTCTCAGAGATCAAAGTGAAAGTAACCCGAACATCGCGTGGTACTCGTTCCGAGTAACGAGCATCACGAACACCCTAATATTCGCCCGAGCATCAAGCTCGGACGAGTACGTTCGCTCATCTCTAATACCTACCAATCCATTTGGACAAATCCATACCCCAACATAACCTGCGCTCTAACTGGCTGGATCCTCTAGCGGACCCTAAGTCAGTTTCTCTGTTTATTCCTATGAGACTGACTTTGCGGCTGTCATAGAATTAAGTAGAATAAGACCACTTCTGATCCACAGAGCAAGGACCAGTTGAATCCTGGGAATGAAAAACCTAAATTTCTCATGGGGGGAGATCCTGTGGATAAGGTTTAACTTTCTATTTTGGGAATGGGGTTGTTGAGGAATTGGAAAAATTAGCACCGTCGGTGCAGTCTTTGAGAAACCCGTCCTAGAATATCACTAGAATGGGTTAATGGCAGCTCTAAACCAGAGGCTGTTGATGGGGAGGAGGAATGGACTTGTCTTTAGGCCTGACAGGAACAGTGTGGTGTCGGGCTGCACCCACACCCATGTGTCCACCATGAGCTGCAATAAACCCTTCCTAGTTACATTCTAGAACTGCTTTCTCACAGGCTACAGGGACAGAGGTAATCTTCTCTTAATTCCTGCACAACACCTTTGATGCCCCAAAGGGCCATGTGCTTAAGAAGTTAAATGGAACCTGTCACCCTAAATCACTAAACTCTGCCATGTGCAGGTTGTAGTCCTTACTATTCATTGCATATGAAGGACAGTACCTCTGTAATTAGAAGGATTTCACCCTACTCTATGTAAAAGCCTGAGATCTGTCCATTGGGATCATAGTTATGAGGTTCTGATTCCACCCCATCTCTGGGTCCCACCTGGTTCCTTAAGGTGGTAAAGGCTTCAGGACACAATCTCTATTTGCCCTGTCTATAATTCGGTACCAAGAATTTCCAGAATATTCACTTGTATACGCATAAATCCCACACATGACTCTCTTTGATGGTTTTATTGCAGGAAGCTCAAACAAGTCAAATCGATCAGTTCCTGGTGTGGGGCAACAGCTACAAAGTTCTCCGAGATGGTATTGGTAGAGCAATGATAGAGGGCAAGGAAGAACAGTTTGTAAAAGCCTTAAAGGTAACCAACAACTGCACCATGTACACTATTTATAAACTTAAGTATAGACCTTTTCTAAAATACTACTTTTTTTTGTTCTCATTAGCTTAAAGATGTTCTCTAAAGCCCCATCAACATGGGATAAATGTCGGGCAAACTATGCCCGACACTCATCCCTGTGTGTATTCTCTCCCGTGCTGGTGCACAGGAGTGAGTATCGCTGGCTCTCTGACAGGGTGAAGACAATCACAGAAAAATGGCCGTTACTTACTGACTGAGGAGTGCATATAGATGCATCCTCCTCTCACCATGCAGGTAGCTGACTACCAAATGGAGGAGCCAATAACACCTGTGCAGGACACCGATGAGACACCCACTCACACTGCCTCCTGATAATGAGGGGGTGGATGCTTGGTGTTCACTCCCACACATAGTGGATACAGGGTGCCAGACCATTTTGATATATGTAGTTCACCATGCAGACCAGCAACCTATTAATGACGCCATGATAATTCGGCGGGCTGCCCTGCATATCCATCAGTGAACCACATTGGTACTGCCACCCTGGGCTCCCCCTGGAGTCTTAATGCCACACTGCATGTAAATGATAGATAATAAATGCAAGGCATTGGTTGGATGTTGGCCAAGATACATGAGCCCACTAACCACTTCACGGTTCCTTGCATTGTAGTGGGTCCCTACACTAATATAAATGCGTCACAGAAGGGGAAATCAAGAATTAAAAACAATCACAGAAAAATGGCCGTTACTTACTGACTGAGGAGTGCATATAGATGCATCCTCCTCTCACCATGCAGGCAGCTGACTACCAAATGGAGGAGCCAATAACACCTGTGCAGGACACCGATAATAACAACCACTTTACCTGCATGGTGAGAGGAGGATGCATCTATATGCACTCCTCAGTCAGTAAGTAACGGCCATTTTTCTGTGATTGTTTTTAACTCTCTGACAGAGTGGCCAGCAGGGGGTCGGGGCGGCAGCAGGAGATTTCTCTCCTCGCTCCCCCCCCATCCCTCTACATTCACTTTAGCAGCGGCTGTTCAGTACTGAACAGCTGCTGTTTACACTCCTCATTCAGGATTTTATGTAGCATAAACGACGGATGACGAGCTGATCGTTCAGCGTAAACAGCAGCTATTAAGTACTGAACGGCCGCTGCTAAAGTTAATGGAGAGGGGCGGGGAGAGCGAGAAGTGAAATCTCCAGTCTCCCCACTTCGAGCCAACGATACTCGCTGTTGTGCAACAGTACGTGAGCTGGTACATGCGGGGACGAGTATCGGGCATAATTTGCTAGATAGTCATCCTGTGTAAATGGGGCTTTACTGTATAAAATTGCAGGCCTGTCCTTAGGATAGACCTTCAATATCAGGTCAGTGATGGACCACTTCATTGTTTGCTTTTGGTAGCAGCTGTGCCTGTTGTTGTGCCGGAGCTGCTCTGAGCAAGAGTACCAGGCACAGCCGCTAACAGTACAGAGCTGGTAAATAATGAAGAGGGTCAGCATATGAGTACAGAACCATCTAGAACATGGTTGTGAAAAGCATTATTGTAGTTCCTTTTACTTTTGATTCTTGAGACTTTTTTACATTTAGAAGGCAGAGTTTCTTTGTGTTAAAGGTAACCTGTCATTTTCTTTGAGCCCCACAAACTATATTATGGGGCTCAGAGGTGATGGAACGGTGAGTCCACCGTGCTGCGTTTTATACTTGCCGGGCGCCCCATTCCTCCGTTATGTCCCCGCTAAGTTGCCACGCACACAGCATGACTCTTTTCAGCTAGCTTTGTGTGGGCACTCCATTCATCTTTATGGGAGAGGGCACGCAGATAACCGACTGAAGAGTCACTCTGTGTGCGCATGGCGAATTAACAGGGGCACAGCGCTAATGAGCATGAAAGACCGCTTCCCGTTCCATCGCCTTGGAGCCCCATAACATAGTATATAGTGCTCAAAGATTATGACAGATTTGCTTTAATGGATGGAAAGGAATGTTCACAGACTAAAGGCGATCTGGGACTTCAGACCATATGTTGTAATACGAAGCAGCACTGAGATGAGATCTCTCTTTTTTTGGCCCGCTGTCGTTTTTTGACCTGTTCTCTTGTGCATTATTTCCACAGATTCAAACCTTTACAAGGAAATGCACTTAAGCACAATAAGAACAGGGATAAATTAGGAAGTCATATCAGGGATCTATAAAGTCAATCATCACATTAGGCCTCATGCCCACGGGCGGGTTGGATTCCACACGTGGGAGCCTGCAGCGGGATCTTACCCTGCCCACAGCCATGGGCATTTTCTTACCTGTCCAGATGCAGTGCAGGTCTTCTCCGTCCCAGACAGATCTTCTTTCTTCCGCACGGCGGATGCACAGTACATTCAAGAAAAAAAAATGTCCTGCTTTCCCGTGGATCCGCAGCACGTCCGCAGTGTCAGCTTCAGGTATGCCGCAGATCGGACGGCTTCCATTGACATCAATAGAAGCCATCCATGTGGGATCCGCAGAAAAATGGAGCATGCTGCAATCTAATTGATTCTTTTTCTGGACCGAAAAGTCCACTAAACAAATCTGCATGCTTTAATTTGCGGATGCCCGTGCATCCTTATGGGCGGCTTGATCTGCCGATCTCCCGCCTGTGGACATGAGGCCTATGTGTGTGGTAGCGCAGCATTTTAGGATGATTTTATAAAAAAAATTAGGGCTGTCACGTTGATAAGTTAACTAAAAGTCAAGATGTTTACACATAAATCATAAAACGTGATCTTCATTGTTAACTTTCACTAATCTAAGACCGCAGCGTTGCCAGAAAGTAATCTTCTTCTTCTTTTCTAAGGAGTGTAACATTCCCAACCATGAACTGGTTGTCTACATACTTCTTGCTATATTCCGTGAAGTAACTTTATATTATGGAGTCCAAAATAATCCAGATCATCAGACAGCGCCTGTAAGTGTTTCACTAATGTTGGTGGAGGGGTTTTCCAGGGCTAGAGTATTAACCCCTTAACGTCATATGAGGTAAGGTTATATCATAGCAAGTTAACGCAACATGACGTAACCTTACAGCATGTGAATAGCTCGAGATCAGAAGAGATCCCGTGAGTGTTACTGACAGCCGGCCTCCCGCTACAACAGCGGGTGTGCATGTGGACAGCGACCCCTGCTGTTAACCACTTACGTGTCACAATCTATGTAAATCGCGGCATTTAAAGGGCTCACAGAGGGAGCGTGACTTCATCGGACTCCCGCAATATAATTGCGGAGGGCCAACGCAATGCCAAGGCACCAGCATGCCAGCTACGGAGGTCCTGCTTAGCCATTGCTTATGAACGCTAACACAAGTGATAAGACTTTATCATAGCGATCATAAAAGCTATGGCTCAGGTCCCCTACAGGGATATTAAAAGTGTAAAGAAAAGTTTTAAAAAGTGTAAAAAAAAAAAAAAGAAAAAAAGGGAGAAATGTGCTTTTTGCCCTATTAGTATAAAAAAAAATTGAAATCCCAAATATTTGTTATCGTCATGTCTGTAACGACTCGAACACACTCCTGCATGGCAAAAAGTATTTAAAAAAAGCTAAAAGACAATGCTTATCTTCGTTTTACCGCCTAAAAAAACCCCATTAAAAGTGATCAAAAAAGCCATATGTACTCCAAAATAGTACCCCAAAAAGCTACAGCTTGTCACGCAAAACAAACAAGTTCTCACTGAGCTACGTCTATGGAAAAATAAAGTTATAGGACTTTGAATGCAGTAATTTAGAAAAAAAAAAATTTCCAAAAAAAAGAGTTATTGTGGAAAAACCTAAAAAAAAGATAATTTTTGTATGGTTGTAATCGTACCGACCCGCAGAAAAATATATTGTGTAATTTATGCTGCATGATTAACGCTGGAAAAAAAACCTTACGTCATGTAGATAGCGCAAGATCAGAAGTGATCCCGTGAGTGTTACTGACAGCCAGACTCACGTTACAACAGCGGGTGTGCATAAGGACAGCGACCGCCACTGTTAACCCCTTACATGCCACGATCTATGTAGATCACGACATGTAAAGGACTCGCAGATGGAACGTGCTCTCTCTGTGATGTCATCGGACCCCTGCAATATAATTGCTGAGGGCTGACACATTGCCATGGCAACAGCATGCCAGCTACAGGCGTCCTGCTTTGCCATTGCCTATGGACGCTAATACAAATGATAAGGCTTTATCATAGTGATCATAGCAGCTTATGGCTCAGGTTCCCTACAGGGATATTAAGTGTAAAGAAAAGTTAAAAATAGTGTAAATAAATGTAAAAAAACAAACTTTTTTGTCCTTTTTTTCCTATTAATATAAAGAAATTACAATCTCACATATTTGCTGTCGTCGTATCTGTAATGACTCGCACAACAATCCTGCACGGCAAAAAGCGTTTAAAAAACCCTCTAAAAAAACGAGGCAAAATGCTTATCTTGTTCATTTTACCTTCTAAAAAAAACGCAATAAAAGTGATTAAAAGAGCTGTATGTACCCCAAAATGGTACCCCAAAAAACTACAGCTTGTCACACAAAAAAAAAGTTCTCACAGAGCTATGTCTATGAAAAAATTAAAAAAAGTTATGGAATTTGAATGCAGCGATTTTAGAAAAAAAATGTCCAAAAAAGGGTTTTATTGCAGAAAAGTGGAAAATCCTAAAAAAACAGAGAATTTTGGTATCGTTGTAATCTTACCGACTCGCAGAAAAAATATCTTGTGTAATTTATGCTGCATGATTAATGCTATAAATGTAAAAAAAAACAATGGCAGAACTGATGTGTTTACTCTGCCTGCTGTCATAAAAAAAATTATTCAAAGTTTTTAAAATAAAGTCTTATGTAACCAAAATGCCACTAATTAAAACTGCAGTTCGCCACACAAAAAAACAAGCCCTCATACGGCCATGTCGATGGAAAAATAAAAAAGTTATGGCTTTTGAAAAGTGGAGATGAAAATCCCCCCCAAAACGTTGCGCTCTTACGCACAGAATAGGCCATGTCCTTAAGGGGTTAATGACGTTTCCTCTGGATTGGTCATTAATAGTGATGAGCGAACATTTGAAAAGTTCATTTTGCCAAACTTTTGCAAAAGGTTCTGACTGAATTAGTTCAAACTGAACTGGAAGTTCATCAAAACTCCTTGAACTGGGTATAACACTGTCGAAGAGCCCCCTATAACACGCAGTGTCATACAGGGCTTTTAGACCTGGTTTCCATTGGTCAAGTAACTTAATGGGGTCAGTATTTCACTTGTTCGCACATTTGCGTGCTTGTGTTAATTTGACAACTTTCCCTAGTGACCTTGGCCCAGAAAAAGATTCCCTCTTTCCGCTGCTGTTTTACTTGCCTATCCACTGTCCTGGACACTTTCCTATCTGTTTACACAGGGAGAGTTCACGGTGAGCTCCAAGTTCGTGGGGAAGGAGTGGGCGAGCAGCGATGCTGTCTGCTTTACCATTCGACTCTCCCCACTGCTCGCCTGTTTACTCTACTGTCCCCTCAACCAGTTTGTTTACAGTGGTTGAGTGGTCATACTTTTACTAATTTACCTGCCTACTCAACCATCTACCTGATCAATGTAAATCAGGCTTTAGACCGTTATATACACCATGTTCAGGACTAGTCTTGAGCGAATCGAAAAGTTCTGTTTGGCATGAATCTAAACCAAGAATTTAGCCAATTGTGACCCAAAACGGTGGTGGTTTGTCGGTTAGAACCCCGCCAATCAGCTGTTGTAAGAGGTTGTAGTGCTCACTTGAGTGCCGTAGCCTCTTCTCAGACTAGTGACGTTGTGTTCATTCATCAAGTCGCCTTTAAAAGGCTTTGTCCTGTTCAAATGAACGGCTTCTACTATGTTTCCCCAATAATAACACTGTCTTAAATTTATATTTGCACAGTGTCTTATTTTTGGGGTGTGTCCTATAATACTCACCTATCACCCGGCGTTCGTGTCACTTGCACTGGTCTCCATCGCTGCTGCAGACTTTCATGTCCTGCTGCACACCAACAGAGCAATTTTTCCTGGTAGGGGGGCTTGAATACCCCGCCTCCAGCAAGCTGATGGTCTGATTGGTTAATGAAGCGCAAAGTCAGCCAATGGGAGCCCGCGCTTGATTACCCAATCACAGCCATTCATTGAAGGACATCATTGCTATATCTGTAGATGTCTGGTATTGAGTTTATCTGTAAAGTGTATATTAACTGATTATGTTCAAAATAGGAACATAAAGCCATGAAGACTTTCATCAAGAACCTCGACGTTCTTCAAGAAGAAACAACTCACTGCTTTGTGAAGACATTGCTCAACAACAATCGGCCAGCACTACATGTTGGTCCTGGTATTCGAGGCTCACAAGTCACAGTTTATGGACTGGTCGTACATATGGCTGCTGTACTACTAAATGAGAACAATCGCCTTAATTTACCACTCAGAAACTTGTCTTTTTTCCCATCAAGAATGCAGGTATTGGAGCGTTGCAGAATGCTTTTGACGTCCCTTCCTAAATAGTGATACATAATTAAGGGATGTTTTTTATTTAATTATTTCTAGAATTCTTATTTGCCGACAATGCCAGAAGACATGATGGTCTACGCCAGAAACGCCATGCGTGAGATAAGGCAATGGTTTAGTAAGTGGAATTAATTCGGTAGTATTTCAGGGGTACTTGGTATGTGAGACTGAATCTTCCTCATAATGTTTAAACGAGTTCTTCAGGATTAAAAGTTATCCCCCATGCAATGGATAATTTTCAGATTGGATGGGGGTCCATCTGCTAGGAACCTCACTGATCCTGAGAACAGAGATTCCCAAGGTTCCCGCATGAATGAAGCAGTAGTTATGCATGGTCAGTCCATTCATTTCAATAGCTGCTCTTGAACACCATCCCCGACCAATCCACTGAAATGAATAGAGTGGCGATGCACATGGGGAGGAACCTTCAGGATCCCCGTTCTTGGAATTGGTAGGAGTCCCAGTGGTTGGACTCCCAGCGATCTGAAAGTCGTCACCTATTCTGTGGATAGCAGATAACTTTTCATCCTGGCACAACCTTTTAAAGAACTATAACAAGTGTGTAGAGCCATTTAAATTCTATTACCTCTTGATAAATGTGAGTAATGTTAGTCTGTGTGTCTCGTTTCCCATAGGTTGTCCTAATGGCCATTATTGTGCAGTTGGTGAGGTGAGTCTTAATAGCTACTCCATTGTTAAAGTGGGGATTGCCTATTTTAAACGCACCATAGTAACAATTATAGTGTAAAAAATGTATAAAGTTGTTTTGTATTTTTCATTTATATTATAGCCCAGTTTTTTTCATCTGAATAAGATCACATCCCACCCCCCAATTACATAGTCTATTGTGACCCCTTTAATTTGGTTTATTAAGAGTATTCTGGCAATGAGATACTTTTTTCAGTTTTTAACGCATCCACACATGTCCCACATTTTCTGGATCAGTGGGGGTCAGACTGTTGGGACCACCACTGATCCAGAAAATGTGGAACACATGTCTTCGCTATTTCACTGTTCAAGATATGTTGTCCGATTTATGTAGTGTAGTGGGAAATGGAGCTCCTGGTCGCACATGCACAGCGGCAACTCCATTCCTCCCAATGGTGCAGGCAGGTAGCTGAACGCTGTGCTCGACTTGGCTATTGTCTGCCCATTTAAATGAATGGGACAATACCGCTCCATTCATTTCAACGGGGGCCAACAGAAATAGCTGAGCGCTGTGTTTGACTATCTCTGTCTTCTCCTTTAATCTCAATGGGGCAGGCAGATTGCAGTGCACAGAGCTCATAATGAGTCACTTATTAATAGCCTCATGTCTCCAGAGCATCGCTCACAGTGCGGCCGCACATGGAAGCACACGACCAGACTTTATCAGCATCTCCACTGCATGCAGCACAAGAAAGTGCTGTATAATTCAGTAGAGGCCACTGATGAACAGTTATGGTCACGTGCTACTCTGTCAGGGGTCATATTTAGGATGGCAACTTTGTACAGGCAGTGCTTCTCATGGGCATTGGCGCTTCTCTAAAGAGATATGAGGCTATTAAGTGCCCCGTTACATGGTTCCCAGCCCGTCTTTGACTTTCTATATTAGTGCCCAACCCCTTTTAAGGCTGAGCCATGTGCACCGAGCACGTATGGTAGTGAGAGCCAAAGTCTCAGCATGCTGCCATAGAGATTCCCCGGTGCCGTATGTATGGATATACAAAATATGGATATATTCTCCCCTACAAGCAATGGTTCTAGGATAGAGTACTTCTTGCCAGATTTTATTTATTCTCTTTTGTGGTAAGGTTTACACACCGTTGGCCGTTTAATCCCACATTTCCAGGAGAAACAGAGGAATAAAGTACCTCCTGATTTATTGTTTTATGGGGGATGCAAGGACTGAGTAACCACAGGCATCGGGGCGCCAACAGACCCTCTTCCATCACAGGATTGCTTATTCAGTTTTGTACATTGTGAATACTTTCATGTGCGCTCCAATTTGTTTTTTCAGTGCGGTCAGCCGATGCAAGAGAGTCGATGTGTGGACTGCGGAGCTCCTGTTGGAGGGCAAAATCATTTACCTCGTCCAGATTTCCAGAGAATTCAGTACGCTTTTTCTTTTTCCAATGGAATTACAAGGACTTCTATGATACAGATGAAAGGCTACATAATTCACCAATCTTGATTTATTATTTAGAAATGTCACTTTTATCGTGTTTCATTAAAAGCGTTGTGTCAAGATGTGCAACACCCCTGAGAATGTGGGGTTCGGGGCAATCAGCCTGTACTGGTAGAAAGCGCGGACAGGGGAAATGTAGTGTTACAGAATGGCCATTCACATGAATGTCCCTTCTCTAATAATGGGATGACGGAAGGTCCGCCAGGATGGGAGCCACTCAGAGACAAATTGGTTGTAACGGTGTGAGCGTCCCCATAGAATAGTTTTTGCCCGTGTGAGGGTGCTAGCAGCAGTAACCCCGGGTATAATGGTGGTACCAGTAATGACATGGGAATAGTAGAATCTCAGCACAAATCCCACTGCAATACCACTCCTATCCTGAAGGGGTAAGGAAAGGCGGCAGTACATAACAAAATGCCCATTGGAAGTAAGATTCAGGGAGATGAGGAATGGTGAAAATAGCCGAAGGAAGCAAACGCATAACTAAGACTTTGATGACTGTGGTCCATTAATATATGAACATTATAATATCGTCTTATTATAATTTCATTATGGTGACCACAGTAATTGAATTAGTGTTGACACTAGGCATGTCTTATATTGGGTATTGTGTATTTCACACCTCTTTTCGTGCTTTGCGACAGGCTGGATGGCTTCACATGAATTGTACCTAATTTGCTTTACACGACTGATTAGAGTAGGTTCAGCAGTAGAGAGAGGTGTGTGATTACAGTAGATTGTCCACTCAGCACCATGTAACATGGGGGAATAGATGCTAGAAAAGGTGACCAAGTTGGGGAAGTTTTCATATGTGTTTTTCCACTACACATAAACAGGCAGGACACGGATCGGACACAGACTGGACACGTCTTGGAATCTCCAGAACGACAAGGAACAGTTATAGCTCCAGACCGAGATCTGCCGGCGCCAGCGTTCATTTTACTGAGGCTGGTGACACATATGGCTATGTTCCTGGGGTCAGAAGAGGACTTGCAGGTACTTATCGGAAAGGTGGCTCTGTGTGCTCTACCAGAGAGAGCGTCATATATCGCGGTGTGTATATTTGTAAAGGAGGCCGGCTATGTTTCCCTGACCTAGCGGCATGTAGAGACAAATCTCATCCACTGTTTCCTTCTGTAACAGAGTCTGATGCTCATTGTGAAGCCGCCTCCTCTAGATGTTAGAGATTTCCTTTTGCATCACATAGAAAAAGATCTAGAATATCTGAAGAACACTCTTGGTAAAAGTGCAGATGACACCACGACCATCGTACATCTGGTACTTTGTCAGATGCTGAATCCTGACCAGCGTGGACAGTGTAAGTCAATGCTCTGCTGTATCCTACATTTGTTTAACACAGAGTTTCTCGACTACAGTCCTCAGGACCCAACAGGTCATGTTTTCAGGATATCCTATAGTAAGAAGACCGGTGGCAATGTCTGAGGCACTGACTATAATTACATCACATGTGCAGCACTGAGGAAATCCTGAAAACATGACCTGTTGGAGGTCCCGGAGGACTGGAGTTGGGAAACACTGGTCTAACACTCCAAAAATTTTTTGTAAATCTTGCTTTTATTTGGCATTCTTTGTGGCCCTAAAGCCTCCCTCACACAGCCATTTTTGCACAGTGTTTAGCACAGCTTTTTCAGCACTGCGCTAAATGCTGTACAACGCTCCCATTAATTTCAATGAGGCTGCTCACACAAGCGTTGGAAACGCTACACTTTCCACTTTCACAGTGATGCATTATCTTTGTCCGGTTTCAGCCCTTCGTCACCCATTGAAGTGGGCAGCGGTTTCAGCGCTGCCAAAAACGCAGTACAACGCTTTTGCCATTGCTATACGCCCTAGCTACACTACCTAAGAGAATTACAAAGAAAAATACTCACCTTGCAGGTGTTTTCGGAGCTTCGGGCCGCCTGCCGGGCAGTTTTCAAGCCAGCAAAGGATCTATTGCCTGTGACTTGGATTGAATGTGATTGGCTGAATTGGCTAAGTGACAGCCTGCTCAGCCAATCACAGCCAGCGCTGGATGCACCAATCACAGCCATTAGCATAACGCAAAATGCTATCATAACACATGCCAGCGCTGCTGAGACCAGGCTGAATCTGCAGTAAACGCAGTGTTGATGAACGCTGCGTTTCTGCAAACTCTTGTGTGAAGGAGGCTTAACAAGTAGTGTTTAGATGCTTGTTTGAGGGTTCTGCTGAATCGGGGGTACACAACCTTTTCTGGTCCAAAGACTGCATGGTCAGATTGAGTTTTACTGCGGCCCTTGAGATTGGTTCAAAAGGGTATTCCCAATTATGACATATTAGTATATGCCATAAAGGATCGACAGTTGCTGGTACCATTTCTGGAACTGCCAGCCAGTAAAGTATATGGTTGAGGCCTCCGGCACAGTAGTGTATTTGGCTCCATTTACTTTCATAGACCGCTTATAAACCGATTATAGCCTATAGGGGGTTTGCACACTGCCGGTGGGCCACGTGAAGAAACTAATCTCATACCCTATTCTTGTCTATATAGCGGATGAGAATTATGACACACAAGTGCTTGTTGATGTTCAGGCCGTCCGTATATCGGACAGGTGTCAGTGCAGTGCCAATGCAAGTTGTGCCCAAGCATCTTAGGTGCAACTCTAACACACAAGAAGTGTGTGGGAGGCCTAAAGAATACATTCTTGTAACCAGATGGGTGTGATAGATGAGATCCGTAACTCGTAGGCTTATTTAACGTTGAGTTCTGTTTTTTTTTTTTACTGCATGGCACGAGAATGTATGTTTATTAAATCGTGAGAAATTGGAGTCCTTAATGAAATATTTTGGCAGCAACTAAAGAATTTTTATTTTTCCGGACACCCCCTTTAACCCTTTAGTGATCAAGCCAATTTGCACCTTAATGACCAAATGATTTTTCAATTTTTTTCATTGTCTCCATGCAGGAGCCATGACTTTTTAACTTGTTCATCGAAATAACTATATGGGGTCTTTTTTTTTTTTTTTTTTGCGGGACCAGTTGTATTTTTTAATGGCACCATTTTTGTGTACATATAATCTACTTTTATATTTTTTTGTTTTTTTAGGAGAAATTGAGGGCAAAAAAGAAATTCTGCCATTTACTTTTTGGATTTCATTCTTACGGCGTTCAGTGCGCAAAATAAATAATGTGCTAACGTTATTTTCTGGTCCAGAACCATTAAGGAGACACTAAGTTTCTATATTTTTTTCAGTCTTTTGCTATTTTTGTACATCAAAACCCCTATTTGTTTGTTTAACGATCTGCTTGTGTGTTGCCGTATTCCAAGAGCCAGAGCATTTTCATTTTTCCATTATGGGAAATCTATAAATCCTTGTCTTTTGCGGGATGAACTCAAGTTTTCATTTATCCAATTTTTGGGAACATAAAATTTTGATTGCATTTTATTGCATTTTTTTCTAGAGGCAAAAATCTGCACAAAATCTGCAATTCTGGCATGCTTTTTATTATGGCGTACACCGTGCAGTATAAATAATATGTAAATAGCAAATTAATTCTGCAGGCCGGTACGAATATGTCAATACCAAACTATATATATATCTATATCTATCTATCTATATCTATATCTATCTATCTATCTATCTATCTATCTATCTATATATATATATATATATATATATTTTAATTGTATTTTTTTGATATTGCTACTTTCAGACCCCTAACATTTCCCCTTTTTTTGTCAACTGTGCTGTAAAGGGGTTTTTTTGCAGGACAAGTTGCACTCTTTAATGGCACCATTTGTTGATCCATGCAACGCTTTGATCACTTTCGATTCTGTTTTTTTTAAGGCGAGATAGGCAAAATTAGCTATTTTTGCCACCTCTCTTGTATTCTCTTTAGCATGAAGTGCGCTGTGTGGATTAAATAGTGTAAGAGGGGCTGCAATGGTGTGTTCACAAGGGCCCTATTCACTGCAGATTTTCTTTCTAAAGAGGGATGTCTAACGTGACCAGCAGGTTGTGCAAGAACGGTCATGTAGCTTTAATACATTTGACACAATTTGCAGCATTTTTCTCCTACACATAAATTCCTTCATCCGACAACGACTAATAAGTCTCCATTGATGCCCCCAGGGCCTGTACAATCTGATGAAGTTTGGTCAAGAAAAGAAATGAGAAACAGTTGGGAGAAGCACTTTGCATCAATTGTCATTGGACCTGTGATAAAGGTAAAAGTCTTCGACCTTTCCAGTATGATAATGCTAGCCATACACAGGCTGAAGCATATGGCGAGTACAGATGTAGCAGGAAGCAGACAGCGCCGTACATTGTGCAGTGCCCCGTGTTGGTACTGAAGGATGAGTCCTATTGAAGTAAATGAAGCTCAGCCTACGCAGGAGGCTGCGCAACATACAAAGTTGTCCACTTCTTGCAGCAAAATGGCTAGATGTCTGACAACCCCTTTAAGGGTCCTTTCACATGGGATATGTCCCAGCAATAATCGCTGCTATGCATCATTTACACAGGAGCCAAGGATTGGTCCATGAATGGAGGTGGAGCGGGCTGAAGATCGCTCTGGTTGACCAATGACCTGTTTCCACAGGCAAATCGTCGCCTGTGTTTTATGCCTACAGAAAGTGAACGATGAACAAATTGGACAAATGGGACGATTACACTGGGGGAAATTTTTTTTTCTTGGTGCCTAGAATTTTAGACCTCTTTTTTTGGGTATTTTTGTGCCACTGATTGCGAAAATCCCATCCATTTCGTTCTAGGCGCTCTAGTTTTTGATAAATTCCTGATGCTATTATCAATTTTTTTATATTTACTTTATTTTCCTGCCAGTATTTGCTTAGGCTGAATGCACAAGGGGCGAAAATTCCACGGCGAGATTTCACAGGGACTTTCCGCCATTGCACGCTGCCTTAGGATTGCATTCGTTTATGCAATCCTATGCAGACAGACGTGACTTTGATTGCGGGAAACTTGGGCGATAACACATTTGCGTTATGTCTTATTTCAGTGTGAACCTTGCAGAGGCTTGCATTGCAGTGTCATCCCTGAAGCTCCGGCTCTGCACTGCGCATGTGCGGCTGTACGCCAACTGGCACATTCGCAGAGTAGAGCGAAGACACCGGACAGGTAAGCCGCAAGTCACTGCAGGGGCACAGGTCGCATCCCGCTGTGAGAATCTCACACTTGGAGTTCGACATGGCCGTCTGCATTCACCCTTACTATTAGTACATATGATACATATCGCTACCGCTGCATCGCAAACTTGGGTTGATGAAACAATGTGTAAAGTCTAGAGATGAGCGAGAACCGAAATGCTCGGGTGCTCGGTATTCGAGTTGAACTTTCCGTAATGCTCGAGAGCTCATTTCAAGTAACGAACCCCATTGAAGTCAACGGGGGACTCGAGCATTTTTGTATAGGACCAATGCTCCGCATAGGGGATGATCAGAAAACATCAGAAAATCATGGAAACACCACAGAAACAGATAGGGAACAGCAGGGGCAGCATGTATGGCTGCATCTGAGGCTCCCAGGTCCCACTATTAAGCCAAAATGGGGGCAGGAGCCTGGCACTCACCCCCCTAACTATTTACTTGGTACAGACCCTCATTAGCAAGGCAGACGCGGTGGCACATCTTAGCCAAGCACCACACCGCTGCCTCTTCTCCTGGGTTACTTGCTGACATTGCTGTCCAACCCCCGCACGACCCTGCATCCACAGCGCACACAAAAGTTCCCCTGCGCAGCGTTCAGCTGCCCTCATGCCACACGCTCGCTTCATAGCCACACCACTTTCATGTCAATTTATAAGTGCGTCTACGATGAGGAGGAACCAGAGGCACATACTGCAGAGGGTTGGCAGGGCCAGACAGCGACCCTCCTTGAAAGTGTAGGCGATAGCCCACAATGCTGATGAGAATTGATGATAAATTGACGTATGATCGTCATTCCAATCCCATGCCGCCTCCATCACAAAATTGTCAGATGTGGACATAAAGGGAACTCAGGTGCCAGCCCAGCACTTCTGCACATCTCTACAATGCAGCAGCGCATACTAACACCAAAGATTAGTTTGAAGCAGGAGGTGTCACCAAAGTAGCCACCACAGGTATACAGTGACCCTGTGAAAGTCTCATGCAATCACTAACGCTTCCTGTGAATTCTCCAATCCAGTATCTCGCATAACTGTGGTAATTTGTAGCAGGAGAGAGAATACATGCCGACCAACGCAGTTCCCCAGACCCCAAGCAGGAGGAGGAGGTGGCATAATAAGCCAGAGAAACTATGATCGAGGTTGGACCCGCAATACTCTGCGTATGAAACATGTGAGCGGGCCCTGGGTCAGGCTCGGTACCAGCCTCCACCTTGTGTGACACAAGGTGCTGCGAGTTACATAGCAATGGGAAATCCATGTGTCCCCACACAATTCATTCTGTGTAGGTTTCAGATAGCTGAACATCACAATGGGAAAGCCTTCTGCGCCCTACCCAAGTCATTCAGTGTATTTGTGCCAGATAGCTAAAACAGTGCAATGGGAAATCTTTGTGCACCCACAGCATAGGTGAGCCCATGAAACCCAAGGAAAGTATTAAACATGAAGCAATTACAGTGCCCAAACATGGCAGAGTTTCACCCCATCCAGGACCTCGGCCTCTGCACACACCCTCAGCAATCGTTGGCATAAAGCAGACTCGGATGCTAGTACAGCTGTGAATGTCTCATTAAATCAGTTACGGTTGCTTTCATCGCTCCAAAGACTGGGTGAACCACAAAGAAGTTCCACAGGCCAAACCTGGTGCAGTTGCATCCCCCCAGGACTTCGACCTCTGCCCACACCCTCAGCAATCGTGGGCATAAAGCAGACTCGGATGCTGGTACAGCTGTGAAGTCTCATTAAATCAGTCACGGTTGCTTTCATTGCTCCAAAGACTGGATGAACCACAAAAAAGTTCCACAGGCCAAACTTGGTGCAATTGCATCCACCCCCAGGACTTCAGCCTCTGCCCACACCCTCAGCAATCGTGGGCATAAAGGTGACTTGGATACAGCTGTGAACATCTCCTTAATTCAGTTACAATTCTTTTGATTGGTCTAAACCAGCATCTCAGAAAACAGTGGTAACACGAGAGCAAATACATGTCGACCAATGCTGAGCCCCAGACCCCAAGCAGGAGGAGGAGGTGGCACTCTGCACCCTAACCAAGTCATTCAGTGCGTTTGTGCCAGATAGCTAAAACACCGCAATGGGAAACTTTGTGCACCGACAGTATAGGCGAGCCCATGAAACTCAAAGACAGTATTATACATGAAGAAATCAGAGTGCCCACACATGGCAGAGTTTCACCCCACCAAGGACCTTGGCCCACACTTCTGTCCTAGTCATTCAGTGTATTTGTGCCAGATAGGTAAAACACCGCAATGGGAAAGTCATCTGCACCCCTACCCAAGTCAGTCAGTGTATTTGTGCCAGATAGGTAAAACACCGCAATGGGAAGTCTTTGTGCACCCACAGCATAGGCGAGCCCATGAAACTCAAAGATGGTATTACACATAAAGAAATCACAATACCCATACATGGCAGAGTTTCACCGCACCAAGGACCTCGGCCCACATTTCTGCCCAAATCATTCTTTGTATGTGTCAGATAGTTGAACAACGCAATGGTAAAGCCTTTGTGCACCCACAGTATAGGCGAGACCTTGGAACCCAGGGACAGTATTAAACAGGCAGAAAAGAGAGTACCCAAACATGGCCAAGTTTCACCCCGCCAAGGACCTCGGCGTCGGCCCACATTTCTGCCCAATTCATTCTTTGTATGTGTCAGCTCATTAAATCAGCTGTGAACATCTCATTAAATCATTTACGGTTGCTTTTATCGCTCCAAAGACTAGATGAACCACCAAGAAGTTCCACAGGCCATACCTGGCACAATTGATTCTTCCCCCCCAGGACCTCGGCCTCTGCCCACACCCTCATTAATTGTGGGCCTATAGCGGACTCGGATGCTAGTACAGCTGTGAACGTCTCAGTAATTCAGTAACGCTCCTTTTGTTTGGCCCAAACCAGCGTCTCAGATAACTGTGGTACCACGAGAGCAAATACATGTTGCTCAGCGCTGATCCCTAGACCCCAAGCAGGAGGAGGGGGTGGCATAATAAGGCCGAGAAACCATGACCGAAGTAGGACCCGCATTACTCTGTGTGGAAAGTATGTGAGTGGGTCCTAGGTCAGGCATGGTTCCAGCTTCCACCTTGTGTGACCCAAGGTGCCGTGAGTTAAATAGCTATGGGAAATCGATGTGTCCCCAGACACTTCATTATGTGTATGTGTCAGGCAGCTGAACACCACTATGGTAAACCTTTGTGCACCCACAGTATAGGCGGACCCCTGAAACTTTTCTGTTGCAAGAGTATAGGCGAACTTCTCAAACCTTTTAGCAGCAAGTGTATAGGCGAACCCCAGTAACATTTATGTAGCAAGAGTATAGGCGGACTGCAGTAACATTTCTGTAGCAAGTGTATAGGCGAACCCCTGAAACCTTTTAGTAGCAAGAGTATAGGCGGACCCCAGTAACATTTCTTTAGCAAGAGTATGAGCGAACCCCTCAAACCTTTTAGTAGCAAGTGTATAGGCGAACCCCAGTAACATTGATGTAGCAAGAGTATAGGCGGACCCCTGTAACATTTATGTAGTGTGACAACACGGGGGTTACATATCAAGCCAAATGGTCACTTCTCTTCTTTACTTGCACTTTATTCACACAATATTTAACAGCCACATAAACGACTGGGTCTTCAGATAAATAATAAATGATTGCAACAACAAAAGTCTCTGTTCAAGTTTTAACCCTTTACAGTCCGTGGGGCAAGCAGGTAAATCCTCAGCTGAGGAGACCATATAAGTCCATAGAGTCTCACAGACCTGTGAATGTCCAGAGCGCCGCTGGTCCTCAGTCTGTCGTGCCTTCAGACCCTTAGTTCCAGGGCAGGCGTACTTCAGGGGTCTTGCTACCTCTCGCAGCGCCTTGTCCACAGCGCCTCCCCACTCACAAAGGGAATCACCGCAGCCTGGATCTCCCAACCACACACCTCTCCTAGGTGTGGAGGTAAGGGGCATCTCCCTCTCCAACCACAGTATAGGCGGACCCCTGAAACTTTTCTGTTGCAAGAGTATAGGCGAACTCCTCAAACCTTTTAGCAGCATGAGTATAGGCGAAACCCTTGTAACATTTCTGTAGCAAGAGTATGGGTGGATCCCTGTAACATTTCTGTAGCAAGAGTATAGGCGAACCCCCCAAACCTTTTAGTAGCAAGTGTATAGGCGGACCCCAGTAACATTTCTGTAGCAAGAGTGTAGATGGACCCCAGTAACATTTCTGTAGCAAGAGTGTAGGCGAACTCCTCAAACCTTTTAGTAGCAAGAGTATAGGCGGACCCCAGTAACATTTCTGTAGCAAGAGTATGAGCGAACCCCTCAAACCTTTTAGTAGCAAGTGTATAGGCAAACCCCAGTAACATTGATGTAGCAAGAGTATAGGCAGACCCCTGTAACATTTATGTAGCAAGAGTATAGGCGAACCCCTGTAACATTTCTGTAGCAAGAGTATAGGCGAACCCCCCCCCCCCCAAACCTTTCAGTAGCAAGTGTATAGGCAGACCCCCGTAGCATTTCTGTAGCAAGAGTATAGGCGGACCCCAGTAACCTTTATGTAGCAAGAGTATGAGCGAACCCCTGTAACATTTCTGTACCAAGAGTATAGGCGAACACCTGAGAAAATGTGGTTATCAAGAGTGTAGGCGAAGGCCGGAAAAATTTGTTAGATAACAGTATAGGCAAGGGACAGAAAAATTGGTGTACCAAGAGTACAAGTGTGTCCCTGAAAAATTGCTCCACCACGAGGGCAGGTGAAAGCCATAAACATTTTTTAAAGATACACCTCGCTGTTGCTTAATTTGTAACAAAACCTGGAGGCAGCCCTCTGAAAAAATTGGGTTAGTTAAAGTATAAAAACTTTTGAAACTTTTTAAAATTGTAAAAAAGTTTTAAACAGAGCCTTTTGGGCCGCAGACAAATTGGCAGTTCAGTGTGATGACATGCTGTTTTAGGAGGAGGAGGAGTAATAATATCCGAGAGTGATTGACAAAGCTAATTCCCCATTTTTTATGGTGATAGAGGATGCATTTTGCTCCTGTTGCAGCGAAAAGAATCATAAGGTTCCGCTGCTTTCCGCCGGTGGAGAAGAGAAGTCTGGGGAAATCCAGCCTTTGTTCATCTTTATGAGTGTAAGCATGTCGGCGCTGGCAGTTGACAGGCGGGTATGCTTATCCGTGATGATTCCCCCGGCTGCACTAAACACCCTCTCTGACAAGACGCTAGCGGCAGGGCAGGCAAGCATCTCCAGGGAGTACAGAGCAAGCTTGTGCCACGTGTCCAGCTTTGACACTCAATAGTTGTATGGAGCAGAGGCATCACGAAGGGGGGTGGTATGATCGGCTATGTACTCCCTCACCATCTTTTTACAGTGCTCCCTCCGACTTAGCCTTGACTGGGGAGTGGTGACACAGTCTTGCTGGGGAGTCATAAAACTGGCAAAGGCCTTGGAGACTGTTCCCCTGCCTGCGCTGGGCATGCTGCCTGATCCCCGTGCCTCCCCTGCTACTTGGCCCTCTGAACTGCGTCTTCTGCCACTAGCGCTGTCAGATGGGAACTTTAGCATCACTTTTTCCACCATGGCCCTGTGGTATTGCATTACTCTCGTACCCCTTTACTCTTCAGGAATGAGAGTGGAAAGGTTCTCCTTATGCCTTGGATCGAGAAGGGTGTACACGCAGTAATCCGTGTTGGACCGAATGCGTCTAACGCGAGGGTCACGGAAAAGGCAGCCTGATATGAAGTAAGCCATGTGTGCCAGGGTCCCAGTACGCAACACATCACTGTCCTCACTAGGAGGATGACTTTCAGGGTCCTCCTCCTCTTCAGCCCATACACGCTGAGCAGATAAGAAGCAAGCAGCATGGGTACCCTCTGCAGTGTGGCCAGCAGTCTCTTCCCCCTCCTCCTCCTCCAAAACGTGCTGAGATATAGACATGAGGGTGGCCTGCCTGTCAAGCGACATAGTGTCATACCCTGTCTCCTGTTCCAACCGCAAAGTGTGGACCTTTACGCTTAGCAGCAAACTTCTCAGCAGGCAAAGAAGCAGGATGGTAACGCTAATGATGGCTGCTCACCATCTGGGTAGACTCTTTAAAGTTTCCGAGGACCTGGCAGATGTTTGCCATCCATGCCCACTCCTCAGTAAAGAATTGTAGAGGCAGACTACCAGTCCGCTGCCCATGTTGCATCTGGTATTCCACTATTGCTCTACGCTGCTCGTACAGCCTGGCCAACATGTGCAGTGTAGAATTCCAGTGTGTGGGAACATTGCACAGCAGTCGGTGCTCTGGCAGCTGAAACCGATGTTCCGGGGTCCTCAGGGTGGCAGTGTCCGTGGTTGACTTGCGGAAATGTGTGCAGACGCGGCACACCTTGCCGAGCAGGTCAGAAAAATGGGGGTAGTTTTTCAGAAACCGCTGAACCACTAGATTGAAGACATGGGCCAGGCATGGCACGTGTGTGAGGCTGCCGAGCTGCAGAGCTGCCACCAGGTTACGGCCGTTGTCACACACGACCATGCTCGGTTAAAGGCTTAGCAGCGAAAGCCAGAGGTCGGTCTGCCCTGTCAGACCCTGCAACAGCTCGGGGGCCGTGTGCCTCTTGTCACCTAAGCTGATTAGTTTTAGCACTGCTTGCTGATGTTTGCCCACCGCTGTGCTGCCACGCGCTACCCACTACTGGCGACGTGCTCACACTTCTTAATTGAGCGGAGGAGGAGGGGGGGGGGGGGGGTTGGAGGAGGTGGGATAAAACGCCGCAGATACCAGCACCGAGGTAGGACCCACTATTCTGGGTGTGGGTAGGATGTGAGTGGTCCCAGGCTCTGACTCAGTCCCAGTTTCCACCAAGTTCACCCAATGTGCCGTCAGGAAGATATAGTGTCCCTGCCCACCAGTACTTGTCCACGTGTCCGTGGTTAAGTGGACCTTCCAAGTAACCGCGTTGGTGAGGGCACGATTAATGTTGCGGGAGATGTCCTGGTGTAGGGCAGGGACGGCACACTGGGAAAAATAGTGGCGACTGGGAACCGAGTAGCGCCTTCATGTTTTTGAAAGCCTCCATTTCCACAAGCCTGTACGGCTGCATCTCCAACGCTGCGCTGAGAGACATTACTGGATGGAGTGGATGACCGTGAATATGAGGGTGTGGGTGCAGGCCGGGAGGCGCTCATGCCTGCGTCCTGGGAGGGGGATTGGATCTGTGTGGCAGGTTGCGTCACAAAAGGGAAAATTATAAAAAAAATTAAAAACAATCACAGAAAACGGCCATTACTTACTGAGTAAGGAGTGCATATAGATGCATCCTCTCACCATGCAGGTAGCTGACTACCAAATGGGGAGCCAATAACACCTGTGCAGGACACCGATGAGACACCCACTCACACTGCCTCTTGATATAGAGGGGGGTGGCTGCTTGGCGTATACTCCCACACATAGTGGATACAAAGTGCCAGACCATTCTGATATCTGTAGTTCACCATGCAGACCAGCAACCTATTAATGATGCCATAATAATTCAGCAGGTTGCCCTGCACTTCCATCAGTGAACCACATTGGTACTGCCACCCTGGGCTCCCCATGGAGTCTTAAAGCCACACTGCATGTGAATGATAGATAATAAATGCAAGGCATTGGTTGGATGTTGGCCAAGATACATGAGCCCACTAACCACTTCATGGTTCCTTGCGTTGTAGTGGGTCCCTACACTAATATAAATGCATATGTATCCACTAAGTGTGGGAGTATACACCAAGCAGCCACCCCCCTCTATATCAAGAGGCAGTGTGAGTGGCTGTCTCATCGGTGTCCTGCACAGGTGTAATTCGCTCCCCCATTTGGTAGTCAGCTACCTGCATTGTGAGAGGATGCATCTATATGCACTCCTTAGTAAGTAATGGCCGTTTTCTGTGGCAGGTTATGGCACAGGGGAAGAGGCAGTAGTGTGACCCGGAGGCGGTAAATGGCCTTCGTCCCACCTTGTGGCGTGCTTGGCCATCATATGCCTGCGCATGCTGGTGGTGGTGAGGCTGGTAGTGGTGGCTCCCCGGCTGATCTTGCTGCGACACCGGTTGCACACCACTGTTCGTCGGTCGTCTGCGCTATCACTAAAAAACATCCACACCTTTGAACACCTAGCCCTCTGCACGGAGGCTTGCCGCGAGGAGGTGCTTTGGGGAACAGTTAGGGGATTCTTCGCTCTGGAGCTACCTCTACCCCTGGCCACTTGACTGCCTTTTCCAACCTGCCCTGCTGCTGCACTTGCCTCCCCCTCTTAAGCCCTGCCCTCAGTAGGCTTAGCAAGCCAGGTGGGGTCAGTCACCTCATCGTCCAGCAGCTCTCCCTCCGAATCCTCTGTGCGCTCCTCCCTCAGACTTACTGCCCTTACTACTACCTCACTGACAGACTCCAGGAACTTTCCAAAGGTTGGGCATCGGTCACGACAAACTCCTCAGGTGAGAGAGAAACCGTTTTTTCCCACTCAGAGGCAGGGACCCGAGAACAGTTCCTGGGAGTCTGCCTGCTCAGAATATGTCATTTTCATGGAGTGAGGAGGCTGAGAGGAGCAGCCAGAGGATTCAGAATTGCAGTCCCTAGGCCGGGAGTAGTGGACTGTGTAGAAGACTGGGTGGTCTGCCACCCACGACATGACCTGCTCACACTGCTCTGTTTGTAATAAAGGTCTACCACGCGGACCTGTAAATTGTGATATGAATCTGGGGAGCCCAGAAACGTGGCTCTCTCCTAATCCCTCAGCAGCCGGCTGTGATAAACCCTGTCCAGGAACTCGGACTGTGCCCACACCCTCACTTGGACCTCCGCGGCCTTGTCCACGTCCTTGACCCTTACCCCTACTCCTCATCATGGCGGATTACGAATAGAGCAGGGGCCAAATAAATTACCCCACTGTACAGCACTGACAACTGTGGTTTAATTCACCGCACACAGAGACTTGTAGATAGCGGAGGCTCTATGCTGCGACTTGAAAATATTAATCTGCTGTCTTGCACTGATACCTAGGGGTAATTTACCGCTCACAGAGACTTGTAGATAAGAGAGGCTGTATGGAGTGGGAGAAGACTCTAAAGCCAGTGGATAGTGCTGGTAACTGCGGCTATCGCAACCCCCCCCCCCCCCCCTCCCCTCCAAGGAAAGGGTATTGTGAGACGCTCTGCACAGTGGCAGAGCTGAAATACTTTGCAGTGACCTAGAAAATAGAGTACTGTTTCGCGGTGAGACCTCGGTCTAATGCATTACAGACTGTGCTCTGCACAGGCCTAGATGCGTTAAAAAAAGGAAGGATGCACTACTGCTCCCAGCCAGCCACAACTTTAATGCACACAGTGAGGAATAGCCCTAAGAAGGACCATTGGGGTTCTTGTAGAGAGGACGACGACTGTAAAACTTTCCCTATCTCCGGAGCTCTGTCCCTAAACTCTACCTAGTGCACTGCAGACTGAGAAAGCTATAGCTGTAAAACTCTGCAGAGGGATAGGTACTTTAAAAAATTCATTCACTACTGCTCCCAGCCAACCACAACTGTAATGCACACGATGAGGAGTATCCCTAAGAAGAACGCTCTGCACAGGGGCAGAAAGCTATACAGCCAGTGGATAGTGCTGATAACTGCGGCTACTTCACCCAACACATAGAATGGTATCTGTGAAATGCTGTTCTGCAGTGGGCCAGGAAATATTTGCGTACTATTTAGCAATGAGAGTGAGCCCCCTGCCTAAGGCACTGGACACATAGAACGGTATAGCTGCAATAATCTGGTGGGCCAGGAAGTATTTGCGTACTATTTAGCTATGAGAATGAGCCCCCTGCCTAAGGCACTGCACACATAGGACGGTATAGCTGCAATGATCTGCAGTGTCCCAGGAAATATTAGGGTACTGTTTCGTGGTGAGACCTCTGCCTAATGCACTGCAGACTGAGAATGCTATAGCTGTAATGCTCTGCAGAGGGATAGATGCTCTAAAAAATTGGTGCACTACTGCTCCAATCCAGCCACAACTGTAATGCACACGATAAGGAGTAGCCCTAAGAAGGACTGTTGGGGTTCTTGAAGACAGGATCCTACTCTAACATGTTCCCTGTATAAGCATCAGTACTTTCCCCAACCACTGCCACCATGCGTCTGAGGCGAGCCGCGGGTGGGACCAGTTTAAGTACTCGGCAGTCACCTGATCGGCCCAGCCACTCACTGCAGGGGGGTGGCACATCACAGCAGGAAGTGGTAATGCCTTCCCCACATGTTTATTGGCTAGAAAATGGCATTAAACATGCGAGGAAGGGAAATGCAATTGACTCGAGTAACGCGTGGTGTTCGTCTCGAGTAACGAGCATCTCGAGTACCCCAATGCTCGAACGAGCATCAAGCTCAGACGAGTATGCTCGCTCATCTCTAGTAAAGACATTACAGAGAAATGGTTCACCAAATGAAATACCAAAAATAGCGTCTCCAGTGTTAGCGTTCAGATCCCTGCAATTCAGCAAGAATGATTATTGCTTAGTGTAAAAGGTAACCTAACCCAATGCTGATGACTTGCTGCAGCAGGTTATCTTAACGCAACAAAAGCTATTGAAAAAGCAAAGAAATAGTTAAACTTTGCTACATCTTTACCTTAAGCCTTTCGGAAGTACTTTGTATGGGCATACAGTCAGCCATTGACTCGCATTGTAGGGAAAACCTATATACCCCAGGGAATGTTTTTATTATTGTTCCTCTGTATTGGAAAGTATAGTAGACACATACCAGCCCAGCATATGCCGTGGGTGCACTCTTTAGGCATATGGTGGGCGCACACTCTCTTTAGGCATATGGTGGGCGCACACTCTCTTTAGGCATATGGTGGGCGCACACTCTCTTTGGGCATATGGTGGGCACGCAGGAGCCTATGACATTTTCCCTGTGAAGCCTCAGTGAGTGCTCTAATCAATAAGGAGGGATCCCAAAAAGGCCGTCCCTCTATTACCTGCATAGCATAACAGTTACTAATGAGTTCTCCAGAAGGTCAATCCATGTTATAGCAATTTATTTTTTTCCATATGTTGCCACTTCATGAATAATTTATCTTTCTGTGATTTATCATTATCACTTTATTTTTTGTGTGACTTACCTTTTATATCTTTTGAGTGATTTTAATTGTTTTTAATACATGCAGAGTCTAGATAAAGATCTTGTGGCCGTGAACCAGGACATCAGCAGAGATGAGCGAATAAGCTCCAACCCCGTAGTAAGGGTTGTGTATGGTGACCCCTTAATAAGCGGAGAAAAACTGGAATTGCCACAGAACAGTCATGTACATTGTTCCAAAATATGGAGTTGCAGAGAAAGGATCTCCATAGAGTATTTAATGCACATCATCCAGCAGAAAGATGACAAGGATGATCTGCCACTACTATGGAAGTTCTTGGAGAAGGTACGTTTTGTGTTGATGGACTCCTTGTAAACGATTGATCAGACTTATCACCTTATTGTTTGTTTTATGTTAATTGCCGTTTCTGAATGGATAGGAGCTCAAACATGTGCTGCTACCTTTAGCGTTCACATATTTACAAGTAATACTAGTTTCCATTCATTGATATACATATAAAAGTTCCAATACAGTACTATGGCTAGCTACTGATGACCTGTCCTTTTGTTGGGTTAGTAATAGTAGATGGTGGGGGTCCACTGTCCAAGATGTTAGCACTTGACCATTTACCTGGATCGATGTCTTTGTATACGAGGCAGTTTTGCTGTCAGAAGCAGAGAGCTCCATACATTGTTCAGTGGTTAGCGTTGGTACTGCAGCCTGAGTCCCATTGAAGTGAATAGGACTCGGCCTGCACATGGATATAGCTCTTTTCAGTTAGTGGAATCCAGATATAACATATGACAGCTTTTTTTTTGCCATATTTGCCACAGATCTGATTTGAATTCCACCCAGATTAGCTCTGTGGAAAAAATTGGCTGTGTGAACATGTCCCAAGCAAAACGAAAAAAAGGGTTTGGTACGGTGTTAGCCAGTAGAGCAAAATGGGATTGTTCTCAGTAAGAGAAACCAAGTCATCTTGTAGATATGAGACCTTTTAATGCCTAGCAAAAATACATGATTTTATAGCGAACTGTCAGATGCTCTCAGGGTCCTTCCTCAGGCATAATGGAACGAATCTAAAAATGTATTTAATACATACATATGATCACAAGTTCCTGCCCTCCCATGTGATCATGTATATTTATTAAATACGTCTTTAGATCTGTTCCATTATGCCTGACAAAGAACCCTGAGTAGGTTGGAAAGCTCGCTATAACATCATGTATTTTTGTTAGCCATTAAAAGGTATCATATCTACAAGATTACTTGGTTTCTCTCACTGAGAACAATCACAACAACACAAATGCCAGGCTGCTGTCGCACATGGGGTAAAGTCATCAGTTCATGGCTTCTGTTCCGTCGTCTCTTCAGCTGACATATCACCGTGTTACTTTGTCTATTCTATGAGCAGCCCTGTGGCATATGATATAACATAATCCACTGCTGAATGTTCTTATAGGAAGCTGAACTAAAGATGGTGCGGTTCCTGCCAGGAATCTTGAGTCTTCAGAAAGAGCTGGTAAAGCGTTTCCAGAACTGCAGAGATATCAAGCATGAAACCATACAAGACTTCTTGGACTCCATACCCTCTGGTACGTTTCTCCCTGAGAACAAATGGTCTGTTAAAACCAAACCTGTTTCTTATTTCTTCCGACGTCTGCCATCACAGTAGTGTTGGGACACCCCTATATACACATACTGTATACTGTGGGCTCGGACACCATTCATCTAATGAGCATGGCTATATCCATGATGGCGTTGGACATTACAGCATAGCAGGGTTGCCAGCCATACAGAAATTCCTGCACCGTCTGTAAAAAGGGCACACTTTTTTTCCCCAGTCTCCATGAAATTATCATCGTGTTACAACTCACAGTAAATGCTGGTAATGAGTTCATCTCCATATCTGATCTATAGGCACTTATGTTTATCATTCAGTATGGTTTTCCAACGTATTCATAAAAGTTCTTGGCCGTCCATGAGTTTTGGATACTTTGTCCAGATAAAAAGAAAAACTCAGGATGGGTGACCCTGCACATTAGTCGTAATCCAAATATTGTTTTGTTTCACTATACAGCGGGTGCGCAACATTTAATGAAGGAGCGGGTAGAAGATTTTCTCTTAACGTGGGATAATTTGCGGTATTCCCTTAAAACTAATGGTAAGTGACTTGAAACAATAAATCTACTTATAACTACTGTATATACTCGAGTATAAGCAGAGTCTTTCAGCAATTTTTTTTTCTTCTGAAAAAGCCCCCTCAGCCTATACTCGAGTCAGGGAAGGGTTAAAAATAAAAACCCATACTCACCTCCCAGCCGAAGTCTGTGTCTCCTGTGGCGGTGCAGCAAGCTGGTAGAATCCTTCCTGCTGTCCTCTCTGCTCGGCTCTGTCATTCACTGCCGTCAGCGCTGTGATTGTCTGCGAATGATTGAGCGTCGGCTGTGATTGGCCGGCACTTGATCCAATCACAGCACTTCCTTCCACAGTGCTGATGGCGGGGGATTTGAAAGCCGCCAGGGAGATAACAGCGGAGAGAATTCTAAAGCAGTGGGAAGCTGCTTTACAATTCTGCCCGCTGTCATCTACCTCCTCAGCTTTCAAATCCCCCACCGTCAGCACTGTAAATGATCGAGCGCCAGCTGTGATTAGCCAGCGCTTGATCCAATCATAGCGCTAATGGCGGGGGATTTGAAAGCCGAGCATGGAGATGGCAGCAGGGAGAATTCTAAAGCAGTGGCAAGCTGCTTTAGAATTTCCCCCGCTGTTATCTCCCTGCTCAGCTTTCAAATCCCCCGCTGTCAGCACTGTGAAAGGAAGCACTGTGATTGGATCAAGTGCTGGCCAATCACAGCTGGTGCTTGATCATTCACAGCCTGGAGAGGAGAGGACAGGACAGTGGGGAGGATTCTAGCAGCCTGCTGCACCGCAGCTAGTTGGGAGGTGAGTATGGAGGTTTTTGGGTTTTTTTTACCCAGCATATATTCGAGGATAGCTGGGCTTATACTCCAGTCAATAAGTTTTACCAGTTTTGTGTGGTAAAACTTATTGACTCGGGTCGGCTAATACTCGAGTATATACGGTAATATATATTGTCTTTGGTCACCGCTGTCTTTTAGGGTGCTTAACCCCTTAGTGACGAAGCCTGTTTGCGCCTTAGTGATGGAGCCAAATTTTGGAAATCTGACATGTCACTTAACATATCATAACTCTGTAAAGGTTTTGCATATCCCAGTGATTCTGACATTGTTTTTTCACCACATGTTGTACTTCATTGAGGTGGTAAAAATAGAACGATAGAACTCGTGAATATTTAATAAAAGTGCCAAAATTGGGAACATTTTTAAGAAATTGTCATTTTTTTACATTTTCAACTGTAATATCTCAAATATGTGCAATGATACTGTACAAATCTTTGCTAAGATATATATTTCCATCTTTTTACTCTATTCTGGATGCATGTTTGAAAAACTTTCGTTTTATTTTTAACCATTTAGGAGACGTACAAATTTAACATTACTTTTCAGCATTTTGAGGAACACTTTATTTTCCTGCACCAAGCCAAGATTGTAAAGGCTCATAGGTGTCAGAATGATAGATACCCCCACAAATGACCCCATTTTAAAAACTACACCCTTTAATGTATTTTGACCCCACAGTTTTTTTTTCAGGAATTAATGCGATTTAGTGGAGAAAAAATAAAATTTCATATTTTTGCAAATATGTCATTTTAAAGACATATTTTTTTTCTATAGTGCGCATGAAAATGAAGATTGACACCCCAAAATGGATACCCCTGTTTGTTCTGTGTTCAGAAACATACCCATTGTGGCCCTAATCTTATGTCTGGATGCACAACGGGGCCCAAAATGAAAGGAGTAGTCGGTGGCTTTCAGAAAAGAAATTTTGCTTGAAGGCCTTTTATGCCCCATAGCACACTTGTAGAGCTCTTGAGCGACCAAAACGATAGAGAACCCCCACAAATGACCCTATTTTGAAAACTAAACCCCATAATGAATTCAAGCAAAGCAGAAGGAAAAATTATGAGTTAGTTTTTTTGGCAATTCTGTCATTTTAAAAACAGCTTATTTTGTACAGCACACACATGAATGAGACTTGCATACCAAAACTGATACCCCTGTTCCTCCCGTGTTCAGAGACATACCCATTTTGGCCCTAATCTTATGTCTGGATGTACAAAGGGGCCCGAAATGAAAGGAGTAGTCGGTGTCTTTCAGAACAGAAATTTTGCATGAGGGGGTGATTTAGGCCCCATTGCACACTTGTCGAGCCCTAGAGAACCCCCACAAATGACCACATTTTAAAAACTAGACGAATTTATCTAGCAGTCTACTGAGAATTTTTACCCTACAATTTTTTTAAAAATCTAAGAAAAGTCGTAGGAATAAATTACGATTTTTATTTTTTTGGCAATAGTGTCAATTTATAAACAGTTTTTTTTTTGTACAGCACACATATGAAGGAAAACTTTCACCCCAAAATGGATCCCCCTGTTTGTGCCGTATTCAGTGTCGGCTAAAAGCTAAGGGTTTTCTTCCAATATGTTACCGATTGCCAAATTAGAGTATCAAGCCAGCTTGGAGAAAAATCAATACGACACAGCAACGGGCTCTATGATAGAAATTTCTGATTTATTGCAAAACCTTCAGTCTTACATACCATTTCAAAGAAATGAAGGCGTTTTAGCAAAACAGTGTACGTGCATTCTTGACAATCTGCAATTTCCCACAGATTTTACAGTAACAGTAGACGAAACTGTCTGTCTTTGAGTCTTACGGGAACCAGTGTCTAGCACAAGATACCAGATGTACATTGTTTATAATCACAGAATTAATATGTCTAGCTTTTATGCTGAATCATCATGTGAATGTTAGTTAAAATCATGTTAGTATTGTCCATTAACTGTGTATATGAAGAGACAAGATGGAGGTGCTTTGGTTCTTAAAATCCCTCACATTCAAAAACATACACATTGTGGCCCCAATCTGCTTACAGAACACATGGCTAGGCTTATAATGGAAGGAACACCCGTTGGATTTCAGGGTACAACTGAATTAATTCCAGGCCCCATTGCCCACTTATAGAGCCATTGAGCGGTAAAGAACCCCTAAAAATGACCCCACTTTGAAAACTAGACCCCTTAACGAATTCCTCTAGGATTGTACTGCATATTTTGACCCCACAGTATTTGAATGAATCTAATCAAAGCAGAAGGAAAAAAACATTTTTTTGGCAATTGTGTCAATTTAAAAACAGGTTTTTTTTGTACAGTGTACATAGGAATGAAGATGTTCACCCCAAAATGGATCTCCCTATTTTTCTGTGTTCAGAAACATACCCATTGTGGCCCTAATCTACTTACAGGACACATGGCTAAGCCTATAATGGAGGGAACACCCGTTGGATTGCAGTGCACACCTGAAAAAAAAAAATTGACTTCGTAAAAATAATTCCCCCCCCCCCACACACACACACTCTGCCCCCTTTTTGGTGTTCCCCAAATCTTAGATAAAAGTAATAATGCAAACTGTGTGGTTTTTTTCGAATACAGGGGTAATTACGAGAGACTGGTTGGGATGGGTACATCGAGCAATAAAATCTGGTATCCCCCCTCTTTTCATCCTTTTTGGGGGATATTTCTTGACCTCAGTGGCAGGGATGGGGAGTAAAAAGTGGGGCTCTGTAAGCTTGCTGAGGTGCGTCGGTCTCACACATGAGGCGCTCAACAAGCTGCTCCTGGAACTGCAGAAAGGCGAACGTTCCCGGGGCTTCTTGTAAATTACGTATTACAGGTAGCGGTCTGAATAACGCCGGGCTCACACGGCTGTAAGTGGAATCTACTTGTGGAGGACCGCAGCAGATCCCAGCTGTGAGCTGGCCGTGGCGCTGCATACAGACGCGTAATGTACAGTGCATAACTGCCTACTCACACAGGCGGTCATGCGCAGTACACCATTTTTTGTTTGTATTTCCCTTGCCGTCGCTTAGCGATAACATGGGTACCTGCAGCCCGTACACAATGTAGATGCGTATGGGCTGCGGGTATATCTGTGACCATGGAGCACAATGGGCTCTATGTTGCAGATATCCACGATAAAATAGAACCTGTTGCGTTCTCTTTTCTGCAAGTGGATTACGTAATTCCAACCTGCTAATGTGAGTGGAATTGGGTAATCCAAAGCGATTGATCTGCGTATTACCGTGGATCAGATGCATGCAGGATCCGTAATTCCTATCCGGTCATGTGAGACCGGTCTAAGGTAGATCACTACCTTTTTATCATGTGACTACTCACGGCTCCAAGCTCTCAGCGACCGTTGGTCGCCGGGAGCAAGGACATTTTAAGTTTCCGAGGCTCCCCTCCTCCTGTGCATGTGTCCTGCATTTCACCGGCGGTCGCATGCGCAGAATTTCGGGAAGGTCCATGGAGGAGGAACATGTAGGGGTTCAAATATGGAGGCCTCCGGTAAAAAGTTTCATCTCCTCTCACTGATCGCATCTGTGATGGGAAATAAAACTTCAACTTTTTTTAACTTTTACGTGATCGCCATTATCCATGGGATAACAGCGAACACGTGACCAGGAACTGCTCAACACGGCACCCCATGAAATCTCCAGTCGCTCGGCTAAGTTTTGTATCCAAGAGCAGATTTTAAATTACCCTGGCAATCCACGGCTTTTGCGCATGCATCTGCCGTTTTGGCAACGGGCGCATGCTCAGAAGCTGGGGTAAGGTCCGCGGATAAATTCGGGGCCTTAGGTACGTATTTTTACCTCTCCTCATGGATCCGATTCATGAAGGGAGGTGAAACTAACTTTTTAAAAAACTTTTTTCAACTTTTTCGCGATCGCCGCTATCCATTGCATAGCGGCAATCACGGACTCTGGGAACGCTCACCACAGTCCCGCGGGACATCTCCTGGTTCCCGGCTACCTTCAGGAGCCAGGAGATTTTAAATTTGCCAAGGTTTCTGGCCTTCTGTGCATTCGCGTGCCGTCATTTGTCTGGCGGGCAGGTGCAGAAGAGCCGCGACAGGTCCCAGAGGACCCCTTCACTGTGGGTCACCACGGACAAGGCGGGTGAGTAATTTCAGCTGCCCTTGTCAGGGTAATCAATCAGTACAGCACCAATTAAAGCCCACCCTAATGTCCTGTTGTCGATGGTAAAGGAAAAACATCACACACAGGTCTGGTATGCTTCCCTGTACGGGAGTAATGGTGGTAACTTTACTGGCCTACACAGGGCTTTATACCCTCCTGTTACATCACCAAACATAAAGCATCTCATTGGTCCAGATATATAGCATCAATGTATATGTCCATAATGCTGTTCATAGCAATACTGATCAAACAAGCAACTGCATCAATCACATGTTCCTTATTCACAGCAGGCTCTTCTGCTTTTCTCCTCAGTCCTTTGAGCAAGATGTTGCAAGTTCCTTAAACTGCCAAGCTAATCGCCGTTGTATCTTGTTCCTCTTTGTAATTTTCCAAGTCACATTCCTCTCCGCCTTGCAAAAGCCATGTCATATCTGATTTGATTCTTTAAGAATGCATATTACGTCTTATGAATATTAAGTTTTTTTGTCACAAAGCATCGCTTAGAATTTGCACTCAGGTATAAAGATATAAAAACATATAGCAATATACACATGCCCTCACACCTTGATGGATCTGATCCATCAGGGCAGCTGAATATCTAATTTTTTTTACCTTCTTTTCACTTTATTGCGATCAGCGCTATCCATTGGGTAGCGTTGATTGCATTGCCGGGGGGGACTGCCTGCAGCCCAGGATGACAGCTCCATGCTTTTGCTACCTGCGGGCACCAACAACATGAAGCTGTCACGTCCTCAGCCAAGAGGGCTTTAATCCAAAGAGGATGCATGTTTCTACATCCTCTAGGATTAAAGCCCACTTAGCTAGGACGTAAAAAGGCAATGGGGCCGTCACTAAGGGGTTAATAGACTGCCCAGTGCCCTTTGACACCATTCTCTGAGGCTTATGTACTACAGTGAAGAAGAGAGAACAGAGGATCCATCAGCCCTTTGTTCTCCGAGCAGTGAGCTCTTTGTATAGAAGAACTCCTCCCAGATTATTGAAGGGGTTTTCCAGGGAAATACTATTGATGAACTCAGGATAGGTCATCCATAGTTCACTGGTTGGGATCCACTGCTTGGGACGCTGTCCGATCAGCTGGATGAGCGTTATCTGGGAGCACTGCAATACACAGGGATTGAGCGCCAGACGCTACACAGGTCAGAGCAGCAGCTTCTGTTTCAAGCCCTGTGTATTGTGAAGGTGACAGCGGGCACCCGATCAGCTGATTGGCTGGGGTCCTGAGTGGTGGATAGGTCATCAATAGTATTTCCTTGGAAAACCCCTTTAACCTGGAAAAGTCAACTGCAGCTTATGTGATTGTCTCACTGAGGGTCTGGGCAGTATGGACCCCTGGAGAAGGTAGCCACCAATCTGTTCTCATAGCCTTATGAGTAGTATGCTGGAGTCCTTTTACACAACTTGATCTGAGCCGGGTAACGAGTATCAATGCTAATATGATCACTTGTCCCTAATACAATATATTCCCAGTACATTACATGGCCCGATCGGGCGAACAAATATTCCCATCCTATCATGATCATCAGCATGTAAAAGGGTCTTTACTCGGGCAAAGTCCTAATGTGCAAACCTTGGGAATAGACTGATGAATTACTGGGGCTCTGGTCAGTTAGAAATATTTTCCATAATGAAACTGTCTTATTGTTCCTGTTTTAGGTGAAATAACACTACCAAATGACATATGTGACAGCGTCCTTACCAAAGCTAGTAAATTCGCCTATCTTCTTCCCCGTCGGCAAGGAGACGGCTTATGCGCAACCGCACTCATCAGCTACCTCATTGCTCTGCACAACAGCTTTATATACGCTCTGGCCAAATACACCAAGAATGACCAGAAGTAGGTTACATCGTTCTATTCTATGTGCGTTCTGCTGGTGAGCGGAGGCCAAACATCTAATTGTGGTAATCCTTGTGCTCAGGTATTCCATCACATCCTCTGAAGTAACCAATCTGCATGTCATCAACTATGAAATGGAAAAAGATTTAGTCCCCATAATCCTGTCCAACTGCCAGTACACCCTGGAGAGCGGCAAAGAGACCTTGCAAGAATTTGATCTTGGAAAGATACAACATCAAATTGCCTGCCGTTTTTTTCAAGGCAAACCTCTTATCAGGATGGTTGTAAGTAGCAGGATGAGTATCTGTGGGGTATCATCACACGTTTGGCCTTATGAACTTTATTCTGAATCCATTCTACACTGATGAAAACTTTCATCTACACTGCTCAAAAAATGAAGGAAACACTTTAATCACACATTGAGTCTTAATGAATGAAAGTTGAACATTTCCTCTCATCTGTGAAGAAAACAAGCTGCCAACGACGGACCTGTCAGTTCTGGTATTCACTGGAGAACGCCAACCAAGCTTCATGATTCTGGCCAGTGACTGCAGGTCCTACTATAGAACGTCGGTCCCTCATGCCACCCACATGGCGTCTGTTCCGGACAGTCTGGTCAGTACATACAGACCAATAGTCCTGGAGGTCATTTTGTAGGGCTCTGGCAGCGCTCCTCCTGTCCTGATGCCCTTCTACGGCCCTGGACAGCTCTCCTCATGTAACGGCCCGTGTCTTGGTACCTACAGCATCCTCTTGGGATCTTTCTGGGAGAAACGTTAAACCTCCATCCTAGAGGAGTAGGGCTACTTGTACAATCTGATTGGGCTAAAGGTAGCGTCTCGTGCTTCTATTAGTGACAAGGAAACCAGCACAATGCAGAACTAGAGAGGAACTAGAGAGGTCAATAAGGAGAAGGAAAGAGAAAGGGTTTCCATTCCCTTTATATAGTTTCTTGTTGCCTCTCCGGCGCTCCTGTTGTTACTTTCATTTGCAACAAAGCAGGTGACATGGATTCACAATCACTTCTGCTTCCTGACTTGATGGATTGATATCCCTGCAGTGTAAGTGACTTGGTGTTATGCTGAGATGTTAAAGTGTTTCCTTAATTATTTGAGCAGTGTATTTGAGTACTTCATCATTTGTGGGTTTGGCGAAAATGATCTAACAGCACAATTAATAGATGTAAATATTATTCATAGCGTCAATTACAATGTTTTTTTCAGTCCAGCTTACTGCACTCAGGGGAACTCTTATTAGGATGCAGTGTCGCTCCTTACCTTAAAGCGAGTGTTTGCTTCATACCAACAGTAAAGGTCAAACTGATAAATAGCCAAACGTCTCTTCAAGTCACATATTGTTCATCAGGGGCTTGAAAAGTTGTTGCATGTCAAAAAGCCATTAAGCACTCGGATATTACACTGATGTACCAAAAGTCATGGGACAGTAAGTAATATTGTGTAGGACCTCCTTTAGCCCATCAAAGTGCAGCAACTATATGTGGTGTCGATTCCACAAGTGGACGGAAAACATCTGGAGAGATGTTGAGCCATGCCATCTAGATAGCCATCCACAGCTCCATGGTATTTGCAGGTGCAGGATCTCGTGTGCGACTGGATCTCTCCTATTACATCCCTTGATTGGGCTCATCTTGTGGCGAATGGGCCAGCCTCACCATTCGTAGGAACTCTGTAGAATGCTCCTTGAACCAATTCTGCATGACTTGGTCCTGGTAAGACACAGAAGACAAAGGTAGAGCTAACCCTAAGTTCAAGTGCGTAGGGAACCTCAAGTAGCCAGAAGTGAGTTCATAGTGTTGGGGTTTAAAGAAGAAGAGCTTCCAGTCCAGACAAAGCGCCTGTCCTTCAGGGGAGGGCTTATGAGTATACGGGAGAGGAAAAAAGAAAGTCTGCTAGCAGCACAGACTCTATTAAAACAGAGGATAGGCTAAATAGGATTAGCTTAAACTTCTCTTTCATTGGGTAAACCCAAGCAAAGGACGTGTTTCAGAGTTTAAAAAAAAAACCCTCTTTCTCAGCTACACTGGGGGGGCACGCTGCTCCTTTAAAAATGAAGGGGTCAGCTGTGTGTCCGTAAGAATAGGAGTTGGACTGTGTTGGTAAGAAAAGAAGATGGATTGTCACGCAGTTGACACCTTCATTCTAGCAGTGTGCCCCCCAGTGTGGCTGAGGAAGACAGTTTTTTTTTTACCCCAAAATGTGTGCCTCTTTCTGGGCTCCAATAAGAAAGAAGCTTGGACTAATCCTGTTTAGCCCACCATCCGTTTTAAGGGAGTTTGTGTCACTACCAGACTTTCTTTTTTCCTGTCTGAACTTGGGCCTGATGGCACGGTGCATTATCCTGCTGACATATCCCATCATTGTGGGGGTCCCTGAAGACCATGAAGCTCTTCAAATGTCACCAAGCAGTCAATGACATGTGTGAGTGGATAAGTAGACCAAACCCATGCCAGGAGAACACTCTACACAAGTATGGACCCACCACTAACCCGCCTCCCTAAACAATCTTGCAATGGGAAACTCAATCTATAGCAGAATTTCTCTTTACTATGCTAGAATATTATATATAACATTCCTATTTTCTGTTTTCGTATAAGAGCCCAATGCTATTAAATCATGGGAACAGCCAGTGCTGTAGTACAAAGCATGTATATCTTGGGGATTAAATAATCCAGGAGAAAAAGACCACCAAGGAATTGTGTATTTGCATAAATATACCACACAACACAAACCTCTTGTCTTCTTATTTCCTGACACTTTAAGGGCCTGCCAACAATTTTATCTATTCAAGATCGGAACTATGAAAACCTATTCATGGATGTACGGAAAAAGCTGGAACAGGTAGCTTGCAAGTAATAAGACCAGTAATGATGTATTAACATTAATAAGCTACCTCCAAAAATAATGGATTTGTTTTCATAGATTCCATTATCAAACTCAGCAATAGATTTTATAAGCAAAGACCTAAATACCTTCAGCGATGTCTGTGAGGCCATAAACCTGGTCGATATCATGTTGGGATTCTTATCAATGTCTGGAGGAGATCCAGAACTTTCCATTACAACCTACATTGAGAACGTTTTACAGATGAAAGACCAGAGCAGCGTTCATGTCCTCGAGGTAAGTAACCAACCCTACAGGGAGTCTTCTGTGTATATATGTATGGAAACCTATGTTGTGTTCCAAACTTCAAGCTGGGGTTTCAAATGATTGTTTTTTGGAATGAAACACGACAGACGCAGGAAAGAGGTGCCAAACGAAAGGCAAACTCTCTCATTTGTGTCATAAAAGTCATGGTGGGGTATCAGAAGATTAAATGTTGCTGTACAGAACACTGTACATCTCAATACACATGAAGTAAATTAAAAAACAACTCAAATAAGTTTTTGATCATGTTTATGGAAGTTATATGTGGGCGGTGTTGGTGGCTAAACAAGCATCTAAGGGCTTGAAGTCAATGGAAACCATCCGATCCACGGCACACCCGCAGCTGATACTGTGGACGTGCCGTGAATCCCGCGGAAAAGCAGGAGATTGAAAAAAAAATGTACTGTGCATGTCCGACAGCGAGCCATGAGGACTATGCACAGTACAGCGAACCCGGACATGGGGGGATCCATGCTGTTATGGGAATAATACCATATTCTGGATGAGTTCACTGTCTGCTCCAAATAAATTATAATGAGAAGTAGGATGCATCCATTGTAACGGAGTCTGACTCCATGTTGGTCAAGCATCAGTACACTTCTGATTTATTAACATCATAATGGCACAGATATAGTGGAAATGACACATCAATACACATGTACGCCCCCAACATCATATGGCTCAGTGATCATGATTGGTTCAGTATGTTGTTACTAAACTCGAAATTCCTAAGAAACTCAACTAGCATGGACTTTATCAATATCCCTGCCTGGTCCAAGGAATCCAAGAGAGAAGAGAAGAAACAGCCTCCACTTATAAAGGTCGGCATCCTGGGTCTTTCTCCTGAGAAACACATCTGAAGACAGTGCTGTGTCCTGAGAACTGTGTGTAAGAGTGTGCTGGAGATACCGCACAAGAGTCCCACACACACTAGTGTACAATATTGAACCAGTTAACCATTTAACTGCTAGCTATTTCCTAGGAAGGTAGGTATGTGTATATATATATATATATATATATATATATATATATATATATATTATGACTATTCTAGCACAGATGCCACTGCCAGGAAAACAGGTAAATAGGGCTCACTGGCTGCGGCTGGGCTGGATACCATGTAGGATTCCCTGTACGGAATCCGACCCACCCGAGAACATTAGGCTTTAGGGTATGTTCACAGCGAAGTCTGATGCAAACTTTTCTGTTTAGATCTCACCTCTAAAAACCACAGCTGAGCTGCAGATTTTTACCATGGCGATGTAGTTATATGGCCGTGGATCACACTGATTTAGCGAAATCAGTGTGATCCACACTTTTATTCTGCAATCAAATTTCAAATTTGCATGAGGAAAAATCTGCACAATAAAATCAATGTGTTGCTTATTCTGCGTCAAATTAGCATCCGCTTTTCCGCAGTGTGAACAGGACCTAAGTGGTATTCTGCATTTTGACACAATTCAAGAACCTCGGGAGCGATATGAGGAGTGACAGATTCAGCAATTTACCTGATTTGCTGTTTCAGGTGTTGAATGTTTTGGACATGAGCACCGTAGTTTGCTTCATATACCCCAGATCCATAGGTGCGGGAGCCATTGCTGCTATCTGCTCCTATGGAAATGTCTCACCAAGAAACTCTGTAACAATCCTGGCATAGTGAGGAGAAGCACTTGCTGAAGGATCATATTCACATTAAATTGGGGGACTGAAAACCGTTCCAACAGGTCGAGGTAATTCTGTGATATCACAGCGCCTTTTACAAAGAAAAATGGGCCAATCACGTCATCTCTGACAAGAGCACGCCATACATCAAGTATAGGGCTACTACAGACATTTCAACACAGTCATGGGGGCATTCATTAGCCCATGTTCTTAAGTTGTGCCAGTGGATATTACGCTAAACATGAAAAGTGGCATAGTCTGTATAACATACTGTAAAAACTGCTCATCGGTTAAATTTCAGTAAGAATATCTACACTAAAATTGTATATTTTGTGATCCTCATCTGGGTAGGTTACACATAACTAGAGGTTATAACTAGAGATGAGCGAGCACGCTCTGATAAGGCAGTTACTCGAGTGAGCATCGCTCTTTACGAGTAACTGCAGGCTTGGGGGGGTGGCGGGTGGTAGCGAGGGGGGGGGGGAGGGGGGAGAGATCTCTCTCACTCTCCCCCCCGCTGCCCCCCGAGCCTGCTCGGATGAGAATGCAGTTACTCGAGAAGAGCGATGCTCGCTCGAGTAACTGCTTTATTCGAGCGTGCTCACTCATCTCTAGTTATAACCGATGACACGTAGAAGTTCTTTCCAGAGCTCTGAGTTCTTCCAAAAACAGCTGTTCATTGTTCAGCCCATTTATGCACCAATTTTTTTGAACTGCGAATTTAACTTTGTCAAATGTCTTCAACCAACTTGTCACCAGCAGATAGTTTTCCTGAATGCTGTTTGTCTAGTTGGCTTCTCATCTCATCCAACCGTCTACGTGAACGACAGATGTCTTCATATGATGGTTTTTCGTTAAATACTCGGCGGTGCTCATGCTGCACGCGAATCACACATTTAAATTTTGCTAGCCACAAAACACATCGCACTTTCCTTTGAACCGTCACAAACTCTTGTCACTGTGAATAAGCTCTCTTCTTTCTTAGGTCTGTCCTGTGTCATTCCAATACCGTAATCATTGGAAACTCCACCATGACTTTTGCTACATGCTGCATTTTGAACTTGTTTTCCTACTGTTGTATCCTACCTACACATCTGCTCCCGCTGTGATACAGAACCACACTGGTACACGACGCCTCCAGTGACAATTCTGCTTTTTGTGTATCCCCGGTCTCCGATGACTGAAATGAAGGTACAGCTCAGAGATAGATTTGCGCCATTTAGGCCGCCTGCAGATGAGCGGGTCTGATCCGGCGGCGAGGATTCTCGCCGCAGGACCCGACCCAAGCGCCTGCATGGACGAGCGCGTACTCACCTGCGCCCGGCTCTTTCATATGCCGGCTGCCGGGCAGCCGGCGCATGCGCAGACCGGAGCCTGGATAAGTGACTTTTCTGTGCGGGGCTCTGCATAGGATTGCGTTTGTTAATGCAATCCTATGTAGGCTTTCAGTGGCGGAAATCCCGCGGGAAATCCCGTGTGCAGGCGCCCATAAGGTATGGACAAAGCAACTTTGCCATTTTCCAGCCATGCCATCTTTATAACCTGTGTTATTAAAGGAACACTCTAGTTGAAAAAAATCTAGCATTACATACTGTTTATACTGTACTAGCTGAAATACTCGGCTTCGGCAGAGTTAATCTGGTACGGGTGTTTACCGGTTTGCACGGAAAATCTTGTGAACTGGTAGTTACTTCAGAGGAACCGAGAAATAAAATCTTTATACACATAGAGGAGTATTAGATTCTCCTCAGACTACATGTACCGATGTCCCTCTGCAGAATGTGCCACTCCCCCAACTCTCCTCACTTTTTACCATTTAAATTTTCCCCCAGACTTGAGTTGCAGCAACTTCTTAGCCTCAGGCTCTATCCCTGCAGTCCATGGCCACTTCCTTATGTACTTTACAGCCTAGTAGTACACAGAGATCTGTTATATTTTCTCAGTATATACACATAGAGGTGAGGTAGATTCTCCTCAGTATATACACATAGAGATGAGGTAGATTCTCCTCAGTATATACACATAGAGGTGAGGTAGATTCTCCTCAGTATATACACATAGAGGTCAGTTACATTCTCCTCGGTATATACACATAGAGATGAGGTAGATTCTCCCCGGTATACAAATCATTTACCTAGGCTTTATGGTTTCTGAGAAAATAACTGTCTCATGTATCGTGGATTTTCATAGTTTTTCATGCTTAGAATTGAATATTGAAGTTGCGGCCCCTTTACATTCCCTATTAGGACATAAAGAATGGTCGTGGCAAATTTCACATTTGTGCGGTACAGGTGTAGTACATTACTTAGGGGGTCGCTAACTTTTGGCTTTAGAATTAAATAATCAAGCTAGACCCCTTTACTTTTCCTATTTCCGACCTAAAGAATCTCCTGCTAAATTTCACGTTTGTACGACACTTGGAAGTTAGAGAATTAGTGGTCAGTCAGTCAGTGTTTTCGGCGATAGATAGATATGTACCTACAAAGGCCTTTTATTGTGTGTCTATCACTGTTTCTGCATATTTTCTAGATTCCAGCAGCAAGTAGCTTTCCAGTCCGTAATTCAGTCATCTGTATGTTATAGGGCAGTTAGGAATGAAGCCTCAGGCTGACTAGAAATTGGATTTAGATGCACCTAGTGGGGAACAGCCGAGATCTCTGTAAGGCCGGTGACATACGAGCCATATTCCGGCTTCATTCATGTATCTGTAATGAGGACAAGCATCCCGCACTGACTAGAACTACAAACATTGCAGATTCCTACGGTGATGAGAGGTCGGGCCGGGACACTCGTCCTTATTCTGGTTGCATTTATGCTGGTATGTCACCGGCCTTACACAACCATTCTGGTAAGACTTTGTTCACATCTGCATTCGAGGTTGTGTTCAGTGCCTCCATTGCAAATCTGTCCCCAAATCCCAGACAAAATAGTGCAGCATGTTTTATTTCTCCCTGGAAAATGCCAGAGGATGAGACGGAACTAAAGATGAGCGAGTATACTCGCTAAAGGCAATTGCTCGAGCGAGCATTACCCTTAGCGAGTATCTCCCCCGCTTGAAACTGCAGGTTTGGGTGCCGGCAGCGGGCACGGAGCTGCAGGGGAGAGCGGGGCGGAACGGAGATCTCTCTCTCCCTGTCTCCCCCCCGCTCCCTCCTGCTGACAGCCGCTACTCACCGCTCCCCCGCGTCGGCACCCGAACCTGCAGTCTCGAGCGGGGGAGATACTCGCTCATCTCTAGATGGAAGCCAAACGGACCCCATTATAGGTAATGGAGCTTCTTCTGTTCCATCGCAGAATGGATCCATTCTCTGCAGAGGTTTAATTTTCCTGCTCCTATGACTGTTCAGATTACCATTTGGGTTTGCATTGCTTCTGCTCAGAAACTAAGAGAATCTTTAGGTGCTTGTAGGACTTAATGACTTTAGCCAAAAGATGATTTTTTTTTTTTTGTGCTGACGCTATAACTTAAAAAAAAATTTCGTCCACATAGTTGTGCGGGGGCTTTGTTTTTTGTTTGTCATCCTGCAGTTTCTATTGGTACTATTTTAGAGTACATAGGGCACTTTGATCACTTTTTATTCACTTTTTCTTGGAAACAGTGTGACCAAAAAAAACCTCAATTCTGACCTTGTGTATTTTTTTTTCCTGATGACATCAAAGACTGGGGTCAAGCACTGAAAACTCAAGACTTAACTACTTCCTGTGTCTAGGAACTTAATGAGAATTTAGGTGAAGCCGTTCTTACAGTACATGCACATAGTGTATGAAATACAGAAAATCTGCCACATGGGTGTATTCACACATGGCAGATTTTCGTGTGGATCTGCATCATTTGGTGGGGATCTTGATGTGGATTTGCAGCAGATTTCATTTTTTCAATTAAAGGGCGAGGACTGCTGTGAATCCGCATCGTCATCAGCACCGAGTGATGGGGATTTTGAAGCCGATTTTCACGTCAACCACATGTGAACACAACCTAATACAGTTCCAGCGAAGCAGATGAGATTTTCACAAGTCTCGTCTACACGCTGGATTCTCTCTGTGTGTAAACTTGCACGCAGCGTGCATTTTGATATCTGTAGCAGGTCCATTGTTTCTGCGGCTTTTCAGCGCGCATTTCACCCTTTGCTATACATCAGCGAAAAACTGCTGCAAATCCACAACAAAATTAGCATGTAACACGTTTTCTGCTGCCCCTCGTGCAAGAAGCCTTAAATCTATTGGTAAACTTGTAAGTATAACTTCGTTTGAGTGTGTCGTAAAAGGGGGTACTCTTGCCCCGGGATCGTTGACCTCTAGTACCAGGAATGGCGCACCCCACGGGAAAACTCGGCCCAGGAGCAGCGTATATCTTTATCTGGCTCCGGCCAGCGTTTATTTCATCACACATCACAGCACATTAAATCACGTTAATGTCCATTAGCACTCCAACTTGGGTGGGAGGTTAGGGGCATCACCCTGTCAACCTCTTGCCTTAAGAACAGTCCATGTAAGTACCCCACCTGGGTGTTTGAGGTTAGGGGCGTCACCCTGTCAATCTCTTGCCTTTCCAGGCCAGCAGCACCTCACTCTGTCTCTCCTTGGTAGGAACTGGCTTTTTATCTCATTCCTGCTCCACCCCTTGGTTAACCCTCGCAATAGAAGTCCTGTCTATGGCCCTCTACAGGCCCTTCTGTGCACTACACTACTACAAGTGATAATGAAAAAGTGTACAATTTTGCGTATTCCTGTAATCTTTCGCATTGTTTGCAGGCATTAAAACGCTGTTACCTGAAGAACACCGTCGCTCTCTGGCAATTACTCACCACGCTGAAGTCGGAACATCTTCTGCGTCTTAAAAGAGTAAGCTATAACTTTGTCTTATGAATGCTCTAGCCCTTCTGTGCATCTTGATGAATGTAGGAGCCTAAAACATCCCTAATACTGTGTTTTTTGGGTTTTTTTTCAGGACCCTTTTGTTGATGTAGACCGAGCTTATAAGAGGAGATTGGACAAGGAAGGGCGGCAACAACTCCATGTTTTCCTGGAGCAAAATGGAACAAATGTCTTTTTGTTCGAATTGCATGAGATGATCACCATAAAACTAATGACTCCGCACAGCACTGCCGATTTCCATCCCTCCTGGACGTAAGTTACATTAGTGTTCATTGCTTTATATTAATCTTTTTATATGATGTACTTTGTATGCAAGTACATTATCCTCTGTACTAAAAGTATGGAGGCAGCTGTTAGGGCCGTGTCCAAGTATGCTCTTTGTTGTTCAAGACCCTAAAGGCGAGCTCCCTCCATGTTTTTTGGTTTTGTTTCTTTCAGTTGTGTGATATCCATGCCAGTATCAGCTCTGACAGTATCAGCCATCGTGTTCTTTGGCGGTCGGGTCTTCTTTTGTCACTGATCTGTCCAAGCATTATAGATTTTTCTAGCGACTCTGCTCACATTACATGGCCAAAATCCGTGAGCCTGAGCCCGGCCATCTTGCTCTCCAGTGATTATATCCGCAACAGGAATAGTGAAGGAAAGTGAAAAAGCTCAAAAAACATATAAATTTTATATGGTCGTGATTGTTCTGACATGCAGAAAAAGAGTTATCCGATCGTTTCTAGTGCATAGTGAACACTGTAAAAAAAATAAGTAAATAGCAAAATTCCTGTGTTTTTCACCATGCTCTCCAAAAAAAAGTAAGTTTATATGTACCATAAAATAGTATGAGTAAAAACGACAGCTCGCCATGCAACTTGTGCGCTCATGATTATGTCCAAGGAAAATGTAAAAAGTTGTGGCTTTTGAAAAATGGAGATGAAAATTCCAAATATCCTTCCATCCTTAGCTCCAAAATAGGCTTCTTCCTTAAGGGATTAAACCTGATTTTGTTTACAAATCAAAATCTTAACATTAATGTAGAGAAGGGCTTTTTGACACTCAAACCACCACCACCACCCCCCCCCCCCCCCCCCCCCCCCCCAGGTCTGAACGGTCTTGTGGTGTGCCTGGACTATTCTAGCAGCCAGCCTGAGGTCTTCTCTGTAAATGTAGAGCTCCTTGCAGCAGCACCTGTAGTAATAATCACATCTCTGCTCCCATTTCATTGTGTTTCACCCCTGAAATTCTTGATTGCAGCCTCAGAGAAGTGCTGGGACCTCTTATTGATGCCAAAAATGTCTCCTTCCCTGAAATGGAGGATGACTTTCCGGAGCAGATTGCACTTGCCCATTGCATCGACGCGTGGAAGATCGCTGCCTCTAAGAAGTGGGATCGCCTTTAACGTTGCCTGCTGCTCCCCCGGACGGACACTTTCTAGTTCTGCCGCACACTCAGGCTTTTGTACTCCCTTTTCTACCACTCTGGTATTAGAAACCAGTCATTCATGTGAATGGCCAGCTGTTTGTTTAAAGCAGAGCTGAGGGCGACCATTTTCCAAGGATTTGAGCATCTTGGCACGACCCCCTTGACAGCATTTCATAGTATGACGTAAAATAACTTTGTAAGTAGTTTGCAGTGATCATGACTTCTCTAATCATACCCATGGCTGCTTCCAACATGTGGCTGGCTGCACTCTGAGGCAAGCAGTGCTATGTCTCCAGGGTCCTACAATGTGTCACTATTAGCTGAACTAACAGCACAATGCTCAATTACACTTAGTTTTGATTGGGAAATGTATAACTTTACACGAGTCCAAAAAAATTCATGCAACATACAGAAGAGACAATAGCATAGTACTCCATACAGACATGGACCGCAGCCGTAATCCAAGCACAGGGACTGCCGTAGCGAACAGGAAGTACTTGGCACATTTTGTTTTTCTTCAGCCAAGTAAATTAGCACTTAGTCTTAAATAATCCGACTTCTGGAAGTCCGTATACTTGTGAGCTGTTCTGTTATCAGCTGTTAAATGTACTAATAATATGTCCTTGTTGGCTTTACCTCTGCCAGGTGAGTTTATTGGCCTATACAAGGCAGCTAACTCGATTGCTTAAACTGATTGACTTACAGAAATAACTGGTTTACTTGGCACATACCAACTGTGACAAATATGCCATTAAAAATTGCTCCATGGTTGGTTAGCGATGGGCGTTTGTGTCTCATTTACAGTGAAATGTATTTGTATGTTAGCTGTGCACAGAGATCTTGAAATCCACCTGCGGATATTAAAGGCCAGAAGTTACAGTGTGTTGGATAATCTGGTACATAAAACATATCATCTAAGGTGCCATGCCAGAACGCCTGCACTGTTTTGTTTGGGCTTTTCTGCTAGATCTGCATCAGAAGCTCCAAACAGAACCGCCAACGCAGATGTGAATGGACCTTAATCCTACACCGTGTCAGCAGAGATCTAAATCCGCAATTATTGGCAGCCGGAACTTTAGTGTAACGTCTTATGCCTTGGTAAACGCATGCGGATGACACCCCGCCCACTTGCAGTGACAGAAGGCTGCAAGATTTTGGCAGTAACACTGGCAGAGTCTGCTACCCATTGGCATCCATGGGTGGGCAGGGCTTCTGGACGCATCCGATTAAGGCTATTTGCACACAATGAGATTTGCATTGAGCACATACCATTTGTCACATGCTATGTAACAGTGCTTATTCCTGCACACTCCCGGAAACTAATTACGATTTCTCTGCGAGCGAAGGAAACATCACAGCATGTTCTATTTTAGTGCGAATTCCGCATTGACAGCTTCTATTGAAGTCAATGGAAGCCGTCCGACCTACGGCCCATCTGCAATTAATATTCCAGATAGATTGCAGGTATCTGCGGCATCATCGCCTAGCCGCGCCGTGGGAAAAAGCATTTAAAAAAAATCTGTATGGCATATGTCTGACAGCGGCCCACTGCAGCCATCCGCAGTACAGATAAAGAAGGAAAGTGACTGACAGGTACACGCGGACGCCGGCTGCGGTCAGGGACGGATTTCACTGTGGGCTCCTGCATGCGGAGTCCGACCCGTTCATGTGCAGCCCACCTTACTGCAACATGGGACCATAACCTAAAACAAACTAAGTGGCTAGCTTAAAGCAACCCTCCCATCTCCAGGTCAAAATTTTTCCAAGGTTCAGAGCGGATGAGTTACTTTCTGTGCAGATCTGACTTTTCTATGGGTTCGTTAGTGATTATCTAATACGGTCACACCACTTCTCAGACTACTTGATGATCACTGCGCATCAATAGTTAATCAATGCTTGCTACTTTCAGATTGAGTGCTGGTCATTGGAAGCTGCATGCAATGTCTTCTACACATGGCATTGGCAAACACCGCGATCAAAAATGATTTTTACTGCTGTTTTCAAACATGTCACAGCGTTCACAGAGCTTTTTAATGCATCCCATCATTGTGATGGATGGTGAGGTGCATTAAAGTACGCATAAATGCGCCAAAATGAATCGCAGCGTTAGAAATTGCCGTGTTGGAGCACAGGTATCCCAATGGGAGCGTTGGACTGCGATTACCGCAGCGGGCAAAATGCTGCAGTAAAAAGGCCATGTAAATACAGAGCATAATTATGCGTGCAAAAATACAGAAAGGACTATTGTTTTGATGGGCAAATACCCAGTGAATACACATTTTTCTATGCACATTCACTTCTATGGCCTATTCTCCTGCCTAATATGCACCAGTCAAAGTCTCGTTTGACTACGGATATGCCCATGTGAATGAGCCCTAAGGCTCCAGGGCACGGGTGCAACCACATTTTCTGCGCCCATTATAGTTATACCCCTGGATCCTTGGCAGCCTAAAAGCTGCACCAAAGTAAAGGCAAAACGTATACCAGGTAGAGGCTGCCCACTTGCTAAACACGCAAGATAAATTTACAATGGTTAACCTCCATCTACAGCCGCCTAAGGAAAAACTGTCAGAGCAGTAGGTATGTTTTAAAGTGACCCTCCAACTTTGGGACAAAATTCTGTGCCATCTGTCTCATCCACCAATTCCTGATCTTCAGACTACCTAAGCATCATAGTGCATTATTGGTAGTGTTAGACTACCAATGCACTATTACGTACTCTGTGATTGGCCAGAGCTACTCATGTGAACAGCACTGACCAGTCAGAGAGCAGTAAATTAGATACTTAGAAAATTGCAGCCATGTTTGATTGCTGAATACAGAACCCCCTTACCCTCCTATCCTCATGCAGAATTTTGTCCAGAAACTGGAGAGTCGCTTTAAAGGGAGCCAGTCACATTAAATAAAGTTATGGTGCTGTTAGCCGAGGTGACAATGAGCCAAGTGATGTATTTTTTATACGCGCCTACTTTCCCTATCCTGCCTTGTCACCTGCCGAAGTCCATGTGCCGCACAAATCATGACTGATTGCTGTGCACGCACCTGCATAACAAGCCTATCTGGAGAAAGTACATCTGATTTGTATGGGGCGAGCAGACTTCAGCGAGTAAGGGCAGGAGCGGGCGAGGATTTAAAAAAAATATATATATCACCCAGCTCCCTGTTCCTCCGATAACTTAGTTTATGGCGCTGCAGGGAGATAACCGGTAACCTTTACAGCATCTTGGCATGGATTCTACCCCTTGTGCTAGGAATGATAAATATGTTGCAAATTAGAAAACAATAAAGTGGCCCTTGTATGCAAAAGAGATAAACCTTCTATGTTACATCACATATAAAGGCCAGTAGTCACCGGTACTGGAGGGCTGGCCTTCCTCACATAAAAAGGCCAATAGTCTCTAGTACTGGGGGGCTAGTCTTCCTCACATTTAAAGGCCAGTAGTCACCGATACTGGCGGTCTGCTCTTCCTCACATATAAAGCCCAGTAGTCACTGGAACTGGAGAGCTGCTCTTCTTCACATATAAAGGCCAGTAGTCAACGGTACTGGAGAGCTGGTCTTCCTCACATATAAAGGCCAGTAGTCACCAGTACTGGAGGGCTGGTCTTCTGCACATATAAAGGCCGGTAGGCTCTAGTACTTGGGGGCTGGTCTTCCTCACATATAAAGACCAGTAGGCACCGGTACTGACGGGCTGGTCTTCCTCACATATAAAGGCCAGTTGTCACCCGTACTGGCGGGCTGGTTTTCCTCACATAAAAAGGCCAGTAGTATCTGGTACTGGGGGGCTGGTCTTCCTTACCTATATAGGCCAGTAGTCACCGGTACTAGAGGGCTGGTTTTTCTCACATATATAGGCCAGTAGTCACCGGTACTGGAGAGCTGCTCTTCCTCACATTTAAAGGCCAGTAGTCACCGGTACTGGAAGGCTGGTCTTCCTCACACATATAGACCAGTAGTCGCCAGTGCTGGAGGACTGCTCTTCCTCACATATATAGGCCAGTCATCACCGGTACAAGAGGGCTGGTCTTCCTCACATATAAAGGCCAGTAGTCACCGGTACTAGAGGGCTGGTCTTCCTCACATATAAAGGCCAGTAGTCACCGGTACTAGAGGGCTGGTCTTCCTCACATATAAAGGCCAGTAGTCACCGGTACTAGAGGGCTGGTCTTCCTCACATATAAAGGCCAGTAGTCACCGGTACTAGAGGGCTGGTCTTCCTCACATATAAAGGCCAGTAGCCACCAGTACTAGAGAGCTGGTCTTCCTCACATATAAAGGCCAGTAGTCTCTGGTATTGAGGGGCTGCTCTTCCTCACATATAAAGGCCAGTAGTCACCGGTACTAGAGGGTTGGTTTTTCTCAAAGATAAAAGGCCAGTAGTCACCGGTACTAGAAGGCTGGTCTTCTTCACATATAAAGGCCAGTTGTCACCCGTACTGGTGGGCTGGTCTTCCTCACATAAAAAGCCCAGTAGTATCTGGTACTAGGGGGCTGGTATTCCTAACATATAAAGGCCAGAAGTCACTGGTACTTGCGGGCTGCTCTTCCTTACCTATAAAGTTAGTAGTCACCGAAACTAGAGGGCTGGTCTTCCTCACATATAAAGGCCAATAGTCACCGGTACTGGAGGGCTGGTCTTCCTCACATATAAAGGCCAGTAGTGACCAGTACTGAAGAGCTGCTCTTCCTCACACTTAAAGGACAGTAGTCACTGGCAGTGGAGGGCTGATCATCCTCACATTTAAAGGGGTTGTCTCGCGGCAGCAAGTGGGTCTATACACTTCTGTATGGCCATATTAATGCACTTTGTAATATACATCGTGCATTAAATATGAGCCATACAGAAGTTATTCACTTACCTGCTCCGTTGCTAGCGTCCCCGTTGCCATGGTTCCGTCTAACTTCGGTGTCGTCTTGCTTTTTTAGACGGGCTTGCGCAGATGGATCTTCTCCCTTCGGCTGGTCTTGGAAGCATCGGCGTTTTGGCTCCGCCCCCTTTTCGCGTCATCGCGTAGCTCCGCCCCATGACGTGTGCCGGTTCCAGCCTCCTGATTGGCTGGAATCGGCACGTGACGGGGGCGGAGCTACGCGATGACGCGAAAAGGGGGCAGAGCCAAAACGCCGATGCTTCCAAGACCAGCCGAAGGGAGAAGATCCATCTGCGCAAGCGCGTCTAAAAAAGCAAGAAGACACCGAAGTTAGACGGAACCATGGCAACGAGGACGCTAGCAACGGAGCAGGTAAGTGAATAACTTCTGTATGGCTCATATTTAATGCACGATGTATATTACAAAGTGCATTAATATGGCCATACAGAAGTGTATAACCCCACTTGCTTTCGCGAGACAACCCCTTTAAAGACCAGTAGTCACCGGTACTGGAGAGCTGCTCTTCCTGAAATATAAAGGCCAGTAGTCACCGATACTGGAGGGCTGGTCTTCCTCACATATATAGGCCAGTAGTCACCGGTACTGGCAGGCTGCTATTCCTCACATATAAAGGTCAGTAGTCACCAGGACAGGAGGGCTGGTCTTCCTCACATATAAAGGCCGGTAAGCTCCGGTACCGGGGGGCTGGTCTTCCTTACATCTAAAGGCCAGGAGTCAACAGTACTGGAGAGCTGCTTTCCTCATCAATATAGGCCAGTATTCACCGGTACAAGAGGGCTGGTCTTCCTCACATATAAAGGCCAGTAGTCACTGGTACTGCAGAGCTGCTCTTCCTCAAATATAAAGGTTGGTTAGTCACCAGGACTCGAGGACTGGTCTTCCTCACATATAAAAGGCCGGTAGTCTCCAGTACTGGGGTGCTGGTCTTCCTTACATATAAAGTCCAGTAGTCACCGGTAATAGAGAGCTGGTCTTCCTAACCTATAAAGGCCAGTAGTCACCGGTACAAGAGCGCTGGTCTTCCTTACATATAAAGGCCAGTAATGAACGGTACAGGAGGGCTGCTCTTCCTCAAATATAAAGGCGAGTATTCAACGGTACTGGGGGGCTGTTCTTCCTCACATATGAAGACCAGTAGTCACCGGTACTGCAGAGCTGGTCTTCCCCACATATAAAGGCTGGTAGCCTCCGATACTGGGGGGCTGCTCTTCCTCACATATAAAGGCCAGTAGTCACTGATACTGGAGAGCTGCTCTTCCTCAAATATAAAGGCCAGTAGTCACCGGTACTGGAGAGCTGGTCTACCTCACATATAAAGGCTGGTAGCCTCCGATACTGGGGGGCTGCTCTTCCTCACATATAAAGGCCAGTAGTCACCGGTACTGGAGAGCTGCTCTTCCTCAAATATAAAGGCCAGTAGTCACCGGTACTAGAGGGCTGGTCTTCCTAACCTATAAAGGCCAGTAGTCACCGGTACAAGAGCGCTAGTCTTCCTCACATATAAAGGCCAGTAATGACCGCTACAGGAGGGCTGGTCTTCCTCACATATAAAGGCCAGTTTTCACTGGTACTGGCGGGCTGCTCTTCCTCAAATATAAAGGCCAGTAGTCACTGGTACTGGAGAGCTGCTCTTCCTCACATATAAAGGCCAGTAGTCAACGGTACTGGGGGGCTGTTCTTCCTCACATATAAAGACCAGTAGTCACCGGTACTGCAGAGCTGGTCTTCCTCACATATAAAGGCTGGTAGCCTCCGATACTGGGGGGGCTGCTCTTCCTCACATATAAAGTCCAGTAGTCACCGGTACTGGAGAGCTGGTTTTCCTCAACTATAAAGGCCAGAAGTCACCGGTACCAGAGGGCTGGTTTTTCTCAAATATAAAGGCCAGTAGTCAATGGTACTAGAGAGCTGGTCTTCCTCACATATAATGGCCAGTAGTCACCGGTACTGACGAGCTGCTCTTCCTCACATATAAAGGCCAATTGTCACCCGTACTGGCGGGCGCGTCTTCCTCACATAAAAAGGCCAGTATTATCTGTTACTGGGGGGCTGGTCTTCCTCAAATATAAAGGCCAGAAGTCACCAGAAGTGGCGGGCTACTCTTCCTTACCTATAAAGCCCAGTAGTCACCGGTAAAGCAGGGCTGGTCTTCCTCACATATAAAGGGCCAGTAGGCTCCGGTACTGGGGGCCTGGTCTTCCTCACATATAAAGGCCAGTAGGCTCCGGTAAAGCAGGGCTGGTCTTCCTCACATATAAAGGGCCAGTAGGCTCCGATACTGGGGGGCTGCTCTTCCTCACATATAAAGGCCAGTAGTCACCGGTACTGGAGAGCTGCTCTTCCTCACATATAAAGGTTGGTTAGTCACCAGGACTCGAGGACTGGTCTTCCTCACATATAAAAGGCCGGTAGTCTCCGGTACTGGGGCGCTGGTCTTCCTTACATATAAAGTCCAGTAGTCACTGGTACCAGAGAGCTGCTCTTCCTCACATATAAAGGCCAGTAGTCACCGGTGCTGGCAGGCTGCTCTTCCTCAGATATAAGGCCATTTGTCACCGATACTGGCGGGCTGGTCTTCCTCACATATAAAGGTTGGTTAGTCACAGGACTGGAGGGCTGGTCTTCTGCACATATAAAGGCCGGTAGGCTCTGGTACCCGGGTGAGCGGGTCCTTTTTACATATAAAGTCCAGTAGTCACCGGTACTGGAGAGCTGGTTTTCCTCAACTATAAAGGCCAGAAGTCACCGGTACTAGAGGGCTGGTTTTTCTCAAATATAAAGGCCAGTAGTCAATGGTACTAGAGAGCTGGTCTTCCTCACATATAATGGCCAGTAGTCACCGGTACTGACGAGCTGCTCTTCCTCACATATAAAGGCCAATTGTCACCCGTACTGGCGGGCGCGTCTTCCACACATAAAAAGGCCAGTATTATCTGTTACTGGGGGGCTGGTCTTCCTCAAATATAAAGGCCAGAAGTCACCAGAAGTGGCGGGCTACTCTTCCTTACCTATAAAGTTTAGTAGTCACCGGTACTAGAGGGCCGGTCTTCCTCACAAATAACAGCCAGTTGTCACCGGAAATAGACGGCTGGTCTTCCTCACATATAAAGGCCAGTAGTCACCGGTACTGCAGAGCTGCTCTTTCTCACATATAAAGGTTGATTAGTCACCAGGACTCGAGGACTGGTCTTCCTCACGTATAAAGGCCGTTACGCTCCGGTACTAGGGCGCTGGTCTTCCTTACATATTAAGTCCAGTAGTCACCGGTACTAGTGAGCTGCTCTTCCTCACATATAAAAGGCCAGTAGTCACTGGTACTGGAGAGCTGCTCGTCGTCACATATAAAGCCCAGTAGTCACCGGTAAAGCAGGGCTGGTCTTCCTCACATATAAAGGGCCAGTAGGCTCCGGTACTGGGGGCCTGGTCTTCCTCACATATAAAGGCCAGTAGGCTCCGGTAAAGCAGGGCTGGTCTTCCTCACATATAAAGGGCCAGTAGGCTCCGGTACTGGGGGTCTGGTCTTCCTCACATATAAAGGCCAGTAGGCTCCGGTAATAGAGAGCTGCTCTTCTTCACATATAAAGGTCAGTAGTCAAAAGGACTGGAGGGCTGGTCTTCTTCACATATAAAGACCGGTTGGCTCCGGTACTGGGGGGCTGGTCTTCCTTACAAATAAAATCCAGTAGTCACCGGTTCTGGAGAGGTGCTCTTCCTCACCTATAAAGGCCAGTAGTCACCGGTACTGGAGAGCTGCTCTTCCTCACCTATAAAGGCCAGGAGTTACCTGTACTAGAGGGCTGGTCTTCCTCACCTATAAATGCCAGGAGTCACCGGTACTAGAGTGCTGGTTTTCCTCAAATATAAAGAGCAGTAGTCACCGGTACTAGAGGGCTGGTCTTCCTCACATATAAAGGCCAGCAGCCACCGATACTGGCGGGGCTGCTCTTCCTCACATATATAGGCCAGAAGTCACTGGTACTGGCGGGCTGCTACTCCTTAGCTATAAAGGTTAGTAGTCACCAGTACTAGAGAGCTGCTCTTTCTCACATATATAGGCCAGTAGTCGCCAGTGCTGGAGGGCTGCTCTTCCTCACCTATAAAGGCCAGTAGGCTCCGGTACTATAGGGCTGGTCTTCCTCACCTATAAAGGTCAGCAGGCTCCGCTACTGGAGAGCTGCTCTTCCTCAGCTATAAAGGCCAGTGGTCACCGGTACTAGGGGGCTTGTCTTCCTCACCTATAAAGGCCAGCAGTCACCGCTACTAGAGGGCTGCTCTTCCTCACCTATAAAGGCCAGCAGTCACCGCTACTAGAGGGCTGCTCTTCCTCACCTATAAAGGCCAGTAGTCAGTGCTACTAGAGGGCTGCTCTTCCTCACATATAAAGGCCAGTAGTCGCCAGTGCTGGAGGGCTGCTCTTCCTCACATATATAAGCCAGTAGCCACCAGTACTGGAGGGCTGGTCTTCCTCAGCTATAAAGGCCAGTAGTATCCGGTACTAGAGGGCTGGTCTTCATCACATATATAGGCCAGTAGTTGCCAGTGCTGGAGGGCTGCTCTTTCTCACAAATAAAGGCCAGTAGTCACCGGTACTGGGGAGCTACTCTTTCTCGCATATAAAGGCCAGTAGTCGCCAGTGCTGGACGGCTGCTCTTCCTCACATATAAAGGCCTGTCATGACCGGTCCTGGCGGGCTGCTCTCTTTGTCACATATAAAAGGCCAGTAGTCTAAGGTACTGCGGAGGCTGGTCTTCCTCACATATAAAGGCCAGCAGTCATCGGTACTAGAGAGCTGGTCTTCCTCACATATAAAGGCCACTAGTCACCAGGACTTGAGGGCTTGTTTTCCTCACATATAAAGGGCGGTAGGCTCCGCTACTGGGGAGCTGGTCTTCCTTACATATAAAGACCAATAGTCACCAATACTGGAGAGCTGTTCTTCCTTACATATAAAGGCCAGTAGTCACAGATTCTGGAGAACTGCTCTTCCGCACATATAAAGGCCAGTAGTCACCTGTACTGGAGAGCTGGTCTTCCTCACATAAAAAGGCTTGTAGTCCCCGATACTGGCGGGCTGCTCTTCCTCACATATAAAGGTCAGTAGCAACCAGGACTGTAGGGTTGGTTTTCCTCACATATAAGGGCCAGTAGGCTCCAGTACTTGGGGGCTGGTCTTCTTCACATATAAAGGCCAGTAGGCTCCAGTATTGGACAGCTGCTCTTCCTCACATATGAAAGGCCAGTAGTCACCGGTACTGGAGAGATGGTCTTCCTCCCATATAAAGGTCACTAGTCACCGGTACTGGCGGGCTGCTCTTCCTCCCATATAAAAGGCCAGTAGTCCCCAGGATTGGAGGGCTGGTCTTCCTCACATATAAAGGCCAGTAGTCACTGGTACTGGAGAGCTGCTCTTCCTGACATATGAAGGCAGGGAGGCTTCGGTACTGGGGGGCTGGTCTTCCTTACATATAAAGCCCCTGTAGTCCCCGGTACTAAGGGGGTGGTCTTCTTTACATATAAAGGCCTGTAGTCACCAGGACTGGAGGGCTGGTCTTCCCCACATATAAAGGCCGGTAGGCTCCGGTACTGGAGAAATGCTCTTCCTCACATATGAAAGGCCAGTAGTCATCGGTACTGGAGAGATGGTCTTCCTGCCATATAAAGGCCAGTAGGCTCCGGTACCGGAGACTGGTCTTCATCACATATAATGGCCAGTAGTCACCGGTAATAGAGGGCTGGTCTTCCTCACATATAAAGGCCAATAGTCGCCGGTACTGGTGAGCTGGTCTTCCTCACATATAAAGACCTGTAGTCACCAGTACTGGGGAGCTGGTCTTCACATATAAAGGCCGGTAGGCTCCGGTACTGGGGGGCTGGTCTTCCTTACATGTAAAGGCCAGTAGTTCCCGTTACTGGCGGGCTGCTCTTCCTCACATATAAAAGCCAGTAGTCTCCGATACTGGAGAGCTGCTCTTCCTCACATATAAAGGCCAGTATTCACCAGTACTGGAGGGCTGCTCTTCCTCATATGTAAAGGCTAGTAGTCCCTAATACTGGAAGGCTGCTCTTCCTCACATATAAAGGTCAGTAGTCAGCAAGACTGGAGGTTGGTCTTCATCACATATAAAGGCCAGTAGGCTCCGGTACTGTGGGGCTCGTCTTCCTCACATATAAACTCCAGTAGTGTCCGGTACTGGGGGGCTGGTCTTCATCACATATAAAAGCCAGTATTCACCGGTACTGGAGGGCTGGTCTTCCTCACATATAAAGGCCAGTAGTCACCGCTACTGGAGGGCTCGTCTTCCTCACATATATAGGCCAGTAGTCGCCAGTACTGGAGGGCTGCTCTTCCTCACATATAAAGGCCAGTAGGCTCCGGTAGTGGGGGGCTGGTCTTCCTCACATATAAAGGCCATTAGTCAATGGTACTGGGAGGCTCGTCTTCCTCACATATAAAGGCCATTAGTCACCGGTACTAGAGGGCTTGTCTTCTTCACATATAAGGGCTAGTAGTCTCCGGTACTGGGGGGCTGGTCTTCCTCACATATAAAGGCCAGTAGTCACCGGTACTGGAGGGCTCGTCTTCCTTACATATATAGGCCAGTAGTCGCCAGTACTGGAGGGCTGTTCTTCCTCACATATAAATGCCAGTAGGCTCCGGTACTGGGAGGCTCGTCTTCCTCACATATAAAGGCCATTAGTCACCGGTACTAGAGGGCTCGTCTTCTTCACATATAAGGGCTAGTAGTGTCCGGTACTGGGGGGCTGGTTTTCCTCACATATAAAGGCCAGTAGTCTCCGCAGCGAGACATTTTATGCTTGCCTAGCAAACAATTGGCAAAACAGAAGATTCTCTGACGTACTCTGAATGGGGGGTGTGGAGGATACGTGGGCACCAATTACTTTCCAAGTTTGCCCATAAATCTATCCCAATGGTATCACAAGGTCAGGAGCAATGATCTGCAGGGGGCAAAGGTATCATCCAGGTTTATTGTAGTGACATGCAGACAGTCCTACAAACTGCAACGAATTTTAATTGGTCCAACGAGGCTTCTTTATTTTGGTTCTGGTTTCCTTTTATACTTTTCTAGATGGAACTGATCCTTACAGAAATGTCTGCAGTGGATCTGCGATGTGCGGACTTAACTGTGCTTAGATTGCTCCAATGAAAAAGGTTTGGTACTGTCTTAGCCAGTAGAGCAAATTGTGATTGTTCCCATCAAACCACATAATCTTGTAGATATGATACCTTTTAATGGCTAACAAAAAACACATGATGTATATTTTGCAAAACAAAATAGTAGTTAAAAACATATGTATAGTGTGAGAAAATGAGAATCTGGATTGCAGACTTAAACAATAGAATAAAAAGTGGATAGAACAATAGTGGATCTACTGAGTCATATAGAATACAAGCCAGGCAATCAATTAAGACTAAGAATTCAGATCACACAAAATAGAAATGCAAAGCTGTTACCACATCCTAGTCAAGACCTGTATCCTGAGCCCCAACGCATGTGAAGAGGCCTTGGGCATGACTTGTCTCCCTAGTACCTGCGGATCCCCATCTCAGGCCCAGGGTGGAGCAGGTGTTCGCCAGTACCTAGGAATACTCGGAAAGGAGAAAGGAGGAAACCTAGTCCATTACTGGAGAGAAAAAGAACAGAATTCAGTCGCAATGCAACTTTTGGGACTCACCGTGCTTGCATAGCACAGCGCTTCTGCTGCAGCCTGACTGTAACCGCACAAGCGGCATTCTCGTTATCAGCAAACAATTTCTTTGGTTGAATTTGGGAATGTGTCAAAGATCAAAAGTGTAAAATGGTGCCCCCCTCCTCCCACATACACAAAAAAAACACTTATTTTACAGGCAGTGAAAGTGCCAATACATAAGATACCCAAAACATATTTGAACCACTGACACTGGTCTAAAGTGACAGAGTAATAATATCCATAGTAGTTGCCCCAATAGTGGTCTGAATAGAAAAAGTAACTTCTTTAATGCCCCCTTAGTAATAGTGACCCCAATTAGCTATCCCAATAGTAATAGTATCCCACATAGTGGTCAGAGCAGTAATAGCGACACCCCCTTCCATAGTGGCTGCAATAGACCCCCATAACCCCTTAAGGACCAAGTTGTTTTGTACCTTAAGGACCAGACACTTTTTAGGGATTTTACCCATGTGGCGGTTTTACCGCTCCATTTTTTTTCCTTTAGCTACCAAAATTATTTTTGCTGCGTTTTTTTTCCCGTGACATATAGGACTATTTTTTTAATATCTTTTTCACTGACTTTTTTCCCCGTTTTTTAGTTTTATTGGGGGTAAAATGCTAAAAAAATGATTTTTTTAAAATTTATAGTTTTTTTTAAAATTATTTTTATATTTACACTAAAATAAAGTATGGAAACGGGTTCCTCTATTTATTTCGGACGTTTTGATATATAGTATGTATGGTTTGGGTTTACAGGGCGCATACTGCAACGGTTTTTGTTGGTGTCGGCTTTGTGTTATTCTCTTTCTTTTGTATGTATTGTTGTTTTATTCTGTTGTTTTGTTTCACTTATGTATGCAATTGTGTTTTTTACTATCTATGTCCCCCATGACATCATGTAAGACCTCTGGGGGACACTCACTTTTTTTTTTTTTTTAACTTTATTTGACACTTTTCCACTATAGCTAGGGCATCCATAGGAGCCCATTGTTATAGGGGAAAGCAACCCCTGTGGTGACATTAGTCACCTGCAGAGCTGCCAGGGTCTAGTCTGACCCTCGAGCTCTGCATAGCAGGGAATCCTGGGAGGTCACATGACCCCCCCGAGGCTCCCGTACTGAAAGTAAATGTTACTTTCAGTTTCCCCATACAGTGCTCATTGAGCACTGGATATCGGGGAAGCAGAAGGCAGGAAGGGTTAAAAACCCCTCCTGCCTTCTGCTCTGGGTTATCAGCTGTTACTAACAGCTGATAACCCGTTCCTGCCTCTGACTGATTGCAGAGGCAGGAGACTTAGAGCACCGCCGTATTTTTACTATCGGCAGTCCTCTAAGCCCAGGACCAGCCGCCGTATATATACAGTGGCTGGTCCTAAATGGCTTAATGGCCTTAGTAGTAAGTAATCCCAGTAGTAATAGTATCCTCCATAGTGGTTCCAGTAGTAATATTGTTCCCCCCTAGTCGCCCCAGTAGTAATAGTGAACCCCTTAATGCCCTCAGTAGTAATAGTGACCCCATTAGCCACCCCAGTAGCAATAGTATCTCCCATAGCGTCCCCAGTAGTAATAGTGAGCCCCCCATAGTGTCCCCTGTAGTTTAGCTTTAGCATGGCAGTGACCTACAAGCATTCGACTCACTCACCCAGTTGCTCCTGTCCAGCGGTGGTGGCAGCTGCCACTACTCTGATTAGTGTGACCCCTGAACTCTCTGCATTGCATCTGTATGCAGGAATACAGATGTTGGGGTTGAGTGGTTGCAGGTCAGGGTCACACTCTAATCACAGTAGCGAGAGTAGTGGGGCAAGTAAGTTGAATGTTTGTGGGGTTGCTGCCTGACCGGCTCGCAGGTGCACCTGGCAATTATTTTTCACTGGCCATTAATATGGCTGCTAAAATATAATTAGCAGCTGGGTGGCAAGCCACCGCTGCCTGAGGTCCCGCAGACCGACGCCTCAGGTCCCGCAGACCGCCACCTAAGCTGTTAGGCTCAGGTCACCTCGTGATGGGAGCTCCCCTGGGTGTCCTCGATGTTTTTGGCCAAACTGCAGGACTCACAGATACAGTCAGCATCCGCAGTGCAGTAAGAGCTCCTTACGGATGGACCAACCACTGCTGGGCCCTCCTTCCAGAAGCCTCCTGTGAGCTGCATGGTTTGACTCTGTGGTACGTATGCTCTTGGGTTTGGGATAGTTTGTAGGTACAGATTAGTTGGTGTAACTCTTGGTAAGGCTATGTTCATGTTAGATGTGGCTGCAGACTGGAGGCTGGACACCACCTTAAGAAGATGCCGCAGAAATGAGTGTGCGGACTCTGGAGCGTGGCACTGGATGAGCCATATAAGAGTGCGGGCCAGTCTGGCAGAGAAGTACACCGTGGCCAAGGAAATGATAATATGGGGTAGAACAGAGGGTGCAGGTGGTCTCCCTCCCGCATCAGAATAGTAGTCAGTATGCGAACTTCCGCCAAGTTTGTGACACAGTAACCCAGGAGCTATCGTTGAGCATATGCCCTTGCTATGTGCAGTGCACCTTTCCATTGAATCAAGTAGAAGACTTGAGCAGCGGGTCTGCAACAGTAGAATGTCCAAATCAGTATGACGGGGGCTGCGGGTAACAAGTCTGAGACAGAGGAAGGCCACGGCCCGAGGTCCAAGTGACTAGGAAGAATCGTGACCAGGAAGATTGAGCTGAACCTTCACCGTGAGAATGGCTCTTCTCGCCAGTTGGTTGTAACACAAGCGCTGCGTCTCTCTTGCTCGAAGAGACTGATAATGTGTTGTTTTGACAAAGTATAGGTTAGTTTGGGATCTTCCAACGGAAATTTAGCCAAAGTCTCAGATATAAGAATTTGTACTTATATTTGTGCTATAGGCATGGCGCATTTCTGGCCCGGTCTTTTATTTAGGGTGTGCTGTCACCAAAGTGCAAAAAAGATCCAAGGGTGCAGATTACCATAAAACCCTTGCCAAAGGGTGAACCCTAATGAGGTTTGGCATCGGCCTAGGCTGCCGTCCAAGCATCCCCTGGAGAAAGTTTAGGGTTACACAAGGTGAAGAGCATGATGACCGCAAACACCCTAGAGGGATGCCTATAAGAGTGCTGGACCATGGAACATACATGCAAAGTGGCATCAAGCAGTAATTTAAGGAAGTGGAGGGTGAGACCCGGCACGACTGGCTTATAAACTATCTAGCATCAACCGGGTACCTGCTGGTCAACTATGGTGTACACCAGCACCGGTGCTGGCATTACGCTAGGTGGCACCCTGTGTGAAACATTGCTGTGGATGTTAATTTCTCCAGCAGGTTCTGGGGTATTCTGTAGCTTACTAATTATGTAGTTTGGCGTACGCAAGCAATGAAAGCAACCAGTCAGACACAAGCTGTTAGTCTTGAATCTCAACTAGCTCTGGGCGTAACAATGCCAGAGCCCTAATTTATTAACACACATAATACCTGCCCTTTATGGGCGTATGACATATTACATACGTGGTCCATGAGCATAATTATTGGGTCTCCAGCCAACTGAGTCCCCTCCCTTCCTCCTCCTTCTCCTCCCAGCGTCTGTCTCTGTAAGACCATGAGGTCCTTTGTTCTATAGATATAAACTTCTCCTTTTGTTCTAGCAGTTGAGAAGGGGGAAGGTAAGTGAGACACCCAAGCTGTAATTCCCAGCTAGCTGAAGACCTATGTAATTTAACCCTAGAGAGGCTGCATTGGAACTTTACATTGGACTAATGTTATAGCACACATCTTTCACCATGCCATTGTCCAGCAATTACCATAATGAAAGTATGCCACTATCAGCCTCTACAGAGTTAAATCACTACAGCTGCATAATACATCTAGTTTATACAAATCAATAGACATTTTACGCTAATTAATCATCATTTCTACTACAATATCATAAGAAAAAATATATACATTTTTTACTGATGTGCAGTCTGCCTGTATTCTGTGGGTGCAGAAAGACGTAGGAGAGCAGCATTTCCACAGCAGAACAGATCAGGGAATAAATACTCTAACAGAAGCAAGCTCAATACATAGATACAGGACCAGAACCAAAGTCATAACATAAATACAAAACAAAGCAACCTCAGTACATAGATACAGCATCAGAACCAAGCTCATAATATAAATACAGTAGCAGAACCAAGTTCGGTAAACAGATAAAATACCAGAACCAACCTTAGTATATAAATTCAGCACCAGTACAAAGGTCATACCATAAATACAGCATTGGAACTGTTACGCCTGTCTGCTCATAGTTAACCTTGCCAGCACACCTTGTTCTGTCCAGACGAGCCAGGGTTTACATCTCCTGTGCCCTCAAGTCAGGTTAATTACCCTGCTATGTGTGAGATGTGTGCTGGTGATTGACAGGTCTATCCACCTATTGGCTCCTCCCGCCCCCCTTTAAGATCCAGCTTATGCTGCTTGGGAGGGGCTGATTATTGTTCTGATTCTCTTGTCCCTTGGACCTTGCTATTGTCTGCTTTACTTTCTGTTTTCTACCAGGCCTGTCCGCTAGCCCTTGTTTTTATTTTCAGTGTCTGCTGTGTTGTCCAGCTACTCTGACCTGCTGGTAATCTGGCCTTGGTACTTTGTGCCATTCCCTCAGTCTTCTAGCCAGTCTGCTTCGCTTGGTATCCTGCTTCTGTCAGCTTGTCCGCTAGACCTCGCTGTTATCAGCTAGGGTATTCCAGTCCGGCTCTGTTTGCATCTTGCTTCTGTCAGTTTGTCTGCTAGACCTTGCTGTTATCAGCCAGGCCTTATCATCTGCCTCTGTTCTGTTTGTATTGTTTCGTGTTGGTTCTTGTCATCTGCCTTTCCTGTCAGTGCTAGTGGGTAGTTGTCTCTTGCATAGGTACTGCGGTCCCTGCCTGTCCCCCCTAGTAAGCGTAGAGTCAGAGTTGGCGGCCTGGACGTGTCCACCATCAGGACTATCTCCAGGAAGGGACTCGGCGTGGGTGTAGATTAGGGAGCTCTGCGCCGTGTGTACCTAAGCACCCCACTAGTACCATAAAAGGGAACCAAACTGATAATATGAATACAGCGCCAGAACCAAGCTCACTATATAGATAATATACCAGAACCAACTTCAGTACATACAATGTCAGAACTAAGCACAAAACGTAAGTACAGTTGTAGAACTGAGCGACTGAATGTGTAGTAGACATGATGATTAGTTAGCGTAAAATGTCTATTGATTTGTAATAAACTAGATGTATTACGCAGCTGTAGTGATTTAACTCTGTAGAGGCTAATGGCTGCATAATTTCATTATGGTAATTGCTGGACAATGGCATGGTGAAAGATGTGTTTTATAACTTAAGCCTAATATAAAGCTCCACTGCATAAGGAAAGAGTTAAAGTCACATTCCTATACTTTATTACGTGTATTCATTTTGGGTGTTTTCCCAGCCCTTCCCTCACCCCTCTCTGACAAAGAACTACTTCTGCTGACCGCATGCTGAGAGGACAAAATCCACACATACACTGGACTTGAAAGAAGGTGGAGAGGGGGAGGGGGACGGGGAATTCTATATGACCCAGCGAATAAGAATACCGTATGTATACGTTACTGTTGTAATCTGGTAAACGCCCATAAAGGGCAGGTATTATGTGTTTCAATAAATTAGGGCTGTGGGATTGTAACGTCAGAGAGCTGGTTGAGATTCAAGGCTGATACCTTGTGTCCGATTGGTTTCTTTCATTATGTGTGCACACTATACAATTAGGAAGCTACAGAATACCCTGAAACCTGCTGGAGAAAGATATAATCCAGTACAAATGCAGGGTTGCTGATAGACTGACAGCAGCATCAGCGTGGAGAAGACAGAGTCAGGAGGAAGATGATTCATGCAGCTCCACAAACCCTGCCGCATGGAGGAAGATCATCTGGCCAAGCAGGCTTAAGGACAGTGATTGCCTCCATCCGCCTGGCGCCCCCTACGATCTGCTCGCCAGCACACTGTGGCTCAGGCCAGCCATGACTAGCAGATATGACCTACCAGCATGTGTTGACTTCTCTGCAATGAATCCTGTGCATAAATAAATAAATCTTCTGGCTGTCAGTATCAGAGACGGGGTCCTCTCGGTGGTCTTGTAGTTCGGCTTTGGTTCTCTCTTCACCGTCTCTTCGCTCTCTGCCCTAGAATAGAAGATAAATTATAAAAGTCTCCTCTATCCTCCACTACCACCACCTCCTGGCACTAATGGAGGTGACCGCAGTGCCCATGGGACCGGGCGACTAACACTCCACTCAACCTGGCTGGCATTGTTGTGAGTTACAATTCCCCTGTCTGTGTAGGTGTCAGTCTCCACTGTAATTCTGGCATTCCATTCATGAACAAGCCCGTTCAGCGCTATAGTGTCACCTACAAATAGGGGGCGCTGCAGGGCAAGTAATAGAAAAAACATGTAATGAGAGCAAATAAAGAAGACAATACTAACTAAACCATGCTTATCGCTAGTACAGCAAATTTGGTTACATGGGGAGGACAGCACACGGAGGCACAGTACATGGGGAGGACAGCACACGGAGGCACAGTACATGGGGAGGACAGCACACGGAGGCACAGTACATGGGGAGGACAGCACACGGAGGCACAGTACATGGGGAGGACAGCACACGGAGGCACAGTACATGGGGAGGACAGCACACGGAGGCACAGTACATGGGGAGGACAGCACACGGAGGCACAGTACATGGGGAGGACAGCACATGGAGGCACAGTACATGGGGAGGACAGCACATGGGGAGGACAGCACATGGGGAGGACAGTACATGGGGAGGACAGTACATGGGGAGGACAGTACATGGGGAGGACTGTATATGGGGAGGACTGTATATGGGGAGGACTGTATATAGAGGCACAGTCAGGCAGGAACAGCAGGCACGGTACGTAGAAGCACAGTACATGGAGGCACAGTACATGGGGGGCACCATATGGAGGCACAGTACATGGGGGCACCATATGGAGGCACAGTACATGGGGGGCACCATATGGAGGCACAGTACATGGGGGGCACCATATGGAGGCACAGCACATGGGGGGCACCATATGGAGGCACAGTACATGGGGGGCACTATATGGAGGCACAGCACATGGGGGGCACCATATGGAGGCACAGCACATGGGGGGCACCATATGGAGGCACAGTACATGGGGGGACAGCATATGGAGGCACAGTACATGGGGGGACAGCATATGGAGGCACAGTACATGGGGGGACAGCATATGGAGGCACAGTACATGGGGGGACAGCATATGGAGGCAAAGAGTTAAAGTCACATTCCTATACTTTATTACGTGTATTCATTTTGGGTGTTTTCCCAGCCCTTCCCTCACCCCTCTCTGACAAAGAACTACTTCTGCTGACCGCATGCTGAGAGGACAAAATCCACACATACACTGGACTTGAAAGAAGGTGGAGAGGGGGAGGGGGACGGGGAATTCTATATGACCCAGCGAATAAGAATACCGTATGTATACGTTACTGTTGTAATCTGGTAAACGCCCATAAAGGGCAGGTATTATGTGTTTCAATAAATTAGGGCTGTGGGATTGTAACGTCAGAGAGCTGGTTGAGATTCAAGGCTGATACCTTGTGTCCGATTGGTTTCTTTCATTATGTGTGCACACTATACAATTAGGAAGCTACAGAATACCCTGAAACCTGCTGGAGAAAGATATAATCCAGTACAAATGCAGGGTTGCTGATAGACTGACAGCAGCATCAGCGTGGAGAAGACAGAGTCAGGAGGAAGATGATTCATGCAGCTCCACAAACCCTGCCGCATGGAGGAAGATCATCTGGCCAAGCAGGCTTAAGGACAGTGATTGCCTCCATCCGCCTGGCGCCCCCTACGATCTGCTCGCCAGCACACTGTGGCTCAGGCCAGCCATGACTAGCAGATATGACCTACCAGCATGTGTTGACTTCTCTGCAATGAATCCTGTGCATAAATAAATAAATCTTCTGGCTGTCAGTATCAGAGACGGGGTCCTCTCGGTGGTCTTGTAGTTCGGCTTTGGTTCTCTCTTCACCGTCTCTTCGCTCTCTGCCCTAGAATAGAAGATAAATTATAAAAGTCTCCTCTATCCTCCACTACCACCACCTCCTGGCACTAATGGAGGTGACCGCAGTGCCCATGGGACCGGGCGACTAACACTCCACTCAACCTGGCTGGCATTGTTGTGAGTTACAATTCCCCTGTCTGTGTAGGTGTCAGTCTCCACTGTAATTCTGGCATTCCATTCATGAACAAGCCCGTTCAGCGCTATAGTGTCACCTACAAATAGGGGGCGCTGCAGGGCAAGTAATAGAAAAAACATGTAATGAGAGCAAATAAAGAAGACAATACTAACTAAACCATGCTTATCGCTAGTACAGCGAATTTGGTTACATGGGGAGGACAGCACACGGAGGCACAGTACATGGGGAGGACAGCACACGGAGGCACAGTACATGGGGAGGACAGCACACGGAGGCACAGTACATGGGGAGGACAGCACACGGAGGCACAGTACATGGGGAGGACAGCACACGGAGGCACAGTACATGGGGAGGACAGCACACGGAGGCACAGTACATGGGGAGGACAGCACATGGAGGCACAGTACATGGGGAGGACAGCACATGGAGGCACAGTACATGGGGAGGACAGCACACGGAGGCACAGTACATGGGGAGGACAGCACACGGAGGCACAGTACATGGGGAGGACAGCACACGGAGGCACAGTACATGGGGAGGACAGCACACGGAGGCACAGTACATGGGGAGGACAGCACATGGAGGCACAGTACATGGGGAGGACAGCACATGGGGAGGACAGCACATGGGGAGGACAGCACATGGGGAGGACAGTACATGGGGAGGACAGTACATGGGGAGGACAGTACATGGGGAGGACAGTACATGGGGAGGACTGTATATGGGGAGGACTGTATATAGAGGCACAGTCAGGCAGGAACAGCAGGCACGGTACGTAGAAGCACAGTACATGGAGGCACAGTACATGGGGGGCACCATATGGAGGCACAGTACATGGGGGCACCATATGGAGGCACAGTACATGGGGGGCACCATATGGAGGCACAGTACATGGGGGGCACTATATGGAGGCACAGCACATGGGGGGCACCATATGGAGGCACAGTACATGGGGGGACAGCATATGGAGGCACAGTACATGGGGGGACAGCATATGGAGGCACAGTACATGGGGGGACAGCATATGGAGGCACAGTACATGGGGGGACAGCATATGGAGGCACAGTACATGGGGGGACAGCATATGGAGGCACAGTACAAGGAGGACAGCATATGGAGGCACAGTACAAGGCGGACGGCAACATATGGAGGCACAGTACATGGGGGACACAGCATATGGAGGTACAGTACATGGGGGACACAGCATATGGAGGTACAGTACATGGGGGACAGCATATGGAGGCACAGTACCGCCGGGATTCAGGTAAGCACTCTCCGGTTTGTTTTTTTAACCCCTGCATCGGGGTTGTCTCGCGCCGAACGGGGGGGAGGGGGGGTTAAAAAAACAAACCCGTTTCGGCGCGGGACAACCCCTTTAACCCCTTCCACGCCACCTACCCATTCTTGCATAGAACACCTATCTGCTCTGCACTCTCACCCCTCCACATGACTTCCTCATTGTGCAAACACTACATTTTTTCGACATGCTGCATGCCACAGACGAGAGGGCAGGCAATAAAGGCCCATTTACACTGGACGATTATCGCAAAAAAAAAAGCTAATCGGCGATCGTTTTAGCGATAATCGGTGCGTGTAAATGTACGCCCATCGTCTTTTCGGCTGATCCTTGAAATCAGTCCAACATAAAACTTGTCCCTCACTTTTATCAGTAGTTCTCTATGGGGAGTGCTGATAGCATTGTTTCTCCATGGAGAACAAAGGATCTGAGCACAGATAATAGCCTTCATTTGCATACCTAATTGGTATTTCAGTATTTGAGTAGCTACTTAAATACCAATTAATTTTTATGCAAAATGATCTCTCAAAGCTGTCCCTCAGGGTGCATTCACATGGACGTATATCGGCTCGGTTTTCACGCCGAGCCGATATACGTCGTCCTCGTGTGCAGGGGGGGGGGGGGGGGGGGAGGATGGAAGAGCCAGGAGCAGGAACTGAGCTCCCGCCCCCCCCTCTCTGCCTCCTCTGCACTATTTGCAATGGGGAGAGGTGGAACAGGGGCGGGGCTAATTCTCGGACCTTAGCCCTACCCCATCCCACCTCCTCTCATTGCAAATAGTGCAGAGGGAGGCGGAGAGGAGGCGAGAGCTCAGTTCCTGCTCCTGGCTCTTCCAGCTTCCCCCCCTGCACAGGAGGACAACGTATATCGGCTCGGCATGAAAACCGAGCCGATATACGTTCATGTGAATTCACCCTCAGGCTGCATTCCCACGAACGTATATCGGCTCGGTTTTCACGCCGAGCCGATATACGTTGTCCTCGTGTGCAGGGGGGAGAGGATGGAAGAGCCCGGAGCAGGAACTGAGCTCCTGCCCCTCTCTGCCTCCTCTCCACCCCTCTGCACTATTTGCAATGAAAGGAGGTGGGGCGAAGGCGGGGCTAAGTTCCGAGAATTAGCCCCATCCCCCCCGCTTCTCCCCATTGCAATTAGCCCCCCCCGTTCGGCGCGAGACAACCCCGATGCAGGGGTTAAAAAAGATCACCGGACAGCGCTTACCTGAATCCCCGCGCTCCGGTGACTTCTTACTTACCCGGTGAAGATGGCCGCCGGTATCTTCTCCCTCCGTGGACCGCAGGGCTTCTGTGCAGTCCATTGCCGATTCCAGCCTCCTGATTGGCTGGAATCGGCACGTGACGGGGCGGAGCTACACGGAGCCCCATTGAGAAGATAAGAAGACCCGGACTGCGCAAGCGCGTCTAATTTGGCCATTAGACGGCGAAAATTAGTCGGCTCCATGGAAACGAGGACGCCAGCAACGGAACAGGTAAGTGAATAACTTTTTATAACTTCTGTATGGCTCATAATTAATGCACAATGTACATTACAAAGTGCATTAATATGGCCATACAGAAGTGTATAGACCCACTTGCTGCCGCGGGACAACCCCTTTAACCCCTCTAGAACTCACCCCCTTGTCGTTTTGCCTTCCAACCAACCTCCCCTCCACATCTCCATTCCGGTGTCTGGCACCATCATCAACATTGGCTGCCCACCCACTGCAGAACTAAATTCACACTCCTCCCCCTCAGCCACAGAGCCCTCCATGGCACTGCGCCACCATACATCGCCTCCCTACTGTCAGTACACCACCCAGCCCACTCACTCCAATCTGCTAACACACTCAGACTTAACACCCCTCTAATACGAACCTCACATGCTCGCCTATAGGACTTCACCAGAGCAGCACCCATCCTCTGGAACACTCTACCCCCAAGGCATAAAGACAATCCCCGACGCACGGAACTTCAGACTTGCCTTAAAAACCCACCTCTTCAGGGAGGCATACCAAATCCCCTGCCCTAGTCCCCCGCCCCTCCCTATGGCTCCCCCACCTTCCACCCAACAAGTGGTCCAGGAAGGCAGAATTCTGATCTTGCAGGATCTGACTCTGGGCTACAAGCCCCGCATAAAAGACGCTTATAAATAAGACACCGACTCCAGGACTATCTCTTATCCCCGCAGCGGGGGAAGGGAACACTATATAGAGTTTTATTGGCATAATACTGATAATTCACGGTAAGTGCTGGAATGTTCGGCGGTGGCCATTATGGCATCTGCTCCAATCCTGAGATGAGTCACTGAAGCATCTTATGCTTGTGTCTATAGATTGGTCGCTACACCAGAATCCAGGTCTTCTGGCTTCAAGATTTGGTCCCAGCAAAAAGGCCTCGAGCCATCTGCATCTGTCAAGTATTCGAGAAGTCTATCCAGCCATTTTTCCTAGTTCTAGCTGTTCCTGGGAAAGCTGGGTGACAACCAATATGTCCAGGGCTGCAGCTTTTAATATGCTCTGAATGGCAAACCTGCCCCTACATGTAGTGAGGTAGGGGAGGCGGTGTTGGAACAAGGCGGTTTTACTATTCAGGACTCCAGAATAGTAACGTCTCACACACACACGCCAGCTCCGCTACCCCGCACGTCACAAACACACAGCTCCGCTACCCCGCACGTCACACACACAGCTCCGCTACCCCGCACGTCACACACACACAGCTCCGCTACCCCGCATGTCACACACACACAGCTCCGCTACGCCGCACGTCACACACACACCAGCTCCGCCACCCCACGCCTCACACCCAGCTCCGCTACCCCGCACGTCACACACACACAGCTCCGCTACCCCGCACGTCTCACACACACACAGCTCCGCTACCCCGCACGTCTCACACACACACAGCTCCGCTACCCCGCACGTCTCACACACACAGCTCCGCTACCCCGCATGTCACACACACACAGCTCCGCTACGCCGCACGTCACACACACACCAGCTCCGCCACCCCACGCCTCACACCCAGCTCCGCTACCCCGCACGTCACACACACACAGCTCCGCTACCCCGCACGTCTCACACACACACAGCTCCGCTACCCCGCACGTCTCACACACACACAGCTCCGCTACCCCGCACGTCTCACACACACACAGCTCCGCTACCCCGCACGTCTCACACACACACAGCTCCGCTACCCCGCACGTCTCACACACACACAGCTCCGCTACCCCGCACGTCTCACACACACACAGCTCCGCTACCCCGCACGTCTCACACACACACAGCTCCGCTACCCCGCACGTCTCACACACACACAGCTCCGCTACCCCACACGTCTCACACACACACACAGCTCCGCTACCCCGCACGTCTCACACACACACAGCTCCGCTACCCCGCACGTCTCACACACACACAGCTCCGCTACCCCGCACGTCTCACACACACACAGCTCCGCTACCCCGCACGTCACACACACACAGCTCCGCTACCCCGCACGTCACACACACAGCTCCGCTACCCCGCACGTCACACACACACACACACACAGCTCCGCTACCCCGCACGTCACACACACAGCTCCGCTACCCCGCACGTCACACACACACAGCTCCGCTACCCCGCACGTCACACACACACAGCTCCGCTACCCCGCACGTCACACACACACACAGCTCCGCTACCCTGCACGTCACACACACACAGCTCCGCTACCCCGCACGTCTCTCACACACACACACACACAGCTCCGCTACCCCGCACGTCACACACACACAGCTCCGCTACCCCGCACGTCACACACACATACCTCCGCTACCCCGCACGTCACACACACAGCTCCGCTACCCCGCACGTCACACACACACACAGCTCCGCTACACCGCACGTCACACACACACACAGCTCCGCTACCCCGCACGTCACACATACACACAGCTCCGCTACCCCGCACGTCTCTCACACACACACACACACACCAGCTCCGCTACACCGCACGTCACACACATGCCAGCTCCACTACCCCGCACGTCACACACACGCCAGCTCTGCTACCCCACACGCCACACACGCCAGCTCCGCTACCCCGCACGTCACACACATGCCAGCTCCGCTACCCCGCACGTCACACACACGCCAGATCCGCTACCCCGCACGTCACACACACGCCAGATCCGCTACCCCGCACACCAAACACGCCCACTCAGCCTCGCACGTCACACTCACTCAGCTCCGCTACCCCGCATGGCACACACACACACACAACCAGCTCCGCTACCCCGCACTTCTCACACACCGAGCTCCGCTACATGCATTCTTCATCCCATACAGTAGGAATCACAACCAGCAGAATTAGCTTGACAAAGACCTGATTGCAGGTCGAAACCTCGCTGCTGTTCTGCATTATGGGAGAATAAAACCAATAAGGAACTTCTTGCACTAACGGATGCTGCCACGTTCTTTTTATTTAGTCTGGTTTATGGGACCGTCCTGGTGGCCGCTGCATCTTGGATGAGGGGATTTTTTGTGCTGCTGGTGACAATTTTTATTTGAACCAGCACAGCAGAGTCGTACACACTGATCATCCTCTGGTCATGTGACCCCGGGCTCCAGTAACACAGGTGACTGATCACATGACGGTGACATCACAGGTCCTGTAAGCACGCAACTGCTGTCTGGCTCTGGAGGTCTTTAATAAAGTGAAGGACCTGTGATGACATCACCATCATGTGATCAGGGACGAAGCTCTGAGGCCAGTAACTGATTAGATGACGGTGACGTCATCACATGTAACTCACTTACGGACAGGTGGTTGTATTTTCATAGGTTGTGTTTGCACCGCTGCCAATACACTGCGTGCCATACGAGGGCATGCACAGGGCACTCGTAGACATATGTGATCCTTGTCAATTTACCGAGGCTTGTAAACACCGGGTTCACCGCTGCGGGGAGATCAGCAACATTTTACTGGCACGGACGAGGACATGAGGCCTAACAACAATTTAGGCTCTGTCTGTGCTTTGGACGATGTCGGCTATACGCACTCTGGATCGCAACATGGCGCTAAAACCATAGCGGGACCTACAAGCATGTGCGGTAAACATGTAGCAGAGCTGCCACCGAACCACGTAGCTGGCACCCCCCCTTCTAGCAGTGGGCAGTGTGTCACTACTATATTGAGGTGCTCATCCCTCACTCCCCAGACACAATCTAAAAGCATGTGATGCTACTTCTACACTCCAGCGAGTATATACTGTACATCGGTCCTTCTTCACATGTATTGTGGCAGTCGGACACACTGCCGGTGCGGTTCTGCTGCCTAATCCTCCCGGGCTGGCTTCTTCACACAAGGTCCTTCTACGCAGCGCACTTGTGTCCCGTAAGGCTCCTCGTACAACAGAAAGCAGGAAGATTATATATATATATATACATATACATACACGCGCGAATATCAGGTCTCCCAAAAAGTTGTATGAGCAAAAAAACGTGCAATTAGTGGTTTACGTGACGCTTTACAGTTGCAATTTCACAGAGGAAAAAAACCCATCCAAAATCGCAGGCAGCGGCATCTATGCGGGCACGGGTCCACAACGCGTTTTTTGTCGCGGGAGGTTAGGCTGCATTGCTACGCCACTGTCAATTATTAGGTGCAGCGTAACATTGCAGGCTTCAGGCGCGGACCCCCCGGCTTGCAGCCGTGGAATGAGCGCGGACCCCCGGGCCTGCAGCCCCCCGGAATAAGCGCGGACCCCCGGGCCTGCAGCCCCTCGGAAGAAGCGCGGACCCCCGGGCCTGCAGCCCCTCGGAAGAAGCGCGGACCCCCGGGTTTGCAGCCCCGGGATAAGAGAGGACCTCCGGGCTTGCAGCCCCGGAAGAAGCGCGGACCTCCAGGGTTGCAGCCCCGGAAGAAGCGCGGACCTCCAGGGTTGCAGCCCCGGAAGAAGCGCGGACCTCCGGGCTTGCAGCCCCGGGATAAGCGCGGACCTCCGGGCTTGCAGCCCCGGGATAAGCGCGGACCTCCGGGCTTGCAGCCCCGGGATAAGCGCGGACCTCCGGGCTTGCAGCCCCGGGATAAGCGCGGACCTCCGGGCTTGCAGCCCCGGGATAAGCGCGGACCTCCGGGCTTGCAGCCCCGGGATAAGCGCGGACCTCCGGGCTTGCAGCCCCGGGATAAGCGCGGACCTCCGGGCTTGCAGCCCCGGGATAAGCGCGGACCTCCGGGCTTGCAGCCCCGGGATAAGCGCGGACCTCCGGGCTTGCAGCCCCGGGATAAGCGCGGACCTCCGGGCTTGCAGCCCCGCGATAAGCGCGGACCTCCGGGCTTGCAGCCCCGCGATAAGCGCGGACCTCCGGGCTTGCAGCCCCGCGATAAGCGCGGACCTCCGGGCTTGCAGCCCCGCGATAAGCGCGGACCTCCGGGCTTGCAGCCCCGCGATAAGCGCGGACCTCCGGGCTTGCAGCCCCGCGATAAGCGCGGACCTCCGGGCTTGCAGCCCCGCGATAAGCGCGGACCTCCGGGCTTGCAGCCCCGGGATAAGCGCGGACCTCCGGGCTTGCAGCCCCGGGATAAGCGCGGACCTCCGGGCTTGCAGCCCCGGGATAAGCGCGGACCTCCGGGCTTGCAGCCCCGGGATAAGCGCGGACCTCCGGGCTTGCAGCCCCGGGATAAGCGCGGACCTCCGGGCTTGCAGCCCCGGGATAAGCGCGGACCTCCGGGCTTGCAGCCCCGGGATAAGCGCGGACCTCCGGGCTTGCAGCCCCGGGATAAGCGCGGACCTCCGGGCTTGCAGCCCCGGGATAAGCGCGGACCTCCAGGCTTGCAGCCCCGGGATAAGCGCGGACCTCCGGGCTTGCAGCCCCGGGATAAGCGCGGACCTCCGGGCTTGCAGCCCCGGGATAAGCGCGGACCTCCGGGCTTGCAGCCCCGGGATAAGCGCGGACCTCCGGGCTTGCAGCCGGGAATAACAGCGGACCTCCGGGCTTGCAGCCCCGGGATAAGCGCGGACCTCCGGGCTTGCAGCCCCGGGATAAGCGCGGACCTCCAGGCTTGCAGCCCAGGAATAAGAGCGGACCTCCAGGCTTGCAGCCCCGGGATAAGAGCGGACCTCCGGGCTTGCAGCCCAGGAATAAGAGCGGACCTCCAGGCTTGCAGCCCCGGGATAAGAGCGGACCTCCAGGCTTGCAGCCTCTCCCTAGTCATTCCTACATGCGCCTCTTATCTGCCGTTGTTGACATTTGGCTCCAACGAGTATTCCATGCCGATAATCCGCGGCCCGCATGGAGGCTCTCAGCTCCTGTGAGGACTCACCGCCCAGAGCCAGCAGCTGTGTACTTACTGCCACTAGACAGCTCTGCCGGCGAACATCTCAACTCACTCCGCCATCCACTACCTCAGGACACACGTGGCTAAAAGGCTGCAGCTGATTGGCGCTTCGCCTTTCATTCCACGCTCCTATTGGTTTCTCCGCCCTGGCAACCAGACCGCCATCTTGGAGAGGGCATGGAGGAGCAGTGAAGCCTTAAACATCGGCGCTTGTGCCAGCACACGGGTAAGCGACTGCCAGCGGGGTACCGGGGCTTACCGCAGCGTTCGGGGGCTAAAAGGGGCTTTCATGGCGAATATATCGAGCTGTTGGGGGCGCCGAAAGGTGAAGTCCGGTAGGGAGTTAATAAGGCGGACGCTCATTGGACGTTGGGGAGTGCCCGAGTCAGTATGAAGACACATGAATAGGCGGAGGGGGAGGGGTGAGAGGAGGCCGAGGGAGCGCGCGAGACATGATGGCGGTGGGGTGTGGACGGGAGCAGCCAGGGCTCATGTAGGGGGCGCTCCACCTCCATGTCTGTGGGGTGTGGAGAGAGCAGCCAGGGCTCATGTAGGGGGCGCTCTACCTCCATGTCTGTGGGGTGTGGAGGGAGCAGCCAGGGCTCATGTAGGGGGCGCTCCACCCCATCTTACCTCTGCCATGTATAGTGAGCTTATTAGTGGGTAATTATGACATTTATTCTTTGAGATGCCAGTGCCCTCGGGCATGATGTGTTGTAGTGAGGTGCTGTATAACACGCGGGGTCAGATATTCTGTAGTGAGGTGCTGTATAACACACGGGGTCAGATATTCTGTAGTGAGGTGCTGTATAACACGCTGGGTCAGATATTCTGTAGTGAGGTGCTGTATAACACGCGGGGTCAGATATTCTGTAGTGAGGTGCTGTATAACACACGGGGTCAGATATTCTGTAGTGAGGTGCTGTATAACACACGGGGTCAGATATTCCGTAGTGAGGTGCTGTATAACACACGGGGTCAGATATTCTGTAGTGAGGTGCTGTATAACACACGGGGTCAGATATTCTGTAGTGAGGTGCTGTGTAACACACGGGGTCAGATATTCTGTAGTGAGGTGCTGTATAACACGGGGTCAGATATTCTGTAGTGAGGTGCTGTATAACACACGGGGTCAGATATTCTGTAGTGAGGTGCTGTATAACACGCGGGGTCAGATATTCTGTAGTGAGGTGCTGTATAACACACGGGGTCCGATATTCTGTAGTGAGGTGCTGTATAACACACGGGGTCAGATATTCTGTAGTGAGGTGCTGTATAACACGCGGGGTCAGATATTCTGTAGTGAGGTGCTGTATAACACACGGGGTCAGATATTCTGTAGTGAGGTGCTGTATAACACGCGGGGTCAGATATTCTGTAGTGAGGTGCTGTATAACACGCGGGGTCAGATATTCTGTAGTGAGGTGCTGTATAACACACGGGGTCCGATATTCTGTAGTGAGGTGCTGTATAACACACGGGGTCAGATATTCTGTAGTGAGGTGCTGTATAACACGCGGGGTCAGATATTCTGTAGTGAGGTGCTGTATAACACACGGGGTCAGATATTCTGTAGTGAGGTGCTGTGTAACACGCGGGGTCAGATATTCTGTAGTGAGGTGCTGTATAACACACGGGGTCAGATATTCTGTAGTGAGGTGCTGTATAACACACGGGTCCGATATTCTGTAGTGAGGTGCTGTATAACACACGGGGTCAGATATTCTGTAGTGAGGTGCTGTATAACACACGGGGTCAGATATTCTGTAGTGAGGTGCTGTATAACACACGGGGTCAGATATTCTGTAGTGAGGTGGTGTATAACACACGGGGTCAGATATTCTGTAGTGAGGTGCTGTATAACACACGGGGTCAGGTATTCTGTAGTGAGGTGCTGTGTAACACACGGGTCAGATATTCTGTAGTGAGGTGCTGTATAACACGCTGGGTCAGATATTCTGTAGTGAGGTGCTGTATAACACACGGGTCAGATATTCTGTAGTGAGGTGCTGTGTAACACACGGGGTCAGATATTCTGTAGTGAGGTGCTGTATAACACGCTGGGTCAGATATTCTGTAGTGAGGTGCTGTATAACACGCGGGGTCAGATATTCTGTAGTGAGGTGCTGTATAACACACGGGGTCAGATATTCTGTAGTGAGGTGCTGTGTAACACACGGGTCAGATATTCTGTAGTGAGGTGCTGTATAACACGCGGGGTCAGATATTCTGTAGTGAGGTGCTGTATAACACACGGGGTCAGATATTCTGTAGTGAGGTGCTGTATAACACGCTGGGTCAGATATTCTGTAGTGAGGTGCTGTATAACACGCTGGGTCAGATATTCTGTAGTGAGGTGCTGTATAACACACGGGTCCGATATTCTGTAGTGAGGTGCTGTATAACACGCTGGGTCAGATATTCTGTAGTGAGGTGCTGTGTAACACGGGGTCAGATATTCTGTAGTGAGGTGCTGTGTAACACGCTGGGTCAGATATTCTGTAGTGAGGTGCTGTATAACACGCTGGGTCAGATATTCTGTAGTGAGGTGCTGTATAACACGCTGGGTCAGATATTCTGTAGTGAGGTGCTGTATAACACACGGGGTCAGATATTCTGTAGTGAGGTGCTGTGTAACACACGGGGTCAGATATTCTGTAGTGAGGTGCTGTATAACACACGGGGTCAGATATTCTGTAGTGAGGTGTTGTATAACACGCTGGGTCAGATATTCTGTAGTGAGGTGCTGTATAACACACGGGGTCAGATATTCTGTAGTGAGGTGCTGTGTAACACGGGGTCAGATATTCTGTAGTGAGGTGCTGTGTAACACACGGGGTCAGATATTCTGTAGTGAGGTGCTGTATAACACACGGGGTCAGATATTCTGTAGTGAGGTGCTGTGTAACACACGGGGTCAGATATTCTGTAGTGAGGTGCTGTATAACACACGGGGTCAGGTATTCTGTAGTGAGGTGCTGTATAACACACGGGGTCCGATATTCTGTAGTGAGGTGCTGTATAACACACGGGGTCCGATATTCTGTAGTGAGGTGCTGTATAACACACGGGGTCCGATATTCTGTAGTGAGGTGCTGTATAACACACGGGGTCAGGTATTCTGTAGTGAGGTGCTGTATAACACACGGGGTCAGGTATTCTGTAGTGAGGTGCTGTGTAACACACGGGGTCAGATATTCTGTAGTGAGGTGCTGTATAACACACGGGGTCAGGTATTCTGTAGTGAGGTGCTGTGTAACACACGGGGTCAGATATTCTGTAGTGAGGTGCTGTATAACACACGGGGTCAGATATTCTGTAGTGAGGTGCTGTGTAACACGCGGGGTCAGATATTCTGTAGTGAGGTGCTGTATAACACACGGGTCCGATATTCTGTAGTGAGGTGCTGTATAACACATGGGGTCAGATATTCTGCTTAACTTTTAGTAAACCTGGTGGTGTCACCAGTGAATTAATATAATTTGCAACAATGGAGACACTTGTGTATAACACCTTTATATCCTGGGAGTTTATTCTGAATTTCTTTTCTCCATCCCTCTTCATATCTACATCCCTTTATCTTCCTCTCTCCATCTTTCCTCTGCATTTCCCTTTTCTCCCTGGACAGCAGACTCCCCTTTCTTCCTTCCCGGTTGTCAGGCTACCTGCATCACCTGAGTCTAGGCATTTTCTCTATCCTGTACAGCGGAATAAGAACGACCTAACTGGTTGCTAGGTTACCTGCATCACCTGTGCAAAATGAATCAGATTAGACCTCTAGGGCCAGTTATTATATTACCGGCCCCCACAGCTAAGCGGCGCTATGTAGTGCCCCTTTTCAGGCCACTACTTCTCCCTCTTGTTTGAGAACAGCCGTCCACGGCAGGTTTTTTTTTTCTGAGGGCAGAGCAGGTTGATGGCTGGAGAAAGTGACAAAATGTCTGGGATATTAAAGTCATCTCCAATCTAGCCAGGGATTTGAAGAGGGACAAAACCACCTACTTCATAAGAGCTATAGGCCCCTACATGTAATCCCCCCACAGTCAACAAATAGTGCCATTCCGAAGCTTCGCATACAACAGCATTATACACAACATTTGGCATACTTAGACATTTTTATATGATCCACCTGTTGAGAGCAAAAATTGGGGTTATGCAGGTGTGTAAACCAAACATTAAAGTCTTTATACTTGATTGAGATGGAGCTTCTTCTTTGGAGCCTTTGTCATTGGAACAATAAAACCTAACGAGGGTTCAGACAGTCCATCTAAGAACCCTGGTAGACAGCCTCGCTAAGGGTATCGTCCCCAGGCACAACTTGGGGCGCACAGTCAATAACATGTCACACTTGAATAAATGATCTAAATAATAATAAAGGTAGAGGTCTCTTACTTGGCTTCTGGTTCCTTAGTAGTCCTCATCCTCAAAGCGAATCCAAAGTTACTCCTTTGTGAGCGTCTGGGGATGTTGACAGCTTCGTTGTACGTAGTTCTAGCGAAGATTCGGAAATCAGGAGGCCTACACATTGTTGGTACTGAAGTTTCATTCACATTGGGTGATTCATCAGATACTGCCGGAACGTAATCCAGTAGGCTTGGTCCAACCAGTCATCGCAGGACTTAAGTACCATGTTAGGGGCTTGTTTATGTCAAATTCACCAATGGTTCTTGCACTTTCAGTTCTGTTCACTGGGTTTGGCGTAGTTTCACCTTTTTCCGATCTATCTACCGAAGTAGGGTCTAGTAGACAAAGTATTCCCAGCAAACCGCTGATTTAGCAGGCAGGCAGTTTCCCTGCAGCGGCCACTATAGGAGACGTGTGGAATTACAAGAGCATTCATATGAATGGTCTTTCCATAAGGTCTGCGAGGACAGGAGCTGTTCTTGCTGAGCAACTCTCCATTCTGGGACATAGAAGGGGTCCCAGTTCTATTATGTTCAAGTGCCCTAATAGAGCATGCCCTAATGAACTGGAGATGCCAACCTGACACAAATCCTTTAAATCGACTCTCCAGTTTCAGGACAAAATTCTGTTCCTGGACTGAAATCTTTTTCGGTTGTTCAAGGCTGATGTCCTTTCAATCCAGCGATTCAGGATCCTGTTTTCAGCTGTCCAAAATGGCCAATGCCATTTCCTAATTACCTAGTGCAGACTGTGCTCTGCTTTCTGATTGGCCAGCACTGATCTTGGGAGCAGCACCAGCCAATCGGACAGCAGGTATAGTGGGAGGATTGCATCAGCTATCTTAGATTGCTGAAGACGGAACGTGGAACCATCAGATCAGAGGAGCATCAACAGAGAAGACCAACAGGAGGCCTCCTCTAGCCCTGGGACAGAATTTCGTCCTGAAACCGAGGGTCACTTTAACGTCTTGAGCAGACTTCTGAAAACGGAAAAAAATCTAGTGTTTATTTTATCAGGAAATCAGTGGTCCAGCTATTAGTACGGCTGCTATCTTTTTCACTGACATCTGGAAGTCCTGGTCAGTGACACAACAATGGGATCCTCATAGTAAAATGTGAAAAGGGGTCCAATTTCACTGTTATCACCACCATTGTGAGTCGGCGCTCAGTTGGGTCCAAAACTTCATTAGAAGACAAACACAACTATAGATACAATTCAGCTCATGGTTATGTGTAAGGACCAAACTATAGTCATGCATTTTATGTACACTCCTTGTCAAAAACGTTCCTGTGCCCCCAGAAGAAGTTGTCGTTTTTGCTGCAGACCCCATCCTGCAGTTCCATCTCGGGCAGATATACAAATGATGAGACTTGTGGTGATTAGATGAACGGTCTTGTCACCGGAGACTCTAAAAGTGGTTCCCCCCTTGGCCTATAAAAGCTCTCGGTGGCTCCTTGTGTGTAGTGACCTCCTCTTCCGCTTGCATGGAGCTTGTTGACCACAAGACCTGAATCTACAGTGCAATCAGACAGTTTTACCCAGTTAACCAAGTTTGAGAGGGGGGTGCTTTTTTTGAAATGCGAGAAGCTAGATGGTTGTATCAACGACTTGCCCGCCACCTGGGCCGTTCTAACTAGAGTGCTAGGCATTGGGACCAGTGGATGCGTGAGGACACACACACGGACGGACACACACACACACACGGTATTAGTGTATCTTGATGCCACCAGGAAGTCCTGGTGGAGTCAAGATTGACGGGGTGACGCCCCCTGTCAGTGATTGGTAGTTAGGCTGGATGGGCTGCAGGTCCTTGCAGCCCACTAAGGGGAGATGGAAAAATCATACAGCGGCTACTGCTGCATGCACCCAGCCCTAGCACCACTTCGCCGTTAAACTACTTCACTGCCCAGAGCAGCATTAAGCGCTGACAAGGCGTTGTTGGAAAAACATACCGAGACCCCCGTTGCATGCATGCAGCGCCAGCAGCACGGGGCCGTCAAGCTCCTTCCCCACGGCGTACCATACAGTGGTGAGAGGGGGTGGGGGCTCTGACTAGGAACACCACTTCGCTGTCTCCTTCCCCGCAGCCGCGTGATTCACTGTAGCCGGGGTTGGGGGGCATCAGCAGGGAGAGCACAGCGTGAACCTTCTTCCCTGCGGGGCCTGCAGGACGGAGGGCAGAGCGCACGCAGAGGAAAGCAGGGATCCCAACACAGACGTCTGCAGAGGAGAGCACGCAGGCCAGAAAAAAGTGTGACCACCGCCAGCAGGAACACACCACGGAGGCCATACAGCGCTGGGGGGACCACTGACTGAGTGATGCTGGGAGGCCACAGCAACGGGGGACAGTGAGTAACGGCCGCCGCATGCACAGCTCAGTAAACTCGGTTTTCACTGATGCCGGTAGGATCTTCCAGGACCTTTACATCTTGCACCAAACAGCAGCTAGCTATTTGACAGGGGCATTCCTACATGGAAGCCCTGTCAAACCCCTAGTTCAGGTGGCATCAAGATACACTAATACCCACACACACAAAGTGACCAGACTCTGGACGCCCTTGACAGACCACCAGTAGAGAAGATTGTTTGATCGTTCGACAAGCACTAGCAGCTCCAACTGCTGTCTGCCATCTAGAGACAGGTGGCGCCATCCTTACAGCATCTGTGTCTGAACCATTTCCAGGCGCTTGGCTGAAGGACATTTGGTCTCACGGCGCCCAATATGTGTACTGCCTTTGACATCCACTGTAGCCTCCGATTGCACTGGTGTAGTGAATAATGAAACTGGGCACTATAGGTGGGAACCGGGTTGTCTTCACCAATGAATCCAAGTTTAGATTGGACGCTGACGACGGCCATGTTTGTGTCTAGAGACCTACGAGTGAGCGCCTCAATCTTGCCCCTGCTGTGGAGAGGCACACTGCCCCCTGCTGGTGTGATGGTCTGAGTGGACTATCACATACAAGAGTCAGTCCCCCCTAGTAGTGGTACAAGGGACAATGGCATCTTGGTGATATGTTCAGGACATCCTACAGCCACATGTGTTCCTCTCATGGCGGCTTCCAAGAGGCAGCAGGATAATGTTCAGCCGCACACACAAGGGGGTCACAAGAATGCCTCTGCAACATTACCACACCTCCGCGTCTGTCCGTTCACCAGACTTATTGCCAATAGAAGGTGGTACAACAGGGTACTAGAGCCCCCATCCCCCCCACATCACATCTTGTATCCAAGCTAGAGGCGGTACAACAGGGTACTTAAGCCTTCATGCCCGCCTGGATTGCAGGCTTCTCGCTCAGCGCTTCTCCTATGTGGGTGACCTTTTATCTAAATACAGCTCCATTGTTCTCCTGCGGAACTGAAGCTGAATACAATGTAATCTGCTCCCGTGGAGAATCACAGTGTGCGGTCCCTGCTATCAGCTGGCTGGCCGAATGATGGATTTTATGCTGAACTAAAAATCATCCTTCGGCCAAAAAGTTAATGATGGTAGCATTTACACACAATGATTATCACTCAAAAGACATTGTTTGAATGAATTTTGAGCAATAATCGTTGTGTTTAAATTGGCTTTAAGTCTTTCTTGAACTGCACTGCAGCAAGAGCAGTGGGGGAGGCTTCAACCTAACCATACATCTCCCCAAACCCATTGTTCTCACTATAACACGAATGTCTCGGGTATCCACAGGATAGGCAATAAATATCTGATCACTGGGAGCCCAACTGCCCCATGTGAGCGGCGGTGCCGTGTCTGACCATTGCTTCATTCATGTTTATGAGACAGGAGGAGATTAATGCACTCCGCTACCTGGCTTCACCGTTCTCTGGATCGTTGGGGGTCCCAGTGGTTGGACTCGTAGTGATCAGACATTTATCCCCTAGCCTGTGGATAGACGATAAATGTCCTTGGTGGTAAAACAGAAACCTCCTGATGGGCAGAATGGCAATGAAAGAATGAATGCCACATTGTGCAGTTTCTCTGTTGTTCCTACTGTAAATGCATAAATAACTTGACAACTGGATGCTGAGCCGCCCATCTGACCTCCAGCATTCCCCGTCACTATCGTCCAGCCCTCTATAATAGCTCAATGGAGAGGCAGTGAATACCCGTTCACTGCAGGGAGACTAACAGAAGGTCTTCCAGTCTGCAGCGTCTTGGAAAATCCTACAAGAATAGAAACCAAACAACCGGAAATTTGTAATGAAAACACATTGGGACGTATTTGCAAAGTATTTTGTGCCAGTTTCTGGAGTAAAAAAGTCACAGCTTTTTTGCATAATGCGGTATTTGTGCAGAAATTTGCAATGCTTCTCCTTACGACCCTTACCAATCCTGCTACTTTTCCAAAAATGTGGCGGAGCTTTTGGGAAGAGATGTGGCTTCACTGGACTGACCGTTTTATGTGTAATTTATGCCAGAAAATGTACTTCAGGTGCGTTTTATATACTATAACGAAGGCTCGTACTGAAACCTATCGCTGTCTTCTTTGCCCCTAATGGATGTTAGATGTAGGGTTTTCATTTTTGCTAAATAAGCCAGAAGTTTTTTACCCTCCCACTCTTGGATGCAGGGTGGTTTTTACAATTGCAGTTTGCTGTCTATCCCTTGCACCCAGAGGCGTAACTTTTAGCTCCTGGGCCCCAATTCAAAACCTGTAACAGGGCCCCCAACTATAAAAGTAATCTATTTATATAGCGCCAACATTTTCTGCAGTGCTTACATAGACAGGGGGAATAAAAACAAGACCACAGTTACATGAAGTAATCAAATTGATGGAGACGGTAGGGGTGCGGGTCCTGCTCCAACGAGCTTACATACTACAGATAATGGGGTGATACAGAAGGTAAAGGGGCCGGAGATGTGCACAGTATGGCGAGGTGGAGAGTGAGGGGTGATATACACATAGACAATAGTCAAATTGGGCCGTATAGTGGCTAATCGGTGTGACTGCAGGTGCCACTTGATTCTGGCTAGCAGGGATTGCAGTCAGTAGGTCAGGGAGCATGTTATCAGGGGGGTACAGAGGGGTTTGGTTTAGGAGATATGGTATGCCTCCCTGAAGAGGTACATTATGGGTCAGAAGCGGCGCTCCAGTGGTGTGTGGGAAAGACAGAAGAGGAACTGGTGTATAGGGGGACTCACCGCAACTGAACCGGTCAGTCTGTTGATCCACGTAAGCCTCTTATACCAAATTTGGTTATTGAAGGGTCAACGGTCCTAGGACATTATTAGGGCACGCGTGAAGTTTTGTGTGTCAGTGATTGCCCAGATAGTTTGGGGGTAGTGCGTTCCAGAGGACCGGTGCTGCTCTGGAGAAGTCTTGTAGGCAGGAATGAGAGGTTTGAATTACAGAGACGCTCAGTCTGGTTTCGTTAGCAGAGCGGAGAGCCCGGGCTGGGTGATGGATTGAGATGAGGGAGGCGATATAGGGGGGCGCTGCGCTGTGGAGGGCTTTGTGGATGAAGGTAGCGAGTTTAAATTGAATTCTGTATTTAACGGGCAGCCAGTGCAGTGACTGGCACAGGGCAGAGGCATCCGAGTAGTGGCTGGACAGGAAGATGAGCCTGGCTGCCACATTCAGGATGGATTGAAGAGGGTAGAGTCTGGTGCAGGGGAGGCCAATCAGTAACGAGTTGCAATAATCGAGCCGGGAGTGGATGAGGGCAACAGTAAGCGTTTTTAGTGTGTCCACAGTGAGAAAAGAGCGGATTCTTGCGATGTTCTTGAGGTGCAGCTGACATGTTCGGGCCAGGGATTGGATGTAGGGGGTAAAAGAGAGATCAGAGTCAAATATGACCCCAAGGCAGCGGGCATGTTGTCTAGGAGTTATGGTGCCACACACTGAGATGGAGATGTCAGGAGGAGGTCGGTTAGTGGAGGGTGGAAATACCAGTAAGTCAGTTTTAGAGAGGTTTAGTTTTAGGTAGAGAGAGGACATGGTGTTAGAGACAGCGGACAGACAGTCAGTGATGTTTTGGAGTAAAGGTGCAGAGATGTCACGGGAAGAGGTGTATAGCTGGGTGTCATCAGCATAGAGGTGCTATTGGAGGCCAAATCGCCTGATGGTTTGTCCAATAGGGGCTGTGTAGATAGAGAAAAGAGGAGGGGGCTGAGGAACAAACCCTGGGGGACCCCAACAGCAAGGGTAAAAGGAGGTTTGCTGGAGCCAGCAAAGGAGACACTGAAGGAGCATTCAGATAGGTAGGAGGAGAACCAGGAGAGAGCAGCGTCCTTTAGGCCGATGGCGTTTGTGGTGAACAGTGTCAAATGCTGCAGAGAGATCGAGGAGGATCAGTAGGGAGCAGTCTACCTTCTAAAAATGACCATGGAGAAATAAAGGTTATATTTTATTTTTTTACTCCTTTTTATGCTGCCACTATTATTGATTTTTGCGAGTGCAGTTAGACACAACGATTATCGCTCAAAAGATGGCTTTAAGCGATTTTTGAGCTAAAATCGTTGTGTCTACAAGGGCCCTTAGAGTGTCTAGAAACGGGCCTCCTTGACAGAGGAAGTTGTAACACCCAGTTTTCCATTGATTCATGCTTTTCGCGGAGCGGTAACATATTTTTTTAAACAAACTCTTTCCTTAGAAATGGATGATCCTTTTGACGGTACTGAGGTGACAGTGGTGTCCGAAGAGATGGAGGAAAGTTATGTGCCTGCTAAGCCTCCAGTAAAGAAGAAGAAATATAGAGGCTGCTCTGATCAAGGAGAGGCTGTGAAGAAACCCAGGTAAGGGGATTACAGCAACACCTCCGAACTTAAAGGGGTCGTCTGCTTGTAAACCGTTCAGAGTTCCTGCTGCACCACCTTACGTGGTATCCATTGAAATCAGTGGTCTATCCATGTAGTGCACGAACATCCTCTGCAACTTCTGACGCTCCCATTGGAATGAGTGGAGCATGCGGGACCGCAGCTTAATTCATGCAGAGGCCTTCGGGATCCTTGGGGGCCCCTGTGTTCAGACCCCATTGATCATAAAAGTAACTTTATAACTTGGCAGAACCCCTTTAATTCAGAATTTCCTTTATCCTTGCTTGCACAAAAAATAATCCCGAGCAAAACTGCAAGGAAATCTGCGCCTTTGTGTGGTTTTCTGCTGTAGGTTTGCTTTACATGTATTGTAATCTGTGCAGGCGTCCTGAAACGGACTTCATGTCCAGTAATGACTCTTTTCTGCAACACAGTTCCTATTAGTGCGATCCATCTTATAGGGGTTGTACAACAATTACAAGTCACTTCTGGCACCTCTGCAGGGATGGGAAAACTGAATGGAGAGCCGACCGTGCAAGTGCAGCAGCGCTCCTGGGACTGCGGAGATAGCTGAGCGACAGCTGCCTGGGTATTTCAATCAGCCCTATTGAAATGAATGGTGCTCCAACCGCACATGCTTGGCCAGCGGTCCATTCTCACATTCACAGTGACCCCCGCAGCGGCAGTCAGATCAGGACATGGAAGTCCCGTTCTCCAGATCAGCAGGGGTCTCAGCAGTGAGACCCCCCCACTGAATAGCTGGTTATCCCCCATCCTGTATATAAGAAGCTGTGGTAGCTAACCTATAACAAACCTTTGTGTTGCAGGTCTGCTTACCTCCTCTACTACTATGACATCTACCTGAAGGTCCAACAAGAGGTGCCACACTTGCCCCAATCTGAGATCAACAAGAAGATAAGCGAAAGCTGGAAACTCCTCAGTGTGGCCGAAAAGAGCTATTACCTGGAGCGAGCAAAGCTGGAGAAGGAAGGGCTGGACTCTGTGAGTGTTCCTTGGTTTATGGGATCATCATTAAAGGGGTTCTCTAGTTTTCAACTGAAGCTAGTTTCAGATTACATTTTGCGAAACCAGCGCTTGTTCCTTCCTGGTTTTCATCCTTTATACAAAAGACTGCATGCTGATGGAAACTGGGACAGAACCTGAATAAGTGAGACGGATACTTTACTAGTGTCTGTTCAGCATTGAGACTGGCGGATAGTCTCAATCCAAGATTGGTAGCCCTTCTTCTATGCAGTCTGATACAGATGATAGCGGACAGTCTTTGAGTGAGACTTCCTTCAGGACTCATATGCAGCATCTGAGCCGGAGACCAACCGTTGTGGGGGAGACCATGGGGGAAAACAAGATAAATGTCACGGGTGGCTCTGAGATCACTGCCGGAAATGGCACGCAAAGGGGCTTAACTCGGTCGTGCAGGGGAACAGTTGCAGTAGCGATAACGGTTCGTTTTAACAGTGTTGTCACGTGACGCCAGTACCTTTTAGGGGGTGAACTCCAGTTGATGGTTTTGTAATAATTAAAGCAAGTCCACTTAGCTTTGTTGCAAACCAAAGGTACACAGTTTACTAGCTTTTTTGTAAAGTCACGTATTAACCGTTACAATTCAGAGTGGGGCAGACTTATCTTACACATACAATTCCACTTCGATGCTCTCTCTCTCTGGTCTAAGGTTACCTAAGAAAGAATCCCACCAGTCTTAGTTATCTGAGGGTTTGTTTCCAAAGGATTATCCTAGCAGAGGATGGAGTAACTATGATAGGGCCGCTTGCAGTTTCCCTGGCTTTGCATTGACAAGGGCTCGTACAACTCACTATTGTGTAGACCAGGGGTCCCCAACTCCAGTCCTCAGGGACCACCAACAGGTCATGTTTTCAGGATATCCTATAGTAAGGACCCCTGTGCAATGTTTGAAGCACCGACAATAATTACATCACCTGTGCAACACTGAGGAAATCCTGAAAACATGACCTGTTGGCGGTCCCTGAGGACTGGAGTTGGGGAACACTGGTGTAGACGGTTCCCGGTTCTGTTTTCCTCCACGCTGCGCTTGATTCTGTAGCTTTTGATGCTCCTGCTCTCCACTCCAGCAACGTTCACTTCAGCAGCACGGCTGCACACCTCTTCTCTCGTCCACCTCCTGATGACAACCTCCAACCTCTCTCCTAACTCCTCCTTCACTTCCGCCTGCTTCCCGCACTCTTTCCTACTAACCACACCTCACATCCTGTCTCATTTTCCCGCTCCTGTATCTTCTCCTCCCTCTACCAATCAGGGATTTTCTTTGGCAGCAGCCAATCCAAAGCAAGCTGTTACCGGCAGACTAGTTTAAGCCCAAGAAGAAGGGGTGGGGTAGGGGGGAGAGGCAGGTTCTCTCCGCTGTAGATACCTTGTATGTCTCCGTAGGAGCACATAGCCAGGTATTTAATGACTTACGCTTGTGTGGCTGTCTTGTAGGACCCTTCAGGCCACTATACATACTCTCAGAGAGTGCAGATATTTAAAGTGGTTAAACCAGAATTTCAAGTTATCCCCCTGTTCACAGAAGTTGTGTGCCATGCTCTCCTGGTCACTACGGGAGTCACTTCTCCCCCTCCCCAACGATGTCCGCATGAAGGGAACGCTAACTAAGCATGCATGATCAGCACTCCATTGATTTCAATGGGGCTGACAGAAATCGCGGAGTGGGTGCCGCAGACCCATTAAAAAGTGAACGGGGTGCTATGACCAGCACTTTCTTCTGTCTCCTCCTTTCTGCGGGGGGTTGAAGAGGACTGGGTTCACGGGACCCCCAGTGATCAGCAAGTTACACCATAGCCTGTGAATAGGGGATGACTTGAAATTCTGGTACAACCCCTTTGAAGACGTTTTCTGGGACTTGGATTTTGATGAAGGTGATCAATGTTAAAACGTTGGAGATCTGACTCCTGGCATCTAACCAACCTCTTCATTGCCTACCAGGCCCAGCACCATAGATCTCGTGGAGGCTCTGCTTGGTTTTGCAGCTTATTCACATCACTGCACATGCATTTTTCACGTGCGCGAAAAATTGCTTGTTGTTTCTATGGGAAAAAATAAAATCACGCTCGCAAAAACAATCACATGTATATTTGAGCGCAATGGAGCAAATAATGGATGATATTGCCCAAGAATAAGACACACTACAATTTTTCGATCTCGTACTATCGGTTCAAGCAAACAATTGCACATGTAAAGTAACTCACTGAAATATATTGGTTATTTTCCCATGCGATTCAACACAGCAGTTCTTTTTTCCTTTCGTTAAGGCCGCCTGCAGACGGGCGGGTCGGATCCGGCCGCGAGATTCTTGCCGCGGGACCCGACCCGAGGGCCTGCAGGGACCAGTGCGTACTCACCCGCGCCCGCCAGCTCCAGCTGTTTGATGTGCCGGCTTGCCGGGCATGCGCCGACCGGAGCCGGCGATGGGTGAGTGACATTTCTGTGCGAGGCTCCGCGAGCCCCGCACAGAAATAGAGCATGCCGCGATTTGTTTGCCGCGCGATATTTTGTGCGGCCAAATCGCGTCCGTCTGCATAGGATCGCGTTTGTTAACGCAATCCTATGCAGGCTTCCAGCAGCGGAAATTCCATGGGAAATCCCGCCGCGGAATTTCCACTCGTGTGCAGGCAGCCTAAATGGATTATCCTAAAATCAACTGTATCCCCTATCCACCGATTCTAAGAAACTGGGTCTCCTGTCCCCCTCTCCTCCTCACTGTGGGCCCACTACACCCGTCACAGTGTCAGGGATATTTATTGGAGGGGTGGCCACGCATACAGTGCCATTCCATTAATCCTCAGCCGATCCCTTGTATTAAACTATTTCCATCAGTCCCATTGAAATAAATGGAGCCATGCCACAAATGTGCGAATGCCGCTTCACTTACTCTCTACGCTCTGCCAATGGAAGCAGCCACCGGTGATGAGAAGGGTGGATATGGAACTATGTTTCTTGGGATCGGTGGAGGTCTCACCGCAGAGAACCCCCACCGATCAGATATTTATCACCTATTCTATTGCTATGTGATAAAATTTGAATTTTGGATGACCGCTTTAAATTACTATACAACGCCAATTGCAGGGATAAACCAACTATTCTAGACCTTGGGTTTATCTAGCCATGGAAGGTTTTGTGGATTGCTGTTTCCAGTATGCAGATCATCAAATAAATATCTATGCAGCCATTGACCCAGCCAGGATTGTTGGGTGATTTCAGCTCTGAGGCCTGCAGAATTATAAACGCAGCTGCACTGCATCATATAGGCCAGGGGTGTCAAACTCATTTTCACCGAGGGCCACATCAGTCTTATGGTTGCCTTCAAAGGGCCGATTGTAATAGTATAGACCGTATGGTAATAGCAAATCCCATAGTGGCCAGAGTGGTAATAGGGTCCCCCATAGTGGCCCCAGTAGTTATAAGGCCCCCATAGTGACCCCAGTGGTAAAAGGGTCCCTATGTGTATGTGTGTGTATATATATAATATATATATAATAAATATTTTTGTGGGGGTCACTTACATATATATGTGTGTGTGTACACACACACACAGACGCACAGGATTATACATATATAAATACACGCACAGGTGCACATGATAGTAAATAAATATATATGCACGAACAGGCGCACACTTATATATACATGATATACGCACACTTTTATATATAAATATATATACACGCACAGATGCACATGATTTTATATATATATATAAATATATATATATATATATATATATATATATATATATATGCATGCATGCATACATACACGCAGGCGTACACTTTATATATATATATATATATATATATATATATATATATATACACACACACACACAGACACTTTTGCATTTTTATACACAATGGTCCCAATGGCAGGTATACCGGCTGCTCTCAGTCCTTTATGGGGCCTTCCTTATACTTGGGACCCTGATGTCTACCCAGATCTGCTGCCATGAACAGAGGGAGGGCCAGTGAGAGGAGTTCCGCGCTGACCGTCTCTCATCCTGCAGCTGCTCCTCCTCAGCGCCGCTCTCCTCGCACCAGAGATAATGTTATCTGCAGGGTTCTTCCCTCCTCCGCAGCCATTGTCAGTGTGCTATCGGCACTCATCTGTTTTTGTCTGCTCTGCTAAACAGAACAAGCCGATAGACGATCTGATACTGACAGCAGTACGGAGGGTGAGGGAACTTGCTGCACAGCCGGCGGGCCACAGAAAATGAGGTGGCGGGCCAGATTCGGCCCGCGAGCCTTGTGCTTGACATGTGTGATATAGGCTATAACTCAGGATCAGTGTAAAATAAGTTACAAAGTCTATTTAGAAAATGTTGATATTTTTATATACATCATTTGTGTATGAAAACTGGAAAAACGAATGGTGAAGCTGAATGCCAGTGTGAACGGAACCCAACCAAGAATAATAGAAACGGTCAAACATTTTCAACTTTGTTCTTCTCCGAACAGAACATTAAATCCAGCATGTCCACCATGATATCCGACGTCCCAGGCTTTAGAAAGATCCTCCCTCGGTCAGAATACATCCTGATACCCAAGAGGATCCCCGAGGACGAACATCAACGTCTAGATATCTGCGTCACTCAGCCGAGAGAGACGTCGGTCCTGGCCCCTTCTGCTGCTTTATCCCATAATGGAGGTCAAAGCATCATTACATTGGACTCGGGACAAATTAACCTTTCTGAACAGTTGGCGGAGGTAGAAGGCCTAGCAGCGGAAAGGGCAAGTTTCACTTCGGCAAACACAGTACAAGAAGTTGTTCCCAGGGGCCTATATACCCAACTGCCCGAGAAGCTGGCAGGAGAAATTATCCTTAATGATGCTACTTTAGAAATCGGGGAGTCAAGTGCTTACCCAGCCGCCAACGTGGTCATCGAGGAAGACGGAGGCATCGCCCTCACACAGTCGGAAATGTCTGTTCTCACAGTTATGGCGATCCAGGTAATACAAAAAGATGGAGCATGTAAAATAAGGTTTGTGAGCCACTTGTCTCCATTAATCCATGGAGGTAACATGCCTATTTGAGTCAGGCCTCGTAAATGGAAAGAGCCGTTGACCAAATGATTGTTTGCCCTACTGTCTTATGTCTGCAGCCGGATTTACAGATATTTATCCTTTAAAGAATAAATAGAGGAGCAGATTAAAGGGGTTGTCCATGGAGGTGTAATCCCTACCAAGACCTGTGGTGTCGAAACCTCCTCTTCTGGCCTGGTTCTGACTCGCGGTCATCGTGGCGTGGACTCTCTCTCTATGCTTGTTACGTCATCGTAGGGGGCTGGCTGTTCTATTCATCCTAATGACCAGCCCCCTTGTTTGTCCTGAATGATGCCGAGACAGCCAAGGGGGCGGGCTTGGTTATTAAGAAGAGTAGAACAGCCCCCTCAATGGTATGATGGGTGCAGAGAGAGTCCATAAGATGCAAACCAGTATCGGAACCAGGCCAGAAATGGGGGTTCTGACACTACAGGTTCAGGTAAGGATTTTACCTCCCTGGACAACCCCTTTAACCCTTTCCAATCCAATTTGTATGCTGGTTTTCCTAGGGGGCTTACTCTTTTTCTGCTGTTATACATCGGCGCTATATGCTGGCTAAAGCCAGTACTGCATGAGGTGACACATTGGATAGGCTCCAACAGCAGAGAGGCTGGCAATATACAGTAAGAGAACCCCAACGGCCGTCTTCCACGATCGGAGCTGCACAGCCTTAAATCATAATGTCTTTAGACGTCAGACAGTGGATTGGAAAGGGTTAAGTAAGGCCTTGCGGGAATATTTTTTTGTGCATTTCCGTTATGTTTAGGTTCGGACATCTGTCATCAGTTGGGGAAGCTCCAAATAGCTTGTCAGCTGCAGGGAATCTGTAACATTACATGCAGTCTGCTCTAATGATTGGCTATTTAATGCAAGGATTGGTCTGGTCTGTCACTTTTACTTTTTAGGGGTTTTCCAGGCAAAAGCTATTGGAGACCAATCTAAGGATAGGTCATTAATAGTTAATCGCCAGGGACTCGCCACACGGGATCTCTGGCAATTACCTGATCGACCAGCCTGGCTATCAGTGCAGCAGGCCAAACCTGTGTCGTAGGAGAAGGGACCGGGAGTGGGCTAGCTGGCTTCATTCCCATTAAAATTAATGGGAGCTGAAGTCGGCTATTACACTTCCACGCCTCTGCCCGGTGTTGGAGACAGAAGTGGCGGAAGTGTAATAACTGCTTCAGCTCCCATTGATTTTAATGGATGTGAAGTCAGCTAGATCACTTCTGATCCCGTCTCCTATGGCGCACATCCTGGCCGGCCGATCAGGTGATTGCTGGGGATCCCATGCGTTGGAGTTGCCAGCGATTAACTATTGACGTTCTATCCTGAGGATAGGTCATCAATAGTTTTTTGCCTGAAAAAAACCTTTAGAGGGTTATTCAGGGAGTCAAAATACTTACGTGGACCCACAGTGTCAAAACTCCACTTATGCCCCAGTTCTGACATCGGGTCACTTGGTATGGAGTCTCTCTGCGCCCGTCACATCATGGGGGGGGGGGGGGGGGCTGATTGTTCGGTTTAATAAATAAGTTAACTGTCATAGCTGATACAGAGCTGAAGAGGGGGCTGGCTTAATTATTAGGATGAGATAATCAGATAGCCCTCTACACCATTTTCACCACCATTAGCTCCCAACGTGCATTGGTACTCAGTGGTAATGGCCTCCTGATCCCTACATCACTTGTCTAAACACTCCCAAAGTGGTCGGTATGTCAGAGGAGCGTGTGATCAAAATACATCCTTTTCCTTACGTGTCCTACCTGCTGTCTTCCTGTGTGGGGCGCATGTGCTGGATGCTATGGGAAGGCTATTTTAACCCTTTCCAATCCACTGTCTGATGTTTGAAGACATTCTGATTTGAAGGCTGTACAGCTCCGATGTTGTAAGACATCCGGCAGGGTATTCTTGCTGTAGATTACTGGCCGCTCTGTTGTCAGGGGCTTCTCCAGCATGTCCCATACCGCAGTACTGGCTCTAGCCAGCAGATGGCGCCATTGTATAATGGCAGAAAGAGAAAGCCCCCTAGAAAACCCTGAATCCAAAATTGGATTGCAAAGGGTTAAATGACTGGAGAAAAGGGGAGGGTTTTGTGATGCGTGAAAGGACAGGAGGGGTTTAGGAGAAGTACAGGGAAAACTCCCAGAGTTCGCTCACTTCGTCAGCCCCAAGATGAAAAAAATGAGTTCTGTGGACACCTAGATCTCTATTCTCTTACGGAGAACTGGATCTGCCATCTTTTGTATTAGCAATGGCCTGGCGGTGCCCAGTCGTAGCGCTTATGGCAGGAACCTTTGCCCAGAGTTGCAGGCAGGATTTGTAGGGAAGTGGAGAACTTTTTTCTTTAGGCTCTGTTCACACTTTGATGGATCTGTTGTACAACGGACACCATTGGCCCCCGATGGACGCCTTAGACTTGTAGTGCGGTTTGTCTGGTTTTGCCAAGGTGTCTGCTGTTGTGACGGGGAAAATAATGATAGGTTTGGATAGCACCTAAGCAGTGGACTGGCAGCGAACGTTCAGCAACATTTACGTAGCGCTGCACGCTATTCTTCAGCAAGTCCCGCTTCTGCAAACATTTTGCAACTTTTCCGCACCAGCTTTACCACTTTTGTGAAAGCAGCCAGCGGCTTATTGAAGGGGGCATAGCTGCACCGGACCGGCAGATTTATGGAACATTTACTTTAGGAAGTAGCCTAAACTATACCAGAAATGTGCAGCTGCGGATTGCTATGTCTGTGCTTGGAGGAGCCGAGATTAGACTAATGCTGGATTATTCAATAAGGTGGATGCGATTACAATCTACAAGAGACGGGAACACAATCTGTTTATTATCACATAGCAGTATGTTCCATTTATTGCCACATTGCAGCGCCGGGTGTCTCGTTGACAGTTTTACGGTCCCTGGCGACCAATGAATTCATGTTGCACTTAATGGATTCACACCTAGCAAACTCAAGCACGCAAACGGTTTCTACTGCGGTGTCGCCATTTGCCTATAAGCCTAACGACAAGAAAGAACACTGCCGTGTGGCACAGCATCGAACCTAAGGTACTTTTTATACGGAGCGAGGAATCGTTTGCAAGAGCAAACCGCGACATAGTTCACTCGTTCGCTCGGGGTGTCAGTTTAACCCTTTCCAATCCAATTTGTATCCCGGTTTACCTAGGGGGGCTTACTCTTTTTCTGCCGTTATACAACAGCGCCATCTGCTGGCTAAAGCCAGTACTGCATGAGGTGACACATTGGATAGGCTCCGACAGCAGTGAGGCCGGCAATATACAGTAAGAGAACCCCGACGGACGTCTACCAACATCGGAGCTGTACAGCCTTAAATCATAATGTCTTCAGACGTCAGACAGTGGATTGGAAAGGGTTAAACACAAGAACGACTGAACAATCGGTATTTAAACCGACCAATTAGTGAACGAACCAATGATGGTTTTTATGCTTTCATAAAATTAATAAGTGAACAAATTATCGTTCCTCATTCAATCATTGGCGCGTTTACTGAACAGTTACACTGCGCAGCAAATTAGAACGACCTAGCAAATTTATTTTTTATCCAATCGTTCCGTGTAAAAACAAGATTTTTATACCCGCCATGAAATCTCTTTTTCGTCTTGTTCATTGGGGGGCACAGCTTTGTCTGTGGGGTATAGCTACTGCCACTAGGAGGTGGACACTAAGCAGAAAAAAGTGTCAGCTCCTCCCACTAGCCATGTATCTCCTGCAGGCACCAAGCTAACCAATTTTGTGTGCAAGCAGTAGGAGCAGCCAAATAAGGTATGCAAAATAACACAGTAAATACACAACGTGATAAATCTATAAGTTAGGACGGCACCGTGTGCTACACACAGGAAACACTTCAACAAGGAGGAAAAATATAAAAGAGACTCATACCCAACTGGGTGGGTGCTGCTTCCCCAATAAACGAGACAAGAAAGAGATTTTACAAGGAGTACAGAAATCTTGCTTTCTCATCCGTATCATTGGGTGGACACTCTTTTGACCATGGGACGTTCAACAGCAGTCCCTGGGGGCGGGAAGATATATCAAGACGCATGTGGACAGCCTATAGCCATCGACAAAGCTCTACGACTGAAGGAGGTGTCAGCAGATGCAAACATATACACCCGGTATAACTTTGAAAAGGTGTTCAGAAAAGACTATGTAGTTGCCTTAAGCCGCCGCACATGGTCAGATTTGCATTGCGGAATCCGTAGCATATACCATTCATAGCATGCTATGGGAACGTGATTCTTCCCTCACACTAGCGGAAACCAATTGCATTTCTGCTCACAGAGGATAAATCGGAAGAGGACAAAGGCTTCCTAGCCTTCAAGATATTCCGAATGACCAGCTCTGCAAGTCCACAGTCCCTCAAGACTGTGGCTTCTACCATCACGCCGTTAAATGAAGCGTGAACAAACTCGGGTGGAAGAGGGGTCCCTGTAAGAGAAGATCGCTTCGAAGAAAGAGGGGCCACGGAGAGTCAACTAGCAGTTTGACTAGGTCTACGTACCATGCACGGTGGGGCCAATTTGGGGCTATGAAAATTACCGGAAGACCTTCCACCTTGGATCTTCTTGAGAAGTTGCGGGATTACTGAGAAGGGGGAAGAGATGTACGGGAACTGAAAGTCCGTCCATGGTATTGCAAGTGTGTCCACTGCTCAAGCTAGAGAGTCCCAAGACTGAGCCGCAAAGATAGGCAACTTGTGATTAATCCTGGAGGATATTAGGTTGACAACCTCTGACAGATCGCTGTGGATGCCCTAGTAAGGTCCGGCGCTGCCAGTGACAGGGAGTGTGCCCATTTTGGCTTGTGAATCTAAAAGGGCTGAACGGAAGGAAGGAAAGACGGTAGTAGGATCTACGGGTACCTGCCCTCCAACTGTCCGCAAGAGAATGTAGTTTTGCAGCGAGCGCACATCTAGTACGTGGCTCTAGCTGATGCCTGTCTAGAGTCTTACTCTCTCGTACGATTATATGAATGATTAAGGTATGTCATAAAACCACTTTGAACCGTCCTCTATTTAGTGCAGATTGTGGACCCGTCTCTTCTAGATTGTTTGTAAATACATCCCCCAAATCTGCTCCTTGTTATTGAATAAGTCTTTATCTATTAGGTACATTGGGCTCCGCCAGATATTATATTTAGGCCGCCTGCACATGGGCGGACCGGACCCCGCATGCTGGATTCCCGCAGCAGAGTTTGACCCGGTGCCCAGCCGGTGACCTCAGCTTACCTCTCCGTCATCATCCCCTCTGCTGCGAATGTGCCAGGCGGCGCACATGTTGAGTACAGAGGATATCACACCGTCGCTATGGTGATTGCAGAATGGTCGCGGGACGGATGGCTTTCATTGACTTCAATGGTAGCTGGCCGTGCGTAGCCTACACAAAACCGTAGCATTTCTTCCCCGCCAGCGGAAAACCGCAATCTGTTTCCGCTCGTGGGCAGGAAATCGCTTATTCCCATAGCATGCTCTGGGCTGGATTTGGTGCGGAATCCCGCTCTGGATTTCGTAATGCAGATCCTCCCATGTGCAGGAGGCCTAAGGCCACACAGAATCGGGGTCAGGAGGGGATTTGGGTTTCTCACGCAATCTGTTTTTGTCTTTATCTTCGCATTTACGATTTATCGCTCCCGCAGGAAACAGATGAACATTGTGCTGCATCTCCCGCCTCCCAATATATTATGATGCCTCTGACGAGTCGCTCCATCACAGAACCCTCCCGAACTATTAAATTGGTGAGTACTGGCATGTCTTACCTTCCTATGTGCCTAATATGTCTAACAATGTATGTCACTTTGGAGACCACTTTTTGACAATTACTATGTACTTCCAGCACTTCACCGCACATGAAACCATTTTTTAATTTATATGTCTGCAGCCATTTACACACCAAAGGGGCGTCTCATGTGGCCACTTTCAGGCCCAAAGCGGAAAGAGGTCCTACACTGAACTGCTGGAAAGAGGTCCTACACTGAACTGCTTGCCGTGATGGTGTCGTAGCACCTACCTGCCACTGCCAACGGGCAGAATGCGCTGCATACAAATCTATACCACAGACGTTGGGGTAGACTTAGTAAAGGGGTTGTAACACAATTACAAGTTCTCCTCTATCCTGTGGATAAGCTGTGGAACGGGGATAATTTGTATTGTGGCCCAACCCTTTTAATACTGTCATAAATTTAGGTAGCTTGGAACTAAACTAGATGTACCAAAGTTATCACAGCAGCTCAGGCCATATAATAATTTTCGTGCATCTTTGGTCACTTTTGTCTAACTTTATACCAGCTCTTGGTTTGCTTATCATAGACATCATATCAGTGCTTTTGTGGTAATGCATGAATGCAAGTTGGCATGAAATGAGCTATGCCACCTTTTTCCCTAAGCCACACTTTTTTTTTTCCTTTTAAGCCACGGATGTACAACATGTGACTTACAATGCCATTCGGTGCTGCCCCAATCATCCAGACACAGAAATATATGTGCATGGCGGGTTACATGTAGTTTCTATGTCAGAATGAAGAAGCGTGGCACAAAGCAGGGCAACAGGAACAGACCAGTTTGTGGCACAAAGCAGAGTAACAGGAACAGACCAGTTAGTGGCACATAGCAGGGCAACAGGAACAGACCAGTTAGTGGCACATAGCAGGGCAACAGGAACAGACCAGTTAGTGGCACTTAGCAGGGCAACAGGAACAGACCAGTTAGTGGCACATAGCAGAGCAACGGGCACAGACCAGTTAATGGCACTTAGCAGGGCAACGGGAACAGACCAGTTAGTGGCACATAGCAGGGCAACGGGAACAGACCAGTTAGTGGCACATAGCAGGGCCACAGGCACAGAGCAGGGCCACAGGCACAGACCAGTTAGTGGCACGTAGCAGGGCCACAGGCACAGACCAGTTAGTGGCACGTAGCAGGGCCACAGGCACAGACCAGTTAGTGGCACATAGCAGGGCAACAGGAAGAGACCAGTTAGTGGCACATAGCAGGGCCACAGGCACAGAGCAGGGCCACAGGCACAGACCAGTTAGTGGCACAGAGCAGGGCCACAGGCACAGACCAGTTAGTGGCACGTAGCAGGGCCACAGGCACAGACCAGTTAGTGGCACATAGCAGGGCAACAGGCACAGACCAGTTAGTGGCACATAGCAGGGCCACAGGCACAGACCAGTTAGTGGCACATAGCAGGGCCACAGGCACAGACCAGTTAGTGGAGCATAGCAGGGCAACAGGAAGAAACCAGTTAGTGGCACAAAGCAGGGCAACAGGAACAGACCAGTTAGTGGCACATAGCAGGGCCACAGGCACAGACCAGTTAGTGGCACATAGCAGGGCCACAGGCACAGACCAGTTAGTGGAGCATAGCAGGGCAACAGGAAGAAACCAGTTAGTGGCACATAGCAGGGCAACAGGAAGAGACCAGTTAGTGGCACATAGCAGGGTAACAGGAAGAGACCAGTTAGTGGCACATAGCAGGGTAACAGGCACAGACAAGTTCAACAGACAAGAGGGAGGTGGTGAGTTCTCCTTCAATTGAAGTCTTTAGAGGCTGGACAGACATCTGTCTGAGATGCTTTAGTGATCCTGCACTGAGCAGGGGGTCGGACCCGATGACCCTGGGGGTCCTTTCCAACTCTACCATTCTATGATTGAGTACTAAGGGTGCCCTGTGTAGCCATGTCTGGTCCCCTATATATTAGGACAAGTACTAAGGGTGCCCTGTGTAGTCATGTCTGGGTCCCCTATATATTAGGACAGGTACTAAGGGTGCCCTGTGTAGTCATGTCTGGTCCCTATATATTAGGACAGGTACTAAGGGTGCCCTGTGTAGTCATGTCTGGTCCCCTATATATTAGGACAAGTACTAAGGGTGCCCTGTGTAGTCATGTCTGGTCTCCTATATATTAGGACAGGTACTAAGGGTGCGCTGTGTAGTCATGTCTGGTCTCCTATATATTAGGACAAGTACTAAGGGTGCCCTGTGTAGTCATGTCTGGTCCCTATATATTAGGACAAGTACTAAGGGTGCCCTGTGTAGTCATGTCTGGTCCCTATATATTAGGACAAGTGCTAAGGGTGCCCTGTGTAGTCATGTCTGGTCTCCTACATATTAGGACAAGTACTAATGGTGCCCTGTGTAGTCATGTCTGGTCTCCTATATATTAGGACAAGTACTAAGGGTGTCCTGTGTAGCCATGTCTGGGCCCCCTATATATTAGGAGAAGTACTAATGGTGGGTTGTATAGCCATGTCTGGTCTCCTATATATTAGGACAAGTACTAAGGGTGCCCTGTGTAGTCATGTCTGGTCCCCTATATATTAGGACAAATACTAAGGGTGCCCTGTGTAGTCATGTCTGGTCCCTATATATAAGGACAAGTACTGAGAGTACCCTGTGTAGTCATGTGGGGTCTATATATAAGGACAAGTACTAAGGGTGCCCTGTGTAGTCATGTCTGGTCCCCTATATATAAGGACAAGTACTAAGGGTGCCCTGTGTAGTCATGTCTGGTCTCCTATATACAGTATTAGGACAAGTACTAAGGGTGCCCTGTGTAGCCATGTCTGGGTCCCCTATATATTGGGACAAGTACTAGGGGTGCACGGTGTAGCCATGTCTGGGTCCCTATATATTAGGACAAGTGCTAAGGGTGCCCTGTGTAGTCATGTCTGGTCTCCTATATATTAGGACAAGTACTAAGGGTGCCCTGTGTAGTCATGTCTGGTCCCTATATATTAGGACAAGTACTAAGGGTGCCCTGTGTAGTCATGTCTGGTCCCTATATATTAGGACAAGTACTAAGGGTGCCCTGTGTAGCCATGTCTGGTTTCTCTATATATTAGGACAAGTACTAAGGGTGCCCTGTGTAGTCATGTCTGGTCTCCTATATATTAGGACAAGTACTAAGGGTGCCCTGTGTAGTCATGTCTGGGTCTCTACAATAGGGAGATCTGCATGCATTGTGTCCTCCTCTTTCAAGTGCTGATTGGGGGAAAGGAGACTACCCCCCCCCCCCCATTCGCTCAATAGGTGAGCGTCTCAGAAATGGAGCTAAGTTCGATTTATTGTGGCATATTCTTGGAATATACCATAAGTGAGTACCATAAGTATAAGTATACTCAGATTGGTCTTTGGTCCTTGGAAGTGGTTCAGTAAGGCAATGTGGCCCTCAGACCGGAAAACGTTTTGCAGCCCTTCAAACTGAGTTACCTTTCTGCTGCACGCCACTTAGTAAATATCCCCCACTGATATCAATACCAGCTTTGGCTCAGAATTACTTGTATACACAGAACGGCCCCTTTATCAGAACAAGAGCAATTCATCTTGATGTAGATCCCACTTGGTGATGAAATCGCTCTGCAAGAATATCGGCCCCTGCGGACAGGAAGCTTCTTGTAGTTGCAGCAGATTAGATGGCGGTGCTGACATGTTCTGATCAGCTGACAGGAAGGGGTCAGCGATTCATGCTGCTTGTGCCAAATTCTCACCTTCCATCGGCACGGAGCAACAGAAATCTGGATCTATCTGACCAGGAGATGTTTTTCTGCTGCTCAGTGATACATGTTTTGCGCTCTTTTGCCCGCTGGAGTCTCTCCTTTCTGTTTCTCTTACACACCATGGCGCTGGAGCTGGTCGTCTGCTGGTATAGCTATCCGTGCGGAGGAATGATGAGTTGTTCGTTCAGACATGTTAGTCGGAGCTCCAGCATTGTAGTCGGCTGCCGTTTACTGGACTGTGCAGCAGCTGTTCATCACAACCATTTTTGACATCCACCTCTGACCCATTTTATCACTGAGTTGTTCCCGTCCACCGGATCCCTTTCGCTGGATGTTTTCCACCATTCTCTGTAAATTCTCCACACTGTTACACGAGAAAATCCCCCCGCGGTTGGCAGTGACATCCCGACTCCGGCTAGTCCCGCACCGATGACCGGCCTCGTTGGAAGTCGCTCCGATCGCTGGATTTTCCCATCTAATGTGGATTCACACTGAAACTGATCCACGGAAAACTTGTCACGTGATTTTATGCCGCACTCCGGGGTCACGGGGGGAATGTCCATACAGGGAGGAGCCAACTGCGAAAGGGGCGGGGCTCGAATAAAGGAGCCATTCAGTGTAGAAATCTAGATTTTCCTTACTACTACCTCTCATTCTGTAGCGCTATGTGCTCACCATGCTCTTCTACAAGCTCACCTATGTAGAGTGTAGGATCGCTGGCGTTGTGACCTGTGTAGCCTGCGGTATAATTCCTGTTAGTTTTACAATATGTCTGAACAATACATTTTGATTTCTTTACTGTAGGCATCAACGTATACCAGAAGAGGCCATGGGAGCTGCACCAACTCCAGTTGCACTTTTACTTATGCAACAAGACACAAACCTCCTAAATGTCCCCTGTGCAATCAGTTCCTTGGTGGAAAATGGGTTCCAAAGGTAAATATTGAACATATACACTGACACGCCAAAAGTCATGGGACAGGAACCAATACCATGTAGCACACCCTCTAAGCCCATCCATTCCACAAGTGGACATAAGATTTCTGGAGGGATGTTTAACCATGCCGTCTGAATAACCACTCACAGCTTCATGGTATTTGTCGGCGCAGGTTGGACTTCTCTACAACATCCCATAAATGCTCAGCTGGACTCATGTCAGGCGAACTTGCCGGACGCACCCTTCATATGAACTCTCCAGAATACCCCTTGAGCCAATTCTGGACAACATGGACCTGATGGCACGGTGCATTATTCTGCTGGAATATACCATCATTGAGGGTACATGAAGTCTATGAAGGGCTGCAAGTGGTCACCAAGCAGTGAGGTGTTTAGGTGGACCAGTTGACCCAACCCATGGCATGAGAACGCACCCCACATCAGTATGGAACCACCACCGGCTTCCCCAGTGCCTTACAAACAACTGGGGTCCACGGCTTTGTGGGATCTGTGCCACTCATCAACCCTACTATCAACCCGAAATAATTGGTGCCGTGACTCGGCGCAGCACGCCACATGTTGCCAGTCCTCTGGGGTCCAGTTAGAAACCTCATGAGCCCAGCTGAGATGTTGTCTGGTGTTGTGGTAGTGTGGGGCGCTCTGGTGGGTCTTCTGCCCGCATATCTCATTAAAGCTACAGAACACTGCGCTGACTGCCGGGATATGTGTGTGGAGTCGCCTGCATTGCATGTGGATGTGATTTTTTATTTTTTGCCAGATTCGCTTGTCAGTTCTGGCCAGAAGCCGGTTGCGATCATTAAACACCCGCGGGCGGCCACTGCACTGTCCACTATGAGTGGTAATTCCTACCATGACGTTTTCTCGGTACACACATGACACTGTGGATCGAGGAATGTTAAATTGTCACAACTTTGAAAATAGAATGTCCCATCCATCTGGCACCCACTATCACGCCTCCTTCCAACTCCATCATCAACTTACATACCGCCATCCCATGACTTTTGGCACATCAGTGTATATATGCTGTATGTTAAAAGGTTGCAGTATCATACTGATTATCCCGAAGAGGACACAGTATTGTGTTCTGTATGCTGCAGCTGATCTGAGATTGTATACAGTATGTATTGTATGGCACATTGTACCCAGAGGTACAACCTGCTATATAATACATGTAGTATGTGACCCTGCAATCATCATCCTAGAACAGGAAGATGATCGCAGGGTCCGCACACTGGAGAAATCTGCCCCTTCACTACATTATAGTGGATCTATAGGGTCAGAAAAGGTAAAAAACAGGTTTTTTTTGACCATAGAGAGTCGCCATATGAGTACAGGGACCGCTAAAGCCGCTCTCGGGGAGCATGATGATGAAGTCCTGTGAGTAGGATTTGCAGTTGAGAGGCTTTCCTTAAAGAACTAAGCTTAAGGTCTAAGGTAGGTGACCCGCTGAGTCCAGGGATGTGTTATACTTACCTCCCCTGCTGTCTGCACTGGAGGCTGTCAATTAGAACAGTCAGACTACTTATCTCACCACTCATTGAGCGTTGGCTTCCGATGCTGACACCGGGAGAGGTAAGTAGAACACATCCTCGGACTCAGCGGGGGATATTAGCCCATAAGCTTAGCTGATAGGGCTAAAAGTAGGTGACGGACCCCCACTGATATGATAACCTATCTTAAATGGAATCTAACTCCTGGCACCCCACCGATCAGCAGCTCAATCCTATTTACTTAATTGCCACTGAGCTACAGAAGCGCCATTTGACCAATGAAGGTGACGTCACAGGCTGAAGGATGCTTCGCTTGCCAGAGCATTGCCGCCCCTTTAAGTTGTTGATCACCTAAGGCTAGGTCACTAATATTTAAGTCCCAGAAAAACCCCTTTTCCCCAGGGTGTAAATGTAAGTCCTGGCTGGGAAGCAGTTCCCATGAATGGACATGCATTTACGTCCTATGTGTGGCACAAGCTCAGAAGCTGAGCCTGTGCCATCCACAGCAGAACCGTCTGTGAATGACAGCCAGACTCCTGCTACAACAGCGGGGATCATTGACAACACTGATCCCCCTGTTAACCCCTTACATGCAGTGATCATTATTGATTGCAGCATGTAAAGGGTTCAGTGAGGGAGTGCACAGATTATTGCTTCAGAGTCTGCCATGGTCTGTGATAGCTATGATTAGCAATAATGCATTGCAGTACAGAGGTACTGCAGTGTTTTATAATTGTGATCATAGCAACGCAGGTTCAAGTCCACTGCAGTGACGTAAAAATTATATTTAAAAAAAACTCTCAAAAAACCTTTTCTGCACACTTTACTCTTCCTTTAAAAAAGAATTAAAGCTCACATGTTTTGTATCGTCGCATCTGTAAATTGAACACACTTTTTATTCAGCACGGCAAATGCTAGAAGGAAAAAAAAACGGCGCCAGAATGCTTTTTTGGCCTTAATACGGCCGTGTCATAAGAAAAATATAAAAGTTATGGCTCTTGAAAAGTGGAGATGAAAATGCTCCATAAATTGCTGCTTCCTTAGATCTATAGTAGACCTTGTCACCAAGGGGTTAAAGAGGTGGTGCCATGTTGGTGTTTGATGGCTGAGATGAGAACCGCGTGTTACCGAAGTAGCCGAGGCGGGAAGTTTATGCTGTTTCCTTAACGCTCATTAAAGTCTATGGAAGTTACAGAAACAGCGCAGCACGGCGTGTTATGGAGACGGTGAGATGGGACAGCCCGTCAGTCTTATGTATGCCGACTTCAGGATTTAGGCTTTAAATGACCCTTCAGTTTCGGGACGAGCATCTGTCTTAGGACCGGAGGAGAGGGGTATATTACTTGAAGTTGTTCTCTGCCACTTCTCCAGTTTCGGGTCTTTTTTCAGAGGTCCAATATGGCTGTAGCAATGTTCTAACCACTTAATGCACATTGTGCACTGCTCTTCGATTGGCCAATGCTGGTCACATGAGCAGCTCTAACTAATCACAGAGCAGGTATACAGCTGTATACCGTAAATTTACGTCCTGGAGCATTAAAGGGGTTGTCCCGCGAAAGCAAGTGGGGGTATACACTTCTGTATGGCCATATTAATGCACTTTGTAATGTACATCGTGCATTAATTATGAGCCATACAGAAGTTATTCACTTACCTGCTCCGTTGCTGGCGTCCTCGTCTCCATGGTGCCGTCTAATTTAAGCGTCTAATCGCCCGATTAGACGCGCTTGCGCAGTCCGGTCTTCTCCCTTCCGAATGGGGCCGCTCGTGCCGGAGAGATGCTCCTTGTAGCTCCGCCCCATCACGTGTGCCGATTCCAGCCAATCAGGAGGCTGGAATCGGCAATGGAGCGCACAGAGCCCACGGTGCACCATGGGAGAAGACCCGCGGTGCATCGTGGGTGAAGATCCCGGCGGCCATCTTACTAAGGTAAGTAAGACGTTGCGGGAGCGCGGGGATTCGGGTAAGTACTGGACGTTTTTTTTTTTTACCCCTGCATCGGGTTTGTCTCGCGCCGAACGGGAGGGCTATTGAAAAAAAAAAAAACCCGTTTCGGCGTGGGACAACCCCTTTAAGGGGGTTAACTGGGAACAAATTTTAATTTTTTTTAGACCTGCTCAGAGTGGTGTAGCAACATAAAAGGAACCATACAATTGGAGTCATTGCCAAATAAATGTTAGGCGCGCCACAGCTGTTTGCCTGGCATGTCGAATGCTTGGCAGTTAATAGACTTCAATGGGCTACGTAAATAACAAAAGGAGCCAGACTATGCACACTGATCCAGTCCGGATGGAGAATACATCTGTGCTCCCCCGATCCCTCGCTTCTTCTGCTCTGCCGGTGCTCCATCTCTTGCTGGTCTTCACCTCCGGGTGCAGCGAGGCAGAGACTGTGTCCCAACAATGGAACTGGAGCCTTAAAGGGGTTGTCCCGCGCCGAAACGTTTTTTTTTTTTTTTCAATAGCCCCCCCATTCGGCGCGAGACAAACCCGATGCAGGAATTAAAAAAAAAAAACGGCCAGTACTTACCCGAATCCCCGCGCTCCGGAGACTTCTTACTTACCTAAGTAAGATGGCCGCCGGGATCTTCACCCACGGTGCACCATGCGGTGCACCGTGCGGTCCATTGCCGATTCCAGCCTCCTGATTGGCTGGAATCGGCACACGTGACGGGGCGGAGCTACGAGGAGCCGCTCTCCGGCACGAGCGGCCCCATTCAGAAAGGAAGAAGACCGGACTGCGCAAGCGCGTCTAATCGGGCGATTAGACGCTGAAGATTAGACGGCACCATGGAGACGAGGACGCCAGCAACGGAACAGGTAAGTGAATAACTTCTGTATGGCCCATAATTAATGCACAATGTACATTACAAAGTGCATTAATATGGCCATACAGAAGTGTATAACCCCACTTTGTTTCGCGGGACAACCCCTTTAAGTGACAACCAGCAAGAGACTTCACAACAATGGCTTCTTTTATGTTGGTCCACTACTCTGAGCAGCACTGAAGACCTTTTTAGTCCACAGATAATCCCTTTAATTCATCTTTTTGGTTTTTTTACCCAACTCGATCTTTGAGATTCACGTAAATTTGACTTGTTTCTTTTCTACGTTTATCCAGGGAAAACAAGTAAAAGAAAAGCTCCCACTGTCTTCAAGCACGACCGCGCCACCATCTGATAGTCCAGACGCTCAAGAGCAATCCGCCATCACTGCAAACGAGTCGAAGGCAACAGAGAAAGAGAATACTGAGGCGGTCAGTCATCTTCTGCAAGCCACCCCTCCAGCCCCGGGCGAGGAGTGGGAGGAAGTCATCATCTCCGACGCTCACTTTATAGCAGAAGATGGTGATGAGGCGCAGGGGTCTAGACAGGTGGAAACGCAACTAGCGAAGAGCGTGCAGGTGGCAGAACGGGATACTAACAAGGCCGAGAAACAGCCTTTCGGTGGACTCCCCAAAGGGTCGTCACAGGCCTCTTCGTCAAAGTGAGTAGACCTCTCCGGCCACAAAATCAGTTTTGGAATCGCTGAGGACAACGCTTGTTTTATCAGCACAAAAGAAGTAGCCGCCATTTATAGTAACGGTGGGGTTGTTACTTTGTCGCAGAGTCCCTCCGCTTCATGCAGAGACCCTGCTGTCCTTTATCTCCTTCCTCAGTGCAGTCTCCTTGATATAAACTGCAAGGAAAAGTCTAGAAAATTTGGAAAGCTGCTTATTTTTGCAACAGAACATTAATGGTTCATCCCCTTAGCCACTTCACGACCGCATAATGTTAATATAGGTCATGCGGTATGGAACGGGCAGGGGGGCGCGTTTGCTCCATCCCTGGTGGTTATCAGCTGTTTCTGAGAGCTGACAACTGCTGGTAGCTGTCGCTATTCGAGTTAGCTCTGATTGCAGCAATTAGCTGTTTAGATGCCGCGGTCAAAGCTAAACATTTGGGGTAGGGGGGTGGACTTCTTTCTACAGCTGCCATGCAACATCAAAAATCACTATATACTTCAATACTGAAGTATTACAGTATATTGTACAAGCAATCAAATGATCCCAAGCTTTAAGTTTGTTCTCACTTATACAGAAAGCATTCTAGCTCATCTGCTGGTGGATGTCTAGGTTACATAGGTCTGCTGCTGGATGTCTAGGTTACATGGGTCTGCTGCTGGATGTCTAGGTTACATCGGTCTGCTGCTGGATGTCTAGGTTACATGGGTCTGCTGCTGGATGTCTAGGTTACATGGCTCTGCCAGGGGATGTCTAGGTTACATGGCTCTGCCAGGGGATGTCTAGGTTACATGGCTCTGCTGGGGGATGTCTAGGTTAAATGGCTCTGCTGGGGGATGTCTTGGTTGCGTGGGTCTGCTGGGGGATGTCTTGGTTGCGTGGGTCTGCTGGGGAATGTCTTGGTTGCGTGGCTCTGCTGGGGGATGTCTAGGTTACATGGCTCTGCTGGGGGATGTCTTGGTTGCGTGGGTCTGCTGCGGGATGTCTTGGTTGCGTGGGTCTGCTGCGGGATGTCTTGGTTGCGTGGGTCTGCTGCGAGATGTCTTGGTTGCGTGGGTCTGCTGCGGGATGTCTTGGTTGCGCGGGTCTGCTGCGGGATGTCTTGGTTGCGCGGGTCTGCTGCGGGATGTCTTGGTTGCGTGGGTCTGCTGCGGGATGTCTTGGTTGCGCGGGTCTGCTGCGGGATGTCTTGGTTGCGCGGGTCTGCTGCGGGATGTCTTGGTTACATTTGCATTCATTTTGAGTCTTTGTTGTAGATTTCTGTTAAAATACAGGATGAAGTAGCGCTGCTTGGAATATGCCAGATACCATAATGGAAGCTAAACAGACCCCATTGTAATCAATGGCTTCCGATCGCCGCCGTTTGATTCCATCATAAGACGAATATTTTCAGGGGCCTCCACTTTCTTGCTACAATTATGGAGCAGGAAAGCAGGAGCCATAATTCAAAGGTGAATGAGCCCTAATACACTGCAACATTGCTGTGTATTTCAGTGTATTATTAGTATTACTGTTTATTTACAGCCATGGCAGGCCTGGAGGCCTCTGTTAGGTTGCCACAGAAGCCAGAGGCCTATCGCAATCTTATTGGAAGGCAAATGTGATAGCAGAGAGATGTCCCACTCCTTCTATTAATCACTTATAGGCCAACAGTCCACATGGACCTTTATATACGGGTTTCAACAGCTGGGATGGCAGTCATCTCGCTTATATAATACAGCTGGCACCCACAAGTCCTGGCACAGCTCCTGGTCTGCACTTTTACCGTTTTGTACTATTATGATGCTTTGTGGGAATGACGTTCCCGTGGCCTCATAGTACGACGCTGGGCTGGAGGGGGAGAATACCTCGGTGATGTTCCACATGAGTCTTGGTTGCAGTAACTGGAGCCCTTCTACCATTCTGCTAAGTGATGTCTTCATTATCTCCTCTTTCAGCAGAGCCGGGTTGCTGTGTTACTTTTACACTAAAAGTTTGTAAAAACTTTCCTTCTTCCATTTCTATTTCTTGTAGGACGAATCCATCTTCTGCTTCATCAGCTCAGAAATCAGAGGCGAAGTCCGCAGCCAAACCACTGGCCGCTGCCAGGCCCATCAGAGCAATACTCCCCGCCCCGGCCGGTGCGAGCCGCGCCATCAGCATGGAGTGTGCCGGCAGCACATTGACCATTATAAAACCCGGTAATAAGCGGCAGATCCATGTCCAGACAGGAATCCTTTAGTCTCCGGTATTTCCTTATCGAAGCATCTTATAATGCGTTATAGTGGAAGTATCCGTGTCAGGATGCTGGTTTCTTCCTCCGTGTATTCAGTCCTGCTGTTCACAGTTCAATAGAGTGCTGATAATGCTGAAGCAACCATGCGCAGAAAGCATCAGTATGAGGGCGCATTCAGACGACCGTATATCAGCCGCCAGCCGATATACGGCGTCTCTCTCTGCAGAGGGAGGAGGCTGGAAGAGCCAGGAGCAGTGATCTGAGCTCCCGCCCCCTCTCTGCCTCCTCTCCACCCCCCCCTGCACTATTTTCAATGAGGAGAGGTGGGATGAGGGCATGGCTTATTCCCAAAGCTTAGCCCCACCCCCGTCCCACCTCCTCTCATTGCAAATAGTGCAGAGGAGGCAGAGAGGGGGCGGGAGCTCAGATCACTGCTTCCGGCTCTTCCAGCCTCCACCCCCCACCCCTTTGCAGAGAGAGACGCCGTATATCGGCCGGTGGCATATATACGGTCGTCTGAATGTGCCCTAAGAACCAGAACTTCATACATGGACAAAGAAGGCCGAGAGCATAGTCAGGGTGATGAGCGAGAGGAGGAGGAGGAGGAGGAGGGGACCAGCGCTGGCTTTATGCCTCGTACATATCTGCCTTGTTGTTTCTGGCATTCTCCTTCATAATAGAAGCAATAGAACAAAAATAAGGGAAGTGCCAATTCCCTGACATGAAAGACGCCAACAACACCCGATGGAACCCGTTGACTATTGTGGGATCCATCGGGTGTCATTTCACCAGGCAGAATAGCGCAGTAAGACATAAAAGGATGCGAGACGTTATTAACGGTGGACGAAGATTTGATTTTGGGGGGATTGAATCGCTATAACCTTCAAATGTCCGTCCACAGCAGTCGGCTGTAGCCAATGAGTTAATCTGTTAATAAATTTGTTATAAATCTATGACAGCGCACCTACAGGTGACAATCAGTATTACACTTTTGCACTGAAATCAAAATCTGCGCCACGTAGCAGAGGTTTTATCACAGAGATGCAGCGGATTTGGATCCAAGTGGAAAGCTGACATTTGCTGCAGATCTGCATTAAAATCCAAACCAAATGGTGCAGATTTGCTGCAGATTTTTTCGGCCGTGGACCATACCCCTAACGAAGCCTAGCCAAGTTGGGAAATTGTTAAAACGGTGTTTGGAAGAGCTACATCATTCTGTCATGTCTTTTTGCAGATGCGCACAGCCTTATCTCGTCCGCGGGGCTAAAGGCCAGTACACTGAAGCAGCTCGGCCAAGTGGTATTGCAGCAACCAGCGACTCAAGACATCACGGTAAGAAGGCAGATACTAATGTGTGTGTTCAACTATTGTAACATACTGGTGAGCGGCGCCACAGATCACATGTGGTGTACAACAATGTAAAACGTATACATATCGTCCTGTTGCATGACCGCCAGGAATTCGTACACGGGCCGAGGTATGAACTATATTCAAACTTTTCTGGGTACCTGTAACAGCAGTCAATGATGGGGGTAGTAGTTGTCAGTTCGTGACGCCACCGTTCCATACACCGACATTCACTCTCGGCACATTAATGACACTGGACAGGTGTATAGTACCTCGGGTCCTCCAGAACGGGGGAGGCCCGGCAAAACTTTTACTAGTGACTTTTCCATATAATCCAGTAGACTTCAGCAGGCAGAGTTTACATATTCAGCAATACTTGACGTGAAAGTCAATGGCCACAGAATGGCAGCAATGATCACCCCGCTCTCATAGACTTCAGTATGCGTGGGTGTCAGTCACGGATGTACCACTATACGGTGATCCAGGCTTCAGACGGCCGCATAGGAATCCTCAATAAATCTCAGCGGTTCGGTAGACTTCTGCACTGTTATATAACTGTATAGACTTCTTGTCACTGGCAGGGGTAATTACTCACTATGGCTCTCTCTCTTATGTTGGGACGTTGTGGGGAAAACATTTAGGCTCACTCACTGCCATGCGCTTCACATACGGTCCGGCGGTCTCTCCTTCTCCTCTATCTTCAGCTGCACAAGGGCTGATGGTGCCCTCATGCACCTCTGTGGTGGCAAACCCTCAGATGGTAGATGGGCGCTCCTCAGCAGCCTGAAGACGGATTCCCTACTGGAACCCAATCACTCATACTTATAGACTCACGCACTCCACGTCACATGACGTAGCAAGATAGATACACTTCACATGCAACCAAACTCACAGCAATGATTTTAATATAGTTAACCCTTCAGATGCTGCAGCTGTGCAACATACATACAGATAATAGACATGACAGCTTTGCACAGTGCATCCACAGGAGACAGACATGGATGACATTATGGAGGGGTCCAGAGTGATGTTCCGGAACACTACACTATGACAATGGTTATTTCTAGAAATGGGCTGGAATTGTTATTTTGCCACAATCAGATCAATTAGTCTAGTCGGCCTCCGCTCATCATTTACTTACTGAAATATTTAATTTAGATTGATGCAGGAAAATCGCAGAGATCTGACATTCTTTACACGCTACAGTCATAGTAATGATTAAAGGGTGACAACCCCTTCTCTAGTAATCGGTGTGATCAGCTGATCACAGACTTCTGGACCCCATGGAAATAAGCTGTTCGCTGAGAGAAGGTTAACCCTTTCCAATCCAACTTGTATCCTGGTTTTCCTAGGGGGCTTACTCTTTTTCTACCGTCACACAACGGCGCTATATCCTGGCTAAAGCCAGTACTGCATGAGGTGACACATTGGATAGGCTCCGACAGCAGAGAGGCTGGCAATATACAGTAAGAGAACCCCGATGGATGTCTTCCAACATCGGAGCTGTACAGCCTTACATCATAATGTCTTCAGAGGTCAGACAGTGGATTGGAAAGGGTAAATAGCAACAATCTTATAACCATAATATGAACAGGTATATAACTGAGGCCGAGGTTGTAGTAATTCACAAAAAGGAGCACCGGTAGCTGGAAATAACTTTCAGCATCTGTGAACTAAAGGAAATAAAGTAGCAGAGGGCACGTCGACACGTCTCGGAACGGAACTCAACGCGGTAAAGGACCATAGCACGGTGCCGAACACTAAGCTGTCCAGGTGGAGCTAATGGAATGGAGATGGAGAGTAGTGGTACAAATAGCGGGTAGATGGGTAGAGCACCATAGTTCTAGGTGGCTGTGGATAAATAACCTACCGGAACATTACGTGTCACGGACGGCATACTGAAGAATGACCAGCCCGAATATACATACAAATGCTCAATTAAGCACTAACGAGATTCCTTCATTAATATCACCAGGCACATCAGATGTTTGAGTATACTTACCACTTTTACTCCAGGAGTAGGAGGTAGAGAGGGGATGGTAGGAGTGTGTAAATCCGCAATCTCTTCATCCAGAGCTCACCCTCCACTGCCCCCATACCTGTAAAGGCAGCTATGGAAGCTGGACTGCTGGTTGTGGATGTCTGGTGGCAGCGGAGGTTCACTTACTTCAGGTGAGAAGGAGCTTGGCTGGAGCAGGAGGCTTGGAGTCATCCTAAGAGGTCTCACACACGGGGAAGAACCTGTTTAGTGAACTCTTCTTACTTGTGTTGCACCCCATGGTCGCTCCCAGATGAATTACCCCTGCTTGATGTATTCTGCAGGCTGTAAATGCTAGTGTGTGCCGCTGACCAGATACTATGTGACCCCCGCTATGGACCGCTGGCCTCACCTCCCTCTATACTTTTATTACACACCAGTCATTTGTGCTTCTTTCTATCAGCAGGTACGGGCGGCGGACTTCCAGGCTCCTGTATCACACCAGCAGCTTAAAGTGGTGACGGACTCCTTTCCATCTTATAAGTATAGCTGCCCGGTGGCGCTGGTAGGTACACACCACATACACCGCCTTTAACTTCCATCAGCCCTTTTCTTTGACAGATACATTGATCCTCTTCGGTCTGGTCACACATTGCCTATTTTATGCAGGATTTTGGTTGCTAAATCTGCACCAACATTTTGCAACGAAGTACAATACAATGTAAGTGAATGGAATGGGCTTCATCCGTTGCGGTGTGCCCAAAGGTTGTCCAGTTGTAAACCTTTGATGGCCTATCCGCAGGTTCTCGCTGCCCGGGACTCCGTTGGTCAGCTGTTCACCTGCCCGATGGGCTCATACGCTGAAACAGTTTCTGCAGGAAGCAGACAGCTGTGTTCCTGCTGCAGTGGTGAGGCTTGGTATTGCAGGCGAAGTTCTCATTCACTTTACTGGGAACTGTAGCTGTAATACCTAGCCTGCAGTGAGAGCGGAAATGTCTGTGTCCTGCAGAAATCACGCACACTGGTCTGATGAACAGCTGATCTTCTGGGGTCCCAGGGGGAAGACCCTCATTGATTTACTATTGATAGCCTGTCTTGCATTAATAGTTTACAACTAGGCAACCCCTTTAAGGCTCATAATAAACATTCTTAAAGGGGATTTCACATCAAAGATTTTTGTAAGCTACGATTATATGATTGCTGAGGGTCCATCTGCTGAGACTATCAGCAAGCCCGAGAACAGCACTCTTGAATACTGTTGTGAATGGCTTGCTGATGCACATGCCCGACCATTGCATTGACTTCTGTGGTACAGGCAGAGATTAATGCGCTCAGCAATCTCTGTCCAGATTCATTTCTCGGGATCGCTGGGGTCCCAGTGGTCCACGCCCCAGTGATCAGACCTGTATTCCATATCCTGTGAATAGGGGATAAATGTATTTGGTGGTAAAACCCTTTGAAGGGGTTTTCTAGGACTAGGATGAACCTTAGGATAGGTCATCAATATCAAATTGGTGAGGATCCAAGTCCCGGCACCCACTGTGTTAGAAGGGACCTTAGCCCCGCAGCCCCTCATTACACAGCGGGTTCAGCGCCGCACTTTGACGTTCTCCTCTACTAAATTGTTCAAAACTAGCAGTGCTGCGATTAGAAATGAGTGTTTAACCCCTTGTATCCTCTCACACCATCAGGACCTGGGCTTGGCTACACAGCGGGGAAGAGGAAAGTGTAAAAACCCTTTCTGCAATTTCATGTATACCAACAGACACAAGCCGAAAACCTGCCCCAACTGTGGGTTCTGTCTGACGAAGGACAAAGCGGACAAAGACACCATCCCTGTGAGTCACTAGGGTCAGCCTCAGAATAAACTGGGGGTCTACTAATGTGGGCTTCTATAACGTGAGCCTGACCCGTCACGCTGTCATGAAGGGTTCCTCAGCTTGAACCTCATCTATTTCCAAGAATGTTCCAATTTTGGCCCACAATGTACAGGTAGGAAATATTGATGCCACTTTTCAAGTTCTACGTGTCCTAACCGAACACAGCTGGGGGTCTCATTGGGTCAAACGTGAACTGCGTATCTTTCATCCATGCAGCGTTGTACAACACAATATATTATGATTGGCCACTTTATTATAGACCCCCATCGTGTTGACTTCCTTGGGCCTACAGAGCCTCAGCAATTCGTTGTGGCATGAGGTAGGTCCCACGAGGCGCTGAAATCATTCTGCAGGAGTATTGGCTGTAAAATAGTTAGAGTGTACTGACATGGTCTGACCAGCTGGCCGGAAGGGGTCATTGATTCGTGCTGCCTGCGCCAAATTCTGAGATTCTCATCAGCAGGGAGCAGCAGAAATCTAGGTTCATTTGAACAGAAGATGTTTTTTCACTGCTCAGTGATACAACTTTTGCCCGCTGGGGTCTCGCCTTTCTGTATCTGTAAACTGTAATGGCGCTAGAGCTGGTGGTCTGCTGTTACAGCCCATCCGTGGTAAGGAACAGTGAGTTGTACGTTTGGACACATTAGTTGGAGCTCCAGATCTGTTAATCAGAATGATTCTTGACATCCTCCGCTGACCCCTTTCATTGATGAGTTGTTTACATCCACAGGATCCCCTTTTGCTGGATGTTTTCCTCAATCACCCTATTCTCTGTATACTGTCCATACCATTGCACAAAAAGGTTGGCAGTGACATCTTGCGCCCGGCTAGTCTAGCACTGATGACCTGGCCTCGTTGGAAGTCGCTCAGATTGTTGGATTTTCCCATCTAATGTGGATCCCAGCAAGCGTGGGATGCCCAAGCCGTGGCCTCAGCACGTGTGGGATGCCCAAGCCGTGGCCTCAGCACGTGTGGGATGCCCAAGCCGTGGCCTCAGCACGTGTGGGATGCCCAAGCCGTGGCCTCAGCACGTGTGGGATGCCCAAGCCGTGGCCTCAGCACGTGTGGGATGCCCAAGCCGTGGCCTCAGCACGTGTGGGATGCCCAAGCCGTGGCCTCAGCACGTGTGGGATGCCCAAGCCGTGGCCTCAGCACGTGGGGGATGCCCAAGCCGTGGCCTCAGCACGTGGGGGATGCCCAAGCCGTGGCCTCAGCACGTGGGGGATGCCCAAGCCGTGGCCTCAGCACGTGGGGGATGCCCAAGCCGTGGCCTCAGCACGTGTGGGATGCCCAAGCCGTGGCCTCAGCACGTGTGGGATGCCCAAGCCGTGGCCTCAGCACGTGTGGGATGCCCAAGCCGTGGCCTCAGCACGTGTGGGATGCCCAAGCCGTGGCCTCAGCACGTGTGGGATGCCCAAGCCGTGGCCTCAGCACGTGTGGGATGCCCAAGCCGTGGCCTCAGCACGTGTGGGATGCCCAAGCCGTGGCCTCAGCACGTGTTGGATGCCCAAGCCGTGGCCTCAGCACGTATGGGATGCCCAAGCCGTTGCCTTTTCCACTACCAGCTGTCACTTTACTCCTGAGCTCTAACATACAATTTGGTCTCCATTTCAGGAAGCCCCGGTTTGTATCTCCGTGGATCTGAGTGTGCGCGAGTCTCTTACGCAAACCCAAAAAGAAATCCAGCGCCAGTCCACCCTCCAGCTGATCCGTAAGGCGGTTCAGATCCCTGAGAATGAGTCCGAATTAGCAGAAACGTTCAATCTGATCCAGGAGCTGAACAGTTCTCGCCTGGTCCTATCTGATGTGAGTGACGGCACCGTCACCATAGAGCAGACCTCCTGGGCCAGCGTCTACGAGTCGCCGTCTGACCGCTGTCTGCTGTGTGGAACCCAGTTATTTAAGGGCGATAAGAAGTAAGTTGGTCTGTTGTTTTTGCATTATCCGTCCTCACAGCCTGCATTGTACATGAGGGTTTGTTCCTGAGATCAAACATTGAAGCCCTCACGGCAAACAGTGTTTGACTTCCAGAAAACCACCTATGCATTAAAGGGGTTGTCCCGCGGCAGCAAGTGGGTCTATACACTTCTGTATGGCCATAATAATGCACTTTGTAATATACATTGTGCATTAATTATGAGCCATACAGAAGTTATAAAAAGTTTTTCACTTACCTGCTCCGTTGCTGGCGTCCTCGTTCCCATGGAGCCGACTAATTTTCGCCCTCCGATGGCCAAATTAGCCGCGCTTGCGCAGTCCGGGTCTTCTTGCTGTCTTCAATGGGGCCGCTCGTGCAGAATGCCGGCTCCGTGTAGCTCCGCCCCGTCACGTGCCGATTCCAGCCAATCAGGAGGCTGGAATCGGCAATGGACCGCACAGAAGAGCTGCGGTCCACGGAGGCAGCAGACCCCGGCGGCCATCTTCAGCAGGTGAGTATGAAGACGCCGGACCGCCGGGATTCAGGTAAGCGCTGAGCGGTTTGTTTTTTTAACCCCTGCATCGGGGTTGTCTCGCGCCGAACGGGGGGGGGGGTTAAAAAAAAAAAAAACCCGTTTCGGCGCGGGACAACCCCTTTAACCCCATCCTGACCACATCATGTAAATATACGTTACGTGAACACGAAAGGTGTATAGAGCGGGCTCGGCAGCTGATTCTGCTCCGTACCCATTAACTATGAGCTGTTCCTGACAGCTGTCATCCGCCAGCAACCGCTATGATCGGAGTTAATTATTTAGCATGTTTGCGTAACCTCCACTCCATTCATTAGGATCCCCATTCTGAGGATTAGTGGGGGTCCAACCGCTAGTGGAACCTCATGGGGTCAGCCCATTATCCTCTACCCTTTTAAGGGGATTGTCTGGGCTTATTTTGACTGGTGACCTATTTTCTGGATAGGTCATCAGTAGTTGATGGACGGGGGTCGACTACTCAGGACCCCCACCTACCAGCTGATCGTCTGGTCTGCTGCCCAGTGCATCAGGCTGGACGTTGTCCTCAGCGGTCAGCACGGGATGTTACAGGAGCAGGAAGTGTATTAGCAGTGCGACTCTCCCATTGATGAGCGCCCGCACTTCCTTCCCTGACCACTGATGACAATGTCTGGTCTGCTGTATCGGATGATCAGCTGATGGACGGGGATCCCAAGCAACTGACCCCTGTTCATCAACTACTGCTATCCTATCCAGCGGGTAGTCATCAGTCCAAACGAGCGCAGACAGCCCCCTTTAATGAAATAATATTTGTGTATCCTCCGGACCAGGAAGCGTCACTGGTTGCTGACACTCCTCGCCTTTATACGGCAGCCCTGCGACTGTCACGCCATGTTCACACAGTTGAATGTTTGCTCGGATTCTGCACCCAACTCCACATTGGAACCCATGTAGTTCTGTATCCCGTTATACTCCCTGGGAATCCTCACTGTAGTTTATATGGTGCATACCCTGAGAAGCAAAGGCTCATGGGATTATGTATGTGGCATCATACCAGTTGGCAAAACAGCACATATTTTTAATAAGTCAATTATAACGTGGCTTCATGTAACCTAATTAGAGCAATACAGCTGGTTTGGGTGTCCGACAACCCCTTTAACTTACTGAGAACAATCACACTATACAAACGTTTTTGATGCTTTTTATTTTTTTGCCACATCCAAACGGCCCGAGGGACTGCACACTAAATGTCCAACGGCCCCCGAGGGACTGCACACTAAATGTCCAACGGCCCCCGAGGGACTGCACACTAAATGTCCAACGGCCCCCGAGGGACTGCACACTAAATGTCCAACGGCCCCTGAGGGACTGCACACTAAATGTCCAACGGCCCCTGAGGGACTGCACACTAAATGTCCAACGGCCCCCGAAGGACTGCACACTAAATGTCCAACGGCCCCCGAGGGACTGCACACTCAATCTCCAACGGCCCCCGAGGGACTGCACGCTAATTGTCCAACGGCCCCCGAGTGACTGCACGCTAATTGACCAACGGCCCCCGAGTGACTGCACGCTAATTGTCCAACGGCCCCCGAGTGACTGCACGCTAATTGTCCAACGGCCCCCGAGTGACTGCACGCTAATTGTCCAACGGCCCCCGAGTGACTGCACGCCAACTGTCCAACGACCCCCGAGTGACTGCACGCTAATTGTCCAACGGCCCCGAGTGACTGCGCTCTAATTGTCCAACGGCCCCCGAGTGACTGCACGCCAATTGTCCAACGGCCCCCGAGTGACTGCACACTAATTGTCCAATGGCCCCCGAGTGACTGCGCTCTAATTGTCCAATGGCCCCCGAGTGACTGCGCTCTAATTGTCCAACGGCCCCGAGTGACTGCGCTCTAATTGTCCAACGGCCCCCGAGTGACTGCACGCCAATTGTCCAACGGCCCCCGAGTGACTGCACACTAATTGTCCAACGGCCCCCGAGTGACTGCGCTCTAATTGTCCAACGGCCCCCGAGTGACTGCGCTCTAATTGTCCAACGGCCCCCGAGTGACTGCACGCCAATTGTCCAACGGCCCCCAAGTGACTGCACGCTAATTGTCCAACGGCCCCCGAGGGACCGCACGCCAATTGTCCAACGGCCCCCGAGTGACTGCACGCTAATTGTCCAACTCTCTCTTTCCATCTAGCAGCTCGGTGGCCGGCGCTCAGGACTGCTGGCTACTTACTGCTACCCACCTGCAGCTGGTGACGGCACAAGTGAAGGTGTGTCTGAACCCCCAGTGCCTGGCACTGCACAGCTTTAATGACATCTATACTGGTATGTATGACTTTAACCCCTCATTAGCTGCATGAGCTACTACTTACCTAACCGTGTTAGGCTGGGGTCAGGTTGGCCCTACACGTCTCAATAATATGTACTATTCACTTAGCTACACTACCTGATTGTGTCTCTTATATGTATCGGTGATTCAATATTGCTATGGAGTCCACATCGGAGTCACAGTCATCATCATGCGCATTACTACATGGTTTTGTATAGCAGCACCATGTTAATTGTAAGATCATAGAACAAGTTCACTGACGCAAAAATCTGCTGATTTAGATCTCAAGATTTAAAATCCTGATACAAAGTAGTTGCCTGCGAGTCACATTGAGACTGGGTCTAGGACCTACAGTTAGGGGGAGGTTGCTCTGGGGTCAGTATGTAGGGGAAGTCTGCTCTGGGGGCATTATGTCGGAGGAGCCTGCTCTGGGGTCCTTATGTAGGGGCAAGTCTGGTCCCAGGTCAGTATGTAGGGGATCTCTGCTCTGGGGTCTGTATGTGGAGGCAGCCTACTCTGGGTTTGGTATGTAGGGGGTGTCTGCTCTGGAGTGAGTAGGTAGGTGGGAGTCTGCTCTGGGGTCTCTATGTAGGGAAGTCTGTTCTAAGGACAGTATGTTGGGGGAGTTTGCTCTGTGGCCTACATTAAGTGAGAGTATGGCCTGGGGTACATATTTTCGGGAAGTTTGCTCCAATATTTGTATGTAGAGGAAGTCTGCTCTGGGGTTAGTACGTAGGGATACTCCTCCATGACTTGTATTCAGGGGGAGTCTGCCCCGGGATCTCCATTTAGGGGGAGTCTGCCCCGGGATCTCCATTTAGGGGGAGTCTGCCCCGGGATCTCCATTTAGGGGGAGTCTGCCCCGGGATCTCCATTTAGGGGGAGTCTGCCCCGGGATCTCCATTTAGGGGGAGTCTGCCCCGGGATCTTCATTTAGGGGGAGTCTGCCCCGGGATCGCCGTTTAGGGGTAGTCTGCTCCGGGGTTGGTAATAACGACTGATCTAGGGCCTGTAGGCTTGTAGGTTTGTGGGGTTTGGAGAATCCATGTTAGATTAGGGGATTTGATACGTGGATCCTATTCATTTAGGGGTATGATAAAGGGGGGCATGGGTACTATTTCGGATTCAATTATTGTAGGTTTAGGGTGTGTCCTGTATAATTGGGAAGGATATAAGACCAAACTTTCTTCCCCACATGCATGGCTATCACTTTATAAGTTCATTTTTGAAATCCCCCTGTGCTCCCCATCTCCAACATTGATAAGTATGTGGTTTAGTGTTACTGCCCCCCACACTGTCTGTAATCGGCTATTTCTGGTTCCTAATGTTCTTCTACCTTTTTCCTTTCTGATCTTCAGGACTCTTCAATGTGGGGAATAAACTTCTTGTTAGCCTTGATCTTCTTTTTTCTATCCGAACCCAAATAAAAGTAGGAGAAGACCCCAAAATATCCATCAGCGACATCTTGGAGTCAGTGCAGCAACAAGCGGGTAAGACTTAATACCTAAAAGTGCAGTCCTATTACTGTGATGTCGACAGCACAGAACGTCTTCAACTTGCATCAGTCTTCAACAGTCCCGGGGTGATCAGCTTTTTAACCCCTTAATTACACAATTACGTTCTTAACGTCCTATGCGTTCAGGTTTTGTATGGGTGCTTTTTGGAGCTGATCCCGCTGTCAGTTTTGACAGCAGCATTTAAATCCCCAGACCGATTTTTGCAGGGTCCAAACTGCCCTCCCGCGATGAGATCGCAAGGTGCCAACATGCCTGATTGCCTGTGGTGTGCCTGTCAGGTCACAGTATAACGTAATAACTATGGTCTTATATTATACTACAGGAGCCATCAAATGATCGCAACGTTTCGTCCCCTATGGACGCATTATGAGTCTCGTCAGAAAGAAAAATACATAGTTCTAGAATTATGCTTTTTTTGTTACCAAATGTAACAAAAAGCGATCAAAAAAAATCACATAAGTGCTAAAATGGTACCAGTAGAAACTACACGAGACCTCGGCACACAACTCGGCAGAAAGATACGTTATTTCTGTCAGAAGACGGCGGCAGAAAATAATTTTATGTTTTTCCAAAGATTTTTTATCTTTTAAAAGTAGTACAGCAAAAAAAAACAATATAAATTTTGCCTCCTCCCAATCGTACCGACCCACAGAGCAAAGTCATTGCGTTGTTTTTTCCCACAGTGTGCACGCCATAGAAACAAGACGCCCTTTCTCCCAAAGGCGGCGCAATTTTGTGTTTTTTTTCCATTTCACTCCCATTAGAAATTATTACCTTTTCTAGTACATTATATGGTACATCACATCGTCCTGTTGAAGAATACAGCTTGTACCACAAAAAAGCCAACCGCAGACGGCGACGCTGAGGAGGAAGGAAGTTGAGTTATAATTTTTTGAAAGTGTTGAGATAAAACGAAAATGAAAAAAGGGCCGTATCCTCAAGGAGTTAAAGGTTCTATTATTAAAGGGGTTTATTCACTAAAGACTGATCTGGAATATGATTTCTCCAGCAGGCTTTTGGGGTATTTTGTCGCTTCCAAATTGAGTATCGTGTGCACACATCGTCGCGCAGATTGAGACACGAGCTGATCAATCTCATATCCAAAATGGCTCTCTGCCCAGAAACAGCCAGACAGGACCTTTTATTGTACAGACACACAATGGGCGTGCAACAGGTTACATCAGTAACATATAGGATTCTCATTTGTCGGATCATATAGAATCCCCCACCTCTCTGCCCACCTCCTACTAGCCAGGATGTAACATGGACTCTGCCCTCTATGCAGGCAACCTTAAGCAGTTTCTGTGTATGTGGCAAGTCTTATCAACATGTGCTCAGGCTGAAGGAATTCCTTTGTTGTAGAAGTTTCAGCGTGGGGGGCAGGGCTGGAGATTCATCCATGAGCACAAGCAATATATATATATATATGACACTGTGATTTAACTCTTTCCTTATGCAGCAGAGTTCCACATTAGGTTGAAGTCATTACAATAGCAAAATACATTTGGGTTATATTAATCGATAGACATTTTATAAATAATCATCATGTCTATCACAATCCCCCCTTAAAATGTCTATCTTCTAATTCTTTTTCTAATTTTCACAGTCTTCTGCGCATGAGCCTATAACCGGAGCGCGTTGAAGGTTCGTTTTAGGGTCTTCAAGGGGGTGTAGGACTTGTCCACTCCTTCTGGGGATGCATCCAGCAAACTCATGGTGGGAGCGGCTTTTCCAGCATCAGTTTCACAGGTCTCTCTGACACAGGGGATAACACAGCAGACTAGAACAGAAAAGGTAGCCATCAGTTCACATACAACAGCGACGCCCGTCTGTGCCAGGATCCTTTACCACCCGCTCATCCATGGCGAGTGCTGGTCCCAAAAGTTAGCTCTTTTTAGTTAGTGCGGTCAGCTTCTTAATGGCAACTGCGTCTTTACCCGCGGGTCACGTGTCGTCTGAGATGTAGGTACAACAAGTCTCCCCTATCATCTTACAGACACTCCCCTTTTTAGCTAAAGTCATATCTGAGGTCACTCTATTTTAAAAAAAAGTCAATAGTCGAGGTAGGTCCTATTGGTCGACTAGTCCCTATAAGGCGTCTCTAGTATAATTTATAAACCACTGCTAATTATAATAAACATAATTAATCCAGTCAACGTTTATTTACCATAATGATCAGGAAAATGGACTCGAATCTAGTTTTAACTTGGTCTCTAATTTTTAAAACTTGTCAGGTACCCCCCTTGGCTATCCTATGACGTCAATGTACACGTGTAGATCAAAGCTACCACCAGGGGTCTCTCTTCTCGCTCTAGCATAATGTTACAATACTAGTAGCGTGCACAGGTACGCACGGCGTGGGACTCCCTAATCTTCACCCACACCAGTGTCCCTCCTGGAGATAGTCCTAATGGTGAACACGTCCAGGTCGCCTCACCCTTGCGTCAGGGTTTTCCCACTGCCCGTAAGTCCCTACTCCTAGGAGGGGGGGATCCCTACCTCACCTCAGAGGGAGGCCATGGATTCCCTGGGCTCATTTCCGGCCATCCATACCCTCTATCTGTACAAGTTAACACCCCACAGGGTGTGCCCTCGCCGGAACCTAAGGTCTTCTGCACTATCCCTTGGCAAATGGGAATTCCACTGACAATCCATCTTAGGAGATCGGGGCAGGCACAGTACTAGTACATTTCTCCTTTTCTTTGGTAGCGTATGTGGTTGGCATTATCGGAACCGGCTCTTCATCTTTTTCAAACAAGGGAAACGTTGGTGTCTGACAGGATGTGGAGGAGCATAAGGGCTTTACTAAGGCACACTCCCCTGTCCAATTACCCTCCAGGCGGGTCCTCTACCTCATGTCTCCACAAAGCCAGTAAACGTCTCCTAAGGACTGGACCTGATTCTGCATCTATTCCCCTCCTATCATACTGTAGGAGGAGCAATACCCGTTGGTGAGTTCCCCAAAAATCTCCCTCCACCCTGCCTATTTGCCCGGCAGGTGTAGTTTCCAGGGTAGTCAGTAATACTCTCTCCGGTGCAAACACTTAAGTAGTTATAGAGTATTCCTTCTTCCATTTCTCACGGACAGTGAAATTAGCGGAAATGTTCGTGAAGAGACTAATAAACCACTCTTCAGCATCTACAGGGAGATTTAGGGGGACCATCCCCGAGTGTAGTCGGGCACTACCGCACACGCAACAGTTAGACTTGTTGCTCCTGTTAGCATTGTACCTCATCAACTCCAACCAGAGATTCTGGTCAGAGTAGCCAGTCGCTACTGTCAAGGTGTCCTCAAAGGTAGGGTCGGCTATAATCATCATGTTCGTCAAGGTCTTTATCTTACGGCGGAGGGGGTTAATTATGGGCACGGGACTAAGTGAAGGCTTCCATTCGGCTGCATCTACCATATCCCTTATTTTAAACTTCCCTAAGGGATCTGTCCTCCCGTACCGGTATGTCCCCAGACTATAAGTCTCCCCGTCCCCCGGGCTTGGATCTCCCATGGTTAATGTAAAAACCGCATTAAAACCAAGCAACATACTAAGTTCAGCCTTCCAATACCTGCTGTCCTTATTATTCTCAAGGAGGGTTATACGACTAATTAGGGATTTCCCGCTCTTATTTTTCTTATTTAAGGCACTTCGCGGTTTATAGGACTAGTCTGTTCCTGCGTTACATCCCACTAATCCCCAATTACGGCAGTCTTCTCCCCAGACGTTATCAGTGGCGCAAACATATTGTATTCCCCGGGTATATAAGTCATATAACCAGCCGGACTGGGCTAAATCTGGCCTGCGGTGGGATCTTGCGCCTAGACACGGGACCACAGTACAATAGTCGAAGGAATATGCGGCTACTTGAGCATTGGACGAGTTATACTAGAAGGTAACCATACCCCCATATTCTTCCGACTAAGGATTCCAGTTGCCACCCTCCTCTCTTACTAGCCCTAACCAGAGTAATGTCTTTGGCACAACTTAAGACTGGTCTCCCGGATCTGAAGCTTTCTTACAGTATGAAGCATGGATCCATGTAAGTCTTTCGGCTAGTTTCACAGCTGTGGCAGTAGTCAGAAGCACCTGGTAGGGGCCATCAAATCTGGGCTCAGGAGGGTGCTTCCTGAGGAACTTCTTGACGCACACCCAATCCCCAGGCTGCAAGATATGTGTCCCAGTGTCTGCCTCTGAGTCTGGAAGAGAACACCTGTGCATAGGCTTTGGTTAGTTCTTTAACAACGGAAATCACATACTCAGTCAACACATCAGATTGTAATTGTAACCACTGAGGATAGTAACGACCTAGCCTTGGGGCTAGCCCAAACAATCTCGTAGGGAGATAATGTATAATCCCCCCTGGGTTCATATCTAACACTGTATAAGGCTATTGGATGACAGTCTTTCCAAAGTGGCGTCATTTTTAAGTATCTTACTTTTAGCGTGCCACTACGTCTCTCCACCTTTCCACTACACTAAAGATGGTAGAGTGTGTGAAAGGCCTGGGATACACCCAGAGCAGACATGACATGTTACATTCACCTGCGAAGTTTATACCTCTGTCTGACTCTGAATCACTTCTGGTACCCCATATTCACAGTTTACCTCGTTCATGAGCTTCTTTGCGGTTACCTACTTTGCCTTGGTAACAGGGTCAGCCTCCAACCTACAAAGACATCAACAACAACAAGCACGTATTCATACTTCCCAACAAGTGGGAGCTGAACGTAGTCAATTTGCAATCCCTGAAATGGGTAGAGTGGTCCCGGCAAGTGTGATGTGGCAAATTTACTTCTGCCCTGACTCACCTATGGCATAGATCATGCTAAACCGGACAAATGATGCAGCAGCTACAGAGAATCTAGAAGTCGCCCAACCTCTTTCAAGCGTCGTCGTCAGTGCTGCTTTACTAGGTGGGTCTTTCCGTCCATCAGCTGGGCCATCATGGGATACAGGAACTGTGGTGGGCAAGTGCTGTTGACTGTTCACCACACGCTGTCCTGTTTCTGCTGCTCCCATATTAGTCCATTTATTCTTTTCTTCCTTGCTGGCTTGTAACTGTAAAAGTCTTTAGCATATCAAAGTCCAAATTTTTGTCAATGTCCAAAGTTTTTTACCACTGACTCATGCTGTCAGTATCTTTCTTCTTTCTTCCACGGCTTGAGGGCCGCTGCCTTTGCTGCGCTGTCAGCGAGGGTGTCGTCTCTCGCCTCTCCAGTGTAGGACTCGGTGCGAACTCTCAACTTTGTCAGGTAGAAGTAGGGCCTCCATGCGACTCTGCACCGCTGCACCATACTCAATTGGTTGTCCTGCTAAGGTAAAAAAACTGTCTGGCCTTCCATATTGGGCCGTAATCATGAGCTGTGCCAAATGCATACCAGGAGTCAGTGTAAAGGATTGCCGGTCTTACCTCTCGCCACTCTACACGCCTCAGTGAGGGCCTCCAATTCCGCTTATTGTACTGTGACATGCGGAGGCAGAGCTTCTGCTTCTAGGACATCTTGTTGTGTGACCACTGCATATCCGATGTGGAGTCATCAGTCCTCACCCTGATACCATCTGCAAAAAGCTCAACATATGCATTATCAACAGAGGTTCTGATAACTGTTTGCATACCTGCAGTTTCTTACTGAATTAGTACTAAATAATCGTGCTGATGTTCTATTTCACATGGCTCGGAACCTTGTTATCTTATTCCATTTATTTATTTATTTTTTTTCAAACCCAATAGCTGATCTACAACACCTAGATCATCTATGACCCAGATCACCTATGCCTCCCCCCTTTTGAACCGCAATACTCAATGGAAAAAGAGTCATTGCGTTCAAACTAGTAAACCAAGAGGCACAAAAACAAGCACTTTGTAGGTCAAGGTGACATTGTATGCAGCGAAGTCTGAGCGAAAATCTCCTTACAAAAAATTTTCTTTTTTCCTTTCAGGTTGCAGTTAGCATTTTTTAACACAAGGGGGCGCCACACGATTCAAATTTTACGTCACCCAGTGTAATAGTATTTCAGGGTATGGCCAGCGTTTAGCTTTTACTCTCCTGTCAGAATATAATTATAGCTTCAGTGTAGACTGACACTAGAATATACAAAAGACTTAAAGAAAAACTAAAAAATACGGATGAATTAACATCCTACTCTGGGCAATTCAGTCCCTCTTTCTTCACATAAAAAGTAAAATTACTTCACCAAATTGCATGAAAAAGTTTGCTGGGTGACTATAGGGAAATTATTTCATCTGTAGGAGCCTTCTGTAACATCATCGGTCTGAGTATGCATTGGAGAAGCGGGCAGTGGAAAACAGAGCCCCTGGGAACATGAGAGAGCGTCCCCTGTCATGTATTCCTGGTCTCTGCCCCCCATGCATCAACTCCAATCTTCCATGCACTATAAACCAGCTTAGTCATCTACTATGTCCCAAGCTGCATCTCCACAAAGGTTTGTTTCCCTGAACTTATCACACATCCAAAGTGGCCACATCTTGGAGTGTAACAAAGTCTGGTCAAACAAAACCTTACTTCAGACAATCATGATGTTAGCACTGGATACAGTGGCATTGGGGAATATAGGCCTCCCAAATGCAGCAAAATGGCCGCCAGAGGCAGAAAGGGGCGGGGCTACAAATCTCCCAAGTGAGGCAAAATGGCTGCTGAGTAGCAGCACGTCCAGGTGAGGCAAGATGGCCGCTGGAGGAGGAAGGGGCGGGGCCAGGTCCTGTCCCGGATGGGGAGGGACCGGAAGTAACATCACACACCCTGAAAGTGAGCACATGGGGGGGGGGGGGGAGTAACTTCAGGGTGGGGGCAGGCCTCACTACATTTACTGCAGAGTCACACTATGTTGGATTGTAAACATTGCAAGCCAGCCGCCATTACAGGGAGGGGCTGCAGTAAACACAAAGACATTACATTGTTCATTAGCAATACACATACCCCCCTACATGCTTTCCCCTCTTCAATCTCTTAACTACGTTATACCTTCTCCTAGCAATCTAAAAACACCTTTCTTTCTGCTAGGCTTCCTGCTCATCTTCTGAAAACTTTCTACAGCCTATCTTATCTGTCCATGACCTAACATTTCTTTCTGCAACTTTTCCTGGTCCTTTCCCATTGTTCAGTAACCAAATCACAAGCTCTATGACCTTTGTCCTTGCTCACTTTGCTCAACTCTATGCTACCTGCTTATTCTATTCTATTCAAAGTTTCTATTCATTCTATTTGAAGACACAGTAGTGTTTCTCTTGTAAAATCTGCTTTCTTCAAATCCTTCCCATATAACCCCTCTTTCCCACTCAGAAAAGACAAAGGAAACAGAAAGGGTTAATTGAAAAAGCTTTCAGTTCACTCTCTTACCAGCACCCCTCCCCCAATAATCAACACTGCACATTGTTTCTATAATAGCAGACAGACGGGATTACTGGAGAATACCCACAACGGCTCAAGGTATATATATATCTCATCCACCTTTATATCAACCCAAGGTCTACTAGCAATCCCGAAGAGCACTTCCTGTACACGTCCTAGACAGGACATTTAGCTATACACAGAGACTGACGATTATTTTCAATGACCAAAACCTCAATAATATTCTGGAGAAATCAGCCGTCACACCACGGCTATATTCACCCGTAAATACCTTTCCACATATGAGAACATAACACGCTCAATCATATGGTAAGTATACGTATCATAAATCTTCCTAACCTCACACTAGTTTTACCTAGGAGCACGTGTCACTGGCGTGTTCCCTCAGACTTAAACAGCCGAGTCCGCCCTCCCGACACATTAACCCTCACAGAATTTATCTCTTGGTCTTGTATACACAATTTTTAACCGTCTCAGACATAATATACACAGCGTACAAAATACCCCTAGACAGGTAACGTGGTGGTTTTACCGAGTGGACAGAACTGTCTTTCAGTGAAGGTCCAGTCTGGATCAGATATAGGCAGATTTAGCAGTCAGAACCCAGATCACATCGGTAGATTTACATAAAGCAATCTTACCGTGTTCTGTAGATTTTCGGGCCCCTGAGTTCTGCGTGCCATCTGCCGATCTCCATACGTTCCAGGCTGTAACCTCACAGATCCACTCGCTCACCCAGGAACGACACTGATCTGGAATATGATTTCTCCAGCAGGCTTTTGGGGTATTTTGTCGCTTCCAAATTGAGTATCGTGTGCACACATCGTCGCGCAGATTGAGACACGAGCTGATCAATCTCATATCCAAAATGGCTCTCTGCCCAGAAACAGCCAGACAGGACCTTTTATTGTACAGACACACAATGGGCGTGCAACAGGTTACATCAGTAACATATAGGATTCTCATTTGTCGGATCATATAGAATCCCCCACCTCTCTGCCCACCTCCTATTAGCCAGGATGTAACATGGACTCTGCCCTCTATGCAGGCAACCTTAAGCAGTTTCTGTGTATGTGGCAAGTCTTATCAACATGTGCTCAGGCTGAAGGAATTCCTTTGTTGTAGAAGTTTTAGCGTGGGGGGCAGGGCTGGAGATTCATCCATGAGCACAAGCAATATATATATATATATGACACTGTGATTTAACTCTTTCCTTATGCAGCAGAGTTCCACATTAGGTTGAAGTCATTACAATAGCAAAATACATTTGGGTTATATTAATCGATAGACATTTTATAAATAATCATCATGTCTATCACAAAGACATGTATCCATAGATAGATAAATATTAGAGATGAGCGAGCCCCCAAATGCTCGGGTCCGCGTTATTCGAGTCGAGCTTTTCGTAAAATTCGAGAGCTCTACTCGAGTAACGAACCCCATTGACCACAATGGGGGACTCGAGCATTTTTGTATGTGGGACGCCGGGTCACGAGCTTTTGTTTTGTTTCTCTCCCTCTCCTCTCCCTCCTCCCCCCCCCCCTTCCCCTTCCTTCCAGACCAAAAATTTTCAAATGGCGCGTGCTGCGTCACAGCGGGGAGGAGCCAAAAACTGGGGCGGGGTCTAACACGGCTTGATGGTCGTTTGAGTAACGAGCACCATCGAGTACGCTAATACTCGGACGAGCATCAAGCTTGGCAGAGTATGTTCGCTCAACTCTAATAAATATCTGATTGATGGGAAACCTGAGACGGATGCATCCCAGATGGCCCCTTGTGAGTGGAGCAGCATTGTGCGGGCGCACTGTTACTGCCTTCACATGGGGTATGTAGGCCTCCCTCACACAAGCGCTTTTTTCCGCGATTCACGCGGCATTTTTAGCGCCGCGCTAATCCCGGTATAACGCTCTCATTGTTTCCAATGGAGCCTCTCAGACAGCTGCTACTTCATGCCTCCGTTTTCAAACAGAGTCAATTCTATTTTTGATGTTTAGCGCACCTCATCCCTGACAAGGGAGCTGCGGCCGAAAGTGAAGGTAAAGCCGCGGCGCTTTGCCAAACGCCTGTGTGAGGGAGGCCTTAGGCTGCAATTTTTGGGGATGGATCAGACACTTCTCTCCATCCTGCGGTAAAAAACCCTTTTTTTTTATATTCAATATTTTTTTATTTGGTTTTCATCACTTTTATTTAAAAAAAAGAAAAGTCTGTCTGGTGTGTCCAGCGTGTATATAGTGTGTGTAATATAGAGATATAGATCGTCCTGAGTGAGCAGCGCGAGAAGTACTCCATCCCTTCTGATCATCTCTCTGTCCCTTTGAGGACGGTCAGTTGTACTGTCAGTGAGCGCCGTCCCCCCTACAGCGACTACGCCCCCCATCCCCCAACATGTGCAACAACTTTATATCACAATGTAATGTAGAAATACAATAGCAAACATTATAAGCCATCACCCAGATCCATTCAGACACGCCGCAGGATTATGTCAGGGGTCTCTCCTGTGACCGGGGTATACCCTACATACCGTTCCCTTATACACTTCGTTTACCCAATGTGCAAGTTCAGTTGTGCCAAATGCATCGACCGTGTGGACCATCTCTTACTGTATTTGTGTCCTGCTTCATGTTTACGGTATATCCCCTTTTCCCATGGTAAGAGTCGGTTGACTTTATCCTTAAAGGGGTTGTCTCGCGCCGAAACGTTTTTTTTTTTTTATTCAATAGGCCCCCCCGTTCAGCGCGAGACAAACCCAAGGGATGGGTTAAAAAAAAAAAGTTTATTACTTACCCAAATCCCCGCGCTGCGGCGACTTCTTCCTTCCTTTACCAAGATGGCCGCCAGGATCTTCACCCACGATGCACCGCGGGTCTTCTCCCATGGTGCACCGTGGGCTCTGTGCGGTCCATTGCCGATTCCAGCCTCCTGATTGGCTGGAATCGGCACACGTGACGGGGCGGAGCTACGAGGACCAGCTCTCTGGCACGAGCGGCCCCATTCACCAGGGAGAAGACCGGACTGCGCAAGCGCGTCTAAAAACGCCAGAAGACAGCGAATTTAGACGGATCCATGGCGACGGGGACGCTAGCAACGGAGCAGGTAAGTGAATAACTTCTGTATGGATCATAATTAATGCACGATGTATATTACAAAGTGCATTAATATGGCCATACAGAAGTGCTGAACCCCACTTGATTTCACGAGACCACCCCTTTAAATTCCCCCAGTCGGGGGAGACTCATCCACCCAACGCTGTGCTAGCAATTTTTGTCAAAATATTAGTGAACCCTATCCTTATATATCTATTGGGGACATCACCTCTCCTGTTCTGCATCTCCTCCTGCCCTCCCAGTGGCCCGCAGTTACATCACAGCTTGGGAGACCCCTGTGACATGGGCTGTATAGTCACCGCTACACTCTAAGGGGACTTCTGCTAAACACTATATTACATGTTTACCTGCAGAACTCAGAACTAAAACTTGCAAAATTTACCTCCTGTTCTCCTTTCCCCATAGAGAAGGCCCTGAGCTCAGAAGAGTTGCTGATGGTGCAGGAGCTGCTGAGCTGCGGTTACTGGGCCTTCGAGTGTCTCACGATTCGGGATTACAATGATATGATCTGCGGTGTATGCGGAGTGGCACCGAAAGTGGAAATTGCACAGAGAAATGTAGAGAATACATTGACACTGACCAATATTGAGGTAATATGCTTGTCTTGGGACTACTCCTTTAAGGGGTTGTCCAAGACTGTTATATTGATGATCTAGCCTCAGCATAGGCCATCAATAGTTGATTGTTGGGGGTCTGCCGCTTGGGATTTGCACTGATCGCTGGTCCACTGCTACTGTCCTTATTGCATCGGGCCAGGTTGGTACTGTAGGCACAGTTCCCAATGAATTCAATGCAATACCAACCTAGGCTGCTGCAATGTTGGCAGCGCTGTCTGCACTGACAGCTGGCCTGGCAATCAGCTGATCGGTGGACATCCCAAGCAGCAGATCCCCACCGATCAACTAATGATGAGCTATCCTAAGGATGGGTCATCAATAGTAAGAGTCTCGGACATCCCCTTTAAGTATAAATGATTAGGTCATTATAAGGCTCTGCGATCTATATACTGCAGTCAATCGGGAATGTTCAGTCACTTTTCTCGCTTTGCCACAGTTTACCTGGCCGGAGTTTTTAACAACTAATGAGGTGAGCATGGAAGACTTCTGGTCCACGCTGGAGAATGAAGTATTGGAACAAGCTGCCTTTCCCTCCAGTATCCCTATCACAAAGTTTGATGCCTCCATCATCTCCCCATTCTTCCCTCCTCTCATGAGAGGAGCCGTGGTAGTAAACAGCGAGAGCTACAAGAATCTGGAAATACAGAAGGTTGTAGGTGAGTATATAGTATATACTGCCATGTGGTGATCATTGGGAACACCTGATCACTACTGTCTATGTAATTGTGCATTAGAGGAGACTCTACATTGATTGGCCACTTTATTAGAGACCCCTGCCCTTGATTGGCACTACCCTGTATTAGATCTGTGACCTCCATCCCTGGAGTGCAACATACGAGCTGAACAACATCCAGGGAAAGGGGGCTTCCTGGGGATGGAAATGGCTTTTTACTGAAAGGGGTCAGAGATGGATGACGAGAGTCGTTGTGACGAATAGGCAGGTCACAGTCAAGGAAATACAACACGGCTGCTCCAAGTAACGTGTCCGAAGGCACAACTCATCATTAGCGCGGATGGGTAGAGCAGCAGGCGACCAGCTCCAGCACCGTTGTGAGAGACAGAAAGACGAGACTTCATGGGGCAAAAGAGCGCAAAACTTGTATCACTGAGCAGCAGAAAAACATCTCCTGGTCCGATGGATCCGGATTTCTGTTGCCCCGTACTGATGGGAGGTCAGAATTTGGCACAAGCAGCATGAATCGCTGACCCCTTCCTGTCAGAGCATGTCAGCACCCTGTCCGCAGGGGCCGATATTCCTGCTCAACGAGTGGGATCTTCGCTACAATGAATCTCTGCAGTTCTGAAGGCAAAGGAGGTCTAACGCTACTAGATGGGGGTCTTTAATAAAGTAGCCATTCAGTGTATACAAAAAAAAGATGACTTATTGTGTTATACCTTCAGGAAGACTCCGCTGTAATTCCATGTACTTAGCTCTTACCGCAGAGGATAGTGTCCTTATAGAACATTTTTAATGGGGGGCTCTTACCTCTACGGACTTAGGCTATTGGACATGGAGGTCTTTTCTGCACAGGAGATTAGTAATAGTCTGTTTGGGCTTGCAGGTAATGGCAGCGCTCTTGGAAGACTTCTTCATGATGGGACCCTGAAGCTGGATAATTTAAACAAGCTCAGCACTGAAGAGCTGCAAAGGATGTTGTCGCTTTGTGGGATTCCTTGGGATGGCACAAGTACAAAGGTGAAGCCCATGTTCCTGTCTCCGTAGTAATGTCATATCTCCCTTACACACAATACAGATCTTCAATGCCGGTGAATAATACAACACTTAGGCCTCATGTCCACGGGGAAAATCAGGCCCGCCGCGGATTCTCCATGGAGAATCCGTAGCGGGTCCCTCCTGCCCCGCGGACATGAGGCATTAAAATAAGAATAAACTCACCTGCTGCGGACGGTGCGGGTCTTCCCTTCTTCGTGGCCGGATCTTCTTTCTTCGGCCCGGCAAATGTGCTCGGCACGCTGGCTGCGTGCCGCGCGCATGTGCCGGGCATATCCGCCAGGCCGAAGAAAGGAGATCCTGCTGCGAAGGAAGGAAGACCTGCATCGCCCGGAGCAGGTGAGTTTAATTCAGGCGCGGGTCTCCCGCGGATCCGGACGGCTTCCATAGGCTTCAATAGAAGCCTGCGTGAGCCGTCCCCGCGGAAGACCCGCACCTAAATGGAGCATGTCCATTTTTTTTCATGCTCCAGAAATGTTTTAATTCACTTTTATTGACCATCTGCGGGCATTTATCTACCCGCGGGTGGTCAATGCATCCCTATGGGGTGCGGATCCGCATGCGGGTGATCCGCTGCGGATTTTAATTGTTCTTTTCCCCGTGGACATGAGGCCTTAGAATACTTCTAAATACAAAGTCGTTTGCAAAGAATTGAATTAAAGTTCATCTTTCATTTTTATATTTGCTTTCATTCCTGCTTGTTTTAATGAATGCAATGCAGTTTTTCTACTTTTGCCAGATTGGTTTAGTGACCTTAGTGATTTGACAGTTCAGTAAGCTATGGAACATCCAAGCAATATGCAATAGCGTTAACAAGTAGGGTGGGAATCCCCTTTTAAAAATGGACATTCCTTATATGACATATTGGTTGGTTGATGGTACCAGACTATATACACAGTTGAGGCCATTATTATGGCCACCTCCTACTTTCGGCAGCGTGCAGCCCATGAAGGAAGTGACGTGACGTGGGCTGGTTTGGTGTGTATGTAAGATGTCCTACAGGCTGTCTGCTCACATATCACTCGTTGTCATGGGTGAAAGGAGCAATATATGTAGATATATATTAGAGCTGCCAAAAGGGATGATTATTGGCTTTCGGGCTGGGGTGATGGTATTTCTCAGGCAGCGCAGTTTGTGAGCTGCTCAATTGCTGCTGTAGTGAAAGTGTATAACGAGTGGACAAATGGCGCCATTGGGAATAACCAATGTGGAAACTGCGGAGATGAACGACTGCTACGGAGGTGTGTAAGGGACGAGCGATACAATGCAGAAGGTCACTGCACCTCCGCTAACAAAGGGGCATCGGAAGAAGAGGCTTCAGTTTGCACGGCAGTATCAGATTTGGACCACCGCTGATTGGCAGAGGGTGGCCTTCTCCGATCAGTCACCTTTTCTGCTTCATTGAACAGATGGATGTTGTTGTGTCGGGTGGGAAAAAAATCAGAGAACAAACACCTTGCAGCCATTGCTGGGTGAGCACAAGCCGGTGGCGGCAGCGTTATGGGCTGGGCGTTCCCTGGGTCGCTCATCCATGTGGAAGGCGCTCCGAGCCGAATCCTTGCAGATCACATACGCCCATACATGCGGTTTGTCTTTTGTGAGGCAGATGGGATCTTCCACCAAGACAATGCAGCGTGTCACATGGCTAGAAATGTCCGATAGCAGTTGGAAAAGCATGACTAAGACTTCCCAGTACTTCCCTGGCCCCCTAATTCCCAAGACTTGAACCCAATTGAGCATCTGTGGGACCACCTTGATCGTTGTGCTCACTCTATGTACCCTGCCCAGCATGGCTGCCGATACCGGAGACCACCTACCAGCACCTCTATTAAGTCATTCCTGTTTAACATCTAAAATGCCAACCAAACGCACGCGGGCGCAGAGCTGACCGCACATGATTAACCTCCTGGAACAGTAAGGCCTCATGTCCACGGGCAAATTAGGATTTTAAATCCGCAGCGTTTCTCCCGCACGCGGATCCGCACCCCATAGGGATGCATTAGACACCCGCAGGTAGTTAAATACCTGCGGATGTCATTTTTCCCGTCAGGCGCAGATCCGCGTGCAGGAAAAAATCCGGACATGCTCCATGTAGGTGCGGGTCTCCCACGGGGACGGCTCCCGCAAGCTTCTATGGAAGCCGTCCGGATCCGCAGGAGACCCGCGCCTGAATTAAACTCACCTGCTCCGGGCGATGCGTGTCTTCCTTCCTTCGCGGCCGGAAACTTCTTTCTTCGGCCCGGCGCATGCGCGCGGCACACATCCGGCGTGCCGAGCACATCCTCCGGGCCGAAGAAAGAAGATCCGGCCGCGAAGAAGGGAAGATCCGTATCGTCCGGAGCAGGTGAGTTTATTCTTATTTTTAGGCCCCATGTCTGCGGGGCAGGAGGGACCCGCTACGGATTCTCCATGGAAAATCCGCTGCGGGCCTGATTTTCCCCATGGACAGGAGGCCTAAGTGATTCACTCAAGGTTTATTAAATAATCATTTAATATCCATAAATCCGCCAAAAGAGGACCAGTGAATACAGTAAAGAGACCCTAAACATGGCTACCAAATGGCTACACATAGGATAGAACATGGAGTCCTATCCATTTCACCAACATCCCCAATTCTTTTGGCTGCTGACCGGTCGGCACATGGCGGTTACTATGGATGTGATTTGGTGGTCATGGTAATGTGACTCAGCTCTGTATATATGGTATACTGATGGTATATATTTTTTGCTCTATAGGATAACATGTCTTACTCCATCCTGGCTCTCTCTGAGTTTGTGCAGAACGGTACGCAGACTAAACAACCTCCTGCTCAATTAACTGGAGGGAAGCTCTACAAGGTCTGCCCACATCAGGTAAGACCGTATTAAAGGGCTTGTTCAGTTGTAAGTTACTGATGGCCTACCTATCCTCAGCTGAAGTCAGTGGGGGTTTGCTGCATGGGACCCCCTCTGATCAGCTGTATATTGGGCTCATGCACAGAGCTGTCTGCTTCCTGCAGTGACCCCGGCTTGGTATTATATAACTTGTAATACTAAACCTGGCCACTAGAGTGAATGGAGCTTCGTTTAACAGCGTGGCGGTTGAAGCGGCGGTCATAAGTCCCGTGGATTTCCAAAACCTGTCATTCAAACAATGATAAAGGGGTATAATCCTGCAAGACCCCTTTAACATTTCTAGTCTACTTTGTAGAAGTCACAATCCTTAACTTGTCCTGTGCTCTGTGGTAGCGGATGCCATTATAAATATCCGATTATTACATCTCTACTTCCTTTAGGTGGTTTGCGGATCCAAATACATTGTGCGTGGAGAAAGCCCCCGGGACCACGTGGATCTTTTGGCCTCGTCACGGCACTGGCCTCCGGTCTATGTGGTAGATATGGCAACTCAGGTGGCTCTCTGTGCCGATCTCTGTCATCCAGATCTGACAAAACAGATATGGGGGAAGAACCAAGGATGTTTCTCAGACCCATCAGAGTCACCAAAGGTAAGTGGCCACCTAAAGCAATAACCGTCCCAGCATGTGGGAATGTGTCTTTCTACACTGAATGGCCACTTTATTAGAGCGCGTTGGACTCCTTCGACCTCCAGAGCTGCAGCAATTCATCGTGGTATAGATCCCATTACTGTTTGCAGGAATATCGGCCCCTGCGGACAACAAGCCTCTGATAGTTGCCAAAATTAGATGGAGGACCTGCCATGTTCTGACCAGCTGACAGAAATCAGTGGGAACGCCACGCTGCTAATCCGTATACGTGTGATAGATGGCTAAAACGTGGTGTGAACAGCCCTTCGGACATCAATGGTGCTGGAGCCGGTCATCTGCTGTTGTAGATGACACATTAGCTGGAGCACCACTTTCGCATTTGACTGCGGTTTCCTAGACTGTGCACGGGGTCTTGGTCAGATCGATTCTTGACATCCTCCTCTGATCCCTTTTACTGGATGTCTTTCCTCCATCATACTATTCTCAGTATTCTCTCCACATCGTTACATGATAAAACCCCACAAGATTGTCGTGAAATCCTGGCCTGACTAGTCCAGCAACGTGGATTCACAAACTTGTAATGTGATGTTATGCTGCACTAATTTCCATGCTGGGAGAGGACTGATGGCTCTAATAAAGTGGCCATTCTGGGTATAAATACATCAGCATGTAAAGCTTTTTCTTGTACGGTGATGTTTTGCAACTTTAAAGGGATTGTCTCGCGGCAGCAAGTGGGTCTATACACTTCTGTATGACCATATTAATGCACTTTGTAATATACATCGTGCATTAAATATGAGCCATACAGAAGTTATTCACTTACCCCTCCGGTGCTGGCGTCCCCGTCTCCATGGTTCCGTCTAATTTCAGTGTCTAATCGCCCGATTAGACGCGCTTGCGCAGAAGGGTCTTCTCCCTTCTGGTCGGTCCGGGCACGAGCGGCGTTCTGCCTCCGCCCCTTCTACGCGTCATCGCGTAGCTCCGCCCCGTCACGTGTGCCGATTCCAGCCAATCAGGAGGCTGGAATCGGCAATGGACCACACAGAGCCCACAGTGCACCATGGGAGAAGACCCGCGGTGCACCATGGGAGAAAACCGCAGTGCATCCCTGGGAAAGGACCGGCGGCCATCTTTAAAGATGAACTTTTATAAGTTCATGAAACGCTGGAATGGTGAGTATAAACCATTTTTAAAAACTCTTTAAACGTGTAAATTGTAATGTTTGCTTTAGAAGGGGGACTGGGCAAAACAAAAATTTTCACTTTTGCCTCAGGACAACCCCTTTAACTGTTTTAATTCCTGATGGTTTTCAAAATCTCTGCTTGCTGTTACTGAATGTAACCGTTGATCGGTTGCTTCCAGAGGTTTGTAAGTCGGTCCTGGTCACATGATTCGGGTTCCGGGCTTGATACAAATGAGATCTCTTATAACTGTACTGTAACAAGACCAGCACCTCTGTGACCTGCCGGGACCAGGACAGACTCGTAGCCTCTGGAAGGAACGAATGCTGTGCTTGAAGGCAAGCCTTCAAGTAGAGATCTTAAAAAAAGTTGAAAAATCGATATTTAGGACAAGTAACAAAGTTGCTGTTTATGCTGTCCCAAAAATGCCCCTTGTCTGCGGTGTAACATGTGATACGTTGTTCCCTTTTGCCCTAGTATGTGTCTTGCCCAGAACTCTTAGACAGACATTACAACGTAGACATGATGGGCAACGAACCTTCGATTCTACATCCCGTCACCAAGTCGGAGTCCCGAAGAATCGTTCACGCAGTGGCAGAGCAGAATGGAGCCAGCGACCCAACCGCTCGCCACCATTCCCTTTCATTGTGCCGGGAGATGGAGCCCTACAGCGCCATCATCACAGCCATTGGAGATAGCAAAACCAGTAACATCCGCCACCACCCCATTAACTTTGACAACGTCACACACTATTACCTCTACAATAGGCTCATCGACTTCCTGACCAGCCGGGAGATTGTGAACCGCCAAATTCATGACATTGTCCAGAGCTGCCAGCCTGGGGAGGTGGTGATCAGAGACGCTCTGTACCGACTCGGCGTTGCACAAATTAAAACTGAACTAGGAGACGGCGTCCCGGAAGAAGACGTATTGTTGGAACAGCCAAGTTCTGCGTGATCCGGCCCAAAATCTAGTATTGAGCATTACAGATTCTGTATGTTTCTGGACTTACGATGGCGACAATCAGCTTCCCGGAAAACGTCTTGTTCAAGTGACTGGGAAATTTTGAAAACTGCCGTGAATGGTGGGAAACGAAAAAAGCACTTTGAGGATGGTTTATGTGGTGACGACCTAGGGGGTTGATCTGGGTGGCAGATGTTATCTTCTAGCCAGACCAGCTTTGCTTGGCATTTAAAGGGTTGTTCAGTTGGAAACTAATGATGATCTATCCTTGGGGTAGTCTATCAATAATAAGTCTGGGGTGGGTGTCTTCCACCCAAGGATCAGCTGTTCTCTGGGCCAATGCACTCCTGCCCTGAACTGAGTTCTGCAGGAAGCAACTATCTCCATTCTCAGTGTTGTGACCTGACTTGGTATTACAGGCCAAGATTTCTTTAGTTTTCAATGCAAACCTAGCCTGCAGTACCACGTCTGACCACTACAGTGTGAACAGAGCTGTCTGCTTCCTGCAGAAATCAGCTAAGTCCATGAGTGCCGCAGCTCAATAGACAATTGATCTCTAGGATGCATAGGATAGGCCATCAGTCGTCTATAACTGGATAACCCCTTTTAAAGGGGTTTTAAGAGAGTAGCAAAACATAGCGGCTTTCTTCCAGGAGGGGAGCCACACTTGTCTATTGTCCTTCTCTTGAATGTGGGGGGGGGGGAGGGCTACAAAATTTCTCACAGCAAAATTCACAAACCTTTTTACTCCAATGTTTTAGCATTAAAAAGTCACACATTTTTGCGCAAGACCTACTTGTGCAAAAATTTGCAACTTTGCACTTTTTGTGCCCTGCTTGGCACTTTACTAAAAGTGGGAGGGGTTTAACTAAAAGGGGTGTGATCTCACAGGCCATTGGATTTACTACAATTTGCACCAGAAACGACATAAAGTAAACCTAAAATCTGCGCCACCTTGTAGATGACGTAGATTTCACAAGACTGGCCAGACTTGCACCAAGTTTCTGAAGAGGTGTGCGGCCCTTAATAAACCAGCTGCACTTCCCTCCAGATCTGTAATTACTTAGACCAACGTATAAAATGCCGGTCTAAGTAACGTTTCCCCCCACAGTCTTTGTACAAGTTTGGAGCTCTGGCGTGGCCTCAAGCTGAGCAGACAAGAAATCAATGTCTTTCGATTTTGCTCCTGATGCCGGCTGTGATCGTTGCTTTCGATTGGTGCCAGATCACTTGTCCCTTCATTTTGCTGATCGGCACATCGGACACCCACCGGTCAAACACCGATGACCTATCTGAGGTCCTGCAAAAACATTTTAAAGGGGTCTTCCCATTATCCAGTCCCATGTCCTGGTCAGCAACAACCAGGAAGTATTTAAGGTAGTAGGAAAACCACTTTAAGAAGAAAAATATAATCTTCATGAAGAAAAAACTGAAAGGTAACTTGTCTCCAGGTTCCTGCTGCCGGTCTGCTGTGTGGTATCGCAGTGTCTCACTTACTGCTTGTCTTGCAGCGGTTTCCATAAAATCACAATTTTTAGGTACAGGACGATCCAAGCATGGAGTTCCCAACTGATGGGTCGGCTGTGGAGTCCTGCAGTGTTCATGAGCATTGGGATCCACCCACTCACCTGCCTTTGATTGACAGCTTTCTCTCTATGCACAGTAGTAGGGAGAAAGCTGTCAATTAGCTACAGGAGAATACTTGGATTCCATACTCAGTTCTCTGCACCTAATAAAGGGTAATTTCTATAGAAACTGCTGCAAGTTGAGCATTAAAGGGGTTTTGTCATTATAAAAAAATTATCTAAACTTACCTATTCCTTCCCTGTCTGTCTCCTTATCACATCTTCTCCTGGTTGAGCTTCTCCAGTGCCCCAGGTCAGCTCACTGCAGTCTGGGCCCAGCTTGTTATGAAGGCTGCTTATCACAAACTCCTTCCTGCTGGGTCAGTGAAGGTCACATCCCTGTGCTGTAGCTTCACTGCCTAGGAAGGAATTGTAATCTATTTCAGAGCTAGCTCGCATGAGCAATCTCTGAAGAAGATAGGCAGTCCTCCTGCTGACCTGTGACGTAAAGTACATTGGCAGACTGCCAACCTAATGTACATAACCTCACAGGAAGAAGCAGAATCAGGCAGCTGGAGGTGAAGTGAGCCCCGGGACTGCAGGAGACAGGAGAAGCTAAGGGAGGTGAAGATCTGGTAAGTAGACTGATGGGGGAGGAATAGATAAGTAGAGCATTTTTCTTTTTTAGTGACAGAACCCCTTTAAGTTACCCACCTTGCTGTCACTACTCAGTGCAGCGTAACTCCGGTGACAAATCACCGTAAAAGTAAAAATGACCTTTAAACATGGCTGAAATGGGAATATTGGCCCTTTCGCTGCCGCTAGAGGTAGCCAGTATTGTGAAAATTGTCAAGCTGGCTGTGCCACTCTGTTTCTGTGATCCCAGACACCAGTAGATACAGTGGTAAGCCGGGATGGGGTCAGGGGACCCCCTTCTGCCAACAGAGGTGGGGGTTGCATCCAAATCCGACATCTATATCCTGTGGATATGCCCTAAATGTCCGAGATGGGAATAACCCTTTAAAGAGATTGGGCCACCACATCATTTATGTGTGTTTTAGCAGGAGACATAAAATTATTTTTTTTGTATTGGCACCTATTAAAAATGATGCCGTAGTATGAAGGTATGCACCTCTGATGTACATGCCGGCGCCCCCCAGTGCTACAACTGCTGCCTGCTTCACCCATCCATTTCAGTCTCCTGTTCATTGCTTGAGCATGCGCAGTGTCCCCTGACTTCTACCCGTCCCGCGCATGCGCAGTGCAATCTCTGTATTCCTCTACCGCCTCCCTGTCCCTCCCCTGAGAGTCGGGTACGCGCAGGGTGTCTGGGTGTGACCGTTTTCAGAGCACTTTAAACAGCCGGCGTGTGACGATCCCTGCGTATGCTCGTCCCTCAACGAAGTGACAAAGATGCGGTAGCGGGATGCAGAGCTTGTACTGCGAATGCGCAGGATGAGCAGCACCATGTTACAGATGGGCGACCGCAATGGATGGACGAAGTTGGTGGCAATAGTAACGCCAGGGAGCGCCATCCTGTTCATCAAAGGTGTTATCGCACAGCCTATTATACAACCACACGCTAAGTACCCGCCTGTTTATAGTAACCCAGTGTCCTTGGCACCAACTTTCATCGCTGGTGACTACAGTACAATTCCAAGCGTTTATCTCCCACTTCATTCCATGTTGTTTCTGCTTTGTTTCCAGCTGTAGTAGAAAGAAATCGGACCCTTGATGTACCTCCTTCCACGTGACTCATGGTAGCCGTACCATCTTCTTACTTGGGGCAAGACTAAAGGGCTTGTCTAAAATTAGTTTAAAAAAAAAAAAAGCAACTTTTTTTTCCAGAAATAGCCCCACTTTGGTCCACAGGCCGTGTCTGGTATCGCAGCATATCATGAATAGGGGTTGAGTTACAATATGGCGAGAAGTGATGATGTTTTTGGGAAAAACATAGTTGACGCTTTTTTTCTTCTGAAGATCAACAAAAGAAATCCCTAACATATTGCATAGGTTTTACTGCAAGTCCAAAGTGGTGCAGGTATATGTGCTGTATACTATATTATGTGCACACTGGACCTTGCTTGGTCTCGTCGACCGTAAACAAAAATGGGTTGTCTGAGGACTAAATTTGTAATGACATCAGTGGCTGCTTCTAAAATAATATCAAAGCCTTTATTCCCTGGTCTCCGCTTGCTTCTGGGCACATGGCCACTGTGGCCTATCGTTGGCTTCAGTATTGGTACCACTAAGGACAGTGATTAGCCTCAGCGGTCAGTGCTTAACTCTTTCCAATCCACTGTCTGACGACATTATGATTTAAGGCTGTACAGCTCTGATGTTGGAAGACGTCCATCGGGGTTCTCTTACTGTATATTGCCAGCCTCTCTGCCGTCGGAGCCTATCCAACGTGTCACCTCATGCAGTACTGGCTTTAGCCAGCATATAGCGCCGTTGTATAACGGCAGAAAAAGAGTTAACCCCCTAGGAAAACCAGGATACAAATTGGATTGGAAAGGGTTAAGGCCCATTTACACCAGCTGATGATCTCCCAAATGACAGATTGAGTGACAGCTTTGAGCGATCATTTTGCATAAACTTTTAAGTAGCTACTTAAGAGCAATTAAGTGTGCAAATGAAGCCTTAGCTGAAAGCAGTTAATAGCCCAAGGGCTCTTATCTGTGCTGAGATCCTTTGTTCTCCGATGGGAAATAATGCTATCAGCACTCCCCATGGAGAACTGCTGATAAGGCTGAAGGATGATTTTTAGGTTGGACTGCATTTAACGATCAGCTAGCAGTGCACGATGGGCGCATATTTAGATGCACCGATTATTGCTAAACTGATCGCCTTTTAGCGATATTTAAGCGATCATCGTCTGGTGTAAATGGGCCTTTAGTCAGAAGCCAGCAGGGACCGTCGGGACTAGAGAGGCTGGGGGAGGACGAGGTAGGATCATTTATTATGTTAGATGCAGTCATTGACGTTATTACATTTATTTAGAACCTGGAAACCCCCTTTAAATCCAAAAACAGCCGAGCTGTTACATAAAGCAGTAGTTCAGTTCCCTCTACCATGGGTGCAGCAGCTATGGGGGCCAAGCTAGTGCTTTGATAGAAGCTTCTTGGTTGATGGCCTGAGGCCCATGGAAGTTACGTCCCAGAGAATACATACACTTGTATTTGCTTTGCTGGAGAGACCTCTCCTCTAACCACATTTAAACATGAGCAATGCACCGGAGTCCTCAGTGCAGGGAGATGTACAGGCATAGTATTAAAGGACTTGTCCAAAAATTACCACCAAATTGTCAAATCGGAACACATTCTAATCCCAACATTGTACTTGTATTTAATGAAGCACTTTATGACCTCCTCTTGCCTCGTTTGTCATATTTATGTATACCTCACAGTCCTGTACATGATTGTTAATGTCGAGTGTTATTGTTACAAATGTTAACCTATGGAGGGAAGTTTGAGCCCGAGCCCCAGGCATTAAACATGCATCTGTTTCATCATGGCTAGGCTGCAACCACTTTTTCTTGCATCTAAAATGAAAAATTGATTTTTTTTAAAATTAAGACTATTTCTAAAATTGCTCTGTTTTGTGTCTACAGCTCCTGTGCAGATCTGTCTCCATGGTAACAGACTACAAACAAACCCTGTGTAGTCTGATCTTGCAGATGCGCTTCCTCTTATATATCCCATTCTTCTTGCTGGCCTACCAAGTATATGGTAGAAAGAAGTGACTGACTGAAGGGTGAAGTCTGTTACCGTGGAGACACATAAGCCAGGAACTGAAAACCCAAAACGTCAGGAGATTTTTAATCATTGGAACGATAAAATAGATCAACTATAGATTGCTGTGATGTCACACCTCTGTGATATGTCTGTAAGATGGGCGAGGAAAGAAACGAAAAGTCTGAAAGTCATAAAGAAAAACTAAAAAGTCTGAAGGTTGTAAAAAAAACTAATAATAAAAATACCAAAAAATAACATTATCCGAGAAGACGTTCATAGTGTGTTCCATCTGCGTTCAGGAGCCCGCGGGGCCCTGACATCTTCATGACAGACACACTTTAAGCAATGAATATCAGCTTTAAAGGGAACCTGTCATGTCTCCGCACCACCTTAAAGTAAGTTACAATGCAGTTAGGGGGGTGACAGGCAGCCGGGTGATGTGTTTTTTATACTCCGCCCAACCCCCACTTCCCCCACCCCCTTACCTCGCTCCCCTGTCCCCCTCTGGAGTCGGCGCGTGGCACAAACATCTGACCTATACAAATATATGGGAGAGCACAAGCATGGGACTCTGAAAAGAGTCGAAGTTTCGTGCCGCACACCGATTTCAGAGGGGGACACCGGTGAGCAGATGAGTATAAAAAAATCCATCGCATCCCCCAACAGCGCCATCGTAAGGTGGTGTGGGGACGGGACGGGTCCCCTTTAACTTCTGCCTTAAATGTAATTTGTGATCAAAGTGCAAATCACATTGAAATTTCCATTGTAACATCACTTAGTGGCGGCAGTCGCTGCGCTGTTCTCTCTCCGTGCACATTATTATTTATATATTGTCTTCGTTTTTTAGTTCTGTGTCAGTAAATTTTATTTATTTCTGAAAACGTTCAGTTTTGGTTCTTTGTTCCTGACTTCTTCTTTTATAGCGTCACTTGACATCTTTTGTAGAACTTCTATATATTCCCAGAATTATCATACTCTCTTTATAGGGGGAGGCTGTGAATGGCCGTCAACTCACGGGATTACCACAGCAATCATTTTAAAGGGGGTGTGTCATCAGAAAATGACCTATTGTGTACATTTAGGTTTTTATGTCAAAGGTATTTTTTAAAGAGTTTTTTTTTTATGACATCTCTATATATTATATATATATATATATATATAATATATATATTTATTTATTTATTTTATTTTTTAAACCTCAAAATCCTGCAGTTTTCACTCTGATCACTAGGGCCTAATAACAGCCACTTCCTATTCCATTGAGAAAACTTTTCAGCAGTCGTCTCTTTATCCCCACAGGCACGATTACAGTGAAAGGTGAAACCTGCAGTACTGTGCAAAACTTTTTTGCAGGTGTGAAAAAAATGTTGCAAAGTAAGAAAAAGCTTTGAAAAATAAGTGTTACGGGTGCATTCAGACGACCGTATATCGGCCGGGTATTCATGCCAGCCGATATACGGCATCTCTCTCTGCAGAGGGAGGAGGCTGGAAGAGCCGGGAGCAGTGCTCTGAGCTCCCGCACCCTCTCTGCCTCCTCAACCCCCGCACTATTTCCAATGAGGAGAGGCGGCACAGGGGCGGAGCTAATTCCCGGAACTTAGTCCCGCCTCCTCTCATTGCAAATAGTGCAGGAGAGGGGGCGGGAGCTAAGAGCACTGCTCCCAGCTTTTTCAGCCTCCTCCCCCTGCAGAGAGACGCCGTATATCGGCCGGCGTGAATACCTGGCGATATACGGTCGTGTGAATGCACCCTAATAGTGCAAAGTGAATGAACAAAAAATAAATGTAAATCAAATCAGTTTTTGGTGTGACCATCCTTTGTCTTCAAACACCATCAATTCTTCTGGGGGCACTAGCAAAAAGTCAGGGATTTTTTTATGGTTATAGTCAGGTGTATAATTGTCCAAGAGGTAATAATGATCCTCGTTTTTATGTGTAGGTTGAAACACAGTCATTAACTGAAACAGGAGCAGCTGTGTAGGAGGCTTAACTGGGTGACAAACAGCCAAAGGCTTCTTTCACATGAGCGCATAGCGGCCGGCCGTTTTCACAGGCCTGTTCATATGGCCTCACCAGGCCATCTCCCATTTCCCCTCCCTCCTTATTGCAGGCTTACCTGTCTTCCTCCCCTTTCGTTCTGTGCCATGGGAGGGGGTGGGATGAGGGCGGAGCCAAGCGCCGGTCCATCCTGCCTCCTCCTATTGGTGGCTATGGATAAGGGGCGGGGGAGGGCGGGCACTTAGATCCACCCTGCCCCTTGTCCATAGCATCAATGGGAGGAGGCAAGGTGGACCAGCACTTAACTCCACCCCCGCCCCGCCCCCTCCCATTGCACAGAACGAAAGGGGAGGAAGACAGGTAAGCCTGCATGGGTGGGGGGGAGAACAGAGGGAGGTAGTTTAGCAGCCATGCTGTTAAACTCCCTCCCACCTACGGCCGCTGCCATGGGCTCCCATAAGAGCCCGTGCAGTGGCTGGACGTATTCCGGCCAAAACATAATTCCAGAACTATGTTTTGGCTCCAACATAAAAACGCCCGGCGCTATATTGGCCGGCCGAGCGTTTTTACATCTCACCAATACGCCCATGTGATCTGATGCATTGGAATCTATTGCATCAGGTCACAGAGCATATCAGCTGGCCGTGAAAACGCCGGCCGATATGCGCTCATGTGAAAGAAGCCAAACTCTGCTACAAAAGTGAGGCTGTGGAAGACCATCTCATGTCACAGGTCATACACCTTGGCAAGATTGAGCACTACAACAAGATCGTTATACTGCATCAGCTAGTTCTCTCCCAGGCAAATGTTTGTAAGAAGACTGGGTTTTCAAGATGTGCTGCTCAAGCACTTTTGAAGAAACATAAAGAAATGGGCAACAGTGAGAACTTAGTGAGAGCAAGTGCAACAGATGGAAGACACATCATGCTTACTTCCCTTCAAAATCTGCTGTCCAGCAGTGGCATCGGAACTGGCAACAGCCAGTGGGACCCGGGGACACTGATCTACTGTTTGGAGAAGTCTGGCCAGAAGTGATCTTCATGGAAGAATTGCAGCCAAAAGCCATTCATTCAATGTAGAAACAAAGCTAAGTGACTCAACTATGATCAAAACTTAGGAATCAGGGGCAAAAAAAATGGCAGCAGGTGAACTGAGGAGTCATAATGGGAAATACTTGACTGTAGCAGAAGGGCTGGAGAGCGGTACAGTGATGAGTGTCTGCAGGCAGTAGTGAAGCATGGTGTGGAGAGCTGTACAATACTGAGTGTCTGCAAGCAGTAGTGAAGCATTGTAGAGAGCGGTATAATACTGAGTGTCTGCAGGCAGTAGTGAAGCATGGTGGAGAGCGGTACAGTGATGAGTGTGTCCAGGCAGTAGTGAAGCATGGTGGAGAGTCGTACAATACTGAGTGTCTGCAGGCAGCAGTGAAGCATTGTAAAGAGCGGTACAATACTGAGTGTCTGCGGGCAGTAGTGAAGCATGGTGGAGAGTCGTACAATACTGAGTGTCTGCAGGCAGTAGTGAAGCATGGTGGAGAGCGGTACAGTGATGAGTGTCTGCAGGCAGCAGTGAAGCATGGTGGAGAGCGGTACAATACTGAGTGTCTGCGGGCAGTAGTGAAGCATGGTGGAGAGTCGTACAATACTGAGTGTCTGCAAGCAGTAGTGAAGCATACTTAGGGGTTCCTTACAAGTCTGGGGCTACAATTCAGCAAATAGGGAATTTGGTCAGGATTAAATGGTGTCTTCATTGCTGAGACATTCAGGCAGATATTTATCCATCATGCAATACGATCACAGAGATGTCTGATTGGCTCCAGATGTATTCTGCAGCAGGACGACCACTCCAAACATCCAGCCAATGTCCTTAAGAACTATCTTCGGTGTAAAGAAGAACAAGGAGTCCTGGAAGTGATGATACGGTCCCCACAGAGTCCTGATCTCATTACCATCCAGTCTATCTGGGATTACATGAAGAGATAGACTCCAAAATGTTTAGAACAATCTCCCTGCGGAGTTCCTTCAAAAACTGTGTGTAAGAGTATCCAGAAGAATTGTTGCTGTTTTGAAGGCAAAGCGCGGTCACATCAGATGATGTTCTTTTGTTCATTCACTTTGCATTTTGCTAATTGACAAAAAATAAACTATTAACTCTTCTATTTTTAAAAACATTCTTACTTTGTAGCCTTTTTCCACACCTGTCTAAAAGTTTTGCCCAATACTGTGTATATATAGAGAGCTCAGGATCCCCTATTCACAATAGGTTATGGTCATAGCTCACCTCCTCCCCCTCTTTGCACAGGTCACAGAGCATGCGCACAACTCCCCCACAGAAGTCACTGGGGCACTGTGTATGACCCAGGAGTTATTTTGTAAGACATATCTGTAAATCCAGTAACCTAGTGTGTAAGGCTGAAAAGAGACAGCCACCCATCCGCTTCAGCCTATTATACTGTAATGTTGATCCAGAGGAAGACGGAAAAAAAAACATTACACGGAAGCCAATTTTGCTCATTTTAAAGAAATCAAATCAGTCTATGATAAGCATTGCCTCCCAAACGGGCTAGCTCCATATTTATGGCGCCACATAGGAGCGGGAAATGTAGAATGTAGCTACATAGTGGTGTGATGAGCTGATATATGAAGACAGGAGATTGTGTATGGACTCTGAGCGAGGAGAGGAAGTGGTCCTGGCTGCAAGCTGCTGTGCCAAAAATGAAATAGCAGAGAGAGAAATGCCAAGACAAGTGCCATCTGCCATTGCCAGCCCTTCCTGTACAATTCTTGTGGCTGAGAAAGTCAGCCTGTGAAATACTGGACTGTGTGCAAGTTATATTAAAGGTCAGAAACACTATCTTTTCTCCTTAGGGAAAGTACCTAGACGGTGAGTGAGAAGACTTTAAAAAGGCCATGCATGCTCCTCTTGGTAATATGAAAAAAAGGGACATGAAACAATACCTCCACAGTGCCATCTATTGGAAGGCAGCAATACCTAAAGTGAATGTTAGACTCTTTATACAAGCCTTGTAATATGACCAGGAATTGAAAGCAAAGTCAGAGCCCATGCACAGACAGATGTTTCAGGAGATTTGCCCTTCATCGGTGTGCAGTAGGAGTCTGACTGCTAGTGAGAGGCCTGGGGCGGAGTTTAGAAACGCTATCCTTTCACCTTAGGAAAAGCATCTAGACGGTGATACATGACCCACATCATAGGCCTCTCCCAATCCTACTGCACACTTGTGAAGGGCAAAAACCCTGAAACAGTTGTCTGTACATTGAGTCTGGCTTTGCTTTCAATTCCTGGTCATTGTTTCAAGGCTTGTATAAAGAGTCTAACATTAACTAGAGGTATTGCTGCCTTCCAATAGGTGGCGCTGTGGAGGTATTGTTTCATCTCCCTTATTAGGTATATTAAAGTTACTTCAAGCATGTGGCCTACTTCTAATATTTGCGGCTGCAGCAGTTGTTACCAGAGAACCCATGTGACCAGGATTTCTATTTACAACACTAACAGACCATGATTCTACTCCAGGTTTACATCTCCTGCACTATCGTCCCTTACTTTACGAGGGGCTGCTGGTAAGTCTTTGGCTTTGTGTTCTTTTTTTGTTTCTATGGTAACGAATGTTACTTCACATGAAAGCCTTATGTGTCTAATATATGTTTTCAAAATTTTGTGTTTGTACCTTATGGAAACAGTGATCTAGGCACCCGGGAAAACAAAATGGCGCAGTCTAAGGCGATAGTCACAGCAAATGAGAGCAGAGGACTGATACAATTCTTGTTTCTGCAAGGAAAGTCCGTGGAGGATATTCATGGTGATATGTGGCAGACATTGGGGGATCAATGCCCTTCATATTCTACAGTTAAGAACTGGGTTGCCAAATTTAAAAACCGTCCACTTCAGCACCAATGATGAGGAACGTCCTGGACGACCGAGAGAGGTTGTTGTTCCGGAGATCGTCGATGCTGCGCACAACCTCATACTGGAGAATCGATGAATTTCAGCTGCAGGAATAGCCGACATCATGGGGATTTCTGGTGAATGTGATTGTGTCATTATCCATGAACATCTGAACATGAAGAAGCGATCTGCTAAGTGGGTCCCCAAATGTTTGACAACAGATCAGAAAATCATGTGAGTGAAAACTTCCCGGTCCATTTGTCAGCGTTTCTGGACTGATAAGAACTTCCTGGATCAACTGGTCACTATGGATGAGACCTGGATTTATTTGTATGACCCTGAAACCAAGGAGCAGTCAGAGAGTGGAGGCACAGGGGTTCTCCTTGCCCAAAGAAGTTCAGCCACTAAGGTGATGGCGTCTGTGTTCTGGATAAGGAGGGCGTGCTGCTAGTGGACTACCTTCAAAGTGGTTCCACCATCAATGCAAGGTATTACATTGAACTTTTGGACCAATTGAAGGCAGCTCTAAAGGCCAAAAGGCGCGGCAAGCTGTCCAAAGGAATCTTGTTCCTGCCAGACAATGCCTCCGCTCACACTGCACAAGCGACCACGGCAAAACTGGTGGAGCTAGGCTTCCAGCTGGTTGACCACCCACCTTATTCACCAGATCTCACTCCCTCTGACTATCATCTGTTTCTAAACCTGAAGAAACACCTCAAGGGTACCAAATTTCACACCATTTCTGATGCCATGGCTGCCACGGATGACTGGTTTGTGGCACAACCGAAATCCTTCTTTTTGCAAGGCCTACAGAACTTGGAATATCGATGTAAGAAGTGTGTTGGCATCAGTGGAGAGTATGTGGAAGAAATGGAAAGTTCCATCTCACTATCTCGTTTCTTTCTGGGTAAAGCCAAAGACTTATCAGCAGCCCCTCGTATTACAGACTCTATTGCCCCGCTACATCCGCATGCAGATTATGACACCCTTAGGCAAAACAAGGAATAAATACAAAAAGAAAAGTCTAGAATTTACAGTTTTCCTTCTTTAGACCCATTCTTGGACAAAACTGCCCCGTGTGAACCGAGGCTAAAAGTAATCAGGTGAATGCATCGGTATCATTACTGCATGATGTATTACAGGTAAGGAGAACGCCTCCGGCATAAATCTCATCAACACGCATACAAGTTTAGTAAGTACAGACTTTATTCAGGATGAACACAACACTGTTAGTGGTTTCTCACAAGTCGTTAATAAAAAAGCATCAGATTATACCGTTACATAAAGGAACATGAAATAATAACGACTTGGTGATTACGAGATCGGGCTTCTCCGTAGTATGTAACTATGTAACAGCAATATTTAGGGACGCCCATTTAACAACTTAAGTTTGTTGTTTTTGTTAGCCGCTTAGTCGTTCACGACCCTCAGCGACCCTAAAGGTGAGCTCCCTCCATGTTTTTTGGTTTTGCCTCTGTCAGTGGTGTGATCGCCATGCCAGTCTCGGCTCTGGCAGTATCAGCCATCGGGTCCTTTGGTGGTCCGGTCTTTTGACACTGAGCTGTCCAAGCATTATAGATTTTTCAGCGACTCTGCTTGCATTACATGGACAAAATATGTAAGCTCCGCCCGGTCATCTTGCCCTCTGATCTAATCCAGTAATTTAAAAGGCCACCCCAGTGAAAACACATTTTTGTATCCCTGTCCTCCCGCCCCTCACCTGATTGCCTGTCATACTCTCCTTTTGTGTATTGTAGTCCTTTCCATGCATTGCAACACTTGTCTGATGCTCGTCAAGCACCATCCTGATGGGGAGATTTGTTGTTTCACTTTCACATCAGTCCCATGATACATCAGTAGAGTATTAGCTAGAGGATATACCATTTTTGCCTAGTGGGGGGACAGTTTAATTATCATTACCTTCTATATTCCCCTAAATAAGCTGCAGATCATAAGTATACAATCAGGAGGATAAGCTGTGATCTCCTCTGTTATAACTGTGTGATCATCAGCAATAACTGATAGGAGTGCCTGTATCTTCCTCTAAGCAGTTTCTCTTGTAGGGGGCCATGCAATGATATCACACAAACTGAGAAACTGACTAATTTCAGATCACTTAAACCCAAGTAAATCTAAGCTGGTCAGATCTGAGATCACATGACCATCTGATGAAAAAGAGGTCAAAAGTTTCAGATAGAAAGGAAGAACTGATCAAGGTTACACTAGTCCACTATTTTATACTGGGGGCGATATCTACATACCGTGTTTACCCGATAGTAAGACCTAACCCGATAATAAGCCCTACCCTGATTTTGTTTCTCGTAGTGCCATTAGTAGCGGTTAGTAACGATGAATACCATCAAATATGGAGTTAAAGTTGTCGTCTGTTTTTGAAAATCCATTTTCAAACTATTAGAGAATTTTGGGTTAATAAGGGGCACGATCCATCTTTGTTTGAATGGACCCCTGTGCGGTCATTTCTATTGGTGTTTCCCCCTCAAAGTTTACCGTATTGTCCCCCCCAAATAGAATCACACACTACCCAAATATCATTGCCATGAGGGGACCAAATTAGACAGTTTCCTAAATATTACTGTGAATTGCTTTCATACTTTGGGAACGTAGTGTGGGATTGGGGGTGCAAGCTCTGGATGACCAAACCACTAGAGCTAGTGACATGTGATGAGCCCTGTGCACAGGTTGTACACCCCTAAGCATGGCTCTGATAAATGAGGGGGTGGTGCCTGTTGAATGCCCTCATCTGGGCACAGTGTAATGCTACATTTCTCCTGTGGTGGAGCTGCAGGAGAATTGAACACCTCCACAGATTACAGCTATGGGATTTCCTGTGATCACTTTATTGTTGTGAGACTCTTCTAACATAAAGGAAGTGGACAATAGTGGACAATCCCTTTAAGTTCATGAAAAGGCAAACTATTATGAAATCCTGACCATTAAAGAGGAACCTTCATGTCCTCATGTCCATGGGCACCGGCTGCATAGTTTTGCTGACTCTTATCACCAGTTTGTTGTTTTTGTTGCTCTTCTCCTGTTTCCCTGTATTGGCTCTTCTTAATCATCTCCTGGTGCTTTTGATATGTCAAGTAGGCGGTCCCCACTGTTCACTGTCAATCAAATCTGATGTCAGTCATTAGTAGTGAGCAGTGGGTACTGCCAACTGGACATTCACAGTGCCAAATCTTAAGGGAGCTGGTATAGAAGAAAGAGTAGCAACATACAGGGTATGGACAAAAATATGGAAACACCATACAAAGTGCATGGGATTTTAACCATTAGCATTGAGCTGCCCTTTTGACCCCGGCTTGCTGAGAGCTTCCCTGACAAATTTGTGTTTTCTTCGCCTCTTGCCCTGCTCTGGGTGATTTTGGGAGCCAGTTGGTAACAGCAGCTGAGTGGCTCCAACCCCCAACTAATTGAACCTTGTTGCTTGGGCTGATGTTCACTTCTCCCCGGCAGCTTTTGTGTCATATTACCTCCACTTAAATTACATGGGATTATAATAAATCCTATTTCAATAAGACTTGTAGAAACCGATATTAAGGCATGCATTTTATACAGCATTTCCAGATTTTTGTCCTCCTGTAAGAAAGAAAGTTTTAGATTCAGCAAGGCTGTGGCTGCAAAGCTATGCAGCCGGCCCCACCAGGACGAGGACATGACACCTCCTCTTTAAGAAATCTTTTATTTATAGAAGTTTGAGAATATCTTTAATTTTGCAAGATTATTGTCCTTCAATGTTATGCAGATGTGTAACGTTTGTGTTAGTATCTATATATGAATATACATAGGATATACCTCTTACCGCTATAGGTGCTATATAAGTAATATCTGATCACTAAGCTTTATGCTAATAACTGCTGTCTTCAAATCAAAAATCCAATAAATATACCAATATAGCTTATTAAGTATCGTTTATAGCTAGGCTGCCTTACTTGGTATAAGGTATTAGTAGTCATTAGAACGGTTATTCGCATTCTGATTACCATGAAGACAAAAATGTTACCCTCCCGGAGACCCCCTACAACTACTGCATCCCTACTGTACAGATGACCATAGCTGCAGGGGATACAGAGGTAGCAGTCGTACCCAGACCCTGGTCCCTGATGCAGCCCAAAGCCCCTCTGTCACATAAGAAGATAGCAGTACAGAGCAGAAGATGCGATTGCACCTGGGCCCTGGAGTCTTAGGGGGCCCATAAGGTCTTTCTTCCTCATATAAGGAGACTAGCACTATAACTGAAGCATTGTAGTTGGGGGGCTTTTTTAAAGATCTTGCATTGAGGCCCAGGAGCTTCCAGTTACACATCTGCCCTCAACACAGTAGAATCACTAAGAGTTGCAGGGGGTCACAGTAGACTCCCCTCTGCTGCTGAGCTGACATAGCTGGTCAGTACTCATTTGTGGGTATTACTGCCATAGTGACAAAACAGGAGTTTTAACCCTTACCCTGCCTCCTTGCAGGTGATTTCAGGTAAGCAAGATAAGAGTAAGGCCTCATGTCCACTTGAACGCGCAGTGCTGAATCTCGCAGTGGAATCCGTGTGGGCCCGCAGCCATGGAGAGGGAAAATACATTTTGCTTACCTCTTTGGATGCTGCGGGCTCACCTCTGTGCAGGTCAGATCTTCTTTCTTCTGACTAGCGGATGTGCTCGGCCCGCCATGCTCATGCGCCGTGCATGGTTTCTCTTTTTTTTAAACTCCTGCTCTCCCATGGATCCGCGGCACAGCACAAAAACAGCTGCGGCTGTGCCGTGGATACGGACGACTTCCATAGTCTTCGATTTAAGCCGCGGGAGCCGTTCGTGTGGAAAATCCGCAACAAAATGGAACATGCTGCGATTTCTTCCCGTGCGTGTGACCTGCATGCCGGGAAGATATCCCATCTGCATGCTTTTAGCTGCCCTACAGATGCTCATGCATTCCTATGAGCGGCAAGACACACGGATCTCCGGTGCGGGAGCCACGCACGAATTTTATAAATAAAATCTGCACGTGGACATTGGACCTTAAATCTCCTGTCTTCTCCCTATGGCTATAATAAACACAAGGCTGTAATAGGGAGACTGAAGGATTCTACTCATTTCCAGCATTTGTGCTAGAAAGAATAATACATCAGACTGGAGCTGCAAGCGCAGGTGTGAATTTGCCCTAAAGTCTCCTACCCACTAGCATTTTTTCACTGCTGCGATATCGCTGCTTTTTTTTATGCAAGCGTCAATGGGACTTTCTAATGTTAAAATCGCATTACACAAAAATCGCAGAAGCAAAAACTTGCGATTTTAACATTAGAAAGTCCCATTGACACTTGCATAAAAAAGCAGCGATATCGCAGCGGTGAAAAAATGACATTTGCATTTTTTTTTAAAACGCAGCGATATTGCAACGTTAAAAAACGCTAGTGGGTGTGAGCCCTAACACGGTCCATTTCCATTGTTCAGCTCAGTCCTTGAAGCCAATCAACAAAAATACCTTAACACAGCATCATGTGAGTAGGCCTTATACTTCTTTTATAGAGCTGGTCTCCTTATAGCGGAAAGTGGGACCCCTAAGGCTTCAGGGCCCCGTTTTTTTGCATTATCATCTTTTGGGGAACCTCTAACCAGGTTGCAGGGTAATAATTAACATTTAGCTGCCGGTTCCTGGTCTGATAAAAAAAAAAGTATTACAAAGCCACATGTTGCTACAATGTAGAAACCATACCGTTACTGCAAATTCATAGTAAAAAAGTGCCCTGCCCCTTATTGGTTTTGGTTCCATCTCTATTCTTGATCCCCCTGGTGGAATCTAGTAATAACTGCAGAGAAATAAGTCAGTTAATGATTGTCAGTAATTCCTTAAATATCCAGTGCTACGACCGTAATGCTACATTTTACCCGTTCCCCTCTGATGTGATGGCAGAGAGACCATGCTTTGTTAGCTTACTGAGTATGAAATGAATGCCCCAATCTAAGCTTCAGCTGATTAATACTGGCGCTCCAACACTTCTGTGCTGCGGAGACTCTGCGGTCGTCCCCGGCTAGCAGAACTGGTAATTGTTCCCTTTCATGAGAGGCTCCTCGGAATCCACACACTTCGTATCCGCGCAATCATCTTCTTCTTCTTGTCCCTGGAGGATGTTTCTATAGTCCTGGAAGATAAAAACAAAGTTGGACCGAAAATTTGGAAAGTTAAAAGATAATTACAAGACGCGGGTAAAATTATTTAATTAACCCTTTAACCCCTTAATGACACGGCCTATTTTGGCGTTGAGGATCAAGCAATTTTTTTGGTATTTTTCCATCTCCATTTTTCAAAAGCCATAACTTTTTTTATTTTTCCGTGGACGCGGCCGTATAAGGGCTTGTTTTTTGTGTGACGAGCTGTAGTTTTTATCGGTGCCACTTTTGGGTACATAAACAATATCGTAAAAAATTTTTTTTTATGATAACGGAGAGAAAACGCATCAATTCTGCCATAGATTTCTTTTTCTTTTTTTTTTACAGCGTTAATCATGCAGCAAAAATGATACTTATTTTTTTCTGCAGGTCGGTACGGTAACAACGATACCAAAATTGTTATTTTTTTTTAGGTTTTTACCCTTTTTTGCAATAAAACCCCCTTTTTTTGGAAATCTTTTTTTTTTCTCTATAGCTGCATTCAAAGTCCTGTAACTTTTTTATTTTTCTATGTACGGAGCTCTATAAGGGCTTATTTTTTGTGAGACGAGCTGTAGTTTTTATTGGTACCATTTTGGGGAATGTACGGCTTTTTTGATCACTTTTATTGCATTTTTTGTGAGGCAAAATGCTAAAAATGAGCATTTTGCCTCTGTTTTTTAGCGTTTCTTTTACGCTTTTTGTCGTACAAAATAAAAAGCATGTTCAAGTTTTTCTACACGTCGTTACGGATGCGTCAATACCAAATATGTGGGGTTTTAGTTTTTTCCCCCTTTTTTTATGCTAATATTAGAAAAAGCATAAAAAAAGTGTTTTTTTTTACATTTTTTTTTACATTTTTCTTTTTTTTACACTTTTCTTTTCTTTTTTTTAATACAATTTGAGTCCCTCTGAGGGACTTGCAGCACTGTGCCTATGATCGCTGTGATAAGGCATGACAGAGCTACTGCTCTGCCATGCCTTATCGCTTGTACAGCGATTATAGGCACAGGCAATACAGGACGCCAGTGTCTGGCGTCCTGTTGCCATGGTGACAGGCCGGGCTCTCACGATCGCGAAAGTCGGTTGGAGACACAGAGGGAGCGCGATCCCTCTGTGAACTCTTTCCCTGCCGCGATCTACTTAGATCGCGGCAGGGAAGGGGTTAACAGCGGGCGGCGCATCTCCGATGCCCCCCTGCTGATGCAGCGGGACGCCGGCTGTGACTGACAGTCGGCTCCCGCTGCGGGATAGCGTGGGATCTTATGTGATCTCGCGCTATCCCCAGGACGTACCAGTACGTCCTGGAGCGGGAAGGGGTTAACTACAAGCCGCTTTCATTTTTGTTTTTTTTAATTCCTCACTCTTAAGGCCTCATGTCCATGGCATAATTCTAATTTAAAATCCGCAGAGTTCCTCCCGCACGCGGATCCGCGTCCCATAGGGATGCATTGGACACCCGCAGGTAGTTAAATACCTGCAGATGTCATTTTTCCCGTCAGATGCGGATCCGCGTGCGGGAAAAAAATGGACATGGTCCTTTCTCATGCGGGGCGGCTCCCGCAGGCTTCTGTTGATCCGCCGGAGAGCTGCGCCTGAATTAAATTCACCTGCTCCGGACGATGCGGTTCTTCCCTTCTTCGCGGCTGGATCTTCTTTCTTCGGCCTGGCGGATGTGCCCAGCGCATGCGCGCGGCACGCTGCCGGTGTGCCGAACACATCCGCCAGGCTGAAGAAAGAAGATCCGGCCGAGAAGGAAGGAAGATCCGCATCGTCCGGAGCAGGTAAGTTTATTCTTCTTTTTAGGCCTCATGTCCGCGGGGCAGGAGGGACCTGCTACGGGTTCTACATGAAGAATCCGCGGCGGGCCTGATTTTCCCCGTGGACATGAGGCCTAAAGAGCCATAACTCCATCCACATAGCTGTATAAGGGCTTATGTTTGTGGGATCAGTTGCATATTTCAATGGTACCATTTAATGTACCATATAATATATTGAAAAACATTAAAAAAAATTTTAATGTGCTGAAATTGAAAAGAATGCAGTTCTGCCATTTTTGTGAGGTTTTGCTTTTGTGGTGTTTATTTTCTTTTTAATGTTTTTATTTTTAAATAATTATCTGACTTAATTTTACTTTTTTTTTTAGAAGACTTGAACTTGTGAGCATGCTATAATGTACTGCAGTACTTTAGTACTGTAATAAATTGTATTTCTAACCTTCACATATTAAGCCTTGCCACAAGCAGGGCTTAACATGGTTAAATACATGGCAGCCCTGGGAGCCTTCACTAGTCTCAGGACTACCATGGCTACTAATGGTACCCCGCAATGGGGTTGCTGATGGCGCATCCCTCTCTCCAGCTAACAGCGTACATGCTGCAGTAAAGGTTGACAGTGTATGTAAGCTGTAAAACAGCTGCTATTGGAGTTAAGGGACATTTACACTGGACGATTATCATTTAGAATGATTCAAATTCCTGCGCGCCTGTGGGAATTTGAATGATAATCGTCCCGTGTAAATGCATGCAGAGAACTGAATGACGCACCGTCCAGTGTAAACAGCCTGCTTACAGTGAGTGGAGGCGGGTGAGGTAGAGCGCTCCCTGGCTGTTCTGCCTCCATGCTTGTGTAGTGGCCCAGAATTAGCGGGGCCCCTCCATAAATGCTATGTGTTTGTCTCGTGCAATTGTGTTGTCAGTGTCTTCTACGTAGTGTGCCTTTTGATGTGTATTACACCTCTGCAGCACTGAATGGGTTATGTCTGAGAAATGTATCTTGTTGTGTGTCATGTGACTGTGTCATATATATGTGTTTGCAAGGATGCGATGTGGGGGAGTCTAGTCTTTGGAAGTCTAGTCTAAGAAGTTCTGCAACAGAGACACACAGACACGAATTGGTCTGTGTGTGGAGAATGGAAGAGGATGAGCGATTGCCTGCTGCTCAGCCCGGGCCCATGAAAACCCCTGGGATCCTTGATGCTACTTCTGGGTGCTGAGAGAATGGGACCGCTTCACAGTGAGTGGAGAAAAAGGAAGAAGTGAGTGATTTCACAGTGTAGAGAGATTTGTGCCGGGAGAACGTGATTACACAGATAACTGTGACTGTGGATTGTACGAATGCCCTGAGAGCCTCCACTTCTTCCACACTTCCTTTGTAGAGAACTCTTGTGTCAAGCTGTTTTTTTTTAAGAAGTTAGGGTAAACTGACCTTACCGCCCGTTCCCGGTTTGTCCATGAAAGTTTGCCCTGTGTGTGTGGACTACTTTATTACAACATCGGAGAGGACGGAACAGTGGCGTCACAAGTGACGAAAGAGACTCAAGATAAGGTTCAGTTGCTTTTCCCTGTGATCTTCCACAGCAGTAATGTGGTTGGGTCCCGAGCTACCCCCAGGAGAGGAGATGGTAGAGCCCCGTGACAAGTCCTTTATCTACCCCACTATCTCCTCGGCTGTGGGCCCGCTCCTTGGACCGTACACTGGAAGCAATGCCAGTGTTACTCGCTCCTGTGTAACATCACGTTTGCTTGTCCCTTGTAAATGCGGCATTAGTTCTGAACTTGGCTTTTGGAAGCGGATGTCGGCTATTTCAAACAGCCATCACCCACTGTATGTGCAGCCTGCTCGGCTCCTGAGCCCACTTCATATCCAACCTGCACCTCTACATTACAAAAGGGGAAGGGGTTAAAGGGCTGTTTCCATTATAGTGACAGGAAATTCAAATTCAATCACTTCATGATTGTGGGGGTCTAATTTCTGGTACCCAAAGCAATGGGGCTCAAGCAGTGATGTGCAGACAATAGAGAAGGCCCTACCACATGACCGATTATGTGAAATACCAGGGCCTTGCCTGCATCCGTACCTTCTAAGTGCAAAGGGCAGCAGGACTCCGTGAGCGTTCTTTCCCCTTATTTGCTAAAATATCAGTGCCCATAAGGTATTCTCATTGGTTATCCTTCTCCATGGGCCCCATGGCAGCAGCCTAGTCCCCCACTATGGTATGTATGTACACTCTTGGGCAGAAGCCGCCTTGGCTTTCTCCATACACAGCAGCACTACTGTTCCATACTTATCGACTTTTAGAATGTATCGACCTCAGAATAGTACTGATCAATACTGCAGTTCCCCATTAAAAAAACAAGCCCCCCCCAAAGTCCAATCGTCAAAATATAAAAATGTTCTGGGTATCCGAATACAGAAATAGAAAGCAATTTTTGTTAAAAAAAAAAAAAAGTTTTTTGAAAGTAGTAGAATATAAAAAAAATATACATTTTTTTTATTTTTACTTCACCATAAAAGCTGTAACACCCCCTTCCCCCCATAAAAGGGCACGACTCCATGTTTATCCTATTTTCACTCCACTTAAAAATGTTAAATAGTTTTTCAGAACAATATAGGGTACATTAAAAGTTATCCTGCAAAACCAAAGCCTTATACAGCGATGTTGATGGAGAATTAAAAAAGTTATGGAGGGTGGGGCTGAAAAAATGAAGATATTAGAATGGAAAATCTGTGGTCTTGAAGGGATCCCGGCGTGACATATAGTGTACACAGTCCTACCTGATCTGTGATTAAACCCATTTGTCTGCTGATGAGATGAGCGATCTGGTTGAAGGTCGGCCGACGAGTTGGCTCCAAGTCCCAACATGCGTTCATGATGCGATATCTAAAATTGTTAACCAAACCATCAGAAAATGACATTGTTAATTGTCTTTTCAGGCAGTGAGTAATTCGCTGTAGACTGGGACGGGGTCAACAGAGTCATCTCATTAGAGCACAGAGGATTTAAAGATAGATGGCAGCTCCATCTTTACTGCCGGAGGCCTAGAAGAAGCAGGCTAGTAAGGGTGGTCATACATATTAGATAGCTGTCTGTCAAGTGCTTTTTTGGCCTACAGTCATCAAGTCTGACCGACCCACACATGTGCAAGGTCAGCTCAGCCATGCATGCAGGCATTCTTAATATAGAGAGGGGAGAAAGTCGCTGCCAGACATGAGCCAGCGGCATAAGTGTGAGAAAAAAAGGATAGGGCAGTTGAAATCCAAGTGCCCCATCCTCATCTTCTCCAATATCTGCCATCACCTCGAGTTGGCTGGGCCCTAGTGCAAAATCTTTAACAGGGACCCTAGCTCTAATGCTTCACTCATAGTACTGGACTCCTTATATTGAGAAGAGAGACATTATGGGCTCCCTTAGGCTCCAAGGGCTGGGTTACCATGGGTGGTGATGAGTTCTCCTTCAATGGAAGTGTTCAAACAAAGGCTGGACAAATAGCTGTCTGGGATGATTTAGTGATCCTGCACTGAGCAGGGGGTCGGACCCGATGACTCTGGAGGTCCCTTCCAACTCTACCATTGTAGGATTCTACGACCACATCTTCTGTACCAATTCTAGTAACACTATTCTATGGATATGCCCAGTTTTAGTGAATTCTCTGTGACATACAGATCTAGCGATCATCAAAACAACATTCGGTGCACTACATTAGTTTATTTAATGCATGGAATGTTCCTATGGCACACAACACTATTTGTGTAGCCATTGCTTTGTAATGACTGCTGGGCTACGCAAATACCGTAAGTGCTCTGTGATAACTATGCAGCTCACTGTGCCAGTTAAGCCTAATTAGATGGACTAAATGAAAGTCCTATATAGATTTAATACTTCTCCCTTGATGCTTTTAAGCTTGAAGTCCCAGATCTTATTGTTCCTTACATGTCCAGAGGAGCATAATCAGGACAGTCCATCTTGTATCCATCTTTGATCATCTTGTAAAACTTTCGGTTGACAATAACCCCAGGATAAGGGCTCCTGCCTGTAATAAACAGGCAACAGCTGATAAAATAGCACACTGGTAAAGACCTTGATAAAAGTTCTCATTCACCATACTAGACACACTGAATGTTCTCAACGATTTGCAAAAAAGTCATGAAAATTCAATACATATTCCAAGTGCAGAGCGCAAAAGTATAGCTTGCACCAGTTTCAAATGTACAATTACTAAAACATGTCTAACATGACTATGGAAGGGTTAAAAGTGGCTTCATGGAGACAACCCCTTTCCATATCACCTATCATAAGCTAATGATCCAGAATTAAGGATCACTCACAATGAGGGATGTGAACCAGGGTTAGAGGAGCCAGACCCACTATGGTCAACATCTATTGAAATGGGGGGTCTATACGTGACTGTATATTGACTCGTTACTTGAAAGAACTTGACTTGGCTAAATTATTTGCATGTCTGACCTTAAAGAGGTTTTCCAAAACTCGGATATTGATGACTTATCCTCAGGATAGGTCATTAATATCAGATCAATGGGGATCTGCTACACAGATTTTCCACAGATCAGCTGTTTAAAATGGTTGTGGTACTTCAATGAGCGCAGCAATTTCTTCCATGCATACCAGGCACAGTGTTGTAAATTTTGCAGCAGTGTATGGTGGGACTGAGCTGCCCTTAGGCCACATGACTAATTAGAAGAGTCCGAACACACACCCAAGTATTGCAGCCTCTTCAACCAGCTGATTGGCTGGGATCCTGGGAAGATCGAGGATAGGTAATCAATATTTTAGTTCTGGAAAACGCCTTTAAGGGTGTATCACCAGTGCGGTCGCAAAGAATGCCTCATTTGTAGAGGGTGCCATTGGCTTGGGCACCTGGAGCTTGCACTCCAAATCGGTTTATGGTACACCATAAGGTGAGGCATCCAGAGAAGGTGCTGTAGAGATCACTGACCAACCTAAAGCCCATACTACCTATATGTATACAGGCTTGTGTCAGCTTGGGCTGCATTTTGGTCTGGATTATGCATATAACAGCACCTCAACATTGTTATTTCATCTTCAAATATTTAGCTGTGAAAGGAGTTCAATGATCTGGGCTCACCAAGAGAGAAGATCTCCCACAGGAAGATTCCATAGGACCAAACATCACTCTGCACTGTGTAGATACAATCAAAGATGCTCTCTGGGGCCATCCATTTAACTGGGAGCCGAGCCTTAAAAAAACAAACAGAATTGTTTTTAATCAGACATTAAAATAGCATTCAATTCCGTATGGGGCCTTAAAATTCTCTATATTAACCTTTGGTATTTACTACGGGGTCCAGAAAGCCCCCAAGTTATCATTGGTATTTAAATATGTTGAGCATCACATCCATCTGTGTTTGACAGGTACCCAATGTCTTGTAAGATACTGTAATTGTTCTGTTTGAAGGTTACTTGGCTTGTATAGAACCAGGTAATACCCCCTCAGGGGTCACTATTGACATCACAGTGAAGTTCTTGCAGCAGAAGCATTGTGGGGTCAAAGAGGAACCCATCGGTAGGTTTGTGTGTAAAACTCCCTTTGGATCAAGACCTGCTGGTGGCCCCATCTGTGGATCCAATCACCACATCACTCTTGTATCATACAGGCTGCGGTCTTCTTAGTTCTCTCCATCAGGACGATGATATAAACAAGTTATCTAAGGAACCAAACATTATTCACTACCGTAAGAGCGCAAAAGGTGGAGTAGATACGTATGATCAGTCATGTGCCAGATACATGGGGAACACAAAGATGGACTTTTTGACAATTCTTTTACATCCCTAACGGTTCACTGGTCAACACCTCTTTGGTTTACGTGTTGAACAATCAGCAAAGGGACGGGAAGATCAAAATAAAGAGGACGAGATTCCTGCAATCATTCGCACCAGAACTTATTGCGCAAGAGACAGTCAGAAGATTCACCGACCCCAAAGTGACAAGTGAAATCAATAATATATCTGTGTGGCTTTGTTGAAGACACTCAAGCGGTCCTTGCATCTCCATTAGTATGTAACCTAAGATATAGAAGTGATCTACCAGTGGAGGAGCATGAACAACTAGCGGGAGCGAGACTGTTATATATCGCCAGAAAATTGCTAGCGCAGCGTTGGGTGGATGAGTCTCCCCCGACATTGAGGGAATTTAAGGATAAAGTCAACCGACTCTTACCATGGGAACAAGGGATATACCGTAAACATAAAGCAGGACACAAATACAGTAAGAGATGGTCCACACGGTCGATGCATTTGGCACAACTGAACTTGCACATTGGGTAAACTGAGTGTATAAGGGAAATGATACGTAGGGTATATCCCAGTCACAAGGTCTGCAACACTTTTGTTTTGGTTTTTGGTTATGTTTTTGTGAAAAAGTGATGAAAATCCAATTAAAAAGTATTTAATATAAGAAAATCTGTCCCTGCATCCACACAGACTTTGACAGCCAGGTGCAGGTAGATTTTAAATTTGCGATGTGGCCCGCATGCGCAGAAACCCGCGGCGGGTCTCGAACACCATGGGACATCACGGAGGACCGGGATGAGTATTTTCAGCTGAATTCAATCCATGAGGGCAGCTGAAACTTTAAGTTTTTAAAACTTTTCCGTGATCGCCGTTATCCACTGGATACCAGCAATCACGGGTCCGGGGACCGGTCAACGTGGTCCCAATGACATTTCCTGCCTCCGGAGCAAGGAGATTTCAAATTTGCCAGGGCTCATGGCCTTCTGCGCATGACATCATACATCTGGCGCACATGCGTAGAAGAGTGGTGTCAGGTCCCGGAGGACCAGATCACCGCTGGACATCACGGAGGATCGGGGTGAGTATGCTCAGCTGCCCTGATGAATCGGATCCATCAGGGCAGCTGGATTTTAAACTTTTTTTTACTTTACTTCAGTTTGATCGCCGATCCATTGGCGGGGGTGGGGGGTTGTGGCTCCACGCAACGCGGGATGACAGCTCCAGGTGGCTGCCTCCGGGAGCCAACAGCATGTAGCCCACGTGGCTTTAATCCTCTGAGGATGCATGTTTTTACGTCCTCTAGGATTAAAGCTCACTTACGCAGCACATAAAAAGGCAATGGGGCATTTAATCACATGGAAAGGTTTTGAATTAAAAAAAAATGTAATTTCATAGTACATCAAGCAAGGTCTTAACCCTTTCCAATCCACTGTCTGACGGCTAAAGACATTCTGATTGAAAGCTGTACAGCTTCCGATGTTGGAAGACATCCGGCAGGGTATTCTTACTGTATATTACTGGCTACTCTGTTGTTGGGGGCCTCTCCAGCATGTCCCATACTGCAGTACTGGCTCTAGCCAGCAGGTGGCGCCATTGTATAATGGCAGAAAGAGAAAACCTCCTAGGAAAACCCTGAATCCAAAATTGGATTGCAAAGGGTTAAAGGTTTTTTCTTCTTTTTAGATGGGTTCAAAAATGACCCCACAGTGAATACTATATTAGAATATTCCACAGGGAATACGAAGACTCAAACCAATCCGACTGTTGGCATTTCCCTCAAGCTCTTCTCTTTTCTCCAAATATGGCTCTAATAAAAAATCCTCGTCTAACCCCGAATATAACATGGACTACCATATAATACACATCTGCAGTCTGCACGAAGGTTGCCCTAAGCCAAACATTTCCATAAAGACAGGGAGGCATTTAGTCACATCACCGCCACACATACGTACAACATCTTACACAGCCTTTTAGGGTGGTTTCACATGGGTGATGCGAGAGTGAGTGAAAAAGCATCAGCGATGTTTTCACTGATGCCATGAAAAAAAAGGCATGTTCTTTCTGGGTTTGCAATTTTTTAAATTTTTTTTTCTATCTCCCATGTTTCCCTATGGAGCCTCCTTTTTATCGCATTGCAATGCGCAGACGATTTTCGTGCGATGCGCTTTGAAAATTGTGCCAATTTATCGGGGGCGAAAGCAATGTGAGATTATTCTAAAAAAAAAAATGCAATTTTGCCAAAATTGTCTCGTGCCAAAATTGCGATCGCCCGTCTAAAACTCGCTCTGCAGCAGCACAATGAGGCTGTGCAGCTCCCTGACAATTAAATTGCTGCAACCATGCAGTATTGACTACTGGTCCCGTATGTACATAGGTTTTCAATATTATTGGAACAGACACTTGTTCCTCTCTCTGTCTGTAACTGATCAGCAGGTTTAGGATGCCGGCATTGGAAACAGCCTGTTGTGCATTCGGACATGTTAGTCAGAGCACCGGCGTTGTATTCAGCTGCAGTTTACTTGACTGTGCATCAAAATGATTTCTGACATCCTCCTCTGACTCCTTACGGTGAGGAGTTGTTTCCGTCCACAGGATCCCCTTTCGCTGGATGTTTTTCCTTGACCACGCCATTTTCTGTATACTCTCCGCACAGTTACATGATAAAACCTCACAAGGTTGGCAGTGAAATCCTGACCCCGGCTAGTCTAGCACCGATGATCATTGGAAGTCACTCATATTGCTGGATTTTTCCATCTACTGTGGATTCACACTGAAACTGATCCACGGAAAACTTGTCACGTGAGTTTATACTGCATTCCGGGGTCACGGGGAGAATTTGCATGCAGGGAAGCTCCAACAATGAATGGCGGGCGTCTAATAAAGTGGCCATTCAGTGTATAGCATTATTATGACAACTACATAGTGGTATTATGTGCATTGTAACACGTTATCATGCGGGCAGCATGCTGTATGTAGACAATGTATGGAAGTCTTATTTGGGCTATATCAGGTTCTAGTAGTTCGGCATATTTTGGCAGTATAGTATTAGGTATGGGCAATATGAGGGGGTGCTGATAAGTATTGAGTCTTACCAAAAAACAAAAAGATTGAGCCAGGAAGCTGTAAATTGTAGGGTGTACTTGTCTATATTCGATGATCAACTACCTATGATTTTGACTTATCTTTTTCTTCTGGTCCCAAGTGACCATGGCGGTATCTTCAAAGACGTTCCTGTTTCTCCAAGGAAAAGGTGTGAAGCAGATACATGATGAAATGTCACAAACCTTGGGTGACAGTGGTCCTTCATATGCAACAGGTAAGCGGCGTTACATCCGCTTGGTGCACTAAAGTGCCACGCCTCAATACGGGCGCAAGATTGTCCGCAAGACTTAAAGCCGCAAAGACACTTATACAGCATTTGCACTGACAACTTGCACCTCTCCAGGCAATGATGGTAGGATCCCTGTCCCTTACTAATCAGGGAAAGTGGGGCACCTCTGTCTATAAGCAGGGTGCTCGTTCCGATATGATCGGCCCCACTGCCTTCATCTGGGACCTAGCTAGCCCTCATTAGGAAACTAGAGAGATGCACTAAACGCACAGAACACAACACTGTTCACACACACACACACACACACACAACATAGAGCACGTCTGGCCACTTGCACAGGCATATCAAATATGTCGCTGTTCACACCAACATACCAGGTTGTGCATACGACATATAACAGGAACCCCACTCGGGGCTCACACGCATACTGATGGTAAACCATAGCCAGTCCAAGTGTCCTCCCTTCACGGGGAAAGAGAGTCAGCCACCATGGTGACATAGGGAACAGTGTCAGGCATCACACATCTGACACACATAAGACATCTGGAGGCCGCACCTGCCAAAGGGAAGGTAAGATGGGGGTCTGCATATGATACAGACAAGGACTACAGGTGTCCAGACCATCTTCAGGGAAGGAGAAAGACACTTTAGACAAGCATGTAGCACCAGCTCTGAGTGGGATTAAGAGTGATGCATAAAATGACCAGAAACCTCTTCACAAGAGTTGCTGGTATTTATCTGCAGCAGACAAGGGGGATTGTCTGGTGAAGAATACCACACCCAGCCAGCTCCATTAACCCCTACCTGTGAAGATGTGCACAAGGAAGCCTTTAGAACAACAGGTCCCAGATGCACAACCTTAACAGTTGGGTTGTACATTTTAAAACTGGCCATTTCGGTCTTGCAAGTGAGAAGCCCAGTGAAGGCCGGTCTCTGTCTTGATGCCTGCAAATGTGAAAGCCATCCATGACATGATCATGGAGGATCGCTGAATATTGGCCAAAAGTATTGGGGATCTTATATGACAGAGTTGGTGCCGTTATCCACAACGACTAGAGAATGAGAAAGCTTACAGCCAAGTGGATCTCGGACAGAGGAGACATCAGTGGCTGTTGTGGAGCATTCTGCAAGAAAGGAGTCGAATTTCCTGTACAAACCAATAGCTGGTGATGAGAGACGGAGAGATAAAGGAACAGTCTAAGCAATGGAGGCGCAGGGGTTCCCCCAGGCTAAAGACGTTCATGTGCAAAGGTCAGCATTGAAGCAAATGGCGACTACTTTTTGGTATAAGAAGGGAGTTCTGCTCGTGGACCTTCCAAAGGGTTCAACCATCAATGCAACATATTGCTGTTCATTAGGGACAAAGCTGAGGAAAAAATATTAAGGAAAAACATAGAGGAAATCTCTCCAAAGGTGGCAACCTGTTACATTACAATGCCCCGTCACACACTGCAGGGGCCAGTACTGCAAAAATGACCTTAGGCTTTCAGATGAAGCCCCATCCACCCTATTCGCCGGACCCGGCTCCGTCTGACGACCATCTGCTCCCCAATCTCAAAAAACACCTAAAGGGACAGCGGTTTGGGAGTGTTTTAGAGGCCACTGATGATGGAAATAAGTGGTTTGACCAGCAGTCGGAAGAATTCTATTTGCAGGGACTTAAAAAGTTGTCAAAGAGCTTCCACAAGTGCCCTGACAATCCTCGAGAATATGTAGAATAATTAGGCAGTTTTAGCTTCCTAGTTCAATTTTTTGGGTAATGCTGAATACTTATCAGCACCCCCTCGTATATTCAGATGCCAAACTCTGAACTTTTTGCATGAATGCTTCCTACGCTGAGTCCAAGATCATGTAAAAGTCTATTAAGAAAATCCTGTAAAAATGCTATAAAAATCCATTGGCAGAAGTTAAATAACTTTTTGATCCACCCATAGCCTCCTAGTGAAATTTCATATATATTCCACACATGAAAAAAGTTAGAAAACCCCTGATCTAAACCATATTCAATATGCCAATCTCGTAGATACATCATCAACACTTGGCTTCATATCCATGCACTCTGCAATATTACCGGGGTCACTATCTATAGGGTAGGATTATTGAGGGGAGCAATATGGAAGACTTACATTGCCTTTTACAACATAGTTGCTGTCATTCTCAATGTCCCTGGCCAGGCCGAAGTCACAGATCTTCGCAACACGTCCGTGGGCTACCAACACATTTCTTGCAGCAACATCTCTGTGAATGCACTAGAGGGCATTTAAGAAATATTAGTATATAGCTAATATAATATACACGCTACAAACAGAAATAAAAGAAATCAATAGTAAGTTGTATACAAAGATCCCAACTTGACAGCTGTATGTAGCATTAGAGACCTCTTGGTGGCCATTAGAGGGATGTCCAGTCTAGGCCAGACAACTATTGATGGGCTATCTTGAGGATAGGTCATCAATAGTAAAAGTCCCAGACAAGGCCTTCCTCTTCCAAAGTCTTTCATGACCTTTGGCCTAATAATCATCTACTAATGAAGTTCCTCTAGCAAGGAGGGTCCTATACAGGTTCTTGCCTCTGAAGAGTAAATTGCATGGAACAGGGGCGTACATAGAAATCATGGGGCCCCATAGCAAATAGAGGCCATTAGAAGGAGGGATGTCTAGTCTAGGCCAGATTTTGAAGGCCTATTAGACTGCAGAAGTCTTTAACAAGCCTCCAGCTTAGATTCTTTCATGTGAACTTAAAAATACTCTTGTCCACACATAAAACACAGCCCTTGATTTTTTGTGGGCCACTTAAAGGCGTTGCACCAGGAGCACAAACCCTGTTCATATTCCCTATTAGAACTCATGAGTGATATAGATCAGTGTCGCCCACTTGGGACTCCATCCACGACTCCCAACACAGAGGCGCTCAGTAAGAGTGGCTCCGGTTCTAGTAGACCTTCTGCCGTCCTGGTAATACAAGACGATCATTCATCTGAATGGCCATTCTATGATGCTACATCTCCCTTGCAGAATATGTGGTTGGCTGTGGCTTCCCTGGGTGAAGTCAGCTGATTATCTCGGGTGCTGCAAGTGGGACCCGGGGCGATGAGCTGTTCACCCCAGGCCTTGCATTCTGGGAGGGGTTGTGCATGCAGGTACAACCTCTTTAATGGAGAAAAAGCACATGGTGTCAGTAGACATAGAGGAGAGCGGGCACAGCAAAAATCAAGATGGGCCTTTGTTATGGTGCTGGCTTTGTGCCTTACTTAAAGGGATTGTCTTGGACTTTCAATATCGATGATAGGTAATTAATAGTTGAATAACTGGGGTCTGTCATTCGGTATCATTACCAATCAGCTGATCATCCAGCTTCCACTATCTTTGTAGATAGTGCTGTCTGTGTTGCATTGAATTCAAACAGAGCTGTGACTGTAGTACCAAACCGGCCCACTGCAATGTTGATAGCGCTAGAAGCAGGAAAGGAAATCAGCTAACCAATCGACTTCAACCAGGAGGATAAGGAGACAATTGACCCATAGTCTATTGAGGTATACAGAGGAGAACAAAATCCAGCTCATCCAACGGTTTACATAAATGGATTAAAAGCAAAATACTTTTTTCATCAATCATTAAAACGTTGCCATACAATATTATGGAAATGACCATGATGCAAAAAATATATTTAAACTTATGTTTCTGGCGCCATCCAGGACCCATAGTCGTAACAAATAAGATTTTAAAAAAGCGCTGTAAGCAGATAGTGCTCTTGGTATCGCATTGAATTTAATGAGAGCTGTGCCTGTAGTACCAAACCGACCCACTGCATTGTTGACAGCACTATCTGCTTCCAACACTGGTCATACTGACGGCAGGCTGGGTGATCAGCTGACCGGCAGAGATCCAAAGTGGTGGACCCCCCACCAAACAACTATTGATGGGCTATCCTGAGGATAGGTCATCAATAGTAAAAGTCCCAGACAAGGCCTTCCTCTTCCAAAGTCTTTCATGACCTTTGACCTAATAATCATCTACTAATGAAGTTCCTCTAGCAAGGAGGGTCCTATACAGGTTCTTGCCTCTCAAGAGTAAATTGGATGGAACAGGGGCGTACATAGAAATCATGGGGCCCCATAGCAAAATTTAGAACTAGGCCCCCTGCCCATAAAAAAAAAAAAAAAAAAATATATATATATATATATATATGTCTATATATCTTTTAGAGGCAGCAGTTCTGCAGTATAACATGGTGTTCAGCTCAAGGATAACTCTAAGCAATGCAGTCACCATATAATAGATACCAGTCTGCTGTGCTTTCACATGGGAGTGATCATTCACGTGGGGCGGAGCGGGCCCGGTAAACTTTCCTGCCACCCACCTTCATTGACAGTAAACAGGCTGTCGTTCATAGAAGAATGCGGGCCTAGACTGAAACTGAACGCCGAACAAATTCTCATCCATCGTTCAGTCGTTGTGGGCGTTTACACTGTTATTACTGTTCAGATTGTCGCGATCCAGCTAGAATCTAAATGATGATCGGCCCATGTATAAAGGTCCCTATAGTACTAGTGTACGGACTGAGAGCGGCTGAATGTAAGTGAAACTTCTGTTGCTGGATGTTTAGGGGAACGGGGAGGTAAGTCAGTGGTGGGGTGGGGAGTCCTGACCCACAGTCCCCATAGCAGTGGTCTTCCTACATTAGCAGCGGTCCCCTCCAGATCATAGCCACATGATCTACCTCTATGGTATCGACACCCTCATCAGAGAAGACGTTAGTAGTATGCCATCCAAAATAATCCTTTTTTTGGCAGTAACAGGTTGTAAGTTGTTCGCTTCCGGTGTATGAATGGTAACTTACCTACTTGTGATTATTGAGTGTTGGTGATGCTACAAGTATTAGTGGGGGGAATGGGGGGACATAACTGAGAAGACTTTGACAACATACATTCTTAGAGGCCAAGAAGGACATCCCTTGTGCTACTTGAAGTGAAAAGTTTAGAAGATCATGCAGGTCCAGTGGTAAATGATCATCCATGTGCTCTTCTTCTGCCAGGGGATTTTCTAAAACAAGAAGTCAACTCATAGTCATAAGGCACGAAATCCTGAAAAAGCAAGAGCTTCAGTCTCATTGATCAGTCATCACAAGACAATATGGCGGGCGTCTCAAAGAAAATCTATAATAACTTGCGCTATCCCATTTTTTCTTTTGTTTCATTTTCTTTTCACCTCCGTTCACCTGGATGGACAAGTGGGCAGCTCCCATCGCTTACTGTTAATAGGTGAAATCAGAGATGGATGGGAGAGCACACGCACAGAACACGCTGGAAAGAGTCACTCTGTGTGCATGTGGCAACTTTGCAGGGACACAGCGCTGGAATGGGGCTCCTGTGAGCATCAAACACCGCTGCTTCGACTCACGGCTCCCTCACCCTTGAGCCCCATAACGTAGTTCATAACCAGACCTTGTTGGAAGTTGATCTGATTGCTGGATTTTCTCAGCTATTGTGGATTCACACTGAAACCGATCTACGGAAAACATGTCACGTGATATCATGCTGCGCTCCGGAGGTCACACTTCTAATTTGCAGACAGGAAAGCTCCAATCCTGAAAGAACCAGGGGCTCTAATAACGTGGCCCTTCAGTGTATATTTATTGCACCTATTGTTGATGGATTATGAAGCGACCGAGAACCAGGCCTTCAGTGGGGAAGGCAGCAGGGAACAAGATGGCGGTGGTTCACGGTAGCTCTACAATCTCTTTTCCGAAGAGGCTGAAGTATAACCCAGCTCAGCCACTAGCAGGGAAGATACGATGCAGAGGGCTTGATTATCACAGCTTAGTCCTAGATTGTTGTCGTGACGCCAGTGTCTCTATACAAGTGACAAGTCACTTGCAATGAATAAATGAATCCAAAAACAAATTGGTTTCCAAAACCGGGGACACGCGGTTTTCCTTTTTCTCACGGTTCAACTTTGATTTTCTAATACAGGCAAAAATTACTTGTACTTTTCAATTCAGAAATAGAGGCTTCTGAACAAACTGAGCTTTACGTTTCCTGACATACTTGGAATACAGAAAGTTCTTTCCCCAAGGCATACATATCCTCAGTCACTGTTATCTGATGGACACTCTCTTGAGACAGTCACTCTTGTGTTACAAACGCTCTTACAACTGATGTTAGCTATAGCGGTTTCTTGGTGTCTTCTCTCTAGGTGCGGTTCAGCGGCATTCACACACCCACACCAATCTCCGAAAAAACATCTCCTGTGCTCCAGTCCCTGGAGAGGACAAGTGTCCCAGTGGAAGAGCCATCAGTGTGGCTAATCCCTGGCAGGACCATGAGGCCGCCTCTCCTGCGCGCTCCTCCTTCACCAACCACCAACCCACTCTTTTCTTTTTTCGCCCCTAATAAACTGCTCCCACAATTCTCAAACTACCAAATCCCATCACACCATTCAGAATAGGGAGACAAACTTATACAAGGTTGACATCACTCACATAAAGACAAACAAGCTGACAAGTGATGGAGAGACCCTAGCTCTGGGCCACTAGAATTACTTCATAAATCAACAACTGACTGTCAATCAACTGCCTTAGCCAAAACTTCATACCTGGTGCGGGGGCCATGTTGAACATGTTCGGTTTCATATCAACATAGCTGTCTTTGCTTTCAGTTCCTAGTCCACTGTCACTGGAAAATAAAGGTCAATCTTCAACATATGTGTATTGTCATCATCACACACCTTCAGATACTTAGACTCATTAAAAAATAAATGAGTCTAAGCAGACCACGTTGTACTTTTCTTGTTGGTGTAGAGGTGGCCTACAAAGCTTATTTCTATAGTTAAGACATATGCTGGAATAGATCTATGTAATTCTATTATGTATATTCTAGCTTTTACTGATGTTTCTTTAAATGCAGGCCTGTATCAGGGTGCTCAGGTGGGAGTCGTGAAGGTATAAAAGGGGGTTGCGCCCTAAATTGGGTGTGAAACAATCTACTCGCCAGCAGACATCTCCATCTCTTGCTTCAAGGGAAGTAGCATGGAAAATGGGTCTCGGAAAAAGGCCAAGAGCCCTGAATGCTGGTGTGTCCATGTCAAACTCCGAGTAAGAGCACCAAAAGGGAGAACAGAGTTATATTATTAATGGCTGAGCAGAACCGCGTGTCGCCACATGAGAGAAAAAGCTGCCCTGTGTGCCCACAGCCTGTATGGACAAACACTGCCATTATTAAAGTTCTCATCATGCAGTGCCTGTGTGATGACCTCCAATGAGTTCCCTGGAAAGACATGTGTGATCGGTCCCATTTTGCCCAGCGGGAAGCCAGTCACAATACTAGCCAGCCGGACAACGGTAAACATCAGGCCACTTTGACGGTTGTTCCTCCTGAGCCTATCCCAAACTTGCAGAACTCCAATACTGCCATCCCCAGGATACTTCATTGGTCAAAATGTCTCAGACTCCATTATTAATACGGAAAGTCATGGAAACTGGGGGGAGTATTTAGTAGTTACACATGTACAAGGTTGGACAGACTCATAAGAGTATCAGAAGAGCCTCTAATAGGTCCAGGCTATGAGAGAATAATTGGCCCTGAAGGCCTAGCAGAAGACAACTCCAGTTAAGGTGACGCTGGAACCAATCACTTGTCACTGGGATCTATTTGTTATAGATAATTCACAAATAACTGACATGATCTGTATAGAGGAAGGTGGGCCCTCAAAAATGGATGATCTGGTGGGCCCAATTACCCCATCACCAGTCCAACATTGTAGATGCACTCACTGACCTCTCATTTCTTTAAAGACCAAGGGCCATAAATATATGGAGCATGGTATTAGAGCTCTTGCCCCTGCAATCTAGCAAGAGCAGGTCAGGTCTTTGGCTGTCAGACACAACTGAGGACCCAAAGAAACAGAGAGAGAGAGAGAGAGAGAGAGAGAAAAAAAACAAAAAAAAAAAAAAAAAAAACAACCCACTACCAACGCCCACCAAAACTGTTGCCATACCTGCCCTGTACTGTAATCCAAGACTATAAACATTATATATCAAAATGTTTGAAACACAATGGCGATCCCATTCTTGTACATTATTGTAATGTAAATACACTTTGTCAAAAACATTCATCACCTAGGAGGAGTTGTCGTTCTGCTGCCCGGTCACTAGATTTATCGCCAATAGAGCATGTATGAGACCATCTGGGATGCCAACTTCCACAGCCTTTACACAATCTAAAGGCTCAGTTACAGCAACTGTGGACTGATATGCCACAGGATACCATATGGATCACATCTTGTTTACAAGCTAGAGGCAGTACAACAGGGTACTAGAGCCTCCATGCCCCCTGTATCACATCTTGTATCCAAGCTAGAGGTGGTACAACAGGGTACTAGAGCCTCCATGCCCCCTGTATCACATCTTGTATCCAAGCTAGAGGCGGTACAACAGGGTACTAGAGCCTCCATGCCCCCTGTATCACATCTTGTATCCAAGCTAGAGGTGGTACAACAGGGTACTAGAGCCTCCATGCCCCCTGTATCACATCTTGTATCCAAGCTAGAGGCGGTACAACAGGGTACTAGAGCCTCCATGCCCGCCTGTATCACATCTTGTATCCAAGCTAGAGGCGGTACAACAGGGTACTAGAGCCTCCATGCCCTCGTATCACATCTTGTATCCAAGCTAGAGGCGGTATAACAGGGTCCTAGAGCCTCCATGCTCGCCCGTATCACATCTTGTATGCAATCACACAGAAAACGTTTAATTCTATTCTGACAACTTCTTCTAGCGAAGGAATCGGTTTTTATAAGCAGTTTATAATATATTTTAAAAAAACTATAAATTAAAAAAAAAATTATTTTCACTTTTTGTACATATCACCCCTAATAAAACAAAACAAATAGAAGTATATCAGGAAAAAAAACTGCAGCAATAATAATTTTGGCAGGCCAGGAAAAAATAGGGCATAAAACCACCACATGGGTAAAAAGTGTCTGGTCTCAGCATGCTGAAAGACAACGGTGAGCCTTATCAGGGATTCACAGCGGGATACAGCTGATACTATTGTTTCGGCTCTATCCCTCTCCCTGATGACAGGCGGGGTATGGAGAGCAGGCCGTCCAGCTGTGTTCTCCATGCCCCGCTCGGCTGTTTGGCGGCTGGGCGCTCCGGGTGGGAAACAGCTGGATGCAGAGGACAAGCGGGGCCATCCCGCTTGTCTTCTGCATCCTCCGCTCGGAGCGCAAGTGGATCACTCAACGTTTGAGCGATCATCTTGCGCTGTAAATGACACAGCGATTATCGCTCAAAGGTCGCTCAAAAGACATCTTTTGAGCCATGGTTGTTGTGTCTAAATGGGCCTAAAGACCAGAGTGGTGGTGCTAGACAGACAGGCCATTGAAATGGTGAGTAGAGCTTTTTATGTGTTCTCTATTCTTCTTGTCATTAAAAAAACGTGTTTGGTCCTTTAGGACCGAAACACTGAGGTATTTAAGGGATTAAAGATGCCCTAAAATGAAAACGTCCGTCTGGTAACAGACACCCTGTAAAACATGCAATTGTTGCCCAGTACAACAGAAACTGTTGGGAAAGAAGCATTTACCTTCCCAAATACTTCTGTTCCACCGCCATATTTTTGTAGTCACCAGTAAAGTTTATAAGAACTGCAGTAAAAGTATTGTTAAGGTTTTCTGCTTTTCTCCTCAAGAAGTTCAGCAGGTCTCCATGCTGACAATATTCCGTAATCACCAAAATTGGACCTAGAAGACAAGGAAGCGTTTTAGGCAATAGTCATACAGGCCAGGGGCGTAACTATAGAGGGTGCAGGGGATGCGGTTGCACCCGGGTCCAGGAGCCTTAGGGGGCCCATAAGGCCTCTTTTCTCCATATAGGGAGCCCAGTACTATGAATAAAGCATTATAGTTGGGGGCCCTGTTAGAGGTTTTGCATTGGGGCCCAAGAGCTTCAAGTTATGTCTCTGCATGGTTTAGGTATGGGTACGGGTACAGAAACAGATAGATGGGGGGCCCCAGCTCACCTTTTGCATCAGGGCCCCTGAGCCTTTAGTTACGCCCCTTATACAGGCAGTATGGCTCATCGATACACGTAGATAGATATTATATGTTTAATGTTGGATATACATGCTATAAATCCTGGTGGCCATAGGGGGGGCTCCAATCAAGACCCCATAGCAGATATGATCTCTTCATTTTCACACCTTTTATAACAATATCAGTGAGTATACAGGATCATGTCAAATTCCACCCGGAACACACTTTGGTATATGCCCGTGTTCTTTGCATCATTCCATGAGATCAATGACCACTCATCTACCTCCGATTAATAACTGCAGCGAGGCCAAGATATCATTGAAATGTGCGTGTATATCTTTACCTAGAGTATATGCTCCAGACAAGGTCACAGAGACATTACAGGGATTTTTTGGGTAATATATATTTTCAATACGCTGGCCATGTGGAAAAATAATAAAACAGACTATACTCGCCAATCCCAGCTCCCCGCAGCTCTAGGGTCATCTCCCCATTCATCCTCCTGGGTCTGCTTACAAGCTGCGGAGTTAGCCTGTGAATGGAACATCATAGGCTGCTGCAGCCAATTACAGACCGGGTGGTTGATCACTGAAGTCTGATTGACTGCAGCAGCCTGTGACGTCCCATCAACCGGATTCTGCAGCCTGTAAACAGAGCATTTGTGGGGTAAACGAAGAGCCGACGACTGGTGATGAAGCTGTGAGGAGTCAGGATGGCTAAGTATAGTCTCTTATATTATTCTTCCACATGGCCATTCCAATCCAATTTTGGATTCAGGGTTTCCTAAAAGGCTTTCTCTTTTTGCGGTTATACAACAGTGCCATCTGCTGGCTAAAGCCAGTGTGTGTGCGCCAGAGAGGCTCCAACAGCGGTGTGGCTGGCAATAGACGGTAAGAATACCCTGTCGGACGTCTTCTGACATTGGAGCTGTACAAGCTTCAATCAGAATTTAGGAAGACGTCAGACAGTGGATTGGAAAGGGTTAAAAAATGTAACTCAGAAAATAAAAGTTGGGCAAACCTGACGGAGGTTTTATTGTGCATGGCTGTCCTTTATTGTCTATTTCATTGTAGATGTTGGGGAAAGAAAAATATCCAACATGTCTGATTCTTTGTTCCTCTGTTCCGCTTCCAGAGCTGATATGCTATTCTCCTCTCCCAGGGAAACAGAGAAGTTACCTTCCAGTAGGTGGTGCTGTGAAGGTACTTTTCCATCCCATATTTGCATATCTTTCTCCCAGGGAGCATTGCATGGGCTATAGAAGACTCCCTACATCAACTTGGTTGTCTTCAGAAGGAGAAACTTTATTCTCCCAGGTCCACATCAAAGGACTCTCACCCAGCCATCTAGTTCCCTGCTCTGCACTGATGAGGGGTAAACATCATAAAACAGTCTGTCTACAAATGGGGGTTTTTCCGTTCTGCAGAAGCCTCTGGTTTGGCTTATATCTTTAGTCATGTTGCAAGATTGGACACTGACTTATATGGAAGTCACCTTCCAATACATGGTGTTGTGGAGGTATGTTTCCATCCCCTATTTACATACCTTTTCCTAGAGATCATTGCATGGCCTATATGAAACTCCTTACGCCAACTTGGTGCTCGGCTGATGGACCGAGTTAGATGGGAATCAACTTGTAGTACTGAAGATGAAGTTCATACTGTACATTGAAGGGGTTGTCTGCCCTATTTTGCACTGATGACCTCTCTTCTGGAGAGGTCATCAGTAGTTGATGGATGGGGGTCCGCCGCTTGGGACTCCTTTCCATCAACTAATGTGCAGCCTAATGTCAGTGCAGTGGACCAGACGTTGTCATCAGTGGTTAACACGGGAAGTGCAGGTGCCATAATCACTCTCATTGAAATCAATGGAAGAGAGCCACACTGCTCCTCCACTTCCAGTCCTGACCAGAAGAGGAACAGGAAGTGGAGAAGAAGCGAGGCTCTCTTCCATTGATTTCAATGGGAGTGAAGCTGGTGTCTGCACTTCCTCCCCTGTCCGCTGATGACAGCAGCCAGCCCAGCAGGCCAAACGATCGGCTAATGGATGTGGATCCCGAGCGATGGACCAGAGGATAGGTCATCAGTGAGAAAGAGGGCAGACGACCCCTTTAAAGAAAAATATAGTAGCCACTTACCTCCACTTGTACAAGCACCCAGAAGGTTCACAATGTTCTCATGATGACCGAGGTGGCTGAGAATTTTAAGCTCTGACATCAGTGCTTCCTTCTCATCTGTATGGGCGCTGGCTATATAGAGAGAATTAGAGAGACTCATTTGTCTGTATGGTAAGTGATGGCAGACATTTTTTGTTGGGCAGGAGTTAGTCTCCTAATAGGACATCTCTCCTGGACTATGCTTACTGACAGATTCCTGACATGAACCATCAGATTCTTACTGCAGAAAAGCCAACTCACTTGGATCATCCAGTCCAATCTGCCATAAGCGGTAATTATTACCTAGCCAAGTTTACTTACGTTTCAACATCTTCACGGCAACTCTGAGGGCCGACTCAGCTTTGCCCATCCCGAAGGCTGTTGCTTCCATCACCTTCCCAAATGCACCTGCTCCTATAGTCTTTCCTGTAAGTGAGGTGACACATTTCAACTTTCATCCTCTTTGATGACTACACAGTTCTCTTTTACGAAAACCACAGGAAATTAGCAAGTAAAGCACAAATTTGTGGAATTGCAACATTTTAGTGCTGAACAGGAAATGAAAGGAGATCTAATGTAGACCTGCAACTAGACAGTGCTAAAGGACCAGGAGGACAAGGGTCTAGGCTGCTCTACTGGAGGGGAATCAACTAAGTAGATGGGATTTTATGCAGCTGTTGATAGGAGCAGTCAATCATAGACTTCAGGAAGAAGAACTGATAGGCTGCTAGTGTGTACTGGCGGACACATTAACACTGTGTATTTTTGGTGCAGATGTAAGAGGGTGGGACGTAGCCCCCCGGGGTTTTATTGTGGCATTGATTGCATTATATGTACTGTCTCTTTAAGATTGTGTTGAAACAAGGTTCTGTTTAAATACTGTACCCCTGAGTGCTGGGTGGGACAACCTGTAGCTAGCACAGAGTGCCAAAAGTCCCCCTTGCCCTGGTGACCAGGGAGCGATATAATGGTAGGGCGGTACCCGCCCCAGGGAGACCGTGAGTTAGCTAGTTAGAGGAAGAATAGTCGTATTGTGAGGAGCCTAAGGTTGAGGAGTTAGTGAGGTGAGGACTACCTCATATACTCCACCAAGTGTGTCACCCCAGTGCCCAGAGAGAATCCAAGCCCAATATCAAAGTTCTGTTAAAGTTCACCATAAACGCGCCTTCTGGTACTTCTCTCAGGAATGAAAACCAGAAGGAACACCATTTATACAATGCGGGAGATAAGACGATAGCTGAGAAATCATTGATAAGCTAGGAGGTGACGTGGACACCAGGTTTCCTGTGGAGGATTCCTCATCACCAAATCCAGGTAGGCCCCTGACCTCCCAGAGACTACAACATCCATCAGCCGATCCTGGGTCCGAGGGTTCTGCCGAAGCGGACCCTTTACACAGATTTGCCCCCGAAATCCCTATCAGAATCCATGCCAGTCTAGCATTCATGCTTTAGATATCCACGAGGTAGTTCATTCACTTTGAAATCTATGACATGGAATAAAAGTTTTGACGTGTCAATTATTGACATGGTGTCCAAATGGAATCCCCATTGGCAGGCCACACGCAGATTTTCCCTACTACCTGGTCTAAATTTGCAAGTAGATCTGTGGTAGCCCAGACCCAGGAGAGGTTAAGCAGCAAGGGAAAATGAGATGGCAGTCACGGTGGCTCTACTGCCCCTCCTGGCAAGGTGGAAAATGCGGTCTGGTGTGATGCCACTACAGTGTTAAGATTATCCTGGCAGTTCTTATTATGTGCTTCCCATAGAGTCAGGTTGGGTAAGATGGTATTTGTCATGATGCCAGCTCATGCACAGCCCATTCATATGAATAACCATCAATAATACTCATTGAGTGGCCAGCAGTGGCTCTCCCTGACCAAATCAGCTGTTTAGCAAGAACCAGACCTGGGGTGAACAACTGTTTGTGCTGAGCACCACTTACTAGAAGGAGATGCCTCCGATAGGGGTTGTACCAAGATGCACAACTACTTTGAAAATGCAGAGCCTGGGGCAAACAAGTCCTGCTCTCAAGACACCTAGCATATGGCTAATGTTGCCGGGGATATCTGCGGTCAGCCTGACCTTCCTCCTGCACCAGTCATTCCAGAGGAAATCTAGTATTACAAGATGGACATCCACATGAATGGCAGTCCTGTAAATACTAGAACGACAAAAGGTCTACAAGGACGGGAGCCGCTCTAACCAAAAGGCTCTCCATTCTGGGGTTCCTGAGCGGGGAACCCTGCTGTATGACATTCATATGTCCTTATAGGGCAGAATGACCCATTTAGTGCTACCCGATCCTCTGGGTTACGTACCAAACTGCAGGTTGGCTCTTGGAAACTCCCATCTCTCATTGTATGGCAGCTGTGTTGGGTCGATGCATATGTACTGGTTGCCGTCAGACACCTGGAGCATTTGCCAGCGGATATCATATTTTGGTTTCTGTAATAAAAAGTGAGATCATGAAGGTACATTAAAGGTGACAATATTTAAATATAGTTTCCATTTCTGCTTGCCAAATATGCCTAGAAAGTAAAGTAAGTGAACCCTTTGGAATGACTTGGATTTCTGAATCGATAACTAGTACAATGTGTTGTCCACAGGACGGAGCACAGATGTGGATTTTGTCAATTAGTGTAGATTTTGGTGTGTTTTTAACCATGGAGTGCCCAGACCTTTATTACAGAATTACGTCTCCTGCATGTTTGAAATGCGCAGGAACCATTCCGCAAGACGTCCTTCATTCTGCAGGAGAAAGCTTTTCCGCAGCAGAATTTAACGCTTTCCAATCCAATTTGTATCCTGGCTTTCCTAGGGGGCTTACTCTTTTTCTGCTGTTATACAACGGCGCTATCTGCTGGCTAAAGCCAGTGCTGCATGAGGTGACACGTTGGATAGGCTCCAACAGCAGAGAGGCTGGCAATATACAGTAAGAGAACCCCGACGGACGTCCTCCAACATCGGAGCTGTACAGCCTTAAATCAAAATGTCTTTAGACGTCAGACAGTGGATTCGAGAGGGTTAATCTTGTGGTTTTCAAGTAAAGACGGGAGATTTTACCTACAGAATTCAAACCCCATAGGGATAACATTGTGAGGCGGACACATCCGCACCGACTAATTCCGTCCCGTGTGAAGGTCCCTAAGGGTACTTTTACATGGGATGATTGTTGGGCACCTGAAAGTTGTCCCAAGGATTACCGCCGCTGAGCTTTCACGCAGGGGCGCTAATCGTCCAGTGAATGGTGGCGGAGATGATTCCGGCCGGCCGCCTCCACTCAGAGTAGACAGAGTAGTTCATAGATGACCAACTGTCTGTTTACACGGCCGATCCTCGTTTGATTTTTCTGCCTAACGAACGACAAGCGAATGACTTATCTTTCATTGTTCAGTCGCTGGCAGCGTTTACACTAAACGATCATCATTCAGCTTCACACGGCCCGGCGATAAACTAAATGATCATCATTCCATGCAAAAGGGCGCCACACTTTGCTTTTTTGGGGCATTTTTTTTGTACATTTTGAAATGCGCTTTTAACAATGTATGTGTTTTTTTATAAAACCGCATGTTTTTTATAGAAAAATGCCTGTGTTTTTTTTTATACTTTTTTGCTGTGGTTCAGAAAAGCACAAAATAACGCAACAAACAAAGTGCAACGTGTGAGCGCAGCCTTCAGCCACATTCTGTTACATTTCGGATTGCCGACTGGTGACGTCTCTCTTCCTGTATTCTGATTTCTGTCTGTATCTGCAGAGCTAAGGCTCGGCTGAGATTTCTCAAGAGTTATGGCCGCGTACTTCCCGTTTGGTTTCGAACCTCACTTTTGCTTTTTAAACACAGTAAGTCTAACCGCAGGAGCACGCAGTTATGCAATTAGGTTTTTATTTATCATCGTTCACACTGATCAATATCTCCTGATGGTTCAATACAAGGAAAGCCTGATGGATGTGAGCGCTCTATGCAACAACATCCTGCTAAAATGGAGGGGGACTTGTGTCAAAACAGCCAATCTGGGAAAGCACGGCTGTAGTGTAAAGAATGGAGAGCAATAGACTGGCAGTCTCTGGTGAGACACAAGGAGGACTGCAGATTGGCTTATAGAACGTCCAGTTAGTGATAAGAGATGCGTGGTAAATGAGCAGAGCGAGGAGCAACATATTCTGCAGCTCCTCACAAATCAGAGGGTCCGTGTACAGACAGAAGCAGACATTACATACAGGATTACACTAATTAACAAGTGGAGCGAGGGTCCTCCATGTGAGAGCTTACAATCCATGAGGAAGTAGGGGTGACACAAGAGGTCCGGCCGTCTTATATATAAATAGGGCAGTAGTGTGGAGTGAACTTTTGAAAAGTTTTGTTCGGCTGGTTTGTTGAACTTTGGTAAATAGTTTGGTTTGGTCCGAATTAGTTCAAACCGAACCAGATCTTCAGCAATACCCCTGAAACTGGTGCCTAACACTATCAAAGGGCTTATTCTCAAAGGCATAAGTGCTCCTATCAGCAGATGTGGAGAGCTTTATATTCCTACCCTTCCCTTTTCCCTTCCTGTTGATTCAGTTCATGTTGGAGATAGTAGTTTGAGCTGATTTGTACCTCTACCCTTTATACATTCAGTAACTGCTGGGATTTATTTCCTTTTCCTTCTTAGTCTTTTTACAATTTCTTTGCAGTGTTTGGTGCAGCTGTCTAGGTGCTCTTTTAGGGATAGTCAGATCCCAGGTGAAGAACGTGGGGCCGTCCTTATCAGGACACTACCTCCACACTCAGGCAGGGGTATCCCATTTCCCTGACTAGCAAGGTACATGTTATTTCCATCTTTATAGTCCTACCCCTCGCCTTCTCCCTTGCTGTTGATTCAGTTCATGTTGGAGGTAGTAGTTTGAGCTGGCTCGTGCCTCTACCCTGGGTGAAAGCTACATACTTTCATTTTTAAGTGCTAGTGTTTTTTTCCTTTGTTAGTCTTTTTACAGTTTCTTTGTGGTGTTTGGTGCACCTATACAGGTGCTCTCTTAGGGATAGTCAAGTTCCAGGTGGGGCCGTCCTTATCAGGACTCTAACTCCACGCTCAGCCAAGGGACATGTTATCTCCATGTTCTATTGCCTGGAGTGGTGTAGTCTGTCTCAGCATACGTTTTGTGTATGCTTTTGCATATCAGTGTAAACATCGCCCTGCGTCCATGCTGGGCGTGGTGCTTTAGTGCCGCACGGACGTGACAGGTTCTAGGTTCAAATCTGACCAAGGACAACATCTGCATGGAGTTTGTATGTTCTCCCTGTATTTATGTAGCTTTCTTCTTCATAATAATCAACTTACTAGTGCATCCATTTGTGGAACAGAAGCAGAAATTTTAGTGGGTTTGGCAGAGTTGAACCACCTGAGGTTCGGGGTACACGCTGAATCGAACTTTTAGCAAAGTTCGACCTAAAACAAGTTCGAATGTTTCAGTTCACTCTACAGTATAGGGTAGTATACATAAAGCTGGAAGTGCTAGTCACCAGCCGATATCTGTTTATGTAGATATAAAGTACATTAGGGTGTATGGAGTGTGGATGATACAGTTGGGTGAAGGATTGGTTTTTGAGTAAGAATGTAGAAGAGCGGTAAATGGAGAAGAATTACGTAAGGGGGTGAGTCCTTCCTAAAGAGATGTGTTTTTTTAGGGTACACTTAAAACAGTGAGTGTGTTGGGGATTACCCTGATTGTCTAGGGTAGTGTATTCCAGAGAACTGGTGCAGCATGAGGGAAGTCTTGGAGAAGTTAGTCAGAGATTTGGATTATAGAGGATGCTAGACTTAGATTCTTGGCAGAACGGGGGTTATGGGCAGCGTGGTAGCCAGACATGAGGGAGGAGATATAGGGTGGCACAGCACCGTGGAGAGCTTTATGGATGAGACTATAGAGACAATCCATTTACACGTAAATCCAAGATTTTCGACATGCAATTGCTTGTCTACATATCCCTACAATGTCATAAAAGCATGATGCTCATATTTGTCTCATCTAACCCAACTATACCAATCTCACCATATCCATTATTCACACAGATATTGTGGGAATCTTAATTGACGAACTTTTAGAAACTCCTTATTCCCAACGGTTCTCACCTTGTTTTTAGAAGAAAATTTGCTGCTTTTGCATATTTTCTGGCCCACATCTCCCACAGCACCACGGGGGACATTTAACAAGGCTTTATGCCAGTTTTTGGCATAGAAAAGTTGTAAAATTCTGCACATGGGCTGTTTGCACAAAACTTTTGCAACTTATCTTAATTCTGTGCCGTCCCCACTAGAGATGAGCGAGTATACTCGCTAAGGCACATTACTCGAGCGAGTAGTGCCTTAGCCGAGTATCTCCCTGCTTGTCTCTAAAGATTCGGGGGCCGGCGGGGAGCGTCGGGGGAGAGCGGGGAGGAACGGAGGGGGGATCTCTCTCTCCCTCTCTCCCCCCCGCTCCCCGCCGCAACTCACCTGTCACCTGCGCCGGCCCTCGAATCTTTAGAGACAAGCAGGGAGATACTCGGCTAAGGCACTACCCGCTCGAGTACTGTGCCTTAGCGAGTATACTCACTCATCTCTAGTGGGGACGGCACAGAATTAAGATAAGTTGCAAAAGTTTTGTGCAAACAGCCCATGTGCAGAATTTTACTCGCTCGAGTAATGTGCCTTAGCGAGTATACTCGCTCATCTCTAGTCCCCACCACTTTTGGTATTCAGCATACGGTACGCTAGGGGAAATCTTACTAACCCCGATGCACGAAGTCCCAGGCTTAGTAAATTTCTCGCAATGTTTTATCTAAACCCACCTGCCATGACATACCTGTTTGTATTTGTAAAAGAGAAACGCTGAAAGCAACAGGAAGAAGACTCCACCTGCGGCCATAGCTATCATCATAGGGCTGAATTCTTCGGGCACTCCAATGATTTGCACTGTGGCAGGAAATAATGGGAAATCATCAGAAATGAATGATTATCTGTACTCTTATACATTAAATGCTTTATTATAGCTTCAAGCTTTTTCTTATCTAAATAGTTGCAAAATGTTGCATTTATTAAGTTTCAGAATATATCTTTATATGGGGTTTAGGTTCTGGTTCTGATGCAAAGCTGCAAATGCCCTACATAGTTGAAGGGGTTGTCCAGGTGTAAACTATTGATGGCCTATCCTCAGGATAAGTCATCAGTACGGTAGTAGATTGGTCAGCGGTCTGTTGCCCAGGCTCCTAGCCAATCAGCTGTTCACCAGGCCCGTGCATTTGTGCGCTGAACTTTATCCCGCAGGAAGCAGACAGCTCCATTCTTATTGTAGTGGCCACACTTGGTATTGCATACCAAGTTTCTATCTAAATCAATGGGAACTTTGCCTGCAATACTAAGCCTGGCCACTACAATAAGAACGGTGCTGTCTGCTTCTTACAGAAATCAGCTCAGTGCACAAGCAAACTGGCCTGGCAAACAGCTGATCAGCAGGGGGTCCCACCGATCTACTATTAATGACTTATCCTGAAGATAACCCATCACTAGTTTACAACTGCACAACCCTTTTAAATTAAATTCTATCTGCGTAGTGATTTACTACATAAGATAAGTACCTGATAAGTCTGGGAGGGGAATTATGTGACATGCCATACATTTATAACATATAGATGGTGTGGCTCAAGAGCTCAGTCTTTGCCATCTGCAGTGGGGGCTGCCTGTATATGACAGTTGGAATCCTGCAGCAACAGCCAGGATTGCAGATAACTCCAATCCAAGCTCTTAACCCCTTACAAGCATCAGTCAGTGCTGGCAGAGGTTGACAGAGGAAGGGAGATTTCTCTTATTCCAATGGCCCTCTGCAATGCAATATTGGAGAAGCCAAATAATACACTGCAGTACGGGAAGTATTGCAGTATAAAAGGATGAAATCTATTGAGGATCAGCACCAAAATCTGTGTCTAAAACTGCACCAAAAGATGAGGATTTTTGATGCTGATTTGCTGCAAATTTTTCCGCTGTGGAAAACGCACAGTAAATCTGCTACATGTGAATGCTGCCTCTGGGAGGAAACACACAGTATAGCTGCCTGCATTCAGCCAAACCATGGCCACACAAAATACTGCAAG